>NC_058519.1:484564315-485814315 GCF_904849725.1 Hordeum vulgare subsp. vulgare
AACCCCCAAACGGCGAAAGGCCATGACAAGGGGATGATTTTGAGGGCCGAAGGCGGCATGTGGCTCTGCGCGCTGTTGACGTGCAACTATTCCTGACTTGATGCCTCCACGGCAATGAAGCCAGAAAAGAGCTGTCCCAGTTGCTCAACAATTAGCAATTGTCTTGCAATGGCCCACCAGCGTGTGGGATCGCGACAGTTTTCGAGGGTAGAGTATTCAACCCAAATTTGTTGGTTCGCACGACGGGAGGGAAAGAATATTCTCCAGTATTAGCAGTTGAGGCGTCAGCTCAACCACACCTGAAAGATTAGTGTTTGCAAGCAAAGTATCAGTAGCAAAGTAGTATGATAGCAACGGTGCCAGAAACGATCTGTTGACGGCAGACTATTCCTAACGGTTGTATCAATGGCGCCAGTAAGTTGCCCATGGACGAGAAATATTCTTTCCCGGTAACGGTGCCAGAAAAATTATTGTTGCAGGTAGCAGCAGCGTAACGAGTAACAGCAGTGGCAAGGAACAACAGTAGTGACAGAAGTAGCAAGTAGCAACAATAGCAAGTAACAGCAGTAGCAAGTAGCAGCAGTAGCGAGTAACAACAGTAGCAAGTAACATCAGTAGCAAGTAGGAGCAGTAGCGAGTAACAGCAGTAGCAAGTAACAGTAGTAGCAACAGTAGTGGCAGCAGCAGTAGGACAAAGCAAGTAACAATAGCAGCAACAGTAGTAACAGCAGCAGTGGGACAAACACGTAGGCAATGGATCGGTGATTTGTGAGATGACATTCATCATGCAACAGTTATAACACACAGAGATATGTGGCTAGCTCCCGTTCGTCAATGTGATGTAGGCATGCATTTCGTATCTAGTCATACGTGCTTAGGGAAAAGAACTTGCATGACATCTATTGTCCATCCCTCCCGTGGCAGCGGGGTCCAAATGGATACTATGGGATATTAAGGTTCTCCTTTTAATAAAGAACTTGACCAACGCATTAGCACTTGGTGAACACATGAACTGCTCAAACTATGGTCATCACCGGGAATGGTTCCGGTTATTGTCACTCCGGGGTTGCCGGATCATAACACATAGTAGGTAACTACAACTTGCAAGATTGGATCTAAAACATACATATATTGGTGACAACATAACAATTTCAGATCTGAAATCATGACATTCGGGCCCTAGTGAAAAGCATTAAGCATGGCAAAGTAGTAGCAACATCAATCTCAGAACATAATGGATACTAGGGATCAATCCCCGTCAAAACTAACTCGATTACATGATAGATCTCATCCTACTCATCACCGCCCAGCGAGCCTACGAATAGATTACTCACGAACGATGAAGAGCTTCATGGAATTGGAGAGGGAAGAAGGTTGATGATGACGATGGCGACGATCTCCTTGATCCGGAGCCCAAAACGGACTCCAGATGTGCCCTCCAGATGAAGAACGGGATGTGTCGGCGCCTCTGGATTGTGAAACGCGATGAAATCTTCTCTCTTGATTTTTTTCCGGGACGAAAGTGAATAAATAGAGCTGAGTTTGGGGGCGGCAGAGCCACGTGGGCCCCACAAGCTTGGTTGCCGCGGCCTGGGGGGTGGCCGCGGTGATAGGGTTTGTGGCCCACTGGTCCGTCCCCTCCGGTGGATCTTTGCGCAGGTATTTTTCATATTTTCCAGAAATATTCTCCGTAAATTTTTAGGATGTTTCGAGAACTTTCATTTCTGCACAAAAACAACACCATGGCAATTCTGCTGAAAACAGCGTCAGTCCGGGTTAGTTCCATTCAAATCATGCAAATTAGAGTCCAAAACAAGGGCAAAAGAGTTTGGAAAAGTAGATACGATGGAGACGTATCAAATCCCCCAAGCTTAAAACCTTGCTTGTCCTCAAGCAACTCAGTTGACAAACTGAAAGAGAAAGAAAAACTTTGGCAAACTCTGTTTGATCTTGTTGTTGCAACTATGTCTAACTCATAACCAGAATTTCAGCAAATCACAAGTTAACCACATAAGCAAGTGACACAAAGGTCTGACGGTAAACTAATATCAATGGCATAATCAGCTAGCGAGCAAATAATAATGAGTTTCAGATACCAACAATTCAGTCAAAACAAGCATGAAGCAATATGAATAGGTGGTATCTCGATAGCTCTTTCTGAGACCGCAAAACATAAATGCAGAGCACTTTCAAAGATCAAGGGCTGAGTAAACATTGTAATTCATAGCAACGAAGATCCAGTCATAGTCATACTCAATATCAATCAAAAGCAAAGCATAAAAATGATAGAGGTGCTCTCTAATTGGTGCTTTTATAAGAAGAGGATGACTCGACAGGAAAATAAATAGACAACCCCTTCGCAGAGGGAAGCATTGATTTGCAAAGGTGTCAGAGCTCAAGCTTTGAAAACAGATATAATAATTTTGGGTGGCATGCTTTCATTGTTAACGCAATGACCAAGAGTTCTCAATATCTTCCATGCTACTCATGCTATAGGCGGTTCCCAAACCGAAAAGTAAAGTTTTAACTCCCCCACCACCAATCAATCACACTCCACGGCTAGCCGAATCCTCGGGTACCGTCCATACTAACATCAATCTGGGGGGAGTCTTGTTTTATGGTTATGTTTTTGATTTAAGCGTGGAACTGGGCATTCCAATTACCGGCCCCTTTCTCGTCAATGACAGTGAATAAACACATGTCGAGGATAACACGCCTAACATGGAAGATACCAACAGCCCCTTGTCACCACATGAGCGGTTCAGTCATGCAAAACAGATTATTTCTTGAAGGTTTAGAAAATGGCACATGCAAATTTACTTGGAACGGCAGGTAGATACCGCAAATAGGTTGGTATGGTGGACTCTCATGGAAATTTTTTGGGTTTATGGAAGTGGATGCACAAGCAGTATTCCGCTTAGTACAAGTGAAGGCTAGCAAAAGACTGGGAAGTGACCAACTAGAGAGCAACAACAGTCATCAAGATGCAATAAGTTTGACTAACATTGAGTGCAAGCATGAGCAGGATATAAATCACTGATGTCTACTACGCAACCTTCTCCTTGTAGACGTTGTTGGGCCTCCAAGTGCAGAGGGTTGTAGGACAGTAGCAATTTTCCCTCAAGTGGGTGACCAAAGGTTTATCAATCCGCGGAAGGCGTAGGATGAAGATGGTCTCTCTCAAGCAACCCTGCAACCAAATAACAAAGAGTCTCTTGTGTCCCCAACACACCTAATACAATGGTAAGTTGTATAGGTGCACTAGTTCGGCGAAGAGATGGTGATACAAGTGCAATATGGATGGTAGATATAGGTTTTTGTAATCTGAAATTACAAAAACAGCAAGGTAACAAGTAAAAAAGTGAGCACGAACGGTATTGCAATGCGTGGAAACAAGGCCTAGGGTTCATACTTTCACTAGTGAAGTTCTCTCAACAATGATAACATAATTGGATCATATAACTAGCCCTCAACATGCAACAAAGAGTCACTCCAAAGTCACTAATAGCGGGGAACAAACGAAGAGATTATTGTCGGGTACGAAGCCACCACAAAGTTATTCTTTCTCATCGATCTATTCAAGAGTCCGTAGTAAAATAACACGAAGCTATTCTTTCCGTTCGATCCATCATAGAGTTCGTACTAGAATAACACCTTAAGATACATATCAACCAATACCCTAATGTCACCTAGATACTCCATTGTCACCTCAAGTATCCGTGGGCATGATTATACGATATGCATCACACAATCTCAGAATCATCTATTCAACCAACACATAGAACTTCAAAGAGTGCCCCAAAGTTTCTACCAGAGATTCAAAACGTGTGCCAACCCCTGTGCATAGGTTCCCAATGTCACGAACCCGTAAGTTGATCACCAAAACATACATCAAGTACTCACATGAATCCACGTGTGCCAACCCATATGCATAGGTTCCAAATGTCACAAACCAGCAAGTTGATCACAGCAGATAGACATGTGCAAGACATACATCAAGTGTTCTCAAAGACTCAATCTGATAAGATAACTCCAAAGGGGAACCTCAATTCATTACAAGAGGGAGAGGGGGAAGAACATCATAAGATCCAACTATAGTAGCAAAGCCCATGGTACATCGAGATCAAGACATCTCAAGAACACGAGAGAGAGAGATCAAGAACATAGCTACTGGTACATACCCTCAGCCCAGAGGGACAACTACTCCCTCCTCGTCATGGAGATCGCCGGGATGATGAAGAACGGAGATGGATTCCCCCTCCGGCAGGGTGCCGGAACGGGCTCCAGATTGGTTTTTGGTGGCTACAGAGGCTTGCAGCAGCGGAACTCCCGATCTAGGTTTCCTTCTGGGGGTTTCTGAATTTATAGGAATTTATGGAGGTGGAATTGCGTCAGTTGGGCCCACGAGGAGGTCACAAGCCTGTGCGCCACCACTGGGGGGGGGTGGCGGAGTGAGGGCTTGTGACTCCCTCGTGGTCCATCTGGCCTTCTCCCAAAGCTTCGGGGGTCTCTTTTGGTCCAAAAAAATCATCGTAACGTTTCATTCCATTTGGACTCCATCTGAAAATGGGCCAAAAACACGAAAAAAACAGAAATTGGCACTTGGCACTGAGTTAATAGGTTAGTCCCAAAAAAGATATAAAATAGCATATTCATGCATATAAAACATCCAAAATTGACAAGATAATAGCATGGAACCATAAAAAATTAGAGATACGTTGGAGACGTATCAAGCATCCCCAAGCTTAACTCCTGCTCGTCCTCGAGTAGGGAAGTGATAAAGAATGAATTTTTGATGTTGCATGCTACATAGAATAGTTGTCCTTTGTAACTTCTCTCATGTGATATGAATGTTCAGATCCGTTAGATTCAAAACAATAGTTTGCTATTGACGTGGAAACAATAATAATTCAAGCAAACTAGCAAGGTAATCATGAACTTTCGAAATAACAAGGCCAAACGAAAGTTATCCCTACAAAAGCATATAGTCTGGCTATGCTCTATCATCATTGCACAACAAATTTAAATCATGCACAACCCCGATATTGGCCAAGGAATTGTTTCACACCTTTACTTTCTCAAACCTTTTCAACTCTCACGCAATACATGAGCGTGAGCCATGGTTTTAGCACTATAAGTGGTGTGGAGTGTGGTGGAGGTTGCAAGACAAAAAAGGAGAAGATGATCACATTAACTAGATATATCAATAAGCTGTGGAGATGCTCATCAATAGATATCAATGTGAATGAGTAGGAATTGCCATACATATGATGCACTAGAGCTAAGAGTATGTGAAAGCTCTTAAAGAAAACTAGTGGGTGTGCATCCAACTTGCTTGCCCACGAAGACCTAAGGCAATTTTGAGG
This sequence comes from Hordeum vulgare subsp. vulgare, assembly GCF_904849725.1. NCBI lineage: Eukaryota > Viridiplantae > Streptophyta > Magnoliopsida > Poales > Poaceae > Hordeum > Hordeum vulgare. Next base: position 484,569,682 of record NC_058519.1, read on the forward strand.
AAGCCTATCATTGGTATATACAAGCCAAGTTATATAATGAAAATTTCCCACTAGCTATATGGTGGTGACAAAACGAGAGACTCTCAATCATGAAGATCATGGTGCTTAATATGCACAAGTGTGGAAAGGAGATTGTAGCATTGTCCCTTCTCTCTTTTTCTCTCATATTTTTTTCGGTGGGCTCTTTGGCCTCTTTATTTTTATATTGGTGGGAATCTTCGGCCTCTTTTATTTCCTCACATGGGACAATGCTCCATCAATGATGATCATCACACTTTCAACTCAAAACTTAGAGCAACGATGACTCTATATGGAATGCCTTCGGTAGTGTACCGTGACAATGATCTAGCATGGCATAGACATTTAATGGAAACATCATGCTAGCTATCTTAAGATCATGCAATGGCAATGTAGACGTGGTGGCACATGTCATGGTGGTAGTTGCATGACAATATATCTCGGAATGACTTTGAAAAAGCCATAGTAGGTAGGTATGGTGGCTGTTTTGAGGGAGGCTAATGGTGGGTTTTGTGCACCGGCGAAATTTGCACGGCACTAAGAAGATAGTGATGGTGGAAGGTGAAAGTGCATCTAAACCACGGACTCAACATTAGTCATGAAGAACTCATATACTTGTTGCAAAAGTTTTATTAGTAATCGAAACAAAGCATTCAACGCATACTCCTAGGGGAAGGGTTGGTAGGTATAAACCATCGGCGATCCCGACCGCCACACAAAGGATGACAATCAAAAGACTAATCATGCTCAGACTTCATCACATAGCGGTTCACCATACGTGCATGCTACGGGAATCACTGTCGGTGAATACTCACAACATATGCCATAGGTAGGCTAAAGGCGGTGAGAACCGAAGGGACAAAGGTGGGCGCTGGGAACGAGGTTGGTACACGCATGGGACGCACGATGTACCCAGGTTTAGGGCTCTCCGTAGAGATAATACCCCTAATCCTGCCGGAGTGTTTGATGTATATGAACAGAGTACAATGTCACTCCTGGAGCTGTGTTGGGAGGAGGAAGAGGGGAGCAGCCGGCTCGTCTCAACCTCTTTGTCTGTGGTTGGTGAATGTGTTGTGTTGAATGACTGGTGAATGATCGCCCCCCTGCATGGAGGGTGACCGGGGGGTTTTATAGATGAACCCGCCGGCCTACAATATGGATAAAGGGTACAAGTGTGGGACCCGGCTGGCAGCCTCGCCGGCTGGCCAGGGGCCCACAAGAGTCGCGTCTTGTCGCTAGGGGGCCCACCGGCTGCATGGTCTCGATTGCCTGTGGGACCCGCCGGCTGGCCAATGAGACTCTCGCGTAAGGTTGACGCCGAGCACGTGCTGTACGTCAAGCGTCACCCCATGAGATTCTTCATGGGCAGGTAGTACGACCGCCTCCACTGTTCCCCACGCCGGGTGCAGTAATGGAGTGGGAGTGTGACGGTCCGACACTATGCTAGGTGATGGATCAGAGCCGGGGTAGGTCAGCGGCGTGGCCGCCGACGCTTGTACCTGTCGGGCTCCCCGATCCAGTACCTTTGCTGACGTGTAGCTACCTTTAATCGTGAGGTCTTATCCTGACCTACGATCTGATGTGACCTGTGATCCTCGGCCGGCCAACCTGCTTGGTTAGCCGGCTTAAGTGCGGCCGCCTCCTCCCCAGTCCGGCTGGCAGGACCTGACTGGCTCAGAAGAGGAGGCTGCCTTGACTCTAGCCGGCAAGGGTTGCTTGGCCGGCTAGAAAGATGGCCGCCTCATCCTCTAGCCGGTAGATGATGCCTAGCCAGCCAGACAACTTGGGCATTGGGAATCTGCATACGTTCATGTCCATTGGGCCGGAAATGAAGGAACAGGCTTGATGAGCCTACCCCGGGGTTATCCCCCCGACAGTAGTCCCAGAAGCTGGCGAGGTCTACCGCCTGCGGGCGGGCGGCCTCATCGGCTTGTTGATTTGTCTTGATATTTTGGCCGCTATTCGCGACGAACGATGCCGGCTTCAAAACCGGGTGGCTTCGAAGCGACGCCTCGGTCTAGTCGTAACTTGCTCGGAGAACTCCACGTGCCCGGCCCTGCCTGGCGTAATGATGGCGATTATTGCTGACGGGACCGGGCCTGGGCCCTGGGTCCCGCCACTACGCCCCCTCGGCCTCCGTGCGGGAGATCCTCTGCGGATTTACTCCACGACGGTTGGGCTTAGGGAAGCGTTACCGCCCGTAATACACGGGCTTAATGGGGACCGGTGCGCACTGGATCCCCTCCCCATGACGCTTCGTGGGGGTTTAAATGGGACACGAGGGTTTCGAGGAAGCCATTCGCCCCCTCTTCTCGCCCTGCATCCGCGCTCTCTTCCTCCCTGCGCTCTGAGAAGAAGAACTCGCGCCCTTCGTTTTGTTCATCTTCGCCGTCGCAACATCGCCGACTTCTTCGAGCTCTTGTCTCCCGCAGCCATGACCGGCGGTTCTTCCTCGAAGAAGCCATCGGCGCAGAAGGCGTCCTCGCAGGGAGCCTGGTTGGGCAGCGACGTCGATGAGGGGCACATCGAGGCACTTCGTCGCCATCGACTGCTGCCCCCGGCTTCCCAAGTATTGGTGCGCCTCCCAGTGCCGAGACCGCTCCCGCACCCGCCGTGGGAGAGGTCGTGGTCTTCGTCGAGAACTTCTACCGGGGTTCGCGCTCCCGGCTAGCTCTTTCTTCGCCGAATGGCTCCACTTCTTTGGCCTGAAGCCGCATCATCTCGCGCCGAACGCCATACTACAGTTGGGCCGCCTTCGTGGTCCTGTGCGACGGCTTCGTGGGGATCGAGCCTCGCATCGATCTGTGGCGCAGCCTGTTCTTCTTCAAGCAGCAATCCATCGCCGTGGAGAAATACGAGGTGGAGAAGCTCAAGGGGCCGCACCCAATGACGTCGTGTGGGGCCGCGTTGGTGCATCACCGCTCGAAGTCCGGCTTCCCCCAGATGCCTCTGCAAGAATCCATCAAGCATTGGCAGAAGGGCTTCTTCTATGTGAAGAGCGCCGACACAGCCCAGGACACCCTCAACATGCCCCCGTTCGACATCGCCCCGTCGACGCGGCGAAACTGGGATGCGAAGACTCCCAAGCCGCATCCTGAGGTGGCGCTTATCTATGCCCACCTCGACATTTTGGAGAAGAGCGGCCTCCTCGGCCGCGACCTTCTCACCACCATGGTGGTCCGCTGGATTCTGCCCCTGCAGAGGCGGCTGCATCTGGTTTGCCAGATGGGCGGCTGGCATGATCCATGCCGGCTATCCACCAAGAGGTTCACCCCGGGCGTTGTAGCGCGAAGGGTGAACCTGATCCCCATCGCCCGCATGGATGAGAGCGGGGAATGGACATGGGGGATGTCCCCGTTCAATAGGGCTCATCCTACTCCGGTGGTAGGTGGCCTTTTTCTTCTCTGTTATTTTGTCTTGAAGCCGGTTGCGTTGCTGAGCCTTTGGTTGAACTCTTTTCCGTAGCTGTTCGAGACCCTGCAGGGGTCCCTCCGTCCGCCCGCTCCCGATGTGGAGGTGTCCGACGCCTCGGAGATTGAGGACGAGGGCATGATGGAATCCCGCTCAGACTCCTCCGTCGGCTCGGAGGATCCCCTGGAGTCGGAGGGGACCGAGCCATCTGGTGAGTACGCACGGCCCGCCGTTGTAGATTGGACGGACGACGACGAGATAGCCTCATTCTGTTCTGGTGCAGCCTTTGAGGAGGACTCTGATGAGGTGGAGGAGGTCACCAGCCCACCACTGACGCGCGGCTGGCGTCAAAGGGGCGGAGCGACCGCTGTTCACGAGGCGACCGGGAAGAAAGGCAAGGGTGCCACAGCTTCCCAGCCGGCCTCTAAGCGGCCGGCGCCGGGTCCTCCAGCCGGACAACGAGCAGGCGGCGTCAAGAGATGCCGCGGTGCTGGCCGGAGGCAGGTCCCTGTGGTAGCGGGGTAAGATTTCCTCCTCTTTTTCTTTGTCCATCTTGTGATGAGCTTTGTTCCTTAGGAGTTTTGCTTGATAGGGAGGCGGAGGATGCGGATGAAGACACCGCCTTCGCAGCCGAGCGGGCTGGCTGGGCAGCAGCTGATGCTGCCTAGAGGGAGCTTCAGACGGAGTCCAAGCGCCGGTGGGACACGGCTGCGGGGAAGGCCCCCGTGGGTCAGCCTCGCCCCAGCCGGGTCGAGCGGTCGGTGGACAAGCGTGCGAAGGCTAGACATGACCCCTCCGCACATGCTCGTGCGGAGGAGCCAGCTAGCGAGGCCGCCTCCAGGCCAGCCCCAAGGGCCGAGGGGGCCCAGCCGTCAGAGCCGGAAGCCTCAGCGCAGGTGGACCTAGAGACGATCCCTGATTCTCCCAGGTCCGAGGCGGTACCCGACGCGCCGGAGCTGGACTTGGCCGCACCAGACACGGCCCTTGACGCCCCAGGGGCGACCATGGATGCGCCGGATGCGGCTCATCCGCCTCCTGCGGAGGAGGTAGCGCCGGCCGGGATGGCGCCCGAGCTGGCTGTCGAGCCAGAACCAGGAGCCGGCGCCATCGTCGTTCCTCAGCACGACCCTGTTGCGCCAGGAGCCGAGGGTCGGGCTGGGAGCCAGCCCATGAGGACATGGCGGGCTGCAAACCTGGCCCTCCTACGACTGCCTGCCGGCACCGTGCTTTCCGGCATACCAGAGCTGGTGACGATGTTTTCCAGCAGCCGGTCCAAGGTGGAGCAGTCGGCCCGCGTGGTATGCAGCGACATGGAGCGCCTAGAGGCCCGCACCCACGTAGGTGTTGCCTTCTTTGGTTTTTTGTACTTTTTTCTCTTCTCTTGGCGTTAGTGGGGGCGCGAGAACGCACCCACTGGGTGTAGCCCCCGAGAATCGGGCGGGTCGATTATCGACCGGTTCGAATCTCTTGGAGGCCCTTTTCCGTGCATAATTTTCTTCAGTGGGGGCACGCTAGCTCACCCACTGGGTGTAGCCCCCGAGAATCGGGCTGGTTAGGTCTTAACCAGGTCGAATCTTAATCCTGTTCCCTTTTTTGCTCTTTTGGGCAGGCGCTTTATGATGCTCAGGTACAGGCATACGACAAGCTACGGACCCAACACCTGGGGGCCGATAGCCGGATTGCCGAGCTTGAAGCCCGGCTGGGCGAGGTCGCCACGGAGCGTGACGCCCTGCGTAACGCCGGCGGCCGGCTCCAGGAGCAGCTGAACCTTCTTCAGGCGGAGAAGAAGGAGCTCAACGCAGCCGGCCGGGTCGAGCTGGAGCGGCTGCAGGCCACGTTGCAGGAGAAGGAGGCCTCCTACTGTGTCGACGTGGACCGCCTCGCGTCGCTTTACCTCAAGGAGGTGGACCTCAAGGACGCCTCCTCGAGGGAGAAGGATGAGGACCTTGTCCAGAAGCAGACGCAACTGTCCAAGGCTTTGGAGTCTGTGGCGACTCTCCAGGAGAAAGTTGCCCGCCTTACTCATGCGAGTAAGGTGCGGGAGCGCGAGGTCCTCGAGGTCTCTCATGAGACCGACGGCGCCTTCCATCGTGGGTCTCTCTTCCTTGTCTTATGTTTGGTCTTTTTGGCCGTCTCCTCCTTTTGTTGTGCTCTTACGTCCTGGTTGCCGTCACTCCGGGCCTCTTCCCCGAGACCCAGATCGCGGCCGACACCGCCGTCGAGGTGTGCCGTGAGGAGCGCCGCGCGACCGGGCAGGAGGTAGACACTACCTCCGGCTGGAGTGCGGAGGAGATCGGGGTGGGCCTTCGGGCCCGCCAGCGCGCCCTAGGCGAGTCTGTGGCTCAACTCCAGGTCGCAGGCTCGTCGATGGTGGCGGCCTTGTGGCCGGAAGGCGTGGATCCGGCGTCCATGAGCTGGCTCGCCCGCTGGCTTGAAGTGGGTGTAGAGCGCCTAGATGCTTGGCGTGCCTCTGCTGCGCGCTCTGGGGCTTACATGGCCCTACGCTTGGCCAAGTCCTGGTATCGAAACCTGAACTTGGGCAAGCTGGCCGCCTAGCTTGACGGCTCGGAGGCGGAGCTGCAAGGCATGGAGGAGGAGCTTCATGTGAGGGCCAGCGCCGTCACCGAGTACGCAGCCTGGGACGACTTTGTTTTGGAGCGGGGTGAAGATGGCGGTGTGATCGGTGAAGATCTGCATGACCTTCATCCCTATGACGCCGAGGGCAGCTCCGACGAAGCGGTCCGGGCTACGGAATCTGCTGCCGCCTCCAGCGTGCGGCGTATGCCGACTCCGGTGTGGACGGAGCCGGGAGCCCTCGCGAGGAAGACGACGCAACCGCCTCAGGAGCAGCCGGAGATGGCAATGCTACCACATCAGGAGCAGCGGCCGGGGCGACCGATGAGGCCGCAGCCCCGTAGCCGGTGTCCTTTTGTGTTTTGTTCTACCCCCGGAGGGATGTAATGAACGTGGGCTGTGGGCCAATGATTTTGTGAATGTATATATTCAGCATTATATTCATATGCCAAGCGTGTTGTCTTATGACCTTGTCTTTTGATTCCTGGTTGACTCCTTTTTTCGAAGCCATCAAGACTTAAAGAACAAGACATAAGTCAATCAAAGGCCGACTTGAAAGAGATCATATATATGATCGAGCCAGCCCGAGCCGGCGACCCTTTGTAGCTGAACTTTGCATGTATCCGACCTGACCTGGCGTCACCTCGCAAACCAGGTGGCCAGAGCCAGCCTGCAGGCTCATACGAGGTGACCAGGGATCAGCCAGTTACACTATGTGTTCATTTACAATAGGGAAGGCGTCCGAGCGGCTAGCGAGCCGTCGAGCTTGTTAAAGCCAGCAAGGGGCGTGCACTACGTAGCCTCCGAGCTTGATTAAGCCAGCAAGAGGTGTACGCGGTGTAGCCCCCGAGCTTAATGAAGCGTGTCAGAGGGTGTACACTGAGTGAAAACTCTCAATAAAAAGAAACATGAAGCATGCTCTTTTTATTGCATTTGTTGTTCCCTGAAGAGGGAGAAAGATACATGTGCATGCTCTTTCCTTTGCTTGACTTTGGCCTTTTAGCAATAGAACGGGCGAAGAAACGCCGCGTTCCATGGACGTTTTGTTTCTTGGCCGGAGTCGTCCCTCTTGCGCTTCCTTGGCTTTTGGGCGTCAATCAGGTAGTAAGCATTGTTGTGCAGTGCCCTACTGACAATGAAGGGTCCCTCCCATGGGGATGAGAGCTTGTGTTGGCCGGCAGTGCGCTGGATTCTTCTGAGGACCAAGTCTCCCTCCCTGAAAGAGAGAGGCTTGATCTTTTTGCTGTGGTAGTATCTCAGCTTCTGTTGATAGATAGCCGTCCGGCTCAAGGCCAAGTCCCTTGCTTCTTCGAGGAGATCCACACCGTCTTCTCTGGCCTCCTTCGCCTCCGTTTCTATGTATAGGGTGACCCGAGGCGAGTCGAACTCGATATCCGTGGGAATAATAGCCTTAGACCCATATACGAGAAAGAATGGAGTGAAGCCGGTCGACCGGTTGGGCGTGGTGCGGAGGCTCCATAGCACAGCCGGCAGTTCTTCAATTAAGTAGTCGCTGACCTGACCAGTGGTGCCACCAGCTTTGGCTTGATGCCGGCTAGAATCAGGCCGTTGGCCCTCTCTGCTTGGCCGTTCGACTGAGGGTGTGCCACTGAAGCCAAGTCGAGCCGGATGCCTACCTTGGAACAGTAGAGCACTATGGCACCCTTGGCGATGTTGGAGCCATTGTCGGTGATAATGTTGTGGGGAACACCATATCGGACAGAGATGTTTGTGATGAACCTGACAGCCATGGGGCCGTCAAGTTTTTTGATAGGTCTGGCTTCGATCCACTTGGTGAACTTGTCGACAGCCACCAAAAGATGTGTCATCCCTTCGTGAGCCGTCTTGAAGGGCCCTACCATGTCCAGTCCCCAGACGGCGAATGGCCATGACAGGGGAACGGTTTTGAGGGCCGAAGGCGGCATGTGGCTGTGCGCGTTGAAGCATTGGCAGCCTTCGCACTTGTCAACCTGATCCACGGCCTCCTCGAGGGTCGTGGGCCAGTAGAATCCATGACGGAATGCTTTGGCCACCAGGGTTCTGGAGGCGGCGTGATGCCCACACTCTCCCTGGTGGATGTCTCTAAGTATCTCCTGCCCTTTTGCTGATTCGACGCAGCGTTGGAACACACTGGTCGCGCTGTGTCGTACTAGTTCGCGATTGATGATGGCGTAGGCGGCGGATCTGTGCTAGATCTGTCTCGCCTCCGCCTTGTTCTGAGGAAGTTTGTCGTGAAGAAGGAAGGCTAGAATAGCTTGAGCCCGTGATGGAGCCGACACAAGGGTCGCCTCTGCTTCGTCTTGACTGTTGGGGGCTTCTGCAGCCCCCGAGCTTGATGGTGTCTCTGGTGCTGTCACTGCAGCCGGCTCACCGTCTACCTCCATGACGTCCACCCACTGGGAGGATTCGAGCCCGGCTGGAGCCGGGGTTGTTGTTGTAGCCGGCGCCGCCATTGGAGTCGATGGGACCAATGGAGCCGGTATAGGAACCGCGGCCGGCATAGTTGGTGGAGCCGATGATGCTTGCACCATGGATTCAGTCGGTGCCGCATTTGGAGTCGGTGCCGCCAGCGCAGCCGGCGTAACTGACGGAGCCAACGGCGCTTGCATCGTAGAGTCGGTCGGTACAAAGATCGATGCCGACTCGGGAGATGGCTTGATAGATGGCTTATGGAGTTGCTCGAGGGAGACGCCGGCTGGAATGGCCTGTCTCGTGGAGCCGATCTTCGCCAGTGTATCGGCCGCCTCATTTTCCGCCCTGGGAACGTGGTGAAACTCACAGCCCTCGAAAGGACCACTGAGCTGCTGGATGAGGAAGCGTTAGCTCGCCATGTTGGCGTCCCTGGCGTCCCATTCGCCAAAGACCTGTTGCACCACTAAGTCTAAATCGCCGAAACATATGAGCCGCCGGATGCCGATCTCCTTGGCAAGCCGGAGGCCATGAGCCAGTGCTTCGTACTCGGTGACGTTGTTGGAGGCAGCGAAATGGATCTGGAGAGCGTACTTGAGCTGGTCCCCTTTCGGAGACGTCAAGATAATGCCGTCTCCTAGTCCTGTCCGCATCTTCGAGCCGTCGAAGTGCATTCGCCAATGTGTAGAGTCTGGAGGCGATGGCTCAAACTGGGTCTCGGCCCAGTCGACTAAGAAGTCGGCCACCACCTGCGATTTGATGGTGGTGCGAGGCTCGTACCGAATATCATGATCCGCCATGGCGATGGACCATTTGGCAATTCTGCCCGTGGCATCACGGTTGCCCATGATCTCTGAAAGCGAAGCAGTGCTCACCACAGTGATGGCATGCTCTTGAAAGTATTGCTTCAATTTCTTTGCAGCAAGGTAAACACCATAACACATTTTTTGATAATGTGGGTAGTTCTGCTTAGAGGCGGACAAGACCTCGCTAAGGTAGTAGATAGGGCGCTACACTGGCAGGGCCTTGCCTTCCTCTTTACGTTGAACTACCAACACTACGCTAACCACGCGAGTGGTCGCCGCGATGTATATGAGTATGGGTTCCCTTTCAGACGTGGCTGCCAAGATCGGAAGGCTGGAGATTCCCTGCTTGAGGTCGCGGAAGGCTTCGTCCGCCTAGTCGTTCCACTCGAACTTTGTCGTCTTCTTCATGAGCTGGTAGAGTGGAAGGGCCTTCTCGCCAAGCCGGCTGACGAACCGGCTGAGGGACGCCAAGCAGCCGACGAACTTTTGGACGTCGAGGATCCGAGCCGGCCGCACCATCCGCTCGATGGTGCTGATCTTCTCAGGGTTCGCTTTGATGTCGCGGACGGATACGAAGAACCCCAAGAGTTTGTCGCATGGGACCCCGAAGACGCATTTCTCGGGGTTGAGCCGGATCTTGTACTCGCGCAGATTGGCGAACGTCTCCCGTAGGTCGTCGAGGAGGCTGAAGTGCTGCTTCGTCTTGACGATGATGTCATCCACATAGACGTGGATGTTTTTGCCAATCTATGGCAGTAGGCACTGCTGCATGCAGCGTTGGAATGTCGCACCTGCGTTCTTCAGACCGAACGTCATGGTGATGTAGCAGTAGGCCCCAAAGGGCGTGATGAAGGAGGTCTTCAGGCGATCAGCTAGATCCAGCTTGATTTGATGGTAGCCTGAATAAGCATCCAGAAACGACAGCAGTTCGCAGCCTGCAGTGGAGTCGATCACTTGATCTATCCTAGGCAACGCGGAAGGGTCTTTTGGACAGGCCTTATTCAGGCTAGTGTAGTCGATACACATTCGCCACGTGTTGTTCTTCTTCAGCACCAGGACTGGGTTAGCCAGCCAGTCCGGGTGGAAAACCTCCATGATGAAGCTGGCTGCCAGGGGCCGAGTGATTTCTTCTCCGATCATGCGCCGCTTCCCCTCGGCGAAGCGCCGCAGGGGTTGTTTCACCAGCTTCGCATCCGGTCGCACGTGTAGTTTGTGCTCGGCGTACTTCCTCGGAACACCCGGCTTGTCCTTGGGGGACCATGCAAAGATGTCCCGATTCTCACGGAGTAAGTCGACGAGTTCGCCTTCCTATTTGGGGCTGAGGCCAGCCCCGATGGTGACGCACTGCTTCGGGTTGGCAGGGTTGAGTAGGACCTGTTTGGTCTCTTTAGCCGGCTTGAAAGAGCCCTCGCCGGCCGATTGGGACGGAGGAGAAGGAATCGCCGGCTGCTCGGTAGCCTGGGCCACGAGCCGGTTGATCTGCCGCTTCTCCTCAACAATCACCAAGGCGTCGGCGAGGCGGCTGCTATCTTGGGCACACTCGAGCGACTTCTTGTAGTCTCCAACGACAGCGATGATGCCCTTGGGGCCCGGCATCTTCATCTTTAGGTAGGAGTAATGCGGAATAGCCATAAACTTGGCCAGAGCCAGTCTTCCCAACAGCGCGTGATACGGGCTACTGAGATCCACTACCTCGAACCATACGGACTCTCGACGGAAGTGGGCTTTGTCGCCGAAGAGGACGTCCAGCTGGATCTTGCCGATGGGCGAGAAGGACTGCCCCGACACGATGCCATGGAAGACAGTGTTGGTTGGTAGGACGTCCGTCTCCTTGAGCCCGAGCTTGAGGAGAGTGTCGAGGTAGAGGATGTTGATGCTGTTGCCGCCGTCGACCAGCACCCGAGAGAATCGACAGGTGAGCCTTTTGGAGGCGAAGGTGGGGTCGAGGACGAGTGTGTATGATCCCGGGTTGGGCATCACCGCAGGATGGTCCACCCGGCTCCATGTGATTGGTTTGTCAGACCAATGCATGTACTGGGGAACCGGGGGGACTATGGCGTTTACCTCACGCCGCCTCTGGCGCAGGCTGTGCTTGTCGTCGCCTTCGCTGGTGAAGACGACGAATGCTCCGTCTTGATGAGGGTAGTCGTCTTGGTGGTGACCGTCGTTGCGAGGCGGTGGTGGTGGAGCCGGAGTGTGGTTGGGAGCCGGCGCACGAGGGGCCGCCTGCGCACCTGGAGGAGCAGGCAAGCCATCTCCTTGCGACAGCCGGCGCGCAAAGCTGCACTGTCGAAGGGTGTGGGTACATGGATGCGCCCCAGAATGTATCTTGCAGGGGGCATCGAGCAGCTGCTCGAAGGACTGCTTGGGCAGCCAGTTGGTGTTGCTCCGGTTGGGACGCTTTCGTGGAGGGCCGGCTTGAGGAGCCGACGCTTCGCCCTCCACATTGGCCACCAACTTGTTGTTGGAGCGGGGATCCATCTGATCCGCCTTGCGCTTGTAGTTGTTCTGGCCGCCTCGGTTGTCCCCAGCAGGCTTGGGAGTAGCCGGCGTAGGCACAACCTTGTCTGAGGCGGTCACCTTGACGCGCATTGCAGAGTCCGTCGTGGCGTATTTGTCCGCCTTAGGCATGAGCACCGCCAGAGAGGTGGGCTCGGTGCACATGAGCTTGTGCTTGAGGAGGGTGTCGTCTCGGCAACCGTCGATGAAGTACTGGATGGCTTGTACCTCATGCACCCCCTCGCAGGAATTGCGGAGCTCAGTCCACCGGGTGACGTAGTCGCGAAGGGGTTCGTCGGCCTTCTGGACGCACATGGCCAGCTCGCGGGGCCGGCCAGGGCGCTTGTAGGTGCCGGTGAAGTTGCGGACGAACGCCTCCTCGAAGTCCACCCAGGAGTTGACACTGCCGGCCGGGAGACTGTTAAGCCAAGTCTGGGCCGAGCCGGTCAACATGAGTGGTATGTAGCGAACTGCTACGCGCTTGTTGCCCCTGGCGATGCCGACAGCCGTGGTGTAGTCATTCAACCAGTCCTCTGGCTTGGCCGTGCCGCTGTACTTTGGTGTGTCCCGCGACAGGGTGAAACTTCGGGGGAACGGTTCCCCTCGGATCCGGGGGCCGAAGCATGCCGGACCGACGGGTCCGTCTTCCTCTAGGAGGGCTGACTAGGCCAGGACGATGAGACGCCAGCGGGCGTCCTGCTCGTCCTGGGTGGCGTGAGCGCCAGCCCTGGTGGCGAGAGGGGAGGCGCCTCGTGAGCTAGAGACGTGAGTTCTTCACGTGGGAAGAATCTCACACTCCGAATCGCCATCGTCGCCTCCGCGACGCAAGCCCGAAGTGTGCTTGCTCTGGCGCTGAGAGCGCCGGTCGTGACTTCCCTCGCCCCTCCAGCTGGAAGGGCGATGCGAGGAAGACCCTTCTGCATGATGCTGACCGCTAGGGTTGCGGCGTGCCCCGGAGTTGGGTCCGGGTGACTCCGACTGAGCCTGACTGGGATCAAGCCGAGCGTGTTGCTGGTTGGCAGCGTCAAGGAGGTCCTTGACCCGCTTCTCCTAGAAAGCGCGCTCCTCGCCTTCCAGGCTTGCCATCTCCTCCATGGCTGCCTGCGCCGCTCGCATGTTGGCCGCAGGAGTCTCGTAAGTGGGCAGATCACCGCCTAGAACCTCGGCGATGAACCGGTCACGGCTGCGGACCGATCCAAGCCGGCTAGGGGCCTCGGAAATCAGAGTGAGGTCCTATGCGGATTTATACTCGCATTGCGTAGCCTCCAACCGACGTTTCGTCGAAGCTACGGCGATGCCCTCCTCCAAGATACGCTAGCGGGCCTCCCCCAGTGAGGCCCGAGCGTCGGCAGAGTTTGTGGAAGTGGTGACGGGTGTCTTCAGGCCGGCGCTGGCGTCCCGAAGAGTATCAGGGGCGGCAGCAGCGGGCTCGCCAGCGCCTGCGGAGGCCTTGCCGAGAGCCGTGCTGTTGCCGGCGCCGATAACCATCACCTCCAGGGTGTTGGAGACGGCAGCAACGTGGTATGGGGTAAATAACCCCACCAACGGCGGAGGGCCGTCGAAGATGAAGACGCTACTGGGATATACGTCGTGGGCAGGCATCTCAACGATAGAGAGCCTGCTGAAGCTGGCACAGAGTACCTTAATGTCGTAGTCCTCGCCGAAGTAGCACGGGCCGTCGTTGAGACGAAGGTCGCTGAAGAGAACGTTGAGGTTCTCCATAGCAGCGACGACGACGCTTGGGAGCGCCTCGTCATCAGAATCTTCGTCTGAATCTGCATGGCGGACGGGGACGTCGATCATCATGGGTGTCGCCTTGTCGAAAGCGGGTTCCACGGGCATGCAAACTAATCCGGATGCGATGCATCTGGTGGTGTAGGTGCGGGGCCCCGCCCAGCACGTAAAGCCAGCTGATGCCGCGATCGGCCCCACGGTGGGCGCCAAATGTCGGTGAATACTCACAACATATGCCATAGGTAGGCTAAAGTCGATGAGAACCGAAGGGACAAAGGTGGGCGCTGGGAACGAGGTTGGTACACGCACGGGACGCACGATGTACCCAGGTTCAGGGCTCTCCGTAGAGATAATACCCCTAATCCTGCCGAAGTGTTTGATGTATATGAACAGAGTACAATGTCGCTCCTGGAACTATGTTGGGAGGAGGAAGAGGGGAGCAGCCGGCTCGGCTCTACCTCTCTCTTTGTGGTTGGTGAATGTGTTGTGTTGAATGACTAGTGAATGGTCGCCCCCTGCAAGGAGGGTGACCGGGGGGTTTTATAGACAAACCCGCCGGCCTACAATATGGATAAAGGGTACAAGTGTGGGACCCGGCTGGCAGCCTCGCTGGCTGGCCAGGGGCCCACAAGAGTCGCGTCTTGTCGCTGGGGGGCCCACCGGCTGCATGGTCTCGATTGCCTGTGGGACCCGCCGGTTGGCCAATTAGACTCTCACGTAAGGTTGATGCCGAGCACGCGTTGTACGTCAAGCGTCACCCCGCGAGATTCTTCATGGGAAGGTAGGACGGCCGCCTCCACTGTTCCCCACGCCGAGTGCAGTAATGGAGTGGGAGTGTGACGGTCCGACACTATGCTAGGTGATGGATCAGAGCCGGGGTAGGTCAGCGGCGTGGCCACCGACGCTCGTACCTGCTGGGCGCCCCGATCCAGTACCTTTGCTGACACGTAGCTACCTTTAATCGTGAGGTCTTATCCTGACCTACGATCTCATGTGACCTGTGATCCTCGGCCGGCTAGCCTGCATGGTTAGTCGGCTTAAGTGCGGCCGCCTCCTCCCCAGTCCGGCTGGTGAGACCTGACCGGCTCAGAAGAGGAGGCCGCCTTGACTCTAGCTAGCAAGGGTTGATTGGCCGGCTAGAAAGATGGCCGCCTCGTCCTCTAGCCGGTAGATGATGCCTAGCCAGCCAGACGACTTGGGCCTTGGGAATCTGCATACGTTCATGTCCATTGGGCCGGAAATGAAGGAATAGGCTTGATGAGCCTACCCCGGGGTTATCCCCCCGACAATCACTAACTTCAACACAAGTATTTCTAGATCCACAACACCTTATTAACATAACTTCAATATTACCACAACCATATCTCAAAACTAATTGAGAGGAATCAAACTTCTCTAACTATTCAATGCACATGAAGGTGGAAGTTCTCGTATCCCTTTGGATAACTACCCATTTTGAGACTACTTTCAAAGCATAGATCAACTACCAAGCCACACACCGCTGTGCTCTAAAATATATAAGTGACGCACATAGAGCAAAAGTATCTAGCTCAAAAGATATAAGTGAAGCACATGTGAGCTGAATTGTCTACCAAAGGATATAAGTGAAGCTCGACAAAATCATGGTGAGTGCATGTCTCTCTCTCTAGTTGTGCAGCAAGGAAGATTGTGACACAACAAAAATAAAAGACTCCTACGGTACAAGACGCTCCAAGCAAAACACATATCATGTGGTGAATAAAAATATAGCCCCAAGTAACGTTACCGATGGATCGAAGACGAAAGAGGCGATGCCTTCCCGGGGCATCCCCAAGCTTAGGCTTTTACGGCATCCTTGAATCTATTGGGGTGCCTTGGGCATCCCCAAGCTTGGGCTCGGGCCACTCTTTATCTCTTTGTCCGTAAGAACTTCACCCAAAACTTGAAAACTTCACAACACGAAACTTAAACAGAAACTCGTGATAACATTAGTATGAGAAAGCAAACCACCACTTCCTTAGGTACTGTAGCAAACTTAAATTCTACTTATACTGATGTTTGGTTACTGTATTTTCAATCTTCCATGGCTAATACCCTCCGATACTATCCATAGTTTCATCAAAATAAGCAACCAACACAACAAAAACAGAATCTGTTAACAGCAGACCAGTCTGTAGGAATCTGTATATTTCGTATACCTCTGGTACTTCAACAATTCTGAAACATTATGATAGTCTGAAGTATTTGCGTAGCAATCAGCAGAAAAAAGAATCAACTTAAAAGCTCTTACAGAAAAAAAACGAAAATTCTTTTCGTGAGCAGAAAGTTTCTGTCTTTTCCAGCATGACGAAACGATCATCCCCAAGACTAATCATAACGGTTTTACTTGGCACAAACGTAAAAGAAACACAATCATAACAGGATTATGAAATTGTGGAGAACACAAAATAGGAAGCAAAAAGGAAAGAAAAATTTATTCATTAGGTTGCCTCCCAACAAGCGATATCGTTTGACGCCCTTAGCTAGGCATTGATTTCAATGATGCTCACATAAAAGGTAAGGGTTGAAACACAACGAGAGCATCATGGAGAAAATGGCTAGCACATTTAAGTCTAACCCACTTCCTATGCATAGGGATTTTGTGATCAAACAATTTATTGGAGCAAGAACCAACTAGCATAGGAAGGCAGAACAAGCATAGCTTCAAAAATTTCAACATATGGAGAGGAAGCTTGATACCATTGCAATAAGTAGAAGCATATGATCCTCTCTCATAGTAATTTTCAGTAGCATCATGAATGAATTCAACAATATAACCAGCACCTAAAGCATTATTTTCATGATCTACAAGCATAGAAATTTTACTACTCTCCACATAAGGAAATCTATTCTCAAGAATAGTAGTGGGAGTATCATAAAAGACTTGAGCACTACAAATTGTGTCCACAATGAAAAAGAAAGGTTTAGAAAAAGAGTTCTCGAGAGTATGACAAGTTTTATCATCCCTCTTCTTCAAAGCATAAGTATCCTCACAATAATCATCATAGATAGGGGGCATGCTTTCATCAAAATAATTTTGATCATTCAAAGTGGAAGAACTAAAAAGATCATATTCATCAAATATAGCATCCCCAAGCTTGTGGCTTTGCATATCATTAGCATCATGGGTATTCAAAGAATTCATGCTAACAACATTGCAATCATGCTCATCATTCACATATTCTATGCCAAGCATTCTATGTAATTCTTCTTTCAGCACTTGAGCACAATTTTCCTTCCCATCATGCTCATGAAATACATTGAAAAGATGGAGCATATGAGGCATCCTCAATTCCATTTTTTTGTAGTTTTCTAGGGAAAGAACAAGAATAAAAAAGATTCGATTGCACGATCAAAAGATATACCTTCAAGCGCTAACCTCCCCGGCAACGGCGCCAGAAAAGAGCTTTGTTGACAGGATGTTAGTGTCGCTTACCTAGCCTCCCCGGCAATGGCGCCAGAAAAGAGCTTGATGTCTACTACGCAACCTTCTCCTTGTAGACGTTGTTGGGCCTCCAAGTGCAGAGGGTTGTAGGACAGTAGCAATTTTCCCTCAAGTGGGTGACCTAAGGTTTATCAATCCGCAGGAGGCGTAGGATGAAGATGGTCTCTCTCAAGCAACCCTGCAACCAAATAACAAAGAGTCTCTTGTGTCCCCAACACACCTAATACAATGGTAAGTTGTATAGGTGCACTAGTTCGGCGAAGAGATGGTGATACAAGTGCAATATGGATGGTAGATATAGGTTTTTGTAATCTGAAATTACAAAAACAGCAAGGTAACAAGTAAAAAAGTGAGCACGAACGGTATTGCAATGCGTGGAAACAAGGCCTAGGGTTCATACTTTCACTAGTGAAGTTCTCTCAACAATGATAACATAATTGGATCATATAACTAGCCCTCAACATGCAACAAAGAGTCACTCCAAAGTCACTAATAGCGGGGAACAAACGAAGAGATTATTGTCGGGTACGAAACCACCACAAAGTTATTCTTTCTCATCGATCTATTCAAGAGTCCGTAGTAAAATAACACGAAGCTATTATTTTCGTTCGATCCATCATAGAGTTCGTACTAGAATAACACCTTAAGATACATATCAACCAAGACCCTAATGTCACCTAGATACTCCATTGTCACCTCAAGTATCTGTGGGCATGATTATACGATATGCATCACACAATCTCAGAATCATCTATTCAACCAACACATAGAACTTCAAAGAGTGCCCCAAAGTTTCTACCAGAGAGTCAAAACGTGTGCCAACCCCTGTGCATAGGTTCCCAATGTCACGAACCCGCAAGTTGATCACCAAAATATACATCAAGTACTCACATGAATCCACGTGTGCCAACACATATGCATAGGTTCCAAATGTCACAAACCAGCAAGTTGATCACATCAGATAGACACGTGCAATACATACATCAAGTGTTCTCAAAGACTCGATCCGATAAGATAACTCCAAAGGGGAACCTTAGTTCATTACAAGAGGGAGAGGGGGAAGAACATCATAAGATCCATTTATAGTAGCAGAGCCCATGGTACATCGAGATCAAGACATATCAAGAACACGAGAGAGAGAGAGATCAAACACATAGCTACTGGTACATACCCTCATCCCCGAGGGAGAACTACTCCCTCCTCGTCATGGAGATCGCCGGGATGATGAAGATGGCCACCGGAGATGGATTCCCCCTCCGTCAGGGTGCCGGAACGGGCTCCCGATTGGTTTTTGGTGGCTACAGAGGCTTGCGGCGGCGGAACTCCCGATCCAGGTTTCTTTCTGGGGGTTTCTGAATTTATAGGAATTTATGGCAGTGGAATTGCGTCAGTTGGGCCCACGAGGAGGTCACATGCCTGCGCGCCACCACCGGGGTGGTGGCGGAGTGAGGGCTTGTGACTCCCTCGTGGCCCATCTGGCCTTCTCCCAAATCTTCACGGGTCTCTTTTGGTCCAAAAAAATCATTGTAAAGTTTCATTCCATTTGGACTCCGTCTGAAAATGGGCCAAAAACACGGAAAAAACAGAAATTGGCACTTGGCACTGAGTTAATAGGTTAGTCCCAAAAAAGATATAAAATAGCATATTCATGCATATAAAACATCCAAAATTGACAAGATAATAGCATGGAACCATCAAAAATTATAGATACGTTGGAGACGTATCAATCACCATGAACACGAACATCATAGAGGCTATGTTGATTTTGTTTCAACTACATGCATGAACATGCGCCATGTAAAGCCACTTGAATCATTCAAAGGAGAATACCATCCTATCATACTACATCATAGTCATCTCAAAATCTATGTTGGCATTCAAGACAAACCATTATAAGCTCCTAGCTAATTAAGCATGGCATCAGAAACTATGACCTCTAAGTTGTCATTGCAAACATGGTTCTCTCCCAACAAAGTTGAACCTGGAACGACAAGCTAGTCATATTTACAAAAACAAAATAGATAGAGTTCATACCAGCTTTTCCAGTCTCAGTCACTTCATCATATATCATCATTATTGCCTTTCACTTGCACGATCGAACGATGTGAACAATAATAAGCGTGCTCGTGCAATGGACTAAGCTGAATCTGCAGGCAAACACAAAGGAGAAGACAAAGTAATATGGCTCTTTGAAAGCTAAACAGGTATGCATGCAAGAGCCACTAAACATTGTAACCAATATCTTCTACCTTGACCCAAAGAAAAAGAAAACTATTTACACGGGAAAGCTCCCAACAAGCAAAAGAAGAAAGGAAAATCTTTTTGGGTTTTCTCAAAAGGACACAAAACAAGAAAACAAGAAAACGAAAATAAACTAGCATGGATAATACAGTGGCAAAGTGTAAAAACCGACTAACAAAGTGAAAGCATAAGCATGAATGTAAAGTTGGTGCAAACACGTACTCCCCCAAGCTTAGGCTTTTGGCCTAGCTTGGTCTACTCCCAAGGACGGTCCTGGCGAAACCGAAAATCATAATCGGGGTTATACGGGAGCGCTGCAGCCACTGCCTGAATAGCTGCCTCACGAAGACGAGCAGTCGTCGCCTCCCTATCATACTCCTCTGCCTCTCCTATGGTTATGTAGTATCTCCGTTTTACCTGAAAGTCAAAGAAAGCAGGAGCAGGAAGGGTAATACGGAAAGCACGTTGCCGGTTAAATATCAATTGATATAGGAGGGATTCATCATCCCTCTCAAGGAACTGGTAGCGTGTCATAGCGACGCGGTCAAGGAAAGCTGTATGGAGCGGGGGATCTCCTGCGCGGATGGGTACTCCAAGAAAATTTGCTATGCGAGTGGCATAGATCCCGCCAAAGAAGTCCCCATCAATAGCATTCTTATTCAGCCTCCTTGCTATAATAGCTCCCATGTTGAAGCTTTTGTCACCCGTCACTGCGCTCTTAAGGATACTAAGGTCGGGTGCGCATAGGTGACAATGTTCAACCTAGCCGTTAATGCATCTACCTATGAATAGGGCAAAGTAGTGCAAGGCAGGGAAATGAATGCTTCCTATGGTAGCTTGCGTGATGTCTCTAGTTTCTCCAACAGTTATACTAGAGACAAAATCTCTAACCGAAGACTTAGCAGGATCTTTAAGATTACCCCCATCGGGTATCTTGCAAATCCTATTGAAATCCTCCAAATCCATGGTGTAAGATTTATCATACAGATCAAACAGTATGGATAAGTCACGGCCAACTAAAAATTTAAATCTACGCACGAAAGAGGCAGTGAGCATAGCATACTATTCACATTTATCTGAGAGAAATTCTTCTAACCCGGCATTGTGGACAAGTGTATCAAACTCATCCTTGAAGCCTGCTTCGATCATGAACTCATCGGAAGGCCATTCACATGGTTGTACCGGTGCGTCCCTTAGTTGATAAGGATCGGGCTCCCGAATAGAAAGACGGGGACCCTTTTTACTTGAGGAACCACCATGAAACTTCCTCCTGAACATAATTTCTTTTTGCTAAAATTTTTGAAGTTCAAGAGAAAATTGAATAAAGACCAACCACACCTTGTAGCAACTACTCCTACTAGTGCCTAGAGACCGTATCACGCGCTAAAACTACTTGGGACCAGCTAAAATCAACATTTCAAGGTCAAGAACAGGGTCACCAAGGTAGCAAGGATACGCGAAGGATAAAGCACTAGAGTAGAAACTAATTGGACCAATGGAGAAGTCACTTACCAAGGAGTAATTTCCCCAAAACGGTTCGGAGAATGGTGCTTTGAGTAATGAGATCAAAAATCACAGCCAAATGAGGAAGAACACGGGTTTGAGCTGCGGAATGATTTTTTCTCGAGGTAGAAGAAGAGGATGGGAGCTGGAATTAGTGGAGGGGGTCCCTATGGGCCCCACAAGCTTGGTGGCTGTGGCCAGGGGGGAGGTCGCGGTGACAGGGCTTGTGGCCCACTGGTGTGGCCCCCAGGCCAGCCCTCAGTCCCAGTATTTTTCAAAAAATCCAGAAAAATCATATTTGATTTTCAGGACCATCGGAGAACTTTTATTTTCGGGGTACTTTTCTCCGGGACGCTAAAGCAGGAAACAGGGAAAACTAAACTAAATCTATCATTTTTCTTCTAGGAAACAGAAAGTGAAAGCTTAAAACGGAGGCATGTGACTTTGATTCATCCATTTCATGGTCATCGAAATAAATCCGTCAATGGGGTTGATCAAATCCTCTTGACAAAACTTTTTCAAATCGCAAAAGGAAACACAGAATTGTCGAATATCCACTAAGTCACCTCAATGGGGATATGAATCTCCCCAACAAGGAAATCATACTTCATCTTGACACGAGGAATATGGGATTCAAATCTCCCAATAAGAATCGATGAAGTTTTTTCAATAGCATTGATGCAATGTACTTGATATCGTTTCTTCGGAAAGTGCACTGTATGCTCATTACCGTTGACATGGAAAGTGACATTGCCTTTGTTGCAATCTATAACAGCCCCTGCAGTGTTTAAAAGGGTCTTCCGAGGATGACAGCCATGGCATCATCCTCAGGAATATCCAAGATAACAAAGTTTGTTAAGATAGTGGTGTTAGCAACCACAACAGGCACATCCTCGCAAATGCCGACAGGGAAAGCAGTTGATTTGTCGGCCATTTGCACAGAAATTTCAGTGGGTGTCAACTTATCCAGTTCAAGTCTACGATAAAGAGAGAGAGGCATAACACTAACACCGGCTCCAAGGTCACATAAAGCAGTTCTTACGTAGTTTCCTTTAATGGAGCAAGGTATAGTTGGCACTCCGGGATCACCAATTTTCTTAGGAGTTCCACCTTTGAAAGTGTAATTGGCAAGCATGGTGGAGATCTCAAGATCTGGTATCTTCCGTTTATTAGTCACGATATCTTTCATGTACTTGTCATATGGAGACATTTTGAGCATATCACTTAACCGCATCTGCAGAAAGACGGGTCTTATCATTTCAATAAAGCGCTCAAAATCCTCATCATCCTTTTTCTTGGATGGCTTAGGAGGAAAGGGCATAGGTCTTTGAACCCATGGCTCCCTTTCTTTACCATGTTTCCTAGCAGTGAAGTCATTCTTATCGTATCTCTTAGGTTGTGGGTTATCAGGATTAACCGTAGGTTCAATCTCCACATCCTTATCATTGCTAGGTTGAGCATCATTATGAACATCGCTGTCCATATTGTCACCAGGTTCATGTTCATCACCAGATTGTGTTTCTGCATCAGACGCAGAAATATCATTTGGTTCTTCAGGTGTGATAGTATTTGGTGAACTGACATGTAGGTTTCTATCATCCTTCTTCTTCTTCTTAGGATGACTGGGTGTATCAGCATTAATTCCTTGAGAATCTTGATCAATTCTCTTAGGATGGCCTTCAGGATACAAAGGTTCCTGAGTCATTTTGCCTCCTCTAGTAATGACTCTGACAGAGTTGTCATTTAATTCATTGTGCAAGTCATTCTGAGCTTTCAGTACTTGTTCTACCTGAGTAGTAATCATAGAGGGATGTTTACTCAGAAGCTTCAGATCATTGACATTTCTGTCTACACAAGCACTTAAATGATTAAGCATACGAGTACTTTGTTCCAATTGTGTGCTAACATAATCATTAAAACTCTGTTGTTTGGCAACAAAGTTGTCAAATTCATCAAAGCATAGGCTAGCGGGTTTATCAAAAGGAATATCACTCTCATCAAACCTACGCAGAGAATTTACTTCTACTACCTGTATTGGGATATCGAGACCATGGATCTCTTTGATAGGTGGTAGATTTTTGACATCTTCAGATTTAATGCCTTTCTCTCGCATAGATTTCTTGGCTTCTTGCATATCTTCGGGACTGAGGAATAGAATACCTATTTTCTTAGGAGTTGGCTTAGGAGGTGGTTCGGGAATAGTCCAAGCATTATCGTTGATCAAGATGTTATTCAGTAGGATCTCAGCTTGTTCTATAGTTCATTCTCTAAAAACACAACCGGCACAACTATCTAGGTGGTCTCTAGAAGCATCGGTAAGTCCGTTATAGAAGATATCAAGTATCTCGTTCTTCTTAAGAGGGTGATCAGGCAAAGCATTTTGTAGCTGGATGAGCCTCCCCCAAGCTTGTGGGAGACTCTCTTCTTTGAGTTGAGTAAAGTTGTATATTTCCTCCAAGGCAGCTTGCTTCTTATGGGCAGGGAAATATTTCTCACAGAAGTAATAGACCATATCCTGGGGACTACTCACACATCCAGGGGCAAGAGAAGTGAACCAGGCTTTAGCGTCATCCTTTAGAGAGAAAGGAAATAGCTTAAGGATATAATAGTAGCGGATCTTCTCCTCACTAGTGAAAAGGGTGGCTATATCGTGTAGTTTGGTAAGATGGGCTACGACCGTCTCAGACTCATAACCGTGGAAAGGATCAGATTCGACTAGAGAGATTATCTCAGGGTCGACAGAGAATTCATAATCCTCATCTGTGATAAAGATAGGTGAAGTGGCAAACTTCTTGTCGTATTTCATCCTAGATTTCAGAGATTTTTCCTTCCACTTGAGAAGTAATTTCTCAGCGTCATAGGCATCCTTACACGCAAGAAAATCCTCAGCTATCTCTCCCTCCATAACATAACCCTTAGGTATATCAAGCAATTCATATCTAGGAGAGCTCGATCTAGCAGGAGCAAAAGGAGGTTCTATCTCAATAGTATCGGCAGTTTCAGAAACATCACGAGCATTGGCAGTAACTCTAGCAATATGAGCATCAAGGAATACCCCTAGTGGCATATCAGGCAAAGTAGTATCTCTAGCAGTATCAAGCATAGCATCATCAGGCATAGTATCAAGCATAGCATCTCTAGCAGTATCAGGCATAGTATCATCAAGCATAGTAGCATCATAAGCATAATCAAGCACATGCGACATATCAAGATTTCTAGCAGGAGGTGGTGTCGCAAACTTACTCATAACTAAAGGTGAATAAAGTGCAGAGCTAGATGGCAGTTCCTTACCTCCCCTCGTAGTTGAGGGAAAGACTTTGGTTCTTGGATCTTTCAGATTCTTCATAGTGGTCAGCAGATATAAATCCCAAGTGACTCAAAGAATATAGCTATCCTCCCCGGCAACAGCGCCAGAAAAATGTTGTTGACGTGCAACTATTCCTGACTTGATGCCTCCACGGCAACGGAACCAGAAAAGAGTTGTCCCAGTTCCTTAAAATTTAGCAATTGTCTTGCAATGGCCCACCAGCGTGTGGGATCGCGGCAGTTTTCGAGGGTAGAGTATTCAACCCAAATTTGTTGGTTCGCACGACGGGAGGGAAATAATATTCTCCGGTATTAGTAGTTGAGGCGTCAGCTCTACCACACCTGAAAGATTAGTGTCTGCAAGCAACGTATCAGTAGCAAAGTAGTATGATAGCAACGGTGCTAGAAACGATCTGTTGAGGGCAGACTATTCCTAACGCTTGTATCAATGGTGCCAGTAAGTTGCCCGTGGACGGGAAATATTCTTTCCCGACAACGGTGCCAGAAAACGTATTGTAGCAGGTAGCGGCAGCGTAACGAGTAACAACAGTGGCAAGGAACAGCAGTAGTGACAGCAATAGCAAGTAGCAACAGTGGCAAGTAACAGCAGTAGCAAGTAGCAACAGTAGCGAGTAACAGCAGTAGCAAGTAACAGCAGTAGCAAGTAGCAGCAGTAGCGAGTAACAGCATTAGCAAGTAACAGTAGTAGCAACAGTAGTGGCAGCAGCAGGAGGACAAAGCAAGTAACAATAGCAACAAGTAACAGTAGAAGCAACAGTACTAACAGCAGCAGAGCAAAACAAGTAACAGCGGAAGTGGGACAAACTCGTAGGCAATGGATCGGTGATTTGTTGGATGACATTCATCATGCAACAGTTATAACACGGAGAGATATGTGGCTAGCTCCCGTTCGTCAATCTGATGTAGGCATGCATTCCGTGTGTAGTCTTACGTCCTTAGGGAAAAGAACTTGCATGACATCTATTGTCCATCCCTCCCGTGGCAGCGGGGTCCAAATGGATACTACGAGATATTAAGGTTCTCCTTTTAATAAAGAACCGGACCAACGCATTAGCACTTGGTGAACACATGAACTCCTCAAACTATGGTCATCACTGGGAGTGATTCCGGTTATTGTCACTCCGGGGTTGCCGGATCATAACACATAGTAGGTAACTACAACTTGCAAGATCGGATCTAAAACACACATATATTGGTAACAACATAACAATTTCAGATCTGAAATCATGGCACGCGGGCCCTAGTGACAAGCATTAAGCATGGCAAAGTAGTAGCAACATCAATCTCAGAACATAGTGGATACTAGGGATCAATCCCCGTCAAAACTAACTCGATTACATGATAGATCTCATCCTACTCATCACCGCCCAGCGAGCCTACGAATAGATTACTCACGAACAATGAAGAGCTTCATGGAATTGGAGAGGGAAGAAGGTTGATGATGACGATGGCGACGATCTCCTTGATCCGAAGCCCAAAACGGACTCCAGATCTGCCCTCCAGATGAAGAACGGGATGTGGCGGCGCCTCTGGATCGTGAAACGCGATGAAATCTTCTCTCTTGATTTTTTCCGGGACGAAAGGGAATAAATAGAGCTGAGTTTGGGGGCGGCAGAGCCACCTGGGCCCCACAAGCTTGGTTGCCGCGGCTTGGGGGGTGGCCGCGGCGACAAGGCTTGTGGCCCACTGGCTCGTCCCCTCCGGTGGATCTTTGCGCAGGTATTTTTCATATTTTCCAGAAATATTCTCCGTAAATTTTCAGGACGTTCCGAGAACTTTCATTTCTGCACAAAAACAACAGCATGGCAATTCTGCTGAAAACAGCGTCAGTCCGGGTTAGTTCCATTCAAATCATGCAAATAAGAGTCCAAAACAAGGGCAAAAGAGTTTGGAAACATAGATACGATGGAGATGTATCACACGCCAAAGCGTTGGCAACCCTCGCATTTGTTGACCATGTCCACGGCCTCCTCGAGGGCCGTCGGCCAGTAGAATCTGTGGCGGAATGCCTTGTCCACCATGGTTCTAGGGGCGGCATGATTCTCGCACTTCCCCTGGTGAATGTCTATGAGGATCTCCTGTCCCTTTTCTGATTCGACGCGGCACTGGAACACGCCAGTCACGCTACGCGGAACCAGCTCACGATTGATGATGGTGTATGCTGCAGATCTGCGCTGGATCTGCCTCGCCTCCGCCTCCTCTTGAGGAAATTCGCCACGAAGGAGGAAGGCCAGGATGGGTCGAGCCCATGACGGAGCCGACACAGGGGTTGGCTCCGTCTCGACCTGACTGTCGGGGGATTCTGCAGCCCCCGCGCTTGATGAAGCAGTAGTCGCGGGCTCGAGACATGGTGTCTCTGATGCCGTCGTGGTGGCCGGCTTGCTGTCTACCTCCATGACGTCCACCCACTGGGTGTCGAGACGACATGATTCGAGGCAGGGCGGAGCCGGATTTGTTGTTGTAGCCAGCAAAGTAGTCGTAGCCAGCGAACTGGTTGTAGCCGGTGCCGCAATTGGAGTCGGCAAATGATGGTTGCTGTGTATCCCTTGCAACGGCGCCAGAAATAGTTGTGTCGACGGCACCAGGAATCCTTCAGCTACGGCTACGCCTTAAGGCACTTCCTAGGCAAGTATGCAAAGGATTTCCCCAGTGGCCTTGGAGCCTTGCGTTGGTGTTCCCTCGAAGCGGAAAGGGTGATGTAGCATAGCGACGGTAAGTATTTCCCTCAGTTTGAGAACCAAGGTATCAATCCGGCGGAAGAGTATCTCAAGATCCTGCACAAACACAAAAAGCTTGCACCCAACGCTATGAAGGGGTTGTCAATCCCTTATAGATCGTTTACCAAGTGAGAACTGAAAGCAAAAAAGTAACAAAGCAAAGTAAAAGCGGAGTTGTAAACGATGGATGTGAATAGACCCAGGGGGCGTAGTGTTTACTAGTGGCTTCTCTCATGAAAGCAAGTAGACAGTGGGTGAACAAATTACTGTCGAGCAATTGATAGATCTGTGCAGAGTCGTGACGATATCTATGCAATGATTATTTCTATAGGCATCACGTCCGAAACAAGTAGACCGATACTTTCTACATCTACTACTATTACTCCACATGTCGACCGCTATCCAGCATGCATCTAGTGTATTAAGTCCATAAGAACAGAGTAACGCCTTAAGCAAGATGACATGATGTAGAGGGATAATCTCAAACCAATGATAAAAAACCCCATCTTTTTACCCTTGATGGCAACTACTTGATGTGTGCCTTGCTGCCCCTACTGTCACTCGGAAAGGAAACCACATGGCAGAACCCAAAACCAAGCACTTCTCCCATTGCAAGAATCATAGATCTACCTAGCCAAACAAAACCCAAGACTCGGAGAGACTTACAAGGATATCAAATCATGCATATAAGAAATCGGCAAAGACTCAAATATATATCATAGATAATCTCATCACAAGTACACAATTCATCGGATCTCGACAAACACACCGCCAAAGAAGATTACATCGGATAGATCTCCATGAAGATCATGGAGAACTTTGTATTGAAGATCCAAGAAAGAGAAGAAGCCATCTAGCTACTAACTATGGACCCGTAGGTCTGAAGTGAACTACTCACGAGTCATGGAGGGGCGATGATGACGATGAAGAAGCCCTCCACCTCCAAAGTCCCCTCCGGCAGGGCGCCGGGAAGGTTCTCCAGATGAGATCTCACGGAAACGGAAGCTAGCAGCGGCGGAAAAGTATTTTCGAGGCTCCCCTGATTTTTTGCAGAATATTTGGGAATATATATGCGCAAGACCTAGGTCAGGGGGCGGCCAGGGAGGCCACAAGCCTGCCCACCACCGCCTCCCCCTGGTGGCGTAGAGGGGGCTTGTGGGCTCCCTGGAGCCCACCTGGCTTGGCCCAAAATCCCCATGGACTTCTTCTATTCGGGAAAAAATCATTTCAGGGTTTTTGTTCCGTTTGGACTCCGTTCCAAAATCAGATCAGAAAAGAGTCAAAAACACGGAGAAACGGGAATTGGCACTTGGCACTGAATCAATAAGTTAGCCCCAAAAAAGATATAAAAAGGTACATAAAACATACAAAGAAGGCAAGATAACAGCGTGAAACCGTCAAAAATTATTGATATGTTTGAGACGTATCAAGCATCCCCAACCTTAACTCCTGCTCATCCTCGAGTAGGGAAGTGATAAGAATGAATTTTTGATGCTTTCAAGCTACCTAGCATAGGTGTCCTTTGTAATTCCTCTTATGCGACGTGAATGTTCAGATCCGTTATATTCAAAACAATAGTTTGCTATTGACGTGGAGACAATAATAATTCAAGAAAACTAGCAAAGTAATCATGAACTTTCAAAATAACAAGGCCAAAAGAAAGTTATCCCTACAAAAGCATATAGTCTGGCTATGCTCTGTCATCATTGCACAACGAATTTAAATCATGCACAACCCATTATTGGCCAAGTAATTGTTTCACACCTTTAATTTCTCAAACATTTTCAACCCTCACGCAATACATGAGCGTGAGGCATGGTTATAGCACTATAGATGGTGTGGAATGTGGTGGAGGTTGCAAAACAAAAAGGAGAAGATAGTCACATTAACTAGGCATATCAATGAGCTGTGGAGATGCTCATCAATAGATATCAATGTGAATGAGTAGGGATTGCCATACAAATGATGCACTAGAGCTACAAGTATGTGAAAGCTCTTAAAGAAAACTAGTGGGTGTGCATCCAACTTGCTTGCTCACGAAGACCTAAGGCAATTTTGAGGAAGCCTATCATTGGAATATACAAGCCAAGTTATATAATGAGAATTTCCCACTAGCTATATGGTGGTGACCAAACGAGAGACTCTCAATCATGAAGATCATGGTGCTCAATATGCACAAGTGTGGAAAAAGTGGTAGCATTGTCCCTTCTCTATTTTTCTCTCATTTTTTTGGTGGGCTCTTTGGCCTCTTTTATTTCCTCACATGGGACAGTGCTCCAATAATGATGATCATCACACTTTCAACTCAAAACTTAGAGCAATTATGACTCTATATGGAATGACTTCGGTAGTGTACCCTGGCAACGATCTAGCATGGCATAGACATCAATGGAAACATCATGCTAGCTATCTTACGATCATGCAATGGCAATGTAGACGTGGTGGCACATCTCATGGTGCTAGTTGCATGGCAATATATCTCAGAATGACTTTGCAAAAGCCATAATAGGTAGGTATGGTGGCTGTTTTGAAGGAGGCTAATGGTGGGTTTTGTGCACCGGTGAAAGTTGCACGGCACTAAGAAGATAGTGATGGTAAAAGGTGAAAGTGCATCTAAACCATGGACTCAACATTAGTCATGAAGAACTCATATACTTGTTGCAAAAGTTTTATTAGTAATCGAAACAAAGCATTCAACGCATACTCCTAGGGGAAGGGTTGGTAGGTATAAACCATCGCGCGATCCCGACCGCCACGCAAAGGATGACAATCAATAGACTAATCATGCTCAGATTTCATCACATAGCGGTTCACCATACGTGCATGCTACGGGAATCACTAACTTCAACACAAGTATTTCTAGATCCACAACACCTTACTAGCATGACTTCAATATTACCATAACCACAAGTCAAAATAATTGAGATGAATCAAACTTCTCTAACTATTCAATGCACATGAAGGTGGAAGTTTTTGTATCCCTTTGGATAACTACCCCTTTTGAGACTACTTTCAAAGCATAGATCAACTACCAAGCCACGCACCACTGTGGTCTAAAAGATATAAGTGAAGCACATGTGAGCTGAATTGTCTACCAAAAGATATAAGTGAAGCTCGACAAAATCACGGTGAGTGCATGTCTCTCTCTCTAGGTGTGCAGCAAGGATGATTGTGACACAACAAAAATATAATACTCCTACCATACAAGACACTCCAAGAAAAAACACATAACATGTGGTGAATAAAAATATAGCCTCAAGTAACGTTACCGATGGATTGAAGATGAGAGAGGGGATGCCTTCCCGGGGCATCCCCAAGCTTAGGCTTTTACAGCATCCTTGAATCTCTTGGGGTGCCGTGGGCATCCCCAAGCTTGAGCTCTTGCCACTCTTTATCTTTTTGTCCATAAGAACTTCACCCAAAACTTGAAAACTTCACAACACGAAACTTAAACAGAAACTCGTGATAACATTAGTACAAGAAAGCAAACCACCACTTCCTTAGGTACTTTAGCAAACTTAAATTCTACTTGTGCTGTTGTTGGGTTACTGTACTTTCAATCTTCCATGGCTAATACCCCCCGATACTATCCATAGTTTCATCAAAATAAGCAACCAACACAACAAAAACAGAATCTGTTAACAGCAGACCAGTCTGTAGCAATCTGTATGTTTTGTATAACTCTGGTACTTCAACAATTCTGAAAAATTACGACAGTTTGAAGAATTTGCGTGGAAATCATAAGAAAAAAGAATCAACTCAAAATATCTTATAGAAAAAAAATGAAAATTATTTTAGTGAGCAGAAAGTTTCTGTCTTTTCCAGCGTGACCAAACGATCATCCTCAAGACTAATCATAACGGTTTTGCTTGGCACAAACGCAAAAATAAACACAAAATCACAATCATAACAGAATTATGAAAGTGTGGAAAACAAAAAACAGAAAGAAAAATGATAGATTCATTGGGTTGCCTCCCAACAAGCGCTTTTGTTTAACGCCCTTAGCTAGGCATTCGATGATGCTCTCACAAAAGTCAAGAATTGAAGCACAACGAGAGCATCCTAAAGCATGTGAAAATCACATCTAAGTTTAACATACTTCCTATGCGTAGGCATTTTATAGGAAAACAGATTGTCAAGACAACCAATAGTTACCATATGCAAGGAAGGAGAAAGAGACAATAGCAATCTCAACATCACGAGAGGTAATTTGGTAACATGAAAGTTTCTACCAAAATATTTTCCTCTCTCATAGAAATTACATGTGGGATCATATTCAAATTCAACAATATAGCTATCCCATAGGATATTCTTTTCATGATCCACATGCATGCAAAGTTGACGCTCTTCAAAAATAGTGGGATTATCATCTAAAGTCATGACTTCTCCAAACCCACTTTCAATATTGTTGCAAATATCATATTCATCATGAGGTTTGAACAAATTTTCAAGATCATAAGAAAGATCATCACCCCAATCATGATTATTGCAACAAGTAGTGGACAAAGCAAAACTAGCATCCCCAAGCTTAGGGTTTTGCATGTTTTTAGCATGATTGCCACTAATAGGATTTATAGTGAAATCATTGCAATCATGCTTTTCATCCAAGGAGCCCTCGTGAACCACTTCATGAATTCCTTCCTCACAATTTTCAGATTCACGCATTTTATGCAAAACTCCAAAGAAATAGTCAATTGCCCTCAACTCAATAGCAATGTGTTCCACACGAGTGGGTCTCTTAAAGAGACTAGCAAGTGGATGAGGATCCATATCACTAGATTTTCAGCAAGCGGAGATGCAAGCATATTGAGGGCACATGGCACACAAGCGAACAAAAAGAAAGCGAGAGAAAAGGGCGAACAAAAAAGCAAAGGAGAAAGGCGAATGAAAACGGCAAATGTGAAGTGGGGGAGAGGAAAAAGAGAGGCAACTAGCAACAAAAGTAAATGCAAGAGAAGAGTTTGTGAGACCTACTTGGATAGATCTTGATTTCTCCTCCCCGGCAACAGCGCCAGAAATACTTCTGATGGTTGTTGTGTATCGCTTGCAACGGCGCCAGAAATAGTTGTGTCGATGGCACCAGGAATCCTTCAGCTGCGGCTACACCTTAAGAGACCCGGGCGCCGGGAAGGGTCTCCAGATGAGATCTCGCGGAAACGGAAGCTTGCGGCGGCGGAAAAGTATTTTTGAGGCTCCCCTGATTTTTTGCGGAATATTTGGGAATATATAGGCGCAAGACCAAGGTAAGGGGGCCGCCAGGGAGCCCACAAGCCTGCCCACCGCCGCCTCCCCCTGGTGGCAGAGTGGGGGCTTGTGGGCTCCCTGGAGCCCACCTGGCTTGGCCCAAAAGCCCCCTGGACTTCTTCCGTTCGGGAAAAAATCATTTCGGGGTTTTTCTTCCATTTGGACTCCATTCCAAAATCAGATCTGAAAAGAGTCAAAAACACGGAAAAACAGGAACTCGCACTTGGCACTGAATCAATAAGTTAGTCCCAAAAAAGATATAAAAAGGTACATAAAACATACAAAGAAGGCAAGATAACAGCGTGAAGCCATCAAAAATTAAAGATACGTTTGAGACGTATGAGCAGAGCTAGCGCAGCCGGCACAGGAGCTGTAGCCGGTGTAGCTGGTAGAGCCGACGGTGCTTGCACTGAAGAATCAGCCGGCACGAAAATTGATACCGACTCTGGAGACGGCCTCATAGACGACTTGCGCAACTGCTCGAGGGAGACACCGGCTGGGATAGCCTGTCTCATTGAGCCAATCTTGGCCAATGTATCGCCCGCCTCGTTGTCCGCCCTGGCAATGTGGTGGAACTCGCAACCCTCGAAGGGGCCGCTGAGCTGCTGGATGAGGAAGCGGTAGCTTACCATGTTGGTGTCCCTGGCGTCCCATTCACCCGAAACTTGCTGCACCACGAGGTCTGAGTCGCCGAAGCAGATGAGCCGCCGGATGCCAATCTCCTTGGCGAGCCGGAGGCCTTGAGCGAGTGCTTCGTACTCGGCGACCTTGTTGCAGGCGGCGAAGTGAATCTGGAGAGCATACTTGAGCTGGTCTCCTTTCAGAGACGTCAAGACGATGCCGGCTCCCAGACCAGTCCGCATCTTCGAGCTGTCGAAGTGCATCTGCCAATGCCTGGAGTCCGGAGGTGGTGGCTCAAACTGGGTTTCAGCCCAGTCAACCAGGAAGTCGGCCACCACCTTAGATTTGATGGCGGTGCGAGGCTCGTAGCGGATATCGTGGTCCACCATGGCGATGGACCACTTGACGATCCTGCGAGTTGCATCACGGTTGCCCATGATTTCTGAAAGTGGAGCAGTGCTCACCACGGTGATGGCATGCTCTTGGAAGTATTGCTTCAACTTCTTTGCAGCAAGGTAAACACCATAACACATTTTTTGGTAGTGGGGATAGTTTTGCTTGGAGGCAGACAAGACCTCACTGAGGTAGTAGATAGGGCGTTGCACTAACAGTACCTTGCCCTCCTCCTTGCGTTCAACTACCAGCACTACACTAACCACGCGAGTGGTCGCTGCAATGTATATGAGTATGGGTTCCCTTTCAGCTGGTGCTGCCAAGATTGGCAGGCTCAAGATGACCCGCTTGAGGTCGCGGAAGGCTTCGTCCGCCTGGTCGTTCCACTCGAATTTCGTCGTCTTCTTCATGAGCTGGTAGAGTGGAAGGGCCTTCTCGCCGAGCCGGCTAACGAACCGGCTAAGGGACGCCAGGCAGCCGGCGAACTTCTGGACGTCTAGGATCCGAGCCGGCTTCATCATCCGTTCGATGGTGCCGATATTCTCGGGGTTCGCCTCGATGCCATGAGCGGACACGAAGAACCAAGAGCTTACCGCCTGGAACCCCAAATACACACTTCTCCGGGTTGAGCCGGATCTTGTACTCGCGCAGGTTGGCGAATGTCTCCCGTAGGTCAACAAGGAGGTTGGAGTGCTGCTTGGTCTTGACGACGATGTCATCCACATAGACATGGATGTTTCTGCCAATTTGTGGCAGTAGGCACTGCTGCATGCAGCGTTGGAATGTCACACCAGCGTTCTTCAGACCGAACGTCATGGTGGTGTAGTAGTAGGCCCCGAAGGGTGTGATGAAGGAGGTCTTGAGGCGATCAGCTGGATCCAGCTTGATTTTATGGTAGCTTGAATAAGCATCCAGAAATGACAGCATTTCACAGCCTGTAGTGGAGTCGATCACTTGATCTATCCTAGGCAACGCGGAAGGGTCTTCCGGGCAGGCCTTATTCAGGCTTGTGTAGTCGATACACATTCTCCATGTGTTGTTTTTCTTCAGCACCAGGACTGGATTAGCTAACCAGTCCGGGTGGAAAACCTCCATGATGAAGCCGGCTGCAAGGAGCCGGGTAATCTCTTCTCCAATGGTGCGCTGCTTCCCCTCGGCGAAGCGTCGCAAAGGTTGTTTTACCGGCTTCGCATCCGGTCGCACGTGAAGTTTGTGCTCGGCGTACTTCCTCGGAACACCCAGCATGTCTTTGGGGGACCATGCAAAGATGTCTCGATTCTCACGGAGGAAGTCAATGAGCTCGCCTTCCTATTTGGGGCTGAGGCCAGCCCTGATGGTGACGCACTGCTTGGGGTTTGCAGGGTCGAGTGGCACCTGCTTGGTTTCTTTAGTCGGCTTGAAGGAGCCTTCGCCAGCCGACTGGGACGGAGGAGAAGGGATCGCCGGCTTCTCAGTAGCGTGAGCCACGAGCCGGTCGATCTGTCTCTTCTCCTCATTAATCACCATGGCGTCGGCCAGACGACTGTTGTGTTGTGCACACTCGAGCAACTTCTTGTAGTCGCCAGCAATGGTGACGATGCCCTTTGGACCCGACATCTTCATCTTCAGGTAGGCGTAGTGGGGGATAGCCATGAATTTGGCCAGAGCCAGCCTGCCCAGCAGCGCGTGATACGAGCTGCTGAAGTCCACTACCTCGAACCATATGGACTCGCGAAGGAAGTGAGCCTTGTCGCCGAAGAGGACGTCCAGCTGGATTTTGCCGATAGGCAAGCAGGACTGCCCCGGCACGATGCCGTGGAAGACAGTGTTGGTCAGCAGGACGTCCGTCTCCTTGAACCCGAGCTTGAGGAGAGTGTCGAGGTAGAGGATGTTGATACTGCTGCCGCCGTCGACCAGCACCCGAGAGAACCGGCAGGTGAGCGTCTTGGAGGCGAAGGTGGGGTCGAGAACGAGCGCGTATGAGCCCAGGTTGGGCATCACCGCAGGATGGTCGACCTGGCTCCATGTGATGGGCTTTTCAGACCAATGCATGGATTGGGGAACTGGGAGGGGGCCATGGCACTCACCTCACGACGTCACTGGCGCAGGCTATGCTTGTCGTCGCCTTCACTGGTGAAGACGACGAATGCTCCGTCTTGGTGGGGGTAGTCGTTGTGGAGGCGGTCATCGTCGCGAGGCGGCGGCGGTGGAGCCGGAGCAAGACCAGGAGCCGGGGCTTGAGGCGCAGCCTGTGCACCTGGGGCAGCCGGCAGGCCCTCCCCTTGCGACAGTCGTCGTGCAAAGCTGCAATGTCGAAGGGTGTGGGTAGAAGGTTGTGCCCCAAAGAGTAATTTGCAGGGGGCGTCAAGCAGCTGCTCGAAAGTTTGCTTGGGTAACCAGTTGCTCCTGTTGGGCCGCTTCCGTTGCGAGCCGGCTTGAGACGCCGACGCCTCACCCTCCACGCTGCCTACCAACTTGTTGTTGGAGCGCGGATGTAGCTGATCCACCTTGCGCTTGTTGTTGTTCTGGCCGCCTCAATTGTCCCCAGCCAGCTTGGGAGTAGCCGGCATGGGGACAACCTTGTACGAGGTGGTCACCTTGACTCGCATCGCGAAGTCGGCCGTGGCGTACTTGTCCGCCTTGGCCATGAGCACCGCCAGAGAGGTAGGCTCGAAGCACATGAGCTTGTGCTTGAGGAGAGTGCCGTCTCGGCAACCGCCGATGAAGTACTGGATGGCATGTACCTCATGCACTCCCTCGCATCAATTGCGAAGCTCCGTCCAGCGAGTGACGTAGTCGCGAAGGGGTTCGTCGGGCCTCTAGATGCACAAGGCCAGCTCGCGAGGCCGGCCAGGGCGCTTGTAGGTGCCAGTGAAGTTGCGGACGAACGCCTCCTCAAAGTCCACCCATGAATTGACTCTGTCGGCTGGAAGGTTGTTAAGCCAAGTCCGAACCGAGCCGGGCAACATGAGTGGCACGTAGCAGACTGCTACACGTTTGTTGCCCCTGGCAATGCCAACGACGATGGTGCAGTCGATCACCCAGTCCTCTGGCTTGGCGGTGCCGTTGTACTTGGGAGTATCCCGAGGCAAGGTGAAGCCTCAGGGAAATGGCTCCCCTCGAATCCGGGGGCCGAAGCAAGCCAGACCGGTGGGGTCGTCTTCCTCCAGGAGGGCTGACTGGGCCAGGGTGTTCAGACGCCTGCGGGCGTCCTGATCGCCCTGGGAAAAGCGAGCGCTGATCCGAGCCGCGATCGGAAGGGCACCTTGCAAACCGGTGGCATGGGTCCTCCCCGGACGAGGAACCTCATACACCGAGTAGCTCTCGTAACCTCCACGACGCCGGCTTGAAGTATGCTCGCTCTGGCGCTGGGAGCGCCTGTCTTGGCTTCCCTCGCCCTTCTGGTCGGAAGTGCGACGCGAGGAAGATCCCTCTCCGTGCTGATGACCGCTAGGGTTGCGGCGCGCTCCGGTGTTGGGTCCCGGAGACTCTGATTGGGCCTGACCGGGGTCAAGCTGTGTCTGCTGCTCGTTGGCGGCGTCAAGGAGATCCTTGACCCGCTTCTCCTCGAAGGCGTCCTCCTCGCCCTCCAAGCTTGGCATTTCTACCATGGCCGCCTGTGCCACCCGCAAGTTGGCTGCAGGAGTCTCGTAGACGGGCTGTTTGCCGCCTAGAATCTCGGTAATGAACCGGTCGTGGCCGCGGACCGAACCAAGCCGTCTAGGGGCCTCGGAAACCGGAGTGAGGCCGTATGCGGAGTTATACTCGCGCTGCGTGGCCTCCATCCGGCGCTTTGCCAAAGCGATGGTGATGCACTCCTCCAAGATCTGCCTGCGAGCCTCCTCCAACGAGGCTCGCGCGTCGTTAGGGTTTGTGGAGGCGGCGATGGGCGTCTTCAGGCCGGTAAGTGCAGCCTGAAGAGTGTCAGCGGCGACATTAGCAGGATCAGCAGCGTCTGCTGACGCTTTGCCCTGAGTCGTGCTCGTGCCGGCGCCGATGACCATCACCTCCACGACGTTGGAGACGGTGGCGACATGGTATGGGGTGAAGAACCCCACCAACGGCGGAGGGCCGTCGAAGACGAGTACGTTGCTGGGGTACACGTCTGCTACCTCTTGAGCTTGCGTTAGTTTTTCCCTTGAAGAGGAAAGGGTGATGCAACACCGTAGCAGTAAGTATTTCCCTCAGTTTGAGAACCAAGGTATCAATCCAGTAGGAGTATCAAGGGAAGTCTCCAAAGTACGTGCGCAAAAACAACAAACTTGCACCCAACGCTACAAAGGGGTTGTCAATCCCTTCACGATTGATTGCAAGGTGAGATCTGAAGGTGGAAAGTGCAACAAAGTAAAAGTGTAGAGCTGAAAATATGATGTGAAGTAGACCCGGGGGCCATAGTGTTCACTAGAGGCTTCTCTCAAGATAACAAATATTACGGTGGGTGAACGAATTACTATCGAGCAATTGATAGAACCGCGCAAAGTCATGATGATATCTAAGGCAATGATCATACATATAGGCATCACGTCCGAGACAAGTAGACCGATACTTTCTGCATCTACTACTATTACTCCACACATCGACCGCTATCCAGCATGCATCTAGTGTATTGAGTTCATGACGAATAGAGTAACGCCTTAAGCAAGATGACAAGATGTAGAGGGATAAATTCATGCAATAGATATAAACCCCATCTTTTTACCCTTGACGGCAATAACACGATGCGTGCCTCGCTACCCCTTCTGTCATTGGGTGAGGTCACCGCACGGTATGAACCCAAAACCAAGCACTTCTCCCATTGCAATAATCATAGATCAAGTTGGCCAAACAGAACCCACAACTCGAAGAGAATTACAAGGATATGAAATCATGCATATAAGAGATCAGAAGAAACTCAAATAAGATTCATAGATAATCTGATCATAAATCCACAATTCATCGGATCTCGACAAACACACCGCAAAAGAAGATTACATCGGATAGATCTCCATGAAGATCATGGAGAACTTTGTATTGAAGATCCAAGAGAGAGAAGAAGCCATCTAGCTACTAGCTATGGACCCCAAGGTCTATGGTGAACTACTCACGCATCATCGGAGAGGCAATGGTGTTGATGAAGAAGCCCTCCGTATCCGAATCCCCCTCCGGCAGGGCACCAGAACGTGCCCCAGATGGGATCTTGCGGAGACAGAAGCTTGCGGTGGCGGAAAATAATTTCGTGGATCTCTCCCATGGTTTTGGATTTTTCGGGGATTTATAGGCGGAAGAAGTAGGGTAGAGGAGCCACAGGGGGCCCACAAGCCTGCTAGGCGCGCCCCCCCTGGTCGCGCCTAGGGGGCTTGTGGCCTCCCCTGGTGGCCTCTGCATTTGTTCTCGCGCTCCCTGCGTATCTTCTGTTCCGAAAAAAATTCTTTTCGGAGGTTTTATTCCGTTTGGACTCCGTTTAATATTCTCCTCTGAAAAGGGTCAAAAACACTGAAAAAACAGGAAATCGCACTTGGCACTGAGTTAATAAGTTAGTCTCAAAAAAGATATAAAAGGCATACAAAACATCCAAAGTTTGACAAGAAAATAGCATGGAACCATCAAAAATTATAGATACGTTGGAGACGTATCAAGCATCCCAAGCTTAACTCCTGCTCGTCCTCGAGTGGGGAAGTGATAAAGACTGAATTTTTGATGTGGAATGCTACCTAGCTTATTTGTCCTTTGTAACTTCTTTCATGTGACATGAATGTTCAGATCCGTAAGATTCAAAACAATAGTTTGCTATTGACATGAAAACAATAATACTTCAAGCAAACTAGCAAGGTAATCATGAACTTTTGAAATAACAAGGCCAAAGAAAATTAGCCCTACAAAATCATATAGTCTGGCTATGCTCCATCATCCCCACACAACGAATTTAAATCATGCACAACCCCGGTATTGGCCAAGTAATTGTTTTCGCACTCTTACTTTCTCAAACCTTTTTCAACTCTCACGCAATACATGAGCGTGAGCCATGGATATAGCACTATAGGTGGAATAGAGTGTGGTGGAGGTTGTGAGACAAAAAGGAGGAGATGGTCACATCGACTCGGCATATCAAAGGGCTATGGAGATGCC
The DNA here is from genome assembly GCF_904849725.1 of Hordeum vulgare subsp. vulgare. Classification (NCBI taxonomy): domain Eukaryota; kingdom Viridiplantae; phylum Streptophyta; class Magnoliopsida; order Poales; family Poaceae; genus Hordeum; species Hordeum vulgare. The sequence goes on from NC_058519.1 coordinate 484,608,726, forward strand.
CATCAACAGATATCAATGTGAAAGAGTAGGGATTACCATGCAATGGATGCACTTAGAGCTATAAGTATGTGAAAGCTCAAAAGGAGGACTAGCGGGTGTGCATCCAACTTGCTTGCTCATGAAGACCTAGGGCAATTTTGAGGAAGCCCATCATTGGAATATACAAGCCAAGTTATATAATGAAGATCCCCACTAGCATATGGCAGTGACAAAACAAGAGACTCTCAATCCTGAAGAACATGGTGCTATTATGAAGCACAAGTGTGGAAAAATATAGTAGCATTGTCCCTTCTCTCTTTTTCGCTCTTTTTTGTTTGTTTGGGCACTTTGGCCTCTTTCCATATCTCTCTCTCTCTCTCTTTTTGTGTGGGAAACTTTGGCCTCTTTTTTTCCCTCACATGGGACAATGCTCTAATAATGATGATCATCACACTTTAATTTACTCAAAGATCAATGCTTAGAATGATGATGACCCTATAGTAAATGCCTCCGGCAGTGTACCAGGATGTGCAACGATCTAGCTTGGCGTATGATGTTGAAACAACTCGCCAGCTATCTTATGATCATGCAATGGCAATATGTAAGTGACGACACAAGTCATGAGACCGAACGGTGGGAGTTGCATGGCAATATATCTCGGAATGGCTATGAAAATGCCATAGTAGGTAGGTATGGTGGTTGTTTTGAGGAAGGCATATTGTGGTTTTGTGTACCGACGAAAGTTGCACGGCACTAGAGAGGCTAGCAATGGTGGAAGGTGAAAGTGTATCTATACCATGGACTCACATTAGTCATGAAGAACTCACATACTTATTGCGAAAGTTTTTATTAGTAATCGAAACAAAGTGCTAAACGCATACTCCTAGGGGAAGGGTTGGTAGGTGTTAACCATCGCGCAATCCCGACCGCAACACAAAGGATGACAATCAATAAATCAAATATGCTCCGACTTCCTAACATAGCGGTCCACCATACGTGCATGTTACGGGAATCACTAACTTCAACACAAGTATTTCTAGATTCACAACACCCTACTAGCATAACTCTTAATATTACCAAATCCATGTCTCAAAACTATTTGAGAGGAATCAAACTTCTCTTTCTAATCAATGCACATGAATATGGAAGTTTTATTGTATCCTCTTTGGGCGCCTATCATCTTTCGGACTACTTTCATAACACAAGCCAACTACCAAGTTACTCAGAGAGAGCACTCTCAAAAAGATATAAGTGAAGATCGAGAGTTCTTATTTCTCCAAAATATGACACCGCCGTGCTCTAAAAGATCTAAGTGAAGCACAAAGAGAAAAGTTATCTAGATCAAAAGATATAAGTGAAGCACAATGAGCTAAATTGCCTAACTCAAAAGATATAAGCGAAGCTCAATGAGTATTCTAGAAAATTCACGATGAGTGCATGTCTCTCTCAAAAGGTGTGCAGCAAGGATGATTGTGACACAACAAAAATAAAGGACTCCTATGATACAAGACGCTCCAAGCAAAACACATATCATGTGGTGAATAAAAATATAGCTCCAAGTAATATTACCGATGGATTGGAGACGAAAGAGGGGATGTCTTCCCGGGGCATCCCCCAGCTTAGGCTTTTTGGTGTCCTTGAATTTGGCTTGGGATGCCTTGGGCATCCCCAAGCTTGAGCTCTTTCCACTCTTTATCCCTTTGTCCATGAGATCATCACCCAAAACTTGAAAACTTCACAACACAAAACTTAAACAGAAACTCGTGATATCATTAGCACAAGAAAACAAACTTTGACGCCATCGTCATCACCAACCTTCCTTCATCGCCAATTCCATGATGCTCTTCACCGTTCGTGAGTAATCTATTCGTAGGCTTTCTAGACGGTGATGGGTTGGATGAGATCTATCATGTAATCGAGTTAGTTTTGACGGGAATTGATCCCTAGTATCCACTATGTTCTGAGATTGATGTTGCTACTACTTTGCCATGCTTAATGCTTGTCACTAGGGCTCGAGTGCCATGATTTCAGATCTGAACCTATTATGTTGTCGCCAATATATGTGTGTTTTAGATCCTATCTTGCAAGTTGTAGTCACCTACTATGTGTTATGACCCTGCAACCCCGGAGTGACAATAGCCGGAACCACTCCCGGAGATGACCATAGTATGAGGAGTTCATGTATTCACCAAGTGTTAATGCATTGGTCCGGTTCTTTATTCAAAGGAGAACCTTAATATCCTGTAGTTTCCATTAGGACCCCGCTGCCATGGGAGGGATGGACAATAGATGTCATGCAAGTTATTTTCCCTAAGCACGTATGACTACATGCGGAATACATGCCTACATTAGATTGACGAACTGGAGCTATTTACTTATCTCTCCGTGTTATAACTGTTGCATGATCAATCACATCCGGCATAATCATCCATCACTGATCCAATGCCTACGAGTCTTTTTCTACTGGTCCTTGCTACGTTACTTTGCCGCTACTGCTGTGACTGCTGCTGTTGTTACTCTGTTCCTACTGTTGTTACTTTGCTGCTACTGGTTACTGTTGCTACTGCTGCTATCACCCTACTTTGCTACTGATACTAAATCTTTTAGGTGTCGTTGAATTGACAGCTCAACTGCTAATACTTGAGAATATTCTTTCGCTTCCCCTTGAGTTGAATCAATAAATTTGGGTTGAATACTCTACCCTCGAAAACTGTTGCGATCCCCTATACTTGTGGGTTATCGATCTTCAATGGGATTTCGATGAAGGCAGTGGGCGCTTGTACGTAATGTACCCCGATGATTAGAGGACCTTGCTCGTTTCCTAGACTAACGAGGCAGAGTCATTGCATTTTATCATTTATCTTGTCTGTAGCCGGACCCGGTCTTAGGATGATTGAACTAATGTTGTGTGGCTTGTAACTTAACTTGTGGCGAGTGTAAGCTAATCAATATACTCTTCTCTTCATAAATGTATTGCGGTGATTTATGTACTTGCGAAACGCTAAGATGTGCCTCTATCCATATTAAGACCTAATCCCCAAATATGGATAGTGCCACATCTTGGACGTTACAGTACCATGAACGGAGGGTTCACCGCGATCGCCCCTGTCCTCTCCTTGAACGGTGCCCTTGTCCCGCTTGTCCGGGTGAGCAGAGAGGACGGCGTGAGGCTGCGCAAGGTGGTGGCGGTGGCTGCACGAGGCGGGGGCGGCGACTGCACGAGGCTGTGTGAGACAAGGGCGACGGCGCGAGGCGAGCGACGAGTGGGGGCAAGTGGGCCGAGCGGGGCCGGTGGCTGGACGAGGCGAGCGACCATCGGGGGTGGGGAGGTCGGGCGGCGTGGCTGAGTTTGCGAGCGGTTCTTGAGCATTGAAGTGGGGGTGGGTTTCCTCAGCGATGGGATTATCTTCGTTAGCGATGGGATGAATTTCGTTAACAATGATTTTTGATCATTGATGATGTAATCAAATGGCTGAGTTGAGGATTTGGATCTGTCTCTTCGTGCTTTATAGGGGTAGTAGATGCCACACTTTACCATACAATTTACCACACTTGTCTAAGAACAAAGCAGAACAAAATATAAGTCACTATTTGATGGAGTGGGGAAGGGCCCGTACCACAAAAACCAGAGCGAGGTGGAGATTCTACAGCTCGTCGAGGCGGAGGTCCTGCAGCTCGGCCAAGACGTCCCAGTACAAATTGCCTTTATTTTCGCTGATAGCATCCTCAGTGGCGCAACCATCGGAGCTAGGAAAATTCACTTGGTAGTTCATGCGCTAGAAAATTCAAACTAATAGAAGAAGACACGATGATGGAGGAACTGTTGGGGCTCGAGGGAGAAATTCAAAAAAATTCCTACGAAACACCAAGATCAATCTAGGAAATGCTAGCAACGAGCAAGGGGTAGATGATCTTCATACTTTTGAAGATTGCTAAGCGGAAGCGTTACTATGAACGCGGGTGATGGAGTCGTACTCGTAGCGATTCAGATCGCAGTAGATGTGATCCAAAGGGCCGACAAACGGTGCCTCCATGTTCAACACACGTGCATCCCGGTGACGTCTCGTCTACCTTGAACCAGAAAGCGGAGAGGGGAAGTTGGTGGAGAGCTCCGGCAGCACGACGGTGTGGTGGCGGTGGAGCTATGTGGTTCTCCGACAGGGCTTCGCCAAGCACCGCGGAGGAGGATGGAGAGAGAGGGTAGGGCTGCGCCGAGAGGGAGTGAAAACTTGCATGTTGCAGCCCCAAAACCATTGGATATATATAGGAGGAGGGGAAGGGCAGGCCGGCCACCCTAGGAAACCCTAGGAGGGGCGGCGGCCACCCATATGGGAGGGGCGGTGGCCCAAGCAGGGGACGGTTGCCAGGTGGGAGGTGGCTTGCCTCCCAAGTTGGAGGTGGGCCACCTCCACGCCCTAGGGTAACCAGCCCTAGGCGCCTTGGGCCTTGGTGGGTGGCGCACCAACCCATCTAGCGGCTGGTTCCCTTCCACTTTTGGCCTACGTGGCTCTCCGGGGCTGGTGGCCCCTCCCGGTGGACCCTCGAAACCCTTATGGTGGTCCCAGTACAATACAGATGATCCTTGAAACATTTCCGGTGATCTAATATCCACTTCCTATATATGAATCTTTACCTCCGGACCATTCCGGAGCTCCTCGTGACATCCGGGATCTCACCCGGGACTCTGAACAACTTTCGGTAACCACATACTATTCTCATTACAATTCTAGCGTCATCGAACCTTAAGTGTGTAGACCCTACGGGTTCGGGAACCATGCAGACATGACCGAGACACCTCTCCGGTTAATAACCAACAGGGGGATCTGGATATCCATATTGTCTCCCACATGTTCCACGATGATCTCATCGGATGAACCACGATGTCGGGGATTCAATCAATCCCGTATGCAATTCCCTTTGTCTATCGGTATATAACTTGCCCGAGACCCTATCGTCGGTATCCTCATACCTTGTTCAATATCGTTACTCGCAAGTCTTTTACTCGTTCTGTAACACATGATCGTGTGACTAACTCCTTAGTCACATTGAGCTCAACAGGATGGTGTATTACCGAGTGATCCCAGAGATACCTCTCCGTCATACGGAGTCACAAATCCCAGTCTCGATTCGTGCCCACCCAACAGACACTTTCGGAGATACCTGTAGTGCACCTTTATAATCACCCAGTTACGTTGTGACTTTTGATACACCCAAAGCACTCCTACGGTATCTGGGAGTTGCACAATCTCATGGTCTAAGGAAATGATAATTGACATTAGAAAAGCTTTAGGAGACAAACTACACGATCTTGTGCTATGCTTAGGATTGTGTCTTGTCCATCACATCATTCTCCTAATGATGTGATCCCATTATCAATGACATCCAATGTCCATGAGCAGGAAACCATGACCATCTATTGATCCACCATCTAGTCAACTAGAGGCTCACTAGGGACTTGGTGTGGTCTATATATTCACACATGTATTACTGTTTCCTCTTAATACAATTGTAGCATGAACAATAGACAATTATTATGAACAAGGAAATATAATAATAACCACTTTATTATTGCCTCTAGGGCATATTTCCAACAGTCCCCCACTTGCACTGGAGTCAATAATCTAGTTACATTGTGATGAAACGAACACCCGTAGAGTTCTGGTGTTGATCATGTTTCGCTCGCGGAAGAGGTTTACTCAAAAGATCTACAACATTCAGATCTGCATGTACTTTACAAATATCTATATCTCCTTCCTGAATGTAATCACGGATGGAGTTGAAGCAGCGCTTGATGTGCTTGGGCTCCTTGGCTATGACAATAGCTCCAGTGTTATCACACAAGAGAGTCATCGGGCCCGACGCACTGGGAATTACTCCTAGGTCAGTGATGAAGTCCTTCATCCAGATCCCTTCATGCGCTGCTTCTGCAGCAGCTATGTACTCTGCTTCACATGTAGATGCCGCCACGACGCCTTGCTTAAAAGTGCACCAGCTGACTACCCCACCATTCAAAACATACACGTATCCGATTTGTGACTTGGAGTCATCCGGATCTCTGTCGAAGCTATCATCGGCGTAACCCTTTACGACGAGCTCTTCGGCACCTCCATAAACGAGAAACATATCTTTAGTCCTTTTCAGGTACTTTAGGATATTATTGACCGTTGTCCAGCGTTCCATACCAGGATCACTTTGGTACCTCCCTACCAAACTCATGGCAAGGTTCACATCAGGTCTGGTACACACTATGGCATACATAATAGAGCCTACGACTGAAGCATAGGGGATGTTACTCATCTTTTCTCTATCTTGTGCTTTGGTCGGGCATTGAGTCTTACTCAATCTCATACCTTGCTATACATGCAATAACACCTTCTTAGACTTATCCATATTGAACTTCTTCAATATCTTGTCAAGGTATGTGTTTTGTGAAAGACCTATGAGGCATCTCGATCTATCTATATAGATCTTGATGCCTAATATGTAAGCAGCTTCCCCAAGGTCCTTCATTGAAAAATACTTATTCAAGTAGGCTTTTACGCTTTCCAAAAGTTCTATATCATTTTCCATCGGCAATATGTCGTCCACATATAAAATGAGGAATGCTACAGAGCTCCCACTCACTTTCTTGTAAATGCAGGCTTTTCAATAAGTCTGCATAAACCCGAACGATTTAATCACCTCATTAAAGTGAATGTTCCAACTTTGAGATGCTTGCACCAGCCCATAGATGGAGCGTTGGAGCTCGCATACCTTGTCAGCACTCTTAGGATCGACAAAACCTTCTGGATGCATCATATACAATTCTTCCTTAAGGAAACTGTTAAGGAATGTCGTTTTGACGTCCATTTGCTAGATCTCATAATCATAAAATGCGGCAATTGCTAACATGATTCGGACGAACTTCAACATCGCTATGGGTGAGAAAGTCTCATCGTAGTCAACTCCTTGAACTTGTCGGTAACCCTTAGCGACAAGCTCAGCCTTATAGACGGTCACATTACCATCTGCGTCAGTATTCTTCTTAAAGACCCATTTATTTTCTGTGGATTGCTGATCATTGGGCAAGTCCACAAAAGTCCATACTTTGTTCTCATACATGGATCCTATCTCGAATTTCATGGCTTCAAGCCATTTGTTGGAATCCGGGCCGACCATTGCTTCTTCATAGTTCGAAGGTTCACCGTTGTCTAACAACATTATTTCTAGGACTGGGTTGTCGAACCACTCTGGTGCGGAACATATCCTTGTGGACCTTAGAGGTTCAGTAGTAACTTGATCCGAAGTTTCATGATCATCGTCATTAACTTCCTCTCTAGTCGGTGCAGGCACCACGGGAACAATTTCCCACGCTGCGCTACTTTCTAGTTCAAGAGGGATTTCAGTTACCTCATCAAGTTCTATTTTCCTCCCACTTACTTCTTTTGAGAGAAACTCTTTCTCTAGAAAGGATCCGTTCTTGGCAACAAAGATTTTCCTTCGAATCTAAGATAGAAGGTATACGCAATAGTTTCCTTAGGGTATCCTATGAAGACGCATTTTTCGCTTTGGGTTTGAGCTTCTCACGTTGAAGTTTCTTCACATAAGCATCATAGCCCCAAACTTTCAGAAACGACAGCTTAGGTTTCTTCCCAAAGCATAATTCATACAGTGTCATCTCAACGGATTTAGACGGTGCCCTATTTAAAGTGAATGCGGAAGTTTCCAATGCGTATCCCCAAAATGATAGCGATAAATCAGTAATAGACATCATAGATTACACCATATCCAATAGAGTGCGATTACGACGCTCAGACACACCATTACACTGAGGTGTGCCAGGCAGCATGAGTTGTGAAACAATTCCACATTTTCTTAAGTGTGTGCCAAACTCGTGACTCAAATATTCTCCTCCATGATCAGATCGTAGGCACTTTATTTTCTTGTCACGTTGATTTTCAACCTCACTCTGAAATTCCTTGAACCTTTCAAAGGTTTCAGACTTGTGTTTCATTACGTAGACATACCCATATCTGCTTAAGTCATTAGTGAGGGTGAGAACATAACGGTAGCCACCGCAAGCCTCAACGCTCATTGGATCGCATACATCGCTATGTATTATTTCCAACAAGTTGGTTGCTCGCTCCATTGTTCCGGAGAACAGAGTCTTAGTCATCTTACCCATGAGGCACAGCTTGCACGTGTCAAATGATTCATTATCAAGAGACTCCAAAAGTCCGTCAGCATGGAGTTTCTTCATGCGTTTGACGCCGATATGACCAGGGAGGCAATGCCACAAGTATGTGGGACTATCATTATTAATTTTGCATCTTTTAGTACTCACACTATGAATATGCATAACATCACGTTCGAGATTCATTAAGAATAAACTTTGACCAGATGGACATGACCATAAAACATATCACTCATATAAATAGAACAACCATTATTCTAAGATTTAAATGAGTAGCCATCTCGCATCAAACGAGATTCAGATACAATGTTCATGCTCAAAGCTAGTACTAAATAACAATTATTAAGGTTTAAAACTAATCCCGAAGGTAGATGTAGAGGTAGCGTGCCGACGACGATCACATCGACCTTGGAACCATTCCCACGAGCATCGTCACATTGCCCTTTGCCAGTCTCTGCTTATTCTGCAGTTCCTGTTTTTCAGTTGCAAATGTGAGCAACAACACCGGTATCAAATACCTAGGAGCTACTACGAGTGCTGGTAAGGTACACATCAATAACATGTACATCATATATACCTTTGACATTTCCGGCCTTCTTATCCGCTAAGTATTTGGGGTAGTTTCGCTTCCAGTGACTGGCTCCCTTGCAATGACAACACTCAGTCTCAGGCTTGCGACATTCTTGCGCTTCTTCCAGGAAACCTTTTTACCGGGCGTGGCAACTTCTTTGCCGTCCTTCTTGAAGTTCTTTTTACCCTTGCCTTTTATTAAACTAGTGGTCTTATTCACCATCAACACTTGATGTTCCTTCTTGATTTCCACCTCCGCTGATCTCAGCATTGAATATAACTCGGGAATGTTCTTTTCCATCCCTTGCATGTTATAATTCATCACGAACCTCTTGTAGCTATGTGGAAGCGACTGGAGGATTCTGTCAATAACCGCGTCATCCGGAAGATTAACTTCCAGCTGAGACAGACGGTTGTGCAACCCACACATTCTGGGTATGTGCTCACTGACAGAACTATTTTCCTCCATCTTACAGCTGAGGAACTAGTCGGAGACCTCATATCTCTTGATCTGGGCATGATCTTGGAAAACCAATTTCAGCTCCTCGAACATGTCATATGCTCCAGGTTGCTCAAAACGTTTTTTGAGCCCCGGTTCTAAACTGTATAGCATGCCACAATGAACCAGAGAGTAGTCATCACTTCGTGACTGCCACGCGTTATGAACGTCCTGGGCTGCCGTGGGAACGGGAGGGTCACCTAGCGACGCATCAAGGACATATGCCTTCTTGGAAGCAATGAGGATGAGCTTTAAGTTACGAGCTCAGTCCACATAGTTTCTACCATCGTCTTTCAGCTTGGTTTTCTCTAGGAACGTGTTGAAATTGAGGTTGACAGGAGCATTGGCCATTGGATCTACAATACTGTAAAGACATTGTTAGACTAAGTTCATGATAATTAAGTTCATCTAATCAAATTATTTAATGAACTCGCACTTAGATTGACATCCCTCTAGTCATCTAAGTGATACATGATCCATGTCGACTAGCCCGTGTCCGATCATCACGTGAGACAGACTAGTCATCAATGGTGAACATCTCCATGTTGATCGTATCATCCATACGACTCATGTTCGACCTTTTGGTCTCTCGTATTCTGAGGCCATTCCTGTACATGCTAGGCTCGTCAAGTCAACCTAAGTGTTTTGTGTGTGTAAATCTGGCTTACACCCATTGTATGCGAACGTTAGAATCTATCACACCCGACCATCACATGGTGCTTCAAGACAACGATCCTTCACAACGGTGCACACTTAGGGGAATACTTATCTTGAAATTTAACGAGGGATCATCTTATCTTTGCTACCGTCATTCTAAGCAATAAGATGAACAACATGATAAACATCACATGCAAATCATATAGTGACATGATATGGCCATTATCATCTTGCGCCTTTGATCTCCATCTTCGGGCGCGGCAAGATCAATCTAGGAGATGCTAGCAACGAAACAGCAAGATCAATCTAGGAGATGCTAGCAACGAGCAAGGGGTAGAGCATCTTCATACCTTTGAAGATTGCTAAGCGGAAGCGTTACTAGGAATGCGGGTGATGGAGTCGTACTCATAGCGATTCAAATCGCGGTAGATGTGATCCAAAGCGCCGAACAACGACGCCTCCGCGTTCAACACACGTGCAAACCGATGATGTCTCCTCTACCTTGAACCAGCAAGGGGAGAGGGGAAGTTGATGGAGAGCTTCGACAGCACGTCGGCGTGGTGGCGGTGTAGCTATGTGGTTCTCCGGCACGGCTTCGCCAAGCACCGCGGAGGAGGAGAAAGAGAGAGGGTAGGGTTGCACCAAGAGGGAGAGAAAAGTTGTGTGTTGCAGCCCCAAAACCCTTGGGTATATATAGGGGAGGGGAAAGGCAGGCCGGCCACCCTAGGTAACCCTAGGAGGGGCGGCGGTCCAAGCAGGGGGCGGTGGCCAGGTGGGAGGTGGCTTGCCTCCCAAGTTGGAGGTGGGCCACCTCCACGCCCTAGGGTTGCTAGCCCTAGGTTCCTTGGGCCTTGGTGGGTGACGCACCAGCCCATCTAGGGGTTGGTTTCCTTCCACTTTTGGCCCACGTGGCTCTCCGGGGCTGGTGAACCCCCGTAACCCTTCCGGTAGTCCCGGTACAATACCGATGATCCTCGAAACATTTCCTGTGATCTAATCTCCACTTCCTATATATGAATCTTTACCTACTGACCATTCCGGAGCTCCTCGGGACGTCTGGGATCTCATCCGGGGCTCCGAACAACTTTTGATAACCACATATTATTCTCATTACAACTCTAGCGTCATCGAACCTTAAGTGTGTAGACCCTACGAGTTCGGGAACCATGCAGACATGACCGAGACACCTCCCCGGTCAATAACCAATAGCGGGATCTGGATATCCATGTTGGCTCCCACATGTTCCACGATGATCTCATCGGATGAACCACGATGTCGGGGATTCAATCAATCCCGTATGCAATTCCCTTTGTCTATCGGTATATAACTTGCCCGAAATCCGATCGTCGGTATCCCCATACCTTGTTCAATATCGTTAGAGGCAAGTTTTTTTACTCGTTCCGTAACACATGATCCTGTGACTAACTCCTTAGTCACACTGAGCTCAATAGGATGATGTATTACTCAGTGGGCCCAGAGATACCTCTCCTTCATACGGAGTGACAAATCCCAATCTCGATTCGTGCCCACCCAACATACACTTCCAGAGATACCTGTAGTGCACCATTATAATCACCCAGTTACGTTGTGATTCTTGATACACCCAAAGCACTCCTACGGTATCCGGGAGTTGCACAATCTCATGGTCTAGGGAAATGATACTACGAACTACCAACTTCCTATATATCAATCTTCGTTTCCAGACCATTCTAGAACTCAAGTGAGAACACTTGTCTATGGTTAGGAAACATTAACCATCTTTGATCAACGAGCTAGTCAACTAGAGGCTCACTAGGGACTTGGTGTGGTCTATATATTCACACATGTATTACTGTTTCCAGTTAATACAATTGTAGCATGAACAATAGAAAATTATCATGAACAAGGAAATATAATAATAACCACTTTATTATTGCCTCTAGGGCATATTTCCAACAGGAACACACGAACAACAATATGAAATATTAAAGCACACCACCAACTAAAATTGCCTCTTCAAGTTTCCTCGTACAAGCCTAAAATTATCACAAGAAGATAATAATGGTTAGTGTGTGCAATCTTTTTCGTCCTCAACCTTGGTGGTGTTTATCTAAGCCTTTGTACATGCCCAAGAACATAGAACAACATGCACTTTGAGACTTGAGATCATATTTGCATATCATCAGTCTTTTAGATCCCTCTATAAACAGTCAGATCATGTAACTGAATTGTCCTAATTCCTTAGCGTAGTGAGCTAATTCTCTTAGATGGCCAGACAACAAATTCTGGATATGCAAATCATGAACGGAGGCACCTACAGGTTGCGTTCATCGCATAAAAATGATAAATACCATGAAAGGAGGGTTCATTGCGATCGCCCATGTCCTTTCCTTGCCCTGCGCCCTTGTCCTGCTTGTCCGGGTTGGCCGAGCGACGGGCGACGCGTCGCTATGTGAGGCGAGGGCAATGGTTGTGGTTGTTGCGCGAGGCAGCGACGGCGGCTATGCAAGGCGGGGGTGGTGACTGTGCGAGGCTGCGTGAGGCGAGGGCGGAGGGTGCGGCTACTGCGTAGCGGCAATGCGAGGCGAGCGGCGAGCGGGGGCGAGCGGGGGCGAGCGGGCCGAGCGGGAGCGTCGGCTGCACGAGGCGAGTGGCGAGGAGGGGCGAGGCGAGCTAGGCCTGGATGAGTTCTCAAGCGAGGTGATTTTGTGAGCGGTTCCCGGGCGTGGAAGTGTGGGTGGGTTTCCTCGCCGATGGGATTGGCTTCAATTGGTTTCGTTAGCTGGGATGAATTTTTTAATGATAATTCTTGACGATTGATGACGTAATCAGGCAGGTGAGATGGTGAGTTGGATCTGCCTCTTCGTGCTTTTATAGAGGTAGTGGATGAACTCTCCACCAAGCTTCATGGTGTGTTAGAATAGATAGAGAAAGGGCAGTACTAGCTGAAAGTTTCGGCCACTCGAACCCCAACCGTTCGATCTGGCATAGATCAGTCATCCGATCTAGCTCTCTCCTTCATCCTTGACTCGTCCTCTATCTCCCATCGCATATCAAAGAAAAAAATCCCCACACCCTACCCCACGCTCCTACGCCTCCGTGTGCAGCTCCGCGAGGGCAAACAGACGTCGGTCGTCGGCGCTCACACTCCGACGACTCGCAGCCCTCCGCTGCTTGTCGAAGAACTTCCCCGCTCATCAATTTCGCTTGCAACTCCGCCCTAACTGGCTGCAACTCCAGCCGTTGATGCATCATTATGCAACACCACGATGCACAACCGCGGTCGCACTCGGCGTCGGCACTAGTTGCACGGGATTATGGACGGCCAATACTAAACGACATTTAATGGATGTGGCAAAATACATCACCAGTGGTAGCGAAAAATAACTACGACTGTGGAAAAAAAGTCATCGCCGTCGCAGGGTTGCAGCTCTGCCATGAAGCATGTAGCAGAATCCTTTGCCGGTGGTAGCAAAATCTGACGACTATTGCAACTTTTGTCGGTAATGGTTCCAGCATTTTGCCCGCTGTCCTAAAGCTTTTAAGCATCACCGACCCCCATTCCAGCATTGCTAAAACACGGTTCCAACATTGCTAGAACATGGTTCCAACATCTCTGGAACACGGTTCTAGCATCGCCAGAACATGGTTCTAACATGGCACGTGTGGCGATGCCCAGCACAACATGCGTCGGTTCCAGCTCTTGGCTTGGCCGGTTGCAGCTCCTCTGTCGGCGGGTTCCAACATATTGTATCAATGGTTGTAGCACGGCAGGTCGCGTGCGCCATTTTCAGCTCACCGGTGTAACCAGTTCGCGACACGGGGTGGCTAGCGTTCCAACTCGGCAACCTATGCTTGCAGCACCTACAACACGCAGTTCGAGTTCCTAGAGCTGGGCGTCTGCTGGAGAGGGGTCTCGTCGCGGCACACTTGCCAAGTGCGTATGCCAAAGGTGCTGCAGCAGGAAAGAGAGGGAACGTCGGAGATGATGGAGAAGAAAATGAGTTATGGCGGCGGAGAGATGAGGAAGAAGAAAGGAGTGGTGGAGGGGACAACTGACGAAGAGACTGCATAGACCCACCCACCATATGCAATAGGTGTTGGAAATATGCCCTAGAGGCAATAATAAAATGGTTATTATCATATTTCCTCGTTCATGATAATCGTCTATTGTTCATGCTATAATTGTATTAACAGGAAACAGTAATACATGTGTGAATAAATAGATCACAATGTGTCCCTAGCAAGCCTCTAGTTGGCTAGCTCGTTATTCAATAGATGATCATGGTTTCCTGATCATGGGCATTAGATGTCATTGATAATGGGATCACATCATTGGGAGAATGATGTGATGGACAAGACCCAATCCTAAGCCTAGCACTAGATCGTATTGTTCGTATGCTAATGATTTTCTAATGTCAAGTATCTTTTCCTTCGACCATGAGATTGTGCAACTCTCGGATACCGTAGGAGTGCTTTAAGTGTATCAAACGTCACAACGTAACTGGGTGACTATAAAGGTGCACTACGGGTACCTCCGAAAGTATCTATTGGGTTGGTACGAATCGAGATCGGGATTTGTCACTCCGTGTGACGGAGAGGTATCTCTGGGCCCACTCGGTAGAACATCATCATGAGCTCAATGTGACTAAGGAGTTAGTCACACGATGACGTGCTACGGAACGAGTAAAGAGACTTACTGGTAACGAGATTGAACAAGGTATAGGTATACCGACGATCGAATCTCGGGCAAGTTCTATACCGACAGACAAAGGGAATCGTATACGGGATTGATTGAATCCTTGACATCGTGGTTCATCCGATGAGATCATCGTGGAGCAAGTGGGAGCCACCATGGGTATCCAGACCCCGCTGATGGTTATTGGCCAGAGAGGTGTCTCGATCATGTCTGCCTGTCTCCCGAACCCGTAGGGTCTACACACTTAAGGTTCGATGACGCTAGGGTTATAGGGAATTGTTATACGAGGTTACTGAAAGTTGTTCGGAGTCCCGGATGAGATCCCGGACGTCACGGGGAGCTCCGTAATGATCCGGAGGTAAAGATTGATATATAGGACGGATGGTTTTGGACACCGGAAGTGTTTCGGGCGTCACCGGTAATGTACCGGGACCACCGGAGGTGGCCCCGGGGACCACCGAAGGGGGGCAACGACCCCGGGAGGCTAGATGGCCTAAGTGGGGAAGGGAACCAGCCCCTAGGTGGGCTGGTGCGCCCCCCACCCAGCCCATGCGCATCAGAGAAAGGGGGAAGGGGGAAACCCTAGGCGCAGTTGAGGCCCAAGGCCCACCTAGGGTGCGCCCCCCCTTTCCCTGCCCTGGCCGCCGCCCCCCTCCCATCTGGTGGCTGCCGCACCACCTAGGTGGGGAACCCTAGGGGTGGCGCACCCCCTCCCCCTCCTCCTATAAATATAGAGGGGTTTTGTCCATTGGAGAACACACTTTGCCCTCTCTCTCGGCGCAGCCCTGCTCTTCTTCCTCCTCCTCTCCGCCGGTGCTTGGCGAAGCCCTGCCGGGAGACCTCGTCTCTCCATCGACACCACACTGTTGTGTTGCTGGAGTTCTTCCCCAACCTCTCCCTCCTCCTTACTGGATCAAGGCGCGGGAGACGTCACCGGGCTGCACGTGTGTTGAACGCGGAGGTGCCGTTGTTCGGCACTAGATCGGAATCGCTGCGAGTACGACTCCATCAACCGTGTTCTAGCAACGCTTCCGCTTAGCGATCTTCAAAGGTATGAAGATGCTCTTACCCCTCTTTCGTTGCTGGTCTCTCCATAGGAAGATCTGAATATGCGTAGGAAAATTTTGAATTTATGCTACGTTACCCAACAGTGGCATCCAACCAGGTTTTCTATGCGTAGATTCTATGCACGAGTAGAACACAAAAGTTGTGGGCGATGATTTGTCAATTTGCTTGCCGCTACTAGTCTTATTCTTTTCCGGCGGTATTGTGGTATGAAGCGGCCCGGACCGACTTTACACGTACACTTACGTGAGACTGGTTCCACCGACAGACATGCACATCGTGCATAAAGGTGGCTAGCGGGTGTCTCTCTCTCCTACTCTAGTCGGATTGGATTTGATGAAAAGGGTCCTTATGAAGGGTAAATAGCTTTGGCATATAATCGTTGTGGCTGTCACGTAGGTAAGAAGGCGTTCTTGCTAGAAACCCAAATCAGCCACGTAAAACTTGCAACAACAATTAGAGGACGTCTAACTTGTTTTTGCAGGGTTTGACATGTGATGTGATATGGCCAAAGTTGTGATGTTGCATGTATAATGTATGAGATGATCATGTTATTGTAATAGGTTTCACGACTTGCATGTCGATGAGTATGACAACCGGCAGGAGCCATAGGAGTTGTCTTAATTTATTGTATGAGATGCAACGCCATGTGCTTACTACTTTTACTTCATTGCTAACAGTTAGCTATAGTAGTAGTGATAGTAGTAGTTGGCGTGACGACATCACAGAGACACGATGATGGAGATCATGATGATGGAGATCATGGTGTCACGCTGGTGACGATGATGATCATGCGATGCCTGAAGATGGAGATCGAAAGAGCAAAGATGATAATGGCCATATCATGTCACTATATGATTGCATTGTGATGTTTATCATGTTTTACATCTTATTGCTTAAAACGACGGTAGCATAATAAGATGATCCCTCTTAAAATTTCAAGAACGTATTCCCCTAAGTGTGCACCGTTGCGAAGGTTCATTGTCTCGAAGCACCACGTGATGATCGGGTGTGATAGATTCTAACATTCGCATACAACCGGTGTAAGCCAGATTTACACACGCGAAACACCTAGGTTGACTCGACGAGCTTAGCATGTACAGACATGACCTCGAATACAAGAGACCGAAAGGTCGAACATGAGTCGTATGGTTGAATACGATCAGCATGAAGTTGCTCACCATGGTGACTAGTCCGTCTCACGTGATGATCGGACACGGGTTAGTCAACATGGATCATGTATCACTTAGATGACTAGAGGGATGTCGATTTAAGTGGGAGTTCATACTTAATTTGATTAAATGAAATTAATTGTCATGAACTTAGTCTAAAAGTTGTCTTTATAAATATTGTAGATGTCCAACGTCAACCTCAATTTCAACGCATTCCTAGAGAAAAACAAGCTGAAAGATGATGGTAGCAACTATGCGGACTGGGTTTGCAACTTGAAGCTCATCCTCGAAGCAGCTAAAAAGGCTTATGTCCTTAATGCGCCGCTAGGTGACCCTCCCGCTCCCGCAGCAGCCCAGGACATTCTGAACGTCTGGCAAACGCGGAGTGATGACTACTCTCTGGTCAGGTGTGGCATGTTATACAGTTTAGAAACGGGGCTCCAAAGGCGTTTTGAGCAACATGGGGCATATGAGATGTTCCAGGAGCTACAGCTAGTTTTTCAAGCTCATGCCCGTGTCGAGAGATATGAAGTCTCCGACAAGTTCTTCAGCTGTAAGATGGAGGAGAACAGTTCTGTCAGTGAGCACATACTCAAAATGTCTGGGTTACACGGTCGTCTGACTTCACTTGGAGTCGAACTTCCGGATGATGCTATCATTGACAGAATCCTCCAGTCTCTCCCACCAAGCTACAAAGGCTTTGTGCTTAACTACAAAATGCAAGGGATGGAGAAGACCATTCCCGAGTTGTACTCGATGCTCAAGTCTGCAGAAGTAGAAATCAAGAAAGAGCATCAAGTGTTGATGGTCAACAAGACCACTAGTTTCAAGAAAGGCAAGGGTAAGAAGAACTTCAAGAAAGACGGCCAAGCTGTTGCCGCGCCCGGTAAGCCAGATGCCGGGAAGAAGAAAAAGAACGGACCCAAGCCTGAGACTGAGTGCTTCTATTGCAAGGGAAAGGGTCACTAGAAGCGGAACTGCCCCAAATAATTAGCGGACAAGAAGGCCGGCAACATTAAAGGTATATGTGATATACATGTTATTGATGTGTACCTTACCAGCGCTCGTAGTAGCTCCTGGGTATTTGATACCGGTGTTGTTGCTCACATTTGCAACTCAAAGCAGGAACTGCGGAATAAGCGGAGACTGGCCAAGGACGAGGTGACGATGCGCGTCGGGAATGGTTCAAAGGTCGATGTGATCGCCGTCAGCACGCTGCCTCTACATCTACCGTCGGGATTAGTTTTAAACCTTAATAATTGTTATTTAGTACCAGCTTTAAGCATGAACATTGTATCAGGGTCTTGCTTAATGCGAGACGGCTACTCATTTAAGTCAGAGAATAATGGTTGTTCTATTTATATGAGTGATATGTTTTATGGTCATGCTCCGCTGGTGAATGGTTTATTCTTGATGAATCTCGATCGTGATGTTACACATATTCATAGTGTGAGTACCAAAAGATGCAAAGTTGATAATGATACTCCCACATACTTGTGGCACTGCCGCCTTGGTCATATCGGCGTTAAGCGCATGAAGAAGCTCCATACTGATGGACTATTAGAGTCTCTTGACTTTGAATCATTTGACACATGCGAACCGTGCCTCATGGGCAAGATGACTAAGACTCCATTCTCAGGAATAATGGAGAGAGCAACCGACTTATTGGAAATAATACATAATGATGTGTGTGGTCCAATGAACGTTGAAGCTCGCGGTGGTTATCGTTATGTTCTCACTCTCACCGATGATTTGAGTAGGTATGGGTATATCTACTTGATGAAGCACAAATCTGAGACGTTTGAAAAGTTCAAGGAATTTCAGAGTGAGGTTGAGAATCAACGTGACAGAAAAATTAAATGTCTACGATCTGATCGTGGAGGAGAATATTTGAGTCACGAGTTTGGCACACACCTAAGGAAGTGTGGAATCGTTTCACAACTGACGCCGCCTGGCACACCGCAGCGCAACGGAGTGTCTGAACGTCGTAATCGCACTTTATTAGATATGGTACGATCTATGATGTCTCTCACCGACTTACCGCTATCATTTTGGGGATACGCATTAGAAACTGCAGCATTCACTTTAAATAGGGCACCGTCTAAATCCGTTGAGACGACACCGTATGAACTATGGTTTGGCAAGAAACCTAAGTTGTCGTTTCTTAAAGTTTGGGGCTGCGATGCTTATGTGAAGAAACTTCAACAAGAAAAGCTCAAACCCAAAGCGGAGAAATGCGTATTCATAGGATACCCTAAGGAAACTATTGGGTATACCTTCTATCTTAGATCCGAAGGTAAAACCTTTGTTGCCAAGAACGGATCCTTTCTAGAGAAAGAGTTTCTCTCGAAAGAAGTAAGTGGGAGGAAGGTAAAACTTGATGAGGTAATTGCACCCCCTCTCGAACAGGAAAGTAGCGCAGCGCGGGAAGTTGTTCCTGTGGCGCCTATACCGAATGAAGAGGAAGTTAATGATGATGATCATGAAGCTTCGGATCAAGTTACTACTGAACCGCGAAGGTCCACAAGGGCACGCTCCGCACCAGAGTGGTACGGCAACCCTGTGATGGAAATCATGTTGTTAGACAATGGTGAGCCTTCGAACTATGAAGAAGCAATGGCGGGCCCGGATTCCAACAAATGGCTTGAGGCTATGAAATCCGAGATAGGATCCATGTATGAGAACAAAGTATGGACTTTGGTGGACTTGCCCGATGACCGGCGAGCCATAGAAAATAAATGGATCTTCAAGAAGAAGACTGATGCAAACGGTAATGTAACCGTTTACAAAGCTCGACTTGTCGCAAAGGGTTTTCGACAAATTCAAGGAGTTGACTACGAAGAGGCTTTCTCTCCCGTAGCGAAGCTGAAATCAGTTCGAATCATGTTAGCAATTGCCGCCTTTTATGATTATGAAATTTGGGAAATGGACGTCAAAACAGCGTTCCTTAACGGGAACCTTAAGGAAGAGTTGTATATGATGCAACCAGAAGGTTTTGTCGACCCTAAGGGTGCTAACAAAGTGTGCAAGCTCCAGCGCTCCATCTATGGGCTGGTGCAAGCATCTCGGAGTTGGAACATTCGCTTTAATGAGGTAATTAAAGCGTTTGGGTTCATACAGGTTTACGGAGAAACCTGTCTGTACAAGAAAGTGAGTGGGAGCTCTGTAGCTTTCCTCATACTATATGTGGATGACATATTATTGATGGGGAATAATATAGAGATGTTGGAGAGCATAAAGGCCTATTTGAACAAGAGTTTTTCAATGAAGGACCTTGGAGAAGCTGCATACATATTAGGCATCAAGATCTATAGAGATAGATCGAGACGCCTCATAGGTCTTTCGTAAAGTACATACCTTGACAAGATATTGAAGAAGTTCAATATGGAAAACTCAAAGAAAGGGTCATTGCCAGTTTTGCAAGGTATGAGATTGAGTAAGACTCAGTCGCCGACCACGGCAGTAGATAGAGAGAAGATGAGTTATGTCCCCTACGCTTCAGCCGTGGGCTCTCTAATGTATGCCATGTTGTGTACCAGACCTGATATAAACCTTGCCATAAGTTTGGTAGGGAGGTACCAAAGTAATCCCGGTACGGAACACTCGACAGCGGTCAAGAATATCCTTAAGTACCTGAAAAGGACTAAGGAAATATTTCTCGTTTATGGAGGTGACGAAGAGCTCGTCGTAAAGGGTTACGTCGACGCTAGCTTCGACATAGATCCGGATGACTCTAAGTCACAGACCGGATACGTATATGTGTTGAATGGTGGGGCAGTGAGCTGGTGCAACAGCAAGCAAGAAGTCGTGGCAGCATCTACATGTGAAGCGGAGTACATAGCTGCTTCAGAAGCGGCTCATGAAGGAATTTGGATGAAGGAGCTCATCACTGACCTTGGAGTGGTTCCAAGCGCGTCGGGTCCCATGACACTCTTCTGTGATAACACTGGAGCCATTGCCATAGCCAAGGAGCCCAGGTTTCACTGAAAGACGAAGCACATCAAGCGCCGCTACAACTCCATCCAGGACCATGTCCAGAGTGGAGTGATAGATATTTGTAAAGTACACACGGATCTGAATATTGCAGACCCGTTGACTAAACCTCTTCCACGAGCAAAACATGATCAACACCATAATGCTATGGGTGTTCGATACATCACAATGTAACTAGATTATTGACTCTAGTGCAAGTGGGAGACTGTTGGAAATATGCCCTAGAGGCAATAATAAAATGGTTATTATCATATTTCCTCGTTCATGATAATCGTCTATTGTTCATGCTATAATTGTATTAACAGGAAACAGTAATACATGTGTGAATAAATAGATCACAATGTGTCCCTAGGAAGCCTCTAGTTGGCTAGCTCGTTAGTCAATAGATGATCATGGTTTCCTGATCATGGGCATTAGATGTCATTGATAACGGGATCACATCAGTGGGAGAATGATGTGATGGACAAGACCCAATCCTAAGCCTAGCACTAGATCGTATTGTTCGTATGCTAATGCTTTTCTAATGTCAAGTATCTTTTCCTTCGACCGTGAGATTGTGCAACTCCCAGATGCCGTAGGAGTGCTTTGGGTGTATCAAACGTCACAACGTAACTGGGTGACTATAAAGGTGCACTACGGGTACCTTCGAAAGTATCTGTTGGGTTGGTACGAATCGAGATCGGGATTTGTCACTCCGTGTGACGGAGAGGTATCTCTGGGCCCACTCGGTAGAACATCATCATGAGCTCAATGTGACTAAGGAGTTAGTCACACGATGATGTGCTACGGAACGAGTAAAGAGACTTACCGGTAACGAGATTGAACAAGGTATAGGTATACCGACGATCGAATCTCGGGCAAGTTCTATACCGACAGACAAAGGGAATCGTATACGGGATTGATTGAATCCTTGACATCGTGGTTCATCCGATGAGATCATCGTGGAGCAAGTGGGAGCCACCATGGGTATCCAGACCCCGCTGATGGTTATTGGCCAGAGAGGTGTCTCGGTCATGTTTGCCTGTCTCCCGAACCCGTAGGGTCTACACACTTAAGGTTCGATGACGCTAGGGTTATAGGGAATTGTTATACGAGGTTACCGAAAGTTGTTCGGAGTCCCGGATTAGATCCCGGACGTCACGAGGAGCTCCGAAATGGTCCGGAGGTAAAGATTGATATATAGGACGGATGGTTTTGGACACTGGAAGTGTTTTCGGGCGTCACCGGTAATGTACCGGGACCACCGAGACCACCGAAGGTGGCCCCGGGGGACCACCGAAGGGGGGCAACGACCCCGGGAGGCTAGATCGGCTAAGTGGGGAAGGGAACCAGCCCCTAGGTGGGCTGGTGCGCCCCCCACCCAGCCCATGCGCACCAGAGAAAGGGGGAAGGGGGAAACCCTAGGCGCAGTTGAGGCCCAAGGCCCACCTAGGGTGCGCCCCCCCTTTCCCTTCCCTGGCCGCCGCCCCCCTCCCATCTGGTGGCTGCCGCACCACCTAGGGGGGGAACCCTAGGGGTGGCGCACCCCCTCCCCCTCCTCCTATAAATATAGAGGGGTTTTGGCCATTGGAGAACACACTTTGCCCTCTCTCTCGGCGCAGCCCTGCTCTTCTTCCTCCTCCTCTCCGCCGGTGCTTGGCGAAGCCCTGCCGGGAGACCTCGTCTCTCCATCGACACAACGCCGTCGTGTTGCTGGAGTTCTTCCCCAACCTCTCCCTCCTCCTTGCCGGATCAAGGCGCGGGAGACGTCACCGGGCTGCACGTGTGTTGAACGCGGAGGTGCCGTTGTTCGGCACTAGATCAGAATCGCTGCGAGTACGACTCCATCAACCGCGTTCTAGCAACGCTTCTGCTTAGCGATCTTCAAAGGTATGAAGATGCTCTTACCCCTCTCTCGTTGCTGGTCTCTTCATAGGAAGATCTGAATATGCGTAGGAAAATTTTGAATTTATGCTACGTTACCCAACAATAGGTGGTAGCGCGTGTGACTTGGGAGGAAACGGGGGACGGGAAAACGTTTGATCACGTTGCATCATACGCTCTGCGTGCAAACGGCCAAAGTTTCAGCTCGTGTGCCGGATATAAGCGTTTTCCTTAGCATAATGCGTTGGATATGTTATTGAGTCTCGAGGCCGTGTATATATTGAATACAAAATTTGGAGGACAAGACGTCTCCTAGAGATAACATGGAAACAATTTCTATCTAATCAAGGACAATCTCTAAATACGAAGGACGCCGATAACCATCACATGTGTGGTGGGAGCAATACCCGATCACACGCCCATGATCACAGATTGGACCATGTCATCGCATGCATGCACAAATGACGAGATTGATGATGTCTATATAAATCTTTTGTCTTTTCAGTTTTTAAATGTTTTATTTCTTAAATAAAAAATCCGATTGAAAAACCATTTTCATCATTAAATCCGTCGTCACGAGATCTTCAAAACTAGATTTCATATCGATATGTTTCGATTAATTTTTTGGTTAAATTGTCATGTCTATTTCACATAAATTGTCATCATGATTACATTAAAGTTACCATGATATATTTCAACTACTTTTTCTTTTTTTAAAGTAAATTTTCACATGTTATAAAAGAGGAATTAAGAAACTGAACTTGGCATGATGAATTACTAAATGTTGCCATGATCCATGAAATAATTTTGACATGGTTTATAAATAAAAAAGAAATATATCATCAATTACTTTAAAAATGCATGGTCAATGGCTCAAATTTGCAATGGACCATGAACTAACATTAGTAAGATTGCTCAGATAAAAGTAATGTAAAACCCCTTTTCATGAAAAATATCTCATAAAAAGAATACTAACATTTTTACATACTAAATAAACATTCAAAGTTGTGCCTTAAAAAGTGTCCATGTCTACAAGGTAGTGTATTTCAAAACGCGAGTATTTGATTTTGTTGTGAACTAATCTTGAATTATAATCCACACAAAAGAACCTTTCATCAATGTCTGAAACATGATCATAGTACAAGTAGTTAGTACACAATCATGGACACAGATAGACCATTAACTAGCAAAGAGCAAGTAAAATGGCAAAGTGGCTAGCACATATAGACCATTAACATATTCCCAAAGCTCCTGTCTCAAAAACGAAAACAACCTCTGTTTTTTTCCACAATGGAAGAATACCAGGATAGCACATGGATACATGTTCAGAGGGTTTCCAGTTTTTACTTGTGCAGTTCAAGCTGCAATTAAAAATTAAAAGTTCACTTGCTTCCATTGCTAGTTTACAGAGCACATGTACTAACAAATTCACAGTTTACAGTGGAGACCAGGGAGAAGTGAGAAAAAAAATCTGTATATATGGAGCATGTGGCATGCCTTCGTGACGAAAACAATCTAACTAGTGTAGCATAGATCTTCTCTTCTCCCTCGCATAGAGGACAGGAATGGGCATATCTATTCTGTCAGCTTGAAAACAGGGGCGAAACAAAAATGCTGGGATTTTACAGTGAGAGCAAAAGTTTGATCCAAACATCATGCCCTTCTCCGCTACTGAGTCCAAGGAAGGTTCCCAGAGTATGGCACCATGCCACAATAGGAGAATAGACCCTTCAATTCAGGGCAGCCATTGGGGTAAGGAATGGTACGGTGAAACGGGTCTCTCTTGAGCCTCTTTACACGAAGAGAACCAACACATCCATATGGATCTTCTTGGAACTGAGACCTGACAGAGGCTTCACCTTTCAGAGCTGCCTCCTTTGCTGTAGCTGTAGCTGGGGTACCTGAGAAGAAGAACCTTTCTTCTGGGAACCCGAGAGCAGATCTGTGCAGCTGCGCAAACCTTTCCTCCTTAAAATCATAGCTTACAACCTAAGCAACAAAATGTTCAGAGTCGCAAATTAACAAACTATCAGACATTGAAGAATTAATTGAAAGTACAGAAAAAATGCATTACCAACAAGTAATAGGTGAAATAAGGTTTCAGCAGAAAGCCTTGACAAAAGATAAGAAAACTTACAGTTATATTCTGTGGGTATGTTCCAGTGAGTTCTCTGAAACGGCAAACACTAAATAGGAGATTCTCAAAACTATCTCGTGCATGCTCCTCAGTGAGTGCCCGGCTCCTAACACTATCATCATTTCCTGTGCAAGTACATGCAAACAGTGAGAAACTTTTGCCAGATGGTTGCCAAAATAACTAACGAACTCGAATTGGATACATAAACAGCGGTGGTAATACTGTGTTCAGATGAGAAAGTAAACATGATAAACTTCAGGAAGCATCAAGCTCTTCAACCCTACATTCTGACTATCCATGTTTCAGAGATGGATTTATGAGCTGAACTATATGTTCGACACAATTAGAGAACTCATCAGCCATTTTCCAATGTCCTCTGCAAAATACTATGAAGCAGCTTCCTGTCAACCATGTTTTCTACAGCCATTTTAACCATTTACTTCCACAACACTAGTAATTTCTAAATCATGATCATGGATCAACATATATATACAGAACCTAAATCAAGCATGGTGTTTTCTTTGCATTTGCATCAGAGCAACTGAGTTTGTATGTAGCAGTCAGAACTCAGAAGTAATTGTACATCTAGGCCTTGTTGTTTTAAGTTCATGATGATACGTATGATTAACAACCGCACAAAATACCAATCAGCACCACATTTCCGAACCCCATTGTGCCAACAATAGTCTTACTAAAGCGCGAAAGAAGGAATGTTCATGTAACCTGAAACTCACCAAACCAGCCTTCCGACTCTGCGATAGCCCAGTAGCTCTGCGCCTCGCTCCTCGGCCCTGCATCTTTCCTCGTCTCCCCACCGCTAAACAAGAGGAGCGCGCCCTGATCCCTCGCCGCGATCTCCACCCCCTCCTTGATGTGCGCCAAGAAGGTGGACGCCTGGCCGGGGTGCTTCTGGTACGGCTCCAAGAACCACGAATCCTCGCGGTCGATCTTCCCGCAGCTGGCGCTGGTGTATATCGAATGGCCGGCCACCATGACGAGGTTGCGGAGGCCCGGAAGCGGGTGCGCCCCGACCCCATCGCCGCCGCTCCTCATCGTTCTGAACCGGGTCTCGTACACGGACAGGAGGATAAGAACGCTGAGCCCGAATGACAGCAGGATGAGGGCGACGGCGACGGGGTGCGCCTCGTAGAAGAAGCGAATCTTCATCAGCGCCGAGCTGAGGGGGGCAGGGGCGTCGAGATGCGAGGCCTTGGGCTTGCGGCCCTTGCGGGGGATCCCGGACTCGAGATCGTAGTCGGCTCTAGGGTAGCGGAACGACTTGGGGCTCCCGGGGCCGAACCCCTGGCTGCTCATCGAGCTCGCCGGAACTCCGCCCTCCCCCGGGGCGGGCGGATCTAGGTGGTGATGGAGTGGAGGAGAGGATTTAGAGCGGCACTGGATCGGCCGGGTTGGAGCTCGGGGAGGGTCAGAGCATCAGAGCTGCCTTGGGAGAAGAAGGGATCGGGGGAGAAAGAGACGGAGGTACCGTGCAGGATGGTAGGGGAAAAAGTCTAGCCGTGGAAGATTCGATGATTCAGATAGTTCGCTGCCTCTTCGGAGATGGAGGATAGATTTTATTTTTTATTTTTTTAGCACTGTCTTTTCATATAAAGAGAATAAGGCTTATGTATAAGAGTGTTTTAGTTTTTTTAAAAGAAATCGTACAAAAACCTCTAAAAAACCCACACGCTCACACTAATCAACCAATACCGCCACCTGTGCCCGGCCAAAGGCCAAAGTCCTTTGCTTGATATCGTGGAAGGCAATAGCTGCTACCTCTAGGTACGTGAGGCGAGTTCTACTGAAGATGCGTTGGTTTCGCTCCTTCCAGATGTTTCAGATGGTGTAAAGGAAGCGGCCGCTCAGCCTTCTTCTGTCGTCTTTGGGCAAATTGGTGGTGAGCGAATCCCACCAGTCTGAAATCCCCATCGAAGGGGGCAACGTGGGCGTGGCCCCAGAGTCCTCTCTCGTCCATACCTAGACGTGAGACCAAACTGCGGCGGCAAACGGGCAGTCCTTGCAGAGATGAATGGCCGTCTCCGGTGCCCCAAGGCAAAGGGGACAACGATGGTCGTGCGGCCAGCCACGAACGAAAAGCATGTCGGCCGTGAGGATTTTCCTGTGAAGCACATGCCAGCCGAAGAAGTTGCATTTTGGCTCCGCGTGTGCCTCCCAAATATTGGCTGGGAGAACCTCGGGTAGGATACAGAGAACTGGACCGCGTAGGCCGAAGCTGCAGAGTAAATGCCATTGGGGGTCCACCGCCAAGTGATGGCGTCCTCCTGGTCTGGGTTCAAAGCAACCTGAGTGATAGCTAATGCGAGGCAATTAACTCATGCATGTGGGTAGGCAATGAAAGACGGGCCACTGATCTGATCCAGTTTTCCTCTTGGAGCTCCTTCGTCACACTTCTCCGCTTCCTGGTGGCAATTTTGTACAGCTCTGGGAAGGCCCGGGACAGAGGGCCCCGTCCTGTCTAGTCGTCGTGTAAGAATAAGGATTTTCTTCCATTGCCCAAGGAGATGGTGGTAGAAGCCCTGAAAAGTGCCATGTTCGTCTCATCGCAGGGCACCGCAGAGCCCACCCATTGGCGGTCAGGATTATTCCACATAAGCCAAGGCCAGCGAAGTCGCAGTGCCTGACCAAATCTCTCGAGGTCTGTTATTCCCAAGCCCCCCATGGGCTTAGGCCGGCAGACAGTCTTCCAGTTCACCAGAGAGTGTCCGCCAGACGCGTTTTTTGAGTCTTCCCACACCATATGAAGTTACGAGTGATCTTATTGAGCTTCTAGATTGCCTAAGTGGGAAGCGAGAGCGTGGTGAGGTGATGATTTGCGATGGCGCACAACACGGACTTTGCAAGGAGGCCCTGCCCGGTCGTGCCAGGTTCTTCCCCTTCCAGCCCGGCAACCTGCCCATTGCCTTGTCCAGAAGAGGTTGGAGGTCAACCCTTCTTAGCCGCCTGTCATGTAGTGGAATACCCACGTATCGACGGGGAACGAGGCCAGCTTGGCCGAGAAGGCCGAGAGGATGGCCGGGAGAGCAATGTCCTGGCAGCGAATGGGAAACAAATCGATCTTGCTGACATTTGTGATGAGGCCCGATGCATCCCCAAAACAGGCAAGGATCTGAATGATGGCATCGATTTCTTTTTTGACTGGGTTAGCAAAGATGCCAGCATCGTCAGCATAGAGAGAAACCCTGCAGGAGGCCAACCGCACCATGATGGGCTTGAGGATCCCGGCTTGGGAAGCTGCCCGGAGCATAAGTTGCAGAGGATCGATGGCCAGAATGAAGAGCATAGGCGACAACGAGTCACCCTGGCGAAGGCCTTTTCCATGCGCGAATGGGGTTCCTGGCTCCCCATTTAACAGCACCCTAGAGGAAGATGAAGCGATGGTCATGCAAATTTGGTCCCGCCAGCGCTGTCCAAATCCCAACTGTTGTAGCTGAAAGTGCAGTCATGCCCTTAATCGAGTTTTGGTGTTAATGACAACACATACATAGGAAACTAATCTTATTTGTTGAGTGTATCTCAGGATGGCTTTTAAAGTACTCTTAGTAGATCGGGAATTATGTGCCAAGGTGGCTTGAGAAGATCGGGACTTATATGTCAAGAAGGCTCGGGATTGAGAAACAAGATGATGTAGCCTATCCTTTAATTTACTATTCTTGAGTATAGTGATCCCGCACTATTAAGAGGGGATCACGGGTTTTGCGATGAACTTGCTCAAACTACATCTCTACTTCTCTGCTCATGCCATTTCTCCTTTACTCTTGTTTGATTCCAAAACATAACCAAAGCCTCGGACATCCGGCTCCCTCCGGACGTCCGAGGGCCGGACGCCCGACCACTTCGGAAAACCGGAGCCTTATACCAGAGTCAAAATCTCAGACATCCGGCTTCCTCCGGGCATCCGAGGGCCGGACGCCCGACCACTTCGGAAAACCGGAGCCCTATACCAGAGTCAAAAACCTCGGACTTCCGGCTTCCTCCGGTCGTTCGAGGGCCGTACGTTTGACCTCTTTCGGAAATCCGTTGCCCTTGAACAGAGCTGAACTCTCGGACATCCGACCATCTCTTCGGACGTCCGGTCCCTGTTCGACTACACAGTGGCCAAATGATATGAACACTCCTTCGGTCGTCCGACGCCTGTCAGACGTCCGGAAAACGTCGAACGTCCGACCACTGTCAGACTTAAGTGACCCCAACGGTTACTTTAGTCTCCCCACTATATATACCCCCCTCCCACTTTGTGAGAGGGGGTCCAACACAGCAAGAACACTTACAAGAACACTTTCTTCCTCACTCACTCTTGCCTACACCCAAACTTAGATCCCAAAAGCATTTGTGAGCCCGTTTGAGTGTTGTTCCAATCAAAAGATAGATCGTCTCCTTCTCCTCCTCTCCACCAAAGCGATTTGTGATTTGAGCAAGTTTTGAGCAATCCCCGTGATCTTGTTACTCTTGGAGGTTGGAGACTCCTAGTCAGTAGGAGTCTTCGGAGAGGAATCAAACCTTTGTGATTACCCCTCGAAAAGTTTGTGAGGGTTTGGAAGCCACCTCAAGGCTTTCCACTAGTGGTTGAGAAACGCCTTTGTGTTGTTGTCTCAAAGGGAGAATAGGGTTAGCCTTCGTGGCGTTGGTGTGCCTTCGTGGTAACATCCGCCCCTCTAACGGTGACGTAGCTTCCCTCCAAGGAAGTGAACACCGGGATACATCCTCGTCTCTCTTGGAGTTTTGGTTATCCCTAACCCTAACTCTCTACTTGTGTTAATCCTTATTACGTACTTGCATTTGATTATAGTTTACCGGTTGCCTTACTTTACTCTAAATAGCTTACTCTTTGTCTTTGCAATTATTAGGCTCACTCTCATATTTCGCACCATTGCCTAAAATTGCTAAGTAACTATTAAAATTTGGAACTGTACCTATTCACCCCCTGATGGGGTCATAGTCCCAGGGTAGGGTCATAGGCCTGCCCTATAGGTCCTACCCAAGGACTACCCTTCTTAAGGGACAAGGCCCTTAGTCAGTTCCGTCTGAATTAAGAACTTCCCATCATCCAGTCCGTAATGATTCCCCCCATCATCCAGTCGGAGATGAGCATTCGGAGCGTATTAAACTGCCGACTGGATTCCACTCTATATATCATAACCTCCCTGGAGGGCAACGGTTGTACGTTTTCATACACCATTATTAGCATTTAAGGCATACGTTACCTGTAACGTAGGCATTTATTCGCCACTACTCTACCCCTGTGCACCGGACCGTTGTGAAAGGCAGCGTACTCTATATAAGCCGCCCCTCCCCACTGGTGCAGGGGTTAGCATTTCACTATACCCCATATTTCACTCGACATTAAGCTCCCAAGAGCACTGAGACGTAGGGCTTTTACCTCCACCGTAGAGGGGCTGAACTCATACAACCTCGCCGTAGCTAAGGCTCTGCCCATCCTTTCGTACCCTACACATCTACTGTCAGACTTATACCCACGACAGTTGGCGCCCACTATGGGGCAGGCGTCTAAGCGACTTCTGGCGAGTTTGCGACTACATCTTTTCATCATGTCGTCTGGTGGAGATTTGTGCATGGGTCATGAGATCCTCTTCGGCGCACTCTCCTTCATCGTCGATGATTCGGCATGGCTACGGGATGCACCTCCCGACGTCGAGGTGCTCCCCAATCGCGGGGCTACGCACTTCCGTGCCGGCGCCCGCGGCATCCTTCTTCTCCAGCAGTCGGCACCGGTGTCGATCTTCGCCCCCGTCACGCGCCGCAACAAGCGGTCTTGCCGTCCGCGGCTCCAGCGTTGGGTGCGACACGCCCAGGCGCGCTAGAACGCGTCCTCTCAAGTGGCGGTCCTCGAGTCGGTTGTGGTTGCGCCGTCGTCCCAGCGCTCGGACTCAGTTCCGACTGAGTTGCCTTCCCAGTACTTGGGTCGCGGGCCTACAGCCGAAGTTCACATGGCCAATTCCCATGAAAGTCCCCGCCAAACTAGTCGGAACGAGCACGAGGTCGGCGAGTCATCCGGCGCTCGCCGTCCGCCCCGCCGTTCTGCCAGTCGACGTACTCGTCAGAGCAACGTGGAGGTGTTCCGCACACCCGTCCTCAACCTGGCTGCCGCCGCCAAGATAGCCGATTCCCTCCAGCCGACTGATTCAGAGGCTGGCAGAGGGATCAAGCAGATCCGTGCCCTGCTGCACACGGCGCAGCAGCAGAATTCGGCGGTCTCCCAGTCGCACAACAGGATCCAAAACAGTTATGTTCATGCGATCACGCATCGGCCAGTTTTCAGGCCCGATTCTCATCAGCGACACACAGGAGGCAGCCGTTCCATGAATCACGAAGATCGTCGCCGTTCACGCACCCCTCCACGGGGTGGGCCCTACGGGCCCTGACATCATGATGATCGGCGTTCGGTCGGTGACACTTATGATCCAAGTCCCGACACAAGAGGGTACATCGCCCAGAGGAAGGTCGACAGGAGCCGAGCCCACCGTGATGGTCACGATAGAGACCGTCCGAGTGGAAGTAGGACCATCGTCTCTGGCCCCGAGTGTTTCAGTCGGGCCATCCGTTCGGCTGACATCCCTCCCAACTTCCGATTGGCGACAGGAATCAGCAAGTTTACAGGAGAATCCAAGCCAGAAACGTGGTTGGACGACTACCGAGTGGCGTTCCAGATCGGTGGTGGAGATGACCAGGTCGCCATGAAACACCTCCCCCTGATGCTCGATGGTTCGGCTCGAGCATGGTTGAACCAGTTGGCTCCTTCAAGCATCTACAGCTAGGCAGATCTGGCCCGAGTCTTCATCAGGACCTTTGAGGGCACGTGCAAATGCCCTGCTGGTCTCGTGAAGCTCCAGCACTGCGTCCAGAAGCAGAATGAGCCCCTGCGCGATTTCATCCAGCGTTGGGCAACCCTCTACCACACGATGGAGAACGTCACAGAGCACCAAGCAGTCTGCGCCTTCAAGGCAGGCGTGCGGTACAGAGATCTGTACCTGAAGTTCGGTCGGACAGGCGACATCTCCATGAGCAAGATGATGGAGATAGCGGCACGCTATGCAAATGGCGAAGCAGAGAACCGCATTCGTAGCGGCAAGCATAAAGCAGTCGCCGATGGAGATGGGAACAACACTCAGAAGCAGAAGCAGAAAGCTCCGTCCACTCCGCAGGCAGATGCTGCAGCCATTACCAATGCCAAGTTCAAGGGCAAGGGGAAGGCTCAGTCCACCCCCAAGAAGAAGCAGTTCGAAAACCACATCCTGGATCAGCCATGTCCAATCCACACGAAGATGGACAAAGAAGGCAACGCCATATTCCCGAAGCATACCACTCGGCAATGTCGCCTCCTGATCCAAGGGTTCGGCGAAGGGCAGCCGAGTGAAAAGGACAATGAACAGGATGGTGAGGACAAGGAGGATCAGTTCCCCCAAGTCCATGCAACACTGATTATTTTTGCTGACGTGGAAAGCAAGAGTCGACTGAAGCTGGTGAACAGGGAGGTGAACATGGCCACCCCAACCAACCCCACGTTCCTCAAATGGTCTCAGACTGCGATCACCTTTGACCAGTCGGATCATCCAGCACACGTGCCCAACCCAGGGAGCCAGGCTCTGGTCGTCGACCCCGTGGTGGAAGGAGTTCGACTGCGCAAAGTCCTCATGGACGGCGGCAGCGGCTTGAACATCATGTATGCCGACACTCTCAAAGGGATGGGCATTCCGATGTCCAAACTTAGCGAGAGCAGCATGCAGTTCCACAGAGTCGTCCCTGGACGAAAGGCCAAGTCACTCGGCCAGATCGCGTTGGACGTCGTTTTCGGCTTCGACAAGAACTTCCGCAAGGAAAAGCTGACATTCGAGGTGGTGGACTTCCAGAGTGTATACCACGCGATTCTGGGCCGTCCGGCGTATGCGCGTTTCATGGCCCGTCCATGTTACGTGTACCTGAAGCTGAAGATGCCAGGTCCCAAAGGTGTGATCACTATCACAGGCAATCGGCAGCGGGCCGAGGAGTGTGTGCAGCAGGGGTTGAGGATCGCCGATCAGCAAATGGCCATCCTCGAGCTGGACGAGTACAAGAAGACAGTCGACCCCGCTGACTTGATGCGTTCGAAGAAGCCAACTTCGGAGTCCGCATTCCAGTCGGCGGGAGACACGAAGAAGGTCAGCATCCCCCCGACAGACGACGCCGCTGCCCCGACGAACATCTCCACCACCCTTGATCCAAAATAGGAAGCCGAGCTCATCCAATTCCTCCGTGAGAACTGGGACATTTTCGCATGTAAGCCCGCTGACATGCCAGGTGTACCCAGGGAGTTAGCTGAGCACCGATTGCATGTGGATCCTGCTGCTCGGCCTGTCCGAGAACGCCTGCGTCGGTCCGCCGCGCGCAAGAGGAAGGCAATCGGAGAGGAAGTGGCTAAACTTTTGGAAGCCAACTTCATTCGCGAGGTACACCACTCCGAGTGGCTCGCCAATGTTGTCATGGTGCCCAAGAAGGACAAGTCTCTCCGAATGTGCATCGACTTCAAGCATCTGAATAAGGTCTGCCCGAAAGACCATTTCCCGCTCCCCCTCATCGATCAAATTGTCGATTCGACTGCGGGTTGCGAGCATTTGTCATTCCTTGATGCCTACTCGGGCTATCATCAGATCCGTCTGTATGGCCCCGATGAATTAAAAACAGCCTTCATCACCCCATTCGGGTGCTTCTGCTACATCACTATGCCATTCGGTTTGAAGAATGCAGGAGCAACTTTTATGCGCATGATCCAAAAATGTCTCCTTGACCAGATCGGTCGGAATGTGGAAGCGTATATGGATGATATCGTAGTCAAGTCACGCAAAGGTTCCGGCCTGCTGACTGACTTGGCAGAAACATTCGCTAACCTTCGTAGGTACGATATCAAGCTCAACCCTGCCAAGTGTTCATTCGGTGTTCCCAGCAGAAAGTTACTCGGTTTCTTTGTTTCCGAACGAGGGATCGATGTCAACCCCGAAAAGATCGGGACCATCGTCCGAATGGAGCGGCCGGTCAGAATACACAATGTTCAAAGGCTCACAGGTTGCCTAGCGGCTTTGAGCAGGTTTATCAGTCGACTCGGCGAGAAAGCGCTACCTCTGTACCGACTCATGAAGAAATCAGATACTTTAGAGTGGACAGACGAAGCCCAAATTGCATTCGACGACCTCAAAGCCCTGCTTTCCACCCAGCCGGTTCTTACTACTCCGCTCAGTAAAGAACCCCTTCTTCTGTACATCGCGGCTACAAATCAAGTCGTCAGCACTGTTCTCACAGTCGAACGCGAAGAAGAAGGCAAGGCATACAAGGTTCAGCGGCCAGTGTACTATGTCTCCGAAGTCCTGACTCCTTCCAAGCAGAGGTATCCCCATTATCAAAAGCTTATTTACGGGATTTACATGACTGCAAAGAAGGTGGCTCATTATTTCCAAGACCATTCGGTGACCGTCGTTTCTGATGCTCCGTTGTCGGAAATCCTCCACAATCGGGACGCATCAGGCCGAGTGGCGAAGTGGGCAATGGAGATGTTATACTGCGACATCAAGTTCGAGGCCAAGAAAGCTATAAAGTCTCAAGCTCTGGCTGACTTCATAGCAGAATGGGTAGAACAACAGCAACCGACCCACATCTACTCGGCTCATTGGACAATGTTCTTCGATGGGTCCAAGATGTTGAATGGCTCCGGCGCTGGCGTTGTGATCATATCGCCAAAAGGTGACAAACTCAAGTATGTGTTGCAGATACATTTCGATTCCTCCAACAACGAGGCAGAGTATGAAGCTCTCCTTTATGGATTGTGCATGGCCATCACACTCGGCGTCCGTCGCCTGATGGTCTATGGAGATTCATATTTGGTGGTTGATCAAGTGATGAAGGAGTGGGACGTAAGGAACCCCACCATGACTACATACTGCAACGCAGTGAGGAAGCTCGAGAAAAAGTTTGAAGGTCTGGAACTGCACCATGTTCCGCGACTGAAAAACCAAGCAGCTGATGAGTTGGCGAAACTTGGATCCACTCGGAGACCAGTCCCGAGTGATGTCTGCCTCGAGCACCTACACCTTCCCTAAGTTAAAGAAGATCCCTTCACAGAGGAACCAGTACAACCAAAGAGCTCGACAGATCCGACTGAAGTCGAGGTCCCCGCTGTGGTTGATCTGATCATGGAGATTCTTGCTATCATCCCCGATTGGACTATGTCGTTCATTGCGTACATCCTAAGGCGAGAATTACCAGAAGATGAGGTCCAAGCCAGACAGATCGTCTGCAGGTCGAAGTCGTTCACCGTCATTGATGGCCAGTTGTACAAAGAAAGTGTTTCAGGCGTCCTTCAATGATGCATCTCCCCTGAGGAGGGGCAGTTAATCCTGGAAGAAATTCATTCGGGAACCTGCGGTCATCATGCCTCCTCAAGAGCAATCGTCGCCAAAGCATTCAGAGTTGGTTTCTTCTGGTTGCAGGCGAATGAAATGGCGAAGGATATGGTCGACCGATGCGAAGGCTGTCAGTTCTACTCCATGGTTAAACTCTTTCAGTCTAGTTTCTACCTCATCTGATGAGTACCTTGATGCGGAGGATCACTATGAGGACAATGACTTAGATCATCCTATGTTTGCCAAAATAAACAAATTTGTGTGCTCTCTTAAAGGAAAGAAGCTCACTATGTTTCGCATACTTATGGAAATGGTGAGTAAGCACACCAATACCATCAAGGAACTCGAAACCCTCGTCACTGAGTAGAAGGAAAGGAATGAAATCCTTGAGCAGAAAGTCTTGTATGAGGAAGCACAAAATGATGCATTATGCTCAAAAGTTGGTGAAAACCTTGATAAACATGCTAACGATCTTGCCTCCTTGAAAAAGGCTGAATCTGTGTGCAAAGAGTTATTAAATGATAAAAACAGACTTGTGAATTCTCATGCTTCTCTTTCTAAGGCCTGTGAGCACCTATCCTTGTCTCTCAAGGACAAGGAAGAGAAACTCACTGTTCTTACAAAGAGCTTTGAGGCACTCAAGGTTACTTACCTTGACACTCTAGCTAAGGCTTACTCCTCACCTATTATTAATGTTGATACCTGCACTGCTAACTCTAGTAGTGAACTGGCATCTATTCTTGAGGAAAACTGTTCGCTAAAGGCACAGCTAGATAGAGGTCTCATGACATGTGCACAAGGACAAAAGACTCTCAATGAGATCTGAAGTCAACGCAATGAGGTCTTTGCCAAGGAAGGGCTTGGGTTTAATCCAAGCATCGCCAAGAAAAGTGTATCTCCTCTCAAGTGCACCACCCCGCTAACATTTGTACGAGAGGGACACAAGGAGAAAGGTAAGGTTGTGAGTGGGTCGGCCACTAGGGGTTTGCCCACTCTCAACAGGACAACAGAGTTCATGCCTCCATCCTATGTACTTCGCAAATCAAAGGAAAGAGAGGTTTATGCTAAATTCGTTGGTCCCTGTAATGCATTCCGGTTTTATGCTATTTGGGTCCCTAAGACTCTTGTAACTAATGTGAGAGGCCCCATGACGAAATGGGCACCTCAAACCAAGTCTTAATTCGTGTACATGATGTTTTCTCCGGAGGAGTCAAATGGGTGATCGACAGTGGATGCACCAATCATATGACCAGAGATAGTAACTTGCCCTATGACTTCATGCAAGCCATTCCACCATACATGAGCATTATATTCGGAGGAGGGTCGAAAGGACAGGTAATTGGGTTGGGCAAGGTGGCAATCACTAATGACATGTCTCTTGCAAATGTCATGCTTGTCCAATCTCTTCAATATCATTTGCTTTCAGTTTGCCAATTGGCTTCCCTTGGTTATGACACACTATTTGGACTAACGGATGTGAAAGTCTTTAAGAGATACACTCTCGAAGTGGCCGTTGTTGGAGAGTTGGATGGCAACCTTTACACGGTTGATTTCTCGAAAGAGAGCACTTTCCATACAACTTGTCTGATGGCCAAGGCTGACATGGGATGGCTATGGCATCGCCGGCTCGCCCATGTCGGCATGGGAAATCTTCAAAGTCTCTTAAAAGGCAATCAAATCCTTGGACTAACCAATGTGTCTTTTAAGAAAGATCGTGTGTCCAGTGCATGCATAGCTGGGAAGCAACATCAATCAAAACACCCACCCAAGAATATTGTATCCACCTCAAGGCCTTTAGAGCTCCTTCATGTGGATCTGGTTGGGCCTCCTTCATGGGATAGTCTTGGTGGGAAAAAGTATGGACTAGTCATTGTTGATGATTACTCAAGATACACATGGGTATTCTTTCTCAAGTCCAAGGATGAGACGAAGATCACCTTCATTGATTTTGCCAAACAAGTCCAGCGCAAGTTTGACAAGGCCATCAAGGCAATAAGAAGTGATAATGGCTCCGAGTTCAAGAATTACACTCTAGAAGAATTTCTTAGTGATGAGGGAATTGAACATCAGTACTCTGCACCTTACACCCCTCAGCAAAATGGTGTAGCAGAGAGGAAGAATCTGACACTTGTGGAAATGGCAAGGTCCATGTTAGACGAATACAAGTCACCGCATAGTTTTTGGGCTGAGGTTGTCAACACAGCATGTCATGCATCAAACCGGCTTTTCCTTCGACCAATATTGGAAAATACTCCATATGAGCTCCTAACCGGGAACAAGCCCAATGCCAAGTACTTTCGTGTATTTGGATGCAAGTGTTTCATCCTCAACAAACGGGACCGGTTAGGAAAATTTCAATCCAAAACACCTGAAGGGATTTTTGTTGGCTATGGATCAAACTCTCACGCCTACAGAGTCTACAACAAATCCAATGGATGTGTTATAGAAACCTGTGATGTGATGTTTGATGAATTTAACCGCTCCCATGGGGAGCAAGTTGACCTAAGTGATGCAGGTGAAGAAGATTCCTCGCAAGATATCTTGAACATGGGTGTAGGTGCACTTCTTCCCATGGAATAAGAACCTCATGATGATGATGAAGATGATGAGAGTATTTCTCATCCTCAGGACAGTTCACTGCACGTACGTCCACAAGATACTAGCACACATATCATGTCAGTTGTTCAGGATCAAGTGGGAGAACATGTCTCTCACCCTGATCACACTCAAGAACAAGTTGACCTTCAAGAGCAAGACCAAAGTATGGATATTGTTGATGATGAACCTCAACAGGTGCAACGCGAAGAGGAATATCTTCCACCGCACGTTAATGATCCATGTGTTGAGGACGATGATGATGGAAACGAAGTCAAACCTCGTGAAACCATGACCTCCATCATGCCACGTGTGGCCGGTCGTGTTGATGTTGATCAAATCCTCACCGGCGTGTCGGAAGGTAGAGTGACTCGTAAACATTTAACAAACTTTTGTGCTCACTTTTCGTTTGTCTCTAGTACTGTGCCACACAGGGTTCATGATGCATTGTGTGACAATGACTGGCTCCTTGCTATGCAAGAAGAGTTAAACAGTTTTACACGCAACGAAGTATGGTTATTGGTAAAACGACCAACTGAGGAACACAATGTCATTGGAACTAAATGGATCTTCAAGAACAAGGAAGATGAGAATGGGACTGTCCTCCGCAACAAGGCAAGGTTAGTAGCACAGGGGTACTCCCAAGTTGAAGGTTTGGACTTTGGTGAGACTTTCGCCCCTGTTGCTCGTCTTGAATCCATTCGCATTCTATTGGCCTATGCTGCTTTCATTGGTTTTACTTTGCATCAAATGGATGTGAAAAGTGCTTTCCTTAACGGTCCTCTACAAGAAGAGGTATATGTATCACAACCACCTGGGTTTGTTGACCCCAATTACAAAGACCATGTGTACAAACTTCACAAGGCTCTGTATGGCCTCAAACAAGCACCCCGTGCTTGGTACGATCATCTTAAGAAGTTCTTACTCGATGATGGCTTTGTGAGAGGGGTGATCGATCCCACTCTTTTTACTAAGAGGGAAAACGGTGATTTGATCTTATGCCAAATCTATGTGGATGACATCATTTTTGGTTCTCCTAACATCCATTTATGCAAGAAGTTTGCGGCCTCCATGACCAAGACCTTTGAGATGTCACTCAATACGGACTTGAAGTTCTTTCTTGGGTTTCAAATACAACAATTTCAAGAAGGAATTTTCTTGTCTCAAACTAAATACCTCAAGGACATTCTAGAAAAAATTAATATGACAAATGCTAAACCAATGAAGATGCCCATGGCCACAGATGTTGTTCTAAATGAAGGCACCAACGGTATTCCTTTTGACCCATCTACTTACCGCTCTATGATTGGTTCGTTGCTTTATCTTTGTGCATCTAGACCGGACATCATGTTAAGTGTAGGCATATGTGCTAGATTCCAAGCTTCCCCTAGGGAAAGCCATCATACGGCGGTTAAGCATATTCTTAGATACCTTGTTCACACCCCAAAGTTAGGCCTATGGCACCCTAAGGATGCAAAGTTCGATCTCATTGGGTACTCCGATGCGGATTGGGCTGGTGACAAAGTGGGACGGAAATCCACTTCCGGTGCATGTCAGTTTCTTGGATGTTCCTTGGTAAGTTGGTCCTTGAAAAAGCAGAATTGTGTTTCTCTCTCCACGGCCGAGGCCGAATATATTGCAGCCGCAAGCTGTGCAACCCAACTGCTATGGATGAGGCAAACCCTAAAGGATTATGGCATCACCTATTGACACGTGCCTCTTCTCTGTGATGATGAAAGTGCCATCAAGATCTCCGAGAACCCCATTGATCACCCTCGCACAAAACACATTAATATTAGGTATCATTTCTTGAGAGACCATGTGCAAAAGGGTGACATTGATATTGCTCATGTGGTTACCGACATGCAGCTCGCTGACATCTTCACCAAGCCACTATGCGTAGCAAGATTCTGTCAACTTAGGCGTGAACTTGGTATCTTGGAGCTTGATAACTGTCACGCCCAAGATGCGACCCTATCCTCAATTTGGCACGAAGGCCTCGTCAGGGATAGAAGCGCATCTCGTCATGTCGCAAGAATGGATACCGTTACAAGTACATGTACTGAAAAGAAGAGAGATATATATAGAATTTGGCTTACACTCGCCACGAGCTACATCAGAGTCACAGTAGTACAAATACATAATCATCATGAAGAAGAGCAGGGTCTGACTACGGACGAAAACAAAAGAGAAAAGAAGAACGACGTCCATCCTTGCTATCCCAGGCTGCCGGCCTGGAAACCATCCTAGACCGATGAAGAAGAAGAAGAAGAAGAAGCAACTCCAAATGAACAATCAACGCGCTCGCATCGAGTAACCTTTACCTGTACCTGCAATTGGTGTTGTAGTAATCTGTGAGCCACAGGGGACTCAGCAATCTCATTTCCAAAGGTACCAAGACTAGCAAAGCTTAATGGGTGAGGCATGGTTAAGTGGTCAGGTTGCAGCAGCGACTAAGCATATATTTGGTGGCTAACTTACGAGTACAATAATAAAGAGGGGGAGATCTATGCATAACGGACGTGACTACTCATGATCAAATGAATGATCGTGAACACCTACCTACGTCAGGCATAACCCCACCATGTCCTCGATCGGAGAAAGTACTCACGAAAGAGACAGTCACGGTTACGCACACAGTTGGCATATTTTAATTAAGTTAACTTCAAGTTATCTAGAACCAGTGTTAAACAAGTTTCCACGTTACCACATAACCGCGGGCACGGCTTTCCGAAAAATTTAACCCTGCAGGGGTGCTCCAACTAGTCCATCACAAATTACCACAAGCCGCATAGAAATCCTCGATCACGACACTCGCGATCTCGTTGGATTCCTTAGTGGAAAACCTCAACTCTAAGATTATCCAAAGCATCACCGGAATCCCGATGCACAAGATATCTCGTCAAAGGTAAAACTAATCCAGCAAGGCCACCCGACGTGTCGACGATCCCGATAGGAGCCGCGTATCTCGTTCTCAGGACACGACGGATAAGCACAGCGTACGGTGGCCTGATAGAAATCTCCCCAGTTGCCCCAGGTTGGCCCCGCAAACGGCTCTAGTTTTGGACCAGCACCATCAGCACTGGGCCCCCTGTATTATGTGAAATTACTCCTCGGGTTCATGACGCCCTATGCTTTCAGTATTAACAATATTTTTATGTTGGGCAAATAGTACCAATGTTGGGCCTTGCCAGACCAGCTTTAATCTAAAACGAATTATCAAGGGGGTCCCCATAACAACCCCGATCGTGTTAGGAGCGCTCAAATATGGAACATAACACCGGTAGCCGAAACTAAGGGGGCAAAGGTGGAACAAAACACCAGGCTAGAAAGACCGAGCCTTCCACCTTTTACCAAGTATATAGGTGCATT
This sequence comes from Hordeum vulgare subsp. vulgare, assembly GCF_904849725.1. Classification (NCBI taxonomy): domain Eukaryota; kingdom Viridiplantae; phylum Streptophyta; class Magnoliopsida; order Poales; family Poaceae; genus Hordeum; species Hordeum vulgare. The sequence goes on from NC_058519.1 coordinate 484,649,885, forward strand.
AAATTAAATAGCATTTGATAGGGTGATATAACAAGGAACCCATGTTTTCACATGGAAGCAACTACACCTGCAACTAGCAACGCTAACAACAGGGTTAAGCAAGCGGTAACATAGCCAATCAGTGGTTTGCTCGGTCGAACAGGTTGAAGGCAATCATGGCATTGTTGAGAGGCTGATATTTAACATGTGGTAGGCAACGAGACATAACCGATAGAAGCGATAAAACTAGCATGGCAATGATAGTAATGGTATCTGGGGAAATGGTCATCTTGCCTGAGATCCCGCTTGGAAGAAGAACAACTCTGTGAAGTCGGCGAACCAACGTAGTCGAACGGGTCCTCACATTCTGACACGCTTGCGGAACTCTATCGAGACGGAGGAAACCGGAAACAAACATCAACACAAATATTCACCACACGATGCACAACATGATGCACAACCTACTATGATGCATGATCAGTTCATAATGCAAGGGATGGCATGGCAATTCACCTCACGCAAACTCTACACATTAAGTGAAGCTCGATATGCAACGAGTTGCATATCGACGAAACTCCATGACTAATTATTTAGTTCACTCCCGTTAATTTACACGCAATATTAAGTGTGGTTAACATGGCAAGGGGTGAAGCGGTGATCCTACAAGTCATCCTAGTGGGTTAATACGCGAAACAAAGATCGGAGCTACGGCACAAGAACATGCAACACACGGTATATGCCATGTATGCGTCATGCATGCAAGTTTATCAACACTACGGCAGGAAGAGAAAGAAACAAGTGTGGCCACGGCAAGCGAAAGGGGACCATGGCGGCAAATCGGAAACGATGCCACGGCAACGTCCCTTTCCCGATAACTCGTCGAGATATCGGTGCCAACGAACTGGGAGCGAGTGCGGGAACGTTAAATAAAGATGGGGTGATCCCGGTTACCGGGTTCCCATGTGTCGGGGCACAACATAAGAGGGACAACGTGCAACGGGCAACATACGGTGCAAACATACATACATCTCATACAACACATTCGTTCGTTACACGACACGTCTCATCGGTATACCTTTGAAGCGTGCGATTCGAAGCGGATCGGTTCGTAGCGGACGTCGTGGAAGTCGTGGTCGTCGTGGAAGTAGTCATCGTCGTGGAACTCGGGTCTCGTCGACGGTAGTCATTCTCTTGTCGTCGGTACACGGTCTTCGGCGTCGGTTACGGTCTTCACCTCGGTAGTCGAACACGGGTCTTCGACGATGTCGAGGAAGTTGAACTCGGTTTCCGTAGATGGTCGGGGTCATCGAGGACGTCGTGGACTCGGCGAACTTGTCGATTCCACAGCGGCGGGGATGGTGCACGCGGCGATAGCAAGCGGCAGCACAAGCTAGCAACATCTACTAGCATGCAACCTACGGCAACTAGCTAGCTAGCAGGCATGCACACTACAGCATCAGCTAACAGCTAAACGTGGCATCAAGCAACCAACTAACAACTACCTAGCTTACTACAGCACCAACATCTACTAGCTAGCAGCAAGCTATAGCATAACACCAAGCAACAAACTAACTAGCAAACTACATCGGCACAAGCAGCTAGGTAGGCAAGCATGCAAGGCAAGCAAGCGACATTGGACAGCTACACGTAGCAGCAACGGCATGCATCGGCAGCCAGCATGTACAGCAACACACGGCCACATCAACATCACAAGGCGACAGGCCAGCAGGCAAGCAGCAGCAATCTGCAAAGCAGCAAGAGCAACGGCTACACACAGCAAGAGCGGCAGCAGGCTACAGCAAAACGCAGCACATCCAACAAGCAACAGCAGCAATGCACGCAAGCTAACAACGGCAAGCATTAGCAGGCAAACACGCATCAGGCAACAGCGGCACAACTACCTAGCAAGCACGGCCAGCAACTAAGCAGCAACATAGCAAAGGCAACAACAACTACAATAACATGCAGGAGGAGGCCGGGGTCCTCGAGGTCTTGGCGGCGGCGCGGAGAACGGCCGGTGAGCACGGGACGAGGCACGGGGCCAAGGCGGCTCGGCGACGGGGCGAGCAAACGAAGGAGGAGGTCGGGCACCAGCGGTGCGGCGACCACGCTGGCACTGGGAAGAGGAGGCGAGGCCTGGAGGGGCCGGCGCGAGCACAACTCCGCCAGCAGAGCTGCGGCGGCTCGGGGCCGGCGAGCTCCTACGTGGGGAGGCTGCGGCGGCGGGCAGCCATGGTGGTGCAGCGCAAGCTCGCGAGGGACAAGAGGCGAGGCGAGCACGGCAGGGCAGGGAACCTGCAGGCGGCACGGGGAATGGCGAGGCGGGCGGCGCAGCTAGGGAGACGGCGGCCAATCCGGCGGGGAGAGGCCGGCAAGCAGGGGGGAACTCGGTGCTGGCAGGGAGGCGGACACGGGACGAGGGGGATTCGGGACAGACGGGAATCGGGGAATGGGGAAGGCGACGACGCACGGGGAAGAACACGGGACGAGCAGCGCTAGGGCTACGGGAGGCTTGGGCGTGGGCCTGGCCCCTTCCCTTCACTCCTTGCTCTTTTTTTAAAAAAAATCAGACAACAAACACAAAATAAAAAGGTTTTCTAACAAAATAATAAAATGCCTTTTAGTCCTTTAGAAATCTACCCCAACTATATAAAATAGTTGGGCATTTTTTAAACGAATAAAAATAAAACCCTTTGAAGAATAAAATAAAACCTCTTTTATTTAAAGAATAAAATAAAAGCTATTTTACAACTAAAATGAAACTCTAGTTTTAAAAATAAACAAAATAAAAAAATAAAGGAAACCCAAGGGTTTCCCCCACATTTAATAAAAGGATTTTCTTTAAAAGAAGATGAACCTTTTTAAATAGGGGTTTTAAACGAAGACTTTAGCAAAACCACAAAAACGAAATAAGAGGGGAGAGGGCGAGTTTCTATCGCACTAAGACTCGATGAGCACTAGAAGCACACACATTCAAAACACCACACGTGACAGACGATGCAAGATGCCATGCATGAAGCGATGATGCAAATTACATGACGATGCAACGAATAAAACTAATCACACAACGGAAACGAAAATAAAGGGGAATCTTCTGGGGCGTCGGTCTCGGGCTGTCACAACTCTCCTACACTACAAGAGGATCTCGCCCCGAGATCCAGGAAAGAAAGGGGGGAGAGGATGAGAAAGCAAGAGGTAAAAACTTAGTCGCTTCTTTACCAACGAGTGAAACCAACGATCCTTGAAAGTTGCAAAGAGATTAGGAATGATATGAGAAACAAGCAAGAATTCACGGAAAATTTCGGCACCACTTCGGTAGGAAAATGGGACAAAAAATTCGATAAGAAGAGAGAATTAGACAATATGCACAACAAACAACTAAGTAGAGCAAGGGAACACCATGATCTTGATAGAACAACATAATAGACCCAAAAGAGCAACATCACAATGCCTCCGGAACAAGAGAATATGAACTGGCTCAAGCGGAAGTAGAGAATGAAGAAAGAATGCCAACTATCATCACAATAGAATGGAAGAGCCTCCGGACGGAGAATTGACGCAGCAATTGGAAACCAACAACAAAAAGAACAAGATAGTAGTGGGCTTATGAAAATCATCTCAACAAATATGAGGTGACAACCAACCACTAAAATAAACAAGGATAGATTGGGAGAAACAAGACATGAACAATCTTACACCAAGCGGATGCATTGAGAACTTAGATTAAAGACAAGCACCATGATAGCACAATCCATAGGAAAAGCTTTAGGTGAAATACAAACCAAGATAGCTCAATGAAGAAACCATGAGTTAAGAATAATCTCATGATCAAAGGATTGGTGGGTTTAATTATCTCATTCTTGAAAGGATATCTCTTCGAGGCTCCTACACTAACAAGAATGCTATAATACCACCTCAAAGGATAAAGGAAGAACAAATGCACTGAAAATGGAACAGAAAGAATACTTGAGGTATTCCAACACGAATCTTGGAGAACACTTCAGAATGAATGAAATCTTGACGAACCACCAAGAAGGACCTTCGTATACAAATGAATGATGCAAAGATATGAAGGTAGAAAAGAATAAGATTATGACCTTGCCAAGATTTAGATGAAGCTTCACAAAGAGATACTTGAGAAAACTTGGAACTCCGGAAAAGAAAAGATAAGAACACTTGAGAAAAAGGAATTGGTACCGTGAGCCACTCCGGAAGAAGAATTCATATTACTATGAACAAGAATAAGAATTATGTTATGCTCATCCTTCATCAAATTAAATTGATGAAAAGCAACGGATTTAGCATACAACTTATTCTTCTTGAAAGAATCTTGAAGAGACAGAGAGATAAGCACCACTTGAGGCATAATTGAAGGAAGCACCGGTAAGAATTCAGAATTGAATGGGAACACCACGAACTAATGTAGATACATGAGAACGAAGAGATCATGATCCACCTGAGAGAGAGCTAAAACAAGGCACCGGATAAACGAGAGACGAACGAAGAGACAACAATGGAGAAGAATTGAGGATGAAAGCTGAAAGCTGAGAACGAAGAATCTTCTGAAATGATGGTCTTCGGAGGATCGATAATGAAAACAACTCAGAGAAGCACCAGATAGCAAGAAATGAATCACTCATGATTGGAACAAATAAGATGATGGCACAAAGCTGAAATGATGAATCTTCAAAAGAACGGACCAAGATTTGAGAGAAACACTCCTTCGAATTGCAAGCTCAGAATGATGACGAGAACAACACCAAGAATTACTCAGACACTCCGGAATAGAGAAGAATGAAAGGTTGAGCCAAATAAGAGAATTAATTCTAATTGATCATGAAGAAGGAATATGACTGATGAAATTCATACTTACATCATACCTGAAAAGAATTAATGATCTCCCGGAAAAGATTAAAAGAGCCACGAAAGATCGTGGGAAAAACCTGTGGGTTATGGGCCCACTCAAAGAACCCACCGTTAGAAAAGATTGCTGAGAAGAGAGATATTGCACCGGTAAAAAGAAAACTAGATGAGGTTGAGAACCTCGAAATAATTGAAAAGGTTGGAAAGAAGAACTAGAGAGATAACTTCAACGCTCCGGATCGAAAAGAGAGAAATAAATACCAAGATAGGCTCATAAAAATTTCCGACATGGGAAAGAATTAGAAGGATAAATAGTATATGATGAACATGGACAACTAAATTAAATTCACTGGAAAAAGATAACCAGGTTGAAGGAATGATGAACTAGAACTCCTAAAAATCTACACAATGAATCGTCGGGTAAGAGAGAAAAGAACAAACAGCGGAAGCACAATGAAAAGAAAACTCTTGGAAGAAAATTGAATCATTGAAGAAAAAGGGTGGGAGGGCGGGGAAAAACAAAGACAACTTGAGACAGATGAGACGAACTCCGGTAAGAATTGAGAGAATGATCTTGCAAAATTAGATAAGATTGAATTCAGTTGAAGAGAAGCACACCGGTTGAATGGAATTGATACGACGACTCCGGTTGAAAGGAATTGATAAGACAATTGATAGATAAAAAGAATTAATACTCTCATAAAAATATGAGAACACCTCTTAGGAAAGATCTGAAATCACCACTTGACATCGAAGCAACACGAATTTGTTGGAAGATCGTCCTATAAGTAACTACTTGAATTCCCACCTATGAATTCCCGAAATATCTGGTCATGCAATCTGGTACACGGATACAAGGAGTAATATCACACAACTCCTATACTAACCCGTCACCTGTATCACACCGTCAACACACAACCAGAATCTCGGACCTTCATCTACAACAGACCCTCGTGATCACAACGATACAAAGTATGGCAGTACTCCCGAACAATCTGCACCAGTACTAGGGACATCGGGGTTATCTCGCCACTACTAGCATTGAAGAAATTACGAACATCCTTCGTACTGAGATACTAAGAAATCTGAATGATAACAATGTGCTCGAGAATCCCCTGGAGCTCAACTCCCCTGAAACTCAAAGCAGATAGGAGGCACCAAGACAGAACTCCGTCACATCGGCATCATATAGATTCCAAAAATATCCCCGTGATCCTACAAAAAATTTGAGTGAGAAGAAGAGTAGAATTAAATTATTACGTCAAAATTCCTCACGAGAGCATAAAAGAGGAGAAAAAAGAATCCTACTCTTCGATATATAACTAAGACTCAAATAGTTTTTCACTAGACTCGACTCGGCCAAGTTCGATCAATCAAGGGGGCTCCTAGGTCGGTACTGCTCTGATACCAACTTGTCACGCCCAAGATGCGACCCTATCCTCAATTTGGCACGAAGGCCTCGTCGGGGATAGAAGCGCATCTCGTCGTGTCGCAAGAATGGATATCGTTATAAGTACATGTACTGAAAAGAAGAGATATATATATATATAGAATTTGGCTTACACTCGCCACGAGCTACATCAGAGTCACAGCAGTACAAATACATAATCATCATGAAGAAGAGCAGGGTCCGACTATGGACGAAAACAAACGAGAAAAGAAGAACGACGTCCATCCTTGCTATCCCAGGCTGCCGGCCTGGAACCCATCCTAGATCGATGAAGAAGAAGAAGAAGAAGAAGAAGCAACTCCAAATGAACAATCAATGTGTAGAGTAACCTTTACCTGTACCTGCAACTGGTGTTGTAGTAATCTGTGAGCCACAGGGGACTCATCAATCTCATTTCCAAAGGTATCAAGACTAGCAAAGCTTAATGGGTGAGGCATGGTTAAGTGGTGAGGTTGCAGCAGCGACTAAGCATATATTTGGTGGCTAACTTACGAGTACAAGAATAAAGAGGGGGGAGATCTACGCATAATGGACGTGACTAATGATGATCAAATGAATGATCGTGAACACCTACCTACGTCAGGCATAACCCCAACGTGTCCTCGATCGTAGAAAGAACTCACGAAAGAGACAGTCACGGTTACGCACACAGTTGGCATACTTTAATTAAGTTAACTTCAAGTTATCTAGAACCAGTGTTAAACAAAGTTTCCACGTTGCCACATAACCGCGGGCACGGCTTTCCGAAAGATTTAACCCTCCAGGGGTGCTCCAACTAGTCCATCACAAATTACCACAAGCCGCATAGAAATCCTCGATCACGACACTCGCAATCTCGTTGGATTCCTTAGTGGAAAACCTCAACTTTGAGATTACCCAAAGCATCACCGGAATCCCGATGCACAAGATATCTCATCAAAGGTAAAACTAATCCATCAAGGCCGCCCGGCGTGTCGACGATCCCGATAGGAGCCGTGTATCTCGTTCTCAGGACACGATGGATAAGCACAGCGTACGGTGGCCTAATAGAAATCTCCCGAGTTGCCCTGGGTTGGCCCCGCAAACGGCTCTAGTTTTGGACCAGCACCATCAGCACTGGCCCCCCGGTATTATGTGAAATTACTCCTAGGGTTCATGACACCCTACGTTTTCAGTATTAACAGAATTTTTATGTTGGGCAAATAGTACCAATGTTGGGCCTTGCCAGACCAGCTTTAATCTAAAACGAATTATCAAGGGGGTCCCCATAACAACCCCGATCGTGTTAGGAGCGCTCAAATATGGAACATAACACCGGTAGCCGAAACTAAGGGGGCAAAGGTGGAACAAAACACCAGGCTAGAAAGACCGAGCCTTCCACCTTTTACCAAGTATATAGGTGCATTAAATTAAATAGCATTTGATAGGGTGATATAACAAGGAACCCATGTTTTCACATGGAAGCAACTACACCTGCAACTAGCAACGCTAACAACAGGGTTAAGAAAGCGGTAACATAGCCAATCAGTGGTTTGCTCGGTCGAACAGGTTGAAGGCAATCATGGCATTGTTGAGAGGCTGATATTTAACATGTGGTAGGCAACGAGACATAACCGATAGAAGCGATAAAACTAGCATGGCAATGATAGTAATGGTATCTGGGGAAATGGTCATCTTGCCTGAGATCCCGCTTGGAAGAAGAACAACTCTGTGAAGTCGGCGAACCAACGTAGTCGAACGGGTCCTCACATTCTGACACGCTTGCGGAACTCTATCGAGACGGAGGAAACCGGAAACAAACATCAACACAAATATTCACCACACGATGCACAACATGATGCACAACCTACTATGATGCATGATCAGTTCATAATGCAAGGGATGGCATGGCAATTCACCTCACGCAAACTCTACACATTAAGTGAAGCTCGATATGCAACGAGTTGCATATCGACGAAACTCCATGACTAATTATTTAGTTCACTCCCGTTAATGTACACGCAATATTAAGTGTGGTTAACATGGCAAGGGGTGAAGCGGTGATCCTACAAGTCATCCTAGTGGGTTAATACGCGAAACAAAGATCGGAGCTACGGCACAAGAACATGCAACACACGGTATATGCCATGTATGCGTCATGCATGCAAGTTTATCAACACTACGGCAGGAAGAGAAAGAAACAAGTGTGGCCACGGCAAGCGAAAGGGGACCATGGCGGCAAATCGGAAACGATGCCACGGCAACGTCCCTTTCCCGATAACTCGTCGAGATATCGGTGCCAACGAACTGGGAGCGAGTGCGGGAACGTTAAATAAAGATGGGGTGATCCCGGTTACCGGGTTCCCATGTGTCGGGGCACAACATAAGAGGGACAACGTGCAACGGGCAACATACGGTGCAAACATACATACATCTCATACAACACATTCGTTCGTTACACGACACGTCTCATCGGTATACCTTTGAAGCGTGCGATTCGAAGCGGATCGGTTCGTAGCGGACGTCGTGGAAGTCGTGGTCGTCGTGGAAGTAGTCATCGTCGTGGAACTCGGGTCTCGTCGACGGTAGTCATTCTCTTGTCGTCGGTACACGGTCTTCGGCGTCGGTTACGGTCTTCACCTCGGTAGTCGAACACGGGTCTTCGACGATGTCGAGGAAGTTGAACTCGGTTTCCGTAGATGGTCGGGGTCATCGAGGACGTCGTGGACTCGGCGAACTTGTCGATTCCACAGCGGCGGGGATGGTGCACGCGGCGATAGCAAGCGGCAGCACAAGCTAGCAACATCTACTAGCATGCAACCTACGGCAACTAGCTAGCTAGCAGGCATGCACACTACAGCATCAGCTAACAGCTAAACGTGGCATCAAGCAACCAACTAACAACTACCTAGCTTACTACAGCACCAACATCTACTAGCTAGCAGCAAGCTATAGCATAACACCAAGCAACAAACTAACTAGCAAACTACATCGGCACAAGCAGCTAGGCAGGCAAGCATGCAAGGCAAGCAAGCGACATCGGACAGCTACACGTAGCAGCAACGGCATGCATCGGCAGCCAGCATGTACAGCAACACACGGCCACATCAACATCACAAGGCGACAGGCCAGCAGGCAAGCAGCAGCAATCTGCAAAGCAGCAAGAGCAACGGCTACACACAGCAAGAGCGGCAGCAGGCTACAGCAAAACGCAGCACATCCAACAAGCAACAGCAGCAATGCACGCAAGCTAACAACGGCAAGCATTAGCAGGCAAACACGCATCAGGCAACAGCGGCACAACTACCTAGCAAGCACGGCCAGCAACTAAGCAGCAACATAGCAAAGGCAACAACAACTACAATAACATGCAGGAGGAGGCCGGGGTCCTCGAGGTCTTGGCGGCGGCGCGGAGAACGGCCGGTGAGCACGGGACGAGGCACGGGGCCAAGGCGGCTCGGCGACGGGGCGAGCAAACGAAGGAGGAGGTCGGGCACCAGCGGGCGGCGCGGCGACCAAGCGGGCACCGGTAAGAGGAGGCGAGGCCTGGAGGGGCCGGCGCGAGCACAGCTCCGGCAACGGAGCTGCGGCGGCTCGGGGCCGGCGAGCTCCTACGCGGGGAGGCTGCGGTGGCGGGCGGCCATGGTGGCGCAGCGCAAGCTCGCGAGGGATGAGAGGCGAGGCGAGCACGGCAGGGCAGGGAACCTGCAGGCGGCGTGGGGAACGGCGGGGCGGGCGGCGCAGCTAGGGAGACGGCGGCCAATCCGGCGGGGAGGGGCCGGTGAGCAGGGGGAACTCGGCGCTGGTAGGGAGGCGGACACGGGACGAGGGGGATTCGGTACGAAGGGGAATCGGTGCATGGGGAAGGCGACGGCGCACGGGGAAGAACACGGGGACGAGCAGCGCTAGGGCTACGGGAGGCTTGGGCCTGGGCCTCGCCCCCTTCCCTTCACTCCTTGCTCTTTTTTAAAAAAATCAGACAACAAACACAAAAGAAAAAGGTTTTTTAACAAAATAATAAAATGCCTTTTACTCCTTTAGAAATCTACCCCAACTATAAAAAAGAGTTGGGCATTTTTTAAACGAATAAAAATAAAACCCTTTGAAGAATAAAATAAAACCTCTTTTATTTAAAGAATAAAATAAAAGCTATTTTACAAATAAAATGAAACTCTAGTTTTAAAAATAAACAAAAGAAAAAAATAAAGGAAACCCAAGGGTTTCCCCCACATTTAATAAAAGGATTTTCTTTAAAAGAAGATGAACCTTTTTAAATAGGGGTTTTAAACGAAGACTTTAGCAAAACCACAAAAACGAAATAAGAGGGGAGAGGGGGAGTTTCTATCGCACTAAGACTCGGTGAGCACTCGAAGCACACACACTCAAAACACCACACGTGACAGACGATGCAAGATGCCATGCATGAAGCGATGATGCAAACTACATGACGATGCAACGAATAAAACTAATCACACGATGGAAACGAAAATAAAGGGGAATCTTCTGGGGCGTCGGTCTCGGGCTGTCACAATAACATAACTTGAAATCCTATACACATGCACACCCTCACATTATGTTATTGTCTTGATGTCGGCATGCATTTAGGGGGAGATACTAGCACTCACATCGTAATTTTTGTTTTAACCCTGTAATATGCATAAATCAACTACCTCCCACAAGTAGTATATATAGTTCTTATAGGCAACACTATTGGGTGTCCCTTGTGATAAACCATGTCAAATCACCTCATCATCAAGATCCCAGAAATTGCCTCTGCCTACTTCCCTCTCGGACGTCCGACGCGTCTCGGACGTCCGACGGCTCACACACTCTGGACGTCCGGCACCTGTCGGTCGTCCGACGGCTGATGCCCTCCGGACGTCCGACGCCCGTCCGACGTCCGACCCGTCGGGAGCCTCTATAAATAGAGGGGCGCAGGCTGGGCCTTGCCATAGCCACCACGCGCCCTCTCCCTCTCCCTCCACAGCCGCCGCTAGCCGCCATAGGAGCTGTACCCCGCGATTTCTTCTTCCGGTTGCCCTCTTCCTCCGCGGGATCCTTCTTTCGGCCATACCCTTGGCTGATTCCATCCCTTTCTCCTTCCGATCTGTAGGTAAATCTCGGTTTTCCTCTTGATTGGTTCCCCTTCTCACTAGTTCATGTGTTCGTTCATGTGTCTTGACCGTGACCGTTCCCCATTGGGTTTCCAATCGTGTAGGCCTTCCAATCATGCCCAAGATTAAGCACACTGCCCGGAAGAACTCTGCTGGCTCATCCGCTCGTGCCGCTCCTGGCACGGGCTCGGATGACACCGATGTACCACGCCGTCCCTTCAAACGGCTCGCCCGGCGTCCTCCTCCATAGCCCAGCTCCTCGTCTGATGGCTCTGACTTCGAGGATGAGCTTGCAACGGAGGAACGTGCTGAATACGTTGCCGTTCGGAAGACTGTGTCGAAGCCGGGGACTCGTAGGCCCTCATATATGCCACCGCCTCCTCCTGAACAGACAGCAGGTGATGCTCGACGTATCTCCTTAGAGCCTCCTCCCTCCTTGGGTCGTGAAGTCACGGACTTCACCAAAAAACCCAAATCCGCCTATTTTACTTTCCTAGAGATGTTAACCAATTCGATGCTGAACGTGATTCTCTGGATTCACGGTTTCGCACAAATGTCCAAGCGAACATTCTCTACTGTCATAGTTCCTAAAGGTATTTCAGTTCATCATTGCATTGACCTTGAGCACATCCGCACTCACCCGGCGAAATATCCGGGTGCCATTGGGCTTCTTGAGTCCTCGGGGCTAGCTGCTCCCCTTGCCTTTAAGTGCGATTTTAACAGTGGCGCCATCCACCAATTCTATGCCACTTGTTACTTTCATTCTGATGACTCTGTTAGCTGGATGACCTCTGATATAGAGTTTAGGGCTATGCGGAGTTTGTTGCCGCTCTGGGTTTTCCCGACACCGGTTTCAAAATTCACAAAAGTGACCCTAACCATGCTCCCAAATCCATTGCGGCATGTGGTTCTCTTCTCAAACCACGTCATGAACTTGATGCTGATGAAAAACAGAAAGATCTCAACCAAGTGTCTATCTGGCGGTCTCCATACTTTATCATTTTTCAATGCCTTATCCGCACCATCTACCCCAAGATGGGTGACAGGGGAACCTGCAGCGGCTACTACATTGATATCATGTCCCACTTGCATGATTTTCCCAAGCGCAAGCTAAATGTGCCTCATTTTTTGTGGCATGAGATTCGGCTTGCTAGTCTTCAATACAAGCGAGCCTTCCCTCATGCCCCCTTCATCCAGGCTTTCATCAACTTTATTGTTGCTTTCCCGCTTGCTCCTACTCACACGCACCACAAGTGGGTCATCCCCACTCATATGGCGGATGACTATGCTCCTAGGAAAACCCCATCCACCTCCACTCATCGTGCTGCTTCCCGGTCAGACACCCCTTCATCCAACTCTGCCCCTCTCAGTCGCTTTGCCAAATTCATTGGCAAAGCCCATTCTGCCATGATGAAGGCGTTCTCCTACCACTGCGCTCAAAACCATGATGTGGTTTCGCGCTTGATCTCCTCCAAGAATGCCCTCAAGGCTCGTCTGAGAGACTCGGGCACTCTTGATGTCAGTGACGATGAGGCTATTCCTGCTATTCCTCCTTCTGATTTTGGCTTCCCATCTGGTCCTGAGTGGGCTGATTTTCTTGACGAGGCTGGTGGCAGTGGCTTGCCTGAGGATGAGGATGATGAGGATGATGGTGTTGATGATCTCTGAGCATGGTTGATGTTTCTGGTGCCTCCCTTTTCGGTACTTGATGCCAAAGGGGGAGTAATGTATCCTAGTTTTAGTCTTTGGAGTTTTAGCTTTTGAACTCAATTTGCATGTTTGAATAATGTAATGGATAAACGACTGTGATGCACTATGTATTGCTACCTATGAATGTCGTGCTTGCTATGATATCATCGTATGTTATTATGTTTTGTTCTATTACTTCATATGATGATCGGTTGCCATATGATGATCTATTATCTCTACTAAATCACATGATATCTTCGATACCCACATTAAGGGGGAGCTCCGTTATTTTTACCATGCACATACTAAGGGGGAGCTCCGTACCAAACCTCTCCAAAGCTAAATGTATGTTAAATCTTTTGAGAGCAATGTATATGTTCTCATCAACTACCAAAAAGGGGGAGATTGAAAGTGCAGTCATGCCCTTAATCGAGTTTTGGTGTTAATGACAACACATACATAGGAAACTAATCTTATTTGTTGAGTGTATCTCAGGATGGCTTTTAAAGTACTCTTAGTAGATAGAGAATTATGTGCCCAGGTGGCTTGAGAAGATCGGGACTTATATGTCAAGAAGGCTCGGGATTGAGAAACAAGATGATGTAGCCTATCCTTTAATTTACTATTCTTGAGTATAGGGATCTCGCACTATTAAGAGGGGATCACGGGTTTTGCGATGAACTTGCTCAAACTACATCTCTACTTCTCTGCTCATGCCATTTCTCCTCTGCTCTTGTTTGATTCCAAAACAGAACCAAAGCCTCGGACATCCGGCTCCCTCCGGACGTCCGAGGGCCAGACGCCCGACCACTTCGGAAAACCGGAGCCTTATACCAGAGTCAAAATCTCGAACATCCGGCTTCCTCCGAACGTCCGAGGGCCGGAAGCCCGACCACTTCGGAAAACCGGAGCCCTATACCAGAGTCAAAAACCTCGGACTTCCAGCTTCCTCCGGTCTTCCGAGGGCCAGACCTCTCACCTCTTTCGGAAATCCGGTGCCCTTGAACAGAGCTTAACTCTTGGACATCCGACCCTCTCTTCGGACGTCCGGTCCCTGTTCGACTACATAGTGGCCAACTGATATGAACACTCCTTCGGTCGTCCTACGCCTGTCAGACGTTCGGAAACCGTCGAACGTCCGACCACTGTCAGACTTAAGTGACCCCAACGGTTACTTTAGTCTCCCCACTATATATACCCCCCTCCCACTTCGTGAGAGGGGGTCCAACACAGCAAGAACACTTACAAGAACACTTATAAGAACACTTTCTTCCTCACTCCCTCTTGCCTACACCCAAACTTAGATCCCAAGAGCATTTGTGAGCCCCTTTGAGTGTTGTTCCAATCAAAAGATAGATCGTCTCCTTCTCCTCCTCTCCACCAAAGCGATTTGTGATTTGAGCAAGTTTTGAGCAATCCCCGTGATCTTGTTACTCTTGGAGGTTGGAGACTCCTAGTCAGTAGGAGTCTTCGGAGAGGAATCAAACCTATGTGATTACCCCCCGAAAAGTTTGTGAGGGTTTGGAAGCCACCTCAAGGCTTACCACTAGTGGTTGAGAAACCCCTTCGTGGTGTTGTCTCAAAGGGAGAATAGGGTGAGCCTTCGTGGCGTTGGTGTGCCTTCGTGGTAACATCCGCCCCTCTAACGGTGACGTAGCTTCCCTCCAAGGAAGTGAACACCGGGATACATCCTCGTCTCTCTTGGAGTTTTGGTTATCCCTAACCCTAACTCTCTACTTGTGTTAATCCTTATTACGTACTTGCATTTGATTATAGTTTACCGGTTGCCTTACTTTACTCTAAATAGCTTACTCTTTGTCTTTGCAATTATTAGGCTCACTCTCATATTTCGCACCATTGCCTAAAATAGCTAAGTAACTATTAAAATTTGGAACTGTACCTATTCACCCCCCCTCTAGGTCCATCTCAATCCTTTTCAGTAGCGCCTCCAGGAGGTAAGCCCAACCCACAGAGTCGAAAGCCTTGGAGATGTCGAGCTTGAGGAAAATGCTTGGCGTTGAAGAGCGGTGCAATTCTTTGATCAAGTTTTGCACGTGTAGGAAATTATCGTGGATGCACCATCTTTATACAAAGGCACTCTCGCACTTGGAAACCCGCGACGGAAGCAGAGGGGCTAGCCGGTTAGCCACAGCTTGGAGAAGATCTTGGAGATGTTGTGTATCAAACTGATTGGGAGGTAGTCGCCAATCGAGGATGTGCCGACTTTTTTGGGAGCAGAATAATGTTGGTTGAATTGATCAGGCCAGGGCAGTCGCCTCTCAGGTTTGCGAGCTGCATCATCACAACCACGACATCCGCTTTGATGATCTCCCAGCGGGATTTGAAGAAGACGCTGATGAAACCATCGGGGGCTGAGGCCTTGACCGAAGTAAGGAGAATACCGCCTCCTTAATCTCCACCTCGTTGAATGAAGCGTCTAGAGCCGATAGGTCGTGGCGCTGCATCCCGATGTTCTCCCAAACAATGGACTTGGTGTGCAGGGCAGTTGTGATGATGTTAGCCTGGAAGTGGTCCAGAAGGGCCAACTCCTTGTCCTCTCTGGTAATTGCCAGCCCCGAGGTGGTTGTGATCGTCTGAATGAAGTTCTTAAGCCTTCGTCCGTTCGCACGAGCATGGAAAATATTTGTGGTCGCATCCCCCAGGCGGATCTAGTTGAGCCGAGAACGTCGTCTCAGCTTGATTTTCTGAAAGGCGAGTAGCCCAAGGTACGAGGCCTTCAGTTGTTTACGCAAATCCCTCTCAGGATCCGAGAGCGGTCTTCCCTCCTGAGCAACATCCAGGCGCCAGATGATCTCCTTAGCAACTGCGATCTAGGAGCCAAGCATCCCGACTTTTTTCCTATTGCCACTTGCGCAAGTCCTTTGCGGTCCGACAGAGCTTGATATGAATCTTGCGGATGGCATCACGTGCCTGAACAGGTTTGTTCCATGCCAAGGCAACTATGTCCTTGAAGCCTGGGAGACGAATCTAGTATTTCTCGAATTTAAAGGAAGACTTTTTTAAGTTGTCGGCGCACCCCTGAAGGTATAACGGAGCATGATCCGAGAAAGCTATAGTGATAGCCTGAAGGTTTGCATTGGAAAAGAGCATGTCCCAATCGTCGGAGTGGAACACATGGTCAATCTTGGTAAGGACCGGGTTGGCCTGCGCATTGGACCAGGTGAAACAACGCCCGCCCAAGTGAAGCTCCTTTAGTTGTAAGAAACCAAGAGCCCCACGGAACTTGCCCATCATGCGGCGATTGATGTTGGCGTTGCTCTTATCCTCCGCTTTAGTAATGAGGTTGAAATCCCCCAAAAGGAGCCACTCGCTTCTTGCCAGGGTCTTGAGAGTCCTAAGCTCCTTAATGAAGGCCAACTTGTCCTGCTCTCCCTGCGGGCCATAGACGACCGAGATAGTCCATGAAGCACGCTCGTTGAGCATGGTGATGTTGGCGGAGATAGAGCCTGGAGATGCATGGAAGTCGGATAGGGTGAAGAAGAAATCCGATGCGGCCCTAATCAAGCCCCCACGGGTGCCATTTGCCGGGCGGATATAGTAGTTTGCGACAAAACACGGGCCGAGCATCTTGCGGATGATGGCGTCACCAACAGCCTAGAGTTTTGTCTCTTGGAGGCAATTTTTGAATTCTCGGTGAGACCGATATATGAATCTCGGTGGTACCTATACAGTGACCTAGACGAGTTTCCAAATCTCGGTGATACCTATTTCAAACTCAGAAATTCCGATTCCTGAAATCTTCTCAACAGAAAGTTGGTCCCTGACTCTCGATGGCACCGATGTGAAAGTTGGTGGCACTGAGATGGTAGTGTTTGGCATGGGATCTGTTTCGTGGAAAATCGGTAGGGCCGAGTGGAAATAGTTGGTGGCACCGATTTTGCTGATATGGATTTGGACAGAGATATTTTGCGGGAGAATGAGTGAATAATTTTGGTGGCTACCTCTAAGCACTTAAGCAACCAATTCATCATAATACCTCACCCCCTTTTAATAGTATTGGCTTTCCTATGGACTCAAAGTGATTTCTCACAAATTTAAAATGTAGAGTCTTCTTGCTTGAAGCTTGAGCCAATCGTATTCCTTTCCTTGCAACAAGGGGCTTCTCCTCACAATCGTATAACCAAGGCATGTTTGAACTTTTCTGAAATATACTTGGATAAGATTATTAGTCCAATGAGTCATATGTTGTTATCAATTATCAAAACCACCTTAGAGAGAAATTGTGCTTTCAAATTGGTCGTTTGTACTTCTGCGTCAGGATTAAGTTAGTGCACGCGCTTTGGATCCAAGCATTGTTACGTTGGAGTAATCGCCTACCAAGCCGTAGTCGGAAGATTCGAGGAGTGTGTTTGTCCTCGGCGATTGGAGACTAGTTTGGGGGCTACTGAGAGTGTCCTGGACCAGGGGGTACTAACCCATGGTGTTTGGCCCTTATGGGACGAACTAGGGGCCCATCAAGCCACCTCCACGAGGACGATGGAAGCGTCAAGACTCACCCATGTGAAGAAAGGAAACCTCTGAAGACTTGGTGTGTACCCAAGGACATCTCTATATTCGGCATGTCTCCGACCTAAATATGTAACCTAGCTCCCCCTGGGTACTTATATAAGCCCAGTGGTTTAGCCCATAGAGGGACAACTTATTCTCCTTAGGGTTAGATCTTACACAACGATCTCGACGTAGATCATCAACATGTACTTGATACCCAATCATCAATACAATCAGAGCAGGACGTAGGGTTTCACCTCTTCAAAAGGGCTCAAACCTGGGTAAACATCGTCTCCCTACTCTTCCCGTTATCCTTGGTCTCAAATCCACTGACTGAGACCCTCTACCGAGATATGCCGGTTTTAGCACCGACAATAAGCGTCCTTACATTGTACAAGATTATAAAGAGAAGGATATTATGTGGCTAGTGGTGTCTTCCCTAACCATGTATCTTTCCAGAATCTAGTCGGGTCGTCCTCATTAACCCTTCTAGAATGGTGAGTCAATGGGTCTTACGCTAACCTAGGTTAGGGTCTTATATAGGTGTTACTTGTTACACAAAATTTATACCCACATTTCTTGAGTCTCAACGGAGAGTTTGTACAACCATTTGCTGAGCAAGCATCTACTTTTTTACCTCTAAGTTCTTAATGCCTATCCCGCCCTTGTCCGTTGGTCTACATATAATGTCCCACTTAGTTAGCATGTATTTTTGTCTTGATTTTATCACATTTCCCGAAAAATCGTGATCGATAGAATTCTAACCTTTTCCGTACCCTTATAGATGCATCAAAGAAATATGGTAGGAACATCAACATGCTTGTTAACAGTGAGTTAATAAGAACAACTTGACCGTCAGAAGACATAAATTTACCCTTCCAGCACCTTAATTGTTTTTCAAATCGATTCTCAATTCATTTCCACTCCTTGTTGGATAACTTACGATGATGAATTGGTATGCTGAGATACCAGAATGCATGGTGGAGTACTTAGTTCACAACCAAACAATTGTCTATGTGTATCTTGTTCTTTTTTGGCTCTCCCAAAATAGAAAATTCGCTTTTTGTAAAGTTGATCTTCCAACCCGACAATTGATCAAAAAGGCATAGCGCAAACTTCCTATTTCTAACCTTCGCTAGATCATTTTCCACGAAAATTATTGTGTCCGTGGCGTTCTGTAGTATGGACACACCACCATCCACTAAATGTGGCACGAGTCCGACTACCTGTCCATCCTCTTTGGTCTGACCAGTAAGTATTGCCGACATATTTGATATTATGTTGAACAGAATAGGAGACATCGGATCCCGTGTCTTAGGCCCTTTTGCGTTTGGAAATAATGACCTATGTCATCATTTACCTTAATCACCACGCTACCTTTCTGAACAAAGGACTCGACGTACTTCCTCCTGTTATTCTTCATTTGTGATATCGTCTTAAACACCTCTTTTTCTATGAACGGTGCGGACAGGGTGCCATTCTTATATGCCCCTAGCTGAGATAAATCCCTAGTCCTCATGCTCATTGAGCGATACAAAAGTTTCTTGAGGCGTTCCAAAGAGTTTTTTTGTAGTAATAAGAGATGTACTCCATTCGTCCCATAATATAAGAGTGTTCTTTACACTAATTTAGTGTTAAAACCATTCTTATATTGTGAAACAGTGGGAATAAGATTTTAGACTATCATATCTTATTATTGTACCCTCGTCCTGTTCGAGCTGTAAAATTTGCACCGTGAAAAGTGCAATTTACTGGAGCTAAAAAGATAGTCAAATACATTGACTAGGCAGAACTCATACCCGCAAGGAGCGCTACAAATCTAGTCCTACCCTACATGAAGACCTATTTACAGAGTGAGGCACACGCCCACGGGCAGCTCAAAAAAGAGAAACATGTACACATACAAACCATGGCGGTATTCACAGAAGTGGAACTTGGAAACCAACCAAGACCATCTTAGCCTTCGCCCTCAGGTCGACTTCAGCCTGTCGAGTCTGAACTTGGCCTGTGAACCCATCAGACAACAATGCTTAATCTCAGTTATCGCATAACTCATACTGCTACGTACCATTTAAACAGTAGCAACACTCGGGAAGAATTAATCAGGGATTGATATCCACAAGGGGTGCTGACCAGCATGGCATGGATGTCGTCGAGAAAGGGCTGAAGCAACTGGACGAGCTTCTCGATCTCGACCTTGAGGAGGCTGGAATTCTGGTTTTCCCCCATGAGCCAGCCCATGAAGATGGTCCTCTCAGGAATGAGCTTCAGTGCGATCTGTTTCAACAAAGTTATCAGGACAAGCGTCTGACGGGCTTTCCGAGAAATCGCTAGCTGAAAAGGCAAACTGATCAACTCCTAACCAGCTAACCTTGCATGCCGCGGAAGAAATCCAGCCATGCCATGGCTTGAGAGAGACCATGTACGCAGCTTCTACAAGCTGTGCAAGGCTCTGCTCATCAGAACCCTCCTCCTCCTCCAGTCTCTGTAACAGTGCAACAGTAAAATCCATGGATCTGGTGATATTGCACAGCAAGAAGATGAAAACATGAGAAGTGGTTCATTAATCAAGTATAGCACAGTGGTGTATAGAACGTCAAAGATAATAATAAGTAGTATAATCTTCGTATATGTTTGTTGGTTCACCTAGTGAGCCATAGAATAGCTCTTGCACAGCTATCGCCCTTCCTTACGGTGCCGTCGTCGGCCTCTTTCTCGACCATCGCCGTCAGGGTGGAGTATTTAGATGGATCCTGCAAGTATAGCTCCTGCAGCCTCTGCAACAAGAATTATACTTAGGCCCTGCTTGGCATACCGTTTTCTACACAATACACCTGTAAAATAAATACAGACCTCCACCCACCGGTTTAATTTCCAGCCGGAAAACACTCATGTCCAGTAAAACACACTTGTAAATTTTACACCCTTGTATTAAACTACACCTATACCAAACGCGCCCTTATATTCCTTCAGGGAAACAAAAAGCGATCCATTTGTTTACAGATATAGGAATATGAATATAAGAATCAAAACATCTTAAGAAGGGGAGATAAAACATATATGGGTCAATGCTGAATTAGGTGTTGCATAGCCATCTGTCTGCATCGCTACAGCTAGTGGTACAGCAAAAACCCAAGAATAATCCCCAAGTTTCAGCCTAATATACAATAATACTACAGTAAGTTCATGTCGTCACCAATTATAGGGAGTCTATATGCAGCCGTGCGATCCAAACTATTCATGCCCAGATAAAACTGTTGCCCTGCCATCGCCATCATTGCCTTTAGAAGAAGAAGAAAAAATCAGCTCCTATCTTGTTTGGATTATTTTTAGAAACAAAACCCGTAGTACGTAGCTTCTAGCAAAGGAGGAGAAACATCTTCAAGGAACGGACAAGAGAGCTAGCGTGTGAGGGAGGACGGATGTGACCGGAGCAGTTGAAGGCCGGCGGGCTGTGTGCGGCACACGACCCCCTAATCCATGGGTCATTCGTCACCCCTTGCGAAAGCAAAAGTTGTGAGATATTTGCCTAATCCTATCACTGCTCCTGCTGCGCGCGCGGTGCTGCATGCAACTTGGGAGCGGCTCATCGTCGTACGTACAGTACAGTGCAATGGTAGATGCAACGGAATCGGATCCATCTGAACGATGAGGGCCTCCTGAAGTCATTGTCCATCCCATGATGATCCGATCAGACTATCGCGGTCTCGAATGGTGGGGATCGATTCCACCAGAGCATTCATGCCCAGTAAGACGACGGTGACGGGGAAAGATCGGGTGACGCGGCGGAGGATGCAGACGCCTACTCTTTTGGTTCCACCAGTGGATTCAAACCATGGCGGTATACACCTTATTAATAGTAACAACCAGGCTGAGCTCAGAAAATAAGAAGAAAAATAACCAGGCTTATATATAGCTAAGATGATGATGATAATAAGTAAAATAACCAGGCTTAGCTCAGATGAACCCATCGCTTTTGGCGCCTAGCCGTGTGGCCGGCACGGGGCGAGATGGGTGGGAAAAGCCAGGGTATTACGTGGACCACACACGCACCAAACGGTTTTTAGACGAGAAATCTTGATGCGATTTGGACTCGACTTGCCATCTTGTTTTGGGTTTTTGGTCTCAGGTAGGGGTGCGATCGAGACTCCCTGCCTACTGCTTCGTGCTTAGTTTTTACTAGCAGCAATTTAGCCAGATCGCTGATGGTTCCGACGGAGTACTTACTGTACTTACTAAAACCCCGGGAGAGGGAGAAAAAAAGAGTAGTTTATTTACCTCGATGTTCCGTTGGACGTCGAGCCGCAGCACAGCCATTGTCGGGCCAATCTTATCTGCAAGCGACGACGTAGCATCAGCGACAGCAAGGACCACGTCCACATGGACGGGAGAGCAACAGGCCAAAGGTGCACAGCAGGAGATGGATCAAATGAAGCAGGAGAACGTGGAATGAACACCAAAACAGATCGCCAAGAAAATAAAGAGCTTTGAACCTAGAGCTAATAAGGCAGGATGACATGGAGTTTGTACTCACCGAGGAGCCGGAGGAGGAGGTGGGAGAGGCCGAGCAAGGGCAGCGTGGGAGGCGAGGAGCACAGCTTGAGCTTGCCGCCGCGCCGGCTGATCGGGGACAGCTCGGCGATCGCCAGCCTTAGCTCGGACCACTCTTCCAGCTCCTCCTTACCTTTCTTCTCCTCCTCCTCCGCATCTTCTTCCTCCTCGCTCTCCTCCTTCCGCCGCTCCTCGCCGTCGTCGTCGTCGTCTCTTACTCCGTCATCCCCCTCTCCCTTCTCTCCTGTCGCTGCAGGTGCCGCTGCGGCTTCTGCTTCGCCTTCTCCTTCCTCTTCCTGCCGTGGCACGCTCACGGCCATTGCTTCTCCCTCATCCCTCTCCCTCTCCCTCTCCACCATCATCAAAGGCCCTCCTCGCACATGAGTGCCGACCCAAGCTCACGGCCACCGTCTCAAGCCTACTTCTGACTTCAGAAAGAGAGGAAGAGGAGAGATGAGAGAGGGTCGAAGTCAAACACCACCGTGGCTGCTCAATCCGCTCCAGACGGTGGCAGAGCTTAAGACTTTGGCAGAGCTAATAGAATGCCAAGGAAGCCCTGCAGGTACACTCAAACCTCTCCTATTGGGTGCTAAGCACGTCCTTTGTTTAAGCAATATATATA
Organism: Hordeum vulgare subsp. vulgare; assembly: GCF_904849725.1. NCBI lineage: Eukaryota > Viridiplantae > Streptophyta > Magnoliopsida > Poales > Poaceae > Hordeum > Hordeum vulgare. Next base: position 484,672,620 of record NC_058519.1, read on the forward strand.
GTAGGAAACTCAGATTTAACGCGGTAAAATTTCCCCGTGCCCTCATCCGTGCAAACAGAGCAGTAGTAGTAGTTCTGCATCGTGATAAGCTTTGGCTCGCTAGTTTATACTTCCTCGGTCCCGAAATAAATGTTATTGGTTTAGTATAAATTTTGTACTCCCTCCGTCCGGAAATACTTGTCCTAAAAATGAATATAATGGATGTATGTATAACTAAAATAAGTCTAGATACATTCATCACAAGTATTTCCGGCCGGAGGGAGTACTGATTTAGTGTTACGTTTATGACATTTATTTTAGAACAGAGGAAGTATTTCTCGTCGCGGGTGCCTGGTGAATACTTTCTCCGCCTAGTGAATATTTTCTCCATCACAGTTTAGAATGCAATGCACGTGTATCTAGATCGTCAATTTAACTTATATAAATTATATTATTTAACATAAAAAATTATATTATTAAAAAATAGAACATCTAAAATTTATAATGATATATTTTTTATAATATATGTCTCTCATTAAGTTGGTCAAATCGACCAGCTAGGTACATGTGCCACGCTTGTAAACTGAAATAAAGGAAGTATATAATATTTTTTCTTCACGCCACTCCTTTATTTATAGTCATGATGATGTCGATGCCTTAACACAAATGCCAAAACAAATAAAGGGAAGACCGGAGCGATAAAACGGACGCCCGCGACGAGACAAAGCCAGGCGAACGAGACAATTTATATGGTCGGCTGGTCCTCACTATGACGCGCAAAACGCACCAGCCCTGGCCCGTGTCACCCACCATCTTTACAAGAAGATACAAGTACATACTGTACAAGCGACGGACTGATGCGTATGCCATACTTGGCAAACGGCTGTAAATGTACAGCGCTACGGCCGCGAACGGCTTGCAGGATGCACACGCTGGCGTGCAAACAATTTGATGCATGTTTTTTTGTGAACAGTGTCATTGGGCTTTGTTGGCATTTTCCCTGTCTCCATTCACTCGGGACATGATTTGTAGTACCAGACTACAGTTGAATCCCTTCCAGATGTATTTTTGGCACCAGGATAACCAGAACATCCAACGTTGGTTCAAGTTTGAACTAGATGACGGGGCAGAAGATGAACCAACCAAGTGTAAAAGGTTACAAGTGATGGTAAACAAGATTCAATAATGCAAAGCTCCAAAGCAACTCGCTGCTAAAGGTCTAAAACATCTTTATGAACGCAAATACACAACCGCACATGCAAAGTCCATTGTGAAGACTCTATTTCGAAGACGAGTCAAGTTCAAGCAAACCATCAGAACATCACACGATAGTAACAACCTTTGTTTCTTTTCTTCCAGAGACATAGCACCTGTGAGGGTCTCACATACTCTATGGCACCTTAGCAGCAGCACGACAGCCAGCGCAGCAGCTCTTTCGCAGCGGTAGCAGGATTAGCAGCGGCGGCAGCAGCAGCAGCAGAGCGGGGCACACGCAAGACTGAGGAAACAAGGAGCATCCACTTGTTAAACAGAGCTAGATTAAATCTAAAAACTAAATAATGATAACTCTGTGCATTCAGCTTGTTTAATAAAGGCAAAATCAGCAAGCTAGACACTGACTCATTAGCCAATGGAGTTTTATCTAGTATAGTAGTCAACTTCCACCAGATCTCACACTAAAACACACTGAACTAGGCATGATTCATGCCAGATGACTAGGTTATCAGAGCATAACTTTGAAGCTGTTAGAGAACACTAAGAGGCTGGACCACTGGAAGAACAATATAAAAACATAACTTATTTTTCTCATCAGATTACAAGCACAAGCATAGAAACAAAGAATTCTTGGCCATAAATGAATAACTCATTTAGCACAATACTTAAACAGTTATTGAATGGAGGGGAAATGCATTAGCTGAAAATATGACAGGCCCATTTCATCAGACATACGAACCTATATATTTATCAGAAATACACAAACCTAGTCCCAACACCACAAACTTACATGATACTCCAGAACACTAGACTTATCTAACAGGTAACTTGTCGCTGTTGTGGAGTTCATGCATCTAAGAGAAACATAGTTGATCATATAAAATGCATCTAAGGAAGAGCTTATCTGGCTAAGGAACATAGTTGATCATATAAAACTGAGTGACATCTGATGTGGAATCGAAGACGACAAAAATAATCTCATATTACAACATTAGAATAGCACATGTCAGCTTAGCAAAAATGGCATGACCTTCTGATGGACAAAAATTGCAATCTTATTATAGAACAAAACATTTCTAACATGGCCACCCCTAAGTTACATGGACATATAAATGTATCAAATGGTGCCTCTCTAGGCACACATTTGATTATTCGTATGACATGAACATTTAACAGGAAATTTTTGGCAATCCTAAAAAAAGTTAGCATTGCTCCAGCTATTTTGAATGGACAAATCCAAAAGGAATTAATGTTATAGATTAACTACTAGAGATAAATTATCCTGGGGTATATGACCTCTTGTGTTATGTATATTCAGCAGCCATATATTACTAGTCTGATTACGGATTTGGAGAAGGAAAAAATAATCACTGGATTTAAGTTACTTTACTTTATCTAACAGAACTTCAACTTGAGGATGGGTGGTAAAAGCGGCATGTAGGTCGAGTGCATTCTCCTCGTTTAAAATCACGGCAAACTTCAACCTTGTCATGTGCCACCTAGCAGAAAAGATGCAAAATTGATTGGCTGATCGCTCGCACACTAAGATAAATTAATGACGAAACATACAAACCTCAGACTGTGAATCAGGGTGTGCAAATCTACATGATTCTCTATTGCACATATTCTTCAAGTAATCCCTGCAAACTTCCACTGTGTTCTTATTATCTGTGTTTTTACAAGAGAAGAAGTATCAAAATTATGTTCTGTGTCAAAAAAGGAGAACTACAAAAATCATGTAGTCGTCTATGATCAAATATGATTCAACACTCAGGAGTCAAGATTAAATTCCAAAAAAGCAAAACTAGTGTTTCCTTTCCCTATAAACTGAAAAGCAATAGTGAGTGGTGTAACAGATTTGTTAATTACCAGCAAAACCTCTAGGAGGCGAGAGAGGAGGAGCCATCATAGGTATTCCAAGTGGCGGCGGTGGTGGTGGCATGTAAACCTTGAGGACCAAAAAAAGTAGAGGATTATACTAATCATGATCAACTCATGACATATATAATACAAAAGGCACCTAATAATATAGAAAAAAAATAAGCAGTTCTTTTTATTTATTTGCAAACTGATTTCTTACTGCAGATGAAATGAGAACAAAGGATCTGCTGACTGGTCAACAGATAAACAATATATTCCAAAATATATTTTTATGAGAGAGAGAAGAAAGGGAGAGTAATTTTTTGTCAACCACAGGGTATTACTTAAGAGTAAGACTATATCTACGGTAGAAACACTTTACCATCTCAGGGTATGGCATTTGCATGGGAACATCCCTCATTGGTGGGGGTAGCATTGGTTGTGCTATAACATGAGTGTACCTACATGATATACGGTCACACCTCCCACGCAAGAAATCTTGGCAAACCTGTCAAGAAGACATGTATAAATCAGCAATCTGCATACAAAATATACAAAGTGCTAAATGGGGAAGATTTTGGGGTTCAGTACACAAAGGGGTATCCAGGTATACAATACTAGAAAAAGAACATTTCACATGTGTACAGTTTTATGTGGTTATTACTTTTATGCTAGCCAAGTTAGTAATGCAATCTTTAACGGCAGAAAATAATATTACAATTGCACACTCTTGAACAGATGAATGATGCAAGAAGCGGCACTCATTTGCTGATCTTGAACATCGCCCACGTGCAAAATCTCTGCAAACCTGATAAATGTTCAAAAGAAGTATGCTCAGTTGGCAGCCCTGAGGTAAATGTATAAGAAAATCATCATAACATAAGATCAATACATCAGCATAACTTGTACAAAACTATACAGACTGATATGCATCTCTAACGAAGTGAAGAGGATCGTTTCACATTTTTGACAAGACAGCTAAGGAACTGTCGATTTGATATATTTTTTCTCCTTATTATCCCTTATTAAGGTCACACCAACACAAAAAATCGACATGGAAACCATGCCTCCAGAGTCTGAAGAAAATATGAATGATGTGAATTATTTCCAACAATCTCCCCCTCATCCACGATCCAGACCACACCAGGCCATGCTGCCACATCTAGCGTGCTACGTGCAGACTAGACACACCATTAGCTAACCAACTCTTCATTAGCAGTGCACACTAAATACTACTCCCTCCGTTTCTAAATATAAGTCTTTAAAGAGGTTTCATTAGTGGACTACATACGGATGTATATAGACATATTTGAAAGTGTAGATTCACTCATTTTACTCCGTATGTAGACCCCTAGTGAAATATCTTAAAAGACTTATATTTAGGAACGGAGGGAGTAAGAAAAAACTGGAGAGCTCATATAGTGAATGCGTGTATTGAAGAAAACATTGACCGCCAGGAAGGAAAACTTACCGTCTTCACTGTTGGGACGTCAATACCAATTGATCTCAGCAACGACCTGTACAGGATCGATCAAAGAAGGCTGAAATCAGAAAAGTTGCATCCAACAGCGTGTGGAATTAGCCATATGAAAAACTGAGAAGACCATGCTCAAATTTATTGAGCTGGCAAGCCCAAACTACAAAAAACTATAGAACTAGCTCACCCAACAGAGCTCTTAGCAATCTGTATCAGATGGAGGCACATTGTTACAATACACGATGTCAAGCAGGCAATCTGATCTCTAAATGGAAAATTATCATGTGATGATACCGCTGCTAATACTTGGAAACCGAACTATAGAGGGATTTTTCAGACAGATAATACTTCGAACTAGCATAAACTGCATCAGCCTGCATCTTAACATGGAACCGGACTACCAGACTTCCACGGCTGAACATGTCAAGCAAATCTAGCAAACTGAATCGAACAAAATCAAGGGGGTGTCAGCTCATACTCCTGTATATGAGGAGGCGGGTGGTAGTAGCGGCAGGTTCTGCCCCGGAAGCAGTTGTTCCTCAGCGAATCCGCGCACGCCGTCACCTTGTTGTCCCTGACAAAATTCCCGAATCAACAAAACCCAAATCAGAAAGAAAAAAACACGCCGCTGACATTTGGAGAGGAGGCGAGATCTCGGGCTTTTACCGGTCGACAGAAACGGACTGGTGCGGGTGCGCATACTTGCACTCGAGGTCGGAGCGGGTGCACCTGTCGCGCAGGTAGTCGCGGCAGGCCTCGACGGTGAGGTCGTTTTGCCGCCGCCGCTTGCCATCGGGTTGGTGCGGACTACGGCTCCGGCTCCGGCTGCGGCTGCGGCTGCGGCTACGGCTCCGGCTCCGGCTCCGGCTCCGACTGCGGCTCCGGCGGTCGCGGGGGGAGCGGGAGCGAGAGACGGAGCGGCTGGGGGAGGGGGGGCGTGAAGGGGAGAGGGAGAGGCGGCGCTTGCGCGGCGGGAGCGGAGGTGACGGCGAACGGGCGGCGGGGTTGGGGCTGGGGTTAGGGTTGGGGTCCGCTGTGTCGGCGTTGGGGATTTCGGCGGAGGCCATGGGGGGAGAGGAGAAACCGCGAGAGAGACGACAGACAGAGGAGGGGGGCGGCTCCGGGGGTCGGATGTGACAAGATCTAGGTTTAAATCCACCTTGTTCTTCCGACAGGATTTTGAAAATCGCCTTTGGTTTTATCGTTAATTGGCCTCTTCGATTGAAATCCTTATAAAAAATTCTTATACGTTATTTTTTTTCCTGAAAACAACCAGACTATTATAAAGGTTTGTAAAGTACAAAGCAGTTTATTATTTTATTTAAATATAATAAAAATTATATCGATGATCGTGCACCATCAAACGACTATTGTCACCGTCAGAACGAGCCGACAAAGCATCGACGTGGCCGTTCCTTTACCAAAGTCATATTTACTTTCTGATGGTAGTCAGAAAGTCTTCGCGTACATGTCTCTAAGAACCAGTGTCTCGGAGTTGCAATCGTTGACATTGAACCCTTAAATTGCTCTAAAATACTTAACACCAAATTGTTCCTTGATGCTCATCGCACGGCGAGAAAAATGACACTATGAATCTACGCCGGAGGTCTATTGACTTCGTACGATGGACAAACTCAACAAGTGAATACCAGTTCGAAGAAGTGTCGCCATCCACATGAAAGTCGCCCTTGACAGAAGAAAAAAACCTAAAGGGTCAAAGATGTTCTAGATGTTGACTATAGGTCGTTAATAGGGGACTACAAAATTAAAAAAATTAGTTGTTTTTGAAGACCTATGTTAATGTAAATTCTTCAATTATGCAACTAACCCCATATATGACTTATTATAACAAACTCGCAAGCTACATAAAGGCAACAAACAAGCAAGTAATAACAACAAATAAAACTAGGGTTACGAGACAACCAAAACTGATATAGATGTACTCTGAAGTTCACACTTTTGGGGAGTGCCAATCTCCAATCAAAAGGTTGGAAATAACGACTACTCCCACAAAAACGAATGCTTCGGTTTTGTCTCCAAGAATTTTGGTTAACGAATGCTCAAGTTTTCGTGTCACTATGGGTGCTCTTGGGGTGAGCTCCAAACCCTCGCATGTTGGCTCAAAACAAAGCATTAGGAGAATACAAACGCAAAGAGCATACACCCTTCCTCTATATAGCTGGGATGCAACGAATCAACATCAACACACGCACACACAAAAACTCATCGCAAATAGTAAAAGTCGTATGAAACCAAAACTAAGTGATGTAGGGTAGGGACCCTAGGTTGCCCGATGATTCACACTTGGAGGGGAACTAGAATAGCACTCAAGAACAAGAGCGAAATTCACTCAAGACAAGATCCAAATGACACATCCACTAAGTTTGCAATCACACAAGATCCACAAGATTACAAGGTCAACAAGAGGAAAGGAGTAGGAGAAGTAGTTATTCCCAGTTCCTAAGGAGATGGGAGCTTGATGATCTCAAGTGGTCCTTCTCCCAAGAAAGGTCTTGGCGATCCGACGATGGGGATCATTCTCCCTTAGGAAGAGGTACAAGGAGCAAAGCTCTCTCACTTTAGTTAGGTATACTTTGTTAACCTTGAACAATGATAGAGCTACGAAATATATAGGTGACTCGAGGCGAGGGACAAAGTAAAGGGTAAACGGGACATACCCTATCATTGCTCGCAGACATGGACGTGTCACGTGTGCATGGGGTCCGATGCGCGTGGTACAAGCTTGTGTGCACTCGGTGGACAATAGCGATAGTGGGGGCTCGTGTGTGATACATCTCCAATGTATCAGTAAATTTTTATTATTCCATGCTATAATATTATCATTCAGGATACTTTTTGGGTATTTATTTACTAATTAATATTATTTTTAAGCACTAACCTATTAATCTAATGTCTGGTGCTAGTTGTTGTTTTCTAGATGTTTTTGGCTTTTCAAGTTTACAGTACCAAACGAAGTCCAATCGTCCCGAAAAAATTTGATGATTTTTTCTGGACCAAAAGAAGACATGGAAGCTTCAGGAGGAGAAGGGAGGCCACACGAGGGAGCCACCACATATCAGGGCGCGCCTCACGGGGGTGGTCGCGCCCTGATGTGTGATGGCCCCCGACACCTCCTGACGTCCCTCTCCATCCTATAAATTCCAATAAATCCCCAAAACCCTAAGGAGCATCTCAAAAACTTTTTCGCTGCCGCGAGTCTCTGTTCTGTCGTGTGCCCATCTGGAGCCCTTTTTCGATGCCCTGTCGGAGGGGATTGATACATATCCAATGTATCTACTCCCTCCATCTCAAAATTCTTGTCTTAGGTTTGTCTATAAATTAATGTATCTAAATACTAAAACGTGACTAGATACATTCATATTTAGACAAATCTAAGACAAGAATTTTGGGACGGAGGGAGTATAATCTTTGCTTGTTCCATCCTATACTATTATCATTATAGGATACTTTTAGGGTGTTTATATACCAATTAATATTATTTTTGAGCACTAACCTATTAACCCAGTGCCCAGTGCAGTTGTTATTTTTTACATGTTTTTGGCTTTTTAGGTTTACAGTACCAAACGAAGTCCAATTGCCCCGAAACTTTTTTATGATTTTTTTCTGAACCAAAAGAAGACATGGAGGCTTTGGGAGGAGACCGGAGTCCACACGAGGGAGCTCGCACACAACTAAGCGATCCCAGGGGGCGCCCTGAAGTGTGTTGGGGCCCCCAGGCACCTCTTGACGCCCCTCTTCGTTTTATAAACCCTCACATATCCCAAAAACCCCAGGGAGCCACGAGAAACACTTTTTCGCCGCTGCTAGTCTCTGTTCTGCCGTGTGCCCATCTGGAGTCCTTTTGCAGCGCCTTGCCGAAGGGCGACCGATCACGGAGGACGTCTACATCAATCTTGCTGCTCCCATGGTGATGTGTGAGTAGTTTACCACCGACCTACGTGTTGGAAATATGCCCTAGAGGCAATAATAAAATGGTTATTATCATATTTCCTTGCTCATGATAATCGTCTATTGTTCATGCTATAATTGTATTAACAGGAAACGGTAATACATGTGTGAATAAATAGATCACAATGTGTCCCTAGCAAGACTCTAGTTGGCTAGCTCGTTGATCAATAGATGATCATGGTTTCCTGATCATGGGCATTAGATGTCATTGATAACGGGATCACATCATTGGGAGAATGATGTGATGGGCAAGACCCAATCCTAATCATAGCACTAGATCGTATTGTTCGTATGCTAAAGCTTTTCTAATGTCAAGTGTCTTTTCCTTCGACCGTGAGATTGTGCAACTCCCGGATACCGTAGGAGTGCCTTGGGTGTATCAAACGTCACAACATAACTGGGTGACTATAAAGGTGCAGTACGGGTATCTCTGAAAGTGTCTGTTGGGTTGGTACGAATCGAGATCGGGATTTGTCACTCCGTGTGACGGAGAGGTATCTCTGGGCCCACTCGGTAGAACATCATCATGAGCTCAATGTGACTAAAGAGTTAGTCACATGATGACGTGCTACAGAACGAGTAAAGAGACTTATCGGTAACGAGATTGAACAAGGTATAGGTATACCGACGATCGAATCTCGGACAAGTTCTATACCGTTAGACAAAGGGAATTGTATATGGGATTTATTGAATCCTTGACATCATGGTTCATCCGATGAGATCATCGTGGAACGTGTGGGAGCCACCATGGGTATCCAGATCCCGCTGATGGTTATTGGCCGTAGAACGTCTCGGTCATGTCTGCATGCTTTCCGAACCCGTAGGGTCTACACACTTAAGGTTCGATGATGCTAGGGTTATAGGGCAATGTTATACGAGGTTACCGAAAGTTGTTCGGAGTCCAGGATGAGAACCCGGACGTCACGAGGAGCTCCGGAATGGTCCGGAGGTAAAGATTGATATATAGGATGGATGGTTTTGGACACCGGAAATGTTTCGGGCGTCACCGGTAGCGTACCGGGACCACTGGGACCATCGGAAATGGTCCCGGGGGTCCACCGGGAGGGGCCACCAGGCCCAAGAGGTAGCATGGGCCAAAAGGGGGAGGGCAACCAGCCCAAAGTGGGCTAGTGCGCCTCCCACAAGAGGCCCAAGGCGTAGGAGGGAGAGAAAGGGGGGAAACCCTGGCGCTGGTGGGCCTAAGGCCCACCTAAGGGGTGCGCCACCCCCTCCCCTTGCCCTAGCCGCCGCACCTCCCATCTGGGGGGGCTGCCGCACCACCTAGGGGGGAAACCCTAGGGGTGGCACCCCCCTCCCCTCCTCCTATAAATAGAGAGGGGTTTGGGCTGTTTTCTACACGGTTTTCTTCTCCTCTCGGCGCAACCCTGCTCCCTTCTTTCCTCCTCCTCCGACGGTGCTTGGCGAAGCCTTGCCGGGAGACCTCGTCTCTCCATCGACACCACGCCGTCGTGCTGCCGGAGATCTTCCCCAACCTCTCCCTCCTCCTTGCTGGATCAAGGTGCGGGAGACGTCACCGGGCTGCACGTGTGTTGAACGCGGAGGTGCCGTGGTTCGGCACTAGATCGGAATCACACTGTGATCTGAATCACCGCGAGTACGACTCCATCAACCGCGTTCTAGCAACGCTTCCGCTTAGCGATCTTCAAAGGTATGAAGATGCACTCACCCCTCTCTCGTTGCTGGTCTCTCCATAGGAAGATCTGAATATGCGTAGGAATTTTTTTGAATTTATGCTACGTTTCCCAACAGTGGCATCCGAGCCAGGTTTTCTATGCGTAGATTCTATGCACGAGTAGAACACAAAAGGTTGTGGGCGATGATTTGTCAATTGCTTGCCGCTACTAGTCTTATTCTTTTCCGGCGGTATTGTGGGATGAAGCGGCCCGGGCCGACCTTACATGTACGCTTACGTGAGACTGGTTCCACCGTAGACATGCACACCGTGCATAAAGGTGGCTAGCGGGTGTCTGTCTCTCCTACTCTAGTCGGATTGGATTTGATGAAAAGGGTCCTTATGAAGGGTAAATAGCTTTGGCATATCATCATTGTGGCCGTCACGTAGGTAAGAAGGCGTTCTTGCTAGAAACCCAAATCAGCCACGTAAAACTTGCAACAACAATTAGAGGACGTCTAACTTGTTTTTGCAGGGTTTGACATGTGATGTGATATGGCCAAAGTTGTGATGTTGCATGTGTGATGTATGAGATGATCATGTTATTGTAATAGGTTTCACGATTTGCATGTCGATGTGTATGACAACCGGCAGGAGCCATAGGAGTTGTCTTAATTTATTGTATGAGATGCAACGCCATGTGCTTACTACTTCTACTTCTTTGCTAACGGTTAGCTATAGTAGTAGTGATAGTAGTAGTTGGCGTGACGACTTCATGGAGACACGATGATGGAGATCATGATAATGGATATCATGGTGTCACGCCGGTGACAATGATGATCATGCGATGCCTAAAGATGGAGACCGAAAGAGCAAAGATGATAATGGCCATATCATGTCACTATATGATTGCATTGTGATGTTTATCATGTTTTTCATCTTATTGCTTAGAACGACGGTAGCATAATAAGATGATCCCTCTTAAAATTTCGAGAACGTATTCCCCTAAGTGTGCACCGTTGCGAAGGATCGTTGTCTCGAAGCACCACGTGATGATCGGGTGTGATAGATTCTAACGTTTGCATATAATGGGTGTAAGCCAGATTTACACACGCGAAACACCTAGGTTGACTCGACGAGCTTAGCATGTACAGACATGACCTCGAATACAAGAGACCGAAAAGTCGAACATGAGTCGTATGATTGAATACGATCAACATGAAGTTGCTCACCATAATGGCTAGTCTGTCTCACGTGATGATCGGACACGGGTTAGTCAACATGGATCATGTATCACTTAGATGACTGGATGGATGTCGATTTAAGTGGAAGTTCATACTTAATTTGATAAAATGAACTTAATTTTCATGAACTTAGTCTAAAAAGTCCGGTAGTACCGCAAAGATACTACTAGCCCAACCACCGCCAAGAAAGTCTTCGCAAAAAGTCCGACGCAGTACAGCCGCAAAGATAATGGTACTAAAGTCCTGGAGTGGTACTACTGCTGACCATGGGCGGTACTACCGCTGGGCCAGCAGTACTACTGCCAGCTCTAGCGGTACTACCGCTAGGGCCAGCAGTGTTGGGGAACGTCACATGGGAAACAAAAATTTTCCTACACGCACGAAGACCTATCATGGTGATGTCCATCTACGAGAGGGGATTTCCGATCTACGTACCCTTGTAGATCGCACAGCAGAAGCGTTAGTGAACCCGGTTGATGTAGTGGAACGTCCTCACGTCCCTCGATCCGCCCCGCGAACCGTCCCACGAACCGTCCCGCGATCCGTCCCATGATCCGCTCCGATCTAGTGCCGAACGGACGGCACCTCCGCGTTCAGCACACGTACAGCTCGACGATGATCTCGGCCTTCTTAATCCAGCAAGAGAGACAAAGAGGTAGATGAGTTCTCCGGCAGCGTGACGGCGCTCCGGAGGTTGGTGGTGATCTAATCTCAGCAGGGCTCCGCCCGAGCTCCGCAGAAATGCGATCTAGAGGTAAAACCGTGGAGGTATGTGGTCGGGCTGCCGTGGCAAAAGTTGTCTCAAATCAGCCCTAATAGCTCCATATATATAGGAAGAGGGGAGGGGAGGCTTGCCTTGAGGCTCAAGGAGCCCCAAGGGCTGCGCCACCAAGGGGAGGAGGAGTCCTCCTCCAATCCTAGTCCAACTAGGATTGGAAGGTGGACTCCTTCTCTTCTTTCCCACCTTTCCTTTTTTTCTCTTCTTTTGGTTTTTCTTTCTTATCTTGCGCAAGACAGTCTTGGGCTGACCCCACCTACTTGGTGCGCCACCCCCAAGGTCCTTGGGCCCTCCCGGGTGGGTGGTCCCCCCTCCCGGTGAAGATCCGGAACCCATTCGCCATTCCCGGTAATGCCCGAAAACCTTCCGCTAACCAAATGAAGTCATCCTATATATCAATCTTTGTTTCCGGACCATTCCGGAAACCCTCTGACGTCCGTGATCTCATCCGGGACTCCGAACAACATTCGGTAACCAACCATATAACTCAAATACGCATAAAACAACGTCGAACCTTAAGTGTGCAGACCCTGCGGGTTCGAGAACTATGTAGACATGACCCGAGTGACTCCTCGGTCAATATCCAATAGCGGGACCTGGATGCCCATATTGGATCCTACATATTCTACGAGATCTTATCGTTTGAACCTCAGTGCCAAGGATTCATATAATCCCGTATGTCATTCCCTTTGTCCTTCGGTATGTTACTTGCCCGAGATTCGATCGTCAGTATCCGCATACCTATTTCAATCTCGTTTACCGGCAAGTCTCTTTACTCATTCCGTAATACAAGATCCCGCAACTTACACTAAGTCACATTGCTTGCAAGGCTTGTGTGTGATGTTGTATTACCGAGTGGGCCCCGAGATGCCTCTCCGTCACACGGAGTGACAAATTCCAGTCTCGATCCATACTAACTCAACGAACACCTTCGAAGATACCTGTAGAGCATCTTTATAGTCACCCAGTTACGTTGCGACGTTTGATACACACAAAGCATTCCTCCGGTGTCAGTGAGTTATATGATCTCATGGTCATAGGAACAAATACTTGACACGAAGAAAACAATAGCAACAAAATGACACGATCAACATGCTACGTCTATTAGTTTGGGTCTAGTCCATCACATGATTCTCCTAATGATGTGATCCCGTTATCAAGTAACAACACTTGCCTATGGCCAGGAAACCTTGACCATCTTTGATCAACGAGCTAGTCAACTAGAGGCTTACTAGGGACAGTGTTTTGTCTATGTATCCACACAAGTATTGTTTTTTCCAATCAATACAATTATAGCATGGATAATAAACGATTATCATGAACAAAGAAATATAATAATAACTAATTATTATTGCCTCTAGGGCATATTTCCAACAGTCTCCCACTTGCACTAGAGTCAATAATCTAGTTCACATCACCATGTGATTCCAATGAATCCAACACCCATATAGTTATGGGGTCTGATCACGTTTTCCTCGTGAAAGAGGTTTTAGTCAACGGTTCTGAAACTTTCAGATCCGTGTGTTCTTTACAAATCTTTATGTCATCTTATAGATGCTGCTACTATGTGCTATTCGGAAACACTCCAAATATCTACTCTATTATATGAATCCGTTTCACTACTCATAGTTATTCGGATTAGTGTCAAAGCTTGCATCGACGTAACCCTTTACGACAAACTCTTTAACCGCCTCCATAATCGAGAAAAATTCCTTAGTCCATCAGTTACTAAGGATAAATTTTGACCGCTGCTAGTGATTCAATCATGGATCACTCTCTCTACCTCTCAACAGTCTTTGAGTCAAGGCACTCATCAGGTGCGGTATCCAGCATGGCATACTTCAGATTCTACGGCCAAGGCATAGAATACGACCTTCGTCTATTCTCTTTATTCTGTCGGGGTCAGGTTTTGAGTCTTACTCAAATTCACACCTCAGAACGCAACCAAGAACTCCTTCTTTGCTGATCTATTTTGAACTCCTTCAAAAACTTGTCAAGGCATGCATCTTGTTGAAACTTCTATTAAGCGCTTTCGATCTATCTTCATAGTTCTTTGATGCTCAACGTTCAAGTAGCGCAATCCAGGTATTCCTTTGAAAACTCCTTTCAAACAACCTTGTATGCTTTACAGAAATTCTACATTACTTCTGAACCACAATATGTCAACCACATATACTTATCAGAAATTCTATAGTGCTCCCACTCACTTCTTTGGAAATACAAGTTTCTCATAAACCTTGTACAAACCCAAAATCTTTGATCATCTCATCAAAGTGTATATTCCAACTCCGAGATGCTTGCACCAGTCCATTGAAGGATCGCTGGAGCTTGCATACTTGCTAGTATCTTTAGGATCGACAAAACCTCCTGGTTGTATCACATACAATGTTTGCTCAAGGAAACCGTCGAGGAAACAATGTTTTGACATCCTATGTGCAATATTTCATAAATAATGCAACAACTACTAACATAATTCTAACAGACTTTTAGCATCGCTACGAGTGAGAAAGTCTCATCATAGTCAACTGTTTGATCTTGTCGGAAACATCTTTGTGACAAGTCGAGCTTTTCTTAATAGTGACTTATCACCATCATCGTCTGTCTTCCTTTTAAAGATCCATCTTTACTCAATAGTCCTATGACCATCAAGTAGTTCTTCCAAAGTCTACACTTTGTTTTCATACATGGATCCTCTCTCGGATTTCATGGCCTCCAGCCATTTGTCGGAATCCGGGCCCACCATTGCTTTCTCCATAACTCGTAGGTTCATTATTGCTCAACAACATGACCTCCAAGACAGGGTTACCGTACCACTCTGCAGTAGTACGTGACCTTGTCAACCTACGAGATTTGTAGTAACTTGATTCGATGCTCGATGATCACCATCATCAGCTTTCACTTCAATTGGTGTAGGCGCCACAGGAACAACTTCCTGCGCCCTGCTACACACTGGTTGAAGTGATGGTTCAATAACCTTATCAAGTTCTACCACCCTCCCACTCAATTCTTTCGAGAGAAACCTTTCCTCGAGAAAGGATCCGTTTCTAGAAACAAACACTTTGCTTTCAGATCTGAGATAGGAGATGTACCCAACTGTTTTGGATATCCTATGAAGATGCATTTATCCGCTTTGGGTTTGAGCTTATTCGACTGAAACTTTTTCACACAAGTGTCGAAGCCACAAACTTTCAAGAAACGACAGTTTAGATTTCTCTAAACCTCAGTCTATACTGTGTCATCTCAACGGAAATACGCGGTGCCCTATTTAAAGTGAATGCGGTTGTCTCTAATGCATAACCCATAAACGATAGTGGTAATTCGATAAGAGACGTCATAGCATGCACCATACCAAATAGTGCGTGGCTATGACGTTCAGACACATCATCACACTATGATGTTCCAGGTGGCATGAACTGCGAAACAATTTCCACATTGTCTTAACTGCGTACCAAAACTCGTAACTCATATATTCATTTCTATGATCATATCGTAGACAATTTATCCTCTTGTTACGACGAACTTCACTCCGAAACAGAAATTGAACTTTTCAATATTTCAGACTTGTGATTCATTAAGTAAATACTCTTGTATCTACTCAAATCATCATTGAAGTAAGAACATAATGACATCCACTGCGTGCCTCAGCACCCATTGGACTGCATACATCAAAATGTATCACTTCCAACAAGTTACTATCTTGTTTCATCTCAATGAAAACAAGGCCTTGCTCATGTGGTGTGATTTGCATGTCACTAGTGATTCAAAATCAAGTGAGTATAAAGATCCATCAGCATGGAGCCTCTTCATGCAATTTATACCAACATGACTCAAGCGGTAGTGCCACAAGTAAGTGGTACTATCATCATTACCTCGTATCTTTTGGCACCAATATCATGAACATGTGTAACACTACAATCGAGATTCAATAAACCATTGAAGGTGATTATTCAAGCAAATAGAGTAACCATTATTCTCTTTAAATGAATAGTCATATTGCAATAAACACGATCCAATCATGTTCATGCTTAACGCAAGCACCAAATAACAATTATTTAGTTTTAACACCAATCCCGATGGTAGAGGGAGCGTGCGACGTTTGATCATATCAACCTTGGAAACACTTCCAACACGTATCGTCACCTCGCCTTTAGCTAGTCTCCGTTTATGCCGTAGCTTTCATTTCGTGTTACTAATCACTTAGCAACTGAACCGGTATCCAATACCCTCGTGCTACTAGGAGTACTAGTAAAGTACACATCAACATCATGTATATCAAATATACTTCTTTCGTCTTTTGCCAGCCTTCTTATCTACCAAGTATCCAGAGTTGCTCCGCCTCAGTGACTGTTCCCCTCATTACAGAAGCACTTAGTCTCGGGTTTGGGTTTAATCTTGGGTCTCTTCATTAGTGCAGCAATTGTTTTGCCGTTTCACGAAGTATCCCTTCTAGCCCTTGCCTTTCTTGAAACTTAGTGGTTTTACTAACCATCAACTATTGATGCTCCTTCTTGATTTCTACTTTCGCAGTGTCAAACATCGCGAATTGCTCAAGGATCATTGTATCTATCCTTGATATGTTATAGTTCATCACGAAGCTCTCACAGCTTGGTGGCAGTGACTTTGGAGAACCATCACTATCTCATCTGGAAGATTAACTCCCACTTGATTCAAGCGATTGTCGTACTCAGATAATCTGAGCACATGCTCAACGATTGAGCTTTTCTCCTTTACTTTGTGGACAAAGAATCTTGTCGGAGGTCTCGTACCTCTTAACAAGGGCACAAGCATGAAATCACAATTTCATCTCTTTAGAACATCACTTATGTTCCGTGACGTTTCAAAACGTCTTCGGCGCTTGCTTCTAAGCCATTAAGTATTTTGCACTGAACTATCGTGTAGTCATCAGAAACGTGTATGTCGGATGTTCACAGCATCCACAGACGACGCTCGAGGTGCAGCACACCGAGTGGTGCATTAAGGACATAAGCCTTCTGCGCAGCAACGAGGACAATACTCTGCAAAGTTTGCTACTATCAACTTCAACTACATTTTATCTTGGAACATATAAAAATAGTAGAGCTATAGCGCAAGCTACATCTTAATTCGCAAAGACCATTAGACTATGTTCATGACAATTAGTTCAATTAATCATATTACTTAAGAACTCCCACTCAAAAAGTACATCTCTCTAGTCATTTGAGTGGTACATGATCCAAATCCACTATCTCAAGTCCGATCATCACGTGAGTCGAGAATAGTTTCAGTGGTAAGCATCTCTATGCTAATCATATCAACTATACGATTCATGCTCGACCTTTCGGTCTCATGTGTTCTGAGGCCATGTCTGCACATGCTAGGCTCGTCAAGCTTAACCAGAGTGTTCCGCGTGTGCAACTGTTTTGCACCTGTATGTGAACGTTGAGTCTATCACACCCGATCATCACGTGGTGTCTCGAAACGAAGAACTGTCGCAACGGTGCAGAGTCGGGGAGAACACAATTTCGTCTTGAAATTTTAGTGAGAGATTACCTCATAATGCTACCGTCGTTCTAAGCAAGATAAGGTGCATAAAGGATTAACATCACATGCAATTCATAAGTGACATGATATGGCCATCATCATGTGCTTCTTGATCTCCATCACCAAAGCGCTGGCACAATCTTCTTGTCACCGGTGTCACACCATGATCTCCATCAACGTGTCGCCATCGGGGGTTGTCGTGCTACTCATGCTATTACTACTAAAGCTACGTCCTAGCAATATAGTAAACGCATCTGCAAGCACAAACGTTAGTTTAAAGACAACCCTATGGCTCCTGCCGGTTGCCGTACCATCGACGTGCAAGTCGATATTAACTATTACAACATGATCATCTCATACATCCAATATATCACATCACAAGCATACCCTGCAAAAACAAGTTAGACGTCCTCTAATTGTTGTTGCATGTTTTACGTGGTGACCATGGGTATCTAGTAGGATCGCATCTTACTTACGTAAACACCACAACGGAGATGTATGAATTGCTATTTAACCTCATCCAAGGACCTCCTCGGTCAAATCCGATTCAACTAAAGTTGGAGAAACCGACACTTGCCAGTCATCTTTGAGCAACGGAGTTACTCGTAGCGATGAAACCAGTCTCTCGTAAGCGTACGAGTAATGTCGGTCCAAGCCGCTTCAGTCCAACAATACCGCGGAATCAAGAAAAGACTAAGGAGGGCAGCAAGATGCACATCACCGCCCACAAAAACTTTTGTGTTCTACTCGAGATTACATCTACGCATGAACCTAGCTCATGATGCCACTGTTTGGGAATGTCACATGGGAAACAAAAAAATTCCTACGCGCACGAAGACCTATCATTGTGATGTCCATCTATGAGAGGGGATTTCCGATCTACGTACCCTTGTAGATTGCACAGCAGAAGCGTTAGTGAACGCGGTTGATGTAGTGGAACGTCCTCACATCCCTCGATCCGCCCCGCGAACCGTCCCACGAACCGTCCCGCGATCCGTCCCACGATCCGCTCCGATCTAGTGCCGAACGGACGGCACCTCCGCGTTCAGCACACGTACAGCTCGACGATGATCTCGACCTTCTTGATCCAGCAAGAGAGACAGAGAGGTAGATGAGTTCTCCGGAAGCGTGACGGCGCACCGGAGGTTGGTGGTGATCTAATCTCAGCAGGGCTCCGCTCGAGCTCCGCAGAAACGCGATCTAGAGGTAAAACCGTGGAGGTATGTGGTCGGGCTGCCGTGGCAAAAGTTGTCTCAAATTAGCCCTAATAGCTCCATATATATAGGTGGAGGGGAGGGGGGGGAGGGGAGGCTTGCCTTGAGGCTCAAGGAGCCCCAAGGGCTGCGCCACCAAGGGGAGGAGGAGTCCTCCTCCAATCCTAGTCCAACTAGGATTGGAAGGTGGAGTCCTTCTCTTCTTTCCCACTTTTCCTTTTTTCTCTTCTTTTGGTTTTTCTTTCTTCTCTTGCGCAAGACAGCCTTGGGCTGACCCCACCTACTTGGTGCTCCACCCCCAAGGTCCTTGGGCCCTCCCGGGTGGGTGGTCCCCCCTCCCGGTGAAGATCCGGAACCCATTCGTCATTCCCGGTAATGCCCGAAGACCTTCTGGTAACCAAATGAAGTCATACTATATATCAATCTTCGTTTCCGGACCATTCCAGAAACCCTCGTGACGTCTGTGATCTCATCCGGGACTCCGAACAACATTCGGTAACCAACCATATAACTCAAATACGCATAAAACAACGTCGAACCTTAAGTGTGCAGACCCTGCGGGTTCGAGAACTATGTAGACATGACCCGAGTGACTCCTCGGTCAATATCCAATAGCGGGACCTGGATGCCCATATTGGATCCTACATATTCTACGAAGATCTTATCGTTTGAACTTCAGTGCCAAGGATTCATATAATCCCGTATGTC
The DNA here is from genome assembly GCF_904849725.1 of Hordeum vulgare subsp. vulgare. Classification (NCBI taxonomy): domain Eukaryota; kingdom Viridiplantae; phylum Streptophyta; class Magnoliopsida; order Poales; family Poaceae; genus Hordeum; species Hordeum vulgare. The sequence goes on from NC_058519.1 coordinate 484,692,217, forward strand.
ATTCCCTTTGTCCTTCGGTATGTTACTTGCCCGAGATTCGATCGTCAGTATCCGCATACCTATTTCAATCTCGTTTAGTGGTAAGTCTCTTTACTCGTTCCGTAATACAAGATCCCGCAACTTACACTAAGTCACATTGCTTGCAAGGCTTGTGTGTGATGTTGTATTACCGAGTGGGCCCCGAGATACCTCTCCGTCACACGGAGTGACAAATCCCAGTCTCGATCCATACTAACTCAACAAACACCTTCGGAGATACCTGTAGAGCATCTTTATAGTCACCCAGTTACGTTGCGATGTTTGATACACACAAAGCATTCCTCCGGTGTCAGTGAGTTATATGATCTCATGGTCATAGGAACAAATACTTGACATGCAGAAAACAGTAGCAACAAAATGACACGATCAACATGCTACGTCTATTAGTTTGGGTCTAGTCCATCACATGATTCTCCTAATGATGTGATCCCGTTATCAAGTAACAACACTTGCCTATGGCCAGGAAACCTTGACCATCTTTGATCAACGAGCTAGTCAACTAGAGGCTTACTAGGGGCAGTGTTTTGTCTATGTATCCACACAAGTATTGTGTTTCCAATCAATACAATTATAGCATGGATAATAAACGATTATAATGAACAAATAAATATAATAATAACTAATTATTATTGCCCCTAGGGCATATTTCCAACAAGCGGTACTACCGCCAGCTCTACGGTACTACCGCCAGGGCCAGCGGTACTACCGCTCGCCACTGAAACAGCCATAACTTGCGCATACGAGCTCCGAATCGAGCAAACCCAAGCTTGTTGGAAATCTTAAGACCATGCAGATATGAAAATGCCAATGATATAGAGATGTGAGACCTCTATGAATGAAGAACCGGCAAAAACTCCAACATCGAAAACATCATAGTAGATGCATATGGACTCCGTTTTCGATGAACTCGAGCTTGTCATGAAGATGACCATAAGCTGTAAAACTCACAAAGAGAAACACCAAGTAAGAGCCAAGAAGTATGATGCAAGGATGGAAATGGTTTGAGCTCTCAACGAATGATACGATCGAGCTACTCACTTGAGAGCCCCCCTTGACAGAACGGCAATCTATCCTAAAGCAGAAAACCTATCAAGGGCAAACCTATACCTTGCACCTCGTCCTCTTGAGCTAGATGATGATGATCTTGGCTTGCTCAAGATGGACCACATTTTTTGATTGTGTTGGCTTGATGAAGACTAGTTGATTGCTCCCCCATACTCACTATGGGTGAGCCACTCTTCAACATATCTTCACAAGTCCATTTCCACCACAATGGACGGCAAGCTTCAAGCATGATATATTCGTGCTGATCCACTTGAACTTGCACACCGCAATCTTGATGACGATCACCACTTGACGTCATCCTTCATGGTTTGTATGGGATCTTCCTTTTGACACAAGCCCATGGAAACACACCTAACCCCCACATAGAACTCTCACGAAGACCATGGGTTACTATACAAACACGTAATGGACAATGCTTACCATAGCATGGGATCACTTGATCCCTCTCGGTACATCTTGTACGCTTTGTGTGTTGATCATCTTGATTTACTCTTTGTCTGAGATCTTGATCAACCTTGTGTCTATATGACCATTCTTTGGATAATACCTTGAATACCATCTTGGTCATCATATAAACTCCTTGAACCCAACAGATGGACTTCAAGAAGTGCCTATGGACAAATCCTATAAATATAACTTAAGGCAACCATTAGTCCATAGGAACTGTCATCAATTACCAAAACCACATATGGAGATATATGCTCTAACATCGGATATTTACATTGCTCTTGAAAAGGAGCAAGTACTTCATTTGACTCTTGAGGAGTGCTACTGCAACAAAAGACCTTCCAACGGTGCCAGAAACACGTGCTGACAGGAGACTGTTCTTGCCTTGATACTCCTCAGCAACGGCACCAGGAATCCTTCTGCTACGGCTACGCCTTTAGGGACTTCCTAGGCAAATATGCAAAGGATTTCCCCGTAGCCTTGGAGCCTTGCGTTGGTGTTCCCTCGAAGCGGAAAGGGTGATGTAGCGCAGTGGTGGTAAGTATTTCCCTCAGTTTTGAGAACCAAGGTATCGATCTAGTGAAGGAGTATCACAAGTGCCTGCACAAACACAAAAACTTGCTCCCAACGCTATGAAGGGGTTGTCAATCCCTTATAGATTGTTTGCCAAGTGAGAACTGAAAGCAACAAAGTAACAAAGCAAAGTAAAAGCGAAGGTGGAAAGATAGGTGTGAATAGACCCGGGGGCCGTAGTGTTCACTAGTGGCTTCTCTCATGAAAGCAAGTAGACGGTGGGTGAACAAATTACCGTCGAGCAATTGATAGAACCGCGCAAAGTCGTGACGTCATCTATGGCAATGAGTATATATATAGGCATCACGTCCAAAACAAGTAGACCGATACTTTCTGCATGTACTACTATTACTCCACACGTCGACCGCTATCCAGCATGCATCTAGTGTATTAAGTCCAAAAGAACAGAGTAACCCTTTAAGAAAGATGACATGATGTAGATGGACAATCTCATATCTACGACAAAGCCCACCTTGTTACCCTTGATGGCAACTACACGATGTGTGCCTTGCTGCCCCTACTATCACTGGGAAAGGTCACCACACGGTAAGAACCCAAAAGCAAGCACTTCTCCCATTGCAGGAATCATAGATCTAGTTGGCCAAACAAAACCCAAGACTCGGAGAGACTTACAAGGATATCAAATCATGCATATAAGAAATCAGCAAAGACTCAAATATATATCATAGATAATCTGATCACAAATCCACAATTCATCGGATCTCGACAAACACACCGCCAAAGAAGATTACATCGGATAGATCTCCATGAAGATCATGGAGAACTTTGTATTGAAGATCCAAGAGATAGAAGAAGCCATCTAGCTACTAACTACGGACCCGTAGGTCTGAAGTGAACTACTCACGAGTCATTGGAGGGGCGATGATGATGATGAAGAAGCCCTCCAACTCCAAAGTCCCCTCCGGCAGGGCACCGGGAAGGGTCTCCAGATGAGATCTCACGGAAACGGAAGCTTGCGGCGGCGAAAAAGTGTTTTCGTGGATTCCCTGATTTGTTTCTGTATTTTAGGGAATATATAGGCGAAGGAGCTAGGTCAGGGGGGCGCTAGGGATGCCACAAGCCGGCTAACTGCCGCCCCCTGGTGGCGGCTAGGGGGCTTATGGACCCCGTGTAGCTCTCGTGGCTTGGCCCTCAAGCCCCCTGACCTTCTTCCGTTCGGGAAAAAAATATTTCGGGGATTTTATTCCGTTTGGACTCCGTTCCAAAATCAGATCTGAAAAGAGCCAAAAACACAGAAAAACAGGAACTGGCACTTGACACTGAATTAATAAGTTAGTCCCAAAAAGGATATAAAAGATACATAAAACATCCAAAGATGACAAGATAACAGCATGAAACCATAAAAAATTATAGATACGTTTGAGACGTATCAAGCATCCCCAAGCTTAACTCCTGCTCGTCCTCGGGTAGGGAAGTGATAAAGAATGAATTTTTTGATGCTTTCATGCTACCTAGCATAGATGTCCTTTGTAACTCCTCTTATGTGATGTGAATGTTCAGATCCATTAGATTCAAAACAATAGTTTGCTATTGACATGGAAACAATAATAATGCAAGCAAACTAGCAAGGTAAACATGAACTTTCAAAATAACAAGGCCAAAAGAAATTTATCCCTACAAAAGCATATAGTCTGGCTATGCTCTATCATCATTGCACAATGATTTTAAATCATGCACAACCCCGATATTGGCCAAGTAATTGTTTCACACCTTTACTTTCTCAAACCTTTTCAACTCTCACACAATACATGGGCGTGAGCCATGGTTTTAGCACTATAAGTGGTGTGGAGTGTGGTGGAGGTTGCAAGAAAAACAAGGAGAAGATGGTCACATTAACTAGGCATATCAATGAGCTGTGGAGATGCTCATCAATAGATATCAATGTGAATGAGTAGGGATTGCCATACAAATGATGCACTAGAGCTAAGAGTATGTGAAAGCTCTTAAAGAAAACTAGTGGGTGTGCATCCAACTTGCTTGCTCACGAAGACCTAAGGCAATTTTGAGGAAGCCTATCATTGGAATATACAAGCCAAGTTATATAATGAAAATTTCCCACTAGCTATATGGTGGTGACAAAACGAGAGACTCTCAATCATCAAGATCATGGTGCTTAATATGCACAAGTGTGGAAAGGTGGTAGCATTGTCCCTTCTCTCTTTTTCTCTCTCTTTTTTGGTGGGCTCTTTGGCCTCTTTTATTATTATTATTATTATTTTGGTGGGAATCTTTGGCCTCTTTTATTTCCTAACATGGGACAATGCTCCATCAATGATGATCATCACACTTTCAACTCAAAACCTAGAGCAACGATGACTCTATATGGAATGCCTCCGGTAGTGTACCGTGACAATGATCTAGCATGGCATAGACATTAGTGGAAACATCATGCTAGCTATCTTACGATCATGCAATGGCAATGTAGAAGTAGTGGCACATGTCATGGTAGTAGTTGTATGGCAATATATCTCGGAATGACTTTGAAAAAGCCATAGTAGGTAGGTATGGTGGCTGTTTTGAGGAACGCTAATGGTGGGTTTTGTGCACCGGCGAAAGTTGCACGGCACTAAGACCCTGTTTGGAACCACAATAGATTACGATAATCTGGATTATGAAGATATATTATATAATCTGGTTTATAAAAATAATCTAGGTGGACATGTTTGGAGGTCAGATTATATAAACTGTAATCCAGGTTTTACATTGCATAATGACTTGTCTGCCCTCTGTTTTTTTAAAAGGAGGCGATGGTAGGAATGTAATTAGCTCAAACTTTACAAGGGTAATGGGTCATTAGTAATTCATAATCTGATTTTAGCTGGGGTAGAGTAGATTATAAGTTTTTAATAATCTGTCCATCTAGTTTTTATAATCTACACCATAATCTGCCATGTTTGGAGACATAATAGATTATAAAAAGTGGATTATATAATCTGAGTGGTTCCAAACAGGGCCTAAGAAGATAGTGATGGTGGAAGGTGAAAGTGCATCTAAACCATGGACTCAACATTAGTCATGAAGAACTCATATACTTGTTGCAAAAGTTTTATTAGTAATCGAAACAAAGCATTCAACGCATACTCCTAGGGGAAGGGTTGGTAGGTATAAACCATCGCGCGATCCCGACTGCCACGCAAAGGATGACAATCAAAAGACTAATCATGCTCAGACTTCATCACATAGCGGTTCACCATACGTGCATGCTATGGGAATCACTAACTTCAACACAAGTATTTCTAGATCCACAACACCTTACTAGCATAACTTCAATATTACCAAAACCACAACTCAAAACTAATTGAGATGAATCAAACTTCTCTAACTATTCAATGCACATGAAGGTGGAAGTTTTCGTATCCCTTTGGATAACTACCCCTTTTGAGACTACTTTCAAAGCATAGATTAACTGCCAAGCCACGCACCGCTGTGCTCTAAAAGATATAAGTGAAGCACATAGAGAAAAAGTATCTAGCTCAAAAGATATAAGTGAAGCACATGTGAGCTGAATTGTCTACCAAAAGATATAAGTGAAGCTTGACAAAATCACGATGAGTGCATGTCTCTCTCTCTAGGTGTGCAGCAAGGATGATTGTGACACAACAAAAATAAAAGACTCCTACGATACAAGACGCTCCAAGCAAAACCACATAACATGTGGTGAATAAAAATATAGCCCCAAGTAACGTTACCGATGGATTGAAGACGAGAGAGGGGATGCCTTCCGGGAGCATCCCCAAGCTTAGGCTTTTACGACATCCTTGAATCTCTTGGGGTGCCTTGGTCATCCCCAAGCTTGAGATATTGCCACTCTTTATCTCTTTGTCCATAAGAACTTCACCCAAAACTTGAAAACTTCACAACACGAAACTTAAACAGAAACTCGTGATAACATTAGTATAAGAAAGCAAACCACCACTTCCTTAGGTACTGTAGCAAACTTAAATTCTACTTATGCTGATGTTGGGTTACTGTATTTTCAATCTTCCATGGCTAATACCCACTGATACTATCCATAGTTTCATCAAAATAAGCAACCAACACAACAAAAATAGAATCTGTTAACAGCAGACCAGTCTGTAGCAATCTGTATACTTCGTATACTTATGGTACTTCAAAAATTCTGAAAAATTATGGCAGACTGAAGAATTTACTTAGCAATCAGCAGCAAAAAGAGTCAACTCAAAAGCTCTTACAGAAAAAATGAAAATTCTTTTCGTGATCAGAAAGTTTCTGTCTTTTCCAGCATGACCAAACGATCATCCCCAAGACTAATCATAACGGTTTTGCTTGGCACAAACGCAAAAAGAAACACAAAAAACACAACCATAACCGAATTATGAAAGTGTGGAAAACACAAAACAGAAAGAAAAAGGATAGATTCGTTGGGTTGCCTCCCAACAAGCGCTTTTGTTTAACGCCCTTAGCTAGGCAAAAGGTGATGGAATCACGTATAGTCATCTTTGGTGCTCAAACCATAGGTAGCCCTCATCATAGATTCATAAGGCAATCTTATTTTCTTTCTAGGAAAGTGCTCCATGCCCTTCTTTAAAGGAAATTGAAATATAATATTCCCTTCCTTCATATTGATGATAGCACCAATAGTCCTTAGGAAAGGTCTACCAAGAGTAATGGGACATGAAGGATTGCAATCTATGTCAAGTACAATGAAATCCACGGGTACATAGTTCTTATTTGCAACAATAAGAACATCATAGATCCTTCCCATGGGTTTCTTGATAGTAGAATCCGCAAGATGCAAATTAAGAGAACACTCTTCAATCTCATGAAAACCAAGAATATCACATAAAGACTTTGGAATCGCGGAAACACTAGCACCCAAATCACATAAAGCATTGCACTCATAGTTTTTGATCTTGATTTTGATAGTAGGTTCCCACTCATAATGAAATTTTCTAGGTATAGAGACTTCTACTTCGAGCTTCTCTTGAAGAGATTTCATCATAGCATCTATGATATGCGCGGTAAAGGCTTTGCTTTGGCTATAATCAAGTGGAGAGTTTGCAATGGATTGCATCAAAGAAATGCATTCAAACAAGGAGCAATTATAATAATTTAATTCCTTGAAATCCAAAGTGGGAGTTTCATTACTACCCAAGATTTTGATTTGTTCTACTCCACTCTCCACAGCTTTATCATCAAGATGGGTGGACTCTGAATCATTGGGGCGTTTTTCAACCAAAGTGGATTCATATCCAGCCCCTTCATAAATAGGTTTGACACGCGAAAACAAAGATTCAAGAGGAGTCACACCAAGCACTTTAAGATCTTCGTGATTTGCATCACTAGAACACACCCTTTTAAACCATTCACGCCTAGCGCGAATTTGGGCGGTTCTTTCTTTGCTCTCATTCATGGAGACGCGCATAGCTTTCAAAGTTTCATCCAAGTTGACCTTGGGAGGAGCGCATCTAACTTTCAAAGCATCAATATCACAAGACATCCTATCAACGCTCTTAGCCAAATCGTCTATTTTGAGTAGTTTTTCCTCTATGGACGCATTGAAAATCTTTTGAGAGTTGATGAACTCTTTGATATTACTTTCTAAATAAGAGGGTATTTTTTTGTGATTTCCATAAGTGTTGTTGTAGGAATTGCCATAATTGTTAGAGGAGTTACTAGGAAAAGGCCTAGGAACATAGTTTCCTCTAAAAGCATTGTTGTTGCCAAAATTGTTCCTACCAACAAAATTCACGTCCAAACTAGCGTTGCTACTCTCAATCAAGGAAGATAGTGGCATGTCATTAGGATCTACAGTAGCGTTTCTACTAGCAACCAAATTCATCAAATCGTCCATCTTAGCACTAAGCGAGTTAATTTCTTCTATAGCATGTACCTTTTTGCTAGCAGGCAACCTTTCAGTGTGCCACTGAGAGTAGTTGGTCATGATATCGTCTAGGAGTTTTGTGGCGTCTCCTAACGTGATTTCCATGAACGTTCCATCTGAGGCCGAGTCCAAGATATTGCGAGAAGGGAAATTCAAGCCAGCGTAAAAGATTTGTATAATCATCCACAAACTCAAGCCATGAGCGGGACAATTTCTAATCATAAGCTTCATCCTCTCCCAAGATTGTGCAACGTGTTCATGATCAAGTTGCTTGAAATTCATGATATCGTTACGTAAGGAGATGATCTTAGCCGGCGGAAAATACTTGGATATGTAGGCATCTTTGCACTTATCCCAAGAATCGATACTATTTTTAGGCAAAGAAGAAAACCAAATTTTTGCGCGATCTCGCAACGAGAAAGGAAAAAGCTTCAACTTAATCACGTCATTATCCACATCTCTTTTATTTTGCATATCACAAAGCTCAATGAAGGTATTGAGATGGGATGCGACATCTTCACTAGGAAGGCCAGAGAATTGCTCTTTCATAACAAGATTCAGCAAAACTGCGTTGATTTCATACGATTCCGCACTAGTGGCGGGAGCAATTGGAGTACTAATAAAATCACTATTATTGGTACTCAAGAAGTCGCAAAGTTTGGTGTTTTCAGCCATGATGACTTCAACAAACAAACAAGCACACAAGCAAGCAAGACAACCGGCAAAGGAAAACGGCAAAAAGGCAAAAGGCAAAAGGCAAAAGAAAACGACAAAGGAGAAAGGCAAATGAAAACGGCAAATGTGAAGTGGGGGAGAGGAAAACGAGAGGCAACTAGCAAAAAAGTAAATGTAGGAGATGAGTTTGTGAGACCTACTTGGATAGATCTCTCCTTCCCCGGCAACGGCGCCAGAAATACTTCTGCTGCTGCAACAAAAGACCTTCCAACGGTGCCAGAAACACGTGCTGACGAGAGACTGTTCTTGCCTTGATACTCCTCTGCAACGGCACCAGGAATCCTTCTGCTATGGCTATGCCTTTAGGGACTTCCTAGGCAAATATGCAAAGGATTTCCTCGTGGCCTTGGAGCCTTGCGTTGGTGTTCCCTCGAAGCGAAAAGGGTGATGTAGCACAGCGGTAGTAAGTATTTCCCTCAGTTTTGAGAACCAAGGTATCGATCCAGTGAAGGAGTATCACAAGTGCCTGCACAAACACAAAAACTTGCTCCCAACGCTATGAAGGGGTTGTCAATCCCTTATAGATTGTTTGCCAAGTGAAAACTGAAAGCAACAAAGTAACAAAGCAAAGTAAAAGCGAAGGTGGAAACGATAGGTGTGAATAGACCCCGGGGCCGTCTAAAACAAGTAGACCGATACTTTCTGCATCTACTACTATTACTCCACACGTCGACCGCTATCCTGCATGCATCTAGTGTATTAAGTCCAAGAGAACAGAGTAACGCTTTAAGCAAGATGACATGATGTAGATGGACAATCTCATATCTACGACAAAGCCCACCTTGTTACCCTTGATGGCAACTACACGATGCGTGCCTTGCTGCCCCTACTGTCACTGGGAAAGGTCACCACACGATAAGAACCGAAAACCAAGCACTTCTCCCATTGCAAGAATCATAGATCTAGTTGGCCAAACAAAACCCAAGACTCGGAGAGACTTACAAGGATATCAAATCATGCATATAAGAAATCAGCAAAGACTCAAATATATATCATAGATAATCTGATCACAAATCCACAATTCATCGGATCTCGACAAACACACCGCCAAAGAAGATTACGTCGGATAGATCTCCATGAAGATCATGGAGAACTTTGTATTGAAGATCCAAGAGAGAGAAGAAGCCATCTAGCTACTAACTACGGACCCGTAGGTTTGAAGTGAACTACTCACAAGTCATTGGAGGGGCGATGATGATGAAGAAGAAGCCCTCCAACTCCAAAGTCCCCTCCGGCAGGGCACCGGGAAGGGTCTCTAGATGAGATCTCGCGGAAACGGAAGCTTGCGGCGGCGGAAAAGTGTTTTCGTGGATTCCCTGATTTTTTCTGTATTTTAGGGAATATATAGGCGAAGGAGCTAGGTGAGGGGGCGCCAGAGAGGCCACAAGCGTGCTAGCCGCCGCCCCCTGGTGGCGGCTAGGGGGCTTGTGGGCCCCCTGTAGCTCTCTTGGCTTGGCCCTCAAGCCCCATGATCTTCTTCCGTCCGGGAAAAATTTATTTCGGGGATTTTATTCTGTTTGGACTCCGTTCCAAAATCAGATCTGAAAAGAGCCAAAAACACAGAAAAAACAGGAACTGGCACTTGGCACTGAATTAATAAGTTAGTCCCAAAAAGGATATAAAAGATACATAAAACATCCAAAGATGACAAGATAACAACATGAAACCATCAAAAATTATAGATACGTTTGAGACATATCAAGGAGTCACCTAATAATCACCTTGCTAAGTTAAAGAAAGATCTTGATCATGCTCTTGTTCTTACCCATGTGCTTCAATCCGAAAAGAGTGCACCTGGGCTTGATCATGTTAGACTCAAGAAAGAGATTGCAACACTTGACAAGGCTCACAAGGCCTTGAAGAGTTCTCATGTCTCTTTAAAAGAGTCTCATGCTCAACTCCAAGTAAAACTCACTAAGGAAATAGCCACTTGGTCTCCATTTGTTTTAATTGATAATGGCCATGCTACTAATCCCTATTGTGAGCATGCACATCTTGTGGAGGGGAACTCCAAATTAAAAGAGTGGATTGAGAAAGACCTTGTGACATGCATCCAAGGTGAAAATAATCTTAACCTTTTGAGCAGTCAAAAGGAAGTGGTTGCAAAGGAGGGAGTTGGGTTTGCACCCAAGTCCAAGAAGAACAAGAAGAAGAAGATCAAGCAACCTCTCCATCTTATGGAAACCTTTGTTAAATCCGGGGAGGGTACTCATGAGAATAAAAAGGACCAAGCTAAGGGTAGTAATTCCATGAAGGGCAATACCCCTCTATCCAACACAGCCGACGACTTTAACCCCTCTTATGTTTTGTGTCGTGCGAGTGATGGGAATGTTTTTGCTAAGTTTCTTGGTTCTTATGATGAGTACATTGAATGGTCTATTTGGGTTCCTAAGACCCTTGTTACTAACATAAGAGGACTCGTTAAATAATGGGTACCTAAATCCAAGCATTAACCTTATGCAGGAGTTTGCTTCTGGTGGGGTGTCATGGTTGCTTGATAATGGAGTAACAAATCATATCACCGAAAGCAAGGACTTGGTGGTGGACGTTCATCCCGACCCATACATTGCCACCCAAGTCTCCTTTGGTGATGATGTGATTTCAAAGGTATTGGGTCTTAGCAAGGTGGTAATTTCTCCGGAACTTACCATTGGAAAGGTCATGCTTGTTGAGACCCTCGCATACAATTTACTTCCCGTTCATCAACTTGCACTTATGGGCTTTAGTACTTTCTTTGGCATTGACTCTTTGGCTCTTTTGTGAGGAAGACTCTTAAAGTAGCCTTTGTTGGGCATGTCGAGAATGGTCTCTATGTGGTTAACTTTTCAGAGCGACCCACTAAGACCACGACTTGCCTAATGGCTAAAGTTGATGTGGGATGGCTTTGGCATCACCCGCTAGCCCATGTCAATATGAGATCTTTGCAAAGTCTCCTAAAAGGGGATCACGTTCTCGAACTAACAAATGTGAGTTTCGCCAGAGATCGTGCTTGCAGTGCATGTATTGAAGGAAATATTCATGAGACAGCTCACCGCCCCACTACTATCATCTACACAAAAAAGACCTTGGAGCTCCTCCACATGGATCTCTTTGGTCCTCCATCCTATGATAGTCTTGGAGGAAGAAAGTATTGCTTGGTGATTGTGGATGATTACTCAGGATATACATGGGTATACTTTTTCAAGCGAAAGAGTGAGACTCAACAAACCGTCATCAAGTTTGCTAATGAAGCTCAGCACCAACATAATGCAAAGATATTGATGATGAGAAGTGACAATGGCACCGAGTTCAAGAACTACACCCTAAATGAATTTCTGAGTGATGAAGGAATCAAGCGTCAATACTGTGCTCCTTACACTCCTCAAAAAGTGGTGTGGTGGAAAGGAAGAATCGGACATTGATGGATGCGACAAGAACCATGATGGCGGAGTTTAAATCTTTGTATAACTTTTGGGTCAAAGCCATCAACACCACATGTCATGCATCCAATCGGCTCTACCTTTGCAAAGGCTTGAACAAGACTCCATATGAAATTCTTACCAACAACAAGCCCAACCTCAAGTACTTCCGGGTGTTTAGCTTTAAGTGTTTCATTCTTAAGAAAGGTGCTCATTTGTCTAAATTTGAACCTAGAGCTCAAGAGGGCATATTTGTTGGTTATGCTACAGACTCTCGCGCTTACAGTGTTCTTAACAAGTCCCCATGACTCATTGAGGAGACGTATATCGTGGAGTTTGATGAGAATAATGGCTCCCAAGTGGAGTGATACGTCTCAAACGTATCTATAATTTTTGATGGTTTCATGTTGTTATCTTGTCATCTTTGGATGTTTTATGTACCTTTTATATCTTTTTTGGGACTAACTTATTAATTCAGTGCCAAGTGCCAGTTCCTGTTTTTTCTGTGTTTTTGGCTCTTTTCAGATCTGATTTTGGAACGGAGTACAAACGGAATAAAATCCCCGAAATGATTTTTTCCCGAAAGGAAGAAGATCAGGGGGCTTGTGGGCCAAGCCAGGAGGGCTACAAGGAGCCCACAAGCCCCCACTCCGCCACAAGGGGGGAGGCGGCAGTGGGCAGGCTTGTGGCCTCCCTGGCGCCCCCCTGACCTAGATCCTTGGCCTATATATTCCCTAAAATACAGCAAAAAGTCAGGGGATCCACGAAAATACTTTTCCGCCGCCGCAAGCTTCCGTTTCCGCGAGATCTCATCTGGAGACCCTTCCCGGTGCCCTGCCGGAGGGGACTTTGGAGTTGGAGGGCTTCTTCATCATCATCATCGCCCCTCCAATGACTCGTGAGTAGTTCACTTCAGACCTACGGGTCCGTAGTTAGTAGCTAGATGGCTTCTTCTCTCTCTTGGATCTTCAATACAAAGTTCTCCATGATCTTCATGCAGATCTATCCGATGTAATCTTCTTTGGCGGTGTGTTTGTCGAGATCCGATGAATTGTGGATTTGTGATCAGATTATCTATGATATATATTTGAGTCTTTGCTGATTTCTTATATGCATGATTTGATATCCTTGTAAGTCTCTCCGAGTCTTGGGTTTTGTTTGGCCAACTAGATCTATGATTCTTGCAATGGGAGAAGTGCTTGGTTTCGGGTTCTTACCATGTGGTGACCTTTCCCAGTGACAGTAGGGGCAGCAAGGCACACATTGAGTAGTTTCCATCAAGGGTAACAAGATAGGCTTTGTCGTTGATATGAGATTGTCCATCTACATCATGTCATCTTGCTTAAGGCGTTACTCTGTTCTTTTGGACTTAATACACTAGATGCATGCAGGATAGCGGTTGACGTGTGGAGTAATAGTAGTAGATGCAGAAAGTATCGGTCTACTTGTTTTGGACGTGATGCCTATAGATATAATCATTGCCATAGATGACGTCACGACTTTGCGCGGTTCTATCAATTGCTCGACAGTAATTTGTTTACCCACCGTCTACTTGCTTTCATGAGAGAAGCCACTAGTAAACACTACGGCCCCCGGGTCTATTCACATCTATCGTTTCCACTTTCGCTTTTACTTTGCTTTGTTAGTTTGTTGCTTTCAGTTCTCACTTGGCGAACAATCTATAAGGGATTGACAACCCCTTCATAGCATTGGGAGCAAGCTTTTTGTGTTTGTACAGGCACTTGTGATACTCCTTCACTGGATCGATACCTTGGTTCTCAAACTGAGGGAAATAGTTACCACCGCTGTGCTACATCACCCTTTCCACTTCGAGGGAACACCAGCGCAAGGCTCCACGGCCACGGGGGAAATCCTTTGCATATTTGCCTAGGAAGTCCCTTAAGGCGTAGCCGTAGCAGAAGGATTCCTGGTGCCGTTGCTGAGGAGTATCAAGCAACAACCCTATTTCTGGCGCCGTTGGAAGGTCTTTTGTTGCAGTAGCATGGAGCAAAGCGGTCTTTGTGATGGAGGTGATCAAATTCCTCCCCAAACCATAAGAAGAATGGGCATGAGATACTTCCTGCCTATTGAGGAACCCCTTGTGGCTGAAGGAGAAGGACAATGTTCCACTCATGTGGAACCATCACCGATGCGAGACCCGCACGCTTCCGAAGAACGCTTTCAAGGCCCTCATCCCCGTGATCACGATCAATGAGAAGATCAACCTCAAGATGGTCCTGCACCTAATGATGTCCTTGATCCCGCTCATCCCTTTGAGGATGCTCAAGATCAAGAGAAAGCTCAATATCAAGACCAAGTTCAAGATCTATAGCAAGCACAAGAAAAAAATCAAGCTCAAGATCAAGGGCAAATTCGAAAAGACAGAAAAGGTCTCAAACACGCTCTTCAGCTTACCCCTGAGGAGATTCAAGAAAGATGCGCTACCAAGACTGCCAAAACGCTCAAAAATCTTTCTCATGTGCTAGAGAATGTCTATGGCGACTTACAGAGAGGGGTAACCACACGTCGTCAATTATCAAACTTTAGTTCCCATCATGCGTTTGTTTCTTGCATTCAACCACTAAAGGTACAAGAGGCTCTCAAAGACATGGATTGGGTTGAAGCCATTCATGAAGAACTCAACAACTTCGAGCGCAACAAAGTGTGGCGTCTGGTGCCAAGACCAAAGGAGAGCCACAATGTCATTGGGACAAAGTGGATCTTTAAGAACAAGCAAGATGCGAACGGTGCCATCACTCGGAACAAGGCAAGATTGGTAGCACAAGGCTGCTCCCAAGTCGAGGGTATTGACTATGATGAAACCTTTGCTCATGTCGCCCGCCTTGAATCTATTCGCATGTTGCTTGCATTTTCTTCTCATCATAACTTAAAATTATATCAAATGGATGTGAAGAGTGCATTTCTTAATGGTCCCCTTAAGGAGTTGGTTTATGTCAAGCAACCCCGAGGGTCCGAGGATCCAAAGTTCCCTAATCATGTGTATGTTCTCGATAAGGCACTCTATGGCCTTAAACAAGCCCCACATGCGTGGTATGAGCACCTTACCGAAATGTTACATGACCGTGGATTTGAAGTTGGGAAAATTGACCCTACTCTTTTTACCAAGAAGGTCAAGGGGAACTTGTTCATATGCCAACTATATGTTGATGATATTATCTTTGGTTCTCCTAGCAAAGCTTTTAATGAAGAATTTGCTAAATTAATGACTAAAAAGTTTGAGATGTCTACGATGGGAGACTTGAAGTTTTCCCTTGGATTCGAAGTCAAGCAATGAAGTCAAGGAACCTTCATGAATCAAGCAAAATACACTCAAGACATGCACAAAAGGTTCAAGATGGACGATCTCAAACCAGCCAAGGCCAACACTTCGATGCCACTCAACTACCATCTTGACCTCGATCCCAATGGTAAAGCTGTGGATCAAAAGGTATATCACTCTATGATCGGCTCCTTGCTTTAACTTTGTGCATCTAGACCAGATATTATGTTGAGTGTGGGAATTTGTGCATGATTTCAATCCGCACCTAAGGAAAGCCACCATGTGGCGGTCAAGTGAATCTTTCGATATTTGGCTCATACCCCAACTTTGGCTTATGATACCCCAAAGGTGCTTAATTTGATCTCACAGGATATTCGGATTCGGAATGGCGGGAGACCGTGTGGATAGGAAGTCAACTTGCGGACGCTGCCAATTCCTTGGTTGCTCTCTTGTAAGTTGGTCTTTGAAGAAGAAAAATTGTGTTTCTCTCTCGTCCATCGAGGCCGAATATGTAGCTGATGCAAGCTGTTGTGCTCGGTTGCTCTGGATGAGGCAAACTTTAAGGTATTATGGTGTCACTTGTGACAAAGTGCCTCTTTATTGTGATAATATTAGTGTCGTCTCAATCTCCAACAAACCGGTTCAACATTGCAAGACGAAGCACATAGGTATTCATCACCACTTCATCGTGGAGCATATCAAGCGTGGGGAGATTGACCTCATTTACCTCAACGCTAATGAACATCTTGCCGATATCTTCACGAAGCAGTTGAATGAAGCAAGATTTTGCGAGTTAAGGCATGTGTTAAATATCATTGATTTGAGCAATCTAGATTGAAACTAGGCACATCCACCACTCTCATCATTTTATCCTGTTTAGGTGTAGGCATGGAATCAGGGGAGTGTTATTCTCTCAGTGAACTCTCCCTCCCCCTATTATGCATAAAACGATCCGGTCGTTCACTTTAGTCATCTTCAATGACACTTGTGCTTCAGTGACGAGTTTTGGTCTTGGGACCAAGGTTAAAATCTTCGCGGTGCCATACCTACTAACTCAAACATGGATGGCTTCGGCCACCGCCCCCTCCTCATGGCATTTGTCTCACGGTAACTTCTCATGTATGTCTCTTTCACTCCAAGTTGTTCTCTCTCTATTTTATTTTAGAATTTGGAGTGAACTCACCTACTTGACATGGCTTTCTATATTTTTCTTCATGGAAATTTGAATTTTCCTGGTTTTTGGATGTTTTTGGGGCCATCTGGAGCGGTACTACCGCTGCCGCAGCGGTACTACCGATGATAAGAGGTAGTACCGCCCATAGCAGAAGTACTACCTCTTAGTGCCTTCCACCGGGGGGGGGGGAGGGTATGAGGCCGGGAAGGTGTAGTTTTGTCTCCCCACACCCATTCATCCCCACTCCTACTCGTGGGTGTCTCTCTCCAGGCAACCTCAAGACTCCGGTGGCCATCCCCAATCTTCATTTTCTGCCACCCATTCGCGATTTTAGCCGGAGGAATCGTTCTCCACCCTCTCCTCTTGCCATGGATACCGGTATTGTCCCCGTTCTTCTTCTCCTTTGGTCTCTTTTTCAGATCTTGGTCTTGGACAATATGTGATGTATCTAGGTATTTTTGGTTCCGATTTGTGGCATGTGAGGGGTGTGGATGATAGCTTGAGTTTAGATATGTTGATATTTTAGAAATTTTTTGGTCAAGGCATCCCCGATAGTACCGGATCTGACCTGTGGTGGTTTCCACCCCACGGTTCCAACCCTAAGCGATACCGCTCATTACCGGTACTACCGCCCGCAACACAAAGGATGACAATCAATAAATCAATTATGCTCCGACTTCCTAACATAGCGGTTCACCATACGTGCATGTTACGGGAATCACTAACTTCAACACAAGTATTTCTAGATTCACACCACCCTACTGACATGAGTCTTAATATTACCAAATCCATGTCTAAAAACTAATTGAGAGGAATCAAACTTCTCTTTCTAATCAATGCACATGAAGATGGAAGTTTTATTATATCCTCTTTGGATGCCTATCATCTTTAGGACTACTTTCATAGCACAAGCCAACTACCAAGTTACTCAGAGAGAGCACTCTCAAAAAGATATAAGTGAAGATCGTGATTTCTTATTTCTCCAAAATATGACACCACCGTGCTCTAAAAAGATTTAAGTGAAGCACTTAGAGCAAAGTTATCTAGCTCAAAAGATATAAGTGAGGCACATGTGAGCTAAATTGCCTAACTCAAAAGATATAAGCGAAGCTCAATGAGTATTCTAGCAAATTCACGATGAGTGCATGTCTCTCCCAAAAGGTGTGCAGCAAGGATGATTGTGACACAAGAAAAATAAAAGACTCCTATAATACACGACGCTCCAAGCAAAATACATATCTTGTGGTGAATAAAAATATAGCTCCAAGTAATGTTACCGATGGATTGAAGACGAAAGAGGGGATGCCTTCCCGGGGCATCCCCAAGCTTAGGATTTTTGGTGTCCTTGAATTTGGCTTGGGATTCCTTGGGAATCCCCAAGCTTGAGCTCTTTCCACTCTTTATCCCATTGTCCATGAGAACATCACCCAAAACTTGAAAACTTCACAACACAAAACTTAAACAGAAACTCGTGATATCATTAGCACAAGAAAACAAACTACCACCTCTTTAGGTACTGTAGAAAACTTGATATCTATTTATATTGGTGTTATATTACTGTATTATCACTTTTCCATGGCTAGTACCCCCGATACTATCCATAGTTTCATCAAAATAAGCAATCAACACAACAAAAATAGAATCTGTCAAAAACAGACCAGTGTGTAGCAATATGTATACTTCGTATACTTCTGGTATCTCAAAAATTCTGAAAATTTATTAAACTTTGGGCAATTGGCATATCAACCAGCATAAAAAAGAATCAACTCAAAAGCTCTTTCTGGATAAAAATGAAAAATAATTTCGTGAGCGAAAAGTTTCTGTCTTTTTCAGCAAGATCAAACAACCATCACCAAAACTAGTCATAAAGGTTTTACTTGGCTCAAACACAATAAGAAACACAAAAAACACAATCATAACAGAATTATTATGGTGTGTACACAACAAAACAGAAAGCAAAAAAGCAAAGATAAATTCATTGGGTTGCCTCCCAACAAGCGTTATTGTTTAACGCCCTTAGCTAAGCGTAAGGCGCTAGAATCACGTATCGTCGTCTTTGGTACTCAAACCATAAGTAGCCCTCATCATGGGTTCATAAGGAAATATTATTTTCTTTCTAGGAAAATGTTCCATGCCCTTCTTTAATGGAAATTGAAATCTAATATTCCCTTCCTTCATATCGATGACGACACCAATAGTCCTTAGGAAAGGTCTACCAAGAATGATAGGACATGTTGGATTGCAATCAATATCAAGCACAATGAAATCTACGGGTACATAGTTCCTATTTGCAATAATAAGAACATCATTGATCCTTCCCATATGTTTCTTAACAGTAGAATCCTCAAGATGCAAGATAAGAGAGCACTCATCAATCTCATTGAAGCCTAGAACATCACATAAAGACTTTGGAATCGCGGAAACACTAGCACCCAAATCACAGAAAGAATTGCATTCATAGTTTTTGATCTTGATTTTGATAGTAGGTTCCCACTCATCATGAAGTTTTCTAGGAATAGAAAATTCCAATTCAAGTTTATCTTCAAGAGATTTCATCATAGCATCGACGATATGATCGGTAAAGGCCTTGTTTTGGCTATAAGCGTGTGGAGAGTTTAGCATGGATTGCATCAAGGAAATACATTCAATCCAAGAGAAACTATCATAATTGAATTCCTTGAAATCCAAAGTAGTAGTTTCATTACTACTCAAACTCTTGAAATCCTCTACTCCACTTTCAATGCTTTTAGCATCAAGATAGATAGACTCCGAATCATTGGGGCGTTTTTCAACCAAAGTGGATTCATATCCAGCCCCATCATCATTAGGTTTGACATTAGAAAACAAGGATTCAATGGGAGTCACACCAAGCACTTTAAGATCTTCGTGATTCTCATCACGAGAACACGCCTTTTTAAGCCATTCATGTCTAGCACGAATTTGGGCGGTTCTTTCCTTACTCTCATTCATGGAAACACACATAGCTTTCAAAGTTTCATCCATATTGATCTTGGGAGGAGCACATCTCAATTTCAAAGCATCAATATCAAGAGACATTCTATCAACGCTCCTAGCCAAATCATCAATTTTAAGCAGTTTTTCTTCTATGGATGCATTGAAAATCTTTTGCGAGTTGATAAACTCTTTAATATTACTCTCTAGATCAGAGGGTAATTTATTGTAATTTCCATGAGTATTGTTGTAGGAATTGCCAAAGTTATTAGAGGGATTACTAGGAAAAGGCCTAGGAATATAGTTTCCTCTAAAAGCATTGTTGTTGCCAAAATTATTCCTACCAACAAAATTAACATCCAAGCTCTCATTGCTACTCTCAATCAAGGAATACAAGGGCATATCATTTGGATCTAAAGGAGCACCTTTACTAGCAAACAATTTCATTAACTCATCCATCTTAGCACTCAAAGAGTTAATTTCTTGTATAGCGTGCACTTTTTTACTAGTAGGTGACCTTTCAGTGTGCCATTGAGAATAGTTTGTTATGATATTGTCTAGGATTTTTGTCGCTTCTCCTAATGTGATTTCCATGAAAGTTCCACCGGAGGCGGAGTCCAAGATATTTCTAGAAGCAAAATTCAAACCAGCATAGAAGATTTGTATAATCATCCAAAGACTCAAGCCATGAGCGGGACAATTTCTAATCATCAATTTCATTCTCTCCCAAGATTGTGCAACATGTTCATGATCTAGTTGCTTAAAATTCATGATATCATTATGGAGAGAGATAATCTTAGCCAGTGGAAAATACTTGGATATATAAGCATCTTTGCACTTGTTCCAAGAATCAATACTATTTTTGGGCAAAGATGAAAACCAAGTTTTTGCTCGATCTCGCAATGAGAATGGAAATAGCTTAAATTTAATCACATCATTATCCACATATTTCTTATTTTGCATATCGCATATCTCAATGAAGGTATTAATATGGGATGCGGCATCTTCACTAGGAAGGCCAGAAAATTGCTCTTTCATAACAAGATTCAGCAAAGCACCATTGATTTCATATGATTCCGCACTAGTGGTGGGAGCAATCGGAGTACTAATAAAATCATTATTATTAGTATTCGAGAAGTCACAAAGTTTGGTGTTTTCAGTCATGGTGACTGATACGCCTCCAACGTATCTACTTTTCAAACTCTTTTGCCCTTGTTTTGGACTATAATTTGCATGTTTTGAATGGAACTAACCTCGACTCACGCTGTTTTCAGCAGAATTGCCTTGGTGTTATTTTTGTGCAGAAATCAAAGTTCTCCAAACGTCCTGAAAATTTACGGGGAGCAGTTTTGGAAAATATCAAAAATATATGCGCCAAGTTCCACCTCAGGGGGTGGGCCAGTGGGCCACATGCCCCTGCTCCGCCACCACCCCCTCGTGGCGGTGGGCAGGCTTGTGGGGCCCACAGGCACCTGCCGCCCCCAACTCCAGCTCTATAAGTTGCCTTTCGTCCTAGAAAAAATAAAAAAGAGAAGTTCTCGTCGCGTTTTCGATACGGAGGTGCCGCCACCTCCTGTTCTTCATCTCGAGGGCAGATCTGGAGTCCGTCTTGGGCTCCGGAGAGGGGAAATCGTCGCCATCGTCATCATCAATCTTCTTCCCTCTCCAATTCCATGAAGCTCTTCGTCCTTCGTGAGTAATCTATTCGTAGGCTCGCTGGGCGGTGATGACTAGGATGAGATCTATCATGTAATCGAGTTAGTTTTGATGGGGATTGATCCCTAGTATCCACTATGTTATGAGATTTGATGTTGCTACTACTTTGCCATGCTTAATGCTTGTCACTAGGGCCCGAGTGCCATGATTTCAGATCTGAAATTATTATGTTGTCACCAATATATGTGTGTTTTAGATCCGATCTTCCAAGTTGTAGTTACCTACTATGTGTTATGATC
Source organism: Hordeum vulgare subsp. vulgare (assembly GCF_904849725.1). NCBI lineage: Eukaryota > Viridiplantae > Streptophyta > Magnoliopsida > Poales > Poaceae > Hordeum > Hordeum vulgare. The sequence goes on from NC_058519.1 coordinate 484,713,701, forward strand.
CGGCAACCCCAGAGTGACAATAACCGGAACAACTCCCGATGATGACCATAGTTTGAGGAGTTCACGTGTTCACCAAGTGCTAATGCATTGGTCCGGTTCTTTATTAAAAGGAGAACCTTAATATCCTGTAGTTTCCTTTTGGACCCCGCTGCCACGGGAGGGATGGACAATAGATGTCATGCAAGTTCTTTCCCCTAAGCACGTATGACGACACACGGAATGCATGCCTACATCACATTGACGAACGGGAGCTAGCCACATATCTCTCCGTGTTATAGCTGTTGCATGATGAATATTATCCCAACAAATCACCGACCCATTGCCTACGAGTTTGTCCTACTGTTGCTACTGCTGTTACTTGTCCTGCTCTGCTGCTGCTGCTACTACTATTGCTACTACTGTTACTTGTCTTGCTCTGCTACTGCTGCTACTACTGTTGCTATTGCTCTACTTGTCTTGTTGTGCTGCTGCTGCTACTACTGTTGCTACTGCTGTTACTTGTCTTGCTCTGCTGCTGCTGCTACTACTGTTGCTACTGCTGTTACTTGTTTTTCTCTGTTGCTACTGTTGCTACTACTGTCGCTTGCTACTGTTGCTACTTGCTACTGCTGTGACTACTGGTGCTCCTTGCCACTGCTATTGCTCGTTACACTGCCGTTACTCGCTACTTTGCTGTCACTACTGTGCTTGCAGATACTAATGTTTCAGGTGTGGTTGAATCTGACAAATTTAGCTGCTAATACTTGAGAGTATACTCTCACCTCCTGACGGGCTTATCAACAAATTGGGTTGAATACTCTACCCTCGAAAACTGCGGCGAACCCACACGCTCGAGGGCCATCAACAACATTCTTCTAGTTTCATTGCCGGGGAGTGCTAGCAGCATTCTTCTGGTGCCGTTGTAGGAGAAGGTTCGTTATCATAAGCATTCGTCTAGCTAACACTAAAGATTGCAGGATCAACACTTTCCTGGCACTATTGCCGGGGAAGCACAGCTGACGTCAGCATTTTTCTGGCGCCGTTGCCGGGGAGGAATTGCTATATTCTCTCAGTCACTTGGGATTTATATCTGCTGATCACTATGAAGAATCTGAAGGATCCGAAGACCAAAGTCTTGCCCTCAACTACGAGGGGAGGTAAGGAATTGCCATCTAGCTCTGCACTTGATTCACCTTCAGTTATGAGTAAGTTTGCGACTTCACCTCCTGCTAGAAATCTTGATATGTTGCCTGTGCTTGATGATGCTTGTGATACTACTGCTAGAGATGCTATGCTTGATACTATGCCTGATACTGCTAGAGATGCTATGCTTGATAATATGCCTGATACTGCTAGAGATGCTATGCCTCATACTGCTAGAGATGCTCCTTTGCCTGATGTTCCACTAGGAGCGTTCCTTGATGCTCATATTGCTAGAGTTACTGACAATGCTCGTGATGCTTCTGAAATTGCCGATGCTATTGAGATAGAACCTGCTTTTGCTCCGGCTAGATCTAGCTCTCCTAGATATGAATTGCCTGATATACCTGAGGGTTACGTTATGGAGGGAGAGATAGCTGAGGATTTTCTTGCATGTAAGGATGCCTATGACGCTGAGAAATTAATTCTCAAGTGGAAGGAAAAATCTCGGGAAGTTAGGATGAAAAATGATCTGAAGTTTGCCACTTCGCCTATCTTTGTCACCGATAAGGATTATGAATTCTCTGTCGACCCTGAGATAATCTCTCTAGTCGAATCTGATCCTTTTCACGGTTATGAGTCTGAGACGGTCATAGCCCATCTTGCCAAACTATCCGAAATAGCCAACCTTTTCACTAATGAGGAGAAGATCCACCACTACTATATCCTTAAGCTATTTCCTTTCTATCTAAAGGATGATGCTAAAGTCTGGTTCACCTCTCTTGCTCCTGGATGTGTTCGTAGTCCCGAGGAGATGGTCTATTACTTCCGTGAGAAATATTTCCCTGCCCATAAGAAGCAAGTTGCCATGCAGGAAATATACAACTTTGCTCAACTCCAAGAAGAGAGTCTTCCACAAGCTTGGGGGAGGCTCGTCCAGCTACAGAATGCTTTGCCTGATCACCCTCTCAAGAAGAATGAGATACTTGATATCCTCTATAACGGACTTACCGATGCCTCTAGAGACTACCTAGATAGTTGTGCCAGTTGTGTTTTTAGGGAACGAACTGTAGAACAAGCTGAGACTCTACTGAATAACCTCTTGATCAACGATAATGCTTGGACTATTCCCGAACCACCTCCTAAGACAACTCCTAAGAAAAGAGGTATTCTATTCCTCAGTCCCTAAGATATGCAAGAAGCCAAGAAATCTATGCAAGAGAAAGGCATTAGATCTGAAGATGTCAAAAATGTACCACCTATCGAAGAGATCCACGGTCTCGATAACCCGATACAGGTAGTAGAAGTGAATTCTCTGCGTAGGTTTGACAAGAGTGATATTCCTTTTGATAAACCTGCTAGCCTATGCTTTGATGAATTTGACATCTTTGTTGCCAAACAACAGAGTTTCAATGATTATGTTAGCAGACATTTGGAACAAAGTACTCGTATGCTTTGCCATTTAAGTGCTTGTGTAGACAGAAATGTCAATGCTGTGAAGCTTCTGAGTAAACATGCCTCTATGATTACCACTCAGGTAGAACAAGTACTTAAAGCTCAGAATGACCTGCTCAATGAATTAAATGACAACTCTGTCAGAGTCATTACTAGAGGAGGCAAAATGACTCAGGAACCTTTGTATCCTGAAGGTCATCCTAAAAGAATTGATCAAGATTCTCAAGGAACCAATGCTGATACACCTAGTCATCCTAAGGAGAAGAAGAAGGATGATAGAAACCTGCATGCCAGTTCACCAAATACTATCACACCTGAAGAACCTAATGATATTTCTGCGTCTGATGCAGAAACACAATCATGTGATGAACATGAACCTGGTGACAATGTGGACAGTGATGTTCATAATAATGCTCAACCTAGCCATGATGAGGATGTGGAGATTGAACCTATGGGTAATACTGATAATCCACAACCTAAGAGATACGACAAGAATGACTTTACTGCTAGGAAGCATGGTGAAGAAAGAGAGCCATGGGTTCAGAGACCTATGCCCTTTCCTCCTAAGCCATCCAAGAAAAAGGATGATGAGGATTTTGAGCGCTTCGTTGAGATGATAAGACCCGTCTTTCCGCAGATGCGGTTAAGTGATATGCTCAAGAAGTCCCCGTATAAGTACATGAAAGATATCGTGACTAATAAACGGAAGATACCAGATCTTGAGATCTCCACCATGCTTGCCAATTACACTTTCAAAGGTGGAACTCCTAAGAAACTTGGTGATCCCGGAGTTCCCACTATACCTTGCTCCATTAAAGGAAACTACGTAAGAACTGCCTTATGTGACCTTGGAGCCGGTGTTAGTGTTATGCCGCTTTCTATTTATCGTAGACTTGAGTTGGATAAGTTGACACCCACTGAAATTTCTTTGCAAATGGCCGACAAATCAACTGCTTTCCCTATCGGCATTTGCGAGGATGTGCCTGTTGTGGTTGCTAACACCACTATCTTAACAGACTTTGTTATCTTGGATATTCCCGAGGACGATGCCATGGCTATCATCCTCGAAAGACCCTTTTTAAACACCACAGAGGCTGTTATAGATTGCAACAAAGGCAATGTCACTTTCCATGGCAACGGTAATGAGCACACAGTGCACTTTCCGAAGAAACGATATCCATTACATTGCATCAATGCTATTGAAAAGACTTCATCGATTCTTATTGGGAGCTTTGAATGCCCTATTATTCGTGTCAAGATGAAGTATGATTTGCTTGTTGGGGAGATTCATATCCCCATTGAGGTGACTTAGTGACTATTCGAAAATTCTTCGTTCTCTCTTGCGATTCGAGAAGGTTTTGTCATAAGGACTTGATCAATCCCATTGACGGATTTCTTTTGATGACCATGAAACGGATGAATCAAAGAGTCACATACCTCTGTTTTGAGCTTTCATTTTATGTTGCTTAGAAGAAAAATGATGGAATTAGTTTAGCTTTTCCTGTTTTCTGTTTTAGCGTCCGAGAGAAAAATACCTCGAAAATAAATGTTCTTCGATGGTCCTGAAAATTTAGTATGATTTTGTCTGGAATTTTTGAAAATTGCTGGGCCTCAGAGATGGTCAGGGGGCCTGACCAGTGGGCCACAAGCCCCCCACCGCCACCTACCCCCCTGGTGGCGGGGTGCAAGCTTGTGGGGCCCACAGGCATCCCCTCCACTCATTCCAGCTCCCAACCTCTTCTTCCACCACCAGCAAAAATTGTTTCGCAGCTCAAACCCGTGTTCTTGCTCATTTGGCTGTGATTTTTGATCTCGTTGCTCAAAGCACCATTCTCCGAACCGTTTTGGGGAAATTGCTCCTTGGTAAGTGACTCCTCCATTGGTCCAATTAGTTTTTTCTCTAGTGCTTTATCCTTCGCAAATTCTTGCTACCTTGGTGACCCTGTTCTTGAGCTAGAAAAGTTGATTTTAGCTGGTCCCAAGTAGTTTTATCGCGTGATACGGTCTCTAGGCACTAGCAGGAGTAGTTGCTACAAGTTGGGTCAACCCTTATTCACTTTTCTTTCGAAGTCTCTTAAAATTTCAGAATTTTTCAGAGCTAGAAAAAGGAAGAGATGAGGAGGTTCTTGAGAGGCTCTTCAAGCCATAACCACAAGGAGGATGAGAAAAACCACCCCAAGTACGTAGTCCCTCGAGTCACAGAAGTTCGAGCGTGCGAGTGGCCAAGTGATGAATTTTTGCGCGCCGCCGGACTCTATGAAGACTTTTATCACTTGATGGAGAACGCAGGTCTTACTGCGTTCGTTGAAGATAAGTGCCCACAATATCTCCTCCTCACCAATATTTTCGTTCAAAGCTTCAACTTTTATCCGAGGAAGAATCCTCCCATGGTTGAATTCATGATTTACGATGTTCCCCAGTGCATGACGCTGCAGGATTTTTGCAATGTATGCAAATTACCTTATGTTGGGGATATCCGTGACCCTCGTCCACGGGACTTATAGGATTTCATTGGTTCTATTGCTGTTGGAGAGGAGAGAGGAGTGTCTCGCGCTAGAATTGCTAGCATACATTTTCCTGTGCTTCGGTACTTCTCGCTATTTGTTGGAAAATGTTTGATTGGCCGTGGGGAGGCTGGATCACTTAGTTCTCCAGACCTTTTGGTTTTGCGCGAAGGCCTTTATAATGATAAGACTTATAGCTTGGGGGCTATAGTAGCTCAACGGTTGAACCTGAACCGTTCTAAAGGTGTTGTCTATGGAGGTATCTATGCTACCCGTCTTGCCGGACACTTTGAGATACCGATTAGACTGGGAGAGGAAGGAGAGATGCTTATCCCTAAGAGATATCTGGATTATGACAACATGGTTCGCCATGATTTTCTGGATAGAGATGCTAGTAGACGGATGATTTATAACCTGGTGTTTAGTCAGGGTACTCGAGAGACTATTACTTTGCCTGCTCCTTCTTTGTTTGATCTTCATGCAGGCAGGTACACTATTATGCCCGCAGACATCTACGCATATTGGGGCTTGGCCCAACCACAGGCGCCCGTGCCCGAGCCGCCAATCGAGTACCAGACGCCAGTTTATCAGTGGGAGCCAGAGGAGCTCATACAGCAGTGGCATCCACAGTCTGCTCCGGAGTATCCTGGAGCTGGTTATTTCCCACCTTGGGAGTAGACCAAGCTAGGCTAAAAGCCTAAGCTTGGGGGAGTACGTGTTCTCACCGACTTTACATTCATGCTTATGCTCTCGCTTTGTTAGCCGGTGTTTACACTTTGCCACTGTATTATCCATGCTAGTTTCTTTTCGTTTTCTTGTTTTCTTGTTTTGTGTCCTTTTGAGAAAACCCAAAAAGATTTTTCTTTCTTCTTTTGCTTGTTGGGAGCTTTCTCGTGTAAATAGTTTTCTTTTTCTTTCTGTCAAGGTAGAAGATATTGGTTACAATGCTTAGTGGTTCTTACATGCTTGCCTGTTTAGCTTTCAAAGAGCCATATTATTTTGTCTTCTCCTTTGTATTTGCCTGCAGATTCATCCTAGTCCAATGCGCTTATTATTCTTCACATCGTTCGATCGTGCAAATGAAAGGCAACAATGATGATATATGATGAAGTGACTCAGACTGAAAAGCTGGTATGAACTCTATTTGTTTTGTTTTTGTAAATATGACTAGCTTGTCGACCCAGATTTAGCTTTGTTGTGAGAGAACCATGTTTGCAATGACAACTTAGATATCATAGTTTCTGATGCCATGCTTATTTAGCTGAGAGCTTATAATGGTTTGTCTTTATTGCCAACATAGATTTTGAGATGACTATGATGTAGTATGATAGGATGATATTCTCCTTTGAATGTTTCAAGTGGCTTGACTTGGCGCATGTTCATGCATGTAGTTGAAACAAAATCAACATAGCCTCTATGATGTTCGTGTTCATGGTGATTTATATCCTGTTCATGCTTGCATTCAATGTTAGTCAAACTCATTGCATCTTGATGACTGTTGTCGCTCTCTAGTTGGTTGCTTCCCAGTCTTTTGCTAGCCTTCACTTGTACTAAGCGGGAATGCTGCTTGTGCATCCACTTCCATAAACCCAAAAGTTTTTCCATGAGAGTCCATCATACCTACCTATTTGTGGTATCTACCTGCCGTTCCAAGTAAATTTGCATGTGCCATTCTCTAAACCTTCAAGAAATAAATCTGTTTTGCATGCCTGAACCGCTCATGTGATGACAGAGGGCTATTGGTATCTTCCATGCTAGGAGTATTATACTCGACATGTGTTTATTCACAGTCATTCACGAGAAAGGGGCCGGTATTTGGGATGCCCAGTTCCATGCTTAAATCAAAAACATAACTGTAAAACAAGACTCCCCCCGATTGATCTTAGTATGGACGGTACCCGAGGATTCGGCTAGCCGTGGCGTGTGATTGATTGGTGGTGGGGGAGTTAAAACTTTACTTTTCTGTTTGGGAACCGCCTATAACATGAGTAGCATGGAAGATATTGAGAACTCTTGGTCATTGTGTTGACAATGAAAGCATGCCACCCAAAATTATTATCTCTGCTTTCAAAGCTTGAGCTCTGGCACCTCTGTAAATCAATGCTTCCCTCTGCGAAGGGCTTGTCTACTTATTTTCCTGTCGAGTCATCCTCCTCTTTTATAGGCACCAACTAGAGAGCACCTCTGTCATTTTTATGCTTTGCTTTTGATTGATATTGAGTATGACTATGACTGGATCTTCGTTGCTATGAATTACAATGTTTAGTCAGCCCTTGATCTCTGAAAGTGCTCTGCATTTATGTTTTCGGTCTCAGAAAGAGCTAGCGAGATACCACCTATTCATATTGCTTCATGCTTGCTTTGATTGAAGTGTTGGTATTTGAAACTCATTATTATTTGCTCGTTAGCTTATTATGCCATTGATATTAGTTTACTGTGAGACCGTTGTGTAATTTGCTTATGTGGTTAACTTGTGATTTTTCGGAAATTCTGGTTATGAGTTAGACATAGTTGCAACAACAAGATCAAACAGAGTTTGTCAAAGTTTTTCTTTCTTCTCTCAGTTTGTCAACTGACTTGGTTGAGGACAAGCAAGGTTTTAAGCTTGGGGGAGTTGATACGCCTCCAACGTATCTACTTTTCCAAACTCTTTTGCCCTTGTTTTGGACTATAATTTGCATGTTTTGAATGGAACTAACCTAGACTGACGCTGTTTTCAGCAGAATTGCCTTGGTGTTATTTTTGTGCAGAAATCAAAGTTCTCCAAACGTCTTGAAAATTTACGGGGAGCAGTTTTGGAAAATATCAAAAATATCTGCGCCAAGTTCCACCTCACGGGTGGGCCAATGGGCCACAAGCCCCTGCTCCGCCACCACCCCCTGGTGGCCGTGGGCAGGCTTGTGGGGCCCACATGCACCTTTCGCCCCCAACTCCAGCTCTATAAGTTGCCTTTCGTCCCAGAAAAAATAAAAAGAGAAGTTTTCATCGCGTTTTCGATACGGAGGAGCCGCCACATCATGTTCTTCATCTGGAGGGCACATCTGGAGTCCGTCTTGGGCTCCGGAGAGAGGAAATCGTCGCCATCGTCATCATCAACCTTCTTCCCTCTCCAATTCCATGAAGCTCTTCGTCGTTCGTGAGTAATCTATTCGTAGGCTCGCTGGGCTGTGATGAGGAGGATGAGATCTATCATGTAATCGAGTTAGTTTTGATGGGGATTGATCCCTAGTATCCACTATGTTATGAGATTTGATGTTGCTACTACTTTGCCATGCTTAATGCTTGTCACTAGGGCCTGAGTGCCATGATTCCAGATCTGAAATTATTATGTTGTCACCAATATATGTGTGTTTTAGATCTGATCTTGCAAGTTGTAGTTACCTACTATGTGTTATGATCCGGCAACCCCAGAGTGAGAATAACCGAAACCACTCCCGACGATGACCATAGTTTGAGGAGTTCATGTGTTCACCAAGTGCTAATGTGTTGGTCCGGTTCTTTATTAAAAGGAGAACCTTAATATCCCATAGTTTCCTTTTGGACCCCGCTGCCACGGGAGGGATGGACAATAGATGTCATGCAAGTTCTTTTCCCTAAGCACGTATGACGATACACGGAATGCATGCCTACATCACATTGACGAACGAGAGCTAGCCACATATCTCTCCGTGTTATAGCTGTTGCATGATGAATATCATCCAAACAAATCACCGACCCATTGCCTACGAGTTTGTCCTACTGTTGCTACTGTTGTTACTTGTCTTGCTCTGCTACTGCTGCTACTACTGTTGCTACTGCTGTTACTTGTCTTGCTCTGCTGCTTCTGCTACTACTGTTGCTACTGCTGTTACTTGTCTTGCTCTGTTGCTGCTGCTACTACTGTTGCTACTGCTGTTACTTGTCTTGGTCTGCTGCTGCTGCTACTACTGTTGCTACTGCTGTTACTTGTTTTGCTCTGCTGCTACTGTTGCTACTACCGTCGCTTGCTACTGTTGCTACTTGCTACTGCTGTCACTACTGCTGTTCCTTGCCACTGCTATTGCTTGTTACACTGCCGTTACTCGCTACTTTGCTGTCACTACTGTGCTTGCAGATACTAATCTTTCAGGTGTGGTTGAATCTGACAAATTCAGCTGCTAATACTTGAGAGTATACTCTCACCTCCTGACGGGCTTATCAACAAATTGGGTCGAATACTCTACCCTCGAAAACTGCTGCGAACCCACGCGCTGCTGGGCCATCTCAACAACATTCTTCCAGTTTCATTGCCGGGGAGTCCTTGCAGCATTCTTCTAGTGCCGTTGCAGGAGAAGGTTCGTTGTCATAAGCATTCGTCTAGCTAACACTAGAGATTGCAGGATCAACACTTTACTGGCACTATCGCTTGGGAAGCACAGCTGACGTCAATGACTTCAGCAAGAAGACAAGCACACAAGCGAACTGAAAGCAAGCGAAAGAAAAGGGCAAACGAAAAAGGCAAATATTTTTGTAAATTTTTGTTTTTCAGAAGTGGGGGAGAGGAAAACGAGTGGCAAAAAAAGTAAATGCAAGAGATGAGTTTGCGACAGTTACTTGGATAAGCTTCACTTAGAATAATCCCCAGTGCCAGAAATTGACACGTTGGAGGAAGACTATTCTTGACTTGATGCTCCCCGGCAACGGCGCCAGAAATTGGCACGTTGACGGGAGACTATTCTTGACTTGATCCTCCTCCCCGGCAACGGCGCCAGAAATTCTTCTTGCTACCTCTTGAGCTTGTGTTGGTTTTCCCCTTGAAGAGGAAAGGGTGATGCAGCACAGTAGCAGTAAGTATTTCCCTCAGTTTGAGAACCAAGGTATCAATCCAGTAGGAGTATCAAGGCAAGTCTCCAAAGTACCTACACAAAAACAGCAAACTTGCACCCAACGCTACAAAGGGGTTGTCAATCCCTTCACATTTGATTGCAAGGTGAGATCTGAAGGCGGAAAGTGCAACAAAGTAAAAGTGTAGGGCTGAAAATATGATGTGAAGTAGACCTGGGAGCCATAGTGTTCACTAGAGGCTTCTATCATGATAGCAAATATTACGGTGGGTGAACGACTTACTGTCGAGCAATTGATAGAACCGCGCAAAGTCATGACGATATCTAAGGCAATGATCATACATATAGGCATCACGTCCGAGACAAGTAGACCGATACTTTCTGCATCTACTACTATTACTCCACACATTGACCGCTATCCAACATGCATCTAGTGTATTGAGTTCATAACAAACAGAGTAACGCCTTAAGCAAGATGACATGATGTAGAGGGATAAATTCATGCAATAGATATAAACCCCATTTTTTACCCTTGATGGCAACAACACGATGCGTGCCTCGCTACCCCTTCTGTCACTGGGTGAGGACACCGCATGGTATGAACCCAAAACCAAGCACTTCTCCCATTGCAAGAATTATAGATCAAGTTGGCCAAATGAAACCCACAACTCGAAGAGAATTACAAGGATATGAAATCATGCATATAAGAGATCAGAAGAAACTCAAATAAGATTCATAGATAATCTGGTCATAAATCCACAATTCATCGGATCTCGACAAACACACCGCAAAAGAGGATTACATCAGATAGATCTCCATGAAGATCATGGAGAACTTTGTATTGAAGATCCAAGAGAGATAAGAAGCCATCTAGCTACTAGCTATGGACCCAAAGGTTTGTGGTGAACTACTCACGCATCATCGGAGAGGCAATGGTGTTGATGAAGAAGCCCTCCGTGTCCGAATCCCCCCTCCGGCAGGGCACCAGAACGTGCAGCAGATGGGATCTTGCGGAGACAGAAGCTTGCGGCGGCGGAAATGTATTTTCGTGGCTCTCTCTCGTGGTTTCAGATTTTGTGGGGATTTATAGGCGGAAGAAGTAGGGCAAAGGAGCCACGGGGGGCCCACAAGCCTGCTAGGCGCGGCCCCCTAGCCGCGGCTAGGGGGATTGTGGCCTCCCTCGAGACCCTTTGCCTTGGTTCTCAAGCTCCCCGCGTATCTTCTGTTCCGGAAAAAATCTTTTCGGAGGTTTTATTTCGTTTGGAATCCGTTTGATATTCTCCTCTGAAAAAGGTCAAAAACACGAAAAAACAGGAACTCGCACTTGGCACTGAGTTAATAAGTTAGTCCCAAAAAAGATATAAAATGCATACAAAACATCCAAAGTTTGACAAGATAATAGCATTGAACCATAAAAAATTATAGATACGTTGGAGACGTATCAGTAGGCAGCTTTTTGCTCCGTGGAAATCCTTTATGGATCTTCTTGTAACATCCCAAATTTTGGAATGTTAATATAATTATTAGATTGATTGTTTGTTTGTTTGAGTGATTGAAACTTGAGTGAAATTTGAAACTTTTAAAAACTTTTGAATGAGAGGGAATAAAATGACTTTCCCCTTTTTCCCGTGAATTCAAATTCATCGATTTAAAATCAATGAGAGGAGATAGCATGACTTCTTCAACTATAAATTTTTTGAATCAAGGTGGCATTGGAATTCCTTTCGATTTTGCTTTGCATTTTGTTTCTTCCTCACTCACGGAATGCCGGGAACAATACTTTGTCAAACAAGAGAAAAAGAGAGGAGAAACATGACCCTCCAAACCCGGGGATATTCTTTGAAATATTTGAGCCATGACACCCAATATTTATTTGAGTAATTATTTGCAAAAAGAAATAAAGCATTTAGGGGATTTTCTGAAAAACATTTTGTTGAAGTATTTATTTTGGTAGTGGAAAAAATGCCCATCTTTTTGGATTTATTTTTCTGAAAATTTTAATATATTATACCCCTATATTCCAAGGATATTCTATTTCCTTTTAATCGTATTAATTCCTATTTTAATAAAAAGGGAAAGATATCTCTTATTTTAGGAATGTACTTGGGCCACGTTAGGAAACCAATCTGGCCCAATCCCACCTTCTTCTTCCTCCTCACGAGCTTCCTTCTGTGGCCATGGCAGAAGCTTCCCAGGAAGTTTCCCTCCCCCGATTCGCGGGCTACACTTCCTTCCTGAGCCTCCCACCACCCCTATAAGAACGCCCCTCCTCTCCTCGTTCCATTTTCCCCATCAGCTCGCCCTCTCCCTGCCCGTAGCCACGACGCCCCCACCGTTGTTGTTCCTGCAAGGAGCCGAACAGAAGAACGCCCAGGAGCCCCTGACGCCCCCTTCCTCGCCTCCACGACCCCCTCCGCCGTTCCCCCTCCCCGCCGGCTACCTCCCCACCTCGCCGGAGCAGCTACCTCGCCGGAGTTCTTCCTCTCTGTCACCCATGGTGAGATTCACGAAATCCCGTATTGCAGTTTTTTCAGAAAATTGCAATCTTAGAAAATTCATATCTATTAGTCTATAATTCCGAATTAGGTGATTCTTTTTGCGTTGGATCACAAATTTTATGCAGTTTATGCAGATATATAATTTGTCTCTGTTTGGATTAATAAAAATTGAGTTAGATCAGATTTTAATTAAAGCTTGCTTTGCTTATTCCGGGAGTTTAAAAATAGCTTTTAATTTGATTCTTTTTGCTGCTGCTTCGTATTGATCATATCATTCAGTAGTTTAAGTTTCAATTTTTTTAAATATTTTTACTTAGGGTTTTAAGCAAAACAGATTCTGTTTTAGCCTTTTTTTGTTTTCTTGCTATTTCTTTTGTATTAATTGTTCTTAATTTGTTTTTTTTGTAATTGTGACAAGTTATATTTTGTTTTTTGATATTTACCAGTAACATTTCAACAACAACAAAATTTTATTTTATTTATTCTTATTTGTTTGCATGGAATCAATTCTAGTTCTATACTAACTTGCGAATTGGTTGCATTGCTAGTTTGATTTCCTATTTTGAAAATACTTATAAAAAATATTGTTTTGTAAATTTTACTTCTGTTATCTTAGTTATTTTATATTTTGTTTTCTGTTATTTTTTCTATTTTAGTGTTTTATTTCAAGTTAGAACAAAAACTATATAGTGTTTGATGTAGTAGAAGGCTTCCTAGCTTCTTTGAAGTTTCCTTTGGATTTTTATCCGCTCTCTCTTATTGATTTTTGATTGCATCAACTTTTATTGCTGTTTGTTAATTGATTGCTAAAATGATTGCTAGTGTGAGTGCTTATGTGAATACTATGTTTGATTATATAGATTTCATCGGAGAGTGACGAATAGTTCTATCACGTATTTCCCGAGAACGAAAATTCTTCTTCGTCAACATCACCAGGCAAGTAACTTTGATCATACTATCACCTATGTTTATGCATCGTAGTTCTACCATCCTATGCCCAAATTGCATGCTGCTTAGGTACTTGGAAATTTTAGTATAAATTGTAGTATCATGTGGTACGCACCGAACAACCCCGATACTTGGCCCCGGGACGACAAATTTCATATTGCTATGCTTGAGTAGACGGGATTTCGGTTGAGTGCATAACACGAGTGATGCGAGGTTGATTAAATAATCAAGATCGGTTAAGACAAGATTTTCAAGACCTCGGACGCAATGCAACTCTGGGTGAAGGACGGTTGATCGGCTCCCTGGAAAACCCAGTGGATGCCCGGGATGCTGGGGACGGCCATGACATCCTGCAGAAAGCTTCACCCAGGCTCAAAGAGACGGACGGATATTTTCAAGACCCAAGGCTTACCTGCACAGCCACAAGTCATTATGGGATCTGGCTTGGTTGGACAACGCAGCGACTCTGGACAGGCGGTGCTAGCAGATGTAGACGAACGGTAGGAATGGATGGGCAGCGACAGGGATTCAGAGGGACCCGTTGAAAGACCATGTTTTGATCATCCGATCTTCAAACACCCTGAAGTGCGAGGACATACACGGAGGCGATCAAATCTTGTGGGGAACGTGTGCAAAACTCTGCAGAGTACTTAAACCTAATCGATTAGCCCTGTCCACGGTCATGGACAACTTGAGCCAAAGGAACCGAAGTTATCTGAAATTCTCAACAGAAATAATAATATTGATGTGGGAATTATTGACAACTCGGGTTCCGAGAACTGGTTGGCGGAACCATCTCGTTAACAACCAACAATGTAGTAACATTTTGCTTTTAGCCCTCTCTTGATGTAGGATAAAACTTGCTTTTCGCTAAAAACTTATAGCCCCGCCTGCCATATATGCATATAGTATAGATGATTACTTTTCACCCCTCTCTTATGTGACTTGCCGGCATATTCAATATGCTGACCTACACGGCTGCAACGTCTTATGTTGCAGATATTTTTCTTCGAGGAGTAAGAGTACGATTCAGGGTTACGGTCTACACTCAACTTGTCGTTGGTGTTTATTGGGACTCCACTCCCTTGACTGCTTCCGCTGAGATATTTAAGGTATATATCAGTTTTACGCTATTTACATGTGATTGCACTTTGATATATACGTTGATGTACTGTGTGTGCCAGCATACTGATCCAGGGATGGCACAGAAACACAGAGGCTTTACTCATTTTGAGTCGGGTCGCTACACTTCTCCACATTGAGGACAAGGGTCTTGAGACCCCTCCGGGATTCCATCCTCACCATGAGTATGTTGCTACCCACAAGCAAGCCCTGTACGAGTTCAACACTGAGAAGACCTCCTCTACTATAGGCAAGTCCACTTGGGTGCTGGAACCCTTCTTAGATATCATGCACTGCATCTTTCGCACCACCTTGTTCCCCCGTGTTGGCAATCAAGATCAAGTCCACTCCTATCTGGTCGACATGCTTCTGTTCTATGAGCAACACAAGTTCAAGAGTCAGGTGCAGCCACTGGATATCTCTCATGTTATGTGGCCTGAGCTCCATTCTGCGGTGTTTGAGCGTAAGTGCCCCATGTATGTCCCCTTTCTGATGCATCTGATTGAGAAGACTTGGGAAGCAACCTTTCCTGATGACTTGTTTGAAGCTGGGGACTTGGTTTCCAATAAGATTGTGCAGCTTAGGCAGAAGGACAAGTGGGCTACTCACATTGCCTCTGAACAGATGTGCCTGAAGACATGGATGAATATTCTGCTGATGATGCGGTTGATGAGGACTTTGTGGTTGACGAGGACACTGCTTCCCCTGCCGCGCCCCCCGCTAGAGAACCTTCTTGGGCTCAGAAGCTCAAGGAGAAGATGAAGAAGCTCTTCTCTATGCAGGATAAGGCTTGGTAGCACGCTCACGCGGCCGAAAAGGCGGCTACCAGTCATCACACAGCTCTTTTGAGGCATGTTGGCTTAACTATTGAGAGCGGTTCTGAGGGAATGCTCACCGATGAGGACACCTAGATTGCCCGCCACTGCCCATGGGATTCTGATGCTGAGTTACCTGGCTCTCCTGATCCTCCTGGCACCGTTCAACACAGCTCTGAGTCTGTTGAGTACTAATGTGTCAGCATTACCTCACCTCCTCGATCCTTGTCGTCTTCTCTGCCCGTTTTGGCGTCTTGATGCCAAAGGGGGATAGTGTTGGGATTTGCGTGTCATGAGTGTTCTTTCATGGCTCATCTTTTCACTCGTGATCTCTTTTATCGTTTGCTTTGCTTAGAAGACTAATGTAACACCCAAGATGCGACTTTATCCTTATTTTTGTGCGAGGACCTCGACAGGGATAGAAGCGCGTCTCGTCATTTTGCAAGAATGGATATAGTTACTAGTACATGTAGAAAATAGATGAGTATATGGAATTGGATTACACTCGACACAAGCTACATCAAGTTCACATCAATACAACGATATACAACAATCATGAAGAAGAGCACGGTCCGACTACGAACAAAAACAAACGATAAAAGAACGACGTCCATCCGTGCTATCCCAGGCTACCGGCTTGGAACCCATCCTAGATCGATGATGAATAAGAAGAAACTCCAAATGCACAATCCTCAAGCTCACGTCATAATATCACTTTACCTTTACCTGCAACTGTGTTTTAGTAATCTGTGAGCCATAGGGGACTCAACAATCTCATTTCCAAAGGTATCAAGACTAGCAAAGCTTAATGGGTGAGGTATGGTTAAGCGGCGAGCCTGCAGCAAGCGACTAAGCATTTATTTGTGGTGTCTATCTTACGAGTACAAGAACAAAAGAGGGGATGAGCTATGCATAACGGAGATGAATAAATTATGATCAAATGAATGATCCTGAACACCTACTTACATCAGACATAACCCGACCGTGTCCTCAATCGGAGAAGGAGCTCATGGAAGAGACAACCACGGTTATGTGCACAGTTGGCATATTTTAATTAAGCTTACTTCAAGTTATCTAGAACCGGATGTTGAAGAAAGTTTCCAAGTTGCCACATAACCGGAGGCAAGGCTTTCCGAAAGATTTAACCTTGTAGGAGAGCTCCAACTAGTCCATCACAAATTACCACAAGCCGCATAGAAAGCCTTGATCACGAAACTCGTGATCTCCTCTGATTCCTTAGTGGAAAACCTCAACTCTGAGATAGCCCAAAGCATCACCGGAATCCCGATGCACAAGATATTTCGTAAAAGATAAAACAAGTCCAGCAATGCCACCCGACGTGTCGACAAATCCGATAGGAGCTGCCTATCTCGTTCTCAGGACACAACGGATGAGCGATGGCTACCACGTCGAAACACCGGGTTGCCCTAGGGGCGTTAATAAGCTCCTCTGGGATGAACCTACTGGGGATCGTAGTAGTAATTCAAAAAAATTCCTACGTCACACCAAGATCTATCTAGGAGATGCTAGGAACGAGCAAGGGGTAGAGCATCTTCGTACCTTTGAAGATCGCTAAGCGGAAGCGTTACTATGAACACGGTTGATGGAGTCGTACTCGTAGCGATTCAGATCACGGAAAATTCCGATCTAAGCGCCGAACAATGGCGCCTCCGTGTTCAACACACGTGCAGCTCAGTGACGTCTCCTTCACCTTGATCCAGCAAGGGGAGAGTTGAAGTTGAGGGAGAGCTCCGGCAGCACAACGGCGTGGTGGCGGTGGAGCTATGTAGTTCTCCGGCAGGGCTTCGCCAAGCACCGCGGAGGAGGAGAAGAGGGAGATATAGGGCTGCGCCTTGGGGAGGTGTAAAAGGTGTGTGCAGCCCTCCCAAAACCCTCTGTCTATATAGGAGTGAGGGAGAGGGGGCCGGCCACCCTAGGGTTTCCCTAGGTGGTGCGGCGGCCAGCCCTGGAGGAGGAGGGGGTGGCGCCGTAGGGGGTGGCTTGCCACCCAAGGCAGCTGATACGTCCATTTTGCATCATGCTTTCATGTTGATATTTATTGCTTTTTGGGCCGTTATATTACTTGTGGTACCATATTTATGCCTTTTCTCTTTTATTTTGCAAGGTTTATTTGAAGAGGGAGAATTCAGGCAGCTGGAATTCTGGACTGGAAAAGGAGCAAATCCTAGTCCACTATTCTGCACATCTCCAAATGCCCTGAAAAGTTACGTGGATTTTTTCTGGATTATATAAAAAATACCGGGTGAAAGAACTACTGGAGGGGGGCTGCCAGGGCGCCACAATCCCTGATAGCGCCACCCCCTGGTGGCGGAGTGGGGGCTTGTGGGCTCCCTGACGGCCCACTAGCCCCCCTCTTTTTCTATATAAAGCGTCTTGGTCTAGAAAATAAATCAAGAGGGAGCTTTTTCGTGGTTTCGCCGCCGCCACGAGGCAGAACTTTGAGCAGATCCAATCTAGAGCTCCGGCAGGACGATCCTGCCGAGGAAACTTCCCTCACAGAGGGGGAAATCGTCGCCATCATCATCACCAACACTCCTCTCGTCGGAGGGGAGGCATCTTCATCAACATCTTCATCAGCACCATCTCCTCTCCAATCCCTAGTTCATCTCTTGTAACCAATCTTCGTCTCGCAACTCCGATTGGTACTCGTAAGGTTGCTAGTAGTGTTGATTACTCTTTGTAGTTGATGCTAGTTGGATTACTTGGTGGAAGAGTTTATGTTCAGATCCTTGATGCTATTCATTCCACCTCTGATCATGATTATGATTATGTTTTGTGAGTAGTTACTTTTGTTCCTGAGGACATGGGATAAGTCATGTTAATAATAGTCATGTGAATTTGATATTCGTTCGGTATTTTGATATGTTGTATGTTGTTTTTCCTCTAGTGGTGTTATGTGAACATCGACTACATAACACTTCACCATATTTGGGCCTAGAGGAAAGCATTGGGAAGTAGTAAGTAGATGATGGGTTGCTGGAGTGACAGAATCTTAAACCCCAGTCTATGCGTTGCTTCGTGAGGGGCTGATTTGGATCCACTAGTTTAATGCTATGGTTAGACTTTGTCTTAATTCTTCATTTGTAGTTGCGGATGCTTGCGAGAGAGGTTAATCATAAGTGGGATGCTTGTCCAAGTAAGGGCAGTACCCAAGTGCCGGTCCACCCACATATCAAACTATCAAAGTAACGAACGCGAATCATATGAACATGATGAAACTAGCATGACATAAATCCCCGTGTGTCCTCGGGAGCGTTTTTCTTCCTATAAGACTTTGTTCAGGCTTGTCCCTTGCTACAAAAGGGATTGGGCCACTTGCTGCACCGTTGCTACTACTTGTTACTTGTTACTTTTTGCTCGCTACGTTTCACCTCGCTACACAATCACTTGTTACCGCTACTTTCAGTGCTTGCATTTATTACCTTGCTGAAATCCATTTATCAGAGCCTTTTGCTCCTCGTTGGGTTCGACACTCTTACTTATCGAAAGGACTACGATTGATCCCCTATACTTGTGGGTCATCAGCAGCCACCACGCCCTAGGGTTTGCTGCCCTATGCGCCTTGGGACGAGGTGGGTGGCGCACCAGCACATCTAGGGGCTAGTTCATATCCACTTTTGTCCTGTGTGGCCCTTCGGGGCTGGTGGCCCCTCCCGGTGGACCCTCGGAACCCTTTCGATGGTCCGGGTACAATAGCGATGATCCCCGAAACATTTTCGGCGATCAAACCTCCACTTTCTATATATGAATCTTTACCTCCGGACCATTCTAGAACTACTCATGACGTCCGGGATCTCATCCGGGACTGTGAAAAACTTTCGGTAACCACATACTATTCCCGTTACGACTCTAGCGTCATAGAACCTTAAGTGTGTAGACCCTATGGGTTCGGGAACCATGCAGACATGACCAAGACACCTCTCCGGTCAATGACCAACAACGGGATCTGGATACCCATGTTGGATCCCACATGTTCCACGATGATCTCATCGGATGAACCACGATGTGGGGGATTCAATCAATCCCATATGCAATTCCCTATGTCTACCGGTATATAACTTGCCCTGGATTCGATCGTCGGTATCCCTATACCTTGTTCAATCTCATTACGGCAAGTCTCTTTACTCGTTCCATAACACATCATCCCGTGGCTAACTCCTTAGTCACATTGAGCTCATTACGATGATGCATTACCGAATGGGCCCAGAGATACCTCTCCGTCACACGGAGTGACAAATCCCAGTCTTGATTCGTACCAACTCAACAAACACTTTCGGAGATACCTGTAGTGCACCTTTATAATCACCCAATTACGTTGTGACGTTTGATACACCCAAAGCACTCCTACAATATCCGTGAGTTGCACAATCTCATGGTCTAAGGAAATGATACTTGACGTTAAAAAAGCTTTAGCAGACGAACTACACAATCTTGTGCTATGCTTAGGATTGGGTATTGTCCATCATATCATTCTCCTAATGATGCGATCCTGTTATCAATGACATCCAGTGTCCATGATCACGAAACCGTGATCATCTATTGATCAATGAGCTAGCCAACTAGAGACTCACTAGGGACATGTTGTGGTCTATGTATTCACACATGTATTACGGTTTCCGGTTAATATAATTATAGCATGAATAATAAAAAATTATCATGAACTAGGAAATATAATAATAACCACTTTATTATTGTCACTAGGGCATATTTCCAACAGTCTCCCACTTGCATTAGAGTCAATAATCTAGTTACATTGTGATGAATCGAACACCGAGTTCTGGTGCTGATCATGTTTCGCTCGTGGAAGAGGTTTAGTCAATGGATCTGCGACATTCAGATCCGTATGTACTTTACAAATATCTATATCTCCATCCTGGATGTATCCACGAATGGAGTTGAAGCGGCACTTGATGTGCTTGGTCTTCTTGTGAAACCCGGGCTCCTTCGCAATGGCAATAGCTCCAGTGTTGTCACAGAAGAGAGTCATCGGGCCTGACGCACTGGGAATCACTCCTAGGTTGGTGATGAACTCCTTCATCCGGACTCCTTCCTGTGCTGCTTCCGAAGCAGCTATGTACTCCGCTTCACATGTAGATGTCGCCATGACGCTTTGCTTGCAACTGCACTAGCTGACTGCCCAACCATTCAAAATATACATGTATCCGGTTTGTGACTTGGAGTCATCCAGATTAGTGTCAAAGCTAGCATCGACTAACCTTTTATGACGAGCTCTTCGGCACCTCCATAAACGAGAAACATATCTTTAGTCCTTTTCAGGTACTTAAGGATATTCTTGACCGCTGTCCAGTGATCCACTACTGGATCACTTTGGTACCTCCTTACCAAACTTATGGCAAGGTTCACATGAGGTCTGGTACATAGCATGGCATACATAATAGAGCCTATGGCTGAAGCATAGGGGACGGTACTCATCTTTTCTCTATCTTCTGCCATGGTTGGGCGTTGAGCTCTGCTCAACCTCACACCTTGTAATACATGTAAGAACCCCTTCTTGGCCTTATCCATATTGAACTTCTTCAATATCTTGTCAAGGTATGTGCTTTGTGAAAGACCAATGAGGCGTCTTGATCTATCTCTATAGATCTTGATGCCTAATATGTAAGCAGCTTCTCCAAGGTCCTTCATTGAAAAACACTTATTCAAATAGGCCTTTATGCTTTCAAAAAGTTCTATATCATTTCCCATCAACAATATGTCGTCCACATATAATATGAGAAATGCTACAGAGCTGCCACTCACTTTCTTGTAAATACATGCTTCTCCATAAGTCTGTACAAACCCAAACGCTTTGATCACCTCATCAAAGCGAATGTTCCAACTCCGAGATGCTTGCACGAGCCCATAGATGGAGCACTGGAGCTTGCATACCTTGTCAGCATTGTTAGGATAAACAAAACCTTCCAGCTTTATCATATACAATTCTTCCTTAAGAAAGCCGTTGAGTAATGCCGTTTTGACGTCCATTTGCCAGATTTCATAATCATAAAATGCGGCAACTCATAACATGATTCAGACCGACTTCAGCATCGGGTGATAAATTCTCATTGTAGTCAATTCATTGAGCTTGTCGATAACCCTTAGCGACAAGTTGAGCCTTATAGATGGTCACATTACCATCCGCGTAAGTCTTCTTCTTAAAGATCCATTTATTTTCTATGGCTCGCCAATCATCGGGCAAGTCCACCAAAGTCCATACTTTGTTCTCATACATGGATCCTATCTCGGATTTCATGGCTTCAAGCCATTCGTTGGAATCCGGGCCCGCCATCGCTTCTTCATAGTTCGAAGGTTCACTATTTTCCGACAACATGATTTCCATGACAGGGTTGCCGTACCACTCTCGTGCGGAACGTGTCCTTGTGGACCTTCGAGGTTCAGTAGCAACTTGATCCGAAGATTCATGATCATCATCATTAAGTTCCTCTCTAGTCAGTGCACGCACCACAAAAACATTTTCCTGTGCTGCGCTACTCTCCGGTTGGAGAGGAGGTACAATTACCTCGTCAAGTTCTACTTTCCTCCCACTTACTTCTTTCGAGAGAAACTCTTTCTCTAGAAAGGATCCGTTCTTGGCAACAAAGATTTTGCCTTCGGATCTAAGATAAAATGTATATCCAATAGTTTCCTTAGGGTATCCTATGAAGACGCATTTTTCCGCTTTGGATTCGAGCTTCTTAGGTTGAAGTTTCTTCACATAAGCATCGCAACCCCAAACTTTCAGAAATGACAACTTAGGTTTCTTTACAAACCATAATTCATACGGTGTCGTCTCAACGGATTTAGACGGTGCCCTATTTAAAGTGAATGCGGCAGTTTCCAATGCATATCCCCAAAATGATAGTGGTAGATCAGTAAGAGACATCATAGATCGCACCATATTCAATAAAGTGCGATTACGACGTTCAGACACACCGTTATGCTGAGGTGTGCTAGGCGGCGTGAGTTGTGAAACAATTCCACAGTTTCTTAAGTGCGTGCCAAACTCATGACTCAAATATTCTCCTCCACGATCATATCGTAGGAACTTTATTTTCTTGTCACATTGATTCTCTACCTCACTCTAAAATTCCTTGAACCTTTCAAAGGTTTCAGACTTGTGTTTCATTAAGTAGACATACCCATATCTGCTTAAGTCATCAGTGAGGGTGAGAACATAACGATAGCCACCACCGGCCTCAATGCTCATTGGATCGCATACGTCGGTATGTATTATTTCCAACAAGTTGGTTGCTCGCTCCATTGTTCTGGAGAACAGAGTCTTGGTCATCTTGCCCATGAGGCACGGTTCGCATGTGTCAAATGATTCAAAATCAAGAGACTCCAAAAGTCCATATGTATGGAGTTTCTTCATGCGCTTGACACCGATATGACCAAGGCGGCAGTTCCACAAGTATGTGGGACTATCATTATCAACCTTACATCTTTTGGTACTCACACTATGAATATGTGTAACATCACGTTCGAGATTCATCAAGAATAAACCATTTACCAGCGGGGCATGACCATAAAACATATCACTCATATAAATGGAACATCCATTATTCTCAGATTTAAATGAGTAGCCATCTCACATCAAGCGAGATCCCGATACAATGTTCATGCTCAAAGCTGGTACTAAATAACAATTATTAAGGTTTAAAACTAATCTCGAAGGTAGATGTAGAGGTAGCGTGTCGACGTTGATCACATCGACCTTGGAACCATTCCCGACGCGCATCGTCACCTCGTCCTTTGCCAGCCTATGCTTATTCCACAATTCCTGTTTTGAGTTGCAAATGTGAGCAACAATACCGGTATCAAATACCCAGGAGCTACTACGAGCGCTGGTAAGGTACAGATCAATAACATGTATATCATATATACCTTTGACGTTTCCGGCCTTCTTATCCGCTAAGTACTTGGGGCAGTTCCGCTTCCAGTGACCGGTTCCCTTGCAATAATAGCACTCAGTCTCAGGCTTGGGTCCTTTCTTCGGCTTCTTCCCGGCAACTGGTTAACCGGGTGTGGCAACTGCTTTGCCATCTTTCTTGAAGTTATTTTTGCCCTTGACTTTCTTGAAACTAGTGGTCTTATTCATCGTGAACACTTGATGTTCTTTCTTGATTTCTACCTCAGCTGATTTCAGCATTGAATACAACTCGGGAATGGTCTTCTCCATCCCTTGCATGTTGTAGTTCATCACAAAGCTCTTATAGCTAGGTGGAAGTGATTGGAGGATTCTGTCAATAACCGTGTCATCCGGAAGTTCAACTCACAGCTGAGGCAAGCGACTGTGCAACCCAGACATTCTGAGTATGTGCTCGCTGACTGACCCATTCTCCTCCATCTTACAACCGAAGAACTTGTCGGAGACTTCATATCTCTCGACCCGGGCATGAGCTTGCAAAACCAGTTTCACCTCCTAAAACATCTCATATGCTCCATGTTTCTCAAAACGCCTTTGAAGCCCCGGTTCTAAACTGTAAAGCATGTCGCACTGAACCAGAGAGTAGTCCTCACTTCGACTGCCAGGTGTTCTGAACATCCCGGGTGCTGCTGGAATGGGAGGGTCACCTAGCGGTGCATCAAGGACATATGCCTTCTTGGAAGCCATGAGGATGAGCTTTAAATTATGAGCCCAGTCCGCATAGTTGCTACCATAGTCTTTCAGCTTGGTTTTCTCTAGGAACGCGTTGAAATTGAGGTTGACATTTGTGTTGACCATTGGATCTACAATATTTGTAAAGACAATTTTAGACTAAGTTCATATAATCCAATTATTTAATGAACTCCCACTCAGATAGACATCCCTCTAGTCATCCAAGTGATACATGATCCACGCCGACTAGCCCGTGTCCGATCATCACGTGAGACGGACTAGTCATCAATGGTGAGCATCTCCATGTTGATCGCATCATCCATACGAGTCATGTTCGACCTTTCAGTCTCTCGTATTCCGAGGTCATGTTTGTACATGCTAGGCTCATTGAGTCAACCTAAGTGTTTTGCGTGTGTAAATCAATATTACACCCGTTGTATGCGAACATTAGAATCTATCACACCCGATCATCACGTGGTGCTTCGAGACAACAATCCTTCGCAATGGTGCACACTTAGGGGAATACTTATCTCGAAATTTAATGAGGGATCATCTTATCTTTGCTACCTCCATTCTAAGCAGTAAGATGAAAAACATGATAAACATCACATGCAAATTATATAGTGACATGATATGGCCAATATCATCTTGCTCCTTTGATCTCCATCTTCGGGGCACGGTATGGTCATCATTGTCACCGGCATGACACCATGATCTCCATCATCATGACCTCCATCATTGTGTCTTTGCAAAGTCGTCTCGCCAACTATTGCTTCTACTACTATAGTTAACGGTTAGCAATAAAGTAAAGTAATCACATGGTGTTGCATCTCATACAATAAATTAAGACAACCCCTATGGATCCTGCCGGTTGTCATACTCATCGAGATGCAAGTCGTGAATCCTATTACAAGAACATGATCAATCTCATACATAACATATATATAACATCACATCCTTTTGGCCATATCACATCACATGTCATACCCTGCAAAAACAAGTTAGACATCCTTTAATTGTTGTTGTATGTTTTACGTGGCTGATTTGGGTTTCTTGCAAGAACACTTCTTACCTATGTGACAACCACAACCTTGATATGCCAATGCTATTTACCCTTCATAAGGATCCTTTTCATCGAATCCAATTCGACTAAAGTGGGAGAGACAGACACCCGCCAGCCACGTTATGCAACAAGTGCATGTCAGGCGGTGGAACCAGTCTCACGTAAGCGTACGTGTAAAGTCGGCCCGGGCCGCTTCATCCCACACTACCGCCGAAAAAAGATTGGACTAGTAGTGGCAAGAAATTGACAAAATCATCGCCCACAACTTTTGTGTTCTACTCGTGCATAGAATCTATGCATAGAACCTCGCTCTGATACCACTGTTGGGGATCATAGTAGTAATTCAAAAAAATTCCTACCTCACACCAAGATCTATATAGGAGATGCTAGCAATGAGCAAGGGGTAGAGCATCTTCTTACCTTTGAAGATCGCTAAGCGGAAGCGTTACTATGAACACGGTTGATGGAGTCGTACTCGTAGCGTTTCAGATCGCGGAAGATTCTGATCTAAGCACCGAACAACGGCGGTTCCGCGTTCAACACACGTGCAACCCAGTGACGTCTCCTTCACCTTGATCCAGCAAGGAGAGAGGAGAAGTTGAGGGAGAGCTCCGACAGCACGACAACGTGGTGGCGGTGGAGCTATGTAGTTCTCCGGCAGGGCTTCGCCAAGCACCGTGGAGGAGGAGAAGAGGGAGATGTAGGGTTGCGCCTTGGGGAGGTGTAAAAGGTGTGTGCATCCCTCCCAAAACCCTCTCTATATATAGGAGGGAGGGAGAGGGGGGCGGCCACCCTAGGGTTTCCCTAGGTGGTGCGGCGGCCAACCCTGGAGGAGGAGGGGGCGACGCCCTAGGGGGTGGCTTGCCACCCAAGGAAGCCACCACGCCCTAGGGTTTGCTGCCCTATGTGCCTTGGGCCTAGGTGGGTGGCGCACCAGCCCATCTAGGGGCTGGTTCCCATCCACTTTTGGCCCACGTGGCCCTTCGGGGCTGGTGGCCCCTCCCGGTGGACCCCCGGAACCCTTCCGATGGTCTCGATAGCCGAAACTAAGGCGGCAAAGGTGGAACAAAACACCAGGCTAGAAGGCCAGGCCTTGCACCTTTACCCAGTATATAGGTGCATTATATTATTAACAATTAATATGGTGATATAACAAAGAACCCTTGTTTTCACATGGAAGCAACTGCACCTGCAACTAGCAATGCTATCAAAGGCTGAGCAAGCAGTAACATAGCCAAACAGTGGTTTGCTAGGTTGTAGAAAGGTTAAAGGTTTTCATGGCAATGTTGAGAGGCTGACATTTAAGTGGTAGGCAGCAAGACATATCGAAAGAAACGAGACAACTAGCATGGAATTGATAGTAATGGTATCTAGGGAAATGGTCATCTTCCGTGAGATCCCGCTTGGAAGAAGAACGAATCCGTGAAGTAGGCGAACCAACATAGTCGAACGGATCCTCCAAATCGGACAAGCTTGCGGAACTCTATCGAGACGAAGCAAACTCGAAACAAGAATCAACACATGATATTCACCACGGCACATGCACGATATGATGCACACCCTAATATGATGCATGATCGGTTCAAATTATGCAAGGCATGGCATGAAAAATCACAACAATCGAGCACTACACATTAAGTGAAGCTCAGTATGCAACGAGGTTCATATTGACGAAACTCCACATACGAATTATTTAGTTCACTCCCGTTTAGGTATACGACAATATTAATTGTTGTTTAAACATGACAAGGGGTGAAGCATGTGATTCTACACGGCATTCTAGTCGGTTTACACATATAGCACATTTAAACGGAGCTACGGTAAAAAGATACGTGCACCACAAGATATTATGCCATGAATGCAACGTGGATGCAATTTTTATGAAAACATTGACAAGAAGGATATGAAGCATTTGTCTCCATGGCAAAAGAAAGGGAACAATGGCGGCAAAACGGAAACGATGCCACGACAATGTTTCGGTCCCGATAACTCCATGAGATGATGGTGCAAAAGAATTGTGAGTGTGTGCGTGTCATGCCAAAGAATGATGGGGTGATTGATACGTCTCCACCGTATCTACTTTTCCAAACTCTTTTGCCCTTGTTTCATACTCTAATTTGCATGATTTGAATGGAACTAACCTGGACTTACGCTGTTTTCAGCAGAATTGCCTTGGTGTTATTTTTGTGCAGAAATCAAAGTTCTCCAAACGTCCTGAAAATTTACGGGGAGCAGTTTTGGAAAATAAGAAAAATATCTGCGCCAAGTTCCACCTGAGGGGGTGGGCCAGTGGGCCACAAGCCCTGGCTCCGCCACCACCCCCTGGTGGCGGTGGACAGGCTTGTGGGGCCCACACGGCTCTGCCGCCCCCAACCTCAGGTCTATAAGTCCCCTTTCGTCCTAGAAAAAATAAAAAAGAGAAGTTTTCGTCGCGTTTGCGATACGGAGGCGCCGCCATCACCTGTTCTTCATCTGGAGGGCAGACCTGGAGTCCGTCTTGGGCTCCGGAGAGGGGAAATCGTCGCCATCGTCATCATCAACCTTCTTCCCTCTCCAATTCCATGAAGCTCTTCGTCGTTTGTGAGTAATCTATTCGTAGGCTCGCTGGGCGGTGATGAGTAGGATGAGATCTATCATGTAATCGAGTTAGTTTTGATGGGGATTGATCCCTAGTATCCACTATGTTCTGAGATTGATGTTGCTACTACTTTGCCATGCTTAATGCTTGTCACTAGGGCCCGAGTGCCATGATTTCAGATCTGAAATTATTATGTTGTCACCAATATATGTGTGTTTTAGATCCGATCTTGCAAGTTGTAGTTACCTACTATGTGTTATGATCCGACAACCCCCGAGTGACAATAGCCGGAACCACTCCCGGTGATGACCATAGTTTGAGGAGTTCATGTGTTCACCAAGTGCTAATGCGTTGGTCCGGTTCTTTATTAAAAGGAGAACCTTAATATCCCGTAGTTTCCTTTTGGACCCCGGTGCAACGGGAGGGATGGACAATAGATGTCATGCAAGTTCTTTTCCCTAAGCACGTATGACGACACACGGAATGCATGCCTACATCACATTGACGAACGTGAGCTAGCCACATATCTCTCCGTGTTATAGCTGTTGCATGATGAATATCATCCAAACAAATCACCGACCCATTGCCTACGAGTTTGTCCTACTACTCCTGTTACTTGTCTTGCTCTGCTGCTGTTGTTACTACTCTTGCTACTGCTGTTACTTGTCTTGCTCTACTGCTACTATTGCTACTACTGCCGCTTGCTACTGTTGCTACTTGCTACTGCTATGACTACTGCTGTTCCTTGCCACTACCGTTACTCGCTACTTTGTTGTTAGTACTTTGCTTGCAGATACTAATCTTTCAGGTGTGGTTGAATCTAACAATTCAACTGCTAATACTTGAGAGTATTCTCTCACCTCCCGTCGTGCGAATCAACAAATTTGGGTCGAATACTCTACCCTTGAAATCTGCTACGATCCCACGCGCTGGTGGGCGTCAACAACATTCTTCTAGTTTCGATTGCCGGGGAGTGCTAGCAGCATTCTTCTGGTGCCGTTGCAAGAGGAAGAACAGTTGACATCAAGCATTTTTCTGGCGCCGTTGCCGGGGAGGTATTGCTATATTCTCTAAGTCACCTGGGATTTATATCTGCTGATCACTATGAAGAATCTGAAGGATCCGAATACCAATGTCTTGCCCTCAACTATGAGGGGAGGTAAGGAATTGCCATCTAGCTCTGCACTTGATTCACCTTCAGTTATGAGTAAGTTTGCGACATCACCTCCTGTTAGAAATCTTGATATGTTGCCTGTGCTTGATGATGCTTATGATGCTACTGCTAGAGATGCTATGCTTGATACTATGCCTGATGATGCTATCCTTGATACTATGCCTGATGATACTATGCTTGATACTATGCCTGATACTGCTAGAGACGCTATGCTTGATAACGCTTTTCCTGATGATGCTAGAGATGCTATTTTGCCTGATGATGCTATGCCCGATACTGCTAGAGATACTACTTTGCCTGATGTTCCACTAGGAGTGTTCCTTGATGCTCATATTGCTAGAGTTACTGCGAATGCTCGTGATGCTTCCGATACTACCGATACTATTGAGATAGAACCTGCTTTTGCTCCTGCTAGATCTAGCTCTCCTAGATATGAATTGCCTGATATACCTGAGGGTTACGTTATGGAGGGAGAGATAGCTGAGGATTTTCTTGCCTGTAAGGATGCCTATGACGCTGAGAAATTACTTCTCAAGTGGAAAGAAAAGTCTCGGGAAGCTAAGATGAAATATGACCCGAAGTTTGCCACTTCACCTATCTTTATCACCGATAAGGATTATGAATTCTGTGTCGATCCTGAGATAATCTCTCTAGTCGAATCTGATCCTTTTCACGGTTATGAGTCTGAGACGGTCATACCCCATATTTCCAAACTACACGATATAGCCACACTTTTCACTAATGAGGAGAAAATCTGCCACTACTATATCCTTAAGCTGTTTCCTTTCTCTCTAAAGGATGATGCTAAAGCCTCGTTCACCTCTCTTGCTCCTGGATGTGTGCGTAGTCCCCAGGAGATGGTCTATTACTTCTGTGAGAAATATTTCCCTGCCCATAAGAAGCAAGCTGCCTTGCAGGAAATATACAACTTTGCTCAACTCCAAGAAGAGAGTCTTCCACAAGCTTCGGGGAGGCTCGTCCAGCTACAGAATGCTTTGCCTGATCACCCTCTTAAGAAGAACGAGATACTTGATATCCTCTATAACGGACTTACCGATGCCTCTAGAGACCATCTAGATAGTTGTCCCGGTTGTGTTTTTAGGGAACGAACTGTAGAACAAGCTGAGACTCTACTGAACAACATCTTGATCAACGATAATGCTTGGACTATAACCGAACCACCTCCTAAGCCAACTCCGAAGAAACGAGGTATTCTATTCCTCAGTCCCGAAGATATGCAAGAAGCCAAGAAATCCATGCAATAGAAAGGCATTAGCTCTGAAGATGTCAAAAATCTACCACCTATCGAAGAGATCCATGGTCTCGATAACCCGATACAGGTAGTAGAAGTGAATTCTCTGCGTAGGTTTGATGAGAGTGATATTCCTTTTCACAAACCTGCTAGCCTATGCTTTGATGAATTTGACAACTTTGTTGCCAAACAACAGAGTTTCAATGATTATGTTAGCAGACATTTGGAACAAAGTACTCGTATGCTTAGCCATTTAAGTGCTTGTGTAGACAAAAATGTCAATGATCTGAAGCTTCTGAGTAAACATTTCTCCATGATTACTACTCAGGTAGAACAAGTACTTAAAGCTCACAAAGACCTGCTGAATGAATTAAATGACAACTCTGTCAAGGTCATTACTAGAGGAGGAAAAATGACTCAGGAACCTTTGTATCCTGAAGGTCATCCTAAGATTCTTAAGGAATCAATGCTGATACACCTAGTCATCCTAAGGAGAAGAAGAAGGATGATAGAAACCTACATGCCAGTTCACCAAATACTATCACACCTGAAGAACCTAATGATATTTCTGCGTCTGATGTAGAAACACAATCTGGTGATGAACATGAACTTGGTGACAATATGGGCAGTGATGTTCATAATAATGCTCAACCTAGCAATGATGAGGATGTGTAGATTGAACCTACGGTTAATCCTGATAACCCACAGCCTAAGAAATACGATAAGAATGACTTCACTGCTAGGAAGCATGGTAAAGAAAGGGAGCCATGGGTTCAGAGACCTATGCCCTTTCCTCCTAAGCCATCCAAGAAAAAGGATGATGAGGATTTTGAGCGCTTCATTGAGATGATAAGACCCATATTTCTGCAGATGCGGTTAACTGATATGCTCAAGATGTCTCCGTATGCCAAGTACATGAAAGATATCATGACTAATAAACGGAAGATACCAGATCTTGAGATCTCCACCATGCTTGGTAATTACACTTTCAAAGGTGGAACTCCTAAGAAACTTGGTGATCCCGGAGTGCCCACTATACCTTGTTCCATTAAAGGAAACTACGTAAGAATTGCCTTATGCGACCTTGGAGCCGGTGTTAGTGTTATGCCGCTCTCTCTTTATCGTAGACTTGAATTGGATAAGTTGACACCCACTAAAATTTCTGTGCAAATGGCTGACAAATCAACTGCTTTCCCTATCGGCATTTGCGAGGATGTGCCTGTTGTGGTTGCTAACACCACTATCTTAATAGACTTTGTTATCTTGGATATTCCCGAGGACGATGCCATGGCTGTCATCCTCGGAAGACCCTTTTTAAACACTACAGGGGCTGTTATAGATTGCAACAAAGGCAATCTCACTTTCCATGTCAATGGTAATGAGCACACAATGCACTTTCCGAAGAAACAATATCAAGTACATTGCATCAATGCTATCGTAAAGACTTCATCGATTCTCATTGGGAGCTTTGAATGCCCTATTCCTCGTGTCAAGATGAAGTATGATTTGCTCGTTGGGGAGATACATATCCCCATTGAGGTGACTTAGTGACTATTCGAAAATTCTCCGTTCTCTCTTGCGATTCGAGAAGGTTTTGTCATAAGGACTTGATCAAGCCCATTGACGGATTTCTTTCGATGACAATGAAACGGATGAACAGAGTCACATACCTCTGTTTTGAGCTTTCATTTTCTGTTGCTTAGAAGAAAAATGATAGAATTAGCTTAGCTTTTCCTGTTTTCTGTTTTAGCGCCCCAAAGAAAAATACCTCAAGAATAAAAGTTCTCCGATGGTCCTGAAAATTTAGTACGATTTTTTCTGGAATTTTTGAAAATTACTCAAACTGAGAGCTGGCCTAGGGGCATGACCAGTGGGCCAAAGCCCTGCCACCGCCACCTACCCCCTGGTGGCGGGGTGCAAGCTTGTGGGGCCCACAGGGACCCCCTCCACTCATTACAGCTCCCAGCCTCTTCTTCCACCTCCGGAAAAAATTGTTTCGCAGCTCAAACCCGTGTTCTTGCTCATTTGGCTGTTATTTTCGATCTCCTTGCTCAAAGCACCATTCTCCGAACCGTTTTGGGGAAATTACTCCTTGGTAAGTGACTCCTCCATTGGTCCAATTAGTTTTTGCTCTAGTGCTTTATCCTTCGCGTATTCTTGCTACCTTGGTGACCCTATTCTTGAGCTTGAAAGGTTGATTTTAGCTGGTCCCAAGTAGTTTTAGCGCGTGATACGGTCTCTAGGCACTAGTAGGAGTAGTTGCTACAAGTTGGGTTAATCCTTATTCACTTTTCTTTCGAAGCCTCTAAAAATTTCAGAATTTTTCAGAGCTAGAAAAGGGAAAAGATGAGGAGGTTCTTAAGAGGCTCTTCAAGCCGTAACCCAAGGAGGACGAGAAGAATCACCCCAAGTACGCAGTCCCTCGAGTCATAGAAGTTTGAGCGTGCGAGTGGCCAAGTGATGAATTTTTGCGCGCCGCCAAAATTTATGAAGACTTTTATTACTTGGTGGAGAACGCAGGTATTACTGCGTTCATTGAAGATAAGTGCTCACAATACCTCCTCCTCACCAACATTTTCGTTCAAAGCTTCAACTTTTATCCGAGGAACAATCCTCCCATGGTTGAGTTAATGATATACGATGTCCCCCAGTGCATGACGCTGCAGGATTTTTGCAATGTATGCAAATTACCTTATGTTGGGGATATCCGTGACCCTCGTCCACGGGACTTGGAGGATTTCATTGGTTCTATTGCTGTTGGAGAGGAGAGAGGAGTGTCTCGCGCTAGAATTGCTAGCATCCATTTTCCTATGCTTCGGTACTTCTCACTATTTGTGGGAAAATGGTTGATTGGCCGTGGGGAGGCTGGATCACTTAGTTCTCCAGACCTTGCGGTTTTGCGCGAAGGCCTTTATAATGATAAGACTTATAGTTTGGGTGCTATAGTAGCTTAATGGTTGAATCTGAACCGTTCTAAAGGTGTCGTCTATGGAGGTATCTACGCTACCCGTCTTGCCAGATACTTTGAGATACCCATTAGACTGGGAGAGGAAGGAGAGATGCTTGTCCCTGAGAAATATCTGGATTATGACAGCATGGTTCGCCATGATTTTGAGGATAGAGATGCTAGTAGACATATGATTTATAACCTGGTTTTTAGTTAGGGTACTCAAGAGACTATTACTTTGCCTGCTCCTTCTTTGTTCAATGTTCATACAAGAAGGTACACTATTATGCCCTCGGACATCTATGCATATTGGGGCTTGGCCCAACCACATACGCCCGTGCCCGAGCCGCCAGTCGAGTACGAGACGCCAGTTTATCAGAGGGAGCCAGAGGAGCTCACACAGTAGTGGCATCCACAGTCTGCTCCGGAGTATCCTTGAGCTAGTTATTTCCCACCTTGGGAGTAGACCAAGCTAGGCCAAAAGCCTAAGCTTGGGGGAGTACGTGTTCTCACGGGCTTTACATTCATGCTTATGCTTTCATTTTGTTAGCCGGTGTTTACACTTTGTCACTGTATTATCCATGCTATTTTATTTTTGTTTTCTTATTTTGTGTCCTTTTGAGAAAACCCAAAATGATTTTTCTTTCTTCTTTTGCTTGTTGGGAGCTTTCCCGTGTAAATAGTTTTCTTTTTCTTTGGGTCAAGGTAGAAGATATTGGTTACAATGCTTATTGGTTCTTATATGCTTACCTGTTTAGCTTTCAAAGAGCCATATTACTTTGTCTTCTCCTTTGTGTTTGCCTGTAGATTCAGCTTACTCCAATGCACTTATTATTGTTCACATCGTCCGATCGTGCAAATGAAAGGCAACAATGATGATATATGATGAAGTGACTGAGACTGAAAAGCTGGTATGGACTCTATCTATTTTGTTTTTGTAAATATGACTAACTTCTCGACCCAGATTTCACTTTGTTGTGAGAGAACCATGTTTGCAATGACAACTTAGAGATCATAGTTTCTGATGCCATGCTTATTTAGCCTAGAGATTATAATGGTTTGTCTTGAATGCCAACATAGATTTTGAGATGACTATGATGTAGTATGATAGGATGGTATTCTCCTTTGAATGTTTCACGTGGCTTGACTTGGCGCATGTTCATGCATGTAGTTGAAAAAAAATCAACATAGCCTCTACGATGTTCGTGTTCATGGTGATTTATATCCTATTCATGCTTGCATTCAATGTTAGTCAAACTCATTACATCTTGATGACTATTGTCACTCTCTAGTTGGTCGCTTCCCAGTCTTTTGCTAGCCTTCACTTGTACTAAGCGGAATACTGCTTGTGCATCCACTTCCATAAACCCAAAAGTTTTTCCATGAGAGTCCACCATACCTACCTATTTGCGGTATCTACCTGCCGTTCCAAGTAAATTTGCATGTACCACTCTCTAAACCTTCAAGAAATAATCTTTTTTGCATGCCCGAACCGCTCATGTGGTGACAGGGGGCTATTGGTATCTTCCATGCTAGGAGTGTTATCCTCGACATGTGTTTATTCACTGTCATTCATGAGAAAGGGGCCGGTAATTGGAATGCCCAGTTCCACGCTTAAATCGAAAACATAACTGTAAAACAAGACTCCCCCAGGATTGATGTTAGTATGGACGGTACCCGTGGATTCGGTTAGCCGTGGAGTGTGATTGATTGTTGGTGGGGGAGTTAAAACTTTACTTTTATGTTTGGGAACCGCCAATAGCATGAGTAGCATGGAAGATATTGAGAACTCTTGGTCATTGCATTGACAACGAAAGCATGCCACCCAAAATTATAATCTCTGTTTTCAAAGCTTGAGCTCTGGCACCTCTACAAATCAATGCTTCCCTCTGCGAAGGGCCTGTCTATTTATTTTCCTGTTGAGTCATCCTCTTCTTATATAAGCACCAATTAGAGAGCACCTATGTCATTTTTATGCTTTGCTTTTGATTGATATTGAGTATGACTGGATCTTCGTTGCTATGAATTACAATGTTTAGTCAGCCCTTGATCGTCGAAAGTGCTCTACATTTATGTTTTGCGGTCTCAGAAAGATCTAGCGAGATACCACCTATTCATATTGCTTCATGCTTGTTTTGATTGAAGTGTTGGTATTCGAAACTCATTATTATTTGCTCGTTAGCTCATTATGCCATTGATATTAGTTTACCGTGAGACCTTTGTGTCATTTGCTTATGTGGCTAACTTGTGATCTTGCTGAAATTCTGGTTATGAGTTAGACATAGTTGCAACAACAAGATCAAACAGAGTTTGTCAAAGTTTTTCTTTCTCTCTCAGTTTTCCAACTGAGTTGCTTGAGGACAAGCAAGGTTTTAAGCTTGGGGGAGTTGATACGCCTCCATCGTATCTACTTTTCCAAACTCTTTTGCCCTTGTTGTGGACCCTAATTTGCATGATTTGAATGGAACTAACCTGGACTGACGTTGTTTTCACCAGAATTGCCTTGGTGTTATTTTTGTGCAGAAATCAAAGTTCTCCAAATGTCCTGAAAATTTACGGGGAGCAGTTTTGGATAATAAGAAAAATATCTGCGCCAAGTTCCACCTGAGGGGGTGGGCTAGTGGGCCACAAGCCCTGGCTCCGCCACCACCCCCCATGGTGGCGGTGGGTAGGCTTGTGGGGCCCACATGGCTCTGCCGCCCCCAACCTCAGGTCTATAAGTCCCCTTTCGTCCCAGAAAAAATAAAAAAGAGAAGTTTTCATCGCGTTTGCGATACGGAGGCGCCTCCACCACCTGTTCCTCATCTGGAGGGCAGATCTGGAGTCCGTCTTGGGATCCGGAGAGGGGAAATCGTCGCCATCATCATCATCAACCTTCTTCCCTCTCCAATTCCATGAAGATCTTCGTCGTTCGTGAGTAATCTATTCGTAGGCTCGCTGGGCGGTGATGAGTAGGATGTGATCTATCATGTAATCGAGTTAGTTTTGATGGGGATTGATCCCTAGTATCCACTATGTTCTAAGATTGATGTTGCTACTACTTTGCCATGCTTCATGCTTGTCACTAGGGCCCGAGTGCCATGATTTCAGATCTAAAATTATTATGTTGTCACCAATATATGTGTGTTTTAGATCCGATCTTGCAAGTTGTAGTTACCTACTATGTGTTATGATCCGGCAACCCCGGAGTGACAATAACCGGAACCACTCCCGGTGATGATCATAGTTTGAGGAGTTCATGTGTTCACCAAGTGCTAATGCGTTGGTCTGGTTCTTTATTAAAAGGAGAACCTTAATATCCCGTAGTTTCCTTTTGGACCCTGCTGCCACGGGATGGATGGACAATAGATGTCATGCAAGTTCTTTTCCCTAAGCACGTATGACGACACACGGAATGCATGCCTACATCACATTGACGAACGGGAGCTAGCCACATATCTCTCCATGTTATAGCTGTTGCATGATGAATATCATCCAAACAAATCACCGACCCATTGTTGGGGAACGTCGCATGGGAAACAAAAATTTTCCTACGCGCACGAAGACCTATCATGGTGATGTCCATCTACGAGAGGGGATGAGTGATCTACGTACCCTTGTAGACCGTACAGCAGAAGCGTTAGAGAACGCGGTTGATGTAGTGGAACGTCCTCACGTCCCTCGATCCGCCCCGCGAACAATCCCGCGATCAGTCCCACGATCTAGTACCGAACGGACGGCACCTCCGCGTTCAGCACACGTACAGCTCGACGATGATCTCGGCCTTCTTGATCCAGCAAGAGAGACGGAGAGGTAGAAGAGTTCTCCAGCAGCGTGACGGCGCTTCGGAGGTTGTTGATGACCTTGTCTCAGCAGGGCTCCGCCCGAGCTCCGCAGAAACGCGATCTAGAGGAAAAACCGTGGAGGTATGTGGTCGGGCTGCCGTGGCAAAAGTTGTCTCAAATCAGCCCTAATACCTCAGTATATATAGGAGGGAGGGGGAGGGAAGAGGCAGCCTCAAACCCTCAAGGTTTGGCCGAAATTGGAGGTGGAGGAGTCCTACTCCAATCCTACTTGGAGTAGGATTCCACCTTCCCACTTGGAAACTCTTTCCACCTTGTGTTTTTTCCTTCTCAAACCTTATGGGCCTTAGTGGGAACTTATTCCAGCCCACTAGGGGCTGGTTTATCTCTTCCCATAGCCCATGAGACCCCTTGGGGCGTGACACCCCTCCCGATGGTCCCCGGCACCCCTCCCGGCACTCCCGGTACAATACCGATGAGCCCGAAACTATTCTGGTGACCAAAACAGGACTTCCTATATATCAATCTTTACCTCCGGACCATTCCGGAGCTCCTCGTGACGTCCTGGATCTCATCCGGGACTCCGAACAACATTCGGCAACCAACCATATAACTCAAATACGCATAAAACAATGTCGAACCTTAAGTGTGCAGACCCTGCGGGTTCGAGAACTATGTAGACATGACCCGAGAGACTCCTCAGTCAATATCCAATAGCGGGACCTGGATGCCCATATTGGATCCTACATATTCTACGAAGATCTTATCGTTTGAACCTCAGTGCCAAGGATTCATATAATCCCGTATGTCATTCCCTTTGTCCTTCGGTATGTTACTTGCCCGAGATTCGATCGTCAGTATCCCTATACCTATTTCAATCTCGTTTATCGGCAAGTCTCTTTACTCGTTCCGTAATACAAGATCCCGCAACTTACACAAAGTTACTTTTCTTGCAAGGCTTGTGTGTGATGTTGTATTACCGAGTGGGCCCCGAGATACCTCTCCGTCACACGGAGTGACAAATCCCAGTCTTGATCCATACTAACTCAACTAACACCTTCGGAGATACCTGTAGAGCATCTTTATAGTCACCCAGTTACGTTGCGACGTTTGATACACACAAAGCATTCCTCCAGTGTCCGTGAGTTATATGATCTCATGGTCATAGGAACAAATACTTGACACGTAGAAAACAGTAGCAACAAAATGACACGATCAACATGCTACGTCTATTAGTTTGGGTCTAGTCCATCACATGATTCTCCTAATGATGTGATCCCGTTATCAAGTGACAACACTTGCCTATGGCCAGGAAACCTTGACCATCTTTGATCAACGAGCTAGTCAACTAGAGGCTTACTAGGGACAGTGTTTTGTCTATGTATCCACACAAGTATTGTGTTTCCAATCGATACAATTATAGCATGGATAATAAACGATTATCATGAACTAAGAAATATAATAATAACTAATTTATTATTGCCTCTAGGGCATATTTCCAACACCCATTGCCTACGAGTCTGTCCTACTCCTGCTGTTACTTGTCTTGCTCTGCTGCTGCTGTTACTTGTCTTGCTCTGCTGCTACTGTTGCTACTACTGCCGCTTGCTACTGTTGCTACTTGCTACTACTGTCACTACTGTTGTTCCTTGCAACTGCCGTTACTCGCTACTTTGCTGTTACTACTTTGCTTGCAGATACTAATCTTTTAGGTGTGGTTGAATCTGACAATTCAACTGCTAATACTTGAGAGTATTCTCTCACCTCCCGTCGTGCGAATCAACAAATTTGGGTCGAATACTCTACCCTCGAAAACTGCTACGATCCCACGCGCTGGTGGGCATCAACAACATTCTTCTAGTTTCGATTGCCGGGGAGTGCTAGCAGCATTCTTCTGGTGCCGTTGCAAGAGGAAGAACATTTGACATCAGTGATCCTGGTACCGGATTCCCATGTGTCGGGGGCACGACAAAATAGGGACAACATGCAACGAGCAATCTCATAAGGTGCAACATACAGTTCATCTCATACATCACATGCATTCGGTACGCAGGTGATGGTCTCGCTAGTTATACCTTTGAAGCGTGTGTTTGGGGTGGACCGAGGTTCTTCGAGGGAAGTAGTCGCTCACGAGCCACCGTGGAAGTCATTGGAGTAGTGCTACACCCGTCTTCGGCGACGGTAGTTGTACTCGCGATCTTGAGGACGATCGTAGAGGTTCAGGTCTTGCAAAGCTTGCGTCCGTGTAGTCCATCTCGACGTAACCGAGGGGTACTTGGTCTCATGCAGAGAACTTGATGTGTTCCAAAACAAAACACACCCAAGGCTTCGGGCTAACAATTCCCAAAGACAAAATGAACTGGTTGCAACCATCGGTAGCGAACTTGAGCAGATGATGCTCACAAGAGGTGTGGTGGAACTTGGGCATGGGACGCAGGAATACGGAGGTGAGGAGCATGGCAAGAGGCACCAGGGCTTGCACGTGGAGCAACTCATGCTCGTGGCGACGAATGGGTGTGCGGTGCTCGGGTCCGAGACGAGGGCGCGATGGCGGCTTGCCGTGGGGCACGCGGGAGAAGGAGGGTCACCAGAGCTGGGCTGGCTAGCGAGGTGGAGGCGTCGGTGATGGCAGGTGATACGTTTCCAACGTATCTACTTTTCCAAACTCTTTTGCCCTTGTTTTGGACTATAATTTGCATGATTTGAATGGAACTAACCTGGGCTTATGCTGTTTTCAGCAAAATTGCCTTGGTGTAATTTTTGTGCAGAAATCAAAGTTCTCCAAACGTCCTGAAAATTTACGGGGAGCAGTTCTGGAAAATATCAAAAATACCTGCGCCAAGTTCCACCTCAGGGGGTGGGCGAGTGGGCCACAAGCCCCTGCTCCGCCACCACCCCCTGGTGGCGGTGGGCAGGTTTGTGGGGCCCACATGCACCTGCCTCCACCAACTCCAGCTCTATAAGTTGTCTTTCATCCCAGGAAAAATAAAAAGAGAAGTTTTCGTTGCGATTTCGATACGGAGGCGCCGCCACCACCTGTTCTTCATCTGGAGGGCAGATCTGGAGTCCGTCTTGGGCTCCAGAGAGGGGAAATCGTCGCCATCGTCATCATCAACCTTCTTCCCTCTCCAATTCCATGAATCTCTTCGTCGTTCGTGAGTAATCTATTCGTAGGCTCGCTGGGCGGTGATGAGTAGGATGAGATCTATCATGTAATCGAGTTAGTTTTGCTGGGGATTGATCCCTAGTATCCACTATGTTATGAGATTTGATGTTGCTACTACTTGGCCATGCTTAATGCTTGTCACTAGGGCCCGAGTGCCATGATTTCAGATCTGAAATTATTATGTTGTCTCCAATATATGTGTGTTTTAGATCCGATCTTGCAAGTTGTAGTTACCTACTATGTGTTATGATCCGGCAACCCCGGAGTGACAATAACCGAAACCACTCCCGGTGATGATCATAGTTTGAGGAGTTCATGTGTTCACCAAGTGCTAATGCGTTTGTCCGGTTCTTTATTAAAAGGAAAACCTTAATATCCCGTAGTTTCCTTTTGGACCCCGCTGCCACGGGAGGGATGGGCAATAGATGTCATGCAAGTTCTTTTCCCTAAGCACGTATGACGACACACGCAATGCATGCCTACATCACATTGACGAATGGGTGCTAGCCACATATGTCTCCGTGTAATAGCTGTTGCATGATGAATATCATCCAAACAAATCACCGACCCATTGCCTACGAGTTTGTCCTACTACTGCTGTTACTTGTCTTGCTCTGCTGCTACTACTACTGTTGCTACTGTTGTTACTTGTCTTGCTCTGCTGCTGCTAGTACTGTTGCTACTGCTGTTACTTGTCTTGCTCTGCTGCTGCTACTACTGTTGCTACTACTGTCGCTTGCTACTGTTGCTACTTGCTACTGCTGTCACTACTGCTGTTCCTTGCCACTGCTATTGCTCGTCACACTGCCGTTACTCGTTACTTTGCTGTTACTACTGTGCTTGTAGATACTAATCTTTCAGGTGTGGTTGAATCTGACACACTCAGCTGCTAATACTTGAGAGTATTCTCTCACCTCCCGTCGTGCGAATCAACAAATTTGGGTCGAATACTGTACCCTCGAAAACTGCTGCGAACCCACACGTTGGTGGGCCACCAACAACATTCTTCCAGTTACATTACCGGGGAGTGCTATCAGCATTCTTCTGGCGCCGTTACAGGAGAAGCTTCGTTGTCATATGCATTCGTCTAGCTAACGCTAGAGATTGCAGGATCGACACTTTTCTGGCACTATTGCTGGGGAAGCATAGCTGACGTCAGCATTTTTCTGGCGCCGTTGCCGGGGAGGTATTGCTATATTCTCTGAGTCACTTGGGATTTATATCTGCTGATCACTATGAAGAATCTGAAGGATCCGAAGACCAAAGTCTTGCCCGCAACTACGAGGGGAGGTAAGGAATTGCCATCTAGCTCTGCACTTGATTCACCTTCAGTTATGAGTAAGTTTGCGACTTCACCTCCTGCTAGAAATCTTGATTTGTCGCCTGTGCTTGATGATGCTTGTGATACTACTGCTAGAGATGCTATGCTTGATACTATACCTGATGATGTTATGCTTGATACTATGCTTGATACTGCTAGAGATGCTATGCTTGATACTGCTTTGCCTGATGATGCTAGAGAGGCTATTTTGCCTGATGATGCTATACTTGATACTGCTAGAGATACTCCTTTGCCTGATGTTCCACTAGGAGTGTTCCTTGATGCTCATATTGCTAGAGTTACTGCCAATGCTCGTGATCCTTCTGAAACTACCGATACTATTGAGATACAACCTGCTTTTGCTCTCGTTAGATCTAGCTCTCCTAGATATGAATTGCCTGATATACCTGAGGGTTACATTATGGAGGGAGAGATAGCTGAGGATTTTCTTGCGTGTAAGGATGCCTATGACGTTGAGAAATTAATTCTCAAGTGGAAGGAAAAATCTCGGGAAGTTAGGATGAAAAATGATCCGAAGTTTACCACTTCACCTATCTTTGTCACGGATACGGATTATGAATTTTCTGTAGACCCTGAGATAATCGCTCTAGTCGAATCTGATCCTTTTCACGGTTGTGAGTCTGAGACGGTCATAGCCAATCTTGCCAAACTATTCGAAATAGCCAACCCTTTCACTAATGAGGAGAAGATCTGCCACTACTATATCCTTAAGCTGTTTCCTTTCTCTCTAAAGGATGATGCTAAAGCCTGGTTCACCTCTCTTGCTCCTGGATTTGTGCGTAGTCCCCAGGAGATGGTCTATTACTTCTGTGAGAAATATTTCCCTGCCCATAAGAAGCAAGCTGCCTTGCAGGAAATATACAACTTTGCTCAACTCCAAGAAGAGAGTCTTGCACAAGCTTGGGGGAGGCTCGTCCAGCTACAGAATGTTTTGCCCGATCGCCCTCTTAAGAAGAACAAGATACTTGATATCCTCTATAACGGACTTACCGATGCCTCTAGAGACTACCTAGATAGTTGTGTCAGTTGTGTTTTTAGGGAACA
Organism: Hordeum vulgare subsp. vulgare; assembly: GCF_904849725.1. Classification (NCBI taxonomy): domain Eukaryota; kingdom Viridiplantae; phylum Streptophyta; class Magnoliopsida; order Poales; family Poaceae; genus Hordeum; species Hordeum vulgare. The sequence continues at coordinate 484,755,932 of NC_058519.1, forward strand.
AACTGTAGAACAAGCTGAGACCCTACTGAATAACCTCTTGATCAACGATAATGCTTGGACTATTCCCAAACCACATCCTAAGCCAACTCCTAAGAAAAGAGGTATTCTATTCCTCAGTCCCGAAGATATGCAAGAAGCCAAGAAATCTATGCAAGAGAAAGGCATTAGATCTGAAGATGTCAAAAATCTACCACCTATCGAAGAGATCCATGGTCTCGATAACCCCATACATGTAGTAGAAGTGAATTCTCTGCGTAGGTTTGACGAGAGTGATATTCCTTTTGATAAACCTGCTAGCCTATGCTTTGATGAATTTGACAACTTTGTTGCCGAACAACAGAGTTTCAATGATTATGTTAGCAGCCATTTGGAACAAAGTACTCATATGCTTAACCATTTAAGTGCTTGTGTAGACAGAAATGTCAATGCTCTGAAGCTTCTGAGTAAACATGCCTCTATGATTACTAGTCAGGTAGAACAAGTACTTAAAGCTCAGAATGACCTGCTCAATGAATTAAATGACAACTCTGTCAGAGTCATTACTAGAGGAGGCAAATTGACTCAGGAACCTTTGTATCCTGAAGGTCATCCTAAGAGAATTGATCAAGATTCTCAAGGAATCAATGCTGATACACCTAGTCATCGTAAGGAGAAGAAGAAGGATGATAGAAACCTGCACGCTAGTTCACCAAATACTATCACACCTGAAGAACCTAATGATAATTCTGCATCTGATGCAGAAACACAATCAAGTGATGAACATGAACCTGGTGACAATGTGGACAGTGATGTCCATAATAATGCTCAACCTAGCCATAATGAGGATGTGGAGATTGAACCTACGGTTAATCCTGATAATCCACAACCTAAGAGATAAAATAAGAATGACTTTACTGCTAGGAAGCATGGTAAAGAAAGAGAGCCATGGTTCAGAGACCTATGCCCTTTCCTCCTAAGCCATCCAAGAAAAAGGATGATGAGGATTTTGAGCGCTTCGTTGAGATGATAAGACCCGTCTTTCTGTAGATGCGGTTAACTGATATGCTCAAGATGTCTCCATATGCCAAGTACATGAAAGATATCGTGACTAATAAACGGAAGATACCAGATCTTGAGATCTCCACCATGCTTGCCAATTACACTTTCAAAGGTGGAACTCCTAAGAAACTTGGTGATCCCGGAGTGCCCACTATACCTTGCTATATTAAAGGAAACTACGTAAGAACTGCCTTATGTGACCTTGTAGCCGGTGTTAGTGTTATGTTGCTCTCTCTTTATCGTAGACTTGAGTTGGATAAGTTGACACCCACTAAAATTTCTCTGCAAATGGCCGACAAATCAACTGCTTTCCCTATCGACATTTGCGAGGATGTGCGTGTTGTGGTTGCTAATACCACTATCTTAACAGACTTTGTTATCTTGGATATTCCCAAGGGCGATGCCATGGCTATCATCCTTGGAAGACCCTTTTAAACACTGCAGGGGCTGTTATAGATTGCAACAAAGGCAATGTCACTTTCCATATCAACGGTAATGAGCACACCGTGCACTTCCCGAAGAAACGATATCCAGTACATTGCATCAATGCTATCGAAGAGACTTCATCGATTCTCATTGGGAGCTTTGCATGCCCTATTCATCGTGTCAAGATGAAGTATGATTTGCTTGTCGGGGAGATTCATATCCCCATTGAGGTGACTTAGTGGCTATTCAAAAATTCTCCGTTCTCTGTTGCGATTCGAGAAGGTTTTGTCATAAGGACTTGATCAACCCCATTGACGGATTTCTTTTGATGACCATGAAACGGATGAATCAGAGAGTCACATACCTCTGTTTTGAGTTTTCCTTTTCTGTTGCTTAGAAGAAAATGATAGAATTAGTTTAGTTTTTCCTATTTTCTGTTTTAGCATCCCGAAGAAAAATACCTCGAAAATAAAAGTTCTCCGATGGTCCTGAAAATTTAGTATGATTTTTTCTGGAATTTTTGAAAATTTCTGGGCGTGAGAGCTGGCCTGGGGGGCCGGACCAGTGGGCCACAAGCCCCTGCTCCGCTACCACCTCGTGGTGGCGGGGTGCAAGTTTGTGGGGGCCCACTGGCACCCCCTCCACTCATTCCAGCTCCCAGCCTCTTCTTCCACCTCGAGAAAAAATTGTTTCGCAGCTCAAACCCGTGTTCTTGCTCATTTGGCTGTGATTTTCGATCTCCTTGCTCAAAGCACCATTCTCCGAACCGTTTTGGGGAAATTACTCCTTGGTAAGTGACTCCTCCATTGGTCCAATTAGTTTTTGCTCTAGTGCTTTATCCTTCGCGTATTCTTGCTACCTTGGTGACCCTGTTCTTGAGCTTGAAAGGTTGATTTTAGCTGGTCCCAAGTAGTTTTAGCGCGTGATACGGTCTCTAGGCACTAGTAGGAGTAGTTTCTACAAGTTGGGTTAATCCTTATTCACTTTTCTTTTGAAGCCTCTAAAAATTTCAGAATTTTTCAGAGCTAGAAAAGGGAAAAGATGAGGAGATTCTTGAGGGGCTCTTCAAGCTGTAACCCCAAGTAGGACGAGAAGAATCACCCCAAGTACGCAGTCCCTCGAGTCACAGAAGTTCGAGCGTGCGAGTGGCCAAGTGATGGATTTTTGCGCGCCGCCGGACTTTATGAATACTTTTATTACTTGGTGGAGAACGCAGGTCTTACTGCGTTCGTTGAAGATAAGTGCCCACAATATCTCCTCCTCACCAATATTTTCGTTCAAAGCTTCAACTTTTATCCTAGAAGAATCCTCCCATGGTTGAGTTCATGATATACGATGTCCCCCAGTGCATGACGCTATAGGACTTTTGGAATGTATGCAAATTACCTTATGTTGGGGATATCCGTGACCCTCGTCCACGGGACTTGGAGGATTTCATTGGTTCTATTGCTGTTCGAGAGGAGTGTCTCGCGCTAGGATTGCTAGCATACATTTTCCTGTGCTTCGGTACTTCTCATTATTAGTGGGAAAATGTTTGATTGGCCGTGGGGAGGCTGGATCACTTAGTTCTCCAGACCTTGCGATTTTGCGCGAAGGCCTTTATAACGATAAGACTTATAGCTTGGGCGCTATAGTAGCTCAACGGTTGAACCTGAACCGTTCTAAAGGTGTTGTCTATGGAGGTATCTACGCTACCCGTCTTGCCAGACACTTTGAGATACCAATTAGACTGGGAGAGGAAGGAGAAATGCTTCTCCCTGAGACATATCTGGATTATGACAGCATGGTTTTCCATGATTTTCTGGATAGAGATGCTATTAGATGGATGATTTATAACCTGGTGTTTAGTCAGGGTACTCGAGAAACTATTACTTTGCCTGCTCCTTCTTTGTTCGATCTTCATGCAGGCAGGTACACTATTATGCCCGCGGACATCTACGCATATTGGGGCTTGGCCCAACCATAGGCGCACGTGCCCGAGCCGTCAGTCGAGTACCAGACGCCAGTTTATCAGTGGGAGCCAGAGGAGCTCGCACAGCAGTGGCATCCACAGTCTGCTCCAGAGTATCCTGGAGCTGGTTATTTCCCACCATGGGAGTAGACCAAGCTAGGCCAAAAGCCTAAGCTTGGGGGAGTACGTGTTCTCACCGACTTTACATTCATGCTTATGCTTTCACTTTGTTAGCCGGTGTTTACACTTTGCCACTGTATTATCCATGCTAGTTTCTTTTTGTTTTCTTGTTTTCTTGTTTTGTGTCCTTTTGAGAAAACCCAAAAATATTTTTCTTTCTTCTTTTGCTTGTTGGGAGCTTTCCCGTGTAAATAGCTTTCTTTTTCTTTTGTCAAGGTAGAAGATATTGGTTACAATGTTTATTGGTTCTTGCATGCTTACTTGTTTAGCTTTCAAAGAGCCATATTATTTTGTCTTCTCCTTTGTGTTTGCGTGCAGATTCAGCTTAGTCCAATGCGCTTATTATCGTTTTCATCGTTCGATCGTGTAAATGAAAGGCAACAATGATGATATATGTTGAAGTGACTGAGACTGAAAAGCTGGTATGAACTCTATCTATTTTGTTTTTGTAAATATGACTAGCTTGTCGGCCCAGATTTAGCTTTGTTGTGAGAGAACCATGTTTGCAATGACAACTTAGAGATCATAGTTTCTGATGCCATTCTTATTTAGTTGAGAGCTTATAATGGTTTGTCTTGATTGCCAACATAGATTTTGAGATGACTATGATGTAGTATGATAGGATGGTATTCTCCTTTGAATGTTTCAAGTGGCTTGACTTGGCGCATGTTCATGCATGTAGTTGAAACAAAATCAACATAGCCTCTATGATGTTCGTGTTCATGGTGATTTATATCCTGTTCATGCTTGCATTCAATGTTAGTCAAACTCATTGCATCTTGATGACCGTTGTCGCTCTCTAGTTGGTCGCTTCCCAGTCTTTTGTTAGCCTTCACTTGTACTAAGCGGGAATACTGCTTGTGCATCCACTTCCATAATCCCAAAAGTTTTTCCATGAGAGTCCACCATACCTACCTATTTGCGGTATCTACCTGCCGTTCCAAGTAAATTTGCATGTGCCACTCTCTAAACCTTCAAGAAATAAATCTGTTTTGCATGCCCGAACCGCTCATGTGGTGACAGAGGGCTATTGGTATCTTCCATGCTAGGAGTGTTATCCTCGACATGTGTTTATTCACAGTCCTTCATGAGAAAGGGGCCGGTATTTGGGATGCCCAGTTCCATGCTTAAATCGAAAACATAACTGTAAAACAAGACTCCCCCCGGTTAGATGTTAGTATGGACGGTACCCGAGGATTCGGCTAGCCGTGGAGTGTGATCGATTGGTGGTGGGGGAGTTAAAACTTTACTTTTCTGTTTGGGAACCGCCTATAGCATGAGTAGCATGGAAGATATTGAGAACTCTTGGTCATTGCGTTGACAATGCAAGCATGCCACCCAAAATAATTATCTCTGTTTTCAAAGCTTGAGCTCTGGCACCTCTGCAAATCAATGCTTCCCCCTGCGAAGGGCTTGTCTATTTATTTTCCTGTCGAGTCATCCTCCTCTTATATAAGCACCAATTAGAGAGCACCTCTGTCATTTCTATGCTTTGCTTTTGATTGATATTGAGTATGACTATGACTGGATCTTCGTTGCTATGAATTACAATGTTTAGTCAGCCCTTGATCTTTGAAAGTGCTCTGCATTTATGTTTTGGGGTCTCAGAAAGAGCTAGCGAGATACTAATATTGCTTCATGCTTGGTTTGATTGAAGTTTTGGTATTTGAAACTCATTATTATTTTCTCGTTAGCTGATTATGCCATTGATATTAGTTTACCGTGAGACCTTTGTGTCATTTGCTTAAGTGGTTAACTTGTGACCTTGCTGAAATTCTGGTTATGAGTTAGACATAGTTGCAACAACAAGATCAAACAGAGTTTGTCAAAGTTTTTCTTTCTCTCTCAGTTTGTCAACTGAGTTGCTTGAGGACAAGCAATGTTTTAAGCTTGGGGGAGTTGATACGTCTCCAACATATCTACTTTTCCAAACTCTTTTGCCCTTGTTTTGGACTATAATTTGCATGATTTGAATGGAACTAACCTGGACTAACGCTGTTTTCAGTAGAATTGCCTTAGTGTTATTTTTGTGCACAAATCAAAGTTCTCCAAACGTCCAGAAAATTTACGGGGAGCAGTTTTGGAAAATATCAAAAATACCTGCGCCAAGTTCCACCTCAGGGGGTGGGCTAGTGGGCCACAAGCCCCTGCTCCGCCACCACCCCTGGTGGCGGTGGGCAGGCTTGTGGGGCCCACATGTACCTGCCTCCCCCAATTCCAGCTCTATAAGTTGTCTTTCGTCCGAGAAAAAATAAAAGAGAAGTTCTCGTCGCGTTTTCGATACGGAGGCGCCGCCACCACCTGTTCTTCTGGAGGGCAGATCTGGAGTCCGCCTTGGGCTCCGGAGAGGGGAAATCATCGCCATCATCATCATCAACCTTCTTCCCTCTCCAAATACAAGAAGCTCTTCGTCGTTCGTGAGTAATCTATTCATAGGCTCGCTCGGCGGTGATGAGTAGGATGAGATCTATCATGTAATCGAGTTAGTTTTGATGGGGATTGATCCCTAGTATCCACTATGTTCTGAAATTTGATGTTGCTACTACTTTGCCATGCTTAATGCTTGTCACTAGGGCCCGAGTGTCATGATTTCAGATCTGAAATTATTATGTTGTCACCAATATATGTGTGTTTTAGATTCGATCTTGCAAGTTGTAGTTACCTACTATGTGTTATGATCCGGCAACCCCGGAGTGACAATAATCGAAACCACTCCCGGTGATGTTCATAGTTTGAGGAGTTCATGTGTTCACCAAGTGCTAATGCGTTTGTCCGGTTCTTTATTAAAAGGAGAACCTTAATATCCCGTAGTTTCCTTTTGGACCCCGCTGCCACGGGAGGGATGGACAATAGATGTCATGCAAGTTCTTTTCCCTAAGCACGTATGACGACACACGGAATGCATGCCTACGTCACATTGACGAACGGGAGCTAGCCACATATCTCTCCGTGTTATAGCTGTTGCATGATGAATATCATCCAAACAAATCACCGACCCATTGCCTACGAGTTTGTCCTACTAGTGCTGTTACTTGTCTTTCTCCGCTGCTGCTACTACTGTTGCTACTGCTGTTACTTGTCTTGCTCTGCTGCTGCTACTACTGTTGCTACTGCTATTACTTGTCTTGCTCTGCTGCTGCTACTACTGTTGCTACTACTGTCGCTTGCTACTGCTGTCACTACTGCTGTTCCTTGCCACTGCTATTGCTCGTTACACTGCTGTTACTCGTTACTTTGCTGTTACTAGTGTGCTTGCAGATACTAATCTTTGAGGTGTGGTTGAATCTGACACATTCAGGTGCTAATACTTGAGAGTATTCTCTCACCTCGCGTCGTGCGAATCATCAAATTTGGGTCGAATACTCTACCCTCGAAAACTGTTGCGAACCCACGCGCTGGTGGGCCATCAACAACATTCTTCCAGTTTCATTACCGTGGAGTGCTATCAGCATTCTTCTGGCGCCTTTACAGGAGAAGGTTCGTTGTCATAAGCATTCGTCTAACTAACACTAGAGATTGCAGGATCAGCACTTTTCTGGCACTATTGCTGGGGAAGCATAGCTGACGTCAGCAACCTATCGTCGATGGCGCAAAAGAGGTGGGGGCTGATGCAGCGAGCGATTGAGATGCGACGTGGAGCAACGCGGTGGATCCGGTCAAGGAGGAGGTTGGGAATAGGATAGGGAGGCAGACCGGCTATAGATTCGGACGGAGGCAAGGTCTCGGCAGCTAGCTCGAGACCATGGCGGGATCGAGGGACACTGCTCCTCTCTCAAGGCGGGTGTGTTACGACACGAGGTGATGGACACGACAGGAACGAGAGGAGTGTGAGATGTGGATAGGGCACGGGTTCAGGGAGAGGCTAGGGTCTCGGTGGTGGGGGTGGGGTCAACTTTGCTACAGGTTGGGCTTGTCTCTCACAAATCCCTCTCTCTTTCTCTAACTATCTCGAGAAATTAGCAATGAAAGAAAAGAAAGGAAAGGGAGGAGTCAGAAAAAGAATTTGAGCATGTGGTTTATTTTCCTAGAGTCGCGAAAGACCTTGACCCAAGAAAATAGAAGTGAGCATGAATGAAGTTTAGTTTCAAACTTATTTGAACTAAATTCAAATGAGTTTGAATAGGAAGTGGGCATTGGAAGGTCCAAAATGTTGAGATTTTTAGGAGGAGTCTAGGAAAAGGATGAAAGAATGACTGCATTGTTCAGGGGCCAAACTTGGAGTAGAAATGCATGGAATTTAAAATGTAAGTGTGTTCATGGGTGATTCCAAAAATAATGGAATAATTTTTATAGTAGATCCCTAAATATTGGGAGGATATGTTATCAAGAGAATCATCATGTGAATCCCTCAATTTAAATAGATCCAAAGACCCATGCAATTTATTTGTATGAGATGTAGAAAACTTAATGGCATGATGGCATGATGAATGTAACAAACAAATATTTAACACATCGACAACAGAATAAAAAGGGAATCTTCTGGAGCGCCGGTTCTGGGCTGTTACAACTCTCCTACACTAACAAGAGATCTTGCCTCGAGATCTAAGAATGAAAAGAGGAAGAGGAAGAGAAAGAGCAAAAGGTAAGTTGAGTAGCTTCTTGACAAACGAGTGAAACCAACGATCCTTGAAGGTTGCAAAGGATTGAATAATGATATGAAGAAACAAGCAAGAATTAAAGCAAAATTTCGGCAGCACTTCAGTAGGAAAGAGGGCAAAATTTGATATGATGGAAGGAAATCCAAAAGATTCACAACAATCCAACTAAATTGATAAGCAAGGAAAGAACTTAGAGGGGCACAACACTCTGGTTAAATGAACAAGCAATGAAAGTGCAAGGTCTTGACACAACGAGATGATTGATTCTAAGAGAGCAACGTCACAAAGCCTCCGAAACAAGAATAGAAACTAGACTATTTGGAAGAAAGAATGAAGAAGAAAATGAAAACTTCTACCACAATTGAATTAAGAAGCACACTACAAAGGATGATTGAATGGAGTTGTTGGAAAAACAACACCGAAAGAAGAAGCTTGTAGTGGGCTTACGGAAACCATTTCAAAATAATGAGGTGACAACGGACACTAACGGAATCAAAGATTGCTTGGGAACCACAAGACATGCAAAACTTGCTACACCAAGAGGATACTTTGAGAACTTGGATCAACGATAATCCCCATAGTAGCAACCATCCTTAGTAAAATCTTTAGGTGAAATCTAAACCCAGATAACTCAATGAAGAAACCATGGGTTGAAATATCTCATGATTGAAGGAATTGGTGGGTTTAATTATCTCATTCTTGAAACAAATTATCTTCGAGACTCCTCCACTAACAAGAATGCTATAACACCACCTCAAAGGATAAAGGAGGGAGAATTGCACTTGGAATACGAAACACAGGATATTTGAGACTCTCCAACAAGAATCTTGAACAACACTTGAGAAAGAATTGAAACCTTAATGAATCACCATGAAGAACCACTCGGAGAACACCGGGATGAAAGGATGATATAAGAGTTGAATGTTGAAAAGGATAAGATTGAAGCCTTGCAAAGATTTAGATGGAACTTCACGAAGAGATACTTGAGAGACACTTGGAACTCCGGGAGAAGAAAAGATGAAGCACTTGGGATAAGAATTGATATCATGAGCAACTCCGGAAGAAGAATGAAAACACCTTGAAGAAAGAAGAACAAGAATTATGTTATGCTTATCCTTCATCAAGTTAAATTGATGACAAGCAACGGATTTAGCATAGCACTTATTCTTTTTGAAAAAGATTGGGGAGACATAGATGGAGCACAAACTGAAGAAGTCGTGAAAGAAACACCGGTAAGAATTTGGAATGAAACAGGATAACACAAATGAACTGGGCTACATGAGGACAAAAGAGCATGATTCGATTAGAGAAATATTTAACAGACCATCGATAAGAATTTCAAACGAATGGGGATACCAAGAATGGATTGAGATACATGAGAACAAGGGGATCATGATCCACCTAATAGAAAACTTGAATGAAGCACCAGACTAATTTAGATACGAACAAAGAGACAACAATTGAGAAGAATTTGAGAGCGAAAGCTAAAAGCTGAGAACGAAGAAATCTTCTGAAATGATTCCTTTGGAGGATCGAGAAATGAAGACAACACTGAAATGCACCGAATAGAAATGAAAAGGATTTCTCATGAATGGAAACAATTGAAAAGAATAACACCTAGCTAAAATGACAATCTTCAAAAGAATGAATCAAGATTTGAGAGAAACACTCCTTCGACTTCCAAGTTGAGAATGATGATGAGAAACAACACCATGAATTACTGAAACACTCCAGAATGATGAATAAGGAAAAAGTTGAGCCGATGATAAAATTAATTCAGATCGATCTTGAATAAGGAATATGACTGATGGAATCCATACTTACGTCACACTTGAAAAGATTTAGAGATCCCTAGAAAACATTAGAAACGCCAGGAAAAATCTTGGGAAAACCTATGGGTTATGGGCCCACTCAAAAGAGACCACCATTGAAATGATTGCTAAGAAGGATTGATACTGCACCGGTATAACTGAAAACTTGATGAGGTGAGAACCTCGAAATAATTAAAAGGATTGAAACAAGAAACTTCTGAGAGATCTTCAGCACTCCGGATAGAAAAGAGAGAGATGAATAAACAAGAGAGACTTGGATGAGAATTTCCAACACATAATCATTAGAGGAAGAAAAGGATATGATGAACACCGAAAGCTTAAATTGAATCCACCAGAGAAGAAAACAAAATGAAGAAATGATGAGCTTCAACTCCTGATAATATTCACAAATAATCACCGGATACGATACTGAAGAGAAGATAGAGGAAACATAACTGAAAAGAAAGGCACTTGGATGAAATCTAATCACTGGAGAAAAGGGCAGGAGGGCAAGGAAAAAACAAAGACAACATGGAACAGACTAGACGAACTCCGGAAACAAATGAGAGATTGATCTTGGGAATATTGGACAAGATAGATTGAATTCACTTGAAGAGAAGCACACCGGTTGGAAAACAATTGACATGATGACTCCAGTTTGAAAGAATTGATAATACAATTTGATTGAGCAAAATAATTTGTATTCCCATAAAAAATATGAGAACACCACTTAGGAAAGATATGAAATCACCATTTGACATCGAAGCAACTTGAACTACTATACTTCAACAAAACAAAGGATGAGGCTTGCAAATTAGCCAGAACAAACATATGTCAGAGATCCCGCTCGAAATTTTCGTGGATAGGACCACACGGGCTCGATCGTACATCGGATTGTCATATTGAAATGATGCTCGAATATGCTCCCTAGGCATAGCATACTACAAGTCTTGTCGAAGCGTACTGATGACATATATCGAGACTGTCCTTTGTAAAAACGACCGTGAACAAATGGATCCAGTAGATGTTGAACCCCAACCTCACATCATGCATCTGTTGCAAGATTGTCCTATAAGTAACTACTTGAATTCCCACCAAAGAACTCCCGATTTGTTTTGGTCATGCAATCGGGTCCACGGATACAAGGAGTAAAATCCATCACACAACTCCTAGCAGTAACACTAATCCATCCAGTATATCACATCCATCAACACATAACCAGAGATCTCAGAAACTCATCTCTCTCAGACACTCGAAAACACAATGATACTAAGTATGGCAGTACATTCGAGCTCTCTCCACCAGTACTAGGGATGTCGGACTCCTCTTGCCACTACTAGTATTGAAGCAATTTCGATCATCCTCTGTCCTGAGATACTAAGAAATCTGTATGACAACGATGTGCACAAGAATCCCCTGGAGCTCAACTCACCGGAAGGAATCAAGTCAGACAGGAGGCACCTAGACAGAACTCCGTCACATCGACATCATATAGATTCCAAATATATCCACGTGATCCTATTTTTTTGAGTGATAGTAGAATTAAAATTATTACGTCAAGAATCCTCACCAAAGCATAGAAGAGGAGTAAAAAGAGTCCTACTCTCCGATATATAACTAGACTCAAAGTAGTTTTTCACTAGACACGACTCGACCAAGTTCGATCAATCAGGGGAGCTCCTAGGTTGTGTCACGCCCAAGATGCGACTCTATCCTCAATTTGGCACGAAGGCCTCGTCAGGGATAGAAGCGCATCTCGTCGTGTCGCAAGAATGGATATCGCTACAAGTACATGTACTGAAAAGAAGAGATATATAACAGAGTTGGCTTACACTCGCCACATGCTACATCAGAGTCACATCAGTACATTATATAATCATCAAGAGTAAGAGCAGGGTCCAATTACGGACGAAAACAAATGAGAAAATAAGAACGACGTCCATCCTTGCTATCCCAGGCTGCCGGCCTGGAACCCATCCTAGATCGATGAAGAAGAAGAAGAAGAAGAAGCAACTCCAAATGAACAATCAACGCGCTCACGTCAATAACATTTACCTGTACCTGCAACTGGTGTTGTAGTAATCTGTGAGCCACAGGGGACTCAGCAATCTCATTTCCAAAGGTATCAAGACTAGCAAAGCTTAATGGGTAAGGTACGGTTAAGTGGTGAGGTTGCAGCAGCGACTAAGCATATATTTGGTGGCTAAACTTACGAGTACAAGAATAAGAGGGGGAAGATCTACGCATAACGGACGTGACTACTGATGATCAAATGAATGATCCTGATCACATACCTACGTCAGACATAACCCCACCGTGTCCTCGGTCGGAGAAAGAACTCACGAAAGAGACAGTCACGGTTACGCACACAGTTGGCAGTTTTAATTAAGTTAACTTCGAGTTATCTAGAACCAGTGTTAAACAAAGTTTCCAATTTGCCACATAACCGCAGGCACGGCTTTCCGAAAGATTTAACCCTGCAGGGGTGCTCCAACTAGTCCATCACAAATTACCACAAGCCGCATAGAAATCCTCAATCACGAAGCTCACGATCTCGTCGGATTCCCTAGTGGAAAACCTCAACTCTGAGATTACCCAAAGCATCACCGGAATCCCGATGCACAAGATATCTCGTCAAAGGTAAAACTAATCTAGCAAGGCCGCCCGGCGTGTCGACGATCCCGAAAGGAGCCGCGTATCTCATTCTCAGGACACGACGGATAAGCACAGCATACGGTGGCCTGATAGAAATCTCCCGAGTTGCCCCGGGTTGGCCCCGCAAACGGCTCTAGTTTGGACGAGCACCAACAGCACTGGCCCCCCTGTATTATGTAGAATTACTCCTCGGGTAGCGCTAGCTCCCTATGCATTTCAATTTTATCAAGTTATTATGTTGGGCAAATACTACCAATGTTGGGCCTTGCCAGACCAGCTTTAATCTAAAACGAATTATCAAGGGGGTCCCCATAACAACCCCGATCGTGTTAGGAGCGCTCAAATATGGAACATAACACCGGTAGCCGAAACTAAGGGGGCAAAGGTGGAACAAAACACCAGGCTAGAAAGGCCGAGCCTTCCGCCTTTTACCAAGTATATAGGTGCATTAAATTAAATAGCATTAACATGGTGATATGACAAGGAACCCATGTTTTCACATGGAAGCAACTGCACCTGCAACTAGTAACGCTAACAACATGGTTAAGCAAGCGGTAACATAGCCGATTAGTGGTTTGCTAGGTTGAACAGGTTGAAGGTTTCCTGGCATTGTTGAGAGGCTGATATTTAACATGTGGTAGGCAACGAGACATAATCGGTAGAAACGGTAAAACTAGCATGGCAATGATAGTAATGGTATCTGGGGAAATGATCATCTTGCCTGAGATCCCGCTTGGAAGAAGAATGCCTCCGTGTAGCAGACGAACCGACGTAGTCGAACGGGTCCTCACATCCGACACACTTGCGGAACTCTATCGAGACGAAGCAAACCAGAAACACAAATCAACACACGATATTCACCACACTATGCACACCACATATGATGCATGAGCTACTGAATACATGCAAGTCACGGCATGACAATTCACGCAATCAAACACTACACATTAAGTGAAGTTCACTATGCAACGAGTTGCATATTGACGAAACTCCACGTTTATTATTTAGTTCTATCCCAATTAGATACACGACAATATTAAATGTGGTTAAACATGCAAGAGGTGAAGCGGAAATTAAACTACCTATCTAGACATTTTAAATGAGGTCAGAAATGACATATAGCACCTCCGAAACGACCTCACATGTTAATTTACAATTCTGTCCAGATCTGAACTAATGCATTTAATTAGTTATTAAACAGCAAAACAAATAGGTTCACGTGATTCTACGCGTCAAGACAAGCAATCTAGACATAAAGATCATCTCCAACTGAGCTACGGATCAAAAACTACGAGCTAAACAAGAAATAAATACAATCTGCCAAAATCAGCCACATAGCATATTCTGCGCCCCACAACTACGAGCTGCACAACTCCGATAAACTCAAGCAAGGCATGGCACGGAAGAGGGCAAGAAGCACTACTACAAACAACTAACAACAACTAGCATGGCAGCAAGGAACATTAGGGAAAGAAGTCACAAAATGGCTTCCCACACACTATTTCAGACTTAGTGAAAATTACACCTCGTGAAAGTGCAGTTTTCAGTCTGAAGCAATATTGACAGCAGAAAAACCTATAGCTACAGGACTCCAAATGGCATGAAAATTTACAGAATGCTAGAGAAACACAAGGGGTACAATTAACTCCATTGAACCAACCTCAAAAGAGCTAGAAATCACAAGATGCAAGCAAGACAAGACAGCAACAAAATATAACAGATTCCAGACTTAGAAATATTTCAGCTCCTCTAAACAGCACTATTTCTAGCAACTTGAGAGCAATCAAACCACAACTAAACATGCATTTCTATTGCAACCAAAAATACCAGGGGCTAAACAAAACATCCAAGATCAACTCTCTAGTTGACAACTCCGTCAAACGAAGCACGGAATAAATCCTATGAAATAAACAAAAGGGCATCACGGCAAAAATATCGCACGAACTAACTTGCTCTAATGCTAAAACTAATTGCACAGAAAAATCCCATGGATTTTTCTACCCCGGAAACATATAAAATATGTGGGGTTTGCACAACAAAATAAAGCCACACATAAATGCGGGAAAATAACCCATAATCGGGAAATTAAACTAGGGATAATTCCCTACACGTAAAAATACAATTGACCGCTCTAAAATACATGGAAAAATGGTCCCTAAAACATAGGCATTTAATCTACGGCATACGAGCAATCCGGACTTGCACGAAAATTAAATACGGGGCAAAACAATATAGGACAACACGTTAAACTAGGTGTTCGGCACGTAAAACTACGTCAAAAAATATGCAAGTTGTAAATTCGTAATCTACGCAAAATTCCACACGAAATCCATATGCTACACACCTCGTTCCGACACACGGAATAAAAACTACGGGCAAAACACCATTCGACTATATACTGAAATTAATTAAATTCTAAAACTAAAAAAAACACTATCGGGCTTCACGGGGGGGGGGGGGGGGGGTGCAGGATAAACCTAGCACCTAGTGCGCGAGTTCGGTGAGAGAGGGGCCTCACCTTGGGCCGAAAGGATCTGGGTCGCGGCTTGGTGATGGGCTCTAGCGCCGAGGGGAGGAGGTGGCTGGAGGGGCCAGCTGGCCTGAGGTGGCCTCGCCTGGCCAAGCCGGTTGGGCCGGGGCGCTGGAGGCGCGTAGCTGGGCCGGCTCGGGGCCTAGCCAAGCGGCCACGCGCGGTGCGGGAGCGGGGCGGTTCCCGTCGGGCTCCTCCCGAGCGGGAACCAGGGCGGCGGCAACGGGGATCCCGACGAGGAGGCGGGGCACCGGGGACGGGTGGCGAGGCACCAGCGGGACAAGGCCGAGGGCTCGATCCCGGCCAGATCCCGGGGACAGCGGGGCACCGGCGGCCGGCGGCGGGTCTCCATGGCGGCTACCGCTCGAGGCCGGCGGAGGACGGAGGAGCCGAGGACGGCGCGGCGAGGCCTCTGGCGAGGGGCGGCGACCTGGCGAGGGGAGAGCCATGGGGTGGCGGATCTGGGTGGCAGGAGGTGGCCCGGTGGCTTTGCTGCTCCGGCGAGGCAGCCATGGACGGGGAGCTCGGGAGCTCGGGGCAGAACGTGGGCGGCGGCGTGATCCGGGCCCAGATGGGCTCGGCGGGCCTGAAACGGGTCTTGCGGGCCGTCGGCGGCTGCGGGAGAGAGAGGCTGCGTGGAGAGGAGGAGAGGTGGGGCGGCGCGGATCCCGAGGTGAGACTAGGGTTAGCTAGAGTAGGCAGGTTTTGGGGGTCTATTTATAGGAAATGGGGCTAGGTTTAGCAGTTTTTCGCCCCGGTTTCAACCGCGCGGCCGGAATTAAACAATTCCGAACGCGGGACGTGCTAAGTGGCCGTGTTGTGTAGACATCCGGAGACGAGAGGGGAACGGGCGGCACGACAACGAATTTAAAAACTCCGACAGACGTCCGACGGTAGTCCGAAGACGGTGCCGCTATGGTCGACCGTTCGGGTACTAGACGGACTCCGATCGCGACAAAATTCGACAAGCGGCCTAACTAAAATAAATTACGACCGCATGCCAAGTTCCACCCCGATCAGAGAAAGTTCTACGCACGCTTTAAAAACAGGGTTACGACGGTGCCGCGGGCGCGTGCATGTGCGGTCGGACTCAGAACGGACAACGACGGGAACCGACATCTAACAACGGATGCAACTTTGAAAACTGGCGGCACGGAGATGCCGATGCAATGCAGATGATGCGCATGATGCGATGATGATGCGACAAATAAAAATAGACACACGACGGAAACCGAAAGAAAAGGGGAACCTTCTGGAACGTCGGCATCGGGCTGTCACAACTCTCCTACACTACAAGAGGATCTTGCCCCGAGATCCAAGAATGAAAGGGGGAGAGGATGAGAAAGAACAAGAGGTAAACATTTCGTCGGTTCTTTGACAACGAGTGAAACAATGATCCCTGAAGGTTGCAAAGCGATGAGGAATGATATGAGAAAGACGCAAGAATCCACGGAAAATTTCGGCAGCACTTCGGTAGAAAAATGGGACAAAAAAAATCGAAAAGGTAGGAGAATTAGACAATATTCACAACATTCAACTAAATAGAGCAAGGGAACACCATGATCTTGGTAAAACAACATAATAGACCCAAAAGAGCAACATCACAATACCTCCTGAACAATAGAATAGGAACTAGCTCATACGGAAGACGAGAATGACAACTACTAACTCCAATGAACTTGGCAAGCATCCTTGCAAGAAGAATTGGACGGAGTTGTTTGAAAACAACAACGAAAGAACAAGATAGTAGTGGGCTTAAGGACATCATTTCACATTTATAAGGTGACAACCAACCACGAAAAGAAACAAGGATAGTTGAAAGCAACAAGATATGAACACTTCTTACACCAAAAGGATACCTTGAGAACTGGGATTAATGACAAGCACCATTACAGCACAATCCATAGGAAAAGCTTTAGGTGAAATCCAAACCAGGATAGCTCAATGAAGAAATCATGGGTTGAAAATATCTCATGATCATAGAATTGGTGGGTTTAATTATCTCATTCTTGAGAGGAAAACTCTTCGAGGCTCCTATACTAACAAGAATGCTATAATACCACCTCAAAGGATAAAGGAAGAACAATTGCCATATAAATGCAATAGAAAGGATACTTGAGGTTCTTCAAGAAGAATCTTGAAGAACACTTGAGAAAGGATTGAAACCTTGAAAAACCACCATGACGGACCACCGTATACAAAAGAATGATGCAAAGATATCAAGGAAGAAAACAATAAGATTATAACCTGACCAGATTTAGATGAAGCCTCACAAAGAGATACTAAAAGAACTTGGAACTCCGGAAAAGAAATATAGGCACTTGAGAAAAGAATTGATACCATGAGCCACTCCGGATGAAGAATTCATATTACTTATGAACAATAATAAGAATTATGTTATGCTAATCCTTCATCAAGTTTAATTAATGACAAACAACGGATTTAGCATACCACTTATTCTTTTGAAATGATCTTGAAAGGAAGAGAGATAAGCACCACTTGAGGCAAAAATTGAAGGAAGCACCGGTAAGAATTCACAATTGAATGGAAACACCATGAATTACTGGAGATACATGAGAATGAAGAGATCATAAGCCACCTGAGAGAAAACTTGAATAAGGCACCGGATAATCGAGAGACGAACGAAGGGGCAACAATTGAGAAGAATTGAGGATGAAAGCTAACAGCTGAGAACGAAGAATCTTCTGAAATGATGGCCTTCGGAGGAACAAGAAATAAAATAACTCAGAATTGCACCGGGTAGCAAGAAAGGTGTTGGGTAACGTAGCATAAATTCAAAAATTTCCTACGCATATTCAGATCTTCCTATGGAGAGACCAGCAACGAGAGAGGGGTAAGAGCATCTTCATACCTTTGAAGATCGCTAAGCGGAAGCGTTGCTAGAACGCGGTTGATGGAGTCGTACTCACAGCGATTTTGATCTAGTGCCGAACTACGACACCTCCGCGTTCAACACACGTGCAGCCCGGTGACGTCTCCCGCACCTTGATCCAGCAAGGAGGAGGGAGAGGTTGGGGAAGAACTCCAGCAACACGACGGCATGGTGTCGATGGAGAGACGAGGTCTCCCGGCAGGGCTTCGCCAAGCACCGGCAGAGAGTGACAAATCCCGATCTCGATTCGTACCAACCCAACAGACACTTTCGGAGGTACCCGTAGTGCACCTTTATAGTCACCCAGTTACGTTGTGACGTTTGATACACCCAAAGCACTCCTACGGTCTCCGGGAGTTGCACAATCTCACGGTCGAAGGAAAAGATACTTGACATTAGAAAAGCTTTAGCATACGAACAATACGATCTAGTGCTATGCTTAGGATTGGGTCTTGTCCATCACATCATTCTCCCAATGATGTGATCCCGTTATCAATGACATCTAATGCCCATGATCAGGAAACCATGATCATCTATTTACTAACGAGCTAGCCAACTAGAGGCTTGCTAGGGACACATTGTGATCTATATATTCACACATGTATTACTGTTTCCTGTTAATACAATTATAGCATGAACAAATAGACGATTATCATGAACAAGGAAATATGATAATAACCATTTTATTATTGCCTCTAGGGCATATTTCCAACAGTCTCCCACTTGCACTAGAGTCAATAATCTAGTTACATTGTGATGTATCGAATACCCATAGCATTATGGTGTTGATCATGTTTTGCTCATGGAAGAGGTTTAGCCAACGGGTCTGCAATATTCAGATCCGTGTGTACTCTACAAATATCTATCACTCCACTCTGGACATGGTCCTGGATGGAGTTGTAGCGGCGTTTGATGTGCTTCGTCTTCAGGTGAAACCTGGGCTCCTTGGCTATGGCAATGGCCCCAGTGTTATCACAGAAGAGTGTCATTGGACCCGACGCACTTGGAACCACTCCAAGGTCGGTGATGAGCTCCTTCATCCAAATTCCTTCATGAGCTGCTTCTGAAGTAGCTATGTACTCCGCTTCACATGTAGATGCTGCCACGACTTCTTGCTTGCTGCTGCACCAGCTCACTGCCCCACCATTCAACACATATAGTATCCGGTCTGTGACTTAGAGTCATCCGGATCTGTGTCGAAGCTAGCGTCGACGTAACCCTTTACGACGAGCTCTTCGTCACCTCCATAAATGAGAAACATTTCCTTAGTCCTTTTCAGGTACTTAAGGATATTCTTGACCACTGTCCAGTGTTCCATACCGGGATCACTTTGGTACCTCCCTACCAAACTTATGGCAAGGTTTATATCAGGTCTGGTACACAACATGGCATACATTAGAGAGCCCACGGCTGAAGCGTAGGGGACATAACTCATCTTCTCTCTATCTGCTGCCGTGGTCGGCGACTGAGTCTTACTCAATCTCATACCTTGCAAAACTGGCAAGAACCCTTTCTTTGAGTTTTGCATATTGAACTTCTTCAATATCTTGTCAAGGTATGTACTTTGCAAAAGACCTATGAGGCGTCTCGATCTATCTCTATAGATCTTGATGCCTAATATGTATGCAGCTTCTCCAAGGTACTTCATTGAAAAACTCTTGTTCAAATAGGCCTTTATGCTCTCCAACATCTCTATATTATTCCCCATAAATAATATGTCATCCACATATAGTATGAGGAAAGCTACAGAGCTGCCACTCACTTTCTTGTACAGACATGTTTCTCCGTAAACCTGTATGAACCCAAACGCTTTAATCACCTCATTAAAGCGAATGTTCCAACTCCAAGATGCTTGCACCAGCCCATAGATGGAGCGCTGGAGCTTGCACACTTTGTTAGCACCCTTAGGGTCGACAAAACCTTCTGGTTGCATCATATACAACTCCTCTTTAAGGTTCCCCTTAAGGAACGCTGTTTTGACGTCCATTTGCCAAATTTCATAATCATAAAAGGCGGCAATTGCTAACATGATTCGGACTGATTTCAGCTTCGGTACGGGAGAGAAAGTCTCTTTGTAGTCAACTCCTTGAATTTGTCGAAAACCTTTGCGACAAGTCGAGCTTTGTAAACGGTTACATTACCCTTTGCATCAGTCTTCTTCTTGAAGATCCATTTATTTTCTATGGCTCGCCGGTCATCGGGCAAGTCCACCAAAGTCCATACTTTGTTCTCATACATGGATCCTATCTCGGATTTCATAGCCTCAAGCCATTTGTTGGAATCCGGGCCCGCCATCGCTTCTTCATAGTTCGAAGGTTCACCGTTGTCTAACAACATGATTTCCATCACAGGGTTGCCGTACCACTCTGGTGCGGAGCGTGCCCTTGTGGACCTTCGCGGTTCAGTAGTAACTTCATCCGAAGCTTCATGATCATCATCATTAACTTCCTCTTCAGTTGGTGTAGGCGCCACAGGAACAACTTCCCGCGCTGCGCTACTATCCTGTTCGAGAGGGGGTGTAACTACCTCATCAAGTTCTACCTTCCTCCCACTTACTTCTTTCGAGAGAAACTCTTTCTCTAGAAAGGATCCGTTCTTGGCAACAAAGGTTTTACCTTCGGATCTAAGATAGAAGGTATACCCAATAGTTTCCTTAGGGTATCCTATGAATACGCATTTCTCCACTTTGGGTTCGAGCTTTTCTGGTTGAAGTTTCTTCACATAAGCATCGCAGCCCCAAACTTTAAGAAACGACAACTTAGGTTTCTTGCCAAACCATAGTTCATACGGTGTCGTCTCAACGGATTTAGACGGTGCCCTATTTAAAGTGAATGCTGCAGTTTCTAATGCGTATCCCCAAAATGATAGCGGTAAGTCGGTAAGAGACATCATAGATCGTACCATATCTAATAAAGTGCGATTATGACATTCACACACCCCATTACGTTGCGGTGTGCCAAGCGGCGTCAGTTGTGAAACGATTCCACACTTCCTTAGGTGTGTGCCAAACTCGTGACTCAAATATTCTCCTCCACAATCAGATCGTAGACATTTAATTTTTTCTGTCACGTTGATTCTCAACCTCACTCTGAAATTCCTTGAACTTTTCAAACGTCTCAGATTTGTGCTTCATCAAGTAGATATACCCATACCTACTCAAATCATCGGTGAGAGTGAGAACATAACGATAACCACCGCGAGCTTCAACGTTCATTGGACCACACACATCAGTATGTATTATTTCCAATAAGTCGGTTGCTCTCTCCATTATTCCTGAGAATGGAGTCTTAGTCATCTTGCCCATGAGGCACAGTTCGCATGTGTAAAATGATTCAAAGTCAAGAGACTCTAATAGTCCATCAATATGGAGCTTCTTCATGCGCTTAACGCCGATATGACCAAGGCGGCAGTGCCACAAGTATGTGGGACTGTCATTATCAACTTTACATCTTTTGGTACTCACACTATGAATATGTGTAACATCACGATCGAGATTCATCAAGAATAAACCATTCACCAGCGGAGCATGACCATAAAACATATCACTCATATAAATAGAACAACCATTATTCTCTGACTTAAATGAGTAGCCGTCTCGCATTAAGCAAGACCCTGATACAATGTTCATGCTTAAAGCTGGTACTAAATAACAATTATTAAGGTTTAAAACTAATCCCGATGGTAGACCTAGAGGTAGCGTGCCGACGGCGATCACATCGACCTTTGAACCATTCCCGACGCGCATCGTCACCTCGTCCTTGGCCAGTCTCCGCTTATTCCGCAGTTCCTGCTTTGAGTTGCAAATGTGAGCAACAATACCGGTATCAAATACCCAGGAGCTACTACGAGCGCTGGTAAGGTACACATCAATAACATGTATATCACATATACCTTTAACGTTGCCGGCCTTCTTGTCCGCTAAGTATTTGGGGCAGTTCCGCTTCCAGTGACCCTTTCCCTTGCAATAGAAGCACTCAGTCTCAGGCTTGGGTCCGTTCTTTTTCTTCTTCCCGGCATCTGGCTTACCGGGCGCGGCAACAGCTTGGCCGTCTTTCTTGAAGTTCTTCTTACCCTTGCCTTTCTTGAAACTAGTGGTCTTGTTGACCATCAAAACTTGATGCTCTTTCTTGATTTCTACTTCTGCAGAATTGAGCACCGAGTACAACTCGGGAATGGTCTTCTCCATCCCTTGCATGTTGTAGTTAAGCACAAAGCCTTTGTAGCTTGGTGGGAGAGACTGGAGGATTCTGTCAATTATAGCATCATCCGGAAGTTCGACTCCAAGTGAAGTCAGACGACCGTGTAACCCAGACATTTTGAGTATGTGCTCACTGACAGAACTGTTCTCTTCCATCTTACAGCTAAAGAACTTGTCGGAGACTTCATATCTCTCGGCACGGGCATGAGCTTGAAAAACTAGCTTCATCTCCTGGAACATCTCATATGCCTCATGTTGCTCAAAACGCCTTTGGAGCCCCGTTTCTAAACTGTATAACATGCTACACCTAACCAGAGAGTAGTCATCACTCCGCGTTTTCCAGACGTTCAGAATGTCCTGGGCTGCTGCGGGAGCGGGAGGGTCACCTAGCGGCGCATCAAGGACATAAGCCTTTTTAGCTGCTTCAAGGACGAGCTTCAAGTTGCGAACCCAGTCCGCATAGTTGCTACCATCATCTTTCAGCTTGTTTTTCTCTAGGAATGCGTTGAAATTGAGGTTGACGTTGGACATCTACAATATTTATAAAGACAACTTTTAGACTAAGTTCATGACAATTAAGTTCATTTAATCAAATTAAATATGAACTCCCACTTAAATCGACATCCCTCTAGTCATCTAAGTGATACATGATCCATGTTGACTAACCCGTGTCCGATCATCACGTGAGACGGACTAGTCACCATGGTGAGCAACTCCATGCTGATCGTATTCAACCATACGAATCATGTTCGACCTTTCGGTCTCTTGTATTCGAGGTCATGTCTGTACATGCTAAGCTCGTCGAGTCAACCTAGGTGTTTCGCCTGTGTAAATCTGGCTTACACCCGTTGTATGCGAACCTTAGATTCTATCACACCCGATCATCACGTGGTGCTTCGAGACAACGAACCTTCGCAATGGTGCACACTTAGGGGAATACGTTCTCGAAATTTCAAGAGGGATCATCTTATTATGCTACCGTCGTTCTAAGCAATAAGATGTAAAACATGATAAACATCACAATGCAATCATATAGTGACATGATATGGCCATTATCATCTTTGCTCTTTCGATCTCCATCTTCAGGCATCGCATGATCATCATCGTCACCGGCGTGACACCATGATCTCCATCATCATGATCTCCATCATCGTGTCTCCGTGAAGTCGTCACGCCAACTACTACTATCACTACTACTATAGCTAACCGTTAGCAATGAAGTAAAAGTAGTAAGCACATGGCGTTGCATCTCATACAATAAATTAAGACAACTCCTATGGCTCCTGCCGGTTGTCATACTCATCGACATGCAAGTCGTGAAACCTATTACAATAACATGATCATCTCATACATCATACATGCAACATCACAACTTTGGCCATATCACATCACATGTCAAACCCTGCAAAAACAAGTTAGACGTCCTCTAATTGTTGTTGCAAGTTTTACGTGGCTGATTTGGGTTTCTAGCAAGAACGCCTTCTTACCTACGTGACAGCCACAACGATGATATGCCAAAGCTATTTACCCTTCGTAAGGACCCTTTTCATCAAATCCAATCCGACTAGAGTAGGAGAGACAGACACCCGCTAGCCACCTTTATGCATGGTGTGCATGTCTGTCGGTGGAACCAGTCTCACGTAAGCGTACGTGTAAAGTCGGTTTGGGCCGCTTCATCCCACAATACCGCCCGAAAATAATAAGACTAGTAGCGGCAAGCAAGTTGACAAATCATCGCCCACAACTTTTGTGTTCTACTCGTGCATAGAATCTACGCATAGAAAACCTAGCTCGGATGCCACTGTTGGGTAACGTAGCATAAATTCAGAAATTTCCTACGCATATTCAGATCTTCCTATGGAGAGACCAGCAACGAGAGAGGGGTAAGAGCATCTTCATACCTTTGAAGATCGCTAAGCGGAAGCGTTGCTAGAACGCGGTTGATGGAGTCGTACTCGCAGGGATTCCGATCTAGTGCCGAACTACGGCACCTCCGCGTTCAACACACGTGCAACCCGGTGACGTCTCCCGCAACTTGATCCAGCAAGGAGGAGGGAGAGGTTGGGGAAGAACTCCAGCAACACGACGGGGTGGTGTCGATGGAGAGACGAGGTCTCCCGGCAGGGCTTCGCCAAGCACCGGTAGAGAGGAGGAGGAAGAGGGGCAGGGCTGCGCCGAGAGAGAGGGAAAACCGTGTGTCTCAATGGCCAAAACCCCTCTATAATTATAGGAGGAGGGGGAGGGGGGTGCGCCACCCCTAGGGTTCCCCCCTAGGTGGTGCGGAAGCCACCAGATGGGAGGGGGCGGCGATCAGGACATGGAAAGGGGGGGCGCACCCTAGGTGGGCCTTGGGCCTCGCCTGCGCCTAGGGTTTCCCCCTTCCCCCTTCTCTGGTGCGCATGGGCTGGGTGGGGGGCGCACCAGCCCACCTAGGGGCTGGTTCCCTTCCCCACTTAGCCCTTCTAGCCTCCCGGGGTCGTTGCCCCCCTTCGGTGGTCCCCCGGGGCCACCTCCGGTGGTCCCGGTACATTACCGGTGACGCCCGAAACACTTCCGGTGTCCAAAACCATCCGTCCTATATATCAATCTTTACCTCCGGACCATTCCGGAGCTCCTCGTGACGTCCGGGATCTCATCCGGGACTCCGAATAACTTTCAGTAACCTCGTATAACAATTCCCTATAACCCTAGCGTCATCGAACCTTAAGTGTGTAGACCCTACGGGTTCGGGAGACAGGCAGACATGACCGAGACACCTCTCTGGCCAATAACCATCAGCGGGGTCTGGATTCCCATGGTGGCTCCCACTTGCTCCATGATGATCTCATCGGATGAACCACGATGTCAAGGATTCAATCAATCCCGTATACGATTCCCTTTGTCTGTCGGTATAGAACTTGCCCGAGATTCGATCGTTGGCATACCTATACCTTGTTCAATCTCGTTACCGGTAAGTCTCTTTACTCGTTCCGTAGCACGTCATCGTGTGACTAACTCCTTAGTCACATTGAGCTCATGATGATGTTCTACCGAGTGGGCCCAGAGATACCTCTCTGTCACACAGAGTGACAAATCCCGATCTCGATTCGTACCAACCCAACAGACACTTTCGGAGGTACCCGTAGTGCACCTTTATAGTCACCCAGTTACGTTGTGACGTTTGATACACCCAAAGCACTCCTACGGTATCCGGGAGTTGCACAATCTCACGGTCAAAGGAAAAGATACTTGACATTAGAAAAGCTTTAGCATACGAACAATACGATCTAGTGCTATGCTTAGGATTGGGTGTTGTCCATCACATCATTCTCCCAATGATGTGATCTCGTTATGAATGACATCTAATGCCCATGATCAGGAAACCATGATCATCTATTGACTAACGAGCTAGCCAACTAGAGGCTTGCTAGGGACACATTGTGATCTATCTATTCACACATGTATTACTGTATTCACACATGTATTACTGTTTCCTGTTAATACAATTATAGCATGAACAAATAGACGATTATCATGAACAAGGAAATATGATAATAACCATTTTATTATTGCCTCTAGAGCATATTTCCAACAAAAGGATCACTCATGATTTGAACAAATAAGATGACGACACCAAGCTGAAATGATGAATCTCGAAGAGAATGGACCAAGATTCGAGAGAAACACTCCTTCAAATTGCAAGCTGAGAACGATGACGAGGAACAACACCAAGAAAAGTTGAGACCTCCGGAATAAGAAGATTGCAAGGTTGAGCCAAAATTATGAGAATTAACTCAAATAGATCTTGAAGAAGGAATAAGACTGATGAAATTCACACTTACGTCATAGATGAAAGAATTAGAGATCTCCGGAAAGATTAAAAGCTATAACAGACCCTCGGAAAAACCTGTGGGTTATGGGCCCACTCGAAGAAACCATCGTTAGAAAAGATTGCTTAGAAGAGAGATATTGCACCGGTATGAAGAGAACTAGATGAGGTTAGCACCTCGAAATAATTCCATAATTGAGAACAAGAAACTTCTGGGATAACTTCAACGCTCCGGAAAGAATAGAGATAAATGCCAACAGAAGACTAGATAAGAATTTCCAACACACGAAAGAATTACAAGGACGAAAGGAATATGATGAACACGGACAACTGAATTAAATTCACCGGTAAAGATGAGAAGAATGAACAAGTATGACACAAGTCTCCTGAGACTCTTCACAATGAATCACCGGCTACAAAAGGAAGAAGAGATAGCGGAAGCATCACTGAAATGAAATGCAGTTGGATGAAATCCAATCACTGAAGAAAAAGGGCGGGAGGGCGGGGAAAAACAAAGACAACTTGGGCTAGATGAGTTGAACTCCGGAATAAAATGAGAGAATGATCTTGCAAAATTGGAGAGGATAGAATTCACTGCAGAGAAGCACACCGGTTGAATGGAATTGATAAGACGATCTGAATGAGCAACGAATTTGCACTCACATAAAAATATGAGAACACGGATTAGGACAGATCTGAAATCACCACTTGACATCGAAGCAACACCAATTACCTTATTCCAACAAAACAATGGGTGAGGCTTAAGAAACAAGCCAGAACAAACTCATGAGAAAGATTTCGTCCGATATTTTCGTGGACAAGATCGCACGGGCTCGATTTACAGTAGCCATCAAGTGCAAGGCAGTGCACCCGACATACAAAGTATCCCCGAGTCGTAGCAAGCTACAAGGACTCTTTAAGACACAACGTGTACCGCTGTAAGTCGACCGTGAACAAACGAATCCACTAGATGTCGAACCCCAACCTAACATCATGTATTTGTTGGAAGACTGTCCTATAAGTACCTACTTGAATTCCCACCTAAGAATTCCCAAAATATCTGGTCATGCAATCTGGTACACGGATACAAGGAGTAATATCACACAACTCCTATACTAACCCGTCACCCGTATCACATCCGTCAACACACGACCAGAATCTCGGACCTTCATCTACAACAGACCTTCGTGATCACAACGATACAAAGTATGGCAGTACCCCCGAACAATCTGCACCAGTACTGGGGACATCGGGGTTATCTCGCCACTACTAGTATTGAAGCAATTACGAACATCCTTCGTACTGAGATATTAAGAAATCTGAATGATAACGATGTGCTCAAGAATCCCCTGGAGCTCAACTCCCCGGAAGAAAATCAAGTCAGACAGGAGGCACCAAGACAGAACTCCGTCACATCGGCATCATATAGATTCCAAAAATATCCGCGTGATCCTAATTTTTTTTTGAGTGAGAAGAGGAGTAGAATTAACTTATTTCATCAAGAATCCTCACCAGAGCATAGAAGAGGAGAAAAAAGAATCCTACTCTCCGATATATAACTAGACTCAAAATAGTTTTTCACTAGACTCGACTCGGCCAAGTTCGATCAATCAAGGGGGCTCCTAGGTCGGTACGGCTCTGATACCAACTTGTCACGCCCAAGATGCGACTCTATCCTCAATTTGGCACGAAGGCCTCGTCAGGGATAGAAGCGCATCTCGTCGTGTCGCAAGAATGGATATCGTTACAAGTACATGTACTGAAAAGAAGAGATATATAACAGAGTTGGCTTACACTCGCCACATGCTACATCAGAGTCACATCAGTACATTATATAATCATCAAGAGTAAGAGCAGGGTCCGACTACGGACGAAAACAAACAAGAAAATAAGAACGACGTCCATCCTTGCTATCCCAGGCTACCGGCCTGGAACCCATCCTAGATCGATGAAGAAGAAGAAGAAGAAGAAGCAACTCCAAATGAACAATCAACGCGCTCGCGTCAATAACATTTACCTGTACCTGCAACTGGTGTTGTAGTAATCTGTGAGCCACAGGGGACTCAGCAATCTCATTTCCAAAGGTATCAAGACTAGCAAAGCTTAATGGGTAAGGTACGGTTAAGTGGTGAGGTTGCAGCAGCGACTAAGCATATATTTGGTGGCTAAACTTACGAGTACAAGAATAAGAGGGGGGAAGATCTACGCATAACGGACGTGACTACTGATGATCAAATGAATGATCCTGATCACATACCTACATCAGACTTAACCCCACCGTGTCCTCGGTCGGAGAAAGAACTCACGAAAGAGACAGTCACGGTTACGCACACAGTTGGCAGTTTTAATTAAGTTAACTTCGAGTTATCTAGAACCAGTGTTAAACAAAGTTTCCAAGTTGCCACATAACCGCGGGCACGGCTTTCCGAAATATTTAACCCTGCTGGGGTGCTCCAACTAGTCCATCACAAATTACCACAAGACGCATAGAAATCCTCAATCACGGAGCTCGCGATCTCGTCGGATTCCCTAGTGGAAAACCTCAGCTCTGAGATTACCCAAAGCATCACCGGAATCCCGATGCACAAGATATCTCGTCAAAGGTAAAACTAATCCAGCAAGGCCGCCCGGCGTGTCGACGATCCCGATAGGAGCCGCATATCTCGTTCTCAGGACACGACGGATAATCACAGCATACGGTGGCCTGATAGAAATCTCCCGAGTTGCCCCGGGTTGGCCCCGCAAACGGCTCTAGTTTGGACCAGCACCAACAGCACTGCCCCCCTGTATTATGTAGAATTACTCCTCGGGTAGCGCTAACTCCCTATGCATTTCAATTTTATCAAGTTATTATGTTGGGCAAATACTACCAATGTTGGGCCTTGCCAGACCAGCTTTAATCTAAAACGAATTATCAAGGGGGTCCCCATAACAACCCCGATCGTGTTAGGAGCGCTCAAATATGGAACATAACACCGGTAGCCGAAACTAAGGGGGCAAAGGTGGAACAAAACACCAGGCTAGAAAGGCCAAGCCTTCCACCTTTTACCAAGTATATAGGTGCATTAAATTAAATAGCATTAATATGGTGATATGACAAGGAACCCATGTTTTCACATGGAAGCAACTGCACCTGCAACTAGCAACGCTAACAACATGGTTAAGCAAGCGGTAACATAGCCAATCAGTGGTTTGCTAGGTTGAACAAGTTGAAGGTTTCCTGGCATTGTTGAGAGGCTGATATTTAACATGTGGTAGGCAACGAGACATAATCGGTAGAAACGGTAAAACTAGCATGGCAATGATAGTAATGGTATCTGGGGAAATGATCATCTTGCCTGAGATCCCGCTTGGAAGAAGAATGCGTCCGTGTAGCAGACGAACCGACGTAGTCGAACGGGTCCTCACATCCGACACGCTTGCAGAACTCTATCGAGACGAAGCAAACCGGAAACACAAATCAACACACGATATTTACCAGACGATGCACAACACATATGATGCATGAGCTACTGAATACATGCAAGTCACGGCATGACAATTCACGCAATCAAACACTACACATTAAGTGAAGTTCAATATGCAACGAGTTGCATATTGACGAAACTCCACGTTTATTATTTAGTTCTATCCCGATTAGATACACGACAATATTAAATGTGGTTAAACATGCAAGACGTGAAGCGGAAATTGAACTACCTATCTAGACATTTTAAATGAGGTCGGAAATGACATATAGCACCTCCGAAACGACCTCACATGTTAATTTACAATTCTGTCCAGATCTGAACTAATGCATTTAATTAGTTATTAAACAGCAAAACAAATAGGTTCACGTGATTCTACGCGTCAAGACAAGCAATCTAGACATAAAGATCATCTCCAACGGAGCTACGGATCAAAAACTACGAGCTAAACAAGAAATAAATACAATCTGCCAAAATCAGCCACATAGCATATTCTGCGCCCCACAACTACGAGCTACACAACTCCGATAAACTCAAGCAAGGCATGGCACGGAAGAGGGCAAGAAGCACTACTACGAACAACTAACAACAACTAGCATGGCAGCAAGGAACACTAGGGAAAGAAGTCACAAAATGGCTTCCCACACACTATTTCAGACTTAGTGAAAATTACACCTCGTGAAAGTGCAGTTTTCAGTCTGAAGCAATATTGACAGCAGCAAAACCTATAGTTACAGGACTCCAAATGGCTTGAAAATTTACAGCATGGTAGAGAAACACAAGGGGTACAATTAACTCCATTGGACCAACTTCAAAAGAGCTATAGAGCACAAGATGCAAGCAAGACAAGACAACAACAAAATATAACAGATTCCAGACTTAGAAATATTTCAGCTCCTCTAAACAGCACTACTTCTAGCAACTTGAGAGCAATCAAACCACAACTAAACATGCATTTCTATTGCAACCAAAAATACCAGGGGCTAAACAAAACATCCAAGATCAACTCTCTAGTTGACAACTCCGTCAAACGAAGCACGGAATAAATCCTATGAAATAAACAAAAGGGCATCACGACAAAAATATCGCACGAACTAACTTGCTCTAATGCTAAAAATAATTGCACAGAAAAATCCCATGGATTTTTCTACCCCGGAAACATATAAAATATGTGGGGTTTGCACAACAAAATAAAGCCACACATAAATGCGGGCAAATAACCCATATACAGGAAATTAAACTAGGGACAATTCCCTACACGTAAAAATACAATTGACCGCTCTAAAATACATGAAAAAATGGTCCCTAAAACATAGGCATTTAGTCTACGGCATACGAGCAATCCGGCACGTAAAACTACGTCAAAAAAATATGCAAGTTGTAAATTCGTAATCTACGCAAAATTCTACACGAAATCCATATGCTACACACCTCGTTCCGACACACGGAATAAAAACTACGGGCAAAACACCATTCGACTATATACTGAAATTAATTAAATTCTAAAACTAAAAAAAACACTATTGGGCTTCACGGGGGGGGGGGGGGGGCAGGATAAACCTAGCGCCTAGTGCGCGAGTTCGGTGAGAGAGGGGCCTCACCTTGGGCTGAAAGGATCAGGGCCACGGCTTGGTGATGGGCTCTAGCGCCGAGGGGAGGAGGTGGCTGGAGGGGCGAGCTGGCCTGAGGTGGCCTCGCCTGGCGAGGCCGGTTGGGCCGGGGCGCTGGAGGCGCGTAGCTGGGCCGGGTCGGGTCCCAGCCGAGCGGCCACGCGCGGTGCGGGAGCGGGGCGGTTCCCGTCGGGCTCCTCCCGAGCGGGAACCAGGGCGGCGGCGTCGGGGATCCCGGCGAGGAGGCGGGGCACCGGGGACGGTTGGCGAGGCACTAGCGGGACAAGGCCGAGGGCTCGACCCCGGCCAGATCCCGGGGACAGTGGGGCACCGACGGCCGGCGGCGGGTCTCCATGGCGGCTACCGCTCGAGGCCGGCGGAGGACGGAGGAGCCGAGGACGGCGCGGCGAGGCCTCCGGCGAGGGGCGGCGACCTGGCGCGGGGAGAGCCATGGGGAGGCGGATCTGGGTGGCGGGAGGTGGCCCGGTGGCTCTGCTGCTCCGGCGAGGCAACCATGGACGGGGAGCTCGGGAGCTCGGGGCAGAACGTGGGCGGCGGCGTGATCCGGGCCCAGATGGGCTCGGCAGGCCCGAAACGGGTCTCGCGGGCCGGCGGCGGCTGCGGGAGAGAGGCTGCGTGGAGAGGAGGAGAGGTGGGGCGGCGCGGATCCCGAGGTGGGACTAGGGTTAGCTAGAGTAGGCAGGTTTTGGGGGTCTATTTATAGGAAATGGGGCTAGGTTTAGCAGTTTTTCGCCCCGGTTTCAACCACGCGGTCGGAATTAAACAATTCCGAACGCGGGACGTGCTAAGTGGCCGTGTTGTGTAGACATCTGGAGACGAGAGGGGAACGGGCGGCGCGACAACGAATTTAAAAACTCCGACAAACGTCCGACGGTAGTCCGAAGACGGTGCCGCTACGGTCGACCGTTCGGGTACCAGACGGAGTCCGATCGTGACAAAATTCGACAGGCGGCCTAACTAAAATAAATTACGACCGCATGCCAAGTTCCACCCCGATCAGAGAAAGTTTTACGCACGCTTTAAAAACAGGGTTACGACGGTGCCGCGGGCGCGTGCATGTGCGGTCGGACTCAGAACGGACAACGACGGGAACCGGCAACTAACAACGGATGCAACTTTGAAAACTGGCGGCACGGAGATGCCGATGCAATGCAAATGATGCGCATGATGCGATGATGATGCGACAAATAAAAATAGACACACGACGGAAACCTAAAGAAAAGGGGAACCTTTTGGAACGTCGGCATCGGGCTGTCACAGGTTGGTACTACCCTGATACTGACTTGTAACACCCAAGATGCGACTCTATCCTTATTTTGGCATGAGGACCTCGACAGGGATAGAAGCACACCTCGTCGTTTTGCAAGAATGGATATCATTACAAGTACATGTATAGAATAGATGAGTATATGGAATTGGCTTACACTCGCCACAAGCTACATCAAGTTCACATCAATACAACAATATACAACCATCATGAAGAAGAGCACGGTCCGACTACGGACGAACACAAACGATAAAAGAACGACTTCCATCCTTGCTATCCTAGGCTACCGGCCTGGAACCCATCCTAGATCGATGAGGAAGAAGAAGAAGAAACTCCAAACACACAATCATCGCACTCACGTCATAATATCACTTTACTTGTACGTGCAACTGGTGTTGTAGTAATCTATGAGCCACAGGGGACTCAGCAATCTCATTTCCAAAGGTATCAAGACTAGCAAAGCTTAATGGGTGAGGTATGGTTAAGTGGTGAGGCTGCAGCAAGCGACTAAGCATTTATTTTTGTTGTCTATCTTACGAGTACAAGAACAAAAGAGGGGGATGAGATACGCATAACGAACATCAATAAGGGATGATCAAATGAATGATCGTGAACACCTACTTACGTCAGACATAACCCCACCGTGTCCTCAGTCGAGAAGGAGCTCACAAAAGAGACAGTCACAGTTATGCACATAGTTGGCATATTTTAATTAAGCTTACTTCAAGTTATCTAGAACCGTATGTTAAACAAAGTTTCCAAGTTGCCACATAACCTCGGGCACATCTTTCCGAAATATTTAACCCTGTAGGGGTGCTTCAACTAGTCCATCACAAATTACCACAAGCCGCATAGAAAGCCTCGATCATGAAACTCGTGGTCTCCTCGGATTCCTTAGTGGAAAAACTCAACTCTGAGATAGCCCAAAGCATCATCGGAATCCCGATGCACAAGATATTTCGTCAAAGATAAAACAAGTCCAGCAAGGTCACCCGACGTGTCGATGAACCCGATAGGAGCCGCGTATCTCGTTCCCAGGACACGACGGATGAGTGATGGTTTCCATGTCGTAACACCGGGTTGCCCCGTGGGGGGTTAATAAGCTGCTCTGGGTTGGACCAACACTCATGACGAGCATTGGCCCTCGGGTTGATTAAGTATCCTTGGGTTAATTACTCCCTATGTGGTTCACTAGTTATTAGGCAAAGGTAGTACCACAGTTGGGCCTTGCCAGACCAGCCTTAAACTAAAACGAATTATCAAGGGGGTCCCCATAACAACCCCGATCATGTTAGGAGCGCTCAATTATGGAATATAACACCGGTAGCCGAAACTAAGGCGACAAAGATGGAACAAAATAACAGGCTAGAAGGCCAGTGCTTCCACCTTTACCAAGTATACAGGTGCATTATATTATTAGCAATTAATATGGTGATATAACAAGGAACCCATGTTTTCACATGGAAGAAACTGCACCTGCAACTAGCAATGCTATCAAAGGCTGAGCAAGTAGTAACATTGCCAAACAGTGGTTTGCTAGGTTGTAGAAAGGTTAAATTTCATGGCAATGTTGAGAGGCTGACATTTAAGTGGTAGGCAGCGAGACATATCAAAAGAAACAAGGCAACTAGCATGGCATTGATAGTAATGGTATCTAGGGAACTGGTCATCTTGCGTGAGATCCCGCTTGGAAGAAGTACGAATCCGTGAAGCAGGCAAACCAACATAGTCGAACAGATCCTCACAATCCGACACGCTTGCAGAACTCTATCGAGACGAAGCAAACATGAAACAAGAATCAACACATGATATTCACCACGGCACATGCACGATATGATGCACACCCTAATATGATGCATGATCGGTTCCAATTATGCAATGCATGTCATGAAAAATCACAACAATCGAGCACTACACAATAAGTGAAGCTCAATATGCAACGAGTTGCATATTGACGAAACTCCACATACGAATTATTTAGTTCACTCCCGTTTAAGTACACGACAATATTAAATGTTGTTTAAACATGGAAAGGGGTGAAGCATGTGATTCTACATGACATTCTAGTCGGTTTACACATATAACACATTTGAATGGAGCTACGGTTACAAGATATGTGGAACACAAGATATTATGCCATGAATGCAACGTGCATGCAATATTTATGAAAACATTGGCAAGAAGGGTATGACGCATGTGTCGCCATGGTGAAAGAAAGGGAACCATGGCGACTAAATGGAAACGATGCCACGACAATGTCTCGGTCCCGATAACTCGATGAGATACCGATGCAAAAGAATTGTGAGCATGTGCGTGTCATGCCAAAGAATGATTGGGAGATCCCGGTTACTGGGTTCCCATGTGTCGAGGCACGACAAAAGAAGGACAACGTGCAACGAGCAATCACATAAGGTGCAACATATGGTTCATCTCATACATCACATGCATTCGGTCCACAGGTGATCGTCTCGCTGGTTATACCTTTGAAGCGTGCGTTCGGGGTGGACCGAGGTTCGCCGAGGCAAGTAGTCGTTCACGGGACGTTGTAGACGTCGTTGAAGTAGTGGTACCCGCGTCTTCGGCGATGGTAGTTGTACTCGCGATCTTGAGGACGGTCGTAGAGGTTCAGGTCTTGCAAGGCTTGCATTCGTGTAGTCGATCTCGGCGTAACCGAGGGGTATTTGGTCTCATGCAGAGACCTTAATGTGATCCAAAACAAAACATCACCCAAGGCTTCGAGCCAACATTTCCCAAAGACAAAACGAACCGGTTGCAACCCCCGACAACGAACTTGCTGATACGTCCCAAACGTATCTATATTTTCTGCTTGTTCCATGACCTTTTGGGTGACATTGTTATATATTTTGCTACACTTTTATATCATTTTACACATATTTGGACTAACCTACTAACTCAGTGCACCCAATGCCAGTTTCTGTTTGCTGATGTCTATTTTGCAGGGGCTTTTAACCAATTTTCCGAAGCCCAAAAAATTCCAGAAAAAATATATAAAAAATCAGTGAAACATAAGCTTCCGGATCATCGAAGATGAGTCAGAGGGGGGCCAAGGGCCTCCCAGGGGACCTGCTGGCGCGGCCAGGCCCTAGGTCGCGCCAGGAAGCCGCCTGGGTGGTCCCACCTCCTCCGGTGCCCTCCTTTGGCCTATATTTAGAGTCCCGAGAGGAAACCCTTCCACATCTTCTAGAATCACGAATTTCTCCATCGTTCCGCCGCCACAGCGCTTCCGAGATCGGGAGCGTTAGGAGACCTCTTCCCGGCACCCTGCCAGAGGGAGGATTGACCTCGGGGAGCTTCTCCACCGTCATGGACGCTTCCCGGACATGCCGTGAGTAGTGCTCCTTGGACCATGAGTCCATGACTAGTAGCTATGTGACGTCTTCTCTCCAATCTTGTTCTTCAATGGTTAGTCTTCGTGAGCTGCCCTACGTGATCAAGACATCTATGTAATTATCTTGCTATTGCTACGCTCGGTTTGTTGGGATCCGATGGATTATGAGATTATGTTCAGATTGTTATGAGTTATATATTTGATTATACTTTTATATTATGTTCCTTAGTGATTCTTGCATGTTCTCCGTTGCTATTTATTGCTTTGGCCGAGTAGTAGATTGTAACTCCAAGAGGGAGCATTATGCATGATTGTTGGTTCATGCCCCTCGATGTCTAGCTTGAGTGACAGAAGCATGATACTAGGGGATGTGCTTGTTTCCAGCAGGGAGAAAACAATGGTGGTTGTGACCATGGTTGCAAGGATTGTTTACCTTACGCATAGTTCATTAATGCAGTTGTCCGTTGCTTTGAGTTTACACTTTGGGTGGGGCTCGCAACTTAATACCAGAGAGATGTTCTGGATAGATATCTCAAGGTGGATGATTAATAAGTAGATGCTGATGAAGAAACGCTCTACTTGTCTTGGCGTACTGCATATTACTATTGAACCTCTAACTATCAAGTAGCATAATTAGCATTGCGGTGCGTTCATAATTCTGTCAATTTCCCAACTGTGATTTGTTTACCCAAGCATAGTTGTTTATCGTCTTTTGGGAGAGAGGCATCACTAGTGAACATCATGTGACTCTGGTCCATATCACCATCATTGTTTACACCTCCATCATTTACCGCTTTCATTTACTTTTCCGTTGCAATCACTATTACCTTCCCGCTTGTGTTTTGATCCTTTGCAAACTACAAGGCCGGAGAGATTGACAACCTCGCTGTACTCATTGGGAACAAAGTTATTCATTATGTGTGCAGGTCCACGTCTTCTGCTAGCGCCAGGGTGGAAGACACCTACTTGTTAAACCTAGGGGTCCTCCTGGTTCGATAAACCTTACAGTTCCCGTGTGAGGGAAAACTTGCTGCTGACTACATCTCAACCTTCCACTTGTGGTAACCAATGGGGTGCGAGAAGTATATACATCATCTCGTCGTCAAGCAAAGTTTTCTCGCACCGTTGACGGTGACTCCAGTCTTCAAGATAGGGGAGTTGCACGCTATCCTTTACCTTTGCTTTTAGTCTTGTTAGTTTTCTTTGTAGTTTTTTTTCTTTAGAGTCTTATACCAAAAACCACAAAAAAATTAGTTGCTTGGTTCTTGCTTGTTGGCGCTGCTATGGGTTCCACTGAAAACACCAAGTTGTGTGACTTCACTAGTCACAACAAAAATGACTTTATCTGCACTCCTATTGCTGCTCCCGCCACTGGAGGCACGTCCTATGAGATTAATCCTGCTTTACTGAACCTTGTTATGAAAGATCATTTCTCCGGTGCTGGAGATGCTGCTGCTTTGCACTTGAATTTTTTTGTTGAGATCTGTGATATGCAAAAATATAAAGAAGTAGATGGTGATATTGTTAAACTTAAGCTTTTTCCTTTCTCCTTGAGAGGAGGAGCTAAAGTGTTGCTTCAATCTTTGCGTAGGAATAGCATAGATTCTTGGGATAAGTGCAAGGATGCTTTTATTGGGAAGTATTACCCGCCTGCTAATATTATCCAGTTGAGGAGTAACATTATGAATTTTAGGCAATTGGATAATGAACATGTTGCTCAAGCTTGGGAACGTATGAAATATCTTGTTAAGAATTGCCTTACACATGGTTTGAGTACTTGGATGGTTATCCAAACTTTCTATGCAGGATTAAACTTTACCCTGCGAAATTTGTTAGACTTGTACGCAGGAGGAACCTTTATGTCAACTACACTTGGTGCTGCCACAAAGCTATTGGATGAGATGATGACAAATTGTTCTCAATGTCACACCGAAAGAGCTCCAACACGTAGGAAGGTAAACTCTGTTGAGGAGATCTCCTCCCTTAATGATAAGGTTGACATGATCATGACTCTACTTACTAAGCAAGCTCCTATTGATCCTCATGATATTCCTTTAAATTCTTTTGTTGCTCAATAAAGAGAGCAAGTTGATGTTAATTTTATCTCTAGGAACAACTCTAATAACAATGCCTATAGGAGTAATTTTGGTAGCAAGCCTAGACCATTTCCATCCAACAACTATGGGAACAACAACAATTATCCTAGCACCAAAAACTCCACTACTGAATTAGAGAGCATGCTTAAATATTTTATCACCTCTCAAAAAGCCTTCAACAAGAAGAGAAACTAGAAAAAATAGATAGTCTTTCTTTGAAGGTGGATAACATGACTCATGATGTAGAGATGCTTAAAATTAGAACTCCCCCTCTTGAGGAAAGGAACACCACACCCATGAATGCTATCCAAGTCCAAATTAATGAGAACATAAGAATGCTAGCCAAACTCAAAGAGAGATGGGCTAGAGAAAAGGAAGAGGAAGAGAGAATTAAGAGCCTTCCTACACACACTAACATTGCTACTATACAAGTTGTTGAGGATCTCAAAACTTTTAGCACCCATCGCACTCCTAGTCCCAATGGACCTATTAATGCTGATGCTAATACCTCAACTATAGGACAAGAAGGTGCTATGAATTTATAGACTACCAAAAGAATGAGCTTAGATGACATTACTACCACTATTAATGGTAGTAACCTTGATTTTGACAATTGTAGTCTCTCCGAAGTTATCACCTTTTTGAAAAGAATGGCTAAAGACCCCCACACTAGTACACTCAATATTGCCTTCACCGAGCATATTACCAATGCTCTTATCAAAGCTAAGGAGGATAATATCAAGCTAGAGACTTCTATTCCTAGAAAACTAGAAGATGGTTGGGATCCTATGGTCAAAATTAAATTGAATAATATCTCTTGCTTTGCATTGTGTGATGTTGGAGCTAGTGCTTCCGTTATGCCCAAAAGAATGTATGATATGCGTGATTGGAAACCTTATGATCCATGTTCTTTTGGTGTTCGTCTTGTTGATTCTACCATAAAGAAACCTTTAGGGAGAATTGATGATGTGCTTATTGTTGTCAATGATAATTATGTGCCCGTTGATTTTTTTTATTATGGACATTGAACGTGATTCTTCATGTCCAATTATTTTGGGACGTCCTTTTCGCCACACCATTGGTGCTATCATTGACATGAAAGAGGGAATTATTAAATTCCAATTTCCTCTTAAAAAGGGAATGTAACACTTCCCTAGAAAGAAGATTAAGTTACCTTATGAGTCCGTTACTTGGTCAAGTTATTCTTTTGGAGTTGATAACACTTGATCTTCTTGCATTATGCCTAGCTCAAAGGCATAAAAGAAAGCGCTTGTTGGGAGGCAACCCAATTTGTTTTTTACTTTCTATTTTAGTGGTCTTGATGCTTGTTACTACTGTAGCAACATCATTGTATCTTTAGTTTTAAGCTTTGTGCCAAGTTATAGCCTCCGATTGCGAGGAAGTTCAAAAGTTGTGACATGCTCTCGAGAAACAGATTCTGTCTGCTTGACGGAAAAATTCGCCAAAATTAACCAGATCATCTTTTTGATCAGAATTTTTCTGACATCATGACCTATATAATTTCCTTTTTGGCATATGTTTTGAGTTTTTTGATTTGAGTTGTAGAAGTGCCCCGAATAAATTATTTACTACCTATTGTTCTGTTTTTCACAGATTCTACCATGTTTTGCGTTTTCGTTGTTTTGCAAATCCTAAGCTTACTTTTTATTTGCAAATCCTAGGCCGCGCCAGGAGGT
The DNA here is from genome assembly GCF_904849725.1 of Hordeum vulgare subsp. vulgare. Classification (NCBI taxonomy): domain Eukaryota; kingdom Viridiplantae; phylum Streptophyta; class Magnoliopsida; order Poales; family Poaceae; genus Hordeum; species Hordeum vulgare. The sequence goes on from NC_058519.1 coordinate 484,795,527, forward strand.
CGCCTGGGTGGGTCCCACCTCCTACGGTGCCCTCCATTGGCCTATATTTAGAGTCCCGAGAAGAAACCCTTCCACAACTTCTAGAATCACGAATTTCTCCATCGTTCCGCCGCCGCAGCGCTTCCGAGATCGGGAGTGTCACGAGACCTCTTCCCGGCACCCTTCCGGAGGAAGGATTGACCTCCAGGAGCTTCTCCTCCTTGGACCATGAGTCCATGACCAGTAGCTATGTGATCTCTTCTCTCCAATCTTGTGCTTCAATGGTTAGTCCATGTGAGCTGCCCTACATGATCAAGGCATCTATGTAATTCTCTTGCTATTGCTATGCTCGGTTTGTTGGGATCCGATGGATTCTAAGATTATGTTCAGATTGTTATGAGTTATATATTTGATTATCATTTTATATTCTGTTCCTTAGTGATTCATGCATGTTCTCCGTTGCTATTTATTGCTTTTGCCGAGTATTAGATTGTAACTCCAAGAGGGAGCGTTATGCATGATTGTGGGTTCATGCCCCTCGATGTCTAGCTTGAGTGATAGAAACATGAGACTAGGGGATGTGCTTGTTGCCACTAGGGAGAAAACAACGATGCTTGTGACCACAATTGCAAGGATTGTTTACCTCATGCATAGTTCGTTAATGCAGTTGTCCGTTGCTTTTGAGTTTACACTTTGGGTGGGGATCGTAACTTAATACCGGAGATATGTTCTGGATAGATATCTCGAGGTGGATGATTAGTAAGTAGATGCTGATGAATAAATGGTCTACTTGTCTTGGCGTACTACCCATTACTATTGAACCTCTAACTATCAAGTAGCATAATTAGCATTGCGATGCGTTCATAATTCTGTCAATTGCCCAACTATGATTTGTTTAACCAAGCATAGTTGTTTATTGTATTTTGGGAGATAGACATTACTTGTGAACATCATGTGACTCCGGTCCATATCACCATCATTGTTTACACCTCCGTCATTTACCACTTTCATTTACTTTCATGTTGCAATCACTATTACCTTCCCGCTTGTGTTTTGACCCTTTGCAAACTACAAGGCCGGAGAGATTGTCAACCTCTCTGTACTCGTTGGGAGCAAAGTTATTTGTTGTTTGTGCAGGTCCACGTCTTCTGCTAGCACCAGGGTGGAAGGCACCTACTTGTTGAACCTAGGAGTCCTCCTGGTTCGATAAACCTTACAATTCCCGTGTGACGGAAAATTTGCTGCGGACTACATGTCAACCTTCCACTTGGTGTAACCAACAGGGTGCCAGAAGTATATACATCATCTCGTCATCACTTGCGTAGATGATGCTCACATGAGCTGTGGTGGAACTTGGGCATGGGACGCGGGAATACAGAGGCGACGAGCATGGCGCGATCGACCGGGGCGATGAGCCGATCTGTGCGAGGCGGGGGGACCAGAGGGGGCTTGGTGCTGGTGTAGGACGCAAGAGGCATCGGGGCTCACAGGTGGATCAACTCATGCTCGCGGCGACAAATGGCTATGCGGAGCTTGGGTCCGAGACAAGGGCGCCATGGTGGCTTGCCATTGGGCACATGAGAAGGAGGGTCGTCGGAGATGGACTGGCTAGTGAGGTGGAGGTGTTGGTGATGGCAGCCTATCGTCGGAGGAGCAAAGGAGGTGGGGGCTGATGCGGGGAGCGGTTGCGATGCGGCACAGAGCAACGCGGTGGATCTGGTCAAAGAGGAGGATGGGAATGTGACACGGAGGCAGAACGACTCCAGATTCGGTCCGAGTTAAGGTCTCGACAGTGGGATCGAGGCCATGGCGGGGTCGAGGGGCACCACTCCTCTCTCAAGGTGGCTGTGGTGCGGCGCGAGGTGAGGGACGCGACGGTAACGACAGGAGTGTGAGATGTGGATCGTGCACGGGTTCACGGAGAGGCTAGGGTTTCAGTGGTGGGGGTGGCATGGCCTTGGCGAGCTTTTCTACAGCTTGAGCTTCTCTCTCACAAATCCCTCTCTCTTTCTCTAACTATCTCCAGAAATTAGCAAACAAAGAAAATAAAGGAAAGCGAGTGGTCAGAAAAAGAATTTGAGCATGGGGTTTATTTTCGTGGAGTCGCGAAAGAGCTTGACCCAAGAAAATAGAAGTGAGCATGAATGAAGTTTTAATTCAAACTTTTTTGAATTAAATTCAAATGAGTTTGAATAGTAAGTGGGCATTGGAAGGTCCGAAATGTTGTAATTTTTAGGAGGAGCCTAGGAAAAGGATGAAAGAATGACCGCAAGGTTTGGGGGCCAAACTTGGAGTAGAAAAGCATGGGATTTAAAATGTAAGTGTGTTCATGGGTGATTCCAAAAATAATGGAATAATTTTTATTGTAGCTCCCTAAATATTGGGAGGATATGTTATCTAGAGAATCATCATGTGAATCCCTCAATTTAAATAGATCCAAAGATCCATGCAATTTATTTATTTGAGATGCAGAAAAATTAATGGCATGATGGCATGATAACATGTTGAATGCAACAAACAAATAATTAACACGGGAAAACGAAATAAACAGGGAATCTTGTGGATCGTCAGTTCCGGGCTGTTACAACTAAGTTGTGTGGTGTGGAACTAATGTTGGTTTGTGTTTTTAATGTGTGTGGGACTCCTATGAGACTATGTCATATGGTGTGATACATATGCTACCTTAGCTTTATCATATATCGTTAATTTTGTGAGATGCGTAAATTGTGCCCTTATGATCATGCTCACTTCACTTCTTGTAGCTATTTTACTCTCAGTTGTTTCATATATGCAAGTAGTGCCTGTCGATAAAATATAGGGGGGTGTTGATCCTAATGTGTGCACTTTGCATTCCAAAAGCATACTTAAATAGTGTACACACTTACCGGGAGCCTGCCTATATTCTGTAGACTGTGGGGTTGCATTCTATCTCAATTTTTGTCCTCTATGCAATTCCCGTGTTGTCATCAATCTACCAAAAGGGGGGATATTGTAATGGCATATTGCTATCCCAGTAATTATGGTGATTGATGACGACACTTTTGCGGACTAATTGTGTGCTATAAGACTTTCAGGTATTTCCTAGGTTTGCACAAAGACGATTCTTGCCCCTCGGTGTTTTGATGTGAAGATGGTTTTTGCTCTTACGCTTCGTTGTCGGTGGACTTGGGTCGTAGGAAAAGCCGTACTATTAAGAGGGGATCCGCTTTGGAAAAGTCTGGGTGGAATCATCATGTACACTTTCTTCCTCACCCCTTTTCCACTTCGATGGAGCTTTCTACCTTGCCTTGCCCTGCCTGGTAGTTTCCTAGCGGGAGTACCGCCCCCAGGAGCGATAGTACCGCTTATCACCGATAGTACCGCTCGGTGGCGGTAGTATCGCTCTAAGTGGTAGTGCTCTACTCGTGCCTCTGGCATGTACTTCTCTCCAAAAGTGCGAACACTTTGTGGACGAGTTTTGCGGTAGTACTGGGCGGGTACTGCCCGCAGAGCGGTACTACCGCTTGTTACTACCGCTCAGGGCGGTACTAGGTGCTCCGCCTTGGTTCTGGCCTAGCCTCCCTTTGCCTGAGCGGTACTACCGCTTATCATCGCTACTACCGCTCTGCCTCATGCACAGGGGGTGGGTAACGGGCAGATTCCCTCCCCCACTATATATATGGGTTCTTCTTTGTTGAGAACCCTACCTTTAACCCTTGAAGCTCCATTGTTGCTCCAAGCTCCATTTTAGCCCGATCTCTCTCCCTAGCCAACAAAACTTGTTGGTATTATAGGGTTTGGTTGAGAGGGCCTTGATCTACACTTCCACCAAGAGGAATTTGATTCCCCCCACCAATCGCTTGTGGATATTGTTACTCTTGGGTGTTTGAGCACCCTAGATGGTTGAGGTTACCTTCAAGCCATATTCCATTGTGGTGAAGCTTCGTGGTCGTGTTGGGAGCCTCCAATTAAGTTGTGGAGATTGCCCCAACCTCGTGTGTAAAGGTTCGGTTGCCGCCTTCGAGGGCACCAGTTAGTGGAATCATGGCACCTCACATCGTGTGAGGGCGTGAGGAGAATAGGGTTGCCTTACTGGCATATTGGGGAGCATTGTTCCTCCACACCGCTCCAACAGAAATGTACTTCCCCTCAAAGGGAAGGAACTTCGTAAACACATTCTCGTCTTCATCGGTTCCACTTGTGGTTATCTCTTACCTTTACTTGTATTTACTTCTTGCTTATTACTATTGTTGTTAGCATCATATAGGTTGTTCTCGTAGTTGAATATCTTGACAACCTACTCGTAGTTGGTTATCTCTTACCTTTACTTGTATTTACTTCTTGCTTATTACTATTGTTGTTAGCATCATATAGGTTGTTCTCGTAGTTGAATATCTTGACAACCTACTTGCTGCTAAACCTAATTTGTTTAAAGAAAAGTTTAAAATTTGTTAGTTTCCTATTCACCCCCCTCTAGTCAACCATATCGATCCTTTCAGTATGTGAGTTCTTTATGACTAATGTGAATGCACGAATATACTCACTCTCACCTCCACATATTTGCCAGCCTCTTCAATACCGTCCATTGCCCATTCTCACATCGAGGATCGGAGCAACCTTCGCCACTGCATCCAAACCAAGTGACATGTACGTTCTGTTGCACATAATCCTCATTATATATTCCTCAAAACAACCACCATACCTACATATCATGGCTAGTACTTTCATTCTGTTGCAACCTTCGCCGCTGCATCCAAACCAAGTGACATGTACGTTCTGTTGCACATAATCCTCATTATATATTCCTCAAAACAACCACCATACCTACATATCATGGCTAGTACTTTCATGGCCATTCCGAGATATATTGCCATGCAACTTCCACAGTCACATTATATGACTAGTACTTTCATTATCATATCACTTTGCATGATAGTAAGACAGCTAGCATGTTATTTCCATGGCTTGTCCATTTTTTGATATATTTTGCTATGCTAGATAATTGCACATCCTGGTACACTGCCGGAGGCATTCATATAGAGTCGTACTACAACTTTTCATATAGAGTTGTAAGTAAATAAAAGTGTGATGATCATCATTATTAGGGCATTGTCTTAGTGAGGAAAGGAGGATGGAGATAATGGTTCCCCCACAAGTCGGGATGAGACTCTGGACAAAAAATGAAAGAAATAAAAAAAGAGGAGAAAAAAGAAATAAATGAGAGAAAAGAGAGAAAGGGACAATTATACTACCTCTTTTTTCCACACTTGTGCCTCAAAGTGGCACCATGTTCTTCATATAGAGAGTCTCATATTTTTTCACTTCCATATGCTAGTGGGAATTTTTCATTATAGAACTTGGCTTGTATATTCTGATGACGAGCTTCCTCAAATTCCCAAGGTCTTCATGAGCAAGCATGTTGGATGCACACCCACTTAGCTTTAGTTGAGCTTTCATACACTTATAGCTCTAGTGCATCCGTTGCATGGCAATCCCTACTTCTCCATTGATATCTATTGACGGGCATCTCCATATCCCATTGGTACGCCTAGTTGATCCTAGAATTTCTTCTCCACTTTACCCCTTTGAAACCTACCACCATATTCTATTCCACCTTTATGCTATATCCATGGTTCACGCTCATATATTGAGTGAGTAATAAAAAGTTGAAGCGCGTTAAAGAGTACAATCCAATTGCCTGACTTAACACGGTTGTGCTAAACATTTGTATTTATGTGGTGAAGATGGAGCCATGCTATGCTTATATGATAAAATGAATAGGGGGTGAACATTATTTAAGGATTGTATATTTTGAAACTTGATGATAATGTTGCTTATGTTCACGAATATTACTATGTTGATGTTTATTAATTCATAGTTTCGCAATGATCAAACATGCAATAGATTACATGTTGGGTAGCATGTGATGACCCACAAGTATAGGGGATCAATCGTAGTCCTTTCAATAAGTAAGAGTGTCGAACCCAACGAGGAGCAGAAGGAAATGGTAAGTAGTTTTCAACAAGGAATTCTTTTCAAGTGTGTTAAGTAGCAGTGATAGATAGTTTTGTAGCAAGATAATTCGTAAGAAGTGTCAAGTAACAATAGTAGAAAAGGTGAAGCAAGGTAGCCCAATCCTTTTTATAGCAAACACATGCGTGAAAGTTCTTTTATATAAAGCAAGCACTCCCGAGGACACATGTGAATTTCTGTCTAGTCATGTTCATCATATTAAGTTGATTCGGGTGTCGTAAGAATAAGCGTGACAGTAGATGAGTAGGGTACAAAAGTAGAGGGCAGAGTCCAAGCTACAACAAGGTTGTATGGGTTCAGGCCCCTCTGCAGTGGAGGTAATAGCCCTACGTCTCAGTGCTCTGGAGCTTAGTGTCGAGTGGAATATAGGTGTTACAGAATGCTAACCTTTGTGCCAGAGGGGAGGGGTGGCTTATATAGAGTGCGCTACCCCTCATAAGTGTCCATCCTTCAAGGGTGTAATGAGTGAGAGTAAACACATACGTTACAGGTAACATATGCTATTAATGACAATAACTACAACAGTCTAACGTATCCCCATTGGCCTCCCTGGGGTGGCTTCTGGCCTCCGATGTCGACTAGCTTCTGGTCTTCACCGAGTGGAATCCAGTCATCGAGTGTAAGATAATCTTCCGAGTAGTTTCATACCGAGTGGACAAGAGGTCATCTTAATCCAGTCGGTAGACATATTGTGATCTTCAAGCTAATAATGAGGTGCCCTTGGGTAGGACTTATAGGTCAGGCCTATGACCCTACCCTAGGGCTATAACCCCATCATCGGGTTCACTACTTTGATGATTTGATACGTGGGTGGACCAATGCTAAGGTGTTTTTCTTACTTGAACTAACAACCTACTTATGATTACCCCCTCTTGCAAGCATCCGAAACTACGAAAGAAGAATTAAGAATAATCTAGCCATAGCATGAAACATGTGGACCCAAATGAACCCTTTATGAAGCAAAGCATAAACTAGGGTTTAAGCTGCTGTCACTCTCGCAACCCCTCATCTATTTGTTACTCCACAATGACTTAGCTTAGGCCCATAACATGGTGAAGTGTCATGTAGTCGACGTTCACATGACACCATTAAGAGAAGTAACAACATCCATATCATGAAAATATCGAACAAATACCAACTTTACATGATTACTTATAACACGACTTCTCCCATGTCCTTGGGAACAATAATTACTACTCACACAACATCAACATGTTCAAGATCAGAGGAGTAATAATAATAATTACATATCTAAACATAATGTCTTCCACCAAGTAATCCAACAAGCATCAACTACAAGATGTAATCAACACTACTAGCAACCCACAAGTACCAATCGCAGGTTTTGAGACAAAGATTTAATACATGTGACGAACTAGGGTTGGAGATGAGATGGTGCTAGTGAATATGTTGATGAATATTGATCCTAGCATGAAGGAGGAAGCGTTGGTGATGATGATGGCTTTGATTTCCCCCTCCCTAAGGCGAATACTCCCGACAGAATCTCTCGGCCGGAGAGCAAAAGGGCATGTGCCCAGGTTTCCGTCTTCACACAGCGGTGCTTCGTCCCGAAAGTTAGCTTATGGTTTTCTCTAGGGTAAAACACACCATATAGGAGAAGATGGTCGCTAGAGGGCCAGCTAGGGCCCCACAAGCTATCACGGCGTGACCCGGGGGTGCCCTGTTGGCTTGTGGACAACTGGTGGCCCCTCTCCGGTATATTTTTGTCCTAGAAATTCTCAAATATCCTAGTAAAATTCTTCGTAAAGTTTCAGGTTATTTGGAGCAAGTTCATGTTTCTCCCTTTTTCTCGGTTTCCTCATCCAGAATTCCAGTTTTGAGTTATTTCCCTCTGAGTGATGTACCTTGCATATTCACAGAGAAAAGGCATAAGAATTGTATGATAATAATGGATAATGGACAAGATCAACACAAATATCAATAGTAATTCATGATTCAAAATGAGTGTATCAAATCCCCCAAGCTTAGACCACCTGACTAAAGAGAGAGGTGTCGATAAAAACATAATACGAGCATGAGAGCATCATGAATATTAGCATAGCAGCAACAATGTTTTAAGATCCATCTGCCAGAATTCGTAATCGAAAAATGCAACAATTGCTATCATAATTCCAACAGACTTTAGCATCGCTATGAGTGAAAAAGTCTCATCGTAATCAACTCCTTGAACTTGTGGGAAACCTCTTTGCGACAAGTAAAACTTTCTGAATGGTGGCATTTACCATTATCGTCTGTCTTCCTTTTAAAGATCCATTTGTACTTAATAGCCTTACGACCATCAAGTAGTTCTTCCAAAGTCCACTCTTTGTTTTCATACATGGATCCTATCTCGGATTTCATGGCCTCCAGCCATTTGTTGTAACCCGGGCCCACCATCACTTCTTCATAGCTTGTAGGTTCATTGTTGTCCAACAACTTGTGCTCCAAGACAGGATTATCGTACCACTCCGGAGTAGTATGTGTCCTTGTCGACCTACGAGGTTTAGTAGTAACTTGATCAAAGCTCCATGATCACCATCATAAGCTTCCACTTCAACCGATGTAGGCACCACATGAACAACTTCCTGCGCCGTTCTACTCACTTGTTGAAGTGACGGTTCAAAAACCTCATCAAGTTCCACTATCCTCCCACTCAATTCTTTCAAGAGAAACTCTTACTCGAGAAAGGACCCGTTTTAGCAGCAAAACACTTTGCATTTCGGATATGAGATAGGAGGTATACCCAACTGTTTTGGGTATCCTATGAAGATGCATTTATCCGCTTTGGGTTTGAGCTTACTAGGCTGAAGCCTTTTGACATAAGCATCATAGCCCCAAACTTTAAGAAACATGAGCTTAGGTTTCTCCAAACCATAGTTCATACGATGTCATCTCAATGGAATTAAATGGTGCCCTATGTAAAGTGAATGTGGTTGTCTCTAGTGCATAACCCCAAAACAATAGTGGTAATTCGATAAGAGACATCATAGTACGCACCATATCCAATAGGGCACGACTACGATGTTTGTACACACCATCACACTATGGTGTTCCAGGTGGCATGAGTTGTGAAACAATTTCACGGTCTTAAATGTATACCAAACCCGCAACTCATATATTCACCTCCAAGATCACATCATAGACATATTATCCTCTTGTCACGATGATCTTCAACTTCACTCTGAAATTGCTTGAACTTTTCAATATTTCAGACTTGTGGTTCCACAAGCAAATACACCTGTATCTACTCAAATCAGCAGTGAACTAAGAACATAACCATATCCACTTCACACTTCAGCGCTCATTGGACTGCATGCATCAAAACGTATTATTTCCAATAAGTCACTTGCTCGTTCCATCTCACTGGAAAATGAGGCCTTCAGTCATCTTGCCCATCTGGCATGGTTTGCATGTCTCAAGTGATTCGAAATCAAGTGAGTCCAAAAGATCCATCTGCATGGAGTTTCTTCATGCGTGTACACCAATAGGCATGGTTCTAATGTCTCAAAAGATTCAAAATTGAGTGAGTCCAAAGATCCATCAACATGTGTCACAGCCCTAGCTTTCAATTGTTTGCCAAGCATTCATGCATGCATTATAAAAACTTTGATGTTTAAATAGGAAGTGATCAAACCCCCAATGTTTTGAAAAATTGACAAGAAGGCAATAAAAATTTAATACCTTAAAAGGAACCAGGAAAATGTTCCAAATACTTGGAAAAATAGTGACATAAAGTAAATTTGTCAAACCAAAATTCTAGGTCACAGGAACTTTTTGTAAAGGATTTTTGAGTTGACTAAATAGCTATTTGGAACGGAATTATTTTGATTCCTTCTATTTTAAAGTTTCAAAAATGTTGAAACCTTTATGTGGCATTGGATATTATTGTCTTTGTCACATAATAACATTTTTGGGTTTTATATTTGGTCAAACAATTTATTTTAAATCCTAAAAGTAAATACCAGAAAGAAATCAAAGAGAAATGGAAAAAAACAGAGAGAAGCTTACGTGTCGCCACCTCCTGGCCCAGCCCACCAGGATGGCCTCTCCCTGTCGTCTTCCTCCTCCTGCCAGAAGGCAGGGGAGAAGGTGAGCACGGCAGCTCACCTCGCCACCTCCTGCCTCCAGCGCGCCAGCACGAGGCCGTCTCTCCTTTATCTTCTCCTCCCCCTGCTCTCTTCTTTCCTCTCGCTCTGTGTCTTTCTCTCGCGCCGCCATTGCTGATATGCTCAAGCTCGTCTCTAGCCCGTCTCCGTCCACCTCTCGCCACCCCGACCGTCTCGTTAGCTCCGCCTCGGCAAGAAGCTCCTCACCATCAACAAGCCCGAGCACCAGAGCCCCTGCGGCCTCGCATCGACGTCTTCTTCCTCCTCCGGCAACCGGAAGCCGCCGCCGTCGATTCGGTCGAACCGTCGCCCCTTCTTCGCCGCCGTTGCTAGAAACGGAATCACCGTGAGCCCTCGAGTCTTTCACTCTCTCTCGCGCGCGAATGAACCTCCAGAGCTACCTCCCCGTCGAGCTCCACTTCCGGCCGCCGCTAGAGCTCGTCGCCGGCACTTTCTCCGGTGATTCCAGCCCCTCCTGCTACCCCTGCTCGATCGGACGTTTTACCAGCGTCCCGTAGCCGCAAACCGCATGCCAAATAGGGCCCTGTAGCCTCGGTTAGGCCATCTCCGGCAAGCCTCCGCCGCGGGTCTGGTCGCCGGCGACCACCCTCCGGTGGGCGTCGACGTGGCCGACCATTAACACGCTAATTAACCCCCCACAGACGCTGACAGAAGGCCCCACTAGTGAGTCAAACCTCACTTAATGTGGGTCAGCGCGGGTTTAGTCTATGGGTCACTGACCAGTGGACCCCACTGGTCAGGTTCGACCTCGACCCGGCTGGTTGACCTGCTGACGGAGGGATGACATCAGCCTGACGCAGTAATAGCTTTTCTGATTTAATTTAATTCCAGAAAATTGCTAAAACTTGTAAAAATCATAGAAATTAAAATATAACCGTGATGAAAATAATTTATATATGAAAAATTATCAGAAAAATGCAAGGAATCCAATGGTGGCATTCATACACATGTTTGGACATTTTAACCTTGCTGAATATGACAAATTCACAATAGGCTTATAAAGGATATAATTGGATTTTGAAAATGAATTATATAGATCAAATAAACTTCTTTCAACTTGTGATCACTTGCATTAGATGAAATCAGCATCATGATAACTTGCCATGCTCATGCATCATTATGAAGCATTTGCCATGATTAATTTCTTTTGTTTGATCTGTCGATAGACCTTGCGAGATGTAGTGATCACCGGTATCAAAGAATAGTTGAGTTCTTCCGGTCAACAGGCAAGCAAAACCCCTTTAAACATCCGACAAAATCCCATTCTCTCGCTCCTGCTCTCGTTTCTATGCATTATGGCAAAATGATTCAATTGATAGTTGTATTACGATAGCTGCACCTATTCCTTTGCATGACCTGATTTTGATCACAGTAAATAGCTAAACCAATGCAACCTAGCATACGTGGTAGATGCTTGAGTCATATGTGCTTTACCCTGTTATGCTTGCTACGCTTAGGTTGAGTTTGGTCCGAGCATCGGAATGATGTATTGGAATGATCATGTCCTATTGATGAGAGTTAAAGATGTGAAACTGTTTTGGTAAAGGTAGCGATGAGAGGCCATGTAGGAGTGCATGGTGGGTTGTCTCATTGTCGCCGCATTTAGGACCTGAGATCGTGTGTTGGTGTTCCAAGACTAGCTACTACCGCACATTGGGTTTCGGTAACTCGACCCCTCTCGGCCTATTAACTACTGTGTTCTTAGTCCAGAAGTCGTAGTAGTTCGAAACATTCATAGGTTGTGGCACAGCCTGCTAAGTGGATGAACGGCCCAGTCGGGACCGGCTTGGGGCCCTGCTCACATCGTTTGAGGCCATGTTGGAAACCTTGGCCGAACTTCCATTATGGGTTCCAACTTAGATAGGTGTCTGTCTTGGGCATGAGTCTTAGTAGGTTAACGTCCGTGGCCAACTCCCTCGCTGGGCTTCCGCTTGAAGGTTGCCGAGGTGCTGGTTTTATGTGCACTTGGCGATGAGTGGCGGAAGCATGTGTGACGAAGTACACCCCTGCAGGGTAACTATCTATTCGAATAGCCGCGTCCTCGGATATGGACTGCTTTGATACTTACATGGTTCATAGATAACTTTAATGGTTACTCTAAAATGGTCCAGATAAGTGTAAGTGCTATGGATCGCCTTCTCGTAGGATGACGAGAGAGGATCCATGGTGGTGTATTGATGTGATGGTTATGTGGACTCGTGTGCGCTTTCTCGTAAGGAGACGAGGGAGATATTAAAACTTTGTTGTAGAATAGGTTAGCCAAAGGTCAAATCTAGCTTCTCCGCAATAAACCCCACAATTCCGTTCATTGATACTTGATGCATATGTAGTTAGCACTGATGTAAGACTTGCTGAGTACCTTCGTACTCACTGTTGCTTATTTACATTTTTTTCAGAATAGACGCCGCTCTCTCTACGTTATCTCTTGACGTTAACATCGATGGATTAGCTTGAGAACCCAGATAGCGATCTGGCTCCTATGGTAGGGTCGTTGTAGCTTTTAGGATCTACCAGCCGCTTTTAGTAGATGTCTGTACCCAGACATGTAACTTCCGCTTGATGCTTGTATGCTCTGAATGTTGGAACATGTGACCCCTTCTGTTTGTAACATTAAACTATGTTGGCTCTTCGGAGTCTATTAAATAAATGATGTGTTTTAGAGTTATGTTGTGATGCCATGTTGTATCTACACATATCGTGCATATTGTGTGTATGCTTGCAATGCATTGGTATGTGTGGGATTCGACACCTAGTTGTGTGCCTTGAGTAGTACTCCATACCAGGAAATGCCTCTTTGTGCTTCCACCGAGCCTTGGTAGCTTGCTACTGCTTCGGACACATTGATTGACCGGCATGTATCCTTCTTGGTTGTTGTGTCTGTCCCCACGGGGAAATGTCACGCGGTGTAATGGAGTCCCTGTAGCTTGCTACGACTCGTCTACACTCGCTGATGACCGACACCTGCCTTGCTGGGTTATGTATGCCTGTCCCTGTACAGATGCGCCACTTGGGTTCATAACTAGCCATGTCGACCCAGGTTCTTTGACATATGATTTCTAGCAACATAGTCATATACGTGAGCCAAAAGACGCAAACGGTCCCGGCCAAGGTAAGGTGGCAACCGGGGTGATTACCGTGCGTGAGGCCACAAAGTGATATGATGTGTACATGATGGAGTTGTATGGCTTAGGATCGGGGTCCCAACAGCGTTGGTATCAGAGCTTGACTGCCTGTAGGATTACCAAGCCAAAATGGTCGATGTTGAGTCTAGAAAATCTATAATTATATAAGGGAATTGATTGTGGAAGGGAACGTAAGGCTCTTTTTACTCTTTTCCTTGAGTCACTCTATTGTGAGTCACCTTTTCTTTTTTATGGGGATTAAGGACTAGGTTTTCTTATCTGTCTACTAGGAGGACGAGTTACTGAACCATGGACTTATAGGATGGTTTCTGTGTGTCATTCCTGCTTTCATCAGAATTGTGAGAAGAGATGCCTTTGTTCTTGCTGCACCTCGAATCCATAATATTGAGTAGTTATGTTGCCCAGATCTCTTGAAGGATGCCTCATATTTCATGTCTATACAGCCGTTATGCTGTTCGATTTTCTCTAGGATTGTGGTGTTTAGTGTTCTTTGTCTCTGAACCCTGGATTGTTTCAACAGGATGTCGCGAGTAACCCGGAGTTCTGCTGGCCGTGATCAGAACCATGGAGATGGTAGGGATGGAGAAGATTCTCTTAATCCGCCTTTGTTGACAGAGGTTATGCTAGAAATTGAGAGAAATAAGCATGCCACCAACCGTCTGTTGGAGCACATTGAGCGGAATACAGCCTATCAGTGCAATGAGCTAGTATCCATCAGAGACTTCATAAAATTGAATCCACCCACCTTCCATCATTCCATTGAGCCACTAGATGCAGATGATTGGCTCTGAAGTATCAATAACAAGCTGCGTTATGCAAACGTGGCTGAAGGAGACAAGGTTACCTATGCCAAATATCACCTCGAAGGTTCTTCTAGTCTATGGTGGGAGAACTTTGAGGCTATGCGTCCTTCGGGCCAAGTTACTTCATGGAAGGAGTTCTATGAAGCTTTTCGTGAACATCATATTCCGCATGCCCTGATAGATCGTAATCAAGAAGAGTTTTGCAATCTGACTCAAGACAAGTTGGATGTAAATGCTTATAGTCATGAATTTGGACGCCTTGCACGCTATGCACCAGAATAAGTATCCACGGATGCCAAGAAGCAAGCTAGGTTCAGGAAAGGTCTTAACCCAAAGCTTCGTCATGATCTCAGTTTGCATGAGTTCATCAGTTTTGAGGTCCTTGTGAACAAAGCCATCCAAGCAGAAACAAGCAGAATGACCTACGAGGAATCTCGCAAGCACAACCGTGATGTTGGATCATCTTCAACTTCTATATCCCAGAAGCGTAGGATATGGATCCTGAATGCTGTTTTCACTTTGAAATATGTACCAAGGCCAACCTATGTGGCGCCTCGTCTGCCGATGCCAACTGTCCCCCAGGATAAGCTCATCAATCAAGCGTTCAACCCAGACCCCCGTCCCATTTTTGGATCGTGCTTCAAGTGTAGCAAGCCAGGACACTATTCAAGGGATTGTCCTTTGCGTGGTTTTGTTCCACCTCCTTCAGGAATGGGTGTTGTTCGTTGCAAGCCACCAACCAAGAAGTTCAAGGAAAAGTCAGTTGCTCTAACTCGTGGATGTGTGCACCATGTATCTGCAGAAGAAGCTCAAGAAGATGATGATGTCGTGCTTAAGACGCTCCTTGTTAATTCTCATCCAGCTTCAGTTCTTTTTGACTCTGGAGCATCTCACTCCTTCATCTCCGAACGTTATGCCTCCTTGCATAACATTGCTTTCGTAGATATGCCCACCCCATTAGTAATTCAGGCTCCATGTTCCAAATGGCAAACTAATGCAGTAAGTCATGGGAACCAAATCCTTATTGATGTCTAGTATTCCGTGCTTCCTTGATACCTCTCAAGACTTCAGACATCAATATCATTTTGGGGATGGACTGGTTGACAACTCATCATGCCAAAGTTCATTGTTTCTCTAGATCTGTTCAGCTCACCCATACTTCTAGCCAGTTAGTAAATGTCTCATCTGGTATTTCAAAATGCCAGATATATGCCCTAAATGCCAATCCTCTTCCAGACCTTGAAAACATCCGAGTAGTCCTTGATTTTTTGGATGTCTTTCCAGAGGAACTGCCAGGTGTTCCACCTGACAAAGAAGTAGAGTTTGTCATAGTACTTGTCCCAGGAATTGCTCCAATTGCTAGAAGACCCTATAAGATGTTTCCTCAAGAATTAGCTGAGCTTAAAACCCAACTTGATGAATCCTTGAAGAAAGGTTTCATCCGTCCTAGCTCTTCCCCTTGGGCTTGCCCTGTCCTCTTCGTCAAGAAGAAGGATGGTACGGAACGGATGGTTGTATATTATCGACCGGTTAATCTGGTCACGATAAAGAACAAATATCCGCTCCCCAGGATCAACGATCTGTATGATCAGCTCGCTGGATCTGCAGTCTTTTCGAAGATGGTTTTGAGATTAAGTTATCATGAAATCAAAATTAGGAACGGGGACATTCCTAAGACGACCTTTGTCACTCGTTATGGCCAATACGAGTACACCGTCATGTCCTTCGTTCTAACCAATGCCCCAGCCACTTTCTCCCGCTTAATGAATTCGATCTTCATGGAGTACTTGGATAAATTCGTCGTGGTTTACCTCGATGATATTCTGATTTACTCGAAGAACGAAGAGGAACATGCTGAGCATCTTAGGCTGGTATTGATGAAACTTCGAGAGCACCGCCTTTACGCCAAATTCTCCAAGTGTGAATTCTGGTTACCAGAAGTGACCTATCTAGGTCACGTAATCTCGGCAAAAGGTATTGCTGTCAATCCCGAGAGAGTTCAGGCCATTCTTGATTGGACTCCACCTGAATCGGTGAAGCAAGTTAGGAGTGTCCTTGGCTTAGCAAGCTATTGCTGCCGCTTCATCGAGGATTCCTTCAAAATTGCCAAACCTATAACTGAACTTCTCAAGAAAGATAAGAAGTTCGAATGGACCCCACGGTGCCAGGAAAGTTTTCAGGAGTTAAAAAGACGACTGACTACTGCCCCGGTACTTGTGCCCCCAGATTTCTCAAAGGACTTTATTATCTACTGTGATGCCTCGCAACAAGGACTTGGATGCATTCTTATGCAAGATCGTCATGTGATTGCAGACGCATCTCGACAGTTGTGTCCACATGAGGAGAATTATCCAAGTCATGATCTGGAACTTGCCGCTGTAGTTTATGCACTATTAACCTGGCGACATTACCTCCTGGGTAATCGTTGTGAAATATAGACTGATCACCAGAGTCTCAAGTATATATTCACCCAACCGGATTTGAATCTCAGGCAAAGACGGTGGGTTGAGTTGATTACGGATTACGATTTAGGAATATCTTACACCCCAGGCAAAGCCAATGTCATGGCTGATGCACTAAGTCGTAAAATCAACCACTTCTCCATGAGGAATTTCGTAAGCTTAATATTCACCTTGTTCCTCAAGGATTCCTTTCTACCTCGGTGTCGAAACCGACTCTTGAGGATCAGATCATAGCAGCCCAGAAACATGATACGAGAATTTCCCGGATCAAGAGCAACATCGCCAAAGGAGTTGCTGGTCGTTTCTTGGTAAATGATAAAGGTGTTGTATTCTTTGAGAATCGTTTGGTGGTTCCTAAGAAGCAACAACTTCGTGATTTGATTCTTAAGGAAGCTCATGAATCGCCTCTCACAATTCATCTCGGTAGCACTAAAATGTATCAGGACCTACGCCAGAGGTTCTGGTGGACCCGGATAAAGAGAGAAATCGCTCAATTCATTGCTAACTGTGACGTTTGTCGTCGCGTTAAGGCAGAGCATCAAAGGCCTGCTGGCACCCTTCAACCCGTGGCTATTCCCGAGTGGAAGTGGGACAAGGTTAGTGTGTATTTTATCACTGGTTTTCCAAAGACCAAGAAAGGGAATGATGCCATTTTTGTCGTCATTGATCGCCTTTCGAAAGTTGCTCACTTCCTTCCAGTCCGAGAAAGTATAACTGCTAGTCAGCTAGCAGACCTATATATTTCTCGAATAGTTTCTCTTCATGGTGTTCCTCTAGAAATCAATTCAGATCGTGGAAGTCTTTTCACTTCCCGATTTTGGGAAAGTTTCCAAAAAGCTATGGGAACTCATCTTTCGTTTAGCACTGCTTATCACCCTCAGTCAAGTGGTCAAGTAGAAAGAGTCAACCAAATTCTTGAAGATATGCTCAGAGCCTGTGTTATCTCATTCGGAATGAATTGGGAGAAGTGTCTTCCATTCGCCGAATTTGCTTATAACAACAGTTTCCAGTCTAGTCTGGGCAAAGCTCCTTTCGAAGTTCTGTATGGACGAAGATGCCGAACACCATTAAACTGGTCAGAAACCGGTGAAAGACAGTTCTTTGGACCGGATATGATCCAGGATGCAGAAGAGCAAGTTCGCATTATTCGTGAGAATTTAAAAACTGCCCAATCTCATCAAAAGAGTCAATATGACCGCCGTCATAAGGAAGTAAGTTATGAAGTTGACGAGAAGGCTTACCTTCGGGTTTCAGCTCTCAAAGGTACCCATCGTTTCGGTATCAAAGGCAAATTGGCTCCTCGTTACATTGGTCCTTTCCGTATTCTCGCTAAACGAGGAGAGGTTGCCTACCAGTTAGAGCTACCTCCTCAGCTTTCCAAAGTTCATGATGTGTTCCACGTTTATCAACTCAGGCGTTGCTTCAAGGACCCTGTCCGCGAAGTAGACCACGAAATGCTTGATCTCCAATATGATCTGTCATATTGAGAATATCCTGTTCGTATTCTTGACGAAACCGAGCGTAGCACCCGACATCGCAACATCAAGTTTCTCAAGGTTCAGTGGTCTCATCATTCCGAGAATGAAGCAACCTGGGAGCGCGAAGATCGCCTTCGGCTTGAATACCCCGAACTCTTCCCGACTACGCCTAAATCTCAAGACGAGATTCTTGTTTAGTGGGGGTGAGTTGTCACAGCCCTAGCTTTCAGTTGTTTGCCAAGCATTCATGCATACATTACAAAAACTTTGATGTTTAAATAGGAAGTGATCAAACCCCCAATATTTTGAAAAATTGACAAGAAGGCAATAAAAATTTAATACCTTAAACGGAACGAGGAAAATGTTCCAAATACTTGGAAAAATAGTGACATAAAGTAAATTTGTCAAACCAAAATTCTAGGTCACAAGAACTTTTTGTAAAGGATTTTTGAGTTGACTAAATAGCTATTTGGAATGGAATTATTTTGATTCCTTCTATTTTAAAGTTTCAAACATGTTGAAACCTTTATGTGGCATTGGATATTATTGTCTTTGTCACATAATAACATTTTTGGGTTTTATATTTGGTCAAACAATTTATTTTAAATCCTAAAACTAAATACGAGAAAGAAATCAAAGAGAAATGAAAAAAAAACAGAGAGAAGCTTACCTGTCGCCACCTACTGGCCCAGCCCACCAGGAGGGCCTCTCCCTGTCGTCTTCCTCCTCCTGCCAGAAGGCAGGGGAGAAGGTGAGCATGGCAGCTCACCCCGCCACCTCCTGCTCGCGTGGAGCCCCCTCCTGCCTCCGACGCGCCAGCACGAGGCCGTCTCTCCTTTATCTTCTCCTCGCCCTGCTCTCTTCTTTCCTCTCGCTCTCTGTCTTTATCTCGCGCCGCCATTGCCGATATGCTCAAGCTCGTCTCTAGCCCGTCTCCGGCCACCTCTCGCCACCCCGACCGTCTCGTTAGCTCCGCCTCGGCAAGAAGCTCCTCACCGTCAACAAGCCCGAGCACCAGAGCCCCTGCAGCCTTGCATCGATGTTTTCTTCCTCCTCCAGCAACCGGAAGCCGCCGTCGTCGATTCGGTCGGACCGTCGCCCCTTCTTCGCCACCGATGCCAGAAACGGAATCACCGTGAACCCTCGAGTCTTTCCCCTCTCTCTCGCGCGCGAATGAACCTCCAGAGCTAACTCCCCATCGAGCTCCACTTCCGACCGTCGCTAGAGCTCGTCGCCGGCACTTTCTCCGGCGATTCCAGCCCCTCCTGCTACCCCTGCTCGATCGGCCGTTTCACCAGCGTCCCGTAGCCGCAAACCGCATGCCAAATAGGGCCCTGTAGCCTCGGTTAGGCCATCTCCGGCGAGCCTCCGCCGTGGGTCTGGTCGCCGGCGACCACCCTCCCGTGGGCGTCGACGTGGCCGACCATTAACACGCTAATTAACCCCCACATACGCTGACACAGGGCCCCACTAGTGAGTCAAACCTCACTTAGTGCGGGTCAGCGCGGGTTTAGTCTATGGGTCACTGACCACTGGACCCCACTGGTCAGGTTTGACCTGGACCCGGCTGGTTGAGCTGCTGATGCAGGGATGACATCAGCGTGACGCGGTAATAGATTTTCTGATTTAATTTAACTCCAGAAAATTGCTAAAACTTGTAAAAATCATAGGAATTAAAATATAACCCTGATGAAAATAATTTATATATGAAAAATTATCAGAAAAATGCAAGGAATCCAATGGTGGCATTTATAGACATGGTTGGACATTTTATCCTTGCTGAATATGACAAATTCACAATAGGCTTATAAAGGATATAATTGGATTTTGAAAATGAATTATATAGATCAAATAAACTTCTTTCAACTTGTGATCACTTGCATTAGATGAAATCAGCATCATGATAACTTGCCATGCTCATGCATCATTATGAAGCATTTGCCGTGATTAATTTCTTTTGTTTGATCTGTCGATAGACCTTGCGAGATGTAGTTATCACCGGCATCGAAGAATAGCTGAGTTCTTCCGATCAACAGGCAAGAAAAATCCCTTTAAACATTCCGACAAAATCCCATTCTCTCGCTCCTGCTCTCATTTCTATGCATTAGGACAAAATGATTCAATTGATAGTTGTAATACGATAGCTGCACCTATTCCTTTGCATGACCTGATTTTGATCACAGTAAATAGCTAAACCAATGCAACCTAACATACCTGGTAGATGCTTGAGTCATATGTGCTTTACCCTGTTATGCTTGCTATGCTTAGGTTGAGTTTGGTCCGAGAATCGGAATGATGTATTGTAATGATCATGTCCTATTGATGAGAGTTAAAGATGTGAAACTGTTTTGGTAAAGGTAGCGATGAGAGGCCATGTAGGAGTACATGGTGGGTTGTCTCATTGTCGCCGCATTTAGGACCTGAGATCTTGTGTTTGTGTTCCAAGACCAGCTACTACCGCACATTGGGTTCCGGTAACTCGACCCCTCTCGGCCTATTAACTACTTTGTTCTTGGTCCAGAAGTTGCAGTAGTTCGAAACGTTCAAAGGTTGTGGCACGACCTGCTAAGTGGATGAACGGCCTAGTCGGGACCGACTTGGGGCCCTGCTCACATCGTTTGAGGCCATGTTGGAAACCTCGGCCGGACTTCCATTATGGGTTCCAACTCACATAGGCGACTGTCTTGGGCGTGAGTCTTAGTAGGTTAACGTCCGTGGCCAACTTCCTCGCTGGGCTTCCGCTTGAAGGTTGCCGAGGTGCTGGTTTTATGTGCACTTGGCGATAAGTGGCGAAAGCATGTGTGACGAAGTACACCCCAGCAGGGTAACTATCTATTCGAATAGCCGCGTCCTCGGATATGGACTGCTTGGATACTTACATGGTTCATAGATAACTTTAATGGTTACTCTAAAATGGTCCAGATAAGTGTGAGTGCTATGGATGGCCTTCTCGTTGGATGACGAGAGAGGATCCATGGTGGTGTATTGATGTGATGGTTATGTGGACTCGTGTGCGCTTTCTCGTAAGGAGACGAGGGAGATATTAAAACTTTGTTGTAGAATAGGTTAGCCAAAGGTCAAAGCTGGCTTCTCTGCAATAAACCCCACAATTCCATTCATTGATACTTGATGCATATGTAGTTAGCACTGATGTAAGACTTGCTGAGTACCTTCATACTCACTATTTCTTATTTACATTTTTTTCAGAATAGACACCGCTCTCTCTACGTTATATCTTGACGTTAACATCGATGGATTAGCTTGGGAACCCAGACAGTGATCTCGCTCCTATGGTAGGGTCGTTGTAGCTTTTAGGCTCTTCCAGCCGCTTTTAGTAGATGTATGTACCCAGACATGTAACTTCCGCTTGATGCTTGCATGCTCTGAATGTTGGGCCATGTGACCCCTTCTGTTTGTAACATTAAACTATGTTGGCTCTTCGGAGTCTATTAAATAAATGATGTGTTCGGAGTCTATTAACACCAAACAACATTTAGGTTCCACACTAATCCCGAAGGTAGAGGGAGCGTGCGATGGTGATCGCATCAACCTTGGAAACATTTCCAACACACATCGTCACCTCGCCTTTAGCTAGTCTTTGTTTATTCCGTAGCTTCTATTTCGAGTTACTAACGTTTAGAAACCGAACCGGTATCTAATACGCATGTGATACTAAGAGTACTAGTAAAGTACACATCAGTAACACATATATCTAATATACTTCTATTGACGTTGCCAACCTTCTTATCTACCAAGTATCTAGGGAAGTTCCGCCTTAGTGATAATTCCCCTCATCATAGAAGCACACAGTCTCAGGTTTGGGTTCAACCTTGGGTTTCTTCATTGGAGTGTGATACGTCCCAAACGTATCTATAATTTCTGCTTGTTCCATGATCTTTTGGGTGACATTGTTATATGTTTTGCTACACTTTTATATCATTTTACACATATTTGGACTAACCTACTAACTCAGTGCACCCAATGCAAGTTTCTATCTGCTGATGTCTATTTTTCACAGGCTTTTACCCAATTTTACGAAGCCCGAAAAAATCCAGAAAAATATATATAAAAAAATCAGTGAAACAGAAGCTTCGGGATCATCTAACGGGGGCTAGAGGGGGGCTAGGGGCCTCCTAGGCGGCCTGCTGGCGCGGCCAGGGCCTAGGCCGCTCCAGGAGGTCGCTTAGGTTGCCCCCACCTACTCCGGTGCCCTCCTTTGGACTATATTTGGACTTCCGTGAGGAAACCCTCGTAGATTTTCTGGAATCGTGAGTTTCTCCATCATTCCGCCGCTGCAGTGCTTCCAAGATCGGGAGTGTCAGGACACCTCTTCCCAGCACCTTGCCGGAGGGAGGATTGACCTCCGGGAGCTTCTCCACCACCATGGACGCCTCCCGGATGTGCCATGAGTAGTTTCCCTTGGACCATGAGTCCATGACCAGTAGCTATGTGATGTCTTCTCTCCAATCTTGTGCTTCAATGGTTAGTCTTTGTGAGCTGCCCTACATGATCAAGGCATCTATGTAATCCTCTTGCTTTTGCTATGCTCGGTTTGTTGGGATCCGATGGATTACGAGATTGTGTTCAGATTATTATGAGTTATATATTTGATTATCCTTTTATATTATGTTCCTTAGTGATTCTTGCATGTTGTCCGTTGCTTTTTATTGCTTTGGCCAAGTAGTAGATCGTAACTCCAAGAGGGAGCGTTATGCATGATTGTGGGTTCGGGCCCCTCGATGTCTAGCTTGAGTGACAGAAACATGAGACTTCGGGATGTGCTTGTTGCCACGAGGGAGAAAACAATGATGCTTGTGACCAAGGTTTCAAGGATTGTTTACCTTACGCATAGTTCGTTAATGCAGTTGTCCGTTGCTTTGAGTTTACACTTCGGGTGGGGCTCGCAACTTAATACCGGAGAGATGTTCTGTATAGATATCTCAAGGTGCATGATTAGTAAGTAGATGTTAATGAATAAACGATCTACTTGTCTTGGCGTATTTCCCATTACTATTGAACCTCATACTATCAAGGAGCATAATTAGCATTGCGGTGCGATCATAATTCTGTCAATTTCCCAACTGTGATTTGTTTACCCTAGCATAGTTGTTTATCGTATTTTGGGAGAGAGATATCAATAGTGAACATCATGTGACTCCGGTCCATATCACCACCATTGCTTACACCTCCACCATTTACCGCTTTATTTACTTTTCCTTTGCAATCACTCTTACCTTCCCGCTTGTGTTTTGATCCTTTGCAAACAACAAGGCGAGAGAGATTGACAACCTCTATGTACTCGTTGGGAGCAAAGTTATTTCTTGTGTGTGCGGGTCCACGTCTTCTGCTGACCAGGACAGGAGACACCTACTTGTTAAGCCTAGGAGTCCTACTGGTTTGATAAACCTTACAGTATCTCCACCTTCCACTTGGGGTATCCAACGAGGGGCGAGAAGTATATATATCATCTCGTCATCAAGCGAATTTCTGGCGGTGTTGCCGGGGACTCCAGTCTTCAAGATAGGCAAGTTGCACGCTATCCTTTACCTTTGCTTTTTAGTCTTGTTAGTCTGTTTTTTATATTTTTCTTTAGAGTCCTATACCAAAAACCATAAAAAATAGTTGATTTGTTCTTGCTTGTTGCCGCTGCTATGGGTTCCACTGAGAACACTATGTTGTATGACTTCACTAGTTAGGCTTACGAAAAACTGCACTCTTATTTCGCTGCTTGGGGAAGGCCGCTTTACCACACCGGTGGTAGAGAAGTCTCCTCCACCTACTGAATATATCCCATTCAAAATACCACTTGGGATAATTGAAATAATTAGGAATGATTGTTATGGAGGAGATGGAACAATGAATCCTAGTATTCATTTGTTGAAACTCATATAACTTTGTGATTTGTTTAAGATTTTAGGTTTGACAAGAGATGGAGTCATGAGGAAATTATTTGCCTTGTCACTGAAAGGAAAAGCATTGGAATGGTATAGGCTACTAGATTATTCTCACCTACGAGATTGGGAAGAGATTCAGTCTCTCTTTTACTCCAAGTTTTATCCTCTTCATGAAGTCCATGTGGATCATGGTAACAATGCTTTATGTGATACTTATATTGTTGAGTTTATTCATGATCACACTGAAAATTATTATGAGAAGGGAACATATGCTTATAGATATTTCAATAATATCAAGTTCCATCTCTTTATGTTGAATGTTTTGAAGCTGCACTTGTTTTGCCTTCCTATAATTATTGCTTTGTGCTTCAGTGACTTATTCTATTGCAATATTCCTATGCATAGGAAGTATGTTAGACTTAAATGTGTTTGGTATTTTCTTCTTGATACTCTCTTTTGTTTTACAACTCTTATTCCTACGGGAGCATCATTAAAATCTTAAGCCTAACATTATGGTTATAAAGAAAGAGCTCTAGGGAGAGAACCCTTGTTATCTTTACTTTGAGTTTTTACTTTCAGTTTTAGTGGTCTTGATGCTTGTTACTACTGTAGAAACATCATTGTATCTTTTATTTTCAAGCTTTGTGCCAAGTTTTAGCCTCTGATTGCAAGAAAGGTCAAAAATTGTGACATGTTGTCCAGAAACAGATTCTATCTGCTTGAAGGAAAAATTCGCCAAAAATCACCAGATCATCTTTTTGATCTGAATTGTTTTGACAACATGGTCTATATAATTTTATTTCTGGCATATGTTCTGAGTTTTTTGATTTGAGTTGCAGAAGTACCCCGAATAAATTATTTACTATCTACTGTTCTGTTTTTCACAGATTCTGCCATGTTTTGTGTTTTCATTGTTTTGCGAATTCTAAGCTTGCTTTTTATTTGCAAAACCCTTTGGCATTCATGAGAAGAAGTATATTTTCATGAAAATATTTATTTCCACTAGGTATTAAATTATTTTATTAAGGGAACTAACCACTCTAATCAGCTTATGATGAGTTTTGTATGAAGGGAGTTTTCAAGTATTGCGATGGGAGAGATGATGAAAGAAGATAAAGGAGTGTCAAACGCTCCAGCTTGGGGATTCCCCCATGCATCCCAAAAATATTCAAAGGAGACTCAAGCGTCTAAGCTTGGGGATGCCCCCGTGCATCCCCTTCTCTATCAACAATCATCAGGTCGTCCATCTCCATGCTATATTTTTATCACTTCATATGTTATGTGCTATGCTTGGAGCGTCCCTCTATTTTCTTTTTAGTTTTGTTTTAGTTTAGTTTGCTGGTCATAACAAGTCGGAACCTAGCCTACCTTGTTTGGGAGAGATACACGCTCCATTCCACTCTAGAACACAACATAGCTTTTTCATGCTTATCTTTTTTGTGTGTTCTTCATCTTTTCGTAGCTACTGTCATGCTTAGCTCTTAGCTTTCATGCTTATCTTTTTAATAGCTTTTACATAGGTTGATTTTGGAACTCTCTTGAGTTATCATGTTTATCTTGTTTAGAGAGTTGGCTTGTTGCACTGAGTTGTGTGTCTTGCGTGAGTAAGTAATTGAGGTTGCTATTTAAGTATAGTAGTAACTTGCAATAGTTTTAAGGTATTGATTTGAGTAATGTTTGGGCTATTGGTGCCAAGAGCTTGAGCCTATTAGTCATAGGTATCATATTTTTGGAAATCCGTGTGTTTTTCACAAACTAAAAATTAGTTGAGAACTCTAGCTACTAAATTGATCGCTAACCTGTGGAGGGGTTGGAATATATAGAGTACCCTCACGTTACCATGAGTCGAGGGTGCGCAAGGATAACCAAACCCCCAAACATTCCCCTTCGGGGTATTTGTCTCTTTGTGAATTTCCTAACTAGACAGAGAGTTACTGATAATAAGTGTATGAGTTCTTCGGACTAATGTGAGTATTTGATTGTTGGCACTTCCACTATCCATATTTTGCTAGCCTCCTTGGTACCGTGCATTGCCCTTTCTCACATCGAGAGTTGGTGCAAACTTCGCCGGTGCATCCAAACCCATGACATGATACACTCTTTCATACATAAGCCTCATTATATCTTTCCTCAAAACAGCCACCATACCTACCTATTAAGGCATTTCCATAGCCTTTCCGAGATAAATTGCCATGTAACATCCATCATCTCGTGACTTGATCTTCATGTCATACATGATTTTGCTTGATCATAGAGTCGCATGCTAGTTGGGCCTTGCCCTCATTACTGCTACATGACACGCTAGTATCATTGCATATCATGCTACACTGGCATAGGCATACATTTGCATACATCATGATAGTTTTCACTTGTCTTTATGTTGAGTACTTCTTATAAAGTGTGATGATTTTTCTTTCTATTCATGTAAAATATAGAGGGTTGCCCTTAAGTGAGGAAAAGATCCCAAAGAGGACAAACAAAAGATCCGAAAGAGGACAAATGAGAGATAAAAAGAAAGAGCCAAAGAGGCCACAAAAAAATAAAAAATAGAGAAGAAGAAAAAGAAAAAATAAGAAATAAAAAGAGAGAAGGGGCAACACTACTATTCCTTTTGAAAGATCCACACTCGTACTCCATTACTATATTGGTACTACATAGAGATTATCATTCATGCATCACTATAGAACTTGGTTTGCATATTCCAATGACGAGCTTCCTCAAATGAGCTCTAGGTCTCCATGAGAAAACAAGTTGGATGCACCCCCACTAGTTCCATTAGAGAGCCTACCTTAGCTCATATGTGCATCCGTTACATGGCAATCCCTACTCCCCACATCATATATATCATTTGGCTTTCTCTCACCTATGGTTGTCCTCATTGATGTGAGTCTTTCACACCTTTTTGTCTTTCTTCCCCATCACTATTCTATTTGCCATCCTAAGTGCCAACGTATATTGCTTACGCTCATCCATTGCATGAGTTCTCAAAATCAAAAGGGAGAGGAACATTTTTACTTGTGCCTGACAAGTGGTCTGGGGATGAGTCAAAATAAGATTCCAAAGGAGACTAAGTGTGAGATTTGGTAGATTGAGTTCTCAATTAAAAAATATTTTATCTCTGAACCCATCTCCCACTTCTTGCACACAAACACCATTTGGAGACATTCGAGTCACGGACAACGAGAGCTCTTGCACCTTTATGTTCTTACCTTGCTAAATTCAATACTTGATATAGACTCTTGCTTGTTATTGTCTTGACTTGAATTGCATATCTCACTTGCTTTACTTTGAAGTTCTTATATGTGTGTTAGCATGTCAGCACAAAAATTATTGTGTTATCATTTATCTACTCGAGGACGAGCAGAAATTAAGCTTGGGGATGTTGATACGTCCCAAACATATCTATAATTTCTGCTTGTTCCATTATCTTTTGGGTGACATTGTTATATTTTCGCTACACTTTTATATCATTTTACACATATTTGGACTAACATACTAACTCAGTGCACCCAGTGCCAGTTTCTGTGTGCTGATGTCTATTTTGCAGGGGCTTTAACCCAATTTTCTGAAGTCCAAAGAAATCCAGAAAAATATATAAAAAAATCAGCGAAACAAAAGCTTCGGGATCACCGAAGGGGGGCTAGAGGGGGGCCACGGGCCTCCTAGGTGGCCTGCTGGCGCGGCCAGGCCCCAGGCCGTGCCAGGAGGTCGTTTGGGTGGGCCCCACCTCCTCCGATGCCCTCCTTTGGCCTATATTTATACTTTCGTGAGGAAACCCTTGCAGATTTTCTGGAATCACGAATTTCTCCATCGTTCCGCCGTCGCAAGGCTTCCAAGATCGGGAGCGTCAGGAGACCTCTTCCCGGCACCCTGCCGGAGGGAAGATTGACCTCCGGGAGTTTCTCCACCGCCATGGACGCCTCCCGGATGTGCCGTGAGTAGTTTCCCTTGGACCATGAGTCCATGACCAGTAGCTATGTGATGTCTTCTCTCCAATCTTGTGCTTCAATGGTTAGTCCTTGTGAGCTGCCCTACATGATCAAGGCATCTATGTAATCCTCTTTCTTTTGCTATGCTCGGCTTGTTGGGATTCGATGGATTATGAGATTATGTTCAGATTGTTATGAGTTATATATTTGATCATCCTTTTATAATATGCTCCTTAGTTATTCTTGCATGTTCTCCGTTGCTTTTTATTGCTTTGGCCAAGTAGTAGATCGTAACTCCAAGAGGGAGCGCTATGCATGATTGTGGGTTCGGCCCCCTCGATGTCTAGCTTGAGTGACAAAAACATGAGACTAGGGGATGTGCTTGTTGCCACCAGGGAGAAAACAACGGTGCTTGTGACCAAGGCTGCAAGGATTGTTTACCTTGCACATAGTTCGTTAATGCAGTTGTCCGTTGCTCTGGGTTTACACTTTGGGTGGGGCTCGCAACTTAATACCGGAGAGATGTTCTGGATAGATATCTCAAGGTGGATGATTCGTAAGTAGATGCTGATGAATAAACGGTCTACTTTTCTTGGCGTATTGCCCATTACTATTGAACCTCATACTATCAAGGAGCTTAATTAGCATTGCGGTGCGATTATAATTCTGTCAATTGCCCAACTATGATTTGTTTACCCTAGCATAGTTGTTTATCGTATTTTGGGAGAGAAACCTCACTAGTGAACATCATGTGACTCCGGTCTATATCACCACCATTGCTTACACCTCCACCATTTACCGCTTTATTTACTTTTCTGTTGCATTCACTATTACCTTCCCGCTTGTGTTTTGATCCTTTGCAAACTACAAGGCCGGAGAGATTGACAACCTCTTTGTACTCGTTGGGAGCAAAGTTATTTGTTGTGTGTGAAGGTCCACGTCTTCTACTGACCAGGACAGGAGACACCTACTTGTTGAGCCTAGGAGTCCTAGTGGTTCGATAAATCTTATAGTCTCTGTGTGAGGGAAATTTGCTGCTCACTACATCTCCACCTTCCACTTGGGGTATCCAACGAGGGGCAAGAAGTATATACATCATCTCATCATCAGAGTAACAACTGACTTGTCATTCTCGAAGTTTCCCTTCTTTCCCTTGCCCTTCTTGAAACTAGTGGTTTTACTAACTATCAAAAGTTGATGCTCCTTCTTGATTTCTACCACCGCGGTGTCAAACATTGCGAATAGCTCAAGGATCACCTTCTCCATCCCTGGTATGCTATAGTTCATCACGAAGCTCGGTAACTTGATGGCAGTGACTTTGGAGAACTATGTCAATCACTATCTCATCTGGAAGATAAACTCCCACTCGATTCAACTAATTCTAGCACCCACACAATCTGAGCAGATGGTCAACGATTGAGCTTTTCTCCTTTACTTTGTAGGCAAAGAATCTTCTCGGAGGTCTCATACCTCTCAACACGGGCACGAGCCTGAAACCCTAATTTCAGCTCTTGGAACATCTCATATGTTTCGTGACGTTCAAAACATCTTGGGAACCTCAATTCTAAGCCAGAAAGCATGTCGCACCAAACTATCCCGTAGTCATCAAAACGTGTATGTCGGATGTTCGCAACATCTACAGATGATGCTTGGGGTAGCACACTGAGCGGTGCATTAAGGACATAAGGCTTCTATGCAGCAATGCGGACAATCCTCGGTTTACGGACCGAGTCCACATAATTGCTACCATCATCTTTCAACTTAGTTTTATCTAGGAACATATCAGAACAGACGGGAGCTACAGTGCAAGCTAATCATCTACAACATAATTTGCAAAGACGTTTTGACTATGTTCATGATAATGAGTCCAGTTAATCATATTACTTAAGAACTCCCCCTCAAATTGACATCCCTCTGGTCATTCAAATGGTACATGATCCTAATCCACCGACCCATGTCCGATCATCACGTGAGATGAGGTGGTTTCAATGGTGAACGTCTCCAACTTGATCATATCTACTATATGACTCAGGTTCATCCTTTTGGTCTCCCGTGTTCCGAGGCCATGTATGTACATGCTAGGCTCGACAAGTTTAACCCGAGTGTTCCGTGTGTGCAAAACTGTCTTGCACCTATTGTTTTTGAACGTAGAGTCTATCACACCTGATCATCACGTGGTGTCTCGAAACGACGAACTATCACAACGGTGCACACTTGGGGAGAACACAATTTTATCTTGAAATTTTAGTGAGGGATCACCTTATAATGCTACCGTCGTCCCAAGCAAAACAAGGTGCATAAAAAGGATTAACAATACATGCAATTTTTAAGTGACATGATATGGCCATGAACTTGTGCTTTTTGATCTCCATCTTCAAAGCACCGGCATGATCTCCATCATCACTGGCACAACACCATGATCTCCATCACTGTGTTGCCATCAAGGTTGTCGCGCCAACCATGCTTGTACTACTATTGCTACCGTTTAGCGATAAAGTAAAGCATTACATAGCGCTTAATGATTGGCACGCACGTCATACAATAATTAAAGACAACCCTATGGCTCCTGCCGGTTACCGTAGCATCGACACACAAGTCGATATTAACTATTACAATATGATCATCTCATAGATCAAATATATATCATCATGTCTTTGGCCATATCATATCACAACATATCCTGCAAAAACAAGTTAGATGTCCTCTAATTTGTTGTTGTATGTTTTACGTGGCTGCTAAGGCTATCTTTTAAGAACGCTTCTTACCTACGCAAAACCACAATGGTGATATGCAAGTTGCTATTTAACCTTCTACAAGGACCGCCTTTGTCGAATCCGATTCAACTAAGGTGGGAGAGACAGACACCCGCCAGCCATATTTATGCAACAAGTTGCATGTCAGTTGATGGAACCAGTCTCTCGTACGTGGACGAGTAAAGTTGGTCCGGGCCGCTTCATCCCACAATACCGCTGAATCAAGAAAAAACTAGGGAGGGAAGCAATGTAAATATCAACGCCCACAAACTCCTTTGTGTTCTACTCATGATGTCATCAACACATAGACCTAGCTCATGATGCCACTGTTGGGAAATGTCGCATGGGAAACAAATTCTTTTCTACGCTCACCAAGATCAATCTATGGAGACTAACATCTATGAGAGGGGAGAGTGCATCTACATACCCTTGTAGATCACTAAGTGGAAGCGTATGTAACGTGGTTGATGTAGTCGAACATCTTCGCGATCCAATCACGATCCGTCCCGTGATCTCATCACGATCCATACCGCGATCTCATCACGATCCATTCAGATCTAGTGCCGAATGAACGACACCTCCGCGTTCAACACACATACAGCTCGATGACGCCTTCACTTCCTCGATCCAACGAGCGATGGTGAACTAGAGGTTGAGTACTCCGGCATCACGATTGCGTGGTGGTGGCGGTGGTGGTGAAATTTGAGTAGGGCCTCCCCAATCACTACTGCGATCGCTATGGTGGAGAATTACTACGAGAGAGAGAGGTAGGGCGCCACCAAGCAACTGTGTGTTGTGTGCTTCCCTCTCTCTTTCTCTATTGATAGGAGGAAGGGGTAGGTATTGCTAGACTTTCCCCTCCTCCAAGGAGAGAGGGTTCAGCCGAACTATGGAGGAGTCCACCTCCCACAAGGGAGGTGGACACCCTAGGGAGGACTCCTCCTCCACCAAGGCACTTCCTCCCACCTACCCTTGGGCGCATGGGCCTCTTGGGGTCAGCTACCCAAGCTCACCAAGGGCTGGTGCGCCACTTCTTAGGCCCACGTGCCCCCCAGGATGGGTGGGCCCCTCCCGGTGGACCCCCGGAACCCTTTGGGCACTCCCGGTACAATACCGAAAAATCCCAAAACTATTCCGGAACCCGAATACCACTTTCCTATATATAAATCTTTACCTACGAACCATTGCGGATATCCTCGTGATGTCCGGGATCTCATACGGGACTCCGAACAACCTTCGGTCACCAACACAATAACTCAACTATCTCTATATCGCCACCGAACCTTAAGTGTGCATACCCCACGGGTTCGAGAACTATGCGGACATGACCGAGACACTCTCTGGTCAATAACTAATAGCGGGACCTGGATGCCCATATTGACTCCAACATATTGTATGAAGATCTTTATCGGTCAAACAACGATGTCAAGGATTCAATCAATCCCGTACACTGTTCCCTTTGTCCATCGATATGTTACTTTCCCGAATTTCGGTCGTCGGTATCTCTATACCTAGTTCAATCTCGTTACCGGCAAGTCTCTTTACTCATTCCATAATACAAGATATCGTGACTAACTCTTTAGTCACATTGCTTGCAAGCCTATTGTGATGTTCTATTACTCAGTAGGCCCTAGAGATACCTCTCCATCATACGGAGTGACAAATCCGAGTCTCGATTCACGCCAACCCAACAGACACCTTCAGAGATACCTATAGAGCAGCTTTATAGTGACCCAGTTAGGTTGTGACTTTGATACACACAAGGCATCCCTCTGGTGTCCGGCAGTTGCATGATCTCATGGTCATAGAAATAGAGACTTGAAATGCAAAAAATAGTAGCAATAAACTGACACGATCATATGCTACATTCATAGTTTGGGTCTTGTCCATCACATCAATCTCCTAATGATGTGATCCCATTATCAAATGAAAACTCATGTCTATGGTCAAGAATCCTTGATCATCTTTGATCAATGAGCTAGCCCTTAGAGGCTCACTAGGGACACTGTGTTGTCTATGTATCCACACATGTATTTGAGTTTCCAATCAATACAATTCTAGCATGGATAATAAACGATTATCATGAGCAAGGAAATATAATAATAACTAATTTATTGTTGCCTATAGGGCGTATTTCCAACACTTATTTATCACAATGATAATGTCAACAATAATAAATCATGATCATCTACATCCACTTGGATATATAAATCTGAATCTTTTCTCAACACATGATGTTTGCCACTATAGAATTAATAGGTTGACAGAGGAACAAACTTTATAAAGTAAAAAAGATAGGCCCTTCACAGAGGGAAGAAAAAGTTGCCATGCGCTTTTAATTTGTTCGACATGTGAACTCTTAATGCAAGGGAACATCACTTTATACTGCCCCTTATGATAGCAAACTTTATTATGCACTCTGTCGCTTTTATTTGTTCCATCTCAAAATCGTACAAAGCATATTTTCCTTTGTAATGGAATATCATACATATTTAGGACAATTTTTATTGCTTGATGCACCGACGACAACTTACTTGAAGGATCTTACTCAATCCATAGGTAGATATTGTGGACTCTCATGGCAAGAAATTGGGTTTCAGGGTTATGGATGCACAAGTAGTATTTCTAGTTGGCGTGTATTTTTTGGACTAGCAAAGGATATGTAAGGCAAGCATCACATGTTGAAGGATCCAAGACCATATAACTTCTATGTGAATATAAACTACCATGATCATTATGTTATTTTCCATGTCCAACATGAACACTTGACCAT
Source organism: Hordeum vulgare subsp. vulgare (assembly GCF_904849725.1). Lineage (NCBI taxonomy): Eukaryota > Viridiplantae > Streptophyta > Magnoliopsida > Poales > Poaceae > Hordeum > Hordeum vulgare. The sequence goes on from NC_058519.1 coordinate 484,828,880, forward strand.
TATACAATATTTGATGAAGGCTCATAATCATAAAAGATGTCTAGGTTAGTGTATTTATATGTGAGTCTCCTCTCCTCTATAATAATCTTGCTTAGATCGCAACAACGACTAATACTATGTCTTTTTTACTATCAACAACTTTTATCACTTATACCCTTTTTGTGTGAAGTCATTACTTATCATAAGATGAACATATGATCTTTATCTTTCTTTTTATTGACATGCTATGATGATGGGTTCCCATGGTTAAACAACAAAAGTTAACTAATCCTTATTATATATCTTGCATACTCGATTATGAGGATAGACGAAACTCAAAGCAAACATCCTAAGCAAAGCAAATCTGAAATTTATTTCTCTAAATCATGGAACAACTAAGAATCTAAAGAAGATATATAGTAATGATGGAAGTGATGGTGATACGATACCTTGGAACCTCCCCCGTCTTGGAACAATCCAAGGGTGGTGCACATGCCCATGTACTCAAGCATCCTCTTTAGGTGACGGTGGTGGTGATGTAGCAAGATTCTTCTTCTCTAGCTTACGTCGGAGGATAAAATTCTCCTCCCTCAAGTCATCGTTATCTTGCTCAAGCTTCAATATCTTTTTGCATAATGCCATATTTCTTTCCTATAGAAAATATGACGAGATAAATTGATCCTCAGATTTCTTTACCCTATTTGGGAGGCTGGACTTCTTAAATTCCACATGCATATCTTCGGGCTGAGGTAGTGGAACTTCATATTCATCTGAGTTGGCTTCCTTCATTTCCTCCAAATCATTGTCCTCCTCCTCATCAGTGGACCAAAGGTAGTAGTACATATCCCCAAAGATCTTTGGTTCTGAAATATAATGTGAGACATAGCTCTCTCCATCCGAATCTTAAGACGACATACTCTGAGGCCTGCTAGAAAAACAGCTCAAAATAAGAACACGGGAGAAACTCACGATGCGTTGATCAAGACACACATGAGTATATATAAAGAATTTTCCAAGGTAATAATACATGCCCGGGGAGAATACGAAGTTCGGGATGCGCACGAGGGTCCCACAAGCCATTAGAGCGCGACCAGGGGGGCGCGCATGTTGGCTTGTGCCTTCCTCGTGGCTCCCCTGGACCCCGTTTTATTTTTGTATTTTTTTGCTAAAATACCAAAACCAGTAAAAAATATATTATTTTGGAATTTTTGGAGTCGGTTCACTTACCGTACCACGTACCTGCCCCCTTTTCAGGTTTCGAGAGTGTTCCAGAAGACTTCCTTTATGTGCTCCTCGAGTGTTATGACTTGGATGACATTAGTTTCCTCATTAATGGGTGTACCTAAAATATAATGCTTGATTTTTTGCCCATTCTCCACTCTCAGGTTTTTACCTTCGAACTTATTGATTTTTATAGCACTAGAGCGATAAACCTCCTCAACAACATAAGGTCCTTCCCATTTGGAGAGGAGTTTCCCCGCAAAAAATCTAAAATGAGAATTGTACAAAAGCACTAAGTCTCCTATATTTAATTCTCGTTTTTGAATTATCTTGTCATGCCATATTTTAACCATTTCCTTAAACAACTTAGCATTTTCATAAGTTTGTGCCCTCCATTCATCCAGTGAGCTAATATCAAATAATCTATACTCACCGACGAGATAAAAATCATAATTAAGTTCTTTAATCGCCCAATAAGCCTTATTTTCTAACTCAATAGGTAAATGACAAGCTTTTCCATAGACCATTTTATATGGGTACAACCCCATGGGATTCTTATAAGCAGTCCTATAAGCCCACAAAGCATCATCAAGTTTCTTAGACCAATTCTTTCTGGACCTATCTATTGGAATTATGCCCTAGAGGCAATAATAAATATAGTTATTATTATAATTCCTGTATCAAGATAATAGTTTATTATCCATGCTATAATTGTATTGAATGAAGACTCATTTACATGTGTGGATACATAGACAAAACACCGTCCCTAGCATGCCTCTAGTTGGCTAGCCAGTTGATCGATGATAGTCAGTGTCTTCTGATTATGAACAAGGTGTTGTTGCTTGATAACTGGATCACGTCATTGGGAGAATCACGTGATGGACTAGACCCAAACTAATAGACGTAGCATGTTGATCGTGTCATTTTGTTGCTACTGTTTTCTGCGTGTCAAGTATTTATTCCTATGACCATGAGATCATATAACTCACTGACACCGGAGGAATGCTTTGTGTGTATCAAACGTCGCAACGTAACTGGGTGACTATAAAGATGCTCTACAGGTATCTCCGAAGGTGTTAGTTGAGTTAGTATGGATCAAGACTGGGATTTGTCACTCCGTGTGACGGAGAGGTATCTCGGGGCCCACTCGGTAATACAACATCACACACAAGCCTTGCAAGCAATGTAACTTAGTGTAAGTTGCGGGATTTAGTATTACGGAACGAGTAAAGAGACTTGTCGGTAAACGAGATTGAAATAGGTATGCGGATACTGACGATCGAATCTCGGGCAAGTAACATACCGAAGGACAAAGGGAATGACATACGGGATTATACGAATCCTTGGCACTGAGGTTCAAACGATAAGATCTTCGTAGAATATGTAGGATCCAATATGGGCATCCAGGTCCCGCTATTGGATATTGACCGAGGAGTCTCTCGGGTCATGTCTACATAGTTCTCGAACCCACAGGGTCTGCACACTTAAGGTTCGACGTTGTTTTATGCGTATTTGAGTTATATGGTTGGTTACCGAATGTTGTTCGGAGTCCCGGATGAGATCACAGACGTCACGAGGGTTTCCGGAATGGTCCGGAAACAAAGATTGATATATAGGATGACCTCATTTGATTACCGGAAGGTTTTCGGAGTTACCGGGGATGTACCGGGAATGACGAATGGGTTCCGGGAGTTCACCGGGGGGGGGGGGCAACCCACCCCGGGGAAGCGCATAGGCCATAAGGGTGGCGCACCAGCACTTAGTGGGCTGGTGGGACAGCCCAAAAAGGGCCCTATGCGCCAAGGATAAGAAATCAAAGGAAAAAGGAAAAAAAAGGAGGAGGTGGGAAGGGAGGGGGACTCCCTCCCACCAAACCTAGTCCAACTCGGTTTGGGGGGGGGGAGAGTCCTCCCCCTTGCCTCGGCCGACCCCCTTGAGGGTCCTTGGACCCCAAGGCAAGGCCCCCTCCCTCTCACCTATATATGTGGAGGTTTTAGGGCTGATTTGAGACGACTTTTCCACGGCAGCCCGACCACATACCTCCACGGTTTTTTCTCTAGATCGCGTTTCTGCGGAGCTCGGGCGGAGCCCTGCTGAGACAAGGTCATCACCAACCTACGGAGCGCCGTCACGCTGCCGGAGAACTCTTCTATCTCTCCGTCTCTCTTTCTGGATCAAGAAGGCCGAGATCATCGTCGAGCTGTACGTGTGCTGAACGCGGAGGTGCCGTCCGTTCGGTACTAGATCGTGGGACTGATCGCGGGATTGTTCGCGGGGCGGATCGAGGGACGTGAGGACGTTCCACTACATCAACCGCGTTCTCTAACGCTTCTGCTGTACGATCTACAAGGGTACGTAGATCACTCATCCCCTCTCGTAGATGGACATCACCATGATAGGTCTTCGTGCGTGTAGGAAAAATTTTGTTTCCCATGCGACGTTCCCCATCAGTGGCATCATGAGCTAGGTTCATGCGTAGATGTCTTCTCGAGTAGAACACAAAAGTTTTTGTGGGCGGTGATGTGCGTTTTGCTGCCCTCCTTAGTCTTTTCTTGATTCCGCCGTATTGTTGGATTGAAGCGGCTTGGACCGACATTACTCGTACGCTTACGAGAGACTGGTTTCATCGTTACGAGTAACCCCCTTTGCTCAAAGATGACTGGCAAGTGACGGTTTCTCCAACTTTAGTTGAATCGGATTTGACTGAGGAGGTCCTTGGATGAGGTTAAATAGCAACTCATATATCTCCGTTGTGGTGTTTGCGTAAGTAAGATGCGATCCTACTAGATACCCTTGGTCACCACGTAAAACATGCAACAACAAAATTAGAGGACGTCTAACTTGTTTTGCAGGGTATGATTGTGATGTGATATGGCCAACGATGTGATGTGATATATTGGATGTATGAGATGATCATGTTGTAATAGAAATATCGACTTGCACGTCGATGGTACGGCAACCGGCAGGAGCCATAGGGTTGTCTTTATACTAACGTTTGTGCTTGCAGATGCGTTTACTATTTTGCTAGGATGTAGCTTTAGTAGTAATAGCATAAGTAGCACGACAACCCCGATGGCAACACGTTGATGGATGATCATGGTGTGGCGCCGGTGACAAGAAGATCGTGTCGGTGCTTTGGTGATGGAGATCAAGAAGCACGTGATGATGGCCATATCATGTCACTTATGAATTGCATGTGATGTTAATCCTTTTATGCACCTTATTTTGCTTAGAAAGACGGTAGCATTATGAGGTGATCTCTCACTAAAATTTCAAGACGAAATTGTGTTCTCCCCGACTGTGCACCGTTGCTACAGTTCGTCGTTTCGAGACACCACGTGATGATCGGGTGTAAATAGACTCAACGTTCACATACAACGGGTGCAAAACAGTTGCGCACGCGGAACACTCGGGTTAAGCTTGACGAGCCTAGCATGTGCAGACATGGCCTTGGAACACATGAGACCGAAAGGTCGATCATGAATCATATAGTTGATATGATTAGCATAGGGATACTTACCGCTGAAACTATACTCAACTCACGTGATGATCGGACTTGGGATAGTGTAAGTGGATCATGAACCACTCAAATGACTAGAGAGATGTACTTTTTGAGTGGGAGTTTAGCATATAATTTGATTAAGTTGAACTCTAATTATCTTGAACATAGTCTAAGTCCACTTTGAATATATTTGTGTTGTAGATCATGGCTCACGCGACAGTCATCCTGAATTTTAATACGTTCCTAGAGAAAGCTAAGTTGAAGGATGATGGAAGCAACTTTGTAGACTGGGCTCGTAATCTTAAGCTAATCTTACAAGCTGGGAAGAAGGATTATGTCCTTAATGCTGCGCTAGGAGATGAACCACCCGCTACGGCTGATCAGGATGTTAAGAACGCTTGGTTAGCACGTAAGGAGGACTACTCAATAGTTCAATGTGCAGTCTTGTATGGCTTAGAACCGGGACTTCAACGTCGCTTTGAGCGTCATGGAGCATTTGAGATGTTCCAGGAGTTGGAGTTTATCTTTCAGAAGAACACCCGGATCGAGAGGTATGAGACCTCCGATAAATTCTATGCTTGCAAGATGGAGGAAAACTCGTCTGTCAGTGAACATGTGCTCAAAATGTCTGGGTACTCAAACCGTCTAGCTGAGCTGGGGATTGAACTCCCGCAAGAAGCTATCACTGACAGAATCCTTCAATCACTGCCGCCAAGCTATAAAGGCTTTGTGTTGAACTACAACATGCAAGGGATGAACAAGTCTCCCGGCGAGTTGTTTGCGATGCTGAAAGTCGCAGAGTCTGAACTCCGTAAAGAGCATCAAGTGTTGATGGTGAGCAAGACCACTAGTTTCAAGAGAAACGGCAAAGGCAAGAAGGGCAATTCGAAGAAGAGCGGCAAGCCTGTTGCCAATCCGCCGAAGAAACCCAAGGCTGGACCTAAGCCTGAAACAGAGTGCTTCTATTGCAAGGGTATGGGTCACTGGAAGCGCAATTGCCCCAAGTATCTGGCAGATAAGAAGGCGGGCAAAGAAAAATCAGGTATATTTGATATACATGTTATTGATGTGTACTTAACCGGCTCTCGTAGTAGTGCCTGGGTATTCGATACAGGTTCTATTGCTCATATTTGCAACTCGAAGCAGGAACTGCGGAATAGACAAAGGCTGGCGAAAGACGAAGTGACGATGCGCGTAGGAAACGGTTCCAAGGTTGATGCAATCACCGTCGGCACAGTGTCACTTCAGCTACCATCGGGATTAATGATGAACTTAAATCATTGTTATTTAGTGCCTACGTTGAGCATGAACATTATATCTGGATCTTGTTTATTGCGAGACGGTTACTCTTTTAAGTCTGAGAATAATGGTTGTTCTATTTCTATGAGTAACATCTTTTATCGTCATGCACCGAATGTGAGAGGATTGTTCATATTGAATCTTGATAGCGATACACATATACATAACATTGAGACCAAAAGAGTTAGAGTAAACAATGATAGCGCCATATTTTTGTGGCACTGCCGCTTAGGTCATATTGGTGTAAAGCGCATGAAGAAACTCCATGCTGATGGACTTTTGGAGTCACTTGACTTTGATTCACTTGACACGTGCGAACCATGCCTCATGGGCAAGATGACTAAAACTCCGTTCTCCGGAACAATGGAGCGTGCAAGTGACTTGTTGGAAATCATACATACCGATGTGTGTGGTCCAATGAGCGTAGAGGCACGCGGCGGATATCGTTATTTTCTCACCTTCACTGACGATTTAAGTAGATATGCTTATGTCTACTTGATGAAGCACAAGTCTGAAACATTTGAAAAGTTCAAGCAATTTCAGAGTGAAGTGGAAAATCATCGTAACAAGAAGATCAAGTTCCTACGGTGTGATCGTGGGGGTGAATATCTGAGTTTCGAGTTTGGTGCTCACTTAAGACAATGTGGAATTGTTTCGCAGTTAACACCGCGTGGAACACCACAGCGTAATGGTGTGTCCGAACGTCGTAATCGTACTTTGTTAGAGATGGTGCGATCTATGATGTCTCTTACTGATTTGCCATTATCATTTTGGGGTTATGCATTAGAAACAGGTGCACTCACTTTAAATAGGGCACCATCAAAATCCGTTGAGACGACACCATACGAACTGTGGTATGGCAAAAGGCCAAAGTTTTCGTTTCTTAAAGTTTGGGGATGTGATGCTTATGTCAAAAAGCTTCAGCCTGAAAAGCTGGAACCCAAAGCGGAAAAGTGCGTCTTCATAGGTTACCCAAAAGAGACAGTTGGGTACACCTTCTATCTCAAAACCGAGGGCAAAGTGTTTGTTGCTAAAAATGGAGCTTTTCTCGAGAAGGAGTTTCTCTCGAGAGAATTGAGTGGGAGGAAGATAGAACTTGACGAGGTTGTCGAACCTCTCATCCCTCTGGATGGTGGCGCAGGGCAAGGGGAAACCTCTGTCGTTGCGACGCCGGTTGAGGAGGAAGTTAATGATGATGATCATGAAACTCCAGTTCAAGTTTCTGTTGAACCACGCTGGTCGACGAGATCACGCGCTGCTCCAGAGTGGTACGGTAATCCCGTCTTATCAATCATGTTGTTAGACAACAATGAACCTGCAAATTACGAAGAAGCTATGGTGGTCCCAGATTCCAACAAATGGCTAGAACCCATGAAATCCGAGATAGGATCCATGTATGAGAACAAAGTGTGGACTTTGGAGATACTACCTGAGGGCCGCAAGGCTATTCAGAACAAATGGATCTTTAAGAAGAAGACGGACGCTGATGGTAATGTGACCGTTTATAAAGCTCGACTTGTGGCAAAGGGTTTTTCACAAGTTCCAGGAGTTGACTACGATGAGACTTTCTCACCCGTAGCGATGCTTAAGTCCGTCAGAATCATGTTAGCAATAGCTGCATTTTTCGATTATGAAATCTGGCAGATGGATGTCAAAACGGCGTTCCTTAACGGTTTCCTTAAGGAAGAGTTGTATATGATGCAACCCGAAGGTTTTGTCGATCCTAAAAATGCTGACAAGGTGTGCAAGCTCCAGCGATCCATTTATGGACTGGTGCAAGCATCTCGGAGTTGGAACAAACGCTTTGATGAGGTGATCAAAGCATTTGGGTTTATACAAGTGGTTGGAGAATCTTGTATTTACAAGAAAGTGAGTGGGAGCTCTATGGCGTTTCTAATATTATATGTGGATGACATATTACTGATTGGAAATAACGTAGAGCTTTTGGAGAGCATAAAAGGTTACTTGAATAAAAGTTTGTCTATGAAGGACCTAGGAGAAGCTGCTTACATTCTAGGCATTAAGATCTATAGGGATAGATCAAAACGCCTGATAGGACTTTCACAAAGCACATACCTTGATAAAGTTTTGAAGAGGTTCAAAACGGAACAGTCCAAGAAAGGGTTCTTGCCAGTTTTACAAGGTACAAGATTGAGTAAGACTCAGTGCCCAGCAACTGATGAAGATAGAGAGCATATGCACTCCGTCCCCTATGCTTCAGCCATAGGTTCTATCATGTATGCGATGCTGTGCACTAGACCGGATGTTAGCCTGGCCATAAGTATGGCAGGTAGGTTCCAGAGTAATCCAGGAGTGGATCACTGGACAGCGGTCAAGAATATCCTGAAGTACCTGAAAAGGACTAAGGAGATGTTTCTCGTATATGGAGGTGACGAAGAGCTCGCCGTAAAAGGTTACGTCGATGCAAGCTTTGACACAGATCCGGACGACTCTAAGTCGCAGACCGGATACGTATTTATTCTTAATGGGGGTGCAGTAAGCTGGTGCAGTTCCAAGCAAAGCGTCGTAGCAGATTCTACATGTGAAGCAGGGTACATGGCTGCCTCGGAGGCAGCTAAGGAGGGTGTCTGGATGAAGCAGTTCATGACGGATCTTGGAGTGGTGCCAAGTGCACTGAATCCAATAACCTTGTTCTGTGACAACACTGGTGCCATTGCCTTAGCAAAGGAACCACGGTTTCACAAGAAGACCAGACACATCAAACGACGCTTCAACCTCATCCGCGACTACGTCGAGGAAGAGGACGTAAATATATGCAAAGTGAACACGGATCTGAATGTAGCAGACCCGCTGACTAAACCTCTTCCACGGCCAAAACATGATCGACACCAGAACTGTATGGGTGTTAGATTTATTACAATGTAATTCACATGGTGATGTGAGGGCTAGATTATTGACTCTAGTGCAAGTGGGCGACTGTTGGAATTATGCCCTAGAGGCAATAATAAATATAGTTATTATTATAATTCCTGTATCCAGATAATAGTTTATTATCCATGCTATAATTCTATTGAATGAAGACTCATTTACATGTGTGGATACATAGACAAAACACCGTCCCCAGCATGCCTCTAGTTGGCTAGCCAGTTGATCGATGATAGTCAGTGTCTTCTGATTATGAACAAGGTGTTGTTGCTTGATAACTGGATCACGTCATTGGGAGAATCACGTGATGGACTAGACCCAAACTAATAGACGTAGCATGTTGATCGTGTCATTTTGTTGCTACTGTTTTCTGCGTGTCAAGTATTTATTCCTATGACCATGAGATCATATAACTCACTGACACCGGAGGAATGCTTTGTGTGTATCAAACGTCGCAACGTAACTGGGTGACTATAAAGATGCTCTACAGGTATCTCCGAAGGTGTTAGTTGAGTTAGTATGGATCAAGACTGGGATTTGTCACTCCGTGTGACGGAGAGGTATCTCGGGGCCCACTCGGTAATACAACATCACACACAAGCCTTGCAAGCAATGTAACTTAGTGTAAGTTGCGGGATTTAGTATTACGGAACGAGTAAAGAGACTTGTCGGTAAACGAGATTGAAATAGGTATGCGGATACTGACGATCGAATCTCGGGCAAGTAACATACCGAAGGACAAAGGGAATGACATACGGGATTATACGAATCCTTGGCACTGAGGTTCAAACGATAAGATCTTCGTAGAATATGTAGGATCCAATATGGGCATCCAGGTCCCGATATTGGATATTGACCGAGGAGTCTCTCGGGTCATGTCTACATAGTTCTCGAACCCACAGGGTCTGCACACTTAAGGTTCGACGTTGATTTATGCGTATTTGAGTTATATGGTTGGTTACCGAATGTTGTTCGGAGTCCCGGATGAGATCACAGACGTCACGAGGGTTTCCAGAATGGTCCGGAAACGAAGATTGATATATAGGATGACCTCATTTGATTACCGGAAGGTTTTCGGAGTTACCGGGGATGTACCGGGAATGACGAATGGGTTCCGGGAGTTCACCGGGGGGGGGGCAACCCACCCCGGGGAAGCCCATAGGCCATAAGGGTGGCGCACCAGCACTTAGTGGGCTGGTGGGACAGCCCAAAAAGGGCCCTATGTGCCAAGGATAAGAAATCAAAGGAAAAAGGAAAAAAAAGGAGGAGGTGGGATGGGAGGGGGACTCCCTCCCACCAAACCTAGTCCAACTCGGTTTGGGGGGGGGGAGAGTCGTCCCCCTTGGCTCGGCCGACCCCCTTGAGGGTCCTTGGACCCCAAGGCAAGGCCCCCTCCCTCTCACCTATATATGCGGAGGTTTTAGGGCTGATTTGAGACGACTTTTCCACGGCAGCCCGAGCACATACCTCCACGGTTTTTCCTCTAGATCGCGTTTCTGCGGAGCTCGGGCGGAGCCCTGCTGAGACAAGGTCATCACCAACCTCCGGAGCGCCGTCATGCTGCCGGAGAACTCTTCTATCTCTCCGTTTCTCTTTCTGGATCAAGAAGGCCGAGATCATCGTCGAGCTGTACGTGTGCTGAACGCGGAGGTGCCGTCCGTTCGGTACTAGATCGTGGGACTGATCGCAGGATTGTTCGCGGGGCGGATCGAGGGACGTGAGGACGTTCCACTACATCAACCGCGTTCTCTAACGCTTTTGCTGTACGATTTACAAGGGTACGTAGATCACTCATCCCCTCTCGTAGATGGACATCACCATGATAGGTCTTCGTGCGTGTAGGAAAATTTTTGTTTCCCATGCGACATTCCCCATCAGTGGCATCATGAGCTAGGTTCATGCGTAGATGTCTTCTCGAGTAGAACACAAAAGTTTTTGTGGGCGGTGATGTGCGTTTTTCTGCCCTCCTTAGTCTATTCTTGATTCCGCCGTATTGTTGGATTGAAGCGGCTTGGACCGACATTACTCGTACGCTTACGAGAGACTGGTTTCATCGTTACGAGTAACCCCCTTTGCTCAAAGATGACTGGCAAGTGACGGTTTCTCCAACTTTAGTTGAATTGGATTTGACCGAGCAGGTCCTTGGATGAGGTTAAATAGCAACTCATATATCTCCGTTGTGGTGTTTGCGTAAGTAAGATGCGATCCTACTAGATACCCTTGGTCACCACGTAAAACATGCAACAACAAAATTAGAGGACGTCTAACTTGTTTTGCAGGGTATGATTGTGATGTGATATGGCCAACGATGTGATGTGATACATTGGATGTATGAGATGATCATGTTGTAATAGAAATATCGACTTGCACGTCGATGGTACGGCAACCGGCAGGAGCCATAGGGTTGTCTTTATACTAACGTTTGTGCTTGCAGATGCGTTTACTATTTTGCTAGGATGTAGCTTTAGTAGTAATAGCATAAGTAGCACGACAACCCCGATGGCAACACGTTGATGGATGATCATGGTGTGGCGCCGGTGACAAGAAGATCGTGTCGGTGCTTTGGTGATGGAGATCAAGAAGCACGTGATGATGGCCATATCATGTCACTTATGAATTGCATGTGATGTTAATCCTTTTATGCACCTTATTTTGCTTAGAAAGACGGTAGCATTATGAGGTGATCTCTCACTAAAATTTCAAGACGAAATTGTGTTCTCCCCGACTGTGCACCGTTGCTACAGTTCGTCGTTTCGAGACACCACGTGATGATCGGGTGTGATAGACTCAACGTTCACATACAACGGGTGCAAAACAGTTGCGCACGCGGAACACTCGGGTTAAGCTTGACGAGCCTAGCATGTGCAGACATGGCCTCGGAACACATGAGACCGAAAGGTCGATCATGAATCATATAGTTGATATGATTAGCATAGGGATACTTACCGCTGAAACTATACTCAACTCACGTGATGATCGGACTTGGGATAGTGTAAGTGGATCATGAACCACTCAAATGACTAGAGAGATGTACTTTTTGAGTGGGAGTTTAGCATATAATTAGATTAAGTTGAACTCTAATTATCTTGAACATAGTCTAAGTCCACTTTGAATATATTTGTGTTGTAGATCATGGCTCACGCGACAGTCATCCTGAATTTTAATACGTTCCTAGAGAAAGCTAAGTTGAACCCGGAATGATTGTGATGAGATCATGGACGTCACGAGGGTTTCCGGAATGGTCCGGAAACGAAGATTGATATATAGGATGACCTCATTTGATTACCGGAAGGTTTTCGGAGTTACCAGGGATGTACCGGGAATGACGAATGGGTTCCGGGAGTTCACCGGGGGGGGGGGCAACCCACCCCGGGGAAGCCCATAGGCCATAAGGGTGGCGCACCAGCCATTAGTGGGCTGGTGGGACAGCCCAAAAAGGTCCCTATGCGCCAAGGATAAGAAATCAAAGGAAAAAGGAAAAAAAAGGAGGAGGTGGGAAGGGAGGGGGACTCCCTCCCACCAAACCTAGTCCAGCTCGGTTTGGGGGGGGGAGAGTCCTCCCCCTTGGCTCGGCCGACCCCCTTGAGGGTCCTTGGACCCCAAGGCAAGGCCCCCTCCCTCTCACCTATATATGCGGAGGTTTTAGGGGTGATTTGAGACGACTTTTCCACGGCAGCCCGACCACATACCTCCACGGTTTTTCCTCTAGATCGCGTTTCTGCGGAGCTCGGGCGGAGCCCTGCTGAGACAAGGTCATCACCAACCTCCGGAGCGCCGTCACGCTGCCGGAGAACTCTTCTATCTCTCCGTCTCTCTTTCTGGATCAAGAAGGCCGAGATCATCGTCGAGGTGTACGTGTGCTGAACGCGGAGGTGCCGTCCGTTCGGTACTAGATCGTGGGACTGATCGCGGGATTGTTCGCGGGGCGGATCGAGGGACGTGAGGACGTTCCACTACATCAACCGCGTTCTCTAACGCTTCTGCTGTACGATCTACAAGGGTACGTAGATCACTCGTCCCCTCTCGTAGATGGACATCACCATGATAGGTCTTCGTGCGCGTAGGAAATTTTTTGTTTCCCATGCGACGTTCCCCATCACTATCTAGAGTCTTCTGCAAGATTAATTTTATTTCACGGTTTCTCAAGTCAACTTGACCACTAGACTAAGGATGATATGGTCATGCAGTTCTATGGTTAACATCATATTTAGTTAGCAGTTTATAGAAAGCACCATGAATAAAATGTGAACCACCAGGAGTCATTAAATATCTAGGGACACTGAACCTCAGAAAGATAATGTCTTTAAGCATTTTAGTAGAAGTGTTATGATCATCACTACCAGTTCGAATATCTTCTACCCACTTAGTAATGTAATAAAAAACAACTAGAATATGAGTATATCCATTCGAGGAAGGAAAAGGACCAATAAATTCAAAACCCCACACATCAAATGGTTCTATAGTCCCTTCACATATCTCGGTTTACCAGTTGGGACAACCAGGCCAAGGATTATTGATCTAATGCCCTTGGTTGATAGTATGGAAAGGAGCCTCTCTGCTAGTTCCTCCCTCCTGGCACAGGGGGGCGCCTACAATATCTCAATTCTGCCCTATCCTCTTCCCATTTTTTCCTTTGTAGTTTCGATATACCACCAGGGATACTTAAACAGTTGGAAAGGATACAAAGATAGTACTTGTGGAGGAAGAATGGCCAAGATCATGCCCCTTCCCTTGCAGCATGGGACTTCGTGTGCATGCCAAAGATGAAGGGGGTCTTGGGAATTATGAATCTGTCTGTTTAAAATGAGGCTCTGTTGCTTAAACACCTTCCTCTTTTGGTGTGATTCCTGGGCATTAGATGATTCTATCATGCCTCTAGCTCTTTGTTTCCAAAGTTATTGACACTTTCTGCACTGCTGAGGAAGTTTTCCAGGCTTATCAGACAGATAGTATGATCAACATGTTTCACCTGCCTCTCTCTGACAGGGCCCACCAAGAATTGGAATCAGTCACATCCTTACTCCAGAATCTTGAAAAAGATCCATCTTGCAATGATATTGGGCTTTGGAGTAGTGATTTTAAAGCTTATTCTGCTACGAAATAATACATCCATGTACATTTGCCCATTGTTCCCAACCCATTGCTAGGTTGGATTTGGAAAAGTTGTTGCACCATGAAAATCAAGATGTTTGCCTGGATGCTCATCATGGACAGGCTCAACACAAAGGATATGCTCGAACGCCGTCCCTCGAAGGTGTCTGAGTCAAACCTTTGTGTTCTTTGTCATGCCAAGGTCAAAGAGGATAGAGATGATCTCTTCTTTAACTGCCTTTTCAGCGGCAGGGTCTGGAACTACCTTCAGATCTCCTGGCAGGGTACTTCCATGTGGACCACTTCTTTGACAACCAGAAAGGATTTTCACCATCCTTTTTTCTCTGAAGTAGTGTTCATTGCCTGCTGGAATATTTGGACAGTCCGAAATGCCAGGATTTTCAACAATGAGTGTCCTAGATTCAGCAAATGGAAGTCTGGTTTCACTCATGATATCTCCCTTTTAGCTCATAGGATTAAGGCTGGATTTAGGGATGATCTTCTCAAGTTGATCTCTTTTCTACCTCCTTGAGGTTTGTATCTCTTCCCCCCATCCCCATTGTATATCCTAATCCTCTCATGTACATATAATTTCTTACTGGAATAAAAGAAAAGATGTGGGGTGATTCCCTACAGTAGCTGGTAAAAAAATGGTTCTATAGCAAGTGAATTGTTCATAGTCCGCATACCAATGGTAAACGTCTATAGCAACTAGACGGAATATATTTAGCAACAATGTAATTAGCATAATCCGCATACCAAGGAGTACTACATGAAGTGTTTATAACAACAAGTTGCTCATCAGGAAAATTATCATCAATAGGGAGTGGGTCATCAAGAACATTTTCCATCCTAGACAAGTTATCTGCTACAGGTTTATCAGCTCCCTTCCTAACAATGATATGCAAATCAAATTCTTGGAGTAGGAACACCTCTAATGAGTCTAGGTTTAGCATCTTTCTGTTCCATAAGATATTTAATAGCAGCATGGTCGGTGTGAATAGTTACATTTGAGTCAACAATGTAAGGCCTAAACTTATCACATGCAAACACAACAGCTAAAAATTCCTTTTCAGTATTAGCGTAATTCCTTTGAGCAGCACTAGGGTCTTAGTAGTATAATGAATAACATTAAATTTCTTGTCTACTCTTTTCCCTAGAACAACACCTCTACTCTTTTCCCTAGAACAACATCAACAACATAATCACTAGCATCACACATAATTTCAAAGGGTAGGTTCCAATCAGGTGGTGGAACAATAGGTGCAGAAATTAAGGCTTTATTAAGTATTTGAAAGCCTTTTATACAATCATCATAAAAAACAAAGGAACATATTTTTGAGAAGATTAGTTAATGGCCTAGAAATCTTTGAGAAATCTTTAATGAAACGCCTATAGAAACCAGCATGACCAAGGAAACTTCTTATACCTTTGATATCACTTGGGCAAGGCATTTTCTCTATTGCATCAACTTAGGCCTTATCCACCTCAATACCACGTTCAGAAATTTTATGCCCAAGCACTATACCTTCATTCACCATAAAGTGGCACTTCTCCCAAATCAAGACAAGATTAGTTTCTTCACATCTCTGCAAAATTCGATCAAGGTTGCTTAAGCAATTATCAAAGGAAGTCCCATAAACGGAAAAATCGTCTATGAAGACCTCAACAATCTTTTCACAAGAATTAGAGAATATAGATGTCATACATCTTTGAAAGGTAACAGGTGTATTGCATAGACCAAAAGGCATACGCCTATAAGCATAAGTTCCAAAGGGGCAAGTAAAGGTATTTGAGAGAATCCACAGTAACCATCAAGAAAGCAAAAGTGTGTGTGCTTAGATAATCTTTCTAACATTTGATCAATAAAAGGAAAGGGGTAATGATCTTTTCTAGTAGCCTTATTCAGTTTCCTGAAATCAATTACCATCCTACAACCAGTTACTATCCTTTGTGGCATAAGTTCATTTTTATCATTAGGAACAAGAGTTATACCAACTTTCTTAGGAACACAATGAACATGACTCACCCATCTACTATCAGCAATAGGATAGATTATACCTACCTCCAGAAGTTTTAGTATTTCGCTTCTTACCACCTCTTTCATATTAGGGTTGAGACGACGTTGATGATCAACAACTGGCTTAGCATCAGATTCCATATTAATCTTGTGTTGACACAGAGTGTGGCTTATGCCTTTAAGATCATCAAGAGTATATCCAATAGCAGCCGTGTGCTTCTTTAAGTTTTGAGTAATCTCCTTTCTTCATGCTCTGAAACGTTATCACTAATAATAACATGATGTATCTTCTTGTCATCAAGATAAGCATATTTCAAAGTATCAGGTAACGCCTTAACCTCAAATACGGGATCTCCCTTGGGTGGAGGAGGATCACCTAAAATTTCAACTTGTAAATTGTGCTTAATGATAGGTTGTTGATCAAGGAGTATCCTATCTATTTCATTCCTTTCATTCAAATGCATATCATTCTCATGGTCTAGTAACTATTATTCTAATGATTGGTAGGAGGTACATCAATAGAAGCAACACTAATTATTTTATCCTTACTAGGCAATTCTTTTCCATGTGGCTGCTTTCTAAACTTAGAGAAGTTAAATTCATGAGAAATATCAACAAAGCTTATTTTCACCTTCTTAGTAGCACAATTAATTTCAGCATTAACCTTATTCAAGAATGGTCTACCAAATATGATGGGACAAAAGTTATCTTGTTCCAAACAAAGTACTAAGAAATCACTAGGGTAGTTTACCTTTCCACACAAGACTTCAATATCCCTAACAATCCCAAGTGGTGAAATAGTATCACGGTTTGCAAGCTTAATAGTGACATCAATATGTTCAATTTTAGAGCATGCTATATCATGCACAATTTCTTGATATAATGTAAAGGGTATGTCACTAATACTAGAACCAATATCACAGGCCATGATAGAATGATCTCCAATTTTAACTGAGATGACACGTGTGCCTACCACCGATTTATTTTTATTTAGTTCATCTCGTTTGTTTCTAACAGGTTTTGCAATTCTAGCAGCTTCATCACAGAGGTAAATAACCTGCCCATCAATATTAATCACTAGGAGATCTTTAACTATAGATACATTAGGCTCAACATTTTTTTGATTGGAAGGTGTAGGTGTTCTAACATAACTCTTATTAATCACTATTGTAGCCTTAACATGTTCTCTAATGCTACCAGGGAAAGGAGGTTTCTCAATGTAAGCAGTAGTAATAATTGGATGAACGTGGTTAACAATTATTTCTTCCTTATTAATTCTAACCGGTTCCTTAGGTATTTTTTGAATGGGAGAATGGTATTTGAACCACTTTTCCATAGGCGGGTCAACATAGGTAGCAAAAGATTCACAGAAAGAAGCTACAATCTCAGTGTCAAGGCCATATTTGTTGCTAAACTCATGAAAAGGAGAAGTTTCCATAAAAGATTTGACATAATAAAAATTAATCTTCATGCCTCACTCTATACCTTAATAAAATTCTCAATCTTGAGCGTTGCGTTTGATATTTTCCAGAAGATCCCATCTGAATTCAATAGTCTTCTTCATATAGAAACCAATATCACAAGCACCAAGTAATGTTTGATCATCATGAGAAAGCCGAGCATAAAAATTATGTATAATAAATTCCTTTGAGAGCTCATGGTTGGGGAAGTTCTGCATCATAGATTTAAGCCTCCCCCAAGCTAGCGCGATGTTTTCTCCTTTGTGAATCCAACAATTATAAATAAATTTTTGATCATGATGAATTAGATGCATAGGATAAAACTTGTGATGGAATTCCAGCTTCAAGAGATTCTAATCCCACGATCCAGTATCATCCAATAGCCCATACCACATTAGTGCTTTTCCCTCCAAAGATAAAGGGAAAACTTTCTTCTTAGCTTTGTCTCTGGTTAAACCAGAAAGCTGAAACAATCCACAAATATCATCGACATATAGCAAATGGTAATCAGGATGAGTTGAACCGTTATAAGGATTAGCCAACAATTTCTCTACCATACTCGAAGGAATCTTATAATAAATATTTTCAGTAGGTTCAACAGGTTGAGGAACAATTTCCTTAACTTGTGTTCGAGACGAAGATGCCTAGAATAAGCCACTCAAAGAGTGACCATTCATAGTTATAAGCAACAGTAAATTTTAGCACGTAACAAAAGTGTTTCCTCACCAATTTCCACTTACCAAAGGCGCTTCTCTCCCCGACAACGATGCCAGAAAAGACTTTTGATGACCCACAAGTTTAGGTGAAAGTGTGTTATATCTACTAGAGGGTGGGGGTGAATAGGCAATTTTTATGAATTCGTGAGTGAGGAATTTCCTTGTGAGGAAATTTCTCAGTCGCGAATAGTGAGCATCAGATTAAGTGCTCAGGCGAGCGTGCAACACAACAACAACATAGTCGTCATGATGAAATGAAACAGTCAATTCCCACAAGTAGCGTGTTTAGGATATGCAGGTGAAGAACAAGTGAAGTGAAGAATTTGGGGTGAAGAAATTGTGAAAGTCTTCAGTCAAATTCTTCAAACAGTAATGATCAATTTCATCAACACATAAATGATGAAATGAATGGGTTGAGGAAATAGAATCACGTACTTGGTGAAGACATTAATTTGCTGACCCAGTTCTAACTGTTGTGACAGTCATACGTCTGGTTTGGTGCCGCTTGGTATTTAAACAAAAGGACACACAATCCTTACCATATTCTCCTTGAGCTAAGGACACATAGTCCTCATTCAACACTCATGGTAAGTATTCAGGTAAGACTTCCAAACCCTCACAAACTCGGTCACCTGGCGATCCACAATTGACTGTTGGATGCTCTAGACCATGACACATAACTGTGTGGAGGATGCACAGTCCTCAAAGGTATCAAGTATTGGTTCCACATAGGAACAATCTCTTGAGTGATGCTCAATCACTTTGGGTTTTGCGTTTTGGTTTGGATGTTTGGGATTATTCCTCACTGATGATTTTTTGTCAAAGTATTCGAGGAATGGGTTGCTCTCAAATGACAAGTGTCAGTTTCTTTTGCGGAGCAGCCAATGAGCAAGTGGTTACAGGGGCGGCTATTTACAGCCTCGGAGCAATCCCGACATGATTTGACATAAATGCCCCAATGATATGAACATTATGTGGATAAGGATTGGGGAGAGCTGGCGCGCGGCGCAACAATTGTCGGAATCTTTCAAGCTGTGAAAGTCCTCATGTCTCTCATATTACTCACTTGTAGGTAATTCACACTAGCGAAAACCTAACTCCTTAGTTAGAACAAATTCCTGAGAGACTAGAAGATCTTCATCGTTGTCACTGAAGAATTTGACTAAACTGTAAAAGATTTACAAAGGCTTCACTCAAAGGATTGGGTGCGTGTAGGCTTTGAGATGAGCATCACTTGGAAACTTTTCCTTAGTTTTACCTCGACCCCGTTTAATAGTACGGTGGTCCTATGACTCAAATAAAGTCTTCACGCTTCAAAGTCCTTGCATCAATTTCTTCATGGACACACCAATTTCCTCGCTTTCAAAGTCTTCGAGGAATTACCAAAGTCTTCAGCTGAAGACATTCATTTTTAGGGTCGATATTCTTCAAATAACTCATACTCCTCAGCGACTTATAGAGCCTGTGTATACTCACAAATAGATTAGTTTCTTAACCTATAATTCTTGAATACACCAAAATCAATAAGGGGCACTAGATGCACTTACAATCTCCCCCTTTTTGGTGGCTGATGAAAAATAGGTTAAGTTTTCAACGGGGATAATAATATGAAGTGTAAGTATAGAGTTTGAGGAATTTGATTGCAATATATAGAGGAAGTCCCCGTGCAGATGTGCATATTTGATAAATTTGCTTTGAACTATAAATGCACATTGTAGGCTTATACCATGGAGATCACCCCTATCTTGTAAACCATGCAAGCATTTAACATATATCATGGCGAAATCGAAATGCATGATGGAAAGTGGTGTTTGACAAATTTCAGCATGCCTGCATTAATCAACGTGAGGAATAAGCATGCGAAGAAAACGATTCAAAAGTGCCAGACCACCACTGGGCATAAGTTTACAACTCATACAACCAAACAATTCAGAAGAACGAGAATTGCAACTTAAAAGAAATATAGTTCATAAGCCCATAAGATAGACCCACTTGAAGACTAACTCGGGTTTCTTCCCCTTTGTCATCAAGTGACAAAAAGGAAGGAAACCGGGGACTAACACCCCTCGAGAATTTCAACTTGTTGGTGGAGGAGGAGCGCCGTCATTGTTCGGGTCATTCGTCGTGATTGGGCCGACAACAGTGTCGTCAAGATCCTGGGCTTCATCAGTTGTGCGCGATGAAGAAAATGAACTAGCCACCAGGTGAGGAACTTGAAATTTCTTGAATTTCTTCTTGGGCGGCCAGGCCCAATCAAAATCTTGCTGAAATTCCATTTCAGTGAGTTCCTCAGGAGTCTTGAGGTGAGACAGAATGGCCCATGTGCAGTCAAGGATTTCATGAAGATAGTAGTGATTTTTCTTCATTGCGTTTTGCGTCGCAATTATATCACACACAATGACACCAAACTTGCGATTTATCCACTTGTGATTGTGATCGACATTTTGATGAAGACTAAGGAGAAGCTCATGATTAGTCATCACGCACGGGGCAGACTCGTGAGGACCTTTAGGTGAGACATTTGCAGGTGAGTCTTGTGATGTAGTGTCATCATTGTTTGAGTAGGGTGAAGCCTTGCAAAATTGTCCATCAAGGGGAAGAGATCCCTCATCAATCATTGTTTTGCCCTTGCCTTCAATCAGGTTGAAGGACTTCTTGATGACTTCAACTAGGGGCAAATAGCTGAAGTGATTCTAAAAATCAGCATTGTAAGGAAGTGAGGATCTGGCCGTGATGAATTTCATAATCCATGGCGCATAAGGCTTTATCTCAAAGGTGACATAGCAATATTGACCAAAGTCCTCATGAAGATTTATTGGAATCCCATGAATGATGTTAAAGAGCAGATTCTTCATGATTCCCACAATGTCTTCTTCTTCTTCAGAGTTGTGGCCCTTGATGGGACTGAGGGTTTTGGTCAACATGCAGTACACAGTCCTTGTCACATATAGCAGATCTTTGACGAGAAATGTGGTCCTCGATGGCTTGCTAGGAGCCAAAGGCTCCATCAGCACTTGCATCATGTGATCGGGCAGCTCAAATTCATAATAGATGGATCTGGCTCCTTCTAAGGGAATTGGAACTGGGACTGCACGAGGTAATTCCGTGGCAGCAGCTGTGCGTGAGTGTCTTCGGTCATCTAGTCAAAAACCCAAGTGTTTACATGTGATGCTTCACCCAAAAGATATAAAGTGGCATAGAATTGAAGAATGAGTTCTTCATTCCAGTCACAGATGTCCATGCAGAATGAAAGTAGGCCAGCATCATACAGAACGTTGAGGACTGGCCCGAAGCATGGTATGAGTTCCATGTCTGGATGAGGAATTTGCTCATGCTGAAAAAGCTTATTCTTGTCAAAGAGCAGAACACCATAGAAGTTCATTTGTGCACCAGTCTTCGGAAGTGCGCCTTATCCTCGGGGAGTCATATGGATTTGCACCGATGAAGAAATGATGTTCATCAAATAATCTCTCCTTTTGGAATTTTGGTCTTTTTGTACCACCGTAAGGCTGAAGAGTCTTGGGTTGAAGATTTGGCTTGAATCGGCCCACAAGTCTTCGGAGGTCTTGAGTCTGAGGTTCTTGAGCCACGACAACTTTAGACTCAGGATTTTGAACATGAGGTTCATCAACAGTGTCCTCAACTTGAGGAGGAGCAGTTTTTTCATCCACATTTTCTTTTGTGTGAGGAATATGCATTGCAGATTTGTCAATTACCGGTGCATCAGTATCCTTAGTGGCGGTTTGATTCATAATTTTTTCAGCTGATGCAGCTGATTCATTCTCCGCGATAGACTTCTTTGGAGTGTGTTTGTCATCACACCCTGTATGAGTTTCTTAAGTGACTACAGGGGACTTAGGGTTTTCTGGAAGTGGAGTTGCCAGAGGTGAGTTGGGATGAGCTTATTCCCAATGATCGTCGTTCATAATAGTTGTTTGGCATCCAATGTTCACTTCTTCATCTTTTTCTTCATTGCCCGCCCGTGTTCTCTACTGAGGCGGAGGTGATGATCCTTGAGGAATTGAAGTATTTTGTTCCACTTCAATTTCTTCATCAACCTGCTGTATGGAAGTAGCAGATTTAGTATCTTCCATTTCTTCATCCCCTTCTGGGATGACATGTTCGACAATAAATGGCACCACCTCGTAAGAGGGTACCCTGCTGATTGGAGTAGCATCAATAGGTGCAGTGGAGGAGCTTGACAAAGTCCTTAAGCGTTCTGCTTCTGGGGAGTCTATGCTTGTTGACGCCTTTTGCTTCTTAGCTACTTCCTTTTCAGAAGCCTTGGTTTTCTTCACTTATGATGTAGAAGGAAGTGTCACTTTCTACATCTTTGAAGATTTTGGTGCTAGGGAAGATTCTTCAGGTACGACTGATGCAGTCGTCGTGGCAGTAGTATATTCTTCATGCGCAACACGTTCTTCAGCTGGCCTGGTAGGTTCTTCAGGTGGAGATTCTTCAGGCACAGGAATTTCTTCAGCCGTGACAGTTTATTCAGGCAGTTGAGGAGAGGAGCTGGCGAGAGGAATTTGTGGTTACATTTAGACTGCAGCCCTTCTATTGTGAAATCTGATGGCTTTGGTAGCCACGTTGACGAACCTGACCTTTGCACCCTTCCAGCGAGCGTGATAGCGAGTGTATTCTTCACTAAGGTTTTTGATCTTAGTTTTTGCGGAGATGAGCTGATCAGGGGTCAAAGATAGGACATGTTTCTTTAGAAACCTTTCTTTCTAAGTATGTGCTTTTCTGAACCGTTTTGCCTTTTCCACTTTCCATTTTTCTTCATTGATGAAAGCCGTTAGCACATGGCTTGGTCTAGGTGGGAGCTTCACATCATCAATTGGAGTTTGAGGATCTTGATACCATGTGTCAATGAAGTATAACACCACCTTGGGATCCAGCATGAGGGGAATGTTAGTGCCTTTGGCCTGTGCGACCCTCTCTTGTTTGTTTTTGATGATTGCAGCAAGTACGACACCATGAGCCTCTTCTTCTTCTTCTGATCCAGAGTGAACATTGAGGACCACCTTGTTGGCGCTAGACCTTTTTCCTCGCCCAACAGTCATCTTTGCTTCATGGTTGCACTAGAGGAAGTGTGTGCTGAGCCAGAAGCACATGGTCCCGAGGGAATTGGAGTCGCCATCGGACGCTGGCTTGTCTCTAGTTGCACTCCCAGCGAGGACTTTATGGCAGTCGCTGAGGACTTTGCAACCACATTTGTAGCTGATTGAGGAATTTGCTATGAGGAATGTGCAGTTGAAGACTTTGGCTTGAGAGATGATTTCTTGAGCAAAGTTTGCTTCGGAGCAGTTTCAGTGCAACAGACCTCAGCAGCAGAGGAGGAGGCAGCAGCAGCTGCAGCAGCAGACTCCAAATTGAATCTCCTCATGGCCTCTTTTGTAGCCTTCTACAGTTTAGCCTGATGCTTAGCCCATTCTTGAGGAAATTCTTCACGAGTGACCAGGCTTGTGGGATCAGCGACTTGTTGATTACCAAGATGAGGTCTTGGGCCTGGAGGCTTATGTACTTGGTAGTCACATACATGTACTCCCTCCATTCGCTGGCCCATCTCCTTTCTATTTTTCTACAAGCGCGTCTTGCTCTTTTCCTTCGTTTCCTTCCCATATATTCCTTCATTGGGGGTACAATATTAATCATAGATGTCTTCAGGGATTTCAAAAGTAGTGTTGATCTCAAGCTTCTTTCCACCCTTCTATCGTTTCTTCTCTTCAGCCATTTTCTTCACTTGACGAATTTGAACTTTTGAGGAATCTGATGGGGTGTGCAAATTTTCTTCAAGAAATGCTGCAAATGAGTTAATTTGATGAAAACCTAGAGATTCGTGAGCATACATTTTTTTCTATGAACAAAGTATAGGTGCGAAGAATTTGAAGAGGTTGTAGGCGTTCTCATAAGATTTACAAAAATTACCCAAGTTGAGGAAATTGACCAATACTGTCTTGAAGAGTTTCGCTAAGTGTTATTGACTTAGGTTCCAGAGTTGTGCAGATCCGAAAATTCACACAATTCAGGAATCTCTCGAAGAATAGTGTAACTTAGTGAAATTGATCAAGTGATCTAAGCATAGGAAGTGTTCATATGATGAATTTGCTGAGGAATAACACCTTTTGAAGATTGTATGGAAACACAAAGATCTACAGGGGAAGTAAAATTATATTTTAATTTACCCTTGGCGAAGAACACAAAGAACACGACAAACACGAGGACGTGGAGTAGAAGGTCATTGCTTCAGATCTTCAACGCCCCAACTTGGCGGTTGAAGACACCTACTGCGGCCGCAAAGGGAGAATTTGCGCGGCTGACGTGAGTACTACGACGAGGAGGTCGAGGCAGTGAAGCTCTTCCTCACATGCGGTGATGATTTCCAGCGGTGGCGCTAGGTCTAGGCTTCGAGCGGTGAGAAGTGGGATGGAGAGGAAGAAAGTAGCAGAGGGGTGTGAGTGGGGTATTTATAGCGTAGGTGAAAATAGTCCGGCCCGAAGTTTTCATACCAAACTGCCCCTGACTCTTCCTCTCCGCTCGACATGTGTCACCCATGTATTAAGCGGTGGAGTTAATGGAGATCGTGCTTATCTAGACATGGGTAGTGGGAGCGGTTTGAGCAGCAATGGCCAAAATTTTTGATAAATTTTGAGGACTTTGTTCGCAAATTCTTTACCTGACAAGGACTCGATGAAGACTTTGAACAAGTTTCAAATAGAACACATAAGAAGAATTTGAGAACAGACTGGGTTGAGCTTAGCATAGAGGGGGGAGGGTCCGATCACATTCACTTAGACAAAAAACCAACATGAAGACTTAACAATAAGTGAATGCTGTTGAGGACTTTGAAAGCTCACTGATAAGTATATAGTCAATGAGGAACACATGTTTAAAACTTTGAAGAATTCGAACCTTTTTGAGGAATTTGCAAACTTGAGGAATTTGAAAATCTAAAGAATTTGCAAAAATATCAACTTTGAAGAATTTCAACTTGCGTTGGTGGCGAAACCCATCGTATAAGAATGATGATTCCAGACACCGCGTACAATTGTCGTAGGGTCGTGAGAATCAAATTCTTCATTAATTTCTTTACATTTAGAGTGTTATTCTTCATTGATTGAAAAAACATTACTTTGTGTGTTGCACATCTAAGTCATCAATTTTGCAGAAGTGTTAGGATGTGTGTCCTTTCATAGAACAATCGAAGATTCTAACATATTTAGCTCACACCACAACTTGCAAAATTTCTTTTCATCCAAGGGCTTAGTGAAGATATCTGTAGTTGTTCTTCAGTCTTCACGTGGTTGAGGAAGATGTTTCCATTGAGTACATGATCACGAAGAAAATGATGACGAATGTAGATGTGCTTGGTCTTCGAGTGTTGTACTGGATTGTTTGCAATCTTGATTGCACTCTCATTGTCACAGTAGAGTGGCACATTCTTCATGTTGATGCTATAGTCCTTGAGGGTTTGCTTTATCGATAGTAGTTGAGCACAGCACGAACCAGCAACAATATACTCAACTTTAGAAGTGGAAAGTGACACACACTTCTGCTTCTTCGAGGACCAACACACTATGGATTGTCCAAGGAAATGACATGTGTGTGATGTTGACTTGCGATCCACACGGTCACCAGCATAGTCAGAGTCAGAATATCCAACAGGATGAAAATTTGAGCCCTTGGGGTACCATAATCTAATCGTTGGTGTGTGAGCTAGATATCGAAGAATATGCCTCACAACCTTATGGTGTGCTTCCTTCGATGTTGCTTGGAAACGGTCACACATGCAAACACTAAGCATAATGTCTAGCATAGATGCACATAGGTACAAGAAAGAGCCAATCATGGAGCGATATACCCGCTAATCCAAATCTTAACCATTTTCGTCAATGAAGTGGTGGTCGTTGGTAGGCATTGGAATTTTGATGCCTTTGCATTCATGCATGCCGAATCTATTTGGGACATCCTTGAGGTATTTCTCTTGAGAGATGAAGATGCCATTGCGTTGTTTACGAATTTGTAGTCCTAGGAGGAATTTTAACTCCCCCATCATGGACATTTGCCATTCTTCACCCATCATGTAGGCAAATTCATCACTGTAATGTTTGTCAGTACAACCAAAGATAATATCTTCTACATATATTTGGCACACAAATAGTTCATTGTCATAGGATTTTGTCAAAAGAGTTGGATCAAGTGAACTGGGTTTGAAGCCATTCTTCGTGAGGAATTCCTTCAATGTGTCATACCATGCCCTAGGGGCTTGATTGAGGACATAGAGAGCCTTGTTGAGTCTGAAGACTTTGTCAGGATGCTTTGGGTCTTCAAAACCTATGGTCCGAGCAACATATACTTCTTCCCCAAGCTTACGATTGAGGAATGCACTTTTCACATCCATTTGGTATAAGGTGATATTGTGATGGCTAGCGTGAGCAAGCAATATACGAATAGCTTCAAATCTAGCAACAGGTGCAAAAGTTTCATCAGAGTCAATTCCTTCAACCAGTGTGTAGCCTTGTGCTACAAGTCGTGCCTTGTTCCTCACTACCTGGCAATCTTCCTCTTGCTTGTTTTGATAGATCCACTTGGCAAGTTCCCACACATTGTTCATCTTGAATTGATGAAGTTCTTCTTGCATTTCTTGAATCCACTCAGGTTCCATGAAGGCTTCATCTACTTTTGAGGGTTCTATGATAGACACAAAGGAAGAGTGATCACGAAAGTTAATTAAATGTGAAGCTTTTGAGCAAGTGAGGGGACCTAAAGCATTGATATCATCGAGAATTTTATCAATTTGCACTTCATTTTCAATCCTTGGATGAGCGCGTTGAAGACTTTGATCGGGTTGAGGAATTTGATCAGGAGAAATTTCCTCACACACACCATCACAAATATCTCCGTTGTTTGGGATGAATTCTTCAATTGGCGGTTGTTCTTCAGTTGGAATGATATCTTCAGTAGCCTTGAACCTAATTGATTCCTCAAGAGGCATTTCGTCTAGAATAGGCGGCAGGTGCTCTCTTTGCGAGACGTTAGTTTCATCGAACCGCACATCTACAGTTTCAACAACTTTGTTTTGATAGTTGTTGAAGACTCTGTAGGTGTGCGAGTCCTTTCCATAACCAAGCATAAAACTATCATGTGCTTTCGGTGCAAATTTTGAACTATGGTGAGGATTTCTAATCTTGCATCTTGCACCGAAGACTTTGAAATAACTTACATTGGGTTCCTTGTCAGTGATGAGTTCATATGAGGTCTTCTTGAAGAATTTGTGAAGATATACCCTATTGATGATGTGGCAGGCAATGTCGATTACGTCAAGCGAGAAGCAGCGAGGAGTCTCTTATTCTTCAAGCGTAGTACGAGCCATCTTAACAAGAGTCTTGTTCTTGCGCTCCACGACGCCATTCTGGTGAGGAGTATAAGGGGCAAACAACTCATGAGTAATACCAAGTTCATCAAGATAGTCATCAAGACCAGTGTTATTGAGATGTACCCCATTGTCACTCTTGATGTGTTTGATCTTGACGTTGAAGTTTGTCGAGGATCTTGAGGAAAATCATTTGAAAACTTCGTGCACTTCAGTCTTGTAGTAGATAATATTCACCCAAGTGTAACGTGAATAATCATCAATAATGCAAAGCCATATAGAGACGGTGCATTGGTTAGAGTATCTTAATGAGTAGGTCCAAAGAGTTCCATGTGAAGAAATTCAAAAGGATGAGTGGTGGTCATGATAGTCTTCGAGGGGTTCTTGTATCTGGTCATCCTTCTAGACTCACAAGCCCCACAAAAAAGATCCTTGAGGAATTTGACACCCTCGATGCCAATGACATGCTTGTTCTTTGCCAGTGTGTGCAGATTCCTCATGCCTGCATGACCAAGTCGTCGATGTTATAGCCAGTCATCTAAGGCTTTTGCAAGTAGACACGTGGATGGCTGTAGACCTGTAGAGAAATCAACTATGTACAAGTATCTTGTCCTAAAGACTTCGAAGACTTTGGATTTATCAGATTCCATGATGACTATGCAATGATATTTCTACAGCTGACAATCATATAAAGATCACAAAGCATTAAGACAAACATGAGGTTAAACCCAAGGGATTCGACAAGCATGACTTTGTCCATGTGTCGGTTCTTAGATATAGCCACCTTGCCGAGGCCCAATACCTTGCTTTTTTCCTTTGTCTGCATAGGTGATATGCTTTAGAAGTGATGGATTCAGTGGGATGTTCATCAATAGATTCTTGTCACTAGTCACGTGATTAGTACTGCTTACCATCTCATATGCTTGAGAGTGAAGAATATGATATCAAATTCACCAGACTTGAATTTCATCACATAGAGTAGAGTTAAGGTAATATGAGGACGTGTGAAACGATAATCATTTCATCAAGTTTAGCTTGCGTCCTTTCAAGCATTTCCTTAGGTCTCTAGAAAATTCTTTAGATGATCATGTTCATGTGGAGACCTGACCTGCACAAGTGATTAGTTCAAATTCTTCACCACCCACATCTAAAGGGGTGGCAAAGATTTCATCCTCCCGCGAGCACCATAAGAGAATTTTTGCATTGAAGCTAATGCACTCGTTTCACACAAGGGGGGTTGTTCTACTCAAATGAATATGCAGAGAATTACTTCGAGGACTTATGAACATAATGATTTGAGCAATAGTGCACATATTCATGTACCTTGTAGTTTTTGTGCATATCAGAAGCACTAGAATGAGTATGAGCAGAATTTTGACAAAATGAGGAATTTGATCCTCGTGAAGACTTTGGTTCACTTGAGAAATTTGATCTGGGTTCGTGTTCTTCACGGGTGGTGTCATGAGGACATTCACCTGAAGATTTTCCAAGATGCTTTTGGGAACCCAGAGTTTACTGAAGGGTGGTCCATTCCAGCAGTTAGTTCCAACATATCTAGCAAATACTTCACCATTCTTATTTTTGAACAATTTATAGCTAGGAGTCAAATGATTCATCAGTGGAATATGAACTTTCACATGCAAAGCCTGATAATCTAGATGGATCAACATGAGGTCCTTTTGCAGCAATACATGAGGTTTTGGGATACCGCTCAGGTTTCTAGTATGATTCATGAGCATCCAATTTCCTCTCAAATGCAATGCCCTCTTTCCTAGGGTTTTGATGACGAGTTGATGGATATACTTCTCACCCCTCGTTGGTTACCCCAAGTGGAAGGTGGAGATGTAGTCATCAGCAGATTTCCCGTACACGAGGACTGTAATGTTTATCGAACCAGGAGGACTCTGAGTATCAACAAGTAGGTGTCCGCTGCTCTGGCGCTAGCAGAAGACATGGACCTGCACACACAACAAATAACTTTGCTCCCAATGAGTACAGAGAGGTTGTCAATCTCTCCGGCCTTGTTGTTTGCAAAGGATCAAAACACAAGCAGAAATAGTGATAGTGACTGCAACGGAGAAGTAAATGAAAGCAATAAATGGTGGAGGTGTAAACAATGGTGGTAATATGGACCTGAGTCACATGATGTTCACTAGTGATGTCTCTCTCCCAAAAGACGATAAATAACTATGCAAGGGTAAACAAATTACAGCTGGGCAATTGACAGAATTATAAACGCGCCGCAATGCTAATTATGCTACTTGAAAGTTAGAGGCTCAATAGTAATGGGCAGTACGCCAAGACAAGTAGACCGTTTATTCATCAGCATATACTTACTAATCATCCACCTTGAGATATCTATCCAAAACATCCCGCTGGTATTAAGTTGCGAGCCCCACCAAAAGTGTAAACTCAAAGCAACGGACAACTGCATTATCGAACTTTGCGTAAGGTAAACAATACTTGCAACCGCGGTCACAAGCACCGTTGTTTTCTCCCTAGTGCAACAACACATCCCCTAGTCTCATGTTTCTGTCACTCAAGCTAGAAAGTAGGGTGCATGAACCCACAATCATGCATAACGCTCCCTCTTGGAGTTACAATCTACTACTCGGCCAAAGCAATAAAGAGCAACGGAGAACATGTATGAATCACTAAAGAACATAATATAAAAGGATAATCAAATATATAACTCATCACAATCTGAACATAATCTCATAATCCATCGGATCCCAGCAAACCGACCATAGTAATAGCAGAAAAATTACATAGATGCCTTGATCATGTAGGGCAGCTCAGAAGGGCTAATCATTGAAGCACAAGATTGGAGAGAAGACATCACATAGCTACTGTTCATGGACTCATGCTCCATGGAGGACTACTCACGGCACGTCCGGGAAGCGTCCATGGCGGTGCAGAAGCTCCCGGAGGTCAATCCTCACTCCGATAGGGTGCCGGGAAGAGGTCTCCTGATGCTCCCGATCTTGGAAGCGCTGCGGCGGCGGAACCATGGAGAAATTCGCGACTCTGGATATGATGGAAGGGTTTCCGATTGAAGGGGTAAATATAGGCCAAAGGAGGGCGTCACAGGAGGTGGGGCCCACCCAGGCGGCCTGTGGATGCGTCCAGGGGCCAGACCGCGCATGGAGGCCGCCTGGACAGCCCCTCGCTCCCCTCTGGCCCATCTTCGGTGCTCCGGAAGCTTCTATCATGCTGATTTTTATATATTTTTCTCGAGATTTTTGGGGCTCTAGAAATTTGGGTAAAAGTCCCTGCAAAAAAGACATCAGCAGACAGAAACTGGCATTGGGTGCACTGAGTTAGTAGGTTAGTCCAAATACGTGTAAAAGATATGAAAAGTGTAGCAAAACATATAACAATGTCACCCAAAAGATCATGGAACAAGCATAAATTATAGATACGTTTGGGACGTACCAACATCCCGAAGCTTAATTCATGCTCGTCCTCAAGTAGGTAAATGATAACACAAATAATTTCTGTGGTGACATGCTAACACACATATAAGAATTGCAAAGTAAAGCAAGTATGATATGCAATTCAAGTCAAGACAATAACAACCAAGAGTCTATATTTAGTATTGAATTTAGCAAAGTAAGAACATAAAGGTGCAAGAGCTATCGCTGTCCGTGACTGGAATGTCTCCAAATGGTGTTTGCGTGCAAGAAGTGGGAGATGGGTTTAGTGCATAAAAATATATATTTTTTAATTGAGAACTCAATCTACTAAAACTTCACACTTGGTCTCCTTCTAAATCTTAATTTCACTCATCCCCAGACCAGTAGCCAGGCACAAGTCAAAATGATCCTCTTCCTTTTGACTTTGAGCACTCATGCAATGGATGAGCGCAAGCAAGATATGTTGGAACTTAGGATGTAAAAGAGAATAATGATGGGGAAGGAAGACAAAAAGGTGTGAAAGGCTCGCTGATGACACACAAGTGTAGGGGATCTATCGTAGTCCTTTCGATAAGTAAGAGTGTCGAACCCAACGAGGAGCAGAAGAAACTAACAAGTGGTTTTCAGCAAGGTATTCTCTGCACGCACTGAAATTATCGGTAACAAATAGTTTTGTGATAAGATAATTCGTAGCGACTAGCAAGTAACGATAGTAACAAAGGTGCAGCAAGATGGCCAAATCCCTTTTTGTAGCAAGGTACAAGCATGGACAAACTCTTATATGAGCTAAAGCGCTCCCGAGGACACATGGGAATTTCTGTCAAGCTAGTTTTCATCATGTTCATATGATTCGTGTACGCTACTTTGATAGTTTGATATGTGGGTGGACCGGTGCTTGGGTGCTGCCCTTACTTGGAAAAACATCCCACTTATGATTAACCCCACTCGCAAGCATCCACAACTATGAAAGAAGAATTAATACAAAGTCTAACCATAGCATTAAACTAGTGGATCCAAATCAGCCCCTTACGAAGCAACACATAAACTAGGGTTTAAGCTTCTGTCACTCTAGCAACCCAACATCTACTTATTACTTCCCAATGCCTTCCTCTAGACCCAAATAATGGTGAAGTGTTATGTGGTCTACATTCACATAAAACCACTAGAGGAAATACAACATACAACGCATCAAAATATCAAACGAATACCAAATTCACATGACTACTTATAGCAAGACTTATACCATGTCCTCTGGAACAAAAGTGACTACTCACAAAGCATAATTATGTTCATGACCAGAGAGGTATTGAATAGCTTTAAGGATCTGAACATACGATCTTCCACCGAGTAATCCAACTAGCATCAACTACAAAGAGTAATTAACACTACTAGCAACCTTACAAGTACTAATCAGAGTCGCGAGGCGGAGATTGGTTACAAGTGATGAACTAGGGTTTGGAGATGAGATGGTTCAGATGAAGATGTTGATGGAGATGAGTCCCCTCCGATGAGAGGAGTGTTGGTGATGACGATAGCGACGATTTCCCCCTCCGTAGGGAAGTTTCCCCGACGGGACGACCCTGCCGGAGCTCTAGATTGGTTCTGCTCAAGTTCCGGCTCGTGGCGGCGGTGTCTCTTCCCGAAAGCCTCCTCCCGATTTTTCTGGGACGAAACCCTCCTTATAGCAAAAGATGGGAGCCGAAGGGTTAACAGGGGGCCCACAAGACACCCATGCGCGGCCAGGGGGTAGGCCGCGCCTGGCAGACTTGTGGCCTCCTTGTGGCTCCCCTCCGGTACTTCTTCCGCCCGGTACTTTTTATAAAATCCAAAATAATTCCTCGTTGATTTTCATGGCTTTTGGAGTTGCGTAGAATAGGTATCTCAAACTTGCTCCATTTTTAGACCAGAATTCCAGCTGCCGGCATTCTCCCTCTTCAGGTAAACCTTATAAAATAAGATAAAAAAGGCATAGATATTGTACTGTAAAGTGTAATAATAGCCCATAAAGCGATAAATATCAACATAAAAGCATGATGCAAAATGGACGTATCAACTCTCCGAAGCTTAGACCTTGCTTGTCCTCAAGCGGAAGCCGAGATCAATAAATATGCCCACATGTTTAGAGATAGAGGTGTCGAAAAAACAAAATACGGACATGCAGGCATCATGATCATAATTAGAACAACAATATCGTCATATAATCTTTTATGCTAAAGTGACAATTCCTTCACAAAGTAAAGTATGAATTAAGAACCTTATTGAGAATTAGCAACTAATAGCCTTTAATCATTGAAGCAATTGCAATTTATCATAACATCGGAAACAGTCAAATAAGATCTTGTAAAGCAAATCCATATACTCAATCATCCTTTCGTCTTCTACAATTGCTAAAACTCACGTGGTACTCATGAGATCAAAGTTTCAGTTGGACACAGAGAAAGATAGGGGCTTATAGTTTCGCCTCCCAACTACTTACCTCAAGGGTAATGTCAACAATAATAATTCATGAGTAATTATTTCCAAGTTGACATATGAATATAGATCTTTCCCTAGGACATGACGTTAGCCAAGATAATGGCAAAATAAGGAATTGGTGTCGATCACCACGACTCTTTTAAGGATAAAAAGTAAAGGTACGAGATAGGCCCTTCGCAGAGGGAAGTAGAGGTTGTCATGCACTTTTTAGGTTTGTATGTGTGATCTCTTAGTCTGGAGGAGCGCCACTTTATATTGCCTCCTGTGATAAAGAACTTTATTATGCAGTCTATCGCTTTTATGTCTTCCTCATCTCAGGTTCGTACAAAGCTTATTTTCCACACACTAATAGATCATACATATTTAGGGAGCAATTTTTATTGCTTGCACCGATGACAACTTACTTGAGGGATCTTATTCAATCTATAGGTAGGTATGGTGGACTCTCATGGCAAAACTGGGTTGAAGGTTTATGGATGCATAAGTAGTATCTCTACTTAGTGCGGAAGTTTTGGCTGATATGAGGTGGAAGCAAGCGTCACATGCTAAGGGATCTCTAGGCATATAACATTGTTCGAAACCAAGCAACCATAATTCATTATGTTGTCTTCCTTGTCCAACATCTACTTCTAAGCATGTAATAGTTTAATGAGTGTTCACAATCATAGATGGTGCCCAAGATGATATATTTATATGTGAACCTCTCTTTCCTTATTACTTCCTATTAATTGCAAAATGACCAAGGTCTACGTTTGTCCACCCACAACAAGTTTCAATCAACATTCTTTTTATATGTGAAGTCATCACTTACCATAAGATCATTACATGATCTTTCATGCTTTTGTTCTTTTATTATTCTTTTCTTTAGATCATGGCATGAAGCAAGGCCCTTAACTAAAACACTCTTTATTATATGACTCACGAACTCGATTACATTGGGGGTGACACAAAGAAAAACTCAAGCCTAGAACATACTAAGAACTTTATTCTACTACTACTACAACAACAACAACCAAGCCTTTCAGTCCCAAACAAGTTTGGGTAGGCTAGAGTTGAAACCCATAAGATCTCGAAGCCAAGTCATGGCTCTGGAACGTGGATAGCTAACTTCCATGCACCCCTGTCCATGGCTAAGTCTTTGTCGATATTCCAAACCTTCAGGTCTATCTTAACGGACTCCTCCCATGTCAAGTTTGGTCTACCACGACCCCTATTAACATTCTCAGCATGCTTTATCCGTCCGCTATGCACCGACGCTTCCGGTGGCCTCCGTTGAATATGTCCAAACCATTTGAGACGATGCTGGACCAGCTTCTCTTCAATCGGTGCTACCCCAAGTCTCTCTCGTATATCATCATTCTGTACCTGATCCTTCCTAGTGTGGCCACATATCCATCTCAACATGCGCATATCTGCTACACCTAACTGTTGGATATCTCGTCTCTTGGTTGGCCAACACTCCGCGCCATACAACATCGCAGGTCGGATAGCTTTCCTATAAAACTGCCTTTTAGCTTTTGTGGCACTCTCTTGTCACAGAGTACGCCAGAAGCTTGGCGCCACTTCATCCAACAGCCTTGATTCGGTGGCCCACGTCTTCATTGATATCGCCATCCTTCTGCAACATGGACCCCAAATATCGAAACATGTCTCTCTCCGGTACCACCTGCCCACCAAGGCTAACCTCTCCATCCTCGTGCCTAGTAGCACTAAAACTGCACCTCATGTATTTAGTTTTAGTTCTACTAAGCCTAAAACCTTTCGATTCTAGAGTCCGCCTCCATAACTCTAACTTTCTATTAACCCCCGTTCGGCTATCATCGACTAGCACCACATCATCCGCAAAGAGCATACACCATGGGATATCTCCTTGTATATCCCTTGTGACCTCATCCATCACCAAATCAAAAAGATAAGGGCTCAAAGCTGACCCTTGGTGTAGCCCTATTCTAATCGGAAATTCATCAGTGTCGCCATCACTTGTTCGAACACTTGTCACAACATTATCCTACATATCCTTGATGAGGGTAATGTACTTTATTGGGACTTTGTGTTTCTCCAAGGCCCACCACATGACATTCCGAGGTATCTTATCATAGGCCTTCTCCAAATAAATGAACACCATATGAAGGTCCTTCTTTTCCTCCCTGTAATTCTCCATCAGCTGTCGTACCAAGAAGATGGCTTCCATGGTAAACCTCCCAGGCATGAAACCAAATTGGTTTTTGGTCACGCTTGTCAACCTTCTTAAGCAGTGTTCAATGACTCTCTCCCATAGCTTCATAGTATGGCTCATCAGCTTGATTCCGCGGTAATTAGTACAACTTTGAACATCCCCCTTGTTCTTAAAGATTGGTACTAAAATACTCCGCCTCCATTCTTCGGGCATCTTGTTTGACCGAAAAATGAGGTTGAAAAGCTTAGCTAGCCATACTATCGCTATGTCTCCAAGGCCTCTCCACACCTCGATGGGGATACCATCAGGACCCAGCGCCTTGCCTACTTTCATCCTTTTAAAGCCTCCTTAACCTCACACTCCTGGATACGTCGCACAAAGCACATGCTGGTATCATCAAAAGGAGTCGTCTAGCTCAATGGTAGAGTTGTCAACCTCTCCATTGTAAAGGTTGTCAAAGTACTCCCGCCATCTACGCTTGATCGCCTCATCCTTCACAAGAAGCCGATCATCTCCGTCCTTGATGCATTTGACTTCGCCGACATCCCTCGTCTTCCTCTCCCTAATCTAGAGAAAGATAAAACCAAAAAGGATCGAACTAAGAAAATGGTAAAGGCAAAAGATGTGATGGTGATACGATACCGGGGAAACTCCCCCAAGCTTGGCACAAGCCAAGAGGAGTGCCCATACCCGTGCTTAATTGTCTTCCTTCGAAGGTGATGGTGGTGGAGTTGTGCTATCTTTCGATTCCAAGAGGGCCATCAATCTTCGATTTATACTTTGGAGCTCTGTGATATGTTTCTCCAGCAAAACAACTTCACGGGTGAGATAAGTATTACGAACACAAGTTATTTCACATAACCTCCAGAGTTCGATCAAGGATGGAGGTAAAAGGTGGAGGTACGGTTGAAGAAAATCCTCTTCCTGAGCTTCTTCCTTGTTGAGCACAAATTGCCCTTCGTCCGATGCCGGATTCTCCTCCTTAGTTTTGCCCTTAGTTTCTTCGAGCAGCCCTTCCTTGGCCTCCATGACCTCCATTCTTTTCAGATCATATTTTACTTCTTCATAGACTTGAGGGAAATCGTTCTCCCCGACAGATTCCTGAGACGACATCCTTGCCCTAAATCTGTGCCAGAAACAGACTCGAAACGAAAACAGAGGATAATTGCGTGATACAAGGGTGAGACCTTTCGGGAGAATATATAATGAATTTTTCCCGACCAAAAGGAGTATTCCACCAGAAAACGGAGTCCAAGAGACACACGAGGTGCCCACAAGCCACCCAGGCGCGGCCAGGGGGTATGTCGTGCCTGGCAGGCTTGTCACCTCCTCGTGCGCTTTCCGGACTACTTTAAATTTTTCTATTTTTCTAAAAAAACGGAGAAAAATTGCTACTCGAAATTTTTTGGAGTCGGTTTACTTACCGAATCACATACGTCTTCGTTTTTGGAGTCTGAAACAGGCTGATAAATATCCCTTATGTACTCCTCCGGAGTTATGGTATTAACAATATTGCTTTCAACATTTATGAGAGTACCTGAGATATAATGCTTGATTCTTTGCCCATTTACAACTCTCGGAAAATTCCTTTCCGTGTTGTTGATCTTGATGGCACCAGAACGATACACTTCTTCGACAATGTAAGGACTTTCCCATTTAGAGAGAAGCTTGCCTGCAGAAAATCTTAAACAAGAATTGTATAGCAAGACATAATCACCTACATTGAACTCACATTTTTGTATCCTTTTATCATGCAACCTCTTAACTTTTTCTTTAAACAACTTGACATTTTCATATGCCTGAGTTCTCCATTCATCAAGTGAGCTAATATCAAATAACCTCGTCTCACCAACAAGTTTGAAATAAAAGTTGAGCTCTTTGATTGCCCAATAAGCCTTATGCTCTAGCTCAAGAGGTAAATGACATGCTTTACCATAAACCATTTTGTACGGAGACATGCCCATGGGATTCTTATAAGAAGTTCTATAAGCCCACAGTGCATCATCAAGCTTCTTAGACCAATTCTTTCTAGACCTATTAACAGTCTTTTGCAGAATTAATTTAATTTCTCTATTACTTAGCTCTACTTGACCACTGGACCAAGGATGATAGGGAGATGCAATTCTATGGTTTACATCATAGTTAGCAAGTGTTTTACGGAAAGCACCATGAATAAAATGTGAACCACCATCAATCATTAGATATCTAGGGACTCCAAATCTAGGGAAAATAACTTATTTAAGCATCCTAATAGAGGTGTTATGATCAGCACTACTAGTTGGGATAGCTTCTACCCACTTAGTAACGTAATCAACAACAACTAGGATATGAGTATACCCGTTGGACTTTAGAAAAGGTCCCATATAATCAAAACCCCAAACATCAAATGGTTCAATAACAAGTGAATAATTCATAGGCATTTCCTGACGTTTACTGATATTACCTATTCTTTGATATTCATCACAAGACAAGACAAACTTACGGGCATCCTTGAAGAGTGTAGGCCAATAGAAACCGGATTGCAATACCTTGTGTGCAGTTCTATCTCCCGCATGGTGTCCTCCGTAAGCCTCGGAGTGATACTTCTGTAGGATCTGTCCCTGCTCATGCTCAGGTACACAACGCCTAATAACACCATCTACTCCTTCTTTATAAAGGTGAGGATCATCCCAAAAGTAATGTCTCAAATCAAAGAAGAATTTCTTCTTTTGTTGGTATGTGAAACTAGGTGGTAAATATTTAGCAACAATATAATTTGCATAATCAGCATACCACTGTGTACTACATGAAGCATTGATGCCATTCAATTGATCATCAGGAAAGCTATCATCAATAGGTTCTGGGTCATCAAGAACATTCTCCAACCTAGACAAGTTATCTGCTTCAGGGTTCTCAACATCCTTCCTATCAACAACATGCAAATCAAATTCTTGTAGCAAGAGAACCCATCTGATAAGTCTAGGTTTAGCACCTTTCTTTTCCATGACATACTTAATAGCAGCATGATCAGTGTGAATAGTAACTTTGGAATCAACAATATAAGATCTGAACTTTTCACATGCAAACACGACTGCTAAAAATTCCTTTTCAGTAGTAGCATAGTTCCTTTGGGCACTGTCTAGAGTTTTACTAGAATAATGAATAACATTAAATTTCTTATCAACTCTTTGTCCTAGAAGAGCACCAACATCATAATCACTAGCATCACACATAATTTCAAAAGGTAGGTTCCAATTAGGTGGTTGAACAATAGGTGTAGTTATCAAGGCCTTCTTAAGTATTCAAATGCTTCCTCACAATCATCGTAAAAAAGGAATATCTTTTTACAAGAGATTGGTAAGAGGCCTAGAAATCTTAGAGAAGTTTTTAATGAACCTTCTATAGAAACCAACATGACCAAGGAAACTTCTCATACCTTTGATGTATGTAGGGCATGGCATTTTCTCGATCGCATCAACCTTAGACTTATTGACCTCAATACCTCTCTCAGAAATTTTATGTCCTAAGACGATGCCTTCGTTAACCATAAAGTGGCACTTCTCCCAATTCAAGACAAGGTTGATATATTTACATCTTTTCAAAACTCGATCAAGGTTGCCGAGGCAATCATCAAAAGAAGACCTGTAAACGGAGAAGTCATCCATGAAAACCTCAACAATCTTTTCACAAAAGTTAGAGAATATAGCCATCATACATCTTTGAAAGGTAGCAGGTGCATTACATAAGCCCAAAGACATACGTCTATAAGCAAAGGTACCGAAAGGGCAGGTAAAAGTGGTTTTCTCCTTATCAGATTGTGCAACAGATATTTGGGAGAAACCAGAATAACCATCTAGAAAGCAGTTAAGTATGTGTGTTTAGACAATCTTTCTAGCATTTGGTCAATAAAAGGCAAAGGGTAATGATCTTTCCTAGTGGCTTTTTTCAATTTCCTAAAATCAACTACCATCCTATAGCCAGTAACAATTCTCTGTGGGATCAATTCATCTTTATCATTAGGGACAACGGTAATGCCTCCCCTCTTAGGGACGCAATGCACCAGACTTACCCAATCACTATGAGCAACATGATAGATAATACCTGCTTCGAGGAGCTTTAGTATTTCTTTTCTTACTACTTCTTTCATCTTAGGATTTAATCTCCATTGATGATCGGCAACTGGTTTGGAATCAGGATCGGTTTTAATTTTATGCTGGCATAGAGTGGGACTAATGCCCTTAAGATCACCAAGAGTATATCCAATAGCAGCATGGTGCTTCCTTAGAGTTTTCAATAATTTCTTTTCTTCATGCTCTGAGATGCTAGCACTAATAATAACAGGATATATCTCTTTTTCATCAAGATAAGCATACTTAAGAGTATCAGGTAACTGTTTAAGCTCAAACATAGTACCACCCTTTGGTGGGGGTGGATCTTCAAGCAGTTCAACAGGCAAATTATTCTTAAGGATAGGATGTTGTTCAAAGATAACTCTATCTATCTCATTCCTTTCATCCATATGCATATCATTTTCATGCTCAAGCAAGTATTGCTCTAAAGGATCAGTAGGAGGCACAACGATAGAAGTTAGAGCAATAATTTCATCCTTACTAGACAATTCTTTTTCATGAGGTTGTCGACCAAACTTGGAGAAATTGAATTCGTGTGACACACCTTCAAAGCCAACTGTGACAGTTTGCTTCACACAGTCAATATGAGCATTGATAGTATTGAGGAAAGGTCTGCCAAATATGATGGGACAAAAGCTATCTTGTGTGGCAGCAAGAATGAGAAAATCAGCAGGATACTTAGTTTTACCACACAAGACTTCAACATCTCTAACAATTCCCAAAGGGCAGATAGTATCTCTATTGGCAAGCTGAATAATAACGTCAATAGGTTCCATCTCGACATGTGCAATCTCATCTTTATTTTCATCATATAAAGATCGAGGTATTGCACTAACACTAGCACCCACGTCACATAAACCATGATAACAATGATCTCCTATCTTAACAGAAACAACAGGCATGCCAACAACAGGCTTATCTTTGTCTCTGGCATGTGGTTTAGCAATTATAGCAGCATCTTCACAGAAGTGAATAACATGCCCATCAACATTGTCAGACAGGAGATCTTTGATAATAGCAATGCTAGGTTCAACTTTAATTTGCTCAGGGGGTGTAGGTGTTCTAATGTAGTCCTTACGTATCACAGTTGGAGCTTTAGCATGATCCTTTATTTTAACAGGGAAAGGTGGTTTCTCAATGTAAGCACTAGGAACAATAGGATCATTATAAGCAATGGCTTTCTCTTCAACTGGATTGGGTTTAACTACATTGACTTCTATGGGAGGATTATATTTAAACCACTTCTCTTTAGGGAGATCAATATGCGCAGCAAATGATTCACATAATGAAGCTACTATCTTAGAGTCAAGTCCATGTTTAGCGCTAAAATCACAAAAAGTTTTTGTTTCAACGAAGGATTTAACGCAAACGAACTTAAGATTCGTACCTAACTTCTTACCTTCCTCAAACTCCCAATCTTCAGACTTGAGTTTAATTCTTTCCAATAAATTCCATTTGAAGTCAATATCTCTCTTCATAAAAGAACCGGTACAAGAAGTGTCAAGCATGGTGCGATTATCATGAGAAAGCCGAGCATAAAAGTTCTGAATAATAATTTCTCTCTAGAGCTCATGGTTGGGGCATGAATATAACATTGACTTAAGCCTCCCCCAAGCTTGAGCACTACTTTCTCTATCACGAGGCCAAAAATTATAGATATAATTCCGATCACGATGTACCAAATGCATAGGATAAAACTTTTGATGAAATTCCAATTTCAATCGGTTGTAGTTCCATGATCCAGTATCATCACATAGCCTATACCATGTCAATGCTTTATCCCTCAAAGATAAGGGAAAGATCTTCTTCTTGACGTCATCCTCGGGCAAACCTGCATGCTTAAATAAACCACAAAGTTTATCTACATAGATTAGATGCAAGTCGGGATGTGATGTTCCATCTCCTGAAAAAGGATTAGCCAACAATTTCTCTAGCATACCCGAAGCAATTTCATAACAAATATTTTCAGTAGGTGCAGTAGGTTGAGGAGCAACTCCTTGTGCTTCCGTTCAAGGTGAAGATACCCCGAACAAGCTCCTCAAAGGATTAGTTTCCATAGTGACAAGTGACAATAAATTTCAGCACACTATATAAATGTTTCCTTACTAAATTCCACTTACCTAAGGCGCTTCACTCCCCGGCAACGGCGGCAGAAAAGAGTCTTGATGACCCACAAGTGTAGGGGCTCTATCGTAGTCCTTTTGATAAGTAAGAGTGTCGAACCCAACGAGGAGCAGAAGGAACTGCCAAGTGGTTTTCAGCAAGGTATTCTCTGCACGCACTGAAATTATCGCTAACAAATAGTTTTGTGATAAGATAATTCATAGCGAGTAGCAAGTAACAATAGTAACAAAGGTGCAGCAAGATGGCGCAATACCTTTTTGTAGCAAGGGACAAGCCTGGACAAACTCTTATATGAGGTGAAGTGCTCCCGAGGACACATGGGAATTTCTGTCAAGCTAGTTTTCATCATGTTGATATGATTCACGTTCGCTACTTTGATAGTTTAGTATGTGGGTGGACTAGTGCTTGGGTGCTGCCCTTACTTGGACGAACATCCCACTTATGATTAACCCCTCTCGCAAGCATCCGCAACTACGAAACAAGAATTAAGATAAAGTCTAACCATAGCATTAAACTAGTGGATCCAAATCAGCCCCTTACGAAGCAACGCATAAACTAGGGTTTAAGCTTCTGTCACTCTAGCAACCCATCATCTACTTATTACTTCCCAATGCCTTCCTCTAGGCCCAAATAATGGTGAAGTGTTATGTAGTCGACGTTCACATAACACCACTAGAGGAAAGACAACATACAACGCATCAAAATATCGAACGAATACCAAATTCACATGACTACTTATAGCAAGACTTATCCCATGTCCTCAGGAACAAAAGTGACTACTCACAAAGCATAATTATGTTCATGACCAGAGAGGTATTGAATAGCATTAAGGATCTGAACATATGATCTTCCATCGAGTAATCCAACTAGCATCAACTACAAAGAGTAATTAAAACTACTAGCAACCTTACAAGTACCAATCGGAGTCGCGAGGTGGAGATTGGTTACAAGCGATGAACTAGGGTTTGGAGATGAGATGGTGCTAATGAAGATGTTGATGGAGATGAGTCCCCTCCGATGAGAGAGTGTTGGTGATGACAATGGCGACGATTTGCCCCTCCGGGAGGGAAGTTTCCCAGGCAGGACGGCCCTACCGGATCTCTAGATTGGTTCTGCTCAAGTTCCGCCTCGTGGTGGCGGCGTCTCTTCCCGAAAGCCTCCTCCCAATTTTTTCTAGGACGAAACCCTCCTTATAGCAAAATATGGGAGCCGGAGGGGCAACAGGGGGCCCACAAGCCACCTAGGCACGGCCAGGGGGGTAGGCCGCATCTGGCAGGCTTGTGGCCTCCTGGTGGCTCGCCTCTATTACTTCTTCCACCAAGTATTTTTTATAAAATCCAAAATAATTCCTCGTTGATTTTCGTGGCTTTTGGAGTTGCGCAGAATAGGTATCTCAAACTTGCTCCTTTTTCAGACCAGAATTCCAGCTGCCGACATTCTCCCTCTTCAGGTAAACCTTATAAAATAAGAGAGAAAAGGCATAAGTATTGTACCGTAAAGTGTAATAAAAGCCCATAAAGCGATAAATATCAACATAAAAGCATGATGCAAAATGGACGTATCACTCGCATCAATGAGGACAACCATAGGCGAGAGAAATCCGAATGATAGATATGATGTGAGGAGTAGGGATTGCCATGCACCGGATGCACATATGAGCTAAGGTAAGCTCTCCAATGGAACTAGTGGGGGTGCATCCAACTTACTTGCTCATGAAGACCTAGAGCTCATTTGAGGAGGATCGTCATTGGAATATACAAGCCAAGTTCTATAGTGTAAGGGTCCCCACATAGTTATGCATGAATGACAATCTCTATGGAGTACAAATATAACAATGGAGTACGAGTGTGGATCTTTCAAAAGGAATAGTAGCGTTGCCCCCTTATCTCTTTTTTTTCTTTCTTTCTTTCTTTTTTATTCTTTTATTTTTTGTGTGGCCTCTTTGGCTCTTTCTATTTATCTCTCATTTGTCCTCTTTGGGATCTTTTCATTTGTCCTCTTTGGGATCTTTTACTTTGTCCTCTTTGGGATCTTTTCCTCACTTAAGGGCAACACTGTATGTTTTAAAAGAAT
This sequence comes from Hordeum vulgare subsp. vulgare, assembly GCF_904849725.1. Taxonomy (NCBI): domain Eukaryota; kingdom Viridiplantae; phylum Streptophyta; class Magnoliopsida; order Poales; family Poaceae; genus Hordeum; species Hordeum vulgare. The sequence goes on from NC_058519.1 coordinate 484,872,803, forward strand.
AAAAATAAGATCATCACACTTTATAAGAAGTACTCACATAAATACAAATGAAAACTATCATGATGTATGCAAATGTATGCCTCTACTAGTGTAGCAGGATATGCAATGATACTAGCGCATCATGTAGCAATAATAAGGGCAAGGCCCAACTAGCATGTGGCTCCTCAATCAAGCAAAAGCATGTATGACATGAAGATCAAGTCATGAGATGGTGGATGTTGCATGGCAATGTATATTGGAAAGGCTATGGAAATGCCTTAATAGGTAGGTATGGTGGCTGTTTTGAGGAAAGATATAATGAGGCTTATGATGAGAGAGCGTATCAGGCCAAGGGTTTGGATGCACCAGCGAAGTTTGCATAAACTCTCAAGATGAGAAAGGGCAATGCATGGTACCGAAGAGGCTAGCAAAAGATGGATGGTGCAAGTGCCAACAATGGAATACTCGCATTAGTCCGAAGAATTCATGCACTTATTATCGGTAACTCTCTATCTAGTTAGGAAATTCACAATGAGACAAGTACCCCGAGGAGGAGTGTTTGGGGGTTTGTTATCCTTGTGCATCCTCGACCCATGGTAATGTGAGGGTACTCTATATATTCCAACCCCTCCATAGGTTAGCGATCAATTTAGTAGTTAGAGTTCTCAACTATTTTTTTTTAGTTTTCGAAAACACATGGATTTCCCAAAAAACAACACCTATCACTAATAGGCTCAAGCTCTTGGCACCAATAGTCCAAACATTACTCAAATCAATACCTCAAAACTATTGCAAGTTACTACTATACTTAAATAGCCACCTCAATTACCTATCATGCAAGACACACAACTCAGTGCAACAAGCCAACTCTCTAAACAAGATAAGAATGATAACTCAAGAGAGTTCCAAAAGCAACCTAAATAATAGCTCTTAAAAAGATAAAGGATGAAAACTAAGAGCTAAGCATGACAATAGCTATGAAAGATAAAGAACACACTAAAAAGATAAGCATGAAAACCTATGTTGTGTTCTAGGGCGGAGTGGAGTATGTTTGTCTCCCAAACACGGAAGTCCTGGTTCCTACTTGTCATGAACAGCAAGTAGAACTAAAACAAACTAAAAAATAAAGAGTGGGACGCTCCAAGCATAGCACATAACATACGAAGTGATAAAAATATAGCATGGAGATGGATGAACTGATGATTGTTGATAGAGAAGGGGATGCACGGGGGCATCCGCAAGCTTAGACGCTTGAGTCTCCTTGAATATTTCTTGGGGGGCATGTGGGAATCCCCAAGCTTGAGCGCTTGACACTCCCGGATCTTCTTTCATCATCTTCCATTGCATACTTGAAAACTCCCTTCATACAGGACTCATCATAAGCTGATTAGAGTGGTTAGTGCCCATAATAAAATAATTCATTACCTACTGGAAATAAAGATTTTCATGAAGATCTACTATTTCTCATGATTGCCAAAAGATTTTTGTAAAGGAAAAGCAGGCTTAAGATTTGCAAAACGATGAAAACGCAAAACATGGCAGAATATGTGAAAAATAGAACAACACGTAATAATAATTTTTTTGGGACACTTCTGCAACTCAAAAAAAACTCAGAACAGATTCCAGAAAGACAATTATACAGATCATGCTGTCAAAAAATTCAGATCAAAAATATGAGAATTTTTCCTTCAGGCACACAGAATCTCTTTCTGGACAACATGTCACAACTTTTGAACTTTCTTGCAATCGGAGGCAAAAACTTGGCAAAAAGCTTGAAAATAAAGATACAATGATGTTGCTGTAGTAGTAACAAGCATCACGACCACTAAAAATGAAAGTAAAAACAAATTGGTTAGCCTCCCAATAAGCGCTTTCTTTTATGCCTTTGAGCTAGACATAATGGAAAAAGATCAAATATTATCAACTCCATAAGAATAGCTTGCCCGAATAACGAACTCATAAGGTAACTTAATCTTCTTTCGAGGGAAGTGTTCCATTCCCTTTTTAAGGGTAAATTGGAATCTAATGGTCCCTTCTTTCATGTCAATGATAGCACCAACGTGCGGATAAAAGGACGTCCCAAAATAATTGGACACGAGGGATCACACTCAATGTCCATAATAAGAAAATCAACGGGCACATAATTATCACTGACAAAAATAAGCACATTATCAATTCTACCTAAGGGATTCTTTATGTAAGAATCAACAAGACTAACACCAAAAGAACATTGATCATAAGGTTTCAAATCAAGCATATCCTACATTCTTTTGAGCATAATGGAGGCACGAGCTCCAACATCACATAAAGCAAAGCAAGAGATATAATTCAATTTAATATTGACCATAGGATCCCAACCATCTTCTAGTTTTCTAGGAATAGAAGTCTCTATCTTGAGCCTCTTTTCCCTAGCTTTGATAAGAGCATTGGTAATATGCTCTGTGAAGGCAATATTGAGTGTACTAGGGTGGAGGTCTTTACCCATTCTTTGCAAAAAAGGTGATCACTTCGGAAAGACTACAATTATCGAAATCAAGATTACTACCATTAATTAAAGTGGTAGTGATGTCATCTAGGCTCATTATTTTGGTAGTCTCTAAGTTCAAAGGACCTTCTTGTCCTATAGTTGAGGTATTAACATCACCATTAATAGGTCCATTGGGACTAGGGGTGTGATGGGTGCTAAACTTTTTGAGATCCTCAACAACTTGTATAGTAGCAAGGGTATTGTGTGTAGGAAGGATCTTAATCCTATATTACTCTTCTTTTTCTTCTAGCCCATCTATCCTTAAGTTTGGCTAGCATTCTTATGTTCTCATTAATTTGGGCTTGGATAGCATTCATGGGTGTGGTGTTCCTTTCCTCAAGGGGGGGAAGTTCTAATTTTAAGCATCTCTACATCATGAGATATGTTGTCTACCTTCAAAGAGAGACTATCTATTTTTTCTAATTTCTCTTCTACACTCTTGTTGAAGGCTTTTTGAGAAGTGATAAAGTCCTTAAGCATGCTCTCTAATTCAGAAGTGGAGTTTTTGGTGCTAGGATAAGTGTTGTTGTTCCCATAGTTGTTGGATGGAAATGGTCTAGGATTGCTACCAAAATTACTCTTATAAGCATTATTATTAAAGTTGTTCCTAGAGATAAAATTAACACCAACTTGTTCTCTTTCTTGAGCAACCAAGGAATTTAAAGGAATATCATGAGGATTGATAGGTGCTTGCTTAGTAAGTAAAGTCATGATCATGTCAACCTTATCATTAAGGGAGGAGATCTCCTCAACAGAGTTTACCTTCCTACCTGTTGGAGCTCTCTCGCTGTGCCATTGAGAATAATTTTTCATCATCTCGTCCAATAGTTTCGTGGCAGCACCCAGTGTAGTTGACATAAAGGTTCCTCCCGCGGCCGAGTCCAACATATTTCGTGAGGTAAAGTTCAATCCTGCATAGAAAGTTTGGATAACCATCCAAGTAGTCAAACCATGTGTAGGGCAATTCTTAACAAGATATTTCATACGTTCCCAAGCTTGGGCAACATGTTCATTATCCAGTTGCCTAAAATTGATAATGTTACTTCTTAACTAGATAATCCTAGCACGTGGGTAATACTTCCCAATAAAAGCATCTTTGCACTTATCCCAAGAATCTATGCTATTCCTAGGCAAAGATTGAAGCCACACTTTAGCTCCTCCTCTCAAGGAGAAAGGAAAAAGCTTAAGTTTAACAATATCACCATCTACTTCTTTATATTTATGCATATCACAAAGCTCAACAAAATTATTCAAGTGCAAAGCAGCATCATCTCCAGCACCGGAGAATTGATCTTTCATAACAAGGTCCATTAAAGCGGGTTTAATCTCATAGGAGGAAGCCCCGGTGGCGGGAGCAGCAATAGGAGTGCAGATAAAGTCATTGTTGTTGTGACTAGTGAAGTCACACAACCTGGTGTTTTCAGTGGAACCCATAGCAGCAGCAACAACCAAGAACAAAGCAACTATTTTTTTTTTGGTATAAGACTCTAAAGCAAAAACTAGAAAGCAAACTAACAAGACTAAAAAGCAAAGGTAAAATATAGCGTGCAACTCCCATGTCTTGAAGACTGGAGTCCCCGACAACGGCGCCAGAAATTTGCTTGATGACGAGTAGATGGATATCCTTCTCGCCCCTCGTTGGTTACCCCAAGTGGAAGGTGGAAATGTAGTCATCAGCAGGTTTCCCTTACACGAGGACTGTAAGGTTTATCGAACCAGGAGGACTCCGAGGATCAACAAGTAGGTGTCCGCTGCTCTGGCGCTAGCAGAAGATGTGGACCTGCACACATAACAAATAACTTTGCTCCCAACGAGTACAGAGAGGTTGTCAATCTCTCCGGCCTTGTAGTTCGCAAAGGATCAAATCACAAGCGGGAATAGTGGTAGTGATTGCAATGGAAAAATAAATGAAAGCAATAAATGGTGGAGGTGTAAACAATGGTGGTAATATGGACCTGAGTAACATGATGTTGACTAGTGATGTCTCTCTCCCAAAAGACGGTAAACAACTATGCAAGGGTAAACAAATTACAGCTGGCCAATTGACAGAATTATAAACGCACGACAATGCTAATTATGCTACTTGAAAGTTAGAGGCTCAATAGAAATGGGGAGTACTCCAAGACAACTAGACTGTTTATTCATCAGCATCTACTTACTGATCATCCGCCGTGAGATATCTATCGAGAACATCTCGCTGGTATTAAGTTGCGAGCCCCACCCAAAGTGTAAACTCAAAGCAACGGACAACTGCATTAACGAACTTTGCATAAGGTAAACAATACATGCAACCGTGGTCACAAGCACCGTTGTTTTCTCCATGGTGGAAACATCACATCCCCTAGTCTCATGTTTCTGTCACTCAAGCTGGACATCAGGGGGCATGAACCCACAATCATGCATAACACTCCCTCTTGGAGTTACAATCTACTACTCGGCCAAAGCAATAAAGAGCAATGGAGAACATGCATGAATCACTAAAGAACATAATATAAAATGATAATCAAATATATAACTCATCACAATCTAAACATAATCTCATATTTCCATCAGATCCCAGCAAACCGAGCATAGCAATAGCAGGAAAATTACATAGATGCCTTGATCATGTAGGGAAGCTCAGAAGGGCTAATAATTGAAGCACCAGATTGGAGAGAAGACATCACATAGCTACTGGTCATAGACTCATGGTCCAAGGAGGACTACTCACGGCACGTCCGGGAAGCGTCCATGGCGGTGGAGAACCTCCCAGAGGTCAATCCTCCCTCCGACAGGGTGTCGGGAAGAGGTCTCCTGACGCTCCTGATCTCGGAAGCGCTGCGGTGACGGAACGATGGAGAAATTCACGATTCTGGATATGATGGAAGGGTTTCTGATCTGAGGGGTAAATATAGGCCAAAGGAGGGCGTGAGAGGAGGTGGGCCCACCCAGGCAGCCTGTGGGCACGGCCAGGGGCGAGGCCGCGCAGGGAGACCGCGTGGGAAGCCGCTGGCTCCCCTCTGGCCCATCTTCACTGCTCCGGAAGCTTGCGTCACGCTGATTTTTATATATTTTTCTCGGGATGTTTGGGGCTTTGGAAATTTGGGTAAAAGTCCGTGCAAAAAAGACATCAACAGACAGAAACTGGCACTGGGTGCACTGAGTTAGTAGATTAGTCGAAATATGTGTAAATAGATATGAAAGTGTAGCAAAACATATAACAATGTCACCGAAAAGAATATCGAACAAGCAGAAATTATAGATACGTTTGGGACGTATGAGGTTTCTATTCAGAATCTGCTTTTTGAGCACATGAAAAAGGGTTTGATGCCCTTTGAGGCTTTGATATATGCCTGTCACATACAATTCCCCTAGCCGTGCATTTTCATGAGTGACATTTGTGGTTTCCTCAAGTGGGGAATTTGTAACAACAAATACAGTTCAAGAATTTGTAGTAATAGAAGCATTTGAACTTTCAGGTGAAGAATTAGCAGATTCACGTTCGATGCATTTCAAGCATGGTGAAATGAATTCTTCTTGAGCGATACTCATGTGTTGAGCAAGCAAAGAGTCATTTTCACTTCGACGATCATCATGAGATGCCCTTAGTTTCTCAAGATCTTGCTTTCTATGAAGAAATTCATAAGAAAGCTTCTCACGATCAGCCAAGAGAGTGCCAGGACGTTCCTGAAGACTATCAAACTTAGACTGAACACTTTGAACATCATGAGTTAGGTTTTGAGTCTAACTCATCTCCTCATTCAACAGGTCATCGCTTTTGTATAACAATTTCTGAAGCTTTTCAAGAGCATTTTGTTGCTTAGTGGCAATGTTAGCAAGCTTCTAGTAACTGGGTTTTTGATAGTCATCAGGTTCACAGTCACTTGAGTCAGAAGAGGAAGTGTGTTTGGGTACCTTGGCACCTTTTGCCATGAAGCAATAGGTGGGAGCAAAGTTGTCGTCGCCGTCATCAGCCTTGTTGACGTTATCATTTTCTTCGGGATTGAGGATGGACTGGCTGACGAATGTGGTAGCAAGGGCTAGGATTTCCACACCTGACTCTAACTCCTCCTCAGATCCTTCCTCTTCATCACATTCTTCAGATTCTTCCTCAGAATCCATTTCCTTGCCAATAAGAGCCCGAGCCTTTCTCAAAATATTCTTATTGTGTGATGAGGACTTTGATCATGAGGATTTTGAACATTTCTTCTTTTTCTTTGAGTCATCAGAACTATCATCCTTCTATTTCTTCTTTTTTGATTCCTTCACCCAGCAAGGACAATCAGCAATGTAATGACCAGACTTCTTGCATTTATGGCAGGTTCTTTTCTTGTAGTCCTCACATGAAGATTCTAATTTCCTCATATATCTTCTTGAAGATTTTCCGAACTAGCCTCATTTGGAGAACTTCTGGAGTTTCCTCACGAGCATAGAAATTTCTTGACCAAGTTCTTGAGGATCACCAAGACTGCAATTAGATTCTTCTTCTTTAGATGAGGAAACAACCTGTGCCTTCAGCGCACGAGGTCTTCCATAGCTTGGTCCATAGAGGTCTCTCTTCTCAGCTTGTTGGAATTCGGGAGTATTGAGTCTCTCAGCAATATCAGCAGGATCTAGTAAGTTGTAGTCTCTTCTCTCTTGAATCATCAGAACCAGTGTATTGAATGAGGAATCAAGAGATATCAACAGTTTTTCATCACCTCATGATCGGTGATGTCTATGTCCCCAAGAGCTTGTAGCTCATTAGAGATATTAGTGAGGCGGTCGAAGGTTTCCTCACTGCTCTCATTATCGGGTCTTTTGAAGCGATTGAAGAAATTGCGAAGAACATCAACCCAAGAGTCACGTTGAGTGGACACTCCTTCGTTGACCTTGGACAACCTGTCCAAGATAAGCTTTGCAAATCCCAAAGCACTCACTCTGCCATACTGACCTTTGCTCATACGGCCACATATGACATTCTTCGCTTGAGAGTCAAGTTGTTGAATCTCTTCACATGAGTAGCATTGATAGTTGGGGTGACAGAGGGAACACCATTTTCCGCAACATACCAGAGATCATTGTCAATTGCTTCAAGCTGCATGCGCATCTTGTTCTTCCTCTAGGGGTAGTCCGTCCCTTCAAAGGTAGGACAACCCACATTGACCTTGATCATACCCGCGGTTGACATAACTAAAACTCTAGGTGGTTGTCGGGTGGATGACCCCCGGGTACCCCAAACACGGTGAGTCGGACGGGGTGCCTGCCCGCCCGGGCCGGGTGCTCCGATTCCCACCCACGGCTGGCTGCTCCGATCAGGCGGCTGCGCCAGCCAGCCGGCTGCCCAGAGTCAACTATGGTGTCCCATCGGACAGCGCGGTCGAGACAGCCAACGTCATACAGCTTCATCTACAGTGTAACTTATCCGTTGGGCACTTTATAAACCAGCGCCCACGGGACAAGTTACACTGTAGATGAAGCTGCGTGACATTGGCCGTCTCGATTGCGCGTGTTCGATGGGACGCCGTAGTTGACTCTGGGCAAGTGGCTGGCTGGCGCAACCGGCTGGTCGGAGCAGCCGACCGTCGATGGGAATCAGAGCAGCCGGCCCGGCCAGCATGCACCCCGTCCAACTCACCGTCTTTGGGGTACCCGGGGGTCATCCCCCCGAGAGTAGCCTCCGAGCCTCCCGGCAACTCAAAGAGATGGACGGAGGATTTTTGCACTCGTTCTTGTTGCAGAAGTTGTCGATGATGGTCAATTGCAAGCCGGGGACGACGTGGCTTGCTTCTAGTGGGGCCGCGCCAGCACACCCGCCGGGTGTAGCCTCTGAGCCTTCGGACGACTAATGTTTGCTGTGTATCCCTTGCAACGACGCCAGAAATAGTCGTGTCGACGGCACCAGGAATCCTTCAGCTGCGGCTACGCCTTAAGGGACTTCCTAGGCAAGTATGCAAAGGATTTCCCTCATGGCCTTGGAGCCTTGGGTTGGTGTTCCCTCGAAGCGGAAAGGGTGATGTAGCACAGCGGTGGTAAGTATTTCCCTCAGTTTGAGAACCAAGGTATCAATCCGGCGGAGGAGTATCTCAAGATCCTGCACAAACACAAAAGCTTGCACCCAACGCTATGAAGGGGTTGTCAATCCCTTATAGATTGTTTGCCAAGTGAGAACTAAAAGCAACAAAGTAACAAAGAAAAGTAAAAGCGGAGGTGTAAACGATAGATGTGAATAGACCCGGGGGCCGTAGTGTTTACTAGTGGCTTCTCTAATGAAAGCAAGTAGACGGTGGGTGAACAAATTACTGTCGAGCAATTGTTAGAACCGCGCAAAGTCGTGACGATATCTATGCAATGATTATATCTATAGGCATCACGTCCAAAACAAGTAGACCGATACTTTCTGCATCTACTACTATTACTCCACACGTCGACCGCTATCCAGCATGCATCTAGTGTATTAAGTCCATAAGAACAGAGTAACGCCTTAAGCAAGATGACATGATGTAGAGGGGTAATCTCAAACCAATGATAAAAACCCCATCTTTTTACCCTTGATGGCAACTACTTGATGTGTGCCTTGCTGCCCCTACTGTCACTGGGAAAGGTCATCACATGGCAGAACCCAAAACCAAGCACTTCTCCCATTGCAAGAAATCATAGATCTAGTTGGCCAAACAAAACCCAAGACTCGGAGAGACTTAAAAGGATATCTAATCATGCATATAAGAAATCAGCAAAGACTCAAATATATATCATAGATAATCTGATCACAAATCCACAATTTATCGGATCTCGACAAGCACACCGCCAAAGAAGATTACATCGGATAGATCTCCATGAAGATCATGGAGAACTTTGTATTGAAGATCCAAGAGAGAGAAGAAGCCATCTAGCTACTAACTACGGACCCGTAGGTCTGAAGTGAACTACTCACGAGTCATTGGAGGGGCGATGATGATGATGAAGAAGCCCTCCAACTCCAAAGTCCCCTCCGGCAGGGCGCCAGGAAGGGTCTTCAGATGAGATCTCGCGGAAACGGAAGCTTGCGGCGGCGGAAAAGTATTTTCGAGGCTCCCCTAATTTTTTGCGGAATATTTGGGAATTTATAGGCCAAAGACCTAGGTCGGGGGGCGGCCAGGGAGGCCACAAGCCTGCCCACCGCCGCCTCCCCGCTGGTGGAGGAGTGGAGGCTTGTGGGCTCCCTGGAGCCCAGCTCGCTTGGCCCAAAAGCCCCTTGGTCTTCTTCCGTTCGGGAAAAAAATCATTTCGGGGTTTTTCTTCCGTTTGGACTCCGTTCCAAAATCAGATCTGAAAAGAGTCAAAAACACGGAAAAAACAGGAACTGGCACTTGGCACTGAATTAATAAGTTAGTCCCAAAAAGATATAAAAAGACACATAAAACAACCAAATAAAACAAGATAACAGCATGCAACCATCAAAAATTATAGATACGTTTGAGACGTATCAAGCATCCCCAAGCTTAACTCCTGCTCGTCCTCGAGTAGGGAAGTGATAAGAATGAATTTTTGATGCTTTCATGCTACCTAGCATAGGTGTCCTTTGTAATTCCTCTTATGTGACGTGAATATTCCAATCCATTAGATTCAAAACAATAGTTTGCTATTGACGTGGAAACAATAATAATTCAAGCAAACTAGCAAAGTAATCATGAACTTTCAAAATAACAAGGCCAAAAGAAAGTTATCCCTACAAAAGCATATAGTGTGGCTATGCTCTATCATCATTGCACAACGAATTTAAATCATGCACAACCCCGGTATTGGCCAAGTAATTGTTTCACACCTTTACTTTCTCAAACCTTTTCAACTCTCACGCAATACATGAGCGTGAGCCATGGTTATAGCACTATAGATGGTGTGGAATGTGGTGGAGGTTGCAAGACAAAAAAGGAGAAGATAGTCACATTAACTAGGCATATCAATGAGCTGTGGAGATGCTCATCAATAGATATCAATGTGAATCAGTAGGGATTGCCATACAAATGATGCACTAGAGCTATGAGTATGTGAAAGCTCTTAAAGAAAACTAGTGGGTGTGCATCCAACTTGCTTGCTCACGAAGACCTAAGGCAATTTTGAGGAAGCCTATCATTGGAATATACAAGCCAAGTTATATAATGAAAGTTTACTGCTAGCTATATGGTGGTGACAAAACGAGAGACTCTGAATCATGAAGATCATGGTGCTCAACATGCACAAGTGTGGAAAAAGTGGTAGCATTGTCCCTTCTCTCTTTTTCTCACATTTTTTTATTGGTGGGCTCTTTGTCCTCTTTTTTTTATTTTGGTGGGCTTCTTTGGCCTCTTTTTATTTCCTCACATGGGACAATGCTCAATTAATGATGATCATCACACTTTCAACTCAAAACTTAGAGCAACTATGACTCTATATGGAATGCCTTCGGTAGTGTACTGTGGCAATGATCTAGCATGGCATAGACATCAGTGGAAACATCATGCTAGCTATCTTACGATCATGCAATGGCAATGTAGACGTGGTGTCACATGTCATGGTGGTAGTTGCATGGCAATATATCTTAGAATGACTTTGAAAAAGCCATAATAAGTAGGTATGGTGGCTGTTTTGAGGGAGGCTAATGGTGGGTTTTGTGCACCGGCGAAAGTTCCACGACACTAAGAAGATAGTGATGGTGGAAGGTGAAAGTGCATCTAAACCATGGACTCAACATTAGTCATGAAGAACTCATATACTTGTTGCAAAAGTTTTATTAGTAATCGAAACAAATCATTCAACGCATACTCCTAGGGGAAGGGTTGGTAGGTATAAACCATCGTGCGATCCCGAGCGCCACGCAAAGGATGACAATCAATATACTAATCATGCTCAGATTTCATCACATAGCGGTTCACCATACGTGCATGCTACGGGAATCACTAACTTCAACACCAGTATTTCTAGATTCACAACACCTTACTAGCATGACTTCAATATTACCATAACCACAACTCAAAACTAATTGAGATGAATCAAACTTCTCTAACTATTCAATGCACATGAAGGTGGAAGTTTTTGTATCCCTTTGGATAACTACCCCTTTTGAGACTACTTTCAAATCATAGATCAACTACCAAGCCACGCACCGCTGTGCTCTAAAAGATATAAGTGAAGCACATAGAGCAAAAGTATCTAGCTCAAAAGATATAAGTGAAGCACATGTGAGCTGAATTGTCTACCAAAAGATATAAGTGAAGCTCGACAAAATCACGGTGTGTGCATGTCTCTCTCTCTAGGTGTGCATTAAGGATGATTGTGACACAACAACCAAAAAATAAAAGACTCCTACGATACAAGACGCTCCAAGCAAAACACATAACATGTGGTGAATAAAAATATAGCCCCAAGTAATGTTACCGATGGATTGAAGACGAGAGAGGGGATGCCTTCCCGGGGCATCCCCAAGCTTAGGCTTTTACGGCATCCTTGAATCTCTTGGGGTGCCTTGGGCATCCCCAAGCTTGAGCTCTTGCCACTCTTTATCTTTTTGTCCATAAGAACTTCACCCAAAACTTGAAAACTTCACAACACGAAACTTAAATAGAAACTCGTGATAACATTAGTACAAGAAAGCAAACCACCACTTCCTTAGGTACTGTAGGAAACTTAAATTCTACTTGTGCTGATGTTCGGTTACTGTACTTTCAATCTTCCATGGCTAATACCCCCCCGATACTATCCATAGTTTCATCAAAATAAGCAACCAACACAACAAAAACAGAATCTGTTAACAGCACACAAGTCTGTAGCAATCTGTATATTTCGTATACCTCTGGTACTTCAAAAATTCTGAAAAATTACGACAGTCTGAAGAATTTGCGTAGAAATCAGAAGCAAAAAGAATCAACTCAAAATCTCTTACGGAAAAAAATTAAAATTCTTTTCGTGAGCAGAAAGTTTCTGTCTTTTCCAGCATGACCAAACGATCATCCCTAACACTAATCATAACAGTTTTGCTTGGCACAAACGCAAAAAGAAACACAAAAACACAATCATAACAGAATTATGAAAGTGTGGAACGCACAAAACAGAAAGAAAAAGGATAGATTCGTTGGGTTGCCTCCCAACAAGCGCTTTTGTTTAACGCCCTTAGCTAGGCAAAAGTGATGGAATCACGTATAGTTATCTTTGGTGCTCAAACCATAGGTAGCCCTCATCATAGATTCATAAGGCAATCTTATTTTCTTTCTAGGAAAGTGCTCCATGCCCTTCTTTAAAGGAAATTAAAATCTAATATTCCCTTCCTTCGTATCGATGATAGCACCAATAGTCCTTAGGAAAGGTCTACCAAGAATAATGGGACATGAAGGATTACAATCTATGTCAAGTACAATGAAATCCATGGGTACATAGTTCTTATTTGAAACAATAAGAACATCATCGATCCTCCCCATGGGTTTCTTGATAGTAGAATCCCCAAGATGCAAATTAAGAGAACACTATTCAATCTCATGAAAACCAAGAATATCACATAAAGACATTGGAATCGCGGAAACACTAGCACCCAAATCACACAAAGCATTGCACTCATAGTTTTTTATCTTGATTTTGATAGTACGTTCCCACTCATCATGAAGTATTCTAGGTATAGAGACTTCTAGTTCGAGCTTCTCTTCAAGAGATTTCGTCATAGCATCTACGATATGCGATGTAAAGGCTTTGCTTTGGCTATAAGCATGTAAAGAGTTTGCAATGGATTGCATCAAAGAAATGCATTCAAACAAGGAGCAATTATCATAATTTAGTTCCTTGAAATCCAAAGTGGGAGTTTCATTACTGCCCAAAATTTTGACTTCTTCTACTCCACTCTCCACACCTTTATCATCAAGATAGGTGGACTCCGAATCATTGGGACGTTTTTCAACTAAAGTGGATTCATATGCAGCCCCTCCATAAATAGGTTTGACACGCGAAAACAAAGATTCAAGAGGAGACACACCAAGCACTTTAAGATCTTCGTGATTTGCATCACTAGAACGCACCCTATTAAACCATTCATGTCTAGCGCGAATTTGGGCGGTTCTTTCTTTGCTCTCATTCATGGAGATACACATAGCTTTCAAAGTTTCATCCAAGTTGATCTTGGGAGGAGCGCATCTAACTTGCAAAGCATCAATATCACAAGACATCCTATCAACGCTCTTAGCCAAATCGTCTATTTTGAGTAGTTTTTCCTCTATGGACGCATTGAAAATCTTTTGAGAGTTGATGAACTCTTTGATATTACTCTCTAGATCAGAGGGTAATTTTGTTGTGATTTCCATAAGTGTTGCCGTAGGAATTGCCATAATTGTTAGAGGAGTTACTAGGAAAAGGCCTAGGAACATAGTTTCCTCTAAAACAATTGTTGTTGCCAAAATTGTTCCTACCAACAAAATTCATGTCCAAACTAGCATTGCTACTCTCAATCAAAGAAGATAGTGGCATGTCATTAGGATCTACGGTAGCGTTTCTACTAGCAACCAAATTCATCAACTCGTCCAACTTAGCACTAAGCGAGTTAATCTCTTCTATAGCATGCACCTTTTTGCTAGCAGGCGACCTTTCAGTGTGCCACTGAGAGTAGTTGGTCATGATATTGTCTAGGAGTTTTGTAGCGTCTCCTAATGTGATTTCTGTGAACGTTCCACCTGAGGCGGAGTCCAAGATATTTCGAGAAGCGAAATTCAAACCAGCGTAAAAGATTTGTATAATCATCGACAAACTCAAGCCATGAGCGGGACAATTTCTAATCATAAGCTTGATCCTCTCCCAAGATTGGGCAACGTGTTCATGATCAAGTTGCTTGAAATTCATGATATCATTACGTAAGGAGATGATCTTAGCCGGCGGAAAATACTTGGATATGTAAGCATCTTTGCAGTTATCCCAAGAATCGATACTATTTTTAGGCAAAGAAGAAAACCAAGTTTTTGCGCGATCTCGCAACGAGAAAGGAAAAAGTTTCAAATTAATCACGTCATTATCCACATCTCTTTTATTTTGCATATCACAAAGCTCAATGAAGGTATTGAGATGGGATGCGGCATCTTCACTAGGAAGGCCAGAGAATTGCTCTTTCATAACAAGATTCAGCAAAGCTGCGTTGATTTCATACGATTCCGCACTAGTGGCGGGAGCAATCGGAGTACTAATAAAATCATTATTATTAATGCTCGAGAAGTCGCAAAGTTTGGTGTTTTTAGACATGATGTCTTCAACAAACAAACAAGCACACAAGCAAGCAAGAAACCGGCAAAGGCAAAAGAAAACGGCGAAGGTGAAAGGCGAATGAAAACGGCAAATGTGAAGTGGGGGAGAGGGAAACGAGAGGCAACTGGCAACAAAAGTAAATGCAAGAGAAGAGTTTGTGAGACCTACTTTGATAGATCTTGATTTCTCCTCCCCGGCAACAGCGCCAGAAATACTTCTTATGTTTGTTGTGTATCCCTTGCAACGGCGCCAGAAATAGTCGTGTCGACGGCACCAAGAATCCTTCAGCTGCGGCTACGCCTTAAGGGACTTCCTAGGCAAGTATGTAAAGGATTTCCCCCGTGGCCTTGGAGCCTTGCGTTTGTGTTCCCTCAAAGCGGAAAGGGTGATGTAGCACAGCAGTGGTAAGTATTTCCCTCAGTTTGAGAACCAAGGTATCAATCCGGCGGAGGAGTATCTCAAGATCCTGCACAAACACAAAAGCTTGCACCCAACGCTATGAAGGGGTTGTCAATCCCTTATAGATTGTTTGCCAAGTGAGAACTGAAAGCAACAAAGTAACAAAGCAAAGTAAAAGCGGAGGTGTAAACGATTGATGTGAATAGACCCGGGGGCCGTAGTGTTTACTAGTGGCTTCTCTCATGAAAGCAAGTAGACGGTGGGTGAACAAATTACTGTCGAGCAATTGATAGAACCACGCAAAGTCGTAGCGATATCTATGCAATGATTATATCTATAGGCATCACGTCCAAAACAAGTAGACCGATACTTTCTTCATCTACTACTATTACTGCACACGTCGACCGCTATCCAGCATGCATCTAGTGTACTAAGTCCATAAGAGCAGAGTAACGCCTTAAGCAAGATGACATGATGTAGAGGGATAATCTCAAACCAATGATAAAAACCCCATCTTTTTACCCTTGATGGCAACTACTTGATGTGTTCCTTGCTACCCCTACTGTCACTGGGAAAGGTCACCACATGGCAGAACCCAAAACCAAGCACTTCTCCTATTGCAAGAATCATAGATCTAGTTGGCCAAACAAAACCCAAGACTCGGAGATACTTACAAGGATATCAAATCATGCATATAAGAAATCAGCAAAAGACTCAAATATATATCATAGATAATCCGATCACAAATCCACAATTCATCGGATCTCGACAAACACACCGCTAAAGAAGATTACATCGGATAGATCTCCATGAAGATCATGGAGAACTTTGTATTGAAGATCCAAGAGAGAGAAGAAGCCATCTAGCTACTAACTATGGACCCGTAGGTCTGAAGTGAACTACTCACGAGTCATTGGAGGGGTGATGATGATGATGAAGAAGCCCTCCAACTCCAAAGTCCCCTTCGGCAGGGCGCCGGGAAGGGTCTCCAGATGAGATCTCGTGGAAACGGAAGCTTGCGGCGGCGGAAAAGTATTTTCGAGGCTCCCCTAATATTTTGCGGAATATTTGGGAATTCATAGGCCAAAGACCTAGGTCAGGTGGCGGGGGAGGCCACAAGCCTGCCCACCGCCGCCTCCCCCTGGTGGCGGAGTGGGGGCTTGTGGGCTCCCTGGAGCCCACCTGGCTTGGCCCAAAAGCCCCTGGTCTTCTTCCGTTCGGGAAAAAATCATTTCGGGGTTTTTCTTCCGTTTGGACTCCGTTCCAAAATCAGATCTGAAAACAGTCAAAAACACGGAAAAAGCAGGAACTCGCACTTGGCACTGAATTAATAAGTTAGTTCCAAAAAGATATAAAAAGACACATAAAATAACCAAAGAAGACAAGATAACAACGTGAAACCATAAAAAATTATAGATACGTTTGAGACGTATCAGCGACTCAAAGAGTCGGGCGGAGGGTCTTTGTTGTTGCTGAAGCATACGGTGGTGTCGAGGATTTCGGGCGTGGACGCGGGGTCCGCCGACTGTTGGGCATGGGGCCCTGCTGGGCGCGGACGCAGGGTCTGCTGGTTGGTCGACGCGAAACTCTGCCGGGCGTGGACGCGGAGTCCGCCGGTTGGCTGTTTCTAGTGGGGGCGCGCAAGCGCACCCGATGGTTGTAGCCTCCGAGCCTGTGGGCGACTCGGAGAGTCGTTCGGAGGCTTCTTGCTATTGGTGTAGCAAAAGTTGCCGATGTCGGTCGGTTATGGGACGCAGCCGGCACGACTCTAGCCGGACAGGAGTAGCCAGCAGCCGGCGAGGCTCCAACCGGCAGTGGTCCAACCGGACGGGGGTAGCTAGTAGCCGGAAGTTAGTCGGGCTCCAGCCAGACGGGTGATGGGGGGTTTCCGTGAAGATGATCGTGCAAAAGACAAGGTTAGTCGATGCAGATATGTCAAATATTTGGTTTTGGGAGTGCAAGTTTATGGAGAGGGTACCGACTCGGTTTCGTCCGAGCCCCCTGATGACTTACAAGTATAGGGGATCAATCGTAGTCCTTTCGAGAAGTAAGAGTGTCGAACCCAACGAGGAGCAGAAGGATCTGACAAGTGGTTTTCAGCAAGGTAAAATCTGCAAGCACTGAAATTATCAGTAACAAGTGATTGTGTGGTGAGATGATTCGTAGCAAGCAACAAGTAACAAAAGTATGTGCAGCAAAGTGGCCCAATCCTTTTTGTAGCAAGGGACAAGCCTGGACAAAGTCTTATAGGAGGAAAAATGCTCCGGAGGACACACGGGAATTTCTGTCATGCTAGTTTTCATCATGTTCATATGATTCACGTTCGTTACTTTGATAGTTTGATATGTGGGTGGACCGGCGCTTGGGTACTGCCCTTACTTGGACAAGCATCCCACTTATGATTAACCCCTCTCGCAAGCATCCGCAACTACGAAATAAGAATTAAGACAAAGTCTAACCCTAGCATTAAACTAGTGGATCCAAATCAGCCCCTTACGAAGCAACGCATAAACTAGGGTTTAAGCTTCTGTCACTCTAGCAACCCATCATCTACTTACTACTTCCCAATGCCTTCCTCTAGGCCCAAATAATGGTGAAGTGTTATGTAGTCGACGTTCACATAACACCACTTGAGGAAAGACAACATACAACACATCAAAATATCGAACGAATACCAAATTCACATGACTACTATTAGCATGACTTATCCCATGTCCTCAGGAACAAAAGTAACTACTCTCAAAGCATAATCATATTCATGACCAGAGAGGTAATGAGTAGCATCAAGGATCTGAACATAAACTCTTCCACCAAGTAATCCAACTAGCATCAACTACAAAGAGTAATCAACACTACTAGCAACCATACAAGTACCAATCGAAGTCGCGACACGGAGATTGGTTACAAGTGATGAACTAGGGTTTGGAGATGAGATGGTGCTGATGAAGATGTTGATGGTGATGAGTCCCCTCCGATGAGAGGAGTGTTGGTGATGACGACGGCGACGATTTCCCCCTCCGGGAGGGAAGTTTCCCTGGCTGGATCGTCCTGCTGGAGCTATAGATTGGTTCTGCTCAAGTTCCGCCTCGTGGCGGCGGCGAATCCACGAAAAAACTACTCGCTGATTTTTTTCCGGACGAAACCCTTCATATAGTAGAAGAGGGGGGACAGTGGGCTAGCAGGCTGCCCACAAGCCCCCTAGGAGCGACCAGGGGGTGGCCGCGCCTAGCAGGCTTGTGGCCACCTGCTGGCGCCCCTCTGGCGCTTCTTCGCCCCAGTATTTTTATAAATCCGGAAAAAAAACCCTCGTTGATTTTTACGGCGTTTGGAGTTGTGCAGAATAGGTATCTCAAACTTGCTCCACTTTCAGGATAGAATTCCAGCTGCCGGCATTCTCTCTCTTCATGTAAACCTTGCAAAATAAGAGAGAAAAGGCATAAGTATTGTACCGTGAAGTGAAATAACAGCCCGAGAAGGGATAAATATCAACATGAAAACATGATGCAAAATGGACGTATCACCCCCTTAAGTCTTTTTCATGTTCTCTCCACTCTTTAGCTTTTGCTCTTGCTAGCCGTACAGCCGGGAGCCGGTCTGTAGCTGAGGCGAAGAGTGGGTTGTGGAATGGAGCGCAAAGTACTCGGACTGTGGGAGCAGACTCGACCGAGCATATACTCACAAATGAAACGACCATGTCTCCCAAGCCGTTTTCTCCCTCGACGTTTTTCACGTTTGGTGACCTCCAGCTTTTGCTCTCGCTAGCCGGACAATTGCGGTGCTGTCTGTAGTTGAGACAAAGAGTGGGCCTTCAGTACCGTACACGCTACTAAGCCATCCCGTGGGAACGAACATATCGGGCCAAGCAGCCAACCCCGGGCCGAGACTAGCTAGCATCAGGGTGAATAATAGAGTAGCTGAAACAAATACGGGGATGGCCCCCGAGGGTCGCTCGGGGTATCCTTTTTTTGTGTGCAGTGTAGAAATACGCAGATGAAGAACTCACATTGCTTTTTTGGAGGCGGCCAGGCAGTTCTAGAAGCGGTTATTGTCGATGATGACCATCACGACTTTCTACGAGCGGAGCATGCCGGTGCACCCGCTGGGTGTAGCTGCCGAGCCTCTGGTGGTCGGCGGGTATGCCAGCCAACCGGAGTCGGCCCGGTGTCGAAATAGACGGGTGACCGAAGTCGACCGGGTCGAAGTAGACGGGCGACTGGAGTCGGCCGGGTGTCGAAATAGACGGGTAGGCCAGCCGGCCAGGCGGCGACGCAGGTCAGCCGAGCGAGCGAAGGCGCGGACGGACGGGCCCAGCTAGTCACTTTTTTTGGCCATCTCCCCACTCTCTTTCTTCTCAGCAGCCGGGGCAGCTGGACTAGGCGGAGCCGGCGTGACCGAGGGGGCGAGGTAGAGTGGCGGAGCCATTGGAGGCACATCACGAGCAGTAGGACCGGGCCGGCCCACGCAGAGGGATGCAGCTGGAGCTGGCCGTGGAGCGGCAACCGACGTTTGGGGCGCGCTGTACGGCAGCCGGTGCCAGAGCGCGGAGAGGCAGAGCAGACGAGTGGCTGGGGCTGCGAAGATGCAGAGCCGTCGACAGCGTGGACCGGCCGCGGGCAGGCAGGGCCGGAGATGATGCAAGGGCGCAGCCGTCATGCAAGCCGGCGGGCGCGGGAAACGGTGTGTCGGGCGACTGCCTCCCGAGTCGCAGGCGGAGCACGGTGACGTGGGCAGAGGCCGAGCGGCGTGGTAGTGATAGGTCTCCATCGTATCTACTTTTCCAAACTCTTTTGCCCTTGTTTTGTACTCTAATTTCATGATTTGAATGGAACTAACCCGGACTAACGCTGTTTTCAGCACAATTGCCATGGTGTTATTTTTGCGCAGAAACAAAAGTTCTCGGAATGACCTGGAAATTTACGAGGATTTTTTGTGGAATATATAAAAAGTACTGGCGCAAGAATCTACCGGAGGAGTGGAGCGAGGTGCCCACAAGCCCACCAGGCGCGGCCCCCCCTGGCCCCACCTAGCAGGCTTGTGGGGCCCTCAGAGCTCCGCCGCCTCCAACTCCAGCTATATTTAGCCCCTTTCGTCCGGAAAAAAATCAAGGAGGAGAGTTCATCGCGTTTTATGATACGGAGGCGCCACCACCACCTGTTCTTCCTCTGGAGGGCAGATCTGGAGTCCGTTCTGGGCTCCGGAGAGGGGAGATCGTCGCCATCGTCATCACCAACCTGCCTTCATCGCCAATTCCATGATGCTCTTCACCGTTCGTGAGTAATCTCATCGTAGGCTTGCTGGGGATTGATGAGTTGGATGAGATCTATCATGTAATCGAGTTAGTTTTGATGGGGATTGATCCCTAGTATCCACTATGTTCTGAGATTGATGTTGCTACTACTTTGCCATGCTTAATGCTTGTCACTAGGGCCCGAGTGCCATGATTTCAGATCTGAACCTATTATGTTCTCATCAATATATGTGTTCTTGATCCCATCTTGCAAGTTGTAGTCACCTACTGTGTGTTATGACCCGGCAACCCCGGAGTGACAATAGCCGGTACCACTCCCGGAGATGACCATAGTATGAGGAGTTCATCTATTCACTAAGTGCTAATGCTTTGTTCCGGTTCTCTATTAAAAGGAGAACCTTAATACCCTGTAGTTTCCATTAGGACCCCCCTTCCACGGGAGGGATGGACAATAGATGTCATGCAAGTTCTTTTCCCTAAGCACGTATGACTACATACAGATTACATGCCTACATTACATTGACGAACTGGATCTAGTTACTTATCTCCCCATGTTATAATTGTTGCGTGATGAATGTCATCCGGCATAATTATCCATCACTGATCCAATGCCTACGAGTTTTTCCTACTGGTCCTTCCTATGTTACTTTGCCGCTATTGTTGTCGCTGCTGCTACTGTTACTCTATCGCTACTGCTATCACTGCTCCTGTTACTACTGCTACTGTTACCATTGCTACTGTTGCTATCACACCACTTTGCTACTAATACTTTGCTGCAGATACTAAGTCTTTCAGGTGTGGTTGAATTGACAACTGATAACCCACAAGTATAGGGGATCAATTGTAGCCTTTCTCGATAAGTAAGAGTGTCGAACCCAACGAGGAGCTAAAGGTAGGACAAATATTCCCTCAAGTTCTATCGACCACCGATACAACTCTACGCACACTTTACGTTCGCTTTACCTAGAACAAGTATGAAAATAGAAGTACTTTGTAGGAGTGATAGGAAAGGCTTGCAAGAAAGTAAAGAACACGTAAATAAAACTAGGGGCTGGTTAGATAAAGAAACAACTACGAGTGTCTAACGAGTGTGGAAAAGTGGTGGTAGGAGTTGCGGAATTGTCCCTAAGCAATTGACTACGTTACTAGATCGATAGCAAGTATCATGTGGGAGAGGCCTCTACTAGCATGTCATCCCTTACTTGTAATTCTATGCACTTATGATTGGAACTATTAGCAAGCGTCCGCAACTACTAACGCTCATTAAGGTAAAACCCAACCATAGGAATAAAATATATTGGTCCCCCTTCAATCCCATATGCATCAATTTCTATGCTAGGTTTGAAGCTTCTGTCACTCTAGCCTGCCAATACATAGTCATATCAACATACAACTAACCCTATGGTGTGATCCACGCGCGCGATCATATGATGGGCACCAAAGGACATCAACATAACCACAAGCAAATTAAACCAATCATAGCAATTCATCAATCACCGATAGGACAACGATAATCTACTCAGACATCATAGGATATCAACACATCATTGGATAATAATATGTAGCATAAAGCACCATGTTAAAGTAGAGGGTACAGCGGGTTGCGGGAGAGTGAACCTCTGAATATAGATGGGGAAGATGATGGAGATGTTGGTGAAGATGATGGAGGTGTTGGTGTAGATCGCCGTCACACGATGATGTCCTGGGCGCCGTTCCGGCGCCGCCGGGAGAGAGGGGGAGAGATCCCCCCTCCTTCTTCTTCTTCCTTGACCTCCTCCCTAGATGGGAGAAGGGTTTCCCCTCTGGTCCATGGTCTCCATGGCGGCGGAGGGGCGAGAGCCCCTCCGAGATTAGATCTCTCTCTGTGTGTCCTTCTGTTTCTGCGCTCTCAGATTCTGCGTTTCACCGTTTCTTAAATTCCAGATGATCCGTAACTCCGATTGGGCTGAAATTTTAACACGATTTTCTTCGGGATATTATCTTTCATGCGGCGAAATAAGGGCTCCAACCGCCTTAAAGAGTGTCCACAAGCCTGCCTGCCATAGGCCCACCCCTGGCCGCGGCGACAGGGCTTGTGGGCACTCCGTGCATCGCCTCGCGTTGATTCTTCTTCCCAAAAATCATAAATATTCCAAAAAAAATCCCCGTAAGTTTTTATTATGTTTGGACTTCGTTTGGTATGGATATTCCGTGAAACAAAAAACATGCAACAAACAGGAACTAGCACTGGGCACTGGATCAATATGTTAGTCCCAAAAATAGTATAAAAAGTTGCCAAAGGTATATGAAAGTTGTAGAATATTGGCATGAAACAATCAAAAATTATAGATACGACGGAGACGTATCAGAATCCCCAAGCTTAATTCCTGCTCGTCCTCGAGTAGGTAAATGATAAAAAAGATAATTTTTGATGTGGAATGCTACCTAGCATAATGTTGATCATATAATCTAATCATGGCATGAATACTAAAACACGAGTGATTCAAAGAAATAGTCTATCATTTGACATAAAGACAATAATATTTCAAGCATACTAACAAAGCAATCATGTCTTCTCAAAATATCATGGCCAAAGAAAGTTATCCCTATAAAATCATATAGTCTGGCTATGCTCCATCTTTACCCAGACAACGTATTTAAATCATGCACAACCCCGGTTTTAGCCAATCAATTGTTTCATACTTTAGTGTTCTCAAACTTTTTCAACTTTCATGCAATACATGAGCGTGAGCCATGGACATAGCACTACAGGTGGAACAGAATATGGTGGTTGTGGAGAAGACAAAAAGGAGGAGATAGTCTCACATCAACTAGGTGTATCAACGGGCTATGGAGATGCCCATCAATAGATATCAATGTGAGTGAGTAGGGATTGCCAAGCAACGGATGCACTAGAGCTTATAAATGTATGAAAGCTCACAAAAGAATCTAGTGGGTGTGCACCCAACTTGCTTGCTCACGAATACCTAGGGCAATTTTGAGAAAGCCCATCATTGGAATATACAAGCGAAGTTATATAATGAAAATTTCACACTAATATATGGAAGTGACAACATAGGAGACTCTCTGTCATGAAGATCATAGTGCTATTTGAAGCACAATTGTGGCAAGAGGATAGTAGAAATTGTCCCTTTTCTCTTTTCTCTCATTTTTTTTGTGGGCTCTTTGGCCTCTTTTATTTATTTATTTTTTATTTTCGTGGGCATCTTTGGCCTCTTTTTTGTAAATGGGCTTCGCTGGCCTCTTTTATTTCCTCACATGGGACAATGCTCTATTAATAATGATCATCACACTTACAACTCAATACTTAGAGCAATGATGACTCTATATGAAATGCCTTCGGTAGTGTACTGTGACAATGATCTAACATAGCAATGACATCAAAAATGGACAAGCCATGGAAACATCATGCTAGCTATCTTACGATCATGCAATGGCAATATGGAAGTGGTGGCACATGTCATGAGACGGAACGGTGGTAGTTGCATGGCAATATATCTCGGAATGGCTATGAAAATGCCATAATAGGTAGGTATGGTGGCTGTTTTGAGGGAGGCTATATGGTGGGTGTAATGCACCGGCGAAAGTTGCGCTGTACTAGAGAGGCTAGCAATGGTGGAAGGGTGAGAGTGCGTATAATCCATGGACTGAACATTAGTCATAAAGAACTCACATACTTATTGCAAAAGTCTATTAGTCATCGAAACAAGGTACTACACGCATGCTCCTAGGGGAAAGGTTGGTAGGATTTAACCATCGCGCGATCCCGACCTCCACACAAAGGATGACAATCAATAAATAAATCATGCTCCGACTTCATCACATAACGGTTCACCATACGTGCATGCTACGGGAATCACAAACCTTAACACAAGTATTTCTAAAAATACACAATTACTCACTAGCATGACTCTAATATCACAAATTCATGTCGCAAAACTGTTGCAAGGAATCAAACATATCATATTCAGTGACCTACAAGTTTTATGTAGGATTTTATGACTAACCATGTGAATGACCAACTCCTGTTAACTCTCTAAATAGGTATAAGTGAAGCATGAGAGTTTAATTCTTTCTACAAAAGATATGCCCCACTCTAACAAATATAAGTGAAGCAAAAGAGCATTCTACAAATGGCGGTTTTCTATGTGTAGGGAAACAGGCAATCCAAACTTCAAAAGATATAAGTGAAGCACAAGAAGAATTCTATAAAGCCAACCAAGGACTATCTCATACCAGCATGGTGCATAAAAGAAAAAGGAAAAATAAACACAAAAGACGCTCCAAGCATTTGCACATATCATGTGACGAATTAAAATATAGCTCCGAGTAAAATTACCGATAGATTGTAGACGAAAGAGGGGATGCCTTCCGGGGCATCACCAAGCTTAGACGCTTGAGTCTTCCTTGAATATTACCTTGGGGTGCCTTGGTAATCCCCAAGCTTAGGCTCTTGCCTCTCCTTATTCCTTCATCCATCGTGCTCTCACCCAAAACTTGAAAACTTCAATCACACAAAACTCAACAAAACTTCGTGAAATCCGTTAGTATAATAAAATAAATCACCACTTCAAATACTGTTGTGAACTCATTCTAAATTCATATTAGCATTATATCTACTCTAATCCAACTTCACCATGGTTCATACCCCCCGATACTACCCATAGATTCATCAAAATAAGAGAACAATGCATAGAAAACAGAATCTGTCAAAACAGAACAGTCTGTAGCAATCTGTATATTCCGTATACTTATGTTATCTCAAAAAATCTTAAAAATTACGAACTCTGGAAAATTTGCATATCAATCAGCAGCAAAAAGAATCAACTCAAAAGCTCTCTAGAATAAAAATGAAAATTAATTTCGTGAGCAGAAAGTTTCTGTCTTTTCTCAGCGTGATCAAACAACTATCACCCAAACTAATCGTAAAGGCTTTACTTGGCACATTATTTTTAAAAACACAAAAGAATTGTACAAGGGGATAATTATTTTTGTGAGAAACTTCCATGAAAAATTCTACATTGTTTCCATGAGCATGAACACAAGTGTTCAAGGTCGACCCTCACTTCCGCAATGCATCACCTATCAATCGCTTCTCTTTTTGAAAAAGTTTTAAGTTCTCCTCTATATTTTTTTGTTTTTAAACTAAATAAAAGCAATAAACAGAAATAAATGACTATCTAAAACTTCTGGGTTTTCTCCCAGGCAGCACTTTCTTTAAAGCCATTAAGCTAGGCATAAAGTGCTCAAGTAATGGATCCACCCGGATCCTAAGGTATATCAAAGCCAATTTTAATTAGCAATGATTTGAAATTTAGTAGTGAGCACAAGGTAACATATATCAAGCAATGTCGAAGTCTAACTCTCTTCCTATGCATTGGCATGTCATAAAAGAACAATTCATGCACACCAAGTAAAGGCCAATACATAGCATAAGCAGTTTCTTGCAATTTTATCGTATTGGAAACATAGAGAGGTGGAGATGTAGTTCCTCTCTCATAATAATTGCAAGTAGGAGCAGCAAGCACATGCATATTATATTCATCAAAATCATCATGTGTAACATAAGGGACTATAGCTAGCTCATCTTCATAAGCATTATTCATATTGGCAACATGGCCACAAGCATAGCATGCATCAAGTTCATCAAAAAGGGATATTTCAAACGAATCCAAGGGATCATAGGCTTCATCCTTCGGTAAGAGTAGAAGAGTTACTCTCATTAGAAGGTGGACACGGGTAGCTAGTCCACTCTTCCTCCTTTTGTTCTTCGCTCTCCTCTTCATCTTTTTCATCTAATGAGCTCACAATTTCAGCATTTTCTTCTTCTATAGTTTCCTGCAAAATAATAGTCTCTTCTTGGGCAGCATAGAATTTCTCCTTAAATCGTTCAATATGGGCATTATATTCATAATTAGTATAACAATAATGAAGCATAGCCAAATTTTCAGATCGGTAAGGAGCATCATCATTATCATCACACCCTTTAAACACAACCTCAATTTCATAAGCACCCATAAAAGCAACAAACTCTTCTATTTGCTCCACATCATAGTAATCATATATAACATTAGCATAAGAAGCCAAGGTTCTATGATCATTAAATTCACAAGAAAAGGGAAGGTGTGGAGCCTTCATCCTAGAGCAACAAGTAACACCATATCTCTTGCATAGTTCCCAAGCATACTATTTCAACAAATGGATTTGATCCCATAAGAGTTTCCCTTTTGAGTCAAGCGATAATCCCTAAAGTATTCACGTTGATCCAACGTGTATCCCATTATATAATTGAATGGGGCTTTCTTAGGATTATTAAAGAAGTGCATAATATTTTCCACATAACGAGCCTCGAGGGTTTTAGGAGGTTCCCCATCTCCATGAGTACCAAGTACACCTAATTTTTTTGGTATTTCGTGTTCCATATCCATAACTAAAGATAGAGAACAACTTAGAACATCAAATAAATCTACTTAGTGATAAAGCAAACAAGCACACACGAGGATATTCACCCCACGCTATTGCTCCCCGGCAACGGCGCCAGAAAAAGGTCTTGATAACCCACAAGTATAGGGGATCAATTGTAGCCTTTCTCGATAAGTAAGAGTGTTGAACCCAACGAGGAGCTAAAGGTAGGACAAATATTCCCTCAGGTTCTATCGACCATCGATACAACTCTACGCACACTTTACGTTCGCTTTACCTAGAACAAGTATGAAACTAGAAGTACTTTGTAGGAGTGATAGGAAAGGCTTGCAAGAAAGTAAAGAACACGTAAATAAAACTAGGGGCTGGTTAGATAAAGAAACAACTACGAGTGTCTAACGAGTGTGGAAAAGTGGTGGTAGGAGTTGCGGAATTGTCCATAAGCAATTGACTACGTTACTAGATCGATAGCAAGTATCATGTGGGAGAGGCCTCTGCTAGCATGTCATCCCTTACTTGGAATTCTATGCACTTATGATTGGAACTATTAGCAAGCGTCCTCAATTACTAACGTTCATTAAGGTAAAACCCAACCATAGCAATAAGATATATTGGTCCCCCTTCAATCCCATATGCATCAATTTCTATGCTAGGTTTGAAGCTTCTGTCACTCTAGCCTGCCAATACATAGTCATATCAACATACAACTAACCGTATGGTGTGATCCACGCGTGCGATCATATGATGGGCACCAAAGGATAGCAACATAACCACAAGCAAATTAAACCAATCATAGCAATTCATCAATCACCGATAGAACACCGATAATCTAATAAGACATCATAGGATAGCAACACATAATTGGATAATAATATGTAGCATAAAGCACCATGTTCAAGTAGAGGGTACAGCGGGTTGCGGGAGAGTGAACCGTAGAATATAGATGGGGGAAGATGATGGAGATGTTGGTGAAGATGACGGAGGTGTTGGTGTAGATCGTCGTCACACGATGATGTCCCGGTGGCGTTCCGGCGCCGCCGGGAGAGAGGGGGAGAGAGCCCCCTCCTTCTTATTATTCCTTGACCTCCTCCCTAGATGGGAGAAGGGTTTCCCCTCTAGTCCATGGTCTCCATGGCGGCGGAGGGGCGAGAGCCCCTCCGAGATTGGATCTTTCTCTCTGTGTCCTTCTGTTTCTGCGCTCTCAGATTCTGCGTTTCACCGTTTCTTAAATTCCCGGAGATCCGTAACTCCGATTGGGCTGAAATTTTAACATGATTTTCTTCCGGATATTATATTTCTTGCGGCGAAAGAAGGGCTCCGACGTTCTTAAGGAGTGGCCACAAGCCTGCCTGCCGCGGGCCCACCCCCTGGTCGCGGCGACAGGGCTTGTGGGCACTCCGTGCATCGCCTCGCGTTGATTCTTCTTCCCAAAAATCATAAATATTCCAAAAAAAATCCCCGTAAGTTTTTATTACGTTTGTAATTCGTTAGGTATGAATATTCTGCAAAACAAAAAACATGCAACAAACAGGAACTGGCACTAGGCACTGGATCAATATGTTAGTCCCAAAAATAGTATAAAAAGTTGCTAAAAGTATATGAAAGTTGTAGAATATTGGCATGAAACAATCAAAAATTATAGATACGACGGAGACGTATCAACAACTCAACTGCTAATACTCGATAATATTCTTTGGCTTCCCCTTGTGTCGAATCAACAAATTTGGGTTCAATACTCTACCCTTCAAAACTGTTACGAT
This sequence comes from Hordeum vulgare subsp. vulgare, assembly GCF_904849725.1. Taxonomy (NCBI): domain Eukaryota; kingdom Viridiplantae; phylum Streptophyta; class Magnoliopsida; order Poales; family Poaceae; genus Hordeum; species Hordeum vulgare. The sequence continues at coordinate 484,901,325 of NC_058519.1, forward strand.
CCCCTATACTTGTTGGTTATCAAGACTATTTTCTGGCGCCCTTGCCGGGGAGGCCTAGCTCTATTCTCTAAGTCACTTGGGATTTACGTCTTCTGATCACTATGAGGAATCCGAGAGATCCAAAAACTAAAGTTTTGCCCTCAACTACGAGGACAGGCAAGGAACTGCCATCTAGCTCTGCACTTGATTCACCTTCAGTTATGAGTAAGTTTGCAACACCACCTCCTGTTAGGAATTTTGATGTGTCGCCTGTGCTTGATGATGCTACTTCTGCTATCCATGATGCTTGTGATGATGCTTTGCTTGATACTGCTTTGCCACTAGGTGCATTCCTTGATGCACAAATTGCTAGAGTTGCTGCTGAATGTGATGATACTTCTGAAACTGCTGAGATTATTGAAGTAGCACCTGCTATTTCACCTGTTAGAACTAGCTCTCCTAGATATGAATTGTCTGATATGCCTGAGGGTTATGTTATGGAGGGAGAGATAGCGGAGGACTTTCTTGCTTGTAAGGATAGATATGATCTTGAAAAATTACTGCGCAAGTGGAAAGAAAAATCTTTGAACGCTAGGATGAAATATGACCCGAAATTTGCTACTTCGCCTATCTTTGTGACCGATAAGGATTATGAATTCTCTGTCGACCCTGAGTTAATCACTCTGGTCGAATCTGATCCTTTTTACGGTTATCAGTCTGAACCGGTTGTAGCACATCTTACTAAGCTGCACGATATAGCCACCCTATTCACGAGTGAGGAAAAGATCCGCCGCTACTATATCCTTAAGCTGTTTCCTTTCTCTCTAAAGGATGATGCTAAGACTTGGTTCACTTCTCTTGCTCCTGGTTGTATGCGTAGTCCCTAGGATATGATCTACTACTTCTCTGAGAAATATTTTCCTGCCCATAAGAAACAAGCTACCTTGCAGGAAATATATAACTTTGCGTAAGTTGAAGAAGAGAGTATCCCACAAGCTTGGGGGAGGCTTGTTCAGCTACTGAAAGCTTTGCCCGATCACCCTCTTGAGAAGAATGAAATACTTGATATCTTCTATCATGGACTAACCGATGCTTCTAAGGAGCACCTAGATAGTTGTGATGGGTTTTTTTAGGGAACGAATTGTGGAACAAGCTGAGATCCTATTGAATAATATCTTGTGCAATGAGAATGCTTGGACTATTCCCAAACCACCTCTGAAGCCAACTCCGAAGAAAAGAGGTATTCTATTCCTCAGTCCTGAAGATATGCAAGAAGATAAGAAATCTATGAAAGAGGAAGGCGTTAAATCTGAAGATGTCAAAAATCTACCACCTATCGAAGAGACCCATGGTCTTGATAACCCGACACAGGTAGTAGAGGTAAATTATCTTCGTAGATTCAATGAGAGTGATATTCCATTTGATAAACCTTCTAGCTTATGCCTGGATGAATTTGATAACTTTGTTGCCAAACAACAAAGTTTCAATGATTATGTTAGCACACAATTGGAACAGAATGCTCGTATGCTTAGTCATTTAAGTGCTTGTGTGGATAGAAATGTCAATGATCTTAAGCTCTTGAGTAAACATGCCTCTATGGTTACTACTCAGGTAGAACAAGTACTTAAGGCTCAGAATGACTTGCTCAATGAGTTGAATGACAATTCTGTTAGAGTCGTCACTAGAGGCGGTAGGATGACCCAGGAACCTTTGTATCCCGAGGGCATCCTAAGAGAATTGAACAAGATTCTCAAGGAGTTAGCAGTGATGCACCTAGTCATCCTAGGAAGAAAAAGAAAGATGATAGGAACTTGCATGCTAGCAACCCTGTTGCTGTTACACTCGAGAATCCAAACGATGTCTCTGTTTCTAATGCCGAAACACAATCTGGGGATGAACATGAGCCTAATGATAATATCGACAGTGGTGTTCATGATGATGCTCAACCTAGCAATGATAAGGATGTGGAGATTGAACCAGTTGATCTTGATAACCCACAACCTAAGAATAGGAGATACGATAAGAACGACTTCACTGCTAGGAATCATGGTAAAGAAAGGGAACCATGGGTTCAGAAACCCATGCCCTTTCCTCCCAAACCATCCAAGAAAAGGGATGATGAGGATTTTGAGCGCTTTGTTGAAATGATTAGACCTGTCTTTCTGCAAATGCGTTTGGCAGATATGCTCAAAATGTCTCCTTATGATAAGTACATGAAGGATATTGTGACTAATAAGAGGAGGATACCTGAGGTTGAGATTTCCACCATGCTCGCTAATTACACCTTCAAGGGTGGAACTCCTAAGAAACTAGGTGATCCCGGAGTGCCCACTATACCTTGTTGCATTAAAGGAAACTACGTTAGAACTGCTTTATGCGACCTTGGAGCCCGTGTTAGTGTTATGCCTCTCTCTCTCTCTCTTTATCGTAGACTTGAATTGGATAAGTTGACACCCACTGAAGTCTCCTTGCAAATGGCCGACAAATCAACTGCTTTCCCTATCGGCATTTGCGGGGATGTGCCTGTTGAGGTTGCTAACGTTACTATCCTAACAGACTTTGTTATTCTAGATATTCCCGAGGATGATGCCATGGCGGTCATCCTTGGAAGACTCTTTTTAAACACTACAGGGGCTGTTATTGATTGCAACAAAGGCAATGTCACTTTCCATGTCAATGGTAATGAGCATACGGTGCACTTTCCTAAGAAACAATATCGAGTACATTGCATCAATGCTATTGAAAAAACTTCATCGATTCTTATTGGGAGCTTTGAATGCCCTATACCTACTGTTAAGATGAAGTATGATTTTCTTGTTGGGGATATGCACATCCTCATTTGATGGATGAATCTAGGAGCTCACCCAGCAGTGGCACCCTCAGTACACTCCGGAGTACCCCGGAGACGGTTACTTCCTAGCTTGGGAGTAGACCAACTTAGGCCAAAAGCCTAAGCTTGGGAGAGTACGTGTTTCTCACCGACTTTATATTCATGCTTACACTTTCATTTTGATACTCGGTGTTCACACCTTGCCACTAGATCATACATGCTAGTTTATTTCTTTTTCTCGCTTTCTTCTGGTGTGTTTGTCTAGTTTGAGAAAACCCAAAAAGATTTCTCGTTCTTCTTTTGCTTGTTGGGAGTTTTCCCATGTAAATAGTTTTCTTTTTCTTTGGGTCAAGGTAGAAGACCACGGTTACAATGTTTAGTGGCTCTCGCATGCATATCTGCTTATCTGTCAAAGAGCCATATTACTTTGTCTTCTCCTTTGTCTTTGCTTGCAGATTCCAGCTTAGTCCAATGCACGAGCACTCTTATTATGGTTCACATCGTTCGGTCGTGCAAGTGAAAGGCAATAATGACGATATATGATGAAGTGACTGAGCCTGGAAAAGCTGGTATGAACTTGATCTATTTTGTTTTTGTAAATATGACTAGCCCATCGTTCCTAATTCAGCTTTGTTGTGAGAGAAACATGTTTGCAATGACAACTTAGAGATCATAGTTTCTGATGCCATGCTTAATTAGCTACGAGCTTATAATGGTTTGTCTTGGATGCCAACATGAATTTTGAGATGATTATCATGTAGTATGATAGGATGGTATCCTCCTTTGAATGATCCAAGTGGCTTGACTTGGCGCATGTTTACGCATGTAGTTGAAACAAAATCAACATAGCCTCTATGATATTCATGTTTATGGTGATTTATGTCCTACTCATGCTTGCACTCAATGTTGGTTAATTTCAATATATATTGATGACTGTTGTCGCTCTCTAGTTGGTCGCTTCCCAGTTTTTTGCTAGCCTTCACTTGTACTAAGCAGGAATACTGCTTGTGCATCCACTTCCACAAACCCAAAGTTGTTCCATATGAGTCCATCATACCTACCTATACGCGGTATCTACCTGCCGTTCCAAGTAAATTTGCATGTGCCACTCTCTAAACCTTCAAGAAATAATCTGTTTTGCATGCCCGAACAGCTCATGTGGTGACAAGGGGCGATCAGTATCTTCCATGCTAGGCGTGTTATACTCGATTTTTGTTTATTCACTATCATTCACGAGAAAGGGGCCGGTAATTGGAATGCCTAGTGCCCTGCTCAAATCGAAAAGATAATTGCAAACAAAACTCCCCGTGGATTGTTGTTGGTATGGACGGCACTCGAGTATTCGGCTAGTCGTGGAGTGTGATTGATCGGTGGGGGCGGAGTCAAAACTTTACTTTTCTGTTTGGGAACCGCCTATAGTATGTGTAGCATGGAAGATGGTGAAAACTCTTTGTCATTGCGTTGACAATGAAAGATTGCCACCCAAAATTATTTATCTCCGTTTTAAAAAGCTTGAGCTCTGGCACCTGTGCAAATCAATGCTTCCCTCTGGGAAGGGCCTATCTATTTATGTTTCTGTTGAGTCATCATGTTCTTCTAAAAAGCATCAATTAGAGAGCACCTCTGTCATTTCTATGATTTGCTTTTAATTGTTATTGAGTATGACTGTGACTGGATCTTCTTTGCCATGAATTACAATGTTCAGTCAGCCCTTGGTCTTTGAAGGTGCTCTGCGTTTATGTTTTGCAGTCTCAAAAAGAGCTAGCGTGATACCATCTGTTCATATTGCTTCATGATTGTCTTGATTGAAGTGTTGACATTTGAGACTTATTATTATTGCTCGCTAGTTGATTTTGCCATTGATATGAGTTCCTATTGAGACCTAAATGTCATTGCTTATGTGGTTAGCTTGTGATCTTGCTGAAAATCTGAATATGAGTTAGACATAATTGCAACAACAAGATCAAACAGAGTTCGTAAAAGTTTTCTTTTGTCTCTTTCAGTTGTCAACTGAATTGCTTGAGGACAAGAAAGGCTTTAAGCTTTGGGGGGTTGATACATCTCCATCGTATCTACTTTTCCAAACTCTTTTTCCCTTGTTTTGGACTCTAATTTGCATGATTTGAATGGAACTAACCCGGACTAACGTTGTTTTCAGCAGAATTGCCATGATGTTGTTTTTGCGCAGAAATAAAAGTCTAGGAATGAACTCGAAATTTATGAGGATTTTTTATGGAATATATAAAAAGTACTGGCGCAACATTCAACCGGAGGAGTGGAGCGAGGAGCCCACAAGCCCACCAGACGCGACCCCCTGGTCGCGCCTAGCAGGCTTGTGGGGCCCTCGGAGCTCCATCGCCTCCAACTCCAGCTCTATTTAGTCCCTTTCGTTCGGAAAAAATCAATGAGGAGATTTCATCGCGTTTTACGATACGGAGGCGCCGCCACAACCTGTTCTTCCTCTGGAGGGCAGATCTGGAGTCCGTCCTGGGCTCCGGAGAGGGGAGATCGTCGTCATCGTCATCGCCAACCTTCCTACATCGCCAATTCTATCATGCTCTTCACCGTTCGTGAGTAATCTCGTCATAGGATTGCTGGACAGTGATGGGTTGGATGAGATCTATCATGTAATCGAGTTAGTTTTGATAGGGATTGATCCCTAGTACCCACTATGTTCTGAGATTGATGTTGCTACTAATTTGCCATGATTAATGCTTGTCACTAGGGCCCGAGTGCCATGATTTCATATTTGAACCTATTATGTTCTCGTCAATATATGTGTGTTCTCGATCCCATCTTGCAAGTTGTAGTCATGTACCATGTGTTATGAACAGGCAACCCCGGAGTGACAATAGCCGGTACCACTCCCGGAGATGACCATAGTATGAGGAGTTCATGTATTCACTAAGTGTTAATGCTTTGTTCCGGTTCTCTATTAAAAGAAGAACCTTAAAATCCCGTACTTTCCATTATGACCCCGCTGCCACGAGAGGGATGGGCAATAAATGTCATGCAAGTTCGTTTCCCTAAGCACATATGACTACACACGGATTACATGCCTACATTACATTGATGAACTGGAGCTAGTTACTTATCTCCCCATGTTATAACTGTTGCATGATGAATGTCATCCAGCATAATTATCCATCACGGATCCAATGCCTACGAGTTTTTCCTACTGGTCCTTGCTACGTTACTTTGCCTCTATTATTGTCGCTGCTGCTACTGTTAGTGTGTCGCTACTGCTGTCACTGCTGCTACTGTTACCGCTACTGCTGTCACTGCTGCTACTGTTACCGCTACTGCTGTCACTGCTGCTACTGTTACCGCTACTGCTGTCACTGCTACTACTGTTACCGTTGCTACTGTTGCTATCACACCACTTTGCTACTAATACTTTGCTGCGGATACTAAGTCTTTCAGGTGTGGTTGAAATGACAACTCAACTGCTAATACTCAAGAATATTCTTTGGCTTCACCTTGTGTCGAATCAACAAATTTGGGTTGAATACTCTATCCTCAAAAATTGTTGCGATCCCCTATATTTGTGGGTTATCAGGTAGGCGTGGCCGGAAAGCTGAGCAACCGAAGTAACCAGTTGGCCCCTACACGGAGGGACGAAACTACCGATGCAATCACCCGACATGGAGGAGAGGCACGCCGACGGTTGAGATGGGTGACGAGAGGTCGCGGCTGGCCGATGATTGGTGCGAAACTCTACAACGACGAAATCTATGCGCAGCGTGACCTAAGCAAGGAAGGAGCGGGCGAGCGTGCAGCAGCTCGGACGGGCGGAGGTGCAGATGGGCTGGCAATCGGGACGCTGGTGAGGTAAGAGGGCACGCAGTCGGGCAGTCGGCCGGGCTGCAGCGGGCAAGCTGTCGGGTAGGCAGCGACCTCAGCTACAGCTGGGAAGCCGGCCAATGCAGCCAAGGCGCCTGACGTACTACATCCGGGTAGGCGGCAGGCTGAGCTGCAGCTGGGCAGCCGGTCGTGCGTGCATGCAGCCATCCATGCGGCCGGACCATGTAGACGGCCCATGCGCGTAGCCATGCACATGGCCTGGAGATGCATGTACGTAAAAGCCATGCATGTGTGCACTTTTTTTCTCTTCTTCTTGGATAGAATAACTAATCCGTGGGATAAGTGTCGGGGGAGCGGACAACGAGCCGGAGTGGGGAAGCACGGAAGGGCAAGCCGGCCGTTGTGCTGCCAGAGCAGCATTGTCGGACGAGCACATGGAGGCCGAGCGCGGGGTGTAGCCGGATGATCATGTCGACGTACAGGAGCCGGAGCAGGGTGGAGCATGCGTGGTCGGGTGGAGGCAAATCCGAGCCAGCGCGGGACGCGGGCGTGGAGCAAGAAGAGCGGAGTGTTGCGGTGCGCCGGTTGAAAGGTGCGGGCGGACGGGCGCACTGAGGCCAGCGCTGCACTGGCACGCGCGAGCACGACGGAGCAGGGAAGCCGAGCGGGGAAGGCACGGTGAGGTGATGCAGGGCTCGCGGTCGCGAGCGTGTAGGCGCAGTGGCGCTGAGGAGAGTTCGCGTCAGCGTCATCACTGGAAAGACCGTCGGCTGACTCCATGCATGCGCACGAGCCAAGCTAGCTAGCCAAATTAGCACGTATGTGGCTGGATCCATTGGCCTTGCTAGCTAGCTAGGCACGGGTGTGTGCACCGGACGGGAGAACCCCACGCCTCTCGGGTGCCCGTACAGACACATAGGTGTTGTCGGAGCTGGGGAACGACCATAACGACGGCTGGTCGAGCGCAGGCAGCGCGGGCGGAGCCATACGAAGACGCGTAGCGCGTAGGTGTTGCTGCCTCCACCGATCGCGAGGAGAGCGGGCGAGCGCCGTTGACGCGGGAGCGACAACGCGAGCTGTCGCTGCAGTGGTGGTGACGATGGTGGCGATGACGAGCGCACCGGCCGTCCCGGCTCACTTTGTTGCTCGGGGAAGACGGAGTCAACGATAGAGATGGACGATGCCGAGGCCGGCGGTGAGGATGCGGACGGCGCCGATGCGAGTGCCTGGGGTGTGTTGATGTCGGACCCCCGAGCCCTGCCGAAGGGACGGCGGCAACGTCTCGGCGATGATGATGAAGAGGTCCCGCCCGAACCACGGTTCCAGCAGCAACCAGCCCCACAGTGGGCGTCAACTGTCGTCGCTTTCTCACGACAGATGCCATGGGTAGGCTAATCAAGATGAGAGCAAGGCTACCATGGAGGATCCGGGACGGTGTAGGGTAGTAGACGCCATGGTTTACCCAAGTTCGGGGCTCTCCGGAGAGATAATACCCCTACTCCTGCATTTCTGTATATGAGGTATATCGACACTACAAGGTTGCTCTTGGAGCTATATTGGAGAGGAGAGCCATGGGCTTCTACCTCATACATGAATGAGTGTGGCATGGGAGAGAGTGAGGCCATGAGAGGATGAAAGGGCAGCCAAAAAGGGTCCTCCCATACGTGGTGGGCATGAGGCTCCTTGTATGGTTGTGTGGCTTGGTGTAGCTTACATACCAAGCTGCTTGAGATGTAAGCTACCATGCGTAGCTTATATGCCAAGCTATGTGTAGCTTGGGAGCTAGGCTTTGCTTGTCCCCTGGGGCACTTTATAAACAAGCACCCAGGGGACAAGTTACACTGTAGATGAAGCGGCGTGACGTTGACCGTCTCGACCGCGCGTGTCCGATGGGACGTCGTAGTTGGCTATGGGCAGTCGGCTGGCTAGCGCAGCCGGCTGGTCGGAGCAGCCGGCCTGGGCGGGCAGGCACCACGTCCGACTCACCGTCTTTGGGGTATCCGGCGGTCATCCCCCCGATAGTGGTTAAACCAAAATCCCACAGAACAAGGGAGTACCTTGCTGTGATAGCAATTGAAAATGCGTTATTACGACTAGAGGGGGGTGAATAGGCAATTTTTATGAATTCATCGTTGATGAATTTCCTTGCCAGGAAATTGCTCAGTCGCGAACAACAAGCAGCAGATTAAGTACTCAGGCGAGCGTGCAACACAACAACAACAACATATTTGTCATGATGAAATGAAACAGACAATTCCCACAAGTAGCGTGTTCAGGATATGCAGGTGAAGAACAAGTGGAGTGAAGAATTTGGGGTGAGGAAATTGTGACAGTATTCAGTCAAAATCTTCAAACAGTAATGATCAATTTCATCAACACATAAATGAGGAAATGGAAGGGTTGAGGATATAGAACCAGGTACTTGGTGAAGACAATGATATGATAACCCAGTTCCAACTGATGTGAGAGTCATATGTCTGGTTTGGAGCGTCTTGGTATTTAAACCAAAGGACACACGGTCCAAGGATACACAGTCCTTACCTTATTGTCCTGGAGCTAAGGACATATAGTCCTCGCCCAATACTCGTGGTAAGTCTTTAGGGCAGACTTCCAAACCCTCACAAACTTGGTCAACCGGCTATCCACAATTGACTGCTGGATGCTCTAGACCATGACACCTAACAGCCTGGAGGATGCACAGTCCTCAAAGGTAACAAGCATTTGTTCCACACAGGAACAATCTATTCAGTGATGCTCGATCACTTTGTGTTTTGGGTTTTGGTTTGGGTGTTTGGGGTTATTCGTCACTGATGATTTTCTCTCAAAGTCTTCAAGGAATGGGTTGCTCTCAAATGACAAGTGTTAGTCTCTTTCGCGGAGCAGCCAACCAACTAGTGGTTATGGGGGACGACTATTTATAGCGTGTGAGTAATACCAACATGATTTGACATAAATGCCCCAATGATATGACTGTTATGTCGATAAGGTTTGGGGACAGTTGGCACGCGGCGCAGCAACGATCAAAATCTTTCAAGCTGTGAAAATACTCATGTCTCTCATATTCCTCACTAGTAGGTAATTCGCACTGGCGAACATATAACTCCTCAGTTAGGGCAAATTCCTCAGAGACTAGAAGATCTTTGTCGCTGTCACTAAAGAACTTGACTAAAGTATAAAATATTTCCAAAGGCTTCACTCGAACGATGTGTATGTGTAGGCTTTGAGATGAGCATCACTTGGAAACTTTTCCTTAGTTTTACCTCGACCCCCTTTAAAGTACGGTGGTCCTCTGACTCAAAAGAAAGGAAATGAAACTACAAAAACAAAAGTATTCACGCTTCAAAGTCCTCACATCAATTTCTTCACGAACAGACCAATTTCCTCGCTTTCAAAGTCTTCGAGGAATTACCAAAGTCATCAGCCGAAGACATTCATTTTTAGGGGTCGATATTCTTCAAATAATATAAACTCCTTAGCGACTTATAGAGCTTGTGTATACTCACAAACACATTAGTGTCTTAACCTATAAGTCTTCAATACACAAAAATAGCTAATGGGCACTAGATGCCCTTACAACAGGGGATCAATTGTAGTCCATTCAATAAGTAAGAGTGTCGAACCCAACAAGGACCATAAGGAAATGATAAGTAGTTTTCAACAAGGAATTCTCTGCAAGTGTTGTAAGTAGTAGTGATAGATAATTTTGTAGCAAGATATTTCGTAACAAGTGACAAGTAATAATAGTAGAAAAGGTGCAGAAAGGTAGCCCAATACTTTTTATAGCAAAGGACAACCTGAAAGTTCTCTTATACAAAGCAAGCACCCCCAAGGACACATGGGAATTTCTTTCTAGTCATGTTCATCATAATAAGTTGATTTGCTTTCACTACTTTGATGATTTGATATGTGGCTGGACCAGTGCTAAGGTGTTGTTCTTACTTGAACTAACAACCTACTTATGATTACCCCCTGTCGCAAGCATCCGCAACTACAAAAGAAGAATTAAGAAAAATCTAACCATAGCATGAAACATGTGAATCCAAATCAGCCCTTTATGAAGTAACACATAAGCTGGGGTTTAAGCTTCCATCACTCTCGCAACACATCATCTATTTGTTACTCCACAATGACTTAACATGGTCATGTATCATGTAGTCGACGTTTACATGACACCACTAAGAGAAGTAACAACATCCATGCCATCAAAATATAGAACGAATGCCAACTTTACATGATTACTTATAACAAGACTTCTCCCATGTCTTCAGGAACAATAATTACTACTCACACAACACCAACATGTTCAATATCAGAGGTGTAATAATAATAATTAAGGATTTGAACATAATGTCTTCCACCAAGTAATCCAACAAGCATCAACTACAAGATGTAATCAACACTACTAGCAACCCACATGTACCAAATTGAGGTTTTGAGACAAATATTGAATACACGTGATGAACGAGGTTTGGAGAAGAGATGGTGTTGGTGAATATGTTGATGAAGATTGGTCCTCCCACGAAGGAGGAAGCGTTGGTGATGACGATGGCTTCGATTTCCCCCTCCCGGAGGGGAATTCCCATGGCAGGATCTCTTTGTCGGAGAGCAAAAGGGCCTCTGCTTAGGTTCTCGCCTCGATACGGCGGTGCTTCATCCCGAAAGGTAACTTATGATTTTTCTAGGGTAAAACACACCATATAGGAGAAGCTGGTCTCCAGAGGGCCTACTGGGGCCCCACAAGCTATCAGGGTGCGGCCAGGGGGAGCCCTGTTGGCTTGTGCCCCCTCTCCGGTATATTTTTGGACAAAAAATTCTCAAATATTCCGGAAAAAGTCTCCGTAAAGTTTCAGTTTATTTGGAGCAAGTTGATTTTTCTTCCCTTTTCTCGGTTTCCCAGTCGAAAATTCTAGTTTCCACACATTTCCCTCTCAGTGATGTACCTTGCATACTCATAGAGAGAAGGCATAAGAATTCCATGATAATAATGTATAATGGACAGGATCAACACAAATAACAATGGTAATTCCTGATGCAAAATGAGCGTATCAGCATGCCACATCAAAAATTCTGGTTTTATCATTTACCTACTCGAGGATGAGCATGAATTAAGCTTGGGGATGCTGATACATCTCCAGCGTATCTATAATTTCTGATTGTTCCATGCTATAATATTATAATTCTAGCATAGTTGTTGAGTATTTATTTACTAGTTAATCTTTTTTAGCACTTACCTATTAACTGAGTGCCTATTGCGAGTTGTTGTTTTCTACATTTTTTCCTTTTCAGGTTTATAGTACGAAACGAAGTCCAATTGCCCCGAAACTTTTTGATGATTTTTTGTGGACAAAATAAGACCTCGAGGCTTCATGAGGAGACCGAAGACCACACGAGGGAGCCACGACATATCAGAGCGCGCCGAGGGGGGTGGCTGGGTCCTAATGTGAGGTGGGCCCTCATGGTGCCTCCTGACGTCCTTCCCAGTCCTATAAATTTCAATAAATCCCAAAAACCCTAAGGAGCCTCCCGAAACAGTTCCCCCAACACAAGTCTCTCTTCCATTGTGTGTCCATCTCGAGCCCTTTTCCGCTGCCCTATCGAAGGGGGATCGATCACGGAGGGCCTCTACATCATCCTTGCTACTCCCATAGCGATGTGTGAGTAGTTCACCACCGACCTACAGGTCCATAATTAGTACCTATATGGATATGTCTCTCTTGATCTTTAATACAATGATCATCGCATCTTTGCTTTGATCTATCCTATGTAATTCTTTTGTGCAGTGCGTTTGTTGGGATCTGATGAATTGTGGTTTATGTTCATATTATTCATGTTAGAAGATTTGAGTCCTCTCCAAATTCCATATTTGATTCTTATTTGCATGATTATTATAGCTTCATAAATCTCTTCGATCTATTGATTTAGTTTGTGCAACTAGATTAATCTTTCTTTAGTGGGAGGTGTGCGTTGTAGTGGGTTCAATCTGACGATGCTCTATATCCCAGCGATATAGCAGGGGACAAGACACTCTTTGTATTGTTTCCACCAAGGATAAAACAATGGGGGTTAATTCATATTGATTGATTTCTTTTTGTCTACATCATGTCATTGTTCTCCAAACATCACTTTGTTTTACTTAATACCCTAGATGCATGTTGGATAGCGGCCGATGGGTCGAGTAATAGTAATAAGTGCAGGCAGGAGTCGACCTCTTTGCTTATGGACGTGATGCCTATATACACATGATCATTGTCTTTGGATATTACATAACTATGCGCTTTTCTATCAATTGCCTACGAGTAATTTGTTTACCCACCGTATGCTTACTTTATGAGAGATGCCACTAGGGAAAACTATGACCCCCGGGTCTATTCGCTAATATAATTACAACCGCTACAATTACCTTGCTGCCTTCATTTACTTTTTATTTATTTTGTGATTATCTACTATCATCTACACACTTTACTTGCTTGCAAATAACGAGTCCAAGGAGATTAAAAAACCACTTGCCCGTGTTGGAACATATGAGAAATATCATAGCAATGAACCAGCTTAGGGGGGCACTAGGTGCCCCCAAGCCATCAGGGTGCCCTCACCCCCTAGGTGCGCCTTGATAGCTTGGGACCACCTCATGGCTCTGTTTGACGTGGTTCCCACGCTGAAAATCATATATATACATAAACCCTCAGAAATAAACCTAGAACTTCCGCTCCGCCACCACAACTCTCTAGGTTGAATAAATATCATCTGGTGCCCTTTTTGATACCGTGCCAGAGGTGGAAAACTTCACCGGAGTCCATCTTCATCATCCCGACGGCCACCATGACGAGGAGGGAGTAGTTCACCCTCGCGGCTGAGGGTATGTACCAGTAGTTATGTGTTTGATCTCTCTCTCTCTCTCTCGTGTTCTTGAGATGTCATGATCTTGATGTATCATGGCCTTTGTTAGTATAGTTGGATCATGTGGGGTTTATCCTTTGCTATATTGATGTGATGAATTGAATCATTCCCTTTGAGATTTTCTTATGTCAGATTGAATAATGGATTTGAGATCACTTGATGTATGTCTTGCATGTGGATAACCGTGGTGACAATGAGGTGTTCTATTGATTCACTTAATATATGTTTAGGTACTCAACTCGTGGATTACCGAGGTGATATTGGGGTAATATATGCGTAGGGGTTCATACGTCTCCAAGATATCTATAATATTTGATTGTTCCATGCTATTATATTATCATCCTAGGATACTTTTGGGTTCATAATTCACCAGTTTATATTATTTTTAAGCACTAACCTATTAATCGAGTGCTCAGTGCAAGTTGTTGTTTTCTGCGTGTTTTTTATTTTTTAGGATTTCAGTATCAAATGAAGTCAAATTGCCATGGAAGTTTTTTATTATTTTTCGTGGACCAAAAGAAGACCTCGAAGCTTGGACAGGAAACTTGAAGCCACATGAGGAGCCCCAAGCCAACAGGGTGCGGTCAGGGGGTGCTCGCACTCTAATGCCTTGGCACCTCCCTATGGCCACACTTGCCTTGTTCTATGACCTATAAATTCCCAAATATTCCACAAACCCTAAATATCATCTGCAAATACTTTTTACGCCGCCGCAAGTGTCTATTCCACGATGAACCCATATAGAGCTCCATTCTGGCACTCTATCCCAGGGGGGATCGATCATGCAGGGCCACTTCATCAACCTTGGTGCCCTCATCATGATGTGTGAGTAGTTCACCACAAACCTACGACTATATCTCTCTATTGATCTTTAATACAGTGATCATCGCATCTTCACTTTGATCTATGTGATGTGATTCTTTTGTATGGTGTGTTTGTTGGGATCCGATGAATTGTGGGTTTATGTTCAGATTATTCATAAATAATGCTTGAGTCTTACCTGAGTTTTATAATTCCTGTTTTCATGATCATCATAGCTTCGTAAATCTATCTGATCTATTGAATTGCTTTGGCCAAGTAGTTTGGCATTTCTTTAGTGGTAGGTGTGCGTTGTAGTGGGTTCAACCTGGCTATTTTCTATATCCAAGTGACAGAAGGGTACAAGTTGCATCTTTGTGTTGCTGCCACTAAGGTTTAAACAATGGGGTTTATTCATATTGGTTGAGTTTACTTTGTCTACATCATGTCATTGTTCTCCAAGCATTACTCTGTTTTACTCAATACTCTAGATGCATGGTGGATAGCGGTCGATGGGTGGAGTAATAGTAGTAGGTGCAGGCAGGAGTCGGCCTATTTTCTTATGGACGTGATGCCTACGTATACATGATCATCGTTGAGAAAATCGCATAACTATCTGTTGTTCTATCAATTACCCAACAGTAATTTGTTTACACACCATATGTTGCTTTCATGAGAGATGCTACTAGAGAACACTATGGCCACCGGGTCTATTCACTTATATATTCAGAAAACTTGTAATTTCCTCGATGTTATTATTTCTATTTTATTTTATTTTGCAAGTCACAACTATCTACAATTATCTACACACCTCATTCGCTTGCAAATAACGAGATCAACGGGATTGACAACCCTCTTGCCCGCGTTGTGCAAGTTGTTCGCTATTTTGTGTGCAACCATTGAAGACGGTTAATGATTGATATTCCTACTGGTTAGATAAACCTTGGTTTCTTAATTGAGAGAAATACTTACCCGCATTGTGTTGCGATAACCCGTTCCTCTTAACGGAAAACCCAACGCACATCACAAGTATGAGGAAGGATTTCTGGCGTTGTTGCCGGGGAATATCATCACCAATTATCAAATAAATTCACACAAATTATCATTCATTTGTTCTTATTTTTGTTTGCTGTTATATTTTGCTTTCTTAAAAAAATTTAAAAATAAAAAATATTTACCTTTGCTTTTTACTCCTTTTCTTGCTTAGCTTGTCACGCTTGCTTGAAAGTTCCTATCATGTCCGAATTTCAAACTAGTTATGCCTCCACCTCTAGTGAGGAAGCCCTTGATTATCCAAATTCATCTTGTGATGAGAATGCTAAAAGAAATTTTGATGAAGTTGCTAATGAAAAACTTGATAATCTTGTAGATGATGATCGTCCTATGGAAGAATCTATCATGCAAACTAAGAAAGTCCGCATAGATAGTGGTACTATTATTGGGAAGAGTGTAATTCAAGACTTTTTCACTTGTGTGGGTTTATTAGCATTGATAGGAGGTTCTATTGTTTCTTGAACCATAAGTTATTTGGATGGTATATCTTTGATTGTAGTACAATTGGAAAGATAATTTGTGCACATGCATCCTTTCATAGAATGGTTGTTTCTAGAATTCTCTAATATCCATGAAGCTTCCACCAAACGTTTAGCTACTATATTTATTATTCAAGAATTTAGTAATATCATGAAAGAAGCTTGAGATATATTTTCTCATTATAGGGTTAACATTGAGTGCCTACTCATAGCTGGGATTCTTTATGAGATGGAAGAAATAGGAAAACTAAGATCCACACACTATGTTGCTTATGATGAAAATCTTAGAAAGAAGGTTCCACTTAATTTCTTAGTTGATAAGATTTCTGAACACAATGATCAATTTTCTATACCAAAACTTGGATTTGGTTATGAGCTTGAAATAAAATAAAAAATACCTCTATCGGAACTTATAGAATGAGGAGCTAACTATCACTTATGAAAAACCTAAAGAACACCCTCATGTTCCTCCCGAGGTAGATCTCTTGTATCCTTGTGTTGTGATATTCAGTCCTTTAAATTATTTTTTCTTACCAATCAGAAAACTTGCTGCTGAAAGTACTGAATATAATTATAGCATGATGGGTCCTTCTCGAAAAGATGGCAAAACACTAGATCATATGCATTATGCCTAGCTTGGGGCATGAAACAATAACCCTCGTTGGGAGGCAACCCAATAGTTATCTTAACTTTTTGGTTTTTACTTTCTGATTTGGTGTTATGACATAATTATTTCCTTTGTAATGATTGTGTTTTTATGTTTATATTAGTGTTTGTGCCAAGTTGAACCTTTGGGGTGACTTGTATGATAAGTATAATTGATAGATGCAAAACAAAAACTTTGGCGTCCAGTGCAGAATTTCTATGATTTTAGTGGACGTATTTTTAAGCTAAATATTTTACACATTATTTCTGTACAAATTCCTGAGGGCTTTCTAATGTTTCAAAATTTACAGAATTACATAAGTATAGGTTCATTAGAGATTAGTACATATTGTCCTGTTTTAGACAGATTCTATTTTTGCTTGCATAGTTTGCTTGTTTTGGTGATTCTATGGATTGTATTGGGGGGTATAAGCCATGGATAAGTTAGATTACAGTACATTTTATGGAATAATAAAATATCAAGCAATTTACAACAGTACCTAAGCATTTGATATATTGTTTATAGCAACGGATCTCACGAAGTTTTGTTGAGTTTTGTGTGATTGAAGTTTTCAAGTTTTGGGTGTTATGTAATATACGATGGAATAAGGAGCAGCAAGAGCCTAATCTTGGGGATGCCGAAGGAACCACAAGGTAATATTTTAGGAAGACTCAAGCGTCTATGCTTGGGGATGCCCCGGAAGGCATCCCCTTTTTCGTCTCAATCCATCGGTATGTCACTTGAAGCTACATTTTTATTCATCACATGATATGAGTTTTTCTTGGAGCGTCATTTGCTTTAGTTTGCCACAATAAATTTTGTTGGAAACACAAACCTGAGAGATACACACATTTATTGTGATTTGTTAGAATATTCTTTGTGCTTCACTTATATCTTTTGAGCTAAACAATTGCTCTAGTACTTCCCTTATATATTTTTGAGCACAACGACGTGTAGACTTATAGAAATATTTGAACTCTCTTTATTCACCTATATTTGTTCGTGGATTGATGATATTGATACGGTAATATGAAAAAGGTGTGAGTGAATCATTGTTGATTCATATAACTAGCGGTATTAAGAGGTTTTCATTCCTTGTTTCTCTGAGTGTTGTTTCGAGTCGGAGTCGCGCGATGGTTAACTCCTCCCAACCCTCTCCCTCGGGGCATGTGGGTAGTGCTTTGATTTGTGATGAAACTAATAAAACTTTGCAATAAGTATATGAGTTCTTCATCACTAATGTGAAACCATGGACATATGCAATCTGACCCTCCTTATATTTTTCTAGCCTCTTCGGTACCGTGTATTGCCCATTCTGACCTCGAGGATCGATGTGAATTTCGCGAGTGCATCCAAACCCCGTGGCATGATATGCTCTCTCACACAAAAAACTTCTTTATCTTCCTCAAAACAGCCACCATACCTACCTATCATGGCATTTCCATAGCCATTCTGAGATATATTGCCATGCAAATTCCATCATTACATTTCATTCATCATGATATTGCTTTGCATGATCATACAAAGCTGACATAGCATTTGTGGCAAAGCTACCGTTCATTACATTACTGACAGAAGTCATGCTAGACCATTGCACATCCTGGTACACTATGAGAGGCATTCATATTGAGTCATATCAAGATTTCATTAGTTGTAAGTAAATAAAAGTGTGATGATCATCACTATTAGAGCATTGTCCTAGTTAGGAAAGGATAATGGTGGCTATGATTCACCCCACAAGTCGGGAAGAGACTCTGGGCAAAAAATAAAAATGGGGGAGGCCAAATGAGCCCATAATAAAAAAGTTGAATGAGAGAAAAAGAGAGAAGGGACTTTGCTACTATCCTTTAACACACTTGTGCTTCAAAGTGGCACCATGTTCCTCATATAGAAATTATCATGATATGTCATTTTCATATGCTAGTGGGAATCATATTATAATTCTTATAAACTTGGCTTGCATATTCCAATGACAGGCTTCCTCAAATGCCCGAGGTCTTCATGAGAAAGCAAGTTGGATGCACACCCCACTTAGCTTCATTTGAACTTTCATACACTTATAGCTCTAGTGCATCCTTTGCATGGCAATCCCTACCTGTTACATTGACATCTACTGATGGGCATCTGCATAGCCCGTTGGTATGCCTAGTTGATGTGAGACTATCTTCTCCACTTTTACCCCTTTGATACCTACCACCATATTCTATTCCACCTTGTGTTATGTCCATGGCTCACGCTCATGTATTGCGTGAAGAATAAAAAGTTGATTCACTTTGAAAAAGTATGATCCAATTGCCTAACTTGGACACTGTGGTGCTTAACATTTGTATTAATGTGGTGTAGAGAGAGCCATGCTTCCTAATATGAAATATTAATGGGGGTAACCATTCTTTTAGGATCGTATACTTTGAAAGATTGATGATTTTGTTACTTGTGCTTAGAATTATTACTATGCTTATGTTTGTTGATTCATAGTTTCTTAATGAGCAAAATATTATGTATTGGATAGCATGTCACATCAAAAATTCTATTTTTGTCATTTACCTACTCGAGGACGAGCAGGAATTAAGCTCGGGGATGCTTGATGCATCTCGAACTTATCTATAATTCTTGATTGTTCCATGCTATTATATTATCATCCTAGGATAATTTTTGGGTGATAATTCACCAATTTATATTATTTTTGAGCACTAACCTATTAACCCAACGCCCAGTGCGAGTTGCTGTTTTCTGCGTGTTTTTTGTTTTCCAGGTTTTCTACACCAAACGAAGTCCTATTGCCATGAAACCTTTTTTATGATTTTTTCCGGACCAAAAGTAGACGTGAAAGCTTCGGGAGGAAACCTGAAGCCACATGAGGAGCCCCCAAGGCAATAGGGCGTGGCCACTAGGGGTGGTCGCACCCTGATGCCATGGCGCCTCCCTGTGGCCCCACTTGCCTCGTTCTGTGGCCTATAATTTCCATATATTCCAGAAACCCTAAATATCATCCGCAAACACTTTTTACGCCATCACAAGTCTCTGTTCCATGGCGACCCCATTTGGAGCTCCGTTTTGTCACTCTGCCAGAGGGGGGGTCAATCATGGAGGGCTCTTCATCAACCTTGGTGTCCTCGTGATGATGTGTGAGTAGTTCACCATAGACCTACGGGTCCGTGGTTAGTATCTAGATGGCATCTCTCTCTCTCTCTCTCTCTCCCCTGATGTTCAATACAATGATCATCACATCTTTGCTTTGATCTATCCGATGTAATTCTTTTGTACGACGTGTTTGTTAGGATCCGATGAATTGCGGGTTTATGTTCAGATTATTCATGAATAATATTTGAGTCTTCTCTATGTTTTATGATTCTTATTTGCATGATCATCATAGCTTCGCAAATCTATCCGATCTATTGATTTGCTTTGGCCAAGTAGTTTGATATTTCTTCACTTGTAGTTGTGTGTTGTAGTGGATTCAACCTGACGAGTTTCTATATCCAAGTGACAGAAGGGCACAAGTTGCGTATTTGTGTTGCTGCCACTAAGGATAAAAGGACGAGGTTTATTCATATTGAATAAGTTTACTTTGTCTACATCATGTCATTGATCTCCAAGCATTACTTTATTTTACTTAATACTCTAGATGCATGATGTATAGCGGTCAATGGGTGGATTAAATAGTGGTAGGTGCAGGCAGGAGTCGGTCTATTTTCTTATGGACATGATTCCTATATATACATGATCACTGCCATGAAAATCACATAACTATCCGCTGTTCTATCAATTGCCCAACAATAAATTGTTTACCCACCACATGTTGCTTTCATGAGAGATGCCACTAGAGAGCACTCTGGCCCCCGGGTCTATTGACTTATATATTCAGAGAACTTGTAATTTCCTCGATGTTATTATTTGTCTTTTATTTTATTTTTCAAGTCACAACTATCTATAATTATCTACACACCTCATTCGCTTGCAAATATCGAGATCAAGGGGATTGACAACCCTCTCACCCGCATTGGGTGAAAGTTGTTTGCTCTTTTCTGTGCAACCGTTGAAGACGGTTGAGGATTGATATTCCTATTTGTTCGATAAACCTTGGTTTCTTAATCGAGGGAAATACTGACTCGCATTGTGCTGCGATAACCCTTTCCTCTTTATTGAGAACCCAACACATATCACAAGTATTAGGGGTTGATACACGTTCTTGTCCTACTTTCTCCGATAGAAATCTTGGGGTACCCTTTGAAGTTCTTTTTGTGAGACTGAATATGATGAATCTGAAATTGTTTTATGCATGTGGAATAATTAACCCACGGATAGTTGAGGTGACATTGAAGTATCTATGTGACATTAGGGTTGACTGATATGTATCGTAGGTGTTATTCTAGTACGAACTGTAGGGATGTTTGTGACACTTAGAGGAATAGATCAATGGATTGACCGGAAGAGATAACTTTGAGGTGGTTCGCTGCCTACAGTAACTTCATCTTATGTTCTCCGCTAATTATGAACTTTGGAGTGATTATGTTAGCATTGTTGAGATATTGCACTAGTGAAAGTATGAACCCTAGGCCTTGTTTCCAAGAATTTATATAACATTTTGCTCATTGTTTACTACTTGTTACCTTGCTGTTTTTATTTATTCAAATTATAAAAATATATTTCTACTATCCATAGTACACTTGCATCACCATTTCTTCGCTGAACTAGTGCGCCTATACAATTTGCCATTGTATTGGGTGAGTTGAGGACACAAGAGATTTCTTGTATTTGATTGCAGGGTTGTTTGAGAGAGAGCATCTTCATCCTACACCTCCAAGAGATCTATAAACCTTAGGTCATACACTTGAGGGAAATTTGTTGTTGTCCTACAAAACTATGCACTTAGCTTGGAGGCCCAACAACGTCTACAAGAATAAAGTTGTGTAGTAGAGATCAAGGTCATGCGCATGGGGTGTCCTGGTGGCTTGTTCCTTCTTTAGTTGTTGATCACCATATTTGGTGCATAATTTTCACTTCTTCTCGTGTACTTGGAGAGTCTTCCTCGCACATTGACAACATTCATTCTCGTACCTAATGGCACATGGGGTTTCATTGTGAGGTAGCATCCAAGTCTCACCTATATTCACATTAAGCTCGAAAAGGAGTGAATTCACATTGCTTTCAGTGTCATATGTGCGAGCTCTTGTCATAGGTCCACTTGGTCCTTGGAGAGTTGGTTAAGTCTCCATGGGGATGCCCCTTGGGTACTTCTCGCCACTATGTGTAGGCAAGCCAAAAAAACAAATGATCAAATCTGCAACCGGTAATTGCAACATTGACTATATCCACACCAAGCATATCATGACACCACAGAGATAGCGAGGTTATTCAACAACAACACCTTCAAGAAGGGAACGTCCCCTAGGTGTCGCTATCACTAGATCCAACCAACCACGACCATAATCCAGGTTTTCATCCTGAAGAACAAGTCCGAGCATATCCGAGCAATGTCTTCAACAAAGTAACAAGATAAACATATCACCATTGCCACGTATAGCCAACATGGGTCACCTCAGCATTCACTCTGGAAGCTGAGACAGGGTGCTTGAGTAGCACCACCGCCGACATCACTTATGTGGTGTGATCATCACTTATCTGCAATCTCAACAGCTGCATGTGATGTGGACCATCGCCATTGCACAACCATCCCTCTTCTTCAAGCCATCACCTATAGTTTGCATCTCCCTGCTAAAGTGAATCACCGGGTCTGAAGAGACGAACACTCACGAAAACCTTTAGGTGGCCACGAAAATTCGCAACTAGTTTGTCGTCGCAGGACGGAGTGTTCGTCAAGGACCAACACTGATGGTGGACCACACCGTCATTGACTACCACTTCACCGAAAAGAGCCCTGCCTAGGCTCGTTGGCTGAGGGACGATATTGCAGAGCCATAGCATGAAAGGCAGATCAAGATCGCCCACTCGAAGCTCAATCACCGCTAGATCCCGAGTGCACAACTGCAAGATCGGTGTCGCGCCTCTCGATCCAGACCGGTAAACACTAAGGCCCGCAACAGTAGGGCACCTCCAAATATTTTGAAATATCGCCATGGAGCCATGTTGCGCACATACGACGCCATCCGCTCTAGATGCGAGCATCAACGTTGTCCCGATCCACCCTAGTGGCCTATCACCACCAAGTTTCCAGGCGGCGAGCCCGAGTGGCAACACCATGGAGAGGATGGGGGGGCAGGCCACCCTAGCTAGTTGCACTGGATCCAAGCACTCTCCCCAAGCGTCGCTGCTACTATCGTTGATGGTCCGCAGCCATGCCCAAGACCTCCCACGATGAGGGCAATCCCCCCCTCAACACCGTCGGGCAACAACAGCTTCCTCGAGCGATAACGAAGAGGAGGGAAGGATTTGTGTAGTGGCGGTGCTAGTTTTTTTCGTCCGCCTGAACCGCTTGCATGGGAGCAACGCGGGGAGGACATGGAGACGTGTGCTTTCCTTTAGGTTGGTCATAGTGAGAGTAACCTAGCTAGTAACATAACAAACCTAAGATAAGTTTGCCGATGTGGCATGTATTTTTTAGAAAAGGAGGTTAAAACTCCCGATCTCTGCTTCAATCGATGCGTACAACCATCTTTATTCATTATTCAACAAAGGTCTGACAAAAACATACATCAAGCCATCTGAAGCCACCACTCACACCTACAACCTTGATAATGAGGAAGGCTTTCACTCCCCATATCTACAGCCGTCATCGTCTCTGGTCTGTCCGTATAACGTATTAGAACCTATAGCGAGGGTAGCAAACCTAAAGTGTACACCACATGCACACGTTTTAAAAGCTGCCACCATCATCGAACCGCTGGCCCATCTTCAAGAAAGAGATCCACATCATCCTTGAAAGTTTGGTCATCCGTCAACGCCACGACGGCGCCCAATAACGTCATCGCCCTGCGCTCATCCATCGAGACGCATCTGTCACCAAGACTCAACTGCACCATGCCGCCAAGACCCGCCGTCGTCGACGCAGTAGGTAGAACGCCACTCCCACTGCCACCCCCACCATTGCCGATGTTGGAGCTGACAAGCGGAGCCCATCACCCACAATAATTCTCCCTTGAACAATCAAGCCTCCCAAGACAGCGCCTCCATGGAGGGTACGACGCTTAGGGTGTCACAACCGCCCAATCCAAGACAGATTTTGGACTTTCGTCCGGGAGGGGGTCGAAGGTGGACAGGAGGGACCTCGACTTCGCCTCCAAGGAGGGTAATGACGTCGAAGCCAGGCCGAGCTAGCCGACCAATGTTTCCTCCGGTTCTCATCCTGTACCACCAATCTCTGTGTGCTCCGGATCCGGCAGTGAGTCGAGACATGAGACCTACAGAGATGAAAGCACCATAGGGCCCAACCCACCAACAAGGATGATCGAGGTGAGCCTCTGGCATAGATCCATCCAGGTGATGTATCCAGGAAGATGTGACGTGGTCAACGACGAGAACCACCACCCTGTGATGCTCGACGGTGTCCGACACTAGATCGAGAAGGATCTAACCCGAGGGGGAGGAGGAGGAGAATCTCTCGGCACTTTGATATTTGGATCGTTTTAATCCCCTACCTAATATGTTTGAAGTAATATGTTACCATCACATAACATTTTTCAAGACAAAATGAGTCTACAAGCTAATAACTGCAACCACCTATGACACTATCTCTTACTCCCCCACCAGGACTAGCCTTAATCCGCTACCTCATTTCTTGGTCTATTAGTGGTGATGGGTGGTAAGTTTTTTGGTGCAAAATGCTTGTTTCTGGTTCTCTTCCTGTTTTTCTTTGTTCCTTCTTGTGTGTGTAAAAAAGCGAAAAACAAACACTGACTAAGGTAAACAGCTTGACTGATAATGAGCCAGCCAACCAGTGACCTCCTGACCTCAATATTTAAAACCAGAAACTAAATAGCAAGTCAGCAACACAAACTAAATTGGCCACCAGCAGGCAATGCATGCGAAAATTCACCCTGTACGAGCGTGAGTGATTTGCGAAACAGCTGGCTCTTAGCAAGCGAGGTCCGTTTAAATTCGAAAGCGTTCGTTACATATAAAACCATGGGAGGCGCGTATGAACAGAGCACGGTGCTCCGTTATTATTCCCTACCATTTTGATGCCACATCTTTAAGCTGGTACTACTACTAGTATTATTTTGCCTGTCGAAGATGTAAACTTGATCTTTCAAAAAAGGAAAAATATAAACTTGGAGAACAATCGTGGGATCACAACACATGCAGATATGCGCATTCATCCGAGCCGAGAGCGTGCGCGCGCGCCACCGGGGACAGGTCGACCCCGAGCCGTTCCCTGCGAGTTGCACACCCTCATTTCCGCGACGCGCGGCGGCGGCATACCCTGAAGCTGAAGGGACGGCGGAGCTGCTGGCACGGGGGAGGTCGCGGCAGCACCCATGGCTCCCACGTCGTCGCCTCCGCCACAAGTGAGGGAGCACCAGCGGGTCAGCTTGCAGTCCAGGTACTGGACGATGGCGTGGGTGTTGTTGTTGTATATCTTCACGACGTAGCACGGGTCATCGCGGTTGGGGAGGGCCGGCAATGCAGGAGACCCGGGGGCGGGCGGCGGGTGCGGGTCGCAGAGGGCGTGGCAGTTGGGCCAGTAGGTGGGGCAGAGCCTCCTGTTCAACAGGTCGCGGCCGAGGCAGATGTGGCAGAGGTACGTCTCTATGGTCTCGTCCACCGCCGACGTCGGCGCTGAGGGGTTGCCGCCGGCCGCCGACGTCAATGCCGCCGTGTCGCCACCGACCGGTGCGGCGCCGGTGGCTGAGAGGAGCAGCACTACGAGGACAAGGGGGAGGACACGGCAGGCTGCCGAGAGCTGCTGCATCTTGGGTGGGAATGGGACCTATCGATCGAGAGAGAGAGATGGTACTACGTGTTGAGATGCAAGGTGCTTACATGGCGCCATGGCGGTTTAAGTAGCATGAATCGACAGTGGGATCCAACTGCCAAGCGCACATTTTTGGCATTTGCGGGATAGTGAACGGCACTGCCTGCTCGTTCTAGGACTTGCCTTCTTGCTACAGAAAGCCAGCCAGCTCTACGAATTAGTTGCGTTTAACCTGTAGCGGATTCCGGCCATGTTTAATTGGAGATCGGCGGCCTACTGGAGTCTGGTGCAATTGTATGCTCCTAATACATTGAAAGGGAGTAATGCAACATCTAGAAAAGGTTACTTAATTGTTTTACATGCACGCTGAGGTGGAGGATTATTGATTGGTAATAGGGTATGAAGGGCCCCATCCCGAGTGGAATTTAGAGGGAGATGAGTTGTAATTTGAAAAGTTAAATAAAACATTTGTATATTCTTTATAGGTCTAGCATTATTGATTGAAAGGAACTGGTTCCGCTGCGACAAATGACTGTTCAACTCTCCAAATGTATCCACGTAAAAAAAAACTACAGTTCTGAGTAAATCTTAAGAGTGAATTTCAATTTTTACCCCATATTTTACCATTTCTTACACGAAGTACTCCACCTCACATTTTTTTCCATCCGAATTACCATTGTTAGTGAAAAATTGATCATTATTATCCCATTTAATTAACATCTATGAATGCGCCTCAATACTGGAAAATATAACTTGCCGACAGCTTTTAGCTTTGCCGTCAGCAATTTCACGGGGCTGACGAGACTTTGCCCTCAGCCAAAAATAATGCTGACGGCATAGGTGCGGATGACGGCATAGAAAATCTATGTCGTCCGCTTTATCTAAGCCGTCAGCCAGCTGACGCCAAAGGAGCAAAAGACTGATGGCATAGGGCGGCTAACGGCATAGGGAGCTTCCCGGTCCCACGTTCGGCCAGTGCTTAACGGGAGCCATCTATGCCGACAGCCAGCTGACAGCAAAGCCTAACGGCTGTCTTTGCCGACAACCAGCTGACGGCATAGCCCGGTGGTTATCCCCCCGTGTAGGACACGACCTAACTGGCCCTATCCTCTTCTCTCTCACCTCCCGTCTCTGCTCTCCCGACCCGCCGCTGTCGTCAACCCGCGCCCGCCCCTACTCGTCGAAGCCGCCCCGCGCCAGCCCCGCCCCGACCACCCGCCATTGCCCCGCACCAGGCCCAGCCCGACCCGCCGCCATCGCCCCTTCCCCGAGGCATCGCCCGAGGCCTCCCCGCCCCGTCGCATCCGCCGTCGCCATCCTTGCCCCCACCGCCAACGCCCAGCCGACCGCCCACGCCACCTTCCTCCACTTCGCTGTCACCTCATCGGCGCCGGCCGCCTCCTCGCCGGTGAGCTCCTCCTCCCCTTTTTTTTAGTTTATTTTTTCTATATTAGTTAGATCAGTTACTAGTAGATAATAGATTTAGTTAGCAATTAGTAGTTAAATTTAGTTAGCAATTTTTAGTGGTAGATTTTAGTTACATTTAGTTAGCAATTACTTAGTTGTTAGTATTTAGACAATAGGAATTTTTAGTGGTAGATTTTTAATACTTAGTCAGTATAGAAGTAAAGAGAAGATAAGGAGATGAAAATACTAACAATAATCGAAGGAGGAGAAGGAGATGAAGAAAAGAAGAAGAAAAGGAAAAGGAAGGAGGAGAAGGAGATTAAGAGAAAAAGAAGAAGAAGAAAAGGAAAAAGAGGAAGAAGAAGGGGGAGAAGGAGAGAAAAATGAAGAAAAGAAAATTATAAGAAGAAAATAAATAGAAGAAGAGAAGAGTAACAAAACTTGAATAATAAATTATTAATAATGAAGAAAAAGAAGAAGAAGAAGCGTCGTAAATTATTAACAAAACATAAAGAAAAAGAAGAAGAGATGTGAAGAAAAAGAATTATTAGCTTTATAGTAGTCACCTTAATTAGCTTTATACTTTTAATAATGTAGTTATCAATTAGATGTTAGTATTAGTTAGCTTAATTACCGCGAGTGCGTATTTGTGTTGATTGAGTGCATTTAAATGTGCACTAGCTTCTCCGCGAGGGTTTGGTTTTCAAGGACCTCCCCTTCATTCGAAAGTGAGGACATTTGTTAACTCCTCCTCCACCCACTTTATTTTGCTCTGTTCCGGCCTTCCTGCTGATGACACTAGCTAGCTAGGTATTTTTAGTATTCAAATGCAAAGTTGTTGCGTAACCAATATGCGTCTCCCGTTCGAAAGGGTTCCTGTTATAAATATGCATGCATTTGCATATTTATAACGGTGATTCTTCCGAATTGTCCAACGTTATCCATGGACAGCCCAGGTATGTGTAGATTGGGTCGTTTCCCATGCTTTTCTCCGGATCCCATGCAGAGTTTCGACAGCGCCTCCTTGTTGTTCTCCGGGTACACATCCTCTCGGTTAGTTGCCGAGACGTGTATCAGGAGAACAACGGGGAGGTGCTGCCAAAATTTTGCGTTGGATCGGGAGCAGAGCATGGGAAAATGACCCAATCTACGCATACTCGAGTGGGATTAGGACCCATCTTTACCTAGTAGCTGATAGGTGTGCATGTCGTGCATCCCAATGTATTAACCATGATTAAAAAATGGCCATAATTAATTTAACATACTTAATGAACTGATAATTTATATTGTTTATATGTGGATACTATATAGCTAGCTTGTCAGAATGACTGATTGTGAATGGATGTACACCGTTCACTGTAGTCAGAGAGAGATGACCGATGAATGGTTGAGAAAAACCTATGAATTTCCGCAAACGGCATTTTCTAAAGGCTAGCCAAAAACATGGTGCCCCTGCACTAAGTGCAAGAATTATTCACGACAGACAAAGGATGTAATGGGTAAACACCTGCAGATGTGTGGTTTTACTCCCGGCTATACCTTGTGGACATTTCATGGTGAGTCGGCCCAACGTAACAGAGACCAGGTGTTGCGTCGGCACACCGAGGATTATGGTACAGGGATTGAAGACATGGTGAATGACTTTTATGATGCTCGGAACAAGGACGAAGAGATGGAGGAATCTGCGAAGGCCTTCTATGCCATGTTGGAGTCTTTAAAACGTCCTCTTCACGAGCACACTAAGATTTCTCAGCTAGATGCCATCGCACAAGTAATGGCTCTGAAAGCTCAATTCAACATAGGAAGAGACCTCTTTGACTCAGTAATGACCCTATTTGGGCGCTTTCTACCCGAAGGTCATATTATGACTTCAAACCTATACGAGTCAGACAAAATCCTTAGTGCACTTAAGATGCCGTATGAGTAGATACATGCTTGTGAGAAATTATGTGCCTTATTCAGGAAAGAGTATGCGGACGAAACATATTGTCCATTTTGCAAGTCCTCCAGATATGTTGAGGTAGAAAACGGTGAAGGTGAGAAGAAGCAGAGCAAAATCCCCGTGATTGTCCTACGGTATCTACCGATCCTACCAAGACTTCAACGACTTTACATGCTCGAAGAAACAACAAAACAGATGACATGGCACAAACATGGAATTAGGAAAGAATTAGATGAACACGGAGATCCGATGTTGGTACATCCTTCAGATGGTGACGCATGGAAGGCATTCGATAGTATACATAACAAAAAAGCTAAAGAACCAAGGAATTGTCGAATCGCCATCAGCCTCAATGGGTTCAGTCATGTTGGTATGACGGCTACCCAATATAGTTGCTGGCCTGTATTTGTCATCCCCCTCAATCTTTGACCATCATCCATTATGCAAAGAAAGCACATATTTCTGACGTTGATAGTACATGCAACCGTTGATGGATGACTTGAAAGAAGCTTGGGTGAATGGGGTCAACACATACGACGCAACTAAGAAAGAGAACAGAACTTTCAAATGTATGTTTGGTACCAATACTCATTGCATGATCTGCCGGCATTTGCGCTTTTCGTTGCGTGGTGTGTGCATGGAAGGTTCCCACGCCCACAATGCAAGGCAACTCTTAAGTTCCATTGGTTGCTGGCGGGTGGGAAGTATTCCTTCTTTGACTTGCATAGACAGTTCTTGCCTATGGACTATCCATTCAGAAAAGACAAGAAGAATTTCATGAAAGGTAAAGTTCTCAAACACTCGGCACCACCTGCGTTGACGGGGGCACAAATTAATGAACAGTTAAAATCTATGGAGCGTGATCCAAACCGTCCAGGGTATTTCTTGGGTTATAATGAGGAACACGCTTGGACCCACAAGCCATGCATCTGGGATCTCCCCTACTTTGAAGACCTCTTACTTCCACACAACATTGACATGATGCACACTGAAAAGAATATCGCCGAGGCCCTTCTTGGCACATTTTTCGGCATTGATAAGGGAAAAGATAATACAAAGGCTAGAGTTGACCAGGAGACTCTGTGTGATAGGCCATCACTAAACATGCGACAACCAAACGGAATAAAAAATTGGTCCAAACCACCTGCCTGGTACAATCTTGAGAAGGTGGCAATAAGGGAAATCCTCTTGTGGGTGCAAAAGAAGTTGTTGTTCCCTGATGGGTATGCTGCGAATCTAGCGAGGGGAGCGAGCATTGAAAAAATGAATTTTTTTGGGCTCAAGAGTCATGATTGGCACATATGGCTTGAGCGGATAATGTCGGTGATGTTGCACGGCTATATCCCCGAGGTTGAATGGCTAGTATTGGCCGAGTTGAGCTATTTCTTCCGTGTTCTTTGTTCTATAGAGTTGTCGCGTGCCGTGATAGATGACATGGAAGAGTTGGCGCCTTAGTTGCTGTGCAAGTTAGACAAGATTTTTCCACCGGGCTTCTTTAATCCGATGCAACACATGATTTTGCATCTCCCAACCGAGGCAAGATTGGGTGGCCCTGTGCAAAATCGTTGGTGCTACGCAACTGAAAGAATGCAGAAGACACTTCAAGGAAAATGTAAAAATAAACGTAGAATTGAAGCATCGATGGCCGAGGCGTTCATTACCGAGGAGGCGGCAAACTTCGTAACAACACACTATGATGCCACTATGCACAACTTGCATAATCCAAAGCCTCGGTACAATGTGGGCAACCCCAAACGACGTGAATCCAATCTCAGCCTCTTCAAAGGTAAGCTCGCACCTTCTGGTGTGGGAAAACCAAAGTTGATGTGCATCGAGGAGTGGCGCACACTAACGATGTATATATTGAACAACTTAACAGAAGTTCGGCCATACATCGAGTAAGTGCTCTGTACATTGTTTTGCAACTTTTAACAAGTTTTGTGTCTAACAACTATTATTAATTGATACAGTCGATATGTCGAACAATTCTTGAATGGTGTTGCAATCGAAAAAGAATCCATTCTCGAGTATGAACTTCTTGAAAAGACAGGAGGCGGCTATCCCGGTTTCATCTCTTGGTTCAAAAAAATGGTACCTCCCTTATATATAATAGGTGATTTACTTTGTTGCTATTACTTATGAGTAACACACCAAATTCTATATTTTCTTAACTTCTAGGCTAATTCAGATGAGCAAGGCGACGATGAATTGAGACAAATAGCTAATGGTTTTGACTTTAACACTACAAGAATCACCTTCTTTGCCGTCTGCCATCACAGACGGCAAAGACAAATACCCGGACGGCAAAGACATTACCACAGACGGCAAAGATTGTCACGGCCGGCAAATTTTCTGCGTCAGCCTACGACGGCATAGGACATTCTTTGCCGTCAGCCCCACCAAAGCGGACGGCAAAGGTCTTTGCCGTCAGCTTCCCCGAGGAGCAGTTGGCAAAGAGCTTGAGACGGCAGCCGAGAGGCGTTGCCTCCGTTAGGGGTTAACGGAGGCTCTTTGCCGTCTGCCTGCTGGTCAATCTTTGCCGTCTGCCCTATTGCATATCTTTGCCGTCTGCCGTGTCCTCCCCTCCCCCTCTCTCCCTCCACTCCTGCCCCTCCTCTGTGCCCTCTTCTTTGCCGTCTGCCCCCCCAGCAGGCAGACGACAAAGAGCCTATATGGCCAGCTGCTACTGCCCAGGAAGCACAGCTGGGTGCCATGTGGCACCTTTGCCGTCTGCTGGCTGATGGCAAAGGCCTTTGCCATCAGCCAGCAGACGGCAAAGAGCCCATATTGTCACTGTTTTGTTTATTTTATGTTATTTCACAGCAATAATATATATAATTCATAGCACATATATGATATATAGTTCATAACACATATATGATATACATATAAAGTTCACCAATGTCATTTGTTCATCAATGGACATCCATATATCGAAAGAAACCAACATATACAAAGTTTCATCCATATATATATACATATAGTTCCACATATATTGTTCATCAACACATTGTTCATCAACACATTGTTCATCAACACATACAAAGAACCAACACATTGTTCATCAACTCAAATAAAAAAGGAAACTAAAGCACTCCAACGCCAGCTTCCATGCATGTAGTACATCCAATCTGCAAAATGGGAATAAGAAAGTAAGTAGAAGAAGAACAACAACATATATGACAAATAAGCTAAATTGAAGAAGAAAGAGAAGAAGCAATAAGAGAACAAGGAGAAGAAAAACAAGAAGGAGGAGGAGGAGGGGAAGGGGAAGGAGAAGGAGAAGGATGAGGAGAAGGAGGAGGAGAAGAAGAAAAAAGAAGAGAAGAAGAAGGAGAAGAAGGAGGAGAAGAAGGAGGAGAAGAAGCACAGAAGAAGAAGGAGAAGTAGGAGGGCTCCTTCTCCTTCTCCTTCCTCTTCTCCTCCTTGCTTCTCCTTCTTCTCTTCTTCTCCTCCTCCTTCTTCTTCTTCTCCTCCTCCTCCTTCTTCTTCTCCTTCTCCTTCTATTCTTCTTCTCTTCTTCCTCTTCTTCTTCCTTCTCCTTCTTTTTGAGCTAAATATTCCAATTATGTCATTTTAGAGGAAAAGAAGCTAAGTATATAATATTCATGAGCTAACCAAGGTTCTTATGCCATTTTGAGCTTATTACGGTATTTTGGAGCTAAATGGGCTAACTATGTCATTGTTGGGTTAATTAAAGCAAGGATAATATGAAAGAGGAGAAGAAAGAGGAGGAGGAGGAGAAGAAGAAGAAGAAATCAAGAAGAAGGAGGAGGAGGAGAAGGATAGAAGGTCCTTGGCCTTCTCCTCCTCCTCCTCCTCCTCCTCCTCCTCCCTTCTCCTCCTCCCTTCTCCTCCTCCTCCTCCTCCTCCTCCTCCTTCTCCTTCTTCTCTTCTTCTTCATCTCTTCTTCTTCTTTCTTTTCATTTTGAGCTTATTATGGTAGAAGAAGAAGAAGAAAGAGGAGGAGAAGAAGAAGAACGAGGAGGAAGAGGAGAAGAAGAAGAAATCAAGAAGGAGGAGGAGGAGGACGAGGAGGAGGAGGACGAGGAGGAGGAGAAGGCCAGGGGCCTTCTCCTCCTCCTCCTCCTCCTTCTTCTCTTCTTCTTCATCTCTTATTCTTCTTTCTTTTCATTTTGCCTATTTCTTCTCCTCTTCTCCTCTTGTTGGAGCTAAATTACCTAATTATGTCTTTTTGAGCTAAATATTCCAATTATGTCATTTTAGAGGAAAAGAAGCTAAGTATATAATATTCATGAGCTAACCAAGGTTCTTATGCCATTTTGAGCTTATTATGGTATTTTGGAGCTAAATGGGCTAACTATGTCATTGTTGGGTTAATTAAAGCAAGGATAATATGAAAGAGGAGAAGAAAGAGGAGGAGGAGGAGGAGAAGAAGAAGAAATCAAGAAGAAGGAGGAGGAGGAGAAGGATAGAAGGTCCTTGGCCTTCTCCTCCTCCTCCTCCTCCCTTCTCCTCCTCCCTTCTCCTCCTCCTCCTCCTCCTCCTCCTCCTTCTCCTTCTTCTCTTCTTCTTCATCTCTTCTTCTTCTTTCTTTTCATTTTGAGCTTATTATGGTAGAAGAAGAAGAAGAAAGAGGAGGAGAAGAAGAAGAACGAGGAGGAAGAGGAGAAGAAGAAGAAATCAAGAAGAAGGAGGAGGAGGAGGAGAAGGCCCCTGGCCTTCTCCTCCTCCTCCTCCTCCTCCTCCTCCTCCTCCTTCTCTTCTTCTTCATCTCTTCTTCTTCTTTCTTTTCATTTTGCCTATTTCTTCTCCTCTTCTCCTCTTGTTGGAGCTAAATTACCTAATGATGTCTTTTTTGAGCTAAATATTCCAATTATGTCATTTTAGAGGAAAAGAAGCTAAGTATATAATATTCATGAGCTAACCAAGGTTCTTATGCCATTTTGAGCTTATTACGGTATTTTGGAGCTAAATGGGCTAACTATGTCATTGTTGGGTTAATTAAAGCAAGGATAATATGAAAGAGGAGAAGAAAGAGGAGGAGGAGGAGGAGAAGAAGAAGAAATCAAGAAGAAGGAGGAGGAGGAGGAGAAGGATAGAAGGTCCTTGGCCTTCTCCTCCTCCTCCTCCTCCTCCTCCTCCTCCTCCTTCTTCTCTTCTTCTTCATCTCTTCTTCTTCTTTCTTTTCATTTTGCCTATTTATTCTCCTCTTCTCCTCTTGTTGGAGCTAAATTACCTAATTATGTCTTTTTGAGCTAAATCATCTTGATCTTGTGATCGTCACGCACCTCGGCAACATCCAACTCCAATATCATCTTCTCCTCATCAAGGCTTTTACGGACCTTCGGCAACTTATATATAAGCTAATAATAGATCTTTTGCGTCTTTCGATATGCGAAGAGAAGTAAGAAGGTTTACTATTGGGATAACGAAGATATGACCATATTTCTGATCAATTCAACAGACGAGATCGGATAGTAGAATAGAGAGAAGGATCTTCTTCTTTCTGAAAATGATAGAGAGTCAGGAGAGGGTCTATGTTAATAGTGCTCTTTAGATAGGGAGAGGAAAGATGTAACTAGACTGTGAAAATAATATAATCTTTTACCGCTACATCCGCTGGAGAAGAAAACTCAGCAAAGGATATTCCTATCCTTTCTCTAGTTGAAGACTAATCTGGTTATTCCCTAACATGCTTGACTTCGAGTTCTTGGAGTGACAACTTTCTTTGTACACAAGGGTCCCTTACTTTATTACTTTTCCACTTCATTGATCTGAAAGAAGTGATAGAAGAAAGCTACATGCATATACCCCTGCCCTGGGGGAACAAGTGCCACCTCAACAGTTATATTCTAAATCGTTAAGCCTTGCAACCCTTTCTTTTGTATCAGATCTTTCCCGATTTCCTTACTTTCCTTGCCACCTCAACAGCTATGAAGACACACGTACTTGGTTGACTTGACGTCCCGTCTCACAACCGTGTAAGATCTAATAAACAAACAACTTGCTTGCCCAATCCCTATTGAGAGGATTTCTTGAGCTTGAACTTCCTTTTGTAGCTCCGCACAAAAGGACTTGTTTTCATCCGCAATGAAGCTTATACCACCACTTGGTGAGTAAGGCCTGATTTCGTCCCGTCCATAGCACTTCACTTGGTGAGTAAGCTTATACCACCACTTGGTGAGTAAGCTTATACCACCACTTGGTGAGTAAGGCCTACAAGGAGGGATATTGTGATAATAGTGACCTCCGGGCTACCATGTCAATTGTAAAAAGTAGTTGATTCGTGTCTTGCAGGAGAAATAATAGTGAAATGAGGACGTAAGCCCCCTAGGTCTTCCTCTTCCTTCTAAACTAATTTCTTTCGCTTGACTCTTCCAGGAGAAAAGTATAATAATTGGTTGAAGGAAAGTGAAAAGGAATGGCTTTTTCATGTACCAGATCCGTGATCTAGACATCAAGAAAAAATGTACATACAATCAAAGAGAGCAGTTATTTGTAGTGACTGGTGTATTGGTTAGAGATGAAAGGAGAGACCGGTGTCTTCGATTTAGTTGAATTTCTTGACTCCGCGGTGCTGGTTATTGAGTTTATGGCGCCGCCGACCATCCAAAAAGTCAAAGATGGCGCCGGCGTTTACTTATTATGGTCTCTTCTAATAGTGGTCCCTTGGTATTCAGGTTGTAAAATCCTCATAGGAACGTCGATTGTTATACCTTGTTTTTGTAATGGTCTATCTTATTTAAAAAGCCGAAATATAAACAAGCTCTTGGAACCGAAGGTATGTCTGAGCATTCTGGGCAGGTCGCAAGAAGCCGCTTTTAGAAGGTTTGGAGCAACCGCAATTTTTCACCATATTACCCGCTTCCAATTTTTCACCATGCCACCGTGGGACCGCTTTCGCGAGCTCTGCCTTCTCCGGTTTGGCCCCCCCATCCGTGGCAGCCGACTGGCAGCCCTCGGCCGCTTACCGTTTACCTCAACGGTCCAGGACTATGCCGACCGATTCCAAGCCCTAGCATGCCACGTGCGAGGCATATCCGGGACTTCGACGCCCTCACGATGACATTCTGGCGGCTAGGACGCCAAATTGGCCTTGGCCTCCTCCTCCTCCTCCTCCTCCTCCTTATGTCTTTTTTGAGCTAAATTACCTAATTATGTCTTTTTTGAGCTAAATTACCTAATTATGTCTTCTTGGAGCTAAATTGGCTAATTATCTCATTTTAGAGGAAAACAAGCTAAGTTTGGAGGAGGAACTTACCATAGTGGTCATCAAGGAGGAGAAACACCACGGTTGCTCGCGCCGGCTTCGTTTGGAGACGGTTGCCCTGGAGAAGGGTCGTGCGATGCCGCTCGGGAGTTATTCTGTAGAAAAGATATTTTGCAATGTCTCAGTTAGCATGATGACACTCAATTATTAATACTAGTTTATAATGAAACTCACCGTGCCAATCGAAGAGAAGACGGGCATCGGCGGAGGGACTTGACTGCTCTTCTCGCACAGACCCTGAAGAGTGGGTCGTATTAGTTAGTATTGAAACAGACATTACACACATGATTTGGCTAATGTGAAAAAAAACATACCACAAAAAGCTCGTACAGGGCCCGTTGACCCGCCTCATTCCGGGCCCTCTCCTCCTCAAGCAATCGTGCCGTGCTCTGGTCCCTCTCATCAAGAGCAGCCTGAAGAGCAGCCTGGCTTGCCAATCTCTCTTTCTCAAGAGCAGCCTGGTTTGCCGCTCTCTCTTTCTGAAGAGCAGCCTGAAAAACCATTCCTCGTTACCACAGTAATGATCTATGGTGACACACATAATGAAATGGATGAAAGTGTTCTTAGTCCGTACAACTAACCTCGATGGCAAGTTCGACTGGCCGTGGACGACGCGTTATCTCAGGACAGTTGCTCGACTGGCGCGCCTTGATCTCCGGAAGAGTGAGTGGACAACGTATTATCCCATCTCCAATGGCTATCGAGCCATGGGGCCTCCCGCCACCAGATATCGTCACCAGCTCTGGATCCAAAGGTTCCTGGCTAGGGTTAAAGTCATCCCCTTTCGTAGCCTTCCCCGCGTCCCTGTATGCCACGAGCTTCTGGTGGGATGATATGTTGGTGAAGTTACTGGGATCATCCAGGTCAGACTCAGAGAATGCCTTCGCCTTCTTGTACGAGGCAGTATGGGCCATGCCATAAACTTCGTACAAGTGTGGCATCTCAGTCTTATTGCGATGCGCCTAAAAGAGAGGAACAAAATATTAGCATAACAATGAATTGCATGAATCATGAAGCAAATCACATACCCAGTTTCGTCCAAACTGAAGTAAGTTGGCGCTGCCTTGATGGTGTGGCACACCAACCATTTGGCTACGCCGATCCTTCGCATTATCGTGGACGGCTCGCCAGCTGCCTGTGCACCACTCATCAACCAACGCCTCCCAACAATCCATCTTATCCGCACACCATCTCGGGGGCACCTGTAAGTTATTAGAAAGAATTTTCAGCGCTACGCCTATGAATGAAATCAAGAAAACTACGTAGAAGGACTTAAGAATAGGTAATTACCTTCATGTATTGCTCCTTCTTCAGAAACTTTCCGCGGCAATCCTTCTTCTCCTTCTTAATACCACGCGTGGCGTAGTAATCTCGAATAGCCTGCGCGCCGAGCCTCGTGGCGCAAGTTCTGTAGTAACCGCCTACACTCGACCTCGAGAACCCTGGCCGCCGCCTCCTCATATCCATCCTCACACCTATAGAAGGTCTGCAATCAAACGTGAAAACACCGATTAGTACAATAATGAGGTATATGCTTAATTTTAGATTCTGTAAAAGGATAATTTACCCAAAAGCTCCTGATCACCATCTCGGCCCTCGTGTGGCACAAGACACCATCTATAATCTCCTCCGGCGGGGCCTGCGCAGCCTGGTAGTGCTCCCAGGTAAATCCTAGTGTAGGAACCTGACCCTCACCAGGCAACGTGACAAACCCCGGGAAATTTGTCCGGCAAAGCATACCAAGGACGGAGTTCGGCCTGCGGACTCCAAGAGGGTGTACCCATCCCCTGCAGTATGATAAGGTCAGCGCATTAGATATTTGAACAAACTTGAAGGCAAAAGCTAAAAAAAGGGTAAATGTACTTACCTATCTCCTTCAGGTTTTATCACCGGCCTCTGCTCGCGGGTAGCCGGGGCGACCGGGAGACGTGTACTACCACGCTTGTACACGGTAGCCGGGGCCCCGTCCACCTGCACATCGCCCTCGCTATCCGTAAGCTCATCCCCGGCATCCCCGCACCCTGAGCCACCCGGACCCTCGGTCCAATCCGGCAACTCGGTACGATCCGGCCAAGGCTCCCATCCGGACCTCTCCACGTCGGGTGAAGCCTCCGGAACCGTAGTCTCCTCCGGCTGCTCCTGGGCCGAATGCACCTCGACCCGAGGCTGCTCCTGGACTGGAGTCTCATGGGACGAATGCCCGTGAACACCAGGCTCCTGGACAGGAGTCCCCGTAGCCTTCTCCGCAAACGGGTCGACCATACTGGTCCTATGCTCGGGTGAATGAGTTGGTGGTGGTGGCGAGGACGGCTCAATAGTCCTCCTGGATCTTCCGCGGCCACCACCTCTCCCTGTACCCTTCCCCTTCTTCCCTACCCGACCAACACCTCTACCAGCGGGCAATGCCGCCGACGAAGAAGAACCCCCGGCTGGTGTCGAAAGACTGTCTGCCAAGGCTCTACGGAGAGATAGGGGTGGAAGGGAAGTACCACCCCTCGTGCGGGGCGCCTGGGAAGAACCCGTCGAGCGCTCTGGACCCGCGCCCACCATCTTTCAACACCTGCCATGATAAAGATTAAAGAAATTAGTACAACATAAAAAAATTGAATGACTGACATGAATAATAATATGTACATGAATAATAAATATTAAAATATATAGATATTATCTTCTGTTGCCCGGCTCTCCAAGGAGCCGGAACCCTAGCCTCCGCCGCACCTAACCCTAGCCGCGACGGCGCCATCTCACCGGCGCGTCCGCTCCAGCCCTCGCTCCCCTCCTCCCTGCCCTTACAACCTACGCCGCAGGCCCGGTAGGAACCCTAGTCCTACCAATTTGGTATCCAGAGATTCCAGGCTGATCATGTCGCTCCCTCCACCACCGCCGCCGCTCAACACCACCACCGCCCCACTGCCGCAAACCACCACCACCGCCCCGCTGGGACCCAACCCCCGCCGCCGAGCGTCGCCCTCACTACCTACGGGCCGCCGTCGCTGCCGTGGGCCACCCCGGCCTTCAGCCACTCCACGGAGGGGCGCCGCCACTGCCGCCGCAGCTGCTGCTGCAGCACTACCACGCCGCGGGCACTCCCTGGCCGGTGTGGCCGGCCACCACCGCGCCGCTGGGGGGGCTGCCCCAACAGTCGCTACCGGCCACCACGGCGCAGGTGTCGGGGGTCGGGGTAGGGGGTCGGGGGTCGAGGGTGAGTGTTGTCGGGGGTCAGGGGTCGGGGGTCGAGGTTACCTATAAAACTTTCCAGGTTACCTATACTACTTTATAAAACTTTCCAGGTTCCATAAAAAAATATTTCATGTCGGGGTGTCGTCGAGATGTCGTGTCGGGGCGTCATGTCGGGGTTTCTGGGCATCGTGTCGGGTGTCAGGGGTGTCGTCGAGATGTCGTGTCGGGGCGTCGTGTCGGGGTTTCGGGGCATCGTGTCGGGTGTCAGGGGTGTCGTCGAGATGTCGTGTCGGGGCGTCGTGTCGGGGTTTTGGGGCATCGTGACGGGTGTCAGGGGTGTCGTCGAGATGTCGTATCGATGCGACAACTACTATTGCGAGCTGTTGTAATATCCTCAACGTTGTGGCTAGTGCAAGCATAGGCGGCGACCGGAGGGCTCTACACGGTCAACTACAAACCTAACAACTAACCTAACACACAGTAAGTAATTAACAACTAACCTAACAACTAACCTAGCTCGAGGGGTAATACCAGTAACAACTAACCTAATTACCACTAGCAACTAACAAGTAACCTAACTAACCTAATTACCAGTACGTAACCACTAACCTAACTAACAACTAACAACTAACCTAACTAACAACTAACAATAGGTAATTAACAACTAACCTAACTAACCTAACTAACCTAACCACTAACAACTAACCTAACTAACCTAACTAACAATAGGTAATTAACAACTAACCTAACTAACCTAATTAATGAATTAAACGAAAAAAGGAAAAAAGGTCTCACCGAGGAGGAGGAGGGCCGCAGGAGGGGGGGGCGCAGGGCGGTGGTGGGGTGTGTAGGTGGGGAGGTGGGGGGGGGGGGAGGCGGCGGCGGTGCGGCGGCGGCGCTGGGGGCGCTGGGGGCGCAGGGCGCAGGGGCGCAGGGCGCAGGGAGGCCCGCAGGGGGGGTCGCAGGGCGGCGGTGGGGAGGTGGGGGAGGCGGCGGCGGTGGGGCGGCGGCGGCGATGGGGGCGCAGGGCGCAGGGCGTGCGTGGGAGAGAGAGAGCGCGCGTGGGAGAGATAGAGAGTGCGTGGGAGAGAGGAGAGAGATAGGCGCGCGGCGCCGTTATCTTTTCGGGGGTCCTTCTCCTTTGCCGTCTGCCGCTGATACCCTTTGCCGTCAGCCACGGACGGCAAAGCTAGTCAGGCAGACGGCAAAGGGGTGGGTGGGGCCGGGGTGGGTTGGGGAGAGAGGAGGGGTGGGGTGGGACAGCTTTGCCGTCGGCCATCCCTACCTTTGCCGTCTGTCAGCAGACGGCAAAGAGGTGGCTCATGGCAAATATTTATTTTGCCATCAGCCTCCTCTTTACCGTCTGTTTTTTGCCAACACACGGTAAAGAGGTTCTTCGCCGTCTGCTGGCTGACGGCAAAGATTTGGCGGATGACAAATATAGGAATTCCAGTAGTGTAAGGTCCGTACATTTCAGAAGTACGACATCAACTGGTATCGCTTTTGTACTACTAGCAAAGAGCTTTCAATGCCCGGTCGAAAAACAACCAATTCCGGTGTCTCTGCTATAGGCGAGGGAGGTGTCGAGTATTATGAAAGACTTGAACAAGTCTACGAACTTCATTATTATGGTGAAAATCCTCCGAATGTTGTTGTGTTCAAATGTCATTGGTTCGATCCTACTCAGACAAGACGGACTCATGAACATGTTGGGCTAGTCGATATTCGACAAGACAGGCAGTTAAGCGGTGCCGATGTCTATATTGTGGCTCAACAGGCCACCCAAGTTTTCTATCTGCCATACAGTCGTCAAAGTGTTAAGAACCTGGAAGGTTGGTATGTCGTGTACGATGTGCCGCCACATCTTAGACCACCTCCCCCAATGAAGACAATTATGAACCCCAAATTGACCCAATAACATATGATGGAGAATTCTTCCAAGAATCACGTGGTGTGAGACGTCGTATCTGAAACTGCTCTACGTCCACCCTGAACACGGAGGAATAAGAATCACGTGATGATGAGGAAGAAGTGGAATTAGAAGAGGTTACCAGTGCGGATGAGCTATCAATGCTTGATCGGTTACAAAAAGGCCTTCCACATGATATCCCTGAACCCGATGACGATATCATTCATGACGACACGTGTGATACTGATGATGATTTTGCTTCAATTGACCATGGAGAAGAGACAAGTGATCCCGACTATTAGTACTTTGTATGCATCCAAACATTGTTGTTTAATTATTCAACTATTAGTTCAATTATTCATGTATTTATTATTGTTCGTTTAATTATTGTCCTTGAATTTGTACTAATTATTTAACTATTTATCGTTGCAGCTGGTGAGACATGGCAGGCGGGGATAAGTTGAGGATAGCACCTGGGCAGCTACGGAGAACTTGGTTGCAGAGCTTTGCCGAGGAGCCCCGTGGGAGAGGCGGAGGAAAGAAGAGAGGCAGAGGACATGGTCGTGGGAGAGGGAGACTGCCTGATAGGAGCCAGTCGCCACCACCCTCGGCTACTTCAGTCTCAACCACTTCACCCTTGCAGACGAGGGTGTTACCGGTGCGGGATCCTCCCGTCCAGGAGCAGACACCGATGCAGGATCCTCCAGTCCAGGAGCAGACACCCGCACATGAGGAGTGGGGGAGTTGGGGGCGCGGTGAGGGGGCTGAGGCGGAGGCTGAGGGGGGTGAGGGAGAGAGGCGGAGCCCGTCTGCCAGCAAGTCGGTCTACCAACGTGGTATGACACGAGTTCCAGACCGATTGGAGTGGCAGCATGATACGTCCATTTTGCATCATGCTTTCGTGTTGATATTTATTGCTTTATGGGCGGTTATATTACTTTGTGGTACCATATTTATGCCTTCTCTCTCTTATTTTGCAAGGTTTATTTGAAGAGGGAGAATTTAGGCAGCTGGAATTCTGGACTGGAAAAGTAGCAAATCTTAGTCCACTATTCTGCACATCTCCAAATGCCCTGAAAAGTTACGTGGATTTTTTTGGATTATATAAAAAATACTGGGCAAAAGAAGTACCAGAGGGGGGCTGCCAAGGCGCCACAAGCCCTGCCACTGCCACCCCCCTGGTGGCGGACTGGGGGCTTGTGGGCTCCCTGACGGCCCACTAGCCCCCTTCTTTCGCTATATGAAGGGTTTTGGTCCAGAAAAAATCATTCGAGAGCTTCTTCGTGGTTTTGCCACCACCACGAGGCGGAACTTCAGCAGATCCAATCTAGACCTCCGGCACGACGATCCTGTCGGGGAAACTTCCCTCCCGGAGGGGGAAATCGTCGCCATCGTCATCACCAACACTCCTCTCGTCGGAGGGGAGGCGTCTTCATCAACATCTTCATCAACACCATCTTCATCAACCCTTGTCTATGCGTTGCTTCGTAAGGGGCTGATTTGGATCCACTAGTTTAATGCTATGGTTAGACTTTGTCTTAATTCTTCTTTTGTAGTTGTGGATGCTTGCGAGAGAGGTTAATCATAAGTGGGATGCTTGTCCAAGTAAGGGCAGTACCTGATGGGGTTATAGTCCCAGGGTAGGGTCATAGGTCTGCCCTATAGGTCCTACCCAAGGACTACCCTTCATAGAGGACAAGGCCCTTAGACAGTTCCGACTGAACTAAGGACGCCCCCATCATCCAGTCGGCGATGATCCACTCGGAGCATATCTAACGTACCGACTGGAATCCACTCTGTACGTCGTAACCTCTCACGAGGGCAACCGTCATACGTTTTCATACACCATAACTAGCATTTAAGGCTTACGTTACCAGTAACGCCAGCGTTTACTCGCCACTACTCCACCCCTGTCCACCGGACCATTATGAAGGGCAGCACACTCTATATAAGCCACCCTTCACCACTGGTATAGGGGTTGGCACTTTTTGTAATCCCTTAATACACTCGACACAAAGCTCCCCAGAGCACTGAGACGTAGGGCTTTTACCTCAACCGTAGAGGGGCATGAACTCATACATCCTCGCCGTAGCTAAGGCTCTGCCCATATACTTTCGTACCCCATACTTCTACTGTCAGACTTATACCCACCACAGTTGGCGCCCACCGTGGGGCAGGCGTTTAAGCGACTTCCGGCGAGTTTGCGATTTCATCTTTTCGGCGGAGATCTGTGCATGGGCATGAGATCCTCTTCGGTGCACTCTCCTTCATCGCCGATGATTCGGCATGGCTTCAAGATGCGCCCCTCGACGTCGAGACGCTTCCGAGTCGCGGGGCTACGCACTTCCGTGCCAG
The DNA here is from genome assembly GCF_904849725.1 of Hordeum vulgare subsp. vulgare. Classification (NCBI taxonomy): domain Eukaryota; kingdom Viridiplantae; phylum Streptophyta; class Magnoliopsida; order Poales; family Poaceae; genus Hordeum; species Hordeum vulgare. Next base: position 484,944,710 of record NC_058519.1, read on the forward strand.
TTCCTGCGGCGTTCTTCTTCTCCAGCCGTCAACCTGATGTCGATCTTCGCCCCCGTCATGCACTGCAACAACCGATCCGGTCGTTCGCGGCTCCAGCGTTGGGTGCGACACGCCCTAGCGCGACAAAACATGTCATCTCAAGTGGCGGTGCTCAAATCGGTTGTGATCCCGCGGTCATCCCAGTGCTTGGAGTCAGTTCCGACTGAACTACCTTCCGAGTATCAGGGTCATGGGCCTGCAGCCGAAGTACTCATGGCCGATTCCCACGAAAGTCCCTCCGGGACTGGCGGAACAAGGGTGAGATCGGAGAATCATCCGGCGCTCGTCGTCAGCACCCTCGTTCTTCCGGTCGACGCGCTCGCCAGAGCAACGTCGAGGTGTTCCGCACACCCATCCTCAACTTGGCTGCAGCCGCCAGGATCGCTGATTCTCTCCAGCCGACTGATTCGGAGGCTGGTAGAGGAATCGAGTAGATCCGTGCCTTGTTACATACGGCGCAGCAGCAAAACTCGGCGGTCTCCCAGTCGCACAACAAGATCCACAACAGCTCCGTTCAAGCGAACACACATCGGTCGGTTCTTTGAACAAGCTCTCACCAGCGTCGCAGAGGGGGCAGCCTCTGGAATGATCGTTCCAGGGACCGGAGTCGGAATCCGCTTTCCATTCAGTCTCGTCCCGAAGATCGTCGTCGTTCACGTACTCCTCCGCGGAGTGGGCCTTACGGACCCCGTCATTACGATGATCATCGTTCGGGCGGTGATGCGCATGATCAAAGGCCTGATGCAAGAGGGTATATCACTCAGAGGAAGGTTGATAGAAGCCGAGCCCACCGTGATGGTCACGATAGAGATCATCCGAGTGGAAGCAGGACTGTTGTTTCTGGTCCCGAGTGTTTCAGTCGGGCCATTCGCTCGGCTGACATCCCTCCCAACTTCCGATTTGCGATGGGAATCAGCAAATTCACAGGAGTGTCCAAACCAGAAACTTGGTTAGACGACTACAGAGTGGCAGTCCAGATCGCTGGCGGAGATGACCATGTCGCCATGAAACATCTCCCACTAATGCTCGGTGGTTTGGCTCGAGCTTGGCTAAACCAGTTAGCTCCATCAACCATTTACAGTTGGACAGATTTGTCCCGAGTCTTCATCAGGACCTTCGAGGGTACGTGCAAACGCCCTGCTGGTCTCACAGAGCTTCAGCACTATGTCCAGAAGCAAAACGAGCCCTTGTGCGATTTCATCCAGCGTTGGACAACCCTCTACCACACGGTGGAGAATGTTACAGAACACCAAGCAGTCTGCGCCTTCAAGGCAGGCGTTCGGTACACAGATCTATACCTGAAGTTTGGTCGGACAGATCTATACCTGTGCAAGATGATGGAGATAGCCGCGCGCTATGCGAATGGCAAAGAGGAGGACCGCATACGTAGCGGCAAGCATAAGTCAGTCGCTGACGGAGATGGGAGCGGCAGTTGGAAGCAGAAACAGAAAGCCCAATCCACTCCGCAAGGAGAGGCGGCAGTCGTTATAAACGCTAAGTTCAAAGGCAAGGGGAAACAACAGTACACCCCCAAGAAGAAACAGTCAGGAAATTCCATCCTAGATCAACCGTGTCCGATCCACACGAAGACGGATGAAGAAGGCAATGTCATATTGCCGAAACATACCACTCGGCAGTGTCGCCTCCTGATCCAAGGATTCGGTGAAGGACAGCCGAGTGAGAAAGACACCGAGCAATATGATGAGGACAAGGAGGATCCGTTCCCTCAAGTCCATGCAACGTTAATGATTTTTGCTGATGTAGAAAGCAAAAGTCGACTGAACCTGGTCAACGGGGAGGTAAACATGGCAACCCCATCCACTCCCACGTTCCTCAAGTGGTCACAGACTGCAATCAGTTTTGATCAGTCAGACCACCCAGCACACGTACCCACCCCAGGGAGGCAAGCTCTGGTCGTCAACCCGGTGGTGGAAGGAGTTAGGCTGCGCAAAGTCCTCATGGACGGTGGCAGTGGCTTGAATATCATGTACGCCGATACTCTCAAGGGAATGGGCATCCCGATGTCCAGATTTAGCGAGAGTAGTATGCAATTCCATGGAGTCGTCCCAGGAAGAAAGGCCAAATCACTCGGCCAGATTGCGTTGGATGTCGTTTTTGGCTCTGACAAGAACTTCCGCAAAGAGAAGCTAACATTCGAGGTGGTAGACTTCGAGAGTGCATACCATGCCATTCTGGGTCCTCCGGCATACGTACGTTTCATGGCCCATCCATGTTACGTATGTTCGAAGCTGAAGATGCCTGGTCCCAAAGGCGTGATTACTGTCACAGGCAATCGGCAGCGGGCCGAGGAGTGTCTGCAGCAGGTGTCGAGAATTGCAGACCATCAGATGGATGTACTCGAGTTGGATGAGTACAAGAAGATTGCCGACCCCGCCGACCTGATGCGTTCAAAGAAGCCAGCTTCCGAGTCCGCATTCCAGTCAGTGGGAGACATGAAGAAAGTAAGCATCCACCCGACGGATGCCGCCGCCGCCCCAACAAACATCTCCACCACCCTGGATCCAAAATAGGAAGCCGAGCTCATCCAATTCCTCCGTGAGAACTGGGACATTTTTGCATGGAAGCCTGCTGACATGCCAGGTGTACCCAGGGAGTTGGCTGAGCACCGACTGCATGTGGATCATGCCGCTCGGCCCGTTCGAGAACGCCTGCGTTGGTCCGCCATGCACAAGAGAAAAGCAATCAGAGAGGAGGTAGCTAAACTTCTGGCAGCCAACTTCATTCGTGAGGTACACCACTCCGAGTGGCTCGCTAATGTTGTCATGGTGCCCAAGAAGGACAAGTATCTCCGTATGTGCATCGACTGCAAGCACCTTAATAAGGTCTGTCCGAAAGACCACTTCCCGCTCCCCCGCATTGATCAAATCGTTGATTCGACTGCGGGTTGCGAGCGCTTATCCTTCCTTGATGCCTATTCGGGCTATCATCAGATCCGTCTGTATGGTCCAGATGAATTAAAAACATCTTTCATCACCCCATTCGGGTGCTTCTGTTACATCACTATGCCATTCGGTTTGAAGAATGCAGGAGCAACTTTTATGCGAATGATCCAATAATGCCTCCTAGACCAGATTGGTCGAAATGTGGAGGCATATATGGACGATATCGTAGTCAAGTCACGCAAAGGTTCCGACCTGCTGACTGACTTGGCAGAAACATTCGCAAACCTACGTAGGTACAATATCAAGCTCAACCCAGCCAAGTGTTCATTCGGCGTTCCCAGCGGGAAGTTACTTGGTTTCTTCGTTTCCGAACGAGGGATCAATGTCAACCCCGAAAAGATCGGGACCATTGTTCGAATGGAGCGGCCGGTAAGAGTACATGACATACAAAAGCTCACAGGTTGCCTCGCGGCTTTGACCAGGTTTATCGCTCGACTCGGCGAGAAGGCGTTACCTCTGTACCGACTCATGAAGAAGTCGGATACCTTACAGTGGACAGACGAAGCCCAAATCGCATTCGACGACCTCAAAGCCCTGCTTTCCACCCAGCCGGTTCTTACTACCCCGCTCAGTAAAGAACCCCTTCTTCTGTACATCGCGGCTACAAATCAAGTCGTCAACACCGTTCTGACAGTCGAACGCGAAGAAGAAGGCAAAGCGTACAAGGTTCGGCGGCCAGTATATTATGTTTCCGAAGTCCTGACTCCTTCCAAGCAGAGGTATCCCCATTATCAGAAGCTTATTTATGGGATCTACATGACTGCAAAGAAGGTGGCTCATTATTTCCAAGACCACTCGGTATCTGTCATATCTGATGCTCCGTTGTCGGAAATTCTCCACAATCGGGACGCATCAGGCCGAGTGGCAAAGTGGGCAATGGAGATGCTATACTGCGACATCAAGTTCGAAGCCAAGAAAGCTATAAAGTCTCAAGATCTTGCCGACTTCATAGCAGAATGGGTAGAACAACAGCAACCGACTCACATCTACTCGGCTCGTTGGACCATGTTCTTCGATGGGTTCAAGATGTTGAATGGCTCCAGCGCCGGCGTAGTGCTCATATCCCCGAAAGGTGATAAACTCAAGTATGTGTTGCAGATCCATTTTGATTCTTCCAACAACGAAGAAGAGTACGAAGCTCTCCTTTACGGGTTGCGCATGGCCATCACACTCGGCGTCCGTCGCCTGATGGTCTATGGCGACTCAGATCTAGTGGTTAATCAAGTAATGAAGGAGTGGGATGTAAGGAACCCCACCATGACTGCATACTGCAACGCGATAAGAAAGCTCGAGAAGAAATTCGAAGGTCTCGAACTTCACCATGTTCCCCGACTGAGAAACCAAGCAGCAGATGAATTGGCAAAACTTGGATCCACACGGAGACCTGTTCCGAGTGATGTCTGCCTCGAGCACCTACACCTCCCCTTGGTAAAAGAAGATCCTTTTATAGAGGAACCTGTGCAACCGAAGGGCTCAACAGATCAGACTGAAGTCGAGGTTCCCGTTATGGTTGACCTGGTCATGGAGATTCTAGCAGTCATTCCCGAATGGACTGTGCCATTCATTGCGTACATCCTAAGGCAAGAGTTACCGGAAGACGAGGTCCAAGCTAGGCAGATCGTTCGCAGGTCGACGTCCTTCACCGTCATTGATGACCAGTTATACAGAGAAAGTGTCTCGGGCGTCCTTCAGCGGTGTATCTCTCCTGAGGAGGGTCGGTTAATTTTGGAAGAAATTCACTCGGGAACCTGCGACCATCATGCCTCCTCAAGGGCAATCGTCGCCAAAGCATTCAGAGCTGGTTTCTTCTGGTTGCAGGCGAATGAAATGGCAAAAGATATAGTCGACCATTGCGAAGTTTGTCAGTTCTATTCAAACAAATCCCACAAACCAACGTCCATGCTGAAGACAATTCCCCTTTCTTGGCCATTCGCCGTGTGGGGATTAGATACAGTCGGACCATTCAAAACAGGCCAAGGAGGATTCACCCATCTGCTGGTAGCACTCGACAAGTTTACCAAGTGGATTGAAGATAAGCCAATCAAGAAGCTTAATGCCCTTACGGACATCAAATTTATCACATATATCATCGCCAGATACGGGGTTCCACACAACATAATCACCGACAATGGCACAAACTTTGACTCGCACGAGTTCAAAGGTTTTTGCGCAGGCCAAGGTATCCGAGTGGATTTTGCATCCGTTGCGCACCCCCAAACAAATGGACAAGCGGAGCGGGCGAATGGACTCATTCTTCAAGGGTTGAAGCCTCGACTCTTGCGAGAAGTTGGACATGCCGCCGGCGCATGGGTCACCGAGCTGCCTTCGGTGCTGTGGGGCCTCCGAACAACTCCGAATAGATCGACATGACGATCCCCGTTTTTCCTCGTTTATGGAGCAGAGGCAGTCCTTCCGAGTGACTTGCTTCACAACTCTCCACGAGTCGAACTCTTCTCCGAAGACGAAGCAGAGCAGGCCAGGCAAGACGGAGTAGAACTTCTAGAAGAGGAGCGCGAGATGGCATTGATCCGTTCAACAATTTATCAGCAAGATCTGTGGTGATTTCATGCACGGCACGTCAGGTGCCGCACATTCCAAGCAGGCGACCTGGTGCTCCGAGTGGATCAACAGAGACCACACAAGTTGGCTCCCTCCTGGGAAGGACCGTTCATCATTTCCAAGGTGCTGAACAACGGAGCGTATCGACTCTACAACCTCGACAGGGAGACGGACGAGCCGCGAGCATGGAATGGAGATCTACTGAAGCGCTTCTACACATAACCGCCGACAGAGACAATGTAAAGAACAAATGTCATAAAAGTAATACAAAACGGATTAATTTCTTGCCGATTCAAAATTCTTCCGCGTTTGCAGACTCCGGTCTAAAAAACTAACTCCGAGTGTGTACTAAAAGTCACACTCGGGGACTTAGCTGCGACCCAGAGTCGCCTAAGTAAACAACTCGCTCCGAGTGTGCCCTAAAAGTCACACTCGGAGACTTAGCTGCGACCCAGAGTCGCCTAAGTAAAAAACTAACTCTGAATGTGTACTAAAAGTCATACTCGGGGACTTAGCTACGACCCAGAGTCGCCTAAGTAAACAACTCGCTCCGAGTGTGCACTAAGAGTCACACTCGGAGACTTAGCTGTGACCCAGAGTCGCCTAAGTAAACAACTCGCTCCGAGTGTGCGCTAAAAGTCACACTCGGGGACTTAACTGCAACCTAGAGTCGCCTAAGTAAACAACTCGCTCCGAGTGTGCACCAAAAGTCACACTCGGGGACTTAGCTGCGACCCAGAGTCGCCTATGTAAACAACTCGCTCCGACTGTGCACCAAAAGTCACACTCGGGGACTTAGCTGCGACCCAGAGTCGCCTAAGTAAACGACTCGCTCCGACTGTGCACCAAAAGTCACACTCGGGGACTTAGCTGCGACCCAGAGTCGCCTAAGTAAACAACTCGCTCCGAGTGTGCACCAAAAGTCACACTCGGGGACTTAGCTGCGACCCAGAGTCGCCTAAGTAAACAACCTGCTCCGAGTGTGCACTAAAATTCACACTCGGGGACTTAGCTGCGACCCAGAGTCACCTAAGTAAAACAACTTGCTCCGAGTGTGGACCAAAAGTCACACTCGGGGACTTAGCTGCGACCCAGAGTCGCCTAAGTAAAAAACCTGCTCCGAATGTGCACCAAAAGTCACACCCGGGGACTTAGCTGCGACCCAGAGTCGCCTAAGTAAAAAACCTGCTCCGAGTATGCACTAAAAGTCACACTCGGAAACTTAGCTACGACCCAGAGTCGCCTAAGTAAACAACCTGCTCCGAGTGTGCACCAAAAGTCACACTCGGGGACTTAGCTGCAACCCAGCGTCACCTAAGTAAACAACTTGCTCCGAGTGTGCATTTCAAGTCATACTCGAGGACTTAGCTGCGAACCATAGTTGCCTAAGTAAAGAGCTTCCTCCGAGTGGGCACACAAGTTACACTCGGAGGCTTAGCTGAGTCGCCTAAACAAAAACCACGAGCCAAAATCGTGTCGAAAAACAAAAACAAAACTCAGCGAAAGAAGAGCAAAAGATCCGATTCGAATTCAAATTGAGTTCAACGATCAGTCGGCTCGGTGTGAATCAAGTTTATCCACACTGAGCCACGAATGTACATGCCAATAGCAGTGGCCAAAGTTTAATACAAACTCCACTCGACATACCGAGGTAAATGCGCGTTCAGCATAAAGTCCATCAAGCAGCGCCGGGGCTGGCAGGCTCCACGAAGGTGTCGAGGTCGATTCCATCAGCAATCCGAGTGTCCGTGTCGAGGAAGGTCTCCATGAAGTCTTCAAATCGAAGCTTCTTGGTGTTGGCGACCTGCAACGTCTTTAGCTTGTCTTCACGGGCTTCCTTACAATGCACTCGGACCAGAGACAGCGCCACGTCCGCGCCACACCGAGCGGCAGACTTCTTCCATGCCCGCACTCTGCTTGGAACATCCTCCAGTCGAGTCATCAACCCCTCTATCTCATTCCGGGAGTCATCTTCAGGCCACAGCTCTTTGTCAATTCGGCCGACAACTTCTCTCCGGCGACCAATGAAAGGACCCACCTTGTTAAGGCGGGTATTCAGTCGGAACATGTCGTGGTTAGCTTCATCACCGAGTGGAACATTCGGTTGCCTAAGCGCCGGTTCAATTTCGGCGGTCTCGGCTTCAACGTCCCGAAAGAAATCTGCAAAGAAAAGATAGGGGGAAAATAAGTGTGGAGTGAACTCCAAAGTCAAAGAGCACTCGGCAAGCAACTTACCACCAAGCATTGCGACCATCTTCTTCGCCCAGCTGCCGACGTAATTCTCCTGCACTTTGCACCGAGCGTTCATTGACTTCAGCTGGCCCACCCAATCAGATCTCTCCTTCTTCATATTTTCTAACTCGGCTAACAGGGGCTTGTTAGTCTCCCGAGATTCCTCCAAAGATTTTTCTCGTTCAGAGAGAGCCTTCTTCATGCCAGCCATATCATTCGCAGCTACCTCCAAGTCGGCAGCAAGTTGAGTCTTCCCAGCCATCAGAGCATTATAGGCCGATCCCACTTCACAAGTCTTCTGTCAAAGAGACACAAAGGGAGGATCAGCCAGATTCAACAAGGAAAAATTCTCGATAGATATGACAAAACAATCAAAACTCAAGATTCTTCAGACCCCTGCAGATGCAGGCAATCGACAGCGGTCTCGGGGACTACACCCAGTGGGTTCACTGAGAGTGACCCCACTGGTATGAGGCTCGAACGGGTCGGTCCCATTGAGATCCATAGCAAACCAACAACACTATGAGACTACTATTACTCGACCCGTGTAACACTACTCTCGGAGACTACACCCAGTGGGTGCACTCAGCGTGCCCCCACTGGTACCATTCGGGCAGATCAGCTCTGATCTGTAGAGATTATGAAAAATACATATAAAGACAACTGCCGGTGCAAACACTCGGCAGAAGTCTCGGGGACTACAGCCACTGGGTTCACTCGGAGTGAACCCACTGGAAAATTAACCTACTGTATCCGAGTATCTCGCCAAAACCCCCAGTGGGCACCAAGAGGAATGTAAACACTTACTAGTGCACTTACTCGGATATCATCCCGAAGCTCCAAGCTCTTCTTGTACAGGGACGCAATGGAGTCATATGCTCCCTTGGCTTCGCCCACCATCAGCTCCACTTGTACCATGGCGTCCTTGGCGGCTCCTACTTGATCTTCCGGGATGCGTCGGGCAGCATACTGAACAGTCGACGGACCCGACGTGGCAGAAGGCGCCCTAGGTATCCCGAGCTCCCTGGGCATCCCGAGCTCTACTCCAGTCGGTTCTGCCGTGAAGGCCACCATCTCAGTAGGCGGCATGCTCATGGCGGGGTTGGCAGCAGGTTGGATAACCCCAGGGACAGGCGCCAAAGCTGGTTCCGACCTCCTTTGGTCGTCGTCGTCCAGATGGATCACCTCCGAAGGAAGCCCGACTGAACAAAATAAAAATACAGAAAAAGATCAAGATCAAAGACAACACTCGCGAAACGGTAATCAGCTCTTGGAGTCGTGACAACATACCTTGTTGGGACATGGCGGCGTTATCATTGTCCATGGGATCGTCACCCTGACGCGGCAGAGAGGTGGCGGAGGTAGCAGCTCTGTTGAGTGAAATCCATTTGACGGGTAAACATGAATTCCCAAAAAGAAGAGTCCAATCGGATACTGAAGGAAGATGGAAGAGCAAAGATACTTACGCTGAGGCGACCGGAACAATGATCCTCATCCGGGGCAAAGCTTTCCGAGGTTTAGACCCGCTGGGTTTAGCCACCTTGGATGGCTCATCCACGGGCTCGGTAGAAGAACCCCTGGTTCTCTTCACACTCCGAGCACTTGGGGCCACGGGAGGAGCCCCCGGAACAGCGGGGTCATGACGGTGCTTGGTTCGGTGTTCTGGTGGTGAGGGTGACGAGCTCTGCTCTTCACTCTCCTCCTCTTCCTCTTTTGTTTCCTCCTCCGTCTCCCTACTGTCAGAGACGTACTCGGCACTACCCGCGCTACCCTCCATGCTGCCTTCTTCTTCCTTGACCGGATCCCCACCTGAGCCTGCAGAATGCCAGTTCGTCCACTCCTGCACAAAACACAGTCGGCAACGTCAGTCGGTGAGACAAGAAAAGCAATAAAATTGAGAAGGTTAAAAGCACTCGACAACATGTACTCACCTCATTCGGAAGAGGATTTTGGGCACGGAAGGCCTTCACCCGCCGAGCTCCCACGAGGTTATCACATTTGCCCGTGATGCTGCAGACCCACGCACCCACGGTCTCCTCGCTCATGTCTTCAGGATGGGACCGAGTGGTATCCGAAGGCCCCGTGTAATGCCACATTGCGTGGTCTAGGGCCTGGAGCGACTGGATGCGTCGACCCAGAAAAGTCTCGAACAGGTCCATGCCGGTGACTCCCTTCCGGACGACGGCTATCAGCACGTCGATCAAAGGCTGGATCTGGGTTTTTTCTCCCTTAGAGGGCGCTAGCTTCCTGGGAGGGCCCGGGCGGTCTAAACTGAAGGGTGGTAACCCACTCGAAGCATTCGGGCAGGCAATGTCCTCGCAATAGAACTAGGACGATTGCCAGTTCCTAACCGACTCGGATAGCCGAAGGGAGGGATAACTACTTTTCGTTTTCTTTTGAAATCCTAAACCCCCGCAGAGCTGGATGATGTGTGTCTTATCATCAGACTGGCTAAGCTTCTTAACCATTTGAGATCTAGCGGAGAAAACATATTTGAAGAGCCCCAAGTGGGGAGGACATCCTATGAAGCACTCGCAGAGGGTGATGAATGTGGAAAGATGAGCTATCGCATTCAGCGGAAAGTGATGGAGCTGCGTCCCGAAGTAATTCATGATACCTCGGAAGAAAGGATGGGGAGGCAGGGAGAAACCTCTGGCCACGTGGCTGAGCAGCAGAACGCGCTCCCCCTCCTTCGGTGCCGGCTCCATCTCGCCTTCCGGCAGCCTCCAAGACTTGTTGACGACCATGCCGTGCTCCACCAGCTCCAGCACGTCGTTCTCTATCACCATGGAGGGGAGGAAGTCCCCCTGGATCCAGCCCGCCGGCAACGCCCGCTGCCGCCGCTGAGTGGAGGCCGCCCCCTTCTTCTTCTTCTTCGCCTCGAGCTTGCTGGTCTGCCCCTTCGTCATGGCGAGGGTGACGGATCCGCAGAGGACGAGGGGAATGAGGTGGCTAGAGGTGTGCAGGGAGTTGCGGGGAGGCGAGATCGATGGGAGGAAGACGAGCCGCGCAATAGGAAGGCCACCGGGAAGGCTTTAATAGGCCTCCGACTGAGTCACCTACAGGTGGGCCCAAGATCTTAACCTCCCAACCGACTGCTGCAAGATTAGTGGAGAAGATCGCGACATGGTAATCGAGGAGGCGAAATCTTCTCGATGGCGATGTCGTCATCCCCGCTGAGCGCGCGGCAACAGAAATTTGAGAATCCTAGAAAATCTGGTGTTGTCAGTATGACCGGTCACGTTGAAAGATTTCGCGAAAACAATCGGTCCCTCACGGTTCGTTTCGCTTGCTTATTCACTCGGATCACTAGCCGCAAAGATAAAATGGATCGAGGCAGACAACGCTAAGATCACCTCAATACCAGTTGGCTCCAAACTCCGGACATCACTTCATCGTTCCAACCCCGATCCATTCGGGGACTAATGATGGGGTTATAGTCCCAGGGTAGGGTCATAGGTCTGCCCTATAGGTCCTACCCAAGGACTACCCTTCATAGAGGACAAGGCCCTTAGACAGTTCCGACTGAACTAAGGACGCCCCCATCATCCAGTCGGCGACGATCGACTCGGAGCATATCTAACGTACCGACTAGAATCCACTCTGTACGTCGTAACCTCCCAGGAGGGCAACGGTCATACATTTTCATACACCATAACTAGAATTTAAGGCTTACGTTACCAGTAACGCCACCGTTTACTCGCCACTACTCCACCCCTGTCCACCGGACCATTATGAAGGGCAGCACACTCTATATAAGCCACCCTTCACCACTGGTACAGGGGTTGGCACTTGCTATAATCCCTTAATACAGTCGACACAAAGCTCCCCAGAGCACTGAGACGTAGGGCTTTTACCTCCACCGTAGAGGAGCCTGAACTCATACATCCTCGCCGTAGCTAAGGCTCTGCCCATATACTTTCGTACCCCATACTTCTACTGTCAGACTTATACCCACGACAGTACCCAAGCGTCGGTCCACCCACATATCAAACTATCAAAGTAACGAACCTGAATCGTATGAACATGATGAAACTAGCATGACAGAAATTCCCGTGTGTCCTCGGGAGCGTTTTCCTCCTATAAGACTTTGTTCAGGCTTGTGCCTTGCTACAAAAGGGATTGGGCCACTTGCTGCACCATTGCTACTACTTGTTACTTGTTACTTTTTTCTTGCTACGTTTCACCTCGCTACACCATCACTTGTTACCGCTACTTTCAGTGTTTGAAGTTATTACCTTGCTGAAATCCGTTTATCAGAGCCTTCTGCTGCTCGTTGGGTTCGACACTCTTACTTATCGAAAGGACTACGAGTGATCCCCTATACATGTGGGTCATCAAGACTCTTTTCTGGCGCCGTTGCCGGGAGTGAAGCGCCTTTGGTAAGTGGAAATTGGTAAGGAAACATTTATATACTGTGCTGAAATTTATTGTCACTTGTCACTATGGAAACTGTTCCTTTGAGGAGTTTGTTCGGGGTATCTTCACCACGAACGGAAGCACGAGGAGTTGTTCCTCAACCTGAGGTACCTACTGAAAATATCTTTTATGAAATTCCTTCGGGTATGCTTGAGAAACTGCTCGCTAATCCATTTACACGAGATGGATCTTCACATCTAGACTTGCATCTAATCTATGTAGATGAAGTTTGTGGTTTATTTAAGCTTGCAGGTTTGCCCGAGGATGAGGTAACGAAGAAAGTCTTTCCTTTATCTTTGAAGGATAAGGCGTTGACATGGTATAGGCTATGTGATGATACTGGATCATGGGGCTACAATCGGTTGAAATTGGAATTTAATCAAAAGTTCTATCCTACGCATTTAGTACATCGTGATCAGAACTTTATTTATAACTTTTGGCCTCGTGACAGGGAAAGCATAGCTCAAGCTTGGGGGAGGCTTAAATCAATGCTATATTCATGCCCCAATCATGAGCTCTCGAGAGAAATCATCACTGAAAACTTTTATGCTCGGCTTTCTCATGGAGATCGTACCATGCTTGACACTTCTTGTACCAGTTCTTTTATGAAGAAGGATATTGATCACAAGTGGAATTTATTGGACAGAATCAAACGCAATTCTGAAGATTGGGAGCTGGAGGAAGGTAAGGAGTTAGGTATGAATTTCCAGTTTGATTGCGTTAAATCTTTTGTTGAGACAAACACTTTTAGAGATTTTAGCGCTAAGTATGGACTTGACTCTAAGATAGTAGCTTCTCTATGTGAATCTTTTGCTGCTCATGTTGATCTTCCCAAAGAGAAGTGGTTTAAATATCATCCTCCTGTAGAAAGCAACATAGCCAAAACCGATCTAGTTGAGGAGAAAGTCATTGCTTTTAGTGATCCTGTTGTTCCTTGTGCTTACACTGAGAAACCACCATACCCTGCTAGGATAAAGGATTATTCTAAAGCTCCAACTGTGATACGTAGGGGTTACATTAGACCACTTGCACCCCCTGAGGAGATTAGAGTTGAACCTAGTGTTGCTATTATCAAATATCTCTTAGCCGAAGACATAGATGGGCATGTTATCAAATTCTATGAGGACTCCGCTAGAATTGCTAAACCTCACGCGAAAGACAAATACGGACCTGTAGTTGGCCTGCCCGTTGTTTCTGTCAAGATAGGAGATCACTGTTACCATGGTTTATGTGATATGGGAGCTAGTGTTAGTGCAATACCCCGTTCTCTATATGATGAAATCAAAGATGAGATTGCACCGGCTGAGTTAGAACCCATTGAGGTCACTATTACGCTAGCTAATAGAGACACTATCTGCCCTCTGGGAATTGTGAGAGACGTAGAAGTCCTGTGTGGTAAGACGAAGTATCCTACTGATTTCCTCGTCCTTGGTACTACACAAGATAACTTTTGTCCCATCATATTCGGTAGACCCTTTCTCAACACTGTCAATGCTCACATTGATTGCATTAAGCAGACTGTCACTGTTAGTTTCGAGAGTGTGTCTCATGAATTTAACTTCTCCAAGTTTGGAAGACAACCCCATGAAAGAGAGTCGTCTGGTAGGGATGAAATCATTGCTCTTGTCTCTATTGCCGTACCTCCTACAGATCCTTTAGAGCAATATCTGCTTGAGCATGAAAATGATATGCATATGGAGGAGAGAGATGAGATAGATAAAATTTTCTTAGAACAATATCATATTCTCAAGAATAATCTGCCTGTTGAACTGCTTGGGGATCCTCCCCCACCAAAGGGTGATCCTATGTTCGACCTTAAACAGTTTCCTGATACTCTTAAGTATGCCTATCTTGATGAGATGTAGATATATCCTGTTATTATTAGTGCTCTCCTCTCAGAGCAAGAAGAGAAGAAGTTACTAAAAATTCCGAGGAAGCACCGTGCTGCTATTGGATATACTCTTGATGATCTTAAGGGTATTAGTCCTACTCTATGTCAGCACAAGATTAAAACCGATCCTGACTTTAAACCAGTTGCTGATCATCAAAGGAGATTAAATCCTAAGATGAAAGAGGTCGTTAGAAAAGAAATATTAAAGCTTGTGGAAGCAGGAATCATTTATCCTGTTGCTCATAGTGATTGGGTAAGTCCAGTACATTGCGTACCTAAGAAGGGAGGTATCACTGTCGTTCCTAATGATAAGGATGAACTAATCCCACAAAGAATTATTACCGGCTATAGAATGGTGATAGACTTTTGGAAACTGAACAAGGCAACCAGGAAAGATCATTATCCTTTGCCGTTTATCGACCAAATGCTAGAAAGGCTATCAAAACACACACACTTCTGCTTTCTAGACGGTTATTCAGGTTTCTCGCAAATACTTGTTGCACAATCTGATCAGGAGAAAACTACTTTCACCTGCCCCTTCGGTACCTTTGCCTATAGACGTATGCCTTTTGGCTTATGCAATGCACCTGTCACCTTCCAAAGATGTATGATGGCTATATTCTCCGACTTTTGTTAAAAGATTGTCGAGGTTTTCATGGATGACTTCTCTGTTTACGGGTCTTCCTTTGATGATTGCCTCAGCAACCTTGATCGAGTCTTACAGAGATGCGAAGATACCAACCTCATCTTGAACTGGAAGAAGTGCCACTTTATGGTTAATGAAGGTATCGTCTTAGGACACAAAATTTGTGATAAAGGCATTGAAGTTGATAAGGCTAAGGTTGATGCAATTGAGAAAATGCCTTGCCCACCGATATCAGAGGTATACGAAGTTTCCAGGTCATGCTGGTTTCTATAGAAGGTTCATTAAAGACTTCTCTAAGATTTCTAGGCCTCTTACCAACCTCTTGTAGAAGGATGTACCTTTTGTTTTTTATGAGGATTGTGAGGAAGCTTTCGAAATACTTAAGAAGGCTTTGATAACCGCACCTATTGTTCAACTACCTGACTGGAACTTGCCCTTTGAAATCATGTGGGACGCTAGTGATTATGATGTTGGTGTTGTTCTAGGACAAAGAGTTGATAATAAGTTGAATGTCATTCACTATGCTAGTAAAACTCTAGACAATGCCCAAAGAAACTATGCCACTATGGAGAAGGAATTTTTAGTAGTCGTGTTTGCATGTGAAAAATTGAGATCTTACATAGTTGACTCCAAAGTCACTATTCACACTCATCATGCTGCTATTAAGTACCTTATGGAGAAGAAGGACGCTAAGCCTAGGCTGATCAGATGGGTTCTCCTGCTACAGGAATTTGGTTTGCACGTCGTTGACCGAAAGGGTGCTGATAACCCTATAGCAGATAACTTGTCTAGGCTAGAGAATGTCCTTGATGACCCACTACCTATTGATGATAGCTTTCCAGATGAGCAATTAAATGTCATCCGCACTTCACATAGTGCACCGTGGTATGCTGATTACGCAAACTATATCGTAGCCAAATACATACCACCCAGTTTCACCTATCAGCAAAAGAAGAAATTCTTCTTTGATCCGAGACACTACTTTTGGGATGATCCTCACCTTTATAAGGAGGGAGTAGATGGTGTTATTAGACGTTGTGTACCTGAACATGAACAGGGATAGATCTTGCAGAAGTGTCAATCCGAAGCCTATGGAGGACACCACGCTGCAGATAGAACTGCCCATAAGGTATTGCAATCAGGTTTCTATTGGCCCACTCTCTTCAAGGATGCTCGTAAGTTTGTCTTGTCGTGTGACGAATGCCAAAGAATAGGGAACATCAGTAAGCGTCAAGAAATTCCTATGAACTACTCACTTGTCATTGAACCATTTGATGTCTGGGGCTTTGATTATATGGGACCTTTCCCGATTTCCAATGGGTACACTCACATGTTAGTGTCTGTGGATTACGTCACTAAGTGGGTAGAAGCTATCCCCACTAAAAATGCTGATCACCACACCTCTATTAAGATGCTTAAAGAAGTCATTTTCCCAAGATTTGGAGTCCCTAGATATCTGGTGACTGATGGCGGTTCACACCTCATTCATGGTGTTTTCCGCAAGATGCTAGCTAAGTATGATGTCAACCATAGAGCTGCATCTCCTTACCATCCTCAATCTAGTGGTCAAGTGGAGTTGAGTAATAGGGAGATCAAATTGATCCTACAAAAGACAGTCAATAAATCTCGAAAAGAATTGGTCTAGCAAACTTGACGATGCACTATGGGCTTATAGGACTGCTTATAAGAATCCCATGGGCATGTCACCGTATAAAATGGTTTACGGTAAGGCCTGTCATTTACCTCTTGAGCTGGAACACAAAGCTTATTGGGCAATCAAAGAGCTCAACTTTGATTTCAAACTTGCCGGTGAGAAGTGGTTGTTTGATATCAGCTCATTAGATGAATCGAGGGCCCTGGCATATGAGAATGCCAAGTTGTTCAAGGAAAAGGTTAAGAGATGGCACGACAAACGAATACAGAAACGAGAGTTCAATGTAGGTGATTATGTCTTGCTATACAATTCTCGTTTGAGATTCTTTGTAGGCAAGCTTATCTCTAAATGGGAAGGTCCTTATGTTATCGAGGAAGTATATCGTTCCGGTGCCATCAAAATCAATAACACGGAAGGAAATTTTCCTAGAGTGGTAAATGGGCAAAGAATCAAGCATTACATCTCTGGTACTCCCATAAATGTTGAGACCAATATCATCAATGTCATAACTCCAGAGGAGTACATAAGGGGTGTTTATCAGCCCGGTTTAGACCCTGAAAACGAAGAGGTATCTTTTTCGGTAAGAAATTGGACTCCGATGCTTTTCCAATAGGAAATTTCCTCCGTTTTGGAATTTTTGGAAAATTAGAAAAATAAAAAGTAGTACGAGAGCGCACGAGGCGGCCACAAGCCCTGCCACCGCCCCTGCCCCCTGGTGGCGGAGGGCAAGCTTGTGGGCACCTCGCGTGCCTCCCGGACTCCGTTTTCTTGCGGAGCACTCCTTCTGGTCCAGAAAAAAAATCAATATATATTCGGCCGAAGGTTTTGATCTTCGTATCGCACACTTTTCCTCTGTTTTTGTTTCGAGCTTGTTGTCTGGAGCAGATTTAGAGCAAAGATGTCTCAGGAATTTGTTGGGGAGAATGATCTTCACCAAGTTCATGAGGAAGTAGATGCTGATCTGAAAAGAGTAGAAGTCACAGAAGCCAGGGATCAAGCTAAGGAGAAAACCCAAGCTAGGGAGGAAGTTCAACCTATATTGAACATTGAAGACGTTGAAGGAGTGGATTTTCTCCAACCCTTCCTTTACGTGCTGTCTCCATCCTTGATTGAACTCTTGAGGTTTTGCGAAACAACTCGTGCTCGCAATATTTCCCTTTCTCGTGAAGTTGTTTTGCTGGAAAACCATGTCACAGTTCTCAAAGGTATAAATCAAAGATTGATAGCTCTCTTGGAATCGAAAGCAACAACAACACCACCCCCACCACCAAAGGAAGACAACTAAGCATTGGTATGGGCAATCCCCTTGGCTTCTGCCAAGCTTGGGGGAGTTGCCCTGGTATCGTATCACCTTTATGTCTTTTGATTTTACCTTTGTTTTAGTTCTTTCCTTTTCAGTTTTTATTTCTTCTCTTAGAGGAATAAGTCTTTAGTGTTTAGTTTGAGTCTTTTGCTTTTGTCTCTCCCCCGATGTATTCGAGCTTATGAGCTATATAATAAAGAGTATCTTAGTCAAGGGCTTTGCTTTGTGCCATGATCAATAGTATGAAAAGAACGATAGCATGAAAGATCATGAGACGATCTTATGGAAAGTGATAACTTCACTTATGACACGTATGATGATTGAAACTTGTTGAGAATAAATCAACATAGACCTCAGTCATTGTTGCAATTAATAAGAAGTAATAAGGAAAGAGAGGTTCACATATAAATATATCATCTTAGACACTTTTTACAATTGTGAGCACTCACCAAACTATTACATGCTTAGGAGTAGATGTTGGACAAGGAAGACAATATAATGAATTGTGTTTGCTTGGTTCCAAACAATGTTATATGACTAGAGATCCCTTAGCATGTGACAATTGCTTCCACCTCATATCAGCCAAAACTCCCGCACCAAGTAGAGATACTACTTGTGCATCCATAAAACTCCAACCTAGTTTTGCCATGAGAGTCCACCATACCTACCTATGGATTGAATAAGATCCTTCAAGTAAGTTGTCATCGGTGCAAGCAATAAAAAATTGCTCTCTAATATGTATGATCTATTAGTGTGTGGAAAATAAGCTTTGTACGAACCTGTGATGAGGAAGACATAAAAGCGATAGACTGCATAATAAAGTTCTTTATCACAGGAGGCAATATAAAGTGACGTTCCTCCGCACTAAGAGGACACACATTCAAACCTCAAAACCGCATGACAACCTCTGCTTCCCTCTGCGAAGGGCCTATCTTGTACCTTTACTTTTTGCCCTTGTAAGAGTCATGGTGATCTTCACCAATTCCCTATTTTTCCTTTGTCTTGGCTACTGTCACATTCTTGGGAAAGATCTATATTCATATATCAACTTGGAGTTGAGTACTTATGCTTTATTATTGTTGACTTTACCCTTGAGGTAAATTGTTGGGAGGCAAAACTATAAGCCCCTATCTTCCTCTGTGTCCAGCTGAAACTTTGACACCATGAGTACCACGTGAGTTGTAACAATTGTGGAAAACAAAAGAGATGATTGAGTATGTGGGTTTGCCTTACAAGCTCTTATTTGACTCTTTCTGATGTTGTCATAAGTTGCAATTGTTTCAATGACTTTGGACTGTTGTTGGTTACTTCTCGGTAAGGTTTTTGCTTCATGCTTTGCTTTGTGAAGGAATTGTTACTTTCCCATAAGAATCTTTTTGATGTATTGCTGTCCTATGTGTGATCATGATGCCCTCATGTCTGTATTATGTTTTATCGACACCTTCGTCCCTAAACATGTGGACATGTTTATGCAACTTGGTTTTTGCTTGAGGACAAGCAAGGTCTAAGCTTGGGGGAGTTGATACGTCCATTTTGCATCATGCTTTCATGTTCATATTTATTGCTTTATGGGCTGTTATATTACTTTGTGGTACCATATTTATGCCTTTTCTCTCTTATTTTGCAAGGTTTATTCGAAGAGGGAGAATTTAGGCAGCTGGAATTCTGGACTGGAAAAGGAGCAAATCTTAGTCCACTATTCTGCACATCTCCAAATGCCCTGAAAAGTTGGGGTGGATTTTTTTGGGATTATATAACAAATACTGGGCGAAAGAAGTACCAGAGGGGGGCTGCGAGGGTTCCAGAAGCCATGCCACCACCACCCCCCTGGTGGCGGAGTGGGGGCTTGTGGGCTCCCTGATGGCCCACTAGCCCCCTTCTTTTGCTATATGAAGGGTTTTGGTCCAGAAAAAATCATTCGGGAGCTTTTTCGTGGTTTCGCCGCCGCCACGAGGCGGAACTTGAGCAGATCCAATCTAGAGCTCCGGCAGGACGATCCTGCCGGGGAAACTACCCTCCCGGAGGGGGAAATCGTCGCCATCGTCATCACCAACACTGCTCTCGTCGGAGGGGAGGCATCTTCATCAACATCTTCATTAGCACCATCTCCTCTCCAATCCCTAGTTCATCTCTTGTAACCAATCTCCGTCTCACGACTCCGATTGGTACTTGTAAGGTTACTAGTAGTGTTGATTACTCTTTGTAGTTGATGCTAGTTGGATTACTTGGTGGAAGAGTTTATGTTCAGATCCTTGATGCTATTCATTACACCTCTGATCATGATTATGATTATGCTTGGTGAGTTGTTACTTTTGTTCCTCAGGACATGGGATAAGTCTTGCTGATAATAGTCATGTGAATTTGATATTCGTTCGGTATTTTGATATGTTGTATGTTGTTTTTCCTCTAGTGGTGTTATGTGAACGTTGACTACATAACACTTGACCATACTTGGGCCTAGAGGAAGGCATTGGGGAGTAGTAAGTAGATGATGGGTTGCTGGAGTGACAGAAGCTTAAACCCCAGTCTTTGCGTTGCTTCGTAAGGGGCTAATTTGGATCCACTAGTTTAATGCTATGGTTAGACTTTGTCTTAATTCTTCTTTTGTAGTTGCGGATGCTTGCGAGAGAGGTTAATCATAAGTGGGATGCTTGTCCAAGTAAGGCCAGTACCCAAGCGTCGGTCCACCCACATATCAAACTATCAAAGTAACGAACGCGAATCATATGAACATGATGAAACTAGCATGACAGAAATTCCCGTGTGTCCTCGGGAGTGGTTTTCCTCCTATAAGACTTTGTTCAGGCTTGTCCCTTGCTACAAAAGGGATTGGGCCACTTGCTGCACCGTTGCTACTACTTGTTACTTGTTACTTTTTGCTTGCTACGTTTCACCTCGCTACACCATCACTTGTTACGGCTACTTTCAGTGCTTGCAGTTATTACCTTGCTGAAATCCGTTTGTCAGAGCCTTCTGCTCCTCGTTGGGTTCGACACTCTTACTTATCGAAAGGACTACGATTGATCCCCTATACTTGTGGGTTATCACAGCACAGGGCGTTGATTGAGCCAGATGGCGAGAAGTAAGTTGATATATATTATGTACCTTATATCATTATATTTCACCAAGTAGCTAATGTCTTTGCCTTATCATTATGTAAGGGGTGGAATTACCCGGAGAATACCCGGAATCCAAACTGCCTCCTTGGTGCTTTACTTAGGGAGCACTTCCCCGGGATAGTGTAGTTGCCCAGTGAGGGTATGGTTCCCGAGCCAGGACTCAAGTAGGAGCACTACCAAGCCGCTCTGCTCCCGGAAAACACACATGTGAATGGTGTTGTTTGCGTGAGCGTGGCCGACAAGGTGTTGGCTGATTTTTGGGTAACTATTATTTTACCCAATAAAAAGTATACAATGTTATATCTTGTTATTTCCTTCCAAATCATTTCACTATTCATCTATGCATCTATATGGCATAATTGCAGAGTTACTTTAGGGTCGAGGAGGGGACACAGGAGGCGGCCAAGAAGAACCACGTGAAAGAGTGCAAGAGTTTATTGAATAACACGAGGCACGAGCTGCATGTTCAGGCCTTTCAAGATTGGTACGCCAAGCAAGGGGAGCCGAAGACGAAGGCTGAATGTCGAAAGATTTACCTTGATAAGACCGAGTACATGGAGGTACGTACATTCCTTACTTATATTCTTTATTAGTTTTGTTAGGGCTAGTTAGGTCTATTTAGTTATAATACTTAGTTTCATTCTTCAATAACTTACATTCATAGGTGCCCCCGAGATGGTTGGACGATAAGATGGATTGTTGGGAGATGAAAGTGGACATGTGGTGCATAGAGGCTTGGTTGAGCACCCACACTGTAGCCAAGGACCGTCGTGCCCAATTGGTTGGTGTGCCACACCACCAAGGCAATGCCAACATCAAGCAATACGCCAAAAAATGGGTATGTGTGCCCTGTTTTGTTTCATCAATAATTCATTCGTTCATGATTTTTGTTGTACTAATATTTTGTCTTTTCTTGTAGGCCAAACACAATAACCAGCCTGAGCCTCAGGGATACGCCACGGTTAGCATGGCCCATAAGGGCTTGTACAAGACGGCGAAGGCATATTCTGAGGGGGACGAGTCATCGGTGTACACAAGACTGTCCACCTACAACAAGATGACGTCTTATTTTGAGGTGGTCAAACAGCTGCGCGGGCCTGACTTTGACCCGAGCCAGAATCCTATCGATCCAGAGGCGTTGATGATCTCTGGTGGCGGTAAGAGTCATGGCACGCTGGCCATGTGTGATGGCTTCGTCCCTATCACTGAGACTCTATCTCAGATCAAGGCGAGGCAAACTAGCTCTGCTCCTGTAATACGGCAACGCACGAGGCCAGTTGATCTTGCCATCGAGGTTAGTTTTCTTCATTATTTTTTCGTTCATTTGTCCCTGGATGGATGCTGAAAATTCCTTTTGAGGAGTGGTTGCAGGCTGCACTTGAGAAGGAGAGGGAGGCCACCAGGCTCTTGTTGGAGGAGAGGGATCAAAATACGCAGAGGTTGCTTGAGGAGGAGAGGGCACACAATAATGCCCATGCGAAGGCCATGCACGACTTCGTTGTGGTAAGTCAGTTGTGTGAGAAGCAAGGCTATGTGTGAGAAGCAACAAGGCTATTTATTTTACTCCTCGAAAACTAATTTGCAGGCTATGTGTGAGAAGCAAGGTTTGCCGCCCCCTCCGCCGATGCCTTCTCCGGTGGGAACGGTGAGTTCCCTTTCAATGACCAACCTTGCACGGTCTTATACCATTGTCTGTCGCCGTGCTAACCACATATTTTAACTCTTGCCTTGTTGCAGCATCATTCCAGAGTTGAATCCCACGATCCCGTTACTTCTCCTGATGAGAGCCCTAGCAACCCAGCAACCAACCGAGATGGTGCTTATCCTCCGTGATTTGGCATTCGGTAAGTTATTCCTCTCCTTCTTATTCTTCTTATTGTTTAGCTCAACTTAGATTATGACATGCTTTAGTTAGCTTAGTAAATTCTAGTTAGGCAAAAAATTGCATAATTAGCTTACTTACCTAAAAAATTACATAATTAGCTTACTTACCTCAAAAATGACATAATTACTTGATAACTCAAAAAATAGCATAATTAGTTGATATTAGAGCTCAGAAATGACTTAATTAGTTTAGAAAGTTTAAAAATAAACTAGAAGAGAAGAACAAAGAAGAGATGAAGAAATAAGAGAAGAAGAAAGAGGAGAAAAAGATAGAATAAGAAGAACAAATCTTCTTATTCTTTCTTTTTCTCTTCTTTCTTTTTCTCCATCTTCTTCTTCTTGTTGTTCTTCTTGTTCTTCTTGTTCTTCTTCTTCTTCTTCCACTTCTTTTTCTAATTACTTAGCTTAATTTAGATCACTTATTTCTTATTGTATTCTTCTAATTGTTTATCGCTAGATTCTTATTCTTCTTCTCATTATGCAGATTTTGATAAAGCAGCATGGCATATGGATGGATGCTCCAGGGACTGTACTCATGTAGTCTTAGATGAACTTTGTAATGCACTTGTATTTGCGGATGCACTTGTGATGCTTTGTAATACTTCATGATCTTGTTTGCACTTTAATTACATATATTGGTGTTGTTTGCACTTTGTGATGCACTTGTGGTGCTGTTTAGGGCCTGGGAATATATATATATATTTATTTATTTGTATCTATGTTTTGCAAATGCAGGGAATTAATAGAAAACAAATATAAAAAAGCAGAGAGGGTCTCTGCCGTCAGCTTACTGCGGCAAAGCCTATGCCATCGGTGGGCTGACGGCAAAGGAGGACACGTGGCGACAGCCTGTGTAACCTGGCAACTGTGAGAATACCAATTTTTCCCAGGTTTTCGGCTTTGCCGTCAGCTATATGCCAGCTGACGGCAAAGAGGGGACCCACATGTCAGTGCTGCCAGCATCCCTAACACGTATGGCCCACCAGAAGTACACTTTGCCGTCAGCCCGCGTCCAGCTGACGGCAAAGCCTGCCGTTAACCCTCTAACGGGGCTCGGCTTGCGCTGTTGCCATCATTTCTCTGTGCCGTCAGCCCGTGCCACAAAGCTGACGGCAAAGGCTTTCCCGTCGGTCGATTGTCAGCTAACGGCAAAGAAGGTGATTGCCGATAAAATCGTGGATGGCTTCTTTGTCGACGGAACCCTGATGGCAAAGCCTTTGCCGTCGGTTAAACAGGCCTTTGCCGTCAGCTCTGGCTAATGGTTAAACATGCCTCGGCTATCATGCACTACACATGGCGTGCCACGTTGCAATTTTCCTACCGGCATCTTTTCCGCGTTAGAAATCTACAACAGGTGAATGGCTTAGACGAACATATTTTTTTCTCATAGTTTTCACGAGAAATGCAGGTCTGGATGTAGCGGTACCTGCGCGTGCGCCATTTTTTAGAGGAAAAGCGATATGGGACTCCCTGGTTTTATTGCAGGAACGAAACTATTGCATACATCGGCTCTCTAAGAGGAGCGGTTCAAAAGAAAAGCAAGATCAAAGGAACAATTTTTAAGCCCCACAAGGAGGGGGAAACAAGAACTCTGATAGACAAGCCATGCGA
This sequence comes from Hordeum vulgare subsp. vulgare, assembly GCF_904849725.1. Taxonomy (NCBI): domain Eukaryota; kingdom Viridiplantae; phylum Streptophyta; class Magnoliopsida; order Poales; family Poaceae; genus Hordeum; species Hordeum vulgare. Next base: position 484,969,030 of record NC_058519.1, read on the forward strand.
GAAAAAACTACTGCCCGCAGGTGATCTCCCACATAGATTTCCTCGTCCTGAGCGGCCGCGCAGATGGAGCCTAAGGAGACCAGCAGGCCACCAGGGTGGAATTGGGGCTAGCGACGAAGGACTGGTCTTCAACGACTTTCTTCTTCACAGGAGATCTGGTGATTGAGTCATCAGCAATCTTGAGCTTGTCCCACGGATCAGTTGCGAGGGAGTTGTGCCATGCAGGGTCAGCCATTTGTGATGACCAATGGCTTCCTCAAGTATTCCTTCAGTTTTGTTGCAAAGGTCGAGAGTCTCTCCCGGGGCAGATCCGGAGACAAAATGCTCCAAGCTTTGATCATGGACAGTAGCCCCTTCAGGACCTAATGAACAGAGAGCCACGTGGCGTTATTGAAAATCATAGAGTTCATATAATTCCAAAGACACCACATAACAACAGCATGATACGTCTCAAACGTATCTATAATTTTTGATGGTTTCATGCTGTTATCTTGTCAACTTTGGATGTTTTATGTACCTTTTATATCTTTTTTGGGACTAACTTATTGATTCAGTGCCAAGTGCCAGTTCTTGTTTTTTCTGTGTTTTTGACTCTTTTCAGATCTGATATTGGAACGGAGTCCAAACCGAATAAAATCCCCGAAATTAATTTTTCTAGAACGGAAGATGATCACGGGACTTGAGGGCCAAGGCAGGAGAGCCACAGGGGGGCCACAAGCCCTGTTGCCGCCACCAGGGGGCGGCGGCTACTAGGCTTGTGGCCTCCCTGGCGCCCCCTGACCTAGCTCCTTCGCCTATATATTCCCTAAAATCCAGAAAAAATAGGGGAATCCACGAAAACACTTTTCCGCCGCCACAAGCTTCCGTTTCCGCGTGGTCTCATCTGGAGACCCTTCCCGGTGCCCTGCCGGAGGGGACTTTGGTGTTGGAGGGCTTCAACATCAAAATCATCGCCTCTCCAATGACTCGTGAGTAGTTCACTTCAGACCTACGGGTTCGTAGTTAGTAGCTAGATGGCTTCTTCTCTCTCTTGGATCTTCAATACAAAGTTCTCCATGATCTTCATGGAGATCTATCCGATGTAATCCTTTTTGGCGGTGTGTTTGTCGAGATCCCTCAATTGTGGATTTGTGATCAGATTATCTATGAATTATATTTGAGGCTTTGCTGATTTCTTATATGCATGATTTTATATCCTTGTAAGTCTCTCCGAGTCTTGGGTTTTGTTTGGCCAACTAGATCTACGATTCTTGCAATGGGAGAAGTGCTTGGTTTTGGGTTCATACCGTGTGGTGACCTTTCCCAGTGACAGAAGGGGCAGCAAGGCACGCATCGTATTGTTGCCATCAAGGGTAACAAGATGGGCTTTTACCGTTGATATGAGATTGTCCATCTACATCATGTCATCTTGCTTAAGGCGTTACTCTGTTCTCATGAACTTAATACACTAGATGCACGCTGGATAGCGGTCGACGTGTGGAGTAATAGTAGTAGATGTAGAAAGTATCGGTCTACTTGTTTTGGACGTGATGCCTATAGATATAATCATTGCCTTAGATAACGTCACGACTTTGCGCGGTTCTATCAATTGCTCGATAGTAATTCGTTCACCCACCGTCTACTTGCTTTCATGAGAGAAGCCACTAGTGAACACTACGGCCCCCGGGTCTATTCACAACTATCATTTCCACTTTCGCTTCTACTTTGCTTTGTTTCTTTTTTGCTTTCAGTTCTCACTTGGCAAACAATCTATAAGGGATTGACAACCCCTTCATAGCGTTGGGTGCAAGCTCTTTGTGTTTGTGCAGGTACTTGTGACAATCCTTCACTGGATCGATACATTGGTTCTCAAAACTGAGGGAAATACTTACCGCCGCTGTGCTACATCACCCTTTCCGCTTCGAGGGAACACCAACGCAAGGCTCCAAGGCCACAGGGGAATCCTTTGCATATTTGCCAAGGAAGTCCCTAAAGGTGTAGCCGTAGCAGAAGGATTCCTGGTGCCGTTGCTGAGGACTGTCAAGACAAGAATAGTCTCCCGTCAACACGCTTATTTCTGGCACCGTTGGAAGGACTTTTGTTGCAGTAGCACAGCACTAGTGGTATTGAGAGCAGAGTTTCTGTTATGAGAAACCCAAAATCTAGCAAGTGATTCAAAATCACCACCAAGATGGATGTTAAAGTGCTCACAAACTAAAGGCCAAATGTTCCTAGCTACAATGGAGTCAAAGAATAGATGGTGAATAGACTCATTTTGAGAGAAAAACACATAATCAAGGGGTTTTATTATGTGTCTTTTCCGAAGATTGTCTCTAGTCATTAGTTTATTGTGAGTTAACAACCAAAGAAGCACATGAATCGTGGGAGGAACTTTCCACACTGCAGGGAGAAACACAGGTGGCACACCTCTAAAGTTAATAACATGGTAAAGGGAGCTAGCAGAATATTGTCCCTCATTTTCTAGTTTCCAGATCAATGCATCAGTGTCATTAGACAGATAAATGCTCTTGGCAATCTCAACTAGTTGGTACCAGCACTCCATAAGAGAGTCATCAAAGTTCCTTATAAATGATAATTTTAATTGATGCCCATCCCAAACTTCACCAATTGATTTTGATTGTTCATTACAATAGAATAAACCTGCGAGAATTGAGTTGCTAGAGGGGAAGTACCAAACCAAGTATCTTCCCAAAATATATTTTTTTCACCATTACCTACTTTCCATCTATATTCAAATTTCAGAGTTTGGATAATACTTCTAATCCCTTTCCAGAATCTAGAAATTTTTTGAGTCTGAGGAGAGCAGAAAAGATTAGGTTTCTCAGGATTATACTTATGATCTATAATCTTTTTCCAAGGTTTACCATCCCATTCATAATATCTCTTAACCCAAGAGCCTAACAAGCACAGGTTCAACTCTTGAAGGTTAGGTGTCCCAAGTCCTCCATATTCTTTCCTCAAGGAGACTAATCCCCAATTTGCTAAGTATAATTTTGTGTGGCCTTCAAAGTCATTCCACACGCAGTTAGCCATCTGGGAATTAATCATTCTATAGCCCATTTAGGGAATTTAAAAAGGAAAGCAAATAGATGGGGATGCTGGCTAAGCAAGCTTGAATGAGAATAAACCTACCTCTCTAAGAGAGGAGTTTCCCTCTCCATCCAGCAATCTTTTCAGGATTTTATCAGTGAGAGGCTGAATATCGTCTCTGCTAAGCTTATCATGGTGGAGAGGGATTCTAAGATATTTAATAGGGAATTTACCACCATACACTCTAGGGCAGTGAGGAAGCTTTGAAATTCAACCTCCTCAACATAATGGGAATAAGCTCACTTTTAGAGTAATTAATCCTCATCCCAGAAACTTGTTCAAAGCAAGTAAGAGCTACTTTTAGGTTTTTGGCATGAGCAAGGTCCACATCTATAAACAAGATTGTGTCATCGGCAACAAATGGAGGCCCTTATTAGTATGTCACCTCTAGAGCCAGAGGTAGAAGATGGAGGGAAGAAAGATAGAGTGTGCTCCTTTCACTTAGATTACAGCCAACTTTGCTCATTGTCCTCAGGACACCAATGACGTTGTGATCAAGATGGCGATGTGGTATGTTATCTCTAGGACTATCTTCGCTGGCAGAAGTGGCAAGAAAGCTCAATGGATGTGGTTGAAGGCGTTGACAGTTTTTGACCATAACTTCAGCTAGGGGTCGGCCGCATTGGCCTACTTGTACCGACAGGTAATAAATTGTTCATAGTAACTTTTTGTTTGGCTTATACTTTTCCCATTAACTTATTCATGTTTGTCTTTACTTCTAGTTGGACAAAGCTTGTCATAGATCCACAAGAGACGACGAAATTGGTGGTTGGCTACTCGTACTTTCGGCATGGAGCTGGGAACGCCTTCCTGTTGGACGCCCTAGAGAGATAACGTTCAAGAACTGGGATGACCACGGCAACCATGTATGACTTCCCACCTGGTCTTACAAGCGGGGCGTGGTATCAGAGGTGACGAGCTATGTGAATATCTTGTACAAGAAATACACCAACAAGATGGATTTTCTTACCGCCGAGGAGGTAAACATCACTGACCTGACTCCCTAAATGAAAAGAAAAATGAATGGTGCCTTTTTGTGTTATGTTGTAGGTGGAATGGCAGCCATATGGTGTCGGGGAAAGCTTTGGGGATGCACACACGTTCCAGCTCAATCCAATATGCTTGCATGAAAAACATCTTTGGCTAATCCGGTGGCCACTGATATGAAATTGGGCGGTTGAGTTTCATCTCCCGCATCTTGTGTTGCATCAATCTGGGTTGTTTCAAGATCACCCGCCGGAGTGGGTGGACACAGGCGCACAACTTCATAGGTAACAAAGCATGAATGATAAAGAACTATGTTTGAGCTAAGTGTGGAGCGAGCTAATAATGAGGTATGTAAAAAGCAGGTTGCATAGGAGGAGGCAACGAAAGATCAAGGATTGGAATAAGCATCATAAGAAGTATGTAACCATGTTCGAGCAAAGTGTGGAGGAAGCTAGGAGTACGCCAGGAACCCGGGTCCGCGAGCATTATCCACTTGCGTTCAACAACTACGTTAGATGGTTTCAGGAGAATACTCAAGTGGAGATTTGCCCGCCGGCTTTTCACGAGGACATATTGGAAGATCCCACTTCATTCGATGAACTTGCCCATGGCGAATACAACAAGCTAATTCGCAAAGGGTACCAAACGCCTTTTGCTCCAGTGCTCAACTTTGTGGTAAGTGTGCTCCCCTATGTTATCTATGAACATTACTATACATCTTTGCTTGCCTTACATGTCATTTTTGTGTGATCATAGTGTGCAGAGATCAAGAAATAAGCTGATGAAACCGAGGCTATTCTAGACACAACACATAGAGGGGAAAAAGGGAGAATCTGCACTTTGACTTTTCATGAAGGTGTTGTGTCATAATTCACAGTTTGTCAATGAGTGCAACAGTTGGTACATTCCATATCTCATTCATCTTTCAATCTTATAGAAACAGGGCTAGAAGTTGCGTCTCTTATCCAACATTTTAGGTAGTCGTGACCCCAAATATTCAGAACCATCGAGATCCGGTTCATCCCATAGGAATACTCTAGAACATTCAAATACATCGGGAGCTCGTATGGACGATGTTGACATTACCTCAGCAGGTCATTTAGAGGATGATGTGTTCTTTTCGGAGATATGCCATACACATGTGTTCTTTCGAGAGGTATGTCATACCTTTTTGTGGCACCTTACTCTTACGCGTCACACAATCTTAGGCATGATACCTTTGGTTTTTTGTCGAGATCGTGTGACGCCTAAGAGTAAGGCGCCACAAAAATGTGCCACTCTGTGTTGCTGCGATATTTGGCATGTGTGAGGCCAATGTGAAGGGCGCCACACCATTTGGCTAGTGCAATGTCTAACTGTATGGCGCCACAAAAAGGTGCCACTCTCTGATGCTGTGATATTTGGCATGTGTGACGCCTATCTGAAGGGCGCCACACCATTTGGATAGTGCAACACCTAACTGTAAGGCGCCACAAAAAGTTGCCACTCTCTGTTGCTGCGAAATTGGGCATTTGTGACACCTATGTGAAGGGCGCCACACATGTTGGCTAGTGCAATGCCTCATGCACCATCGATGGTGCAAAGGGGCATGCCCAAGAATGACAATGTCAACCGCGTTAAGTATTCCTGGATGGCTATACGATATGACACAAATTTCCCTTTCAGATGGTAATACCTTGGTTCTCAAAAGAAGCAAGAACCATTCCCAGTTAATATTGTTCTCCTCCACAACCAAAGCAAAAGCCAAAGGCAACAACCGGTTATTGGCATCATTTCCCATTGCAACCAACAGAGTGTCCTTGAATTGTCCGGTCAAGAACGTGCCATCGATGGAGATGACAGGCCGACAGTGCGGAGAACCCCTCACACATTGCTCAAATGCCCAAAATGCACGGCCAAATACACGGACCGTCTTTCCATTGTGAATCCTTGTTTTCTCCTCGTACGGCTCGACCACATGAACCATGCCCAGGTTAGTAGTGGCAATAGATCCCAACAACCTAGGTATTCGGTTGTATGCTTGCTCCCAATCACCATACAACATCTTGAATGCGGATTGCTTCGCTTTCCATGCATTCTCGTATTTCACCTTGTTGTGAAAGAGGGCTTTCATAGGGTCTTGTACGCTTTTTATGCTCATTGTAGGAAGAGAGGAGATGGAGTTGGAAAGCCTGTAAGCGATGAACTCGGAAGTGAGTTGTGTGTGAGTCGGAAGTGCAATGCCTACGGCTAAGGCGTTACACTGCTGGGGGTGGGGGTGGGGTCGGACGCCAGCGTGGCCGGGTGTGTGGTGCCTACGGCTAAGGCATTACACAGTGTGGTGTGGTTCCTAAGAATTGGACGCCACACAGAAGGGTGAGCTAGGCGTTTTCTTTCAAACGCAGTCCAGTTTGTGAATTTTTTGGCCACTCGAATCAAATTTGTCGATTTTGCTAGTGATGGACGCCCGAACGCATGCTTCAATCATCGAGACGTGCAGAGCAAGCCGTGCACTGGCATACATGCAAGTGGCTGTGGTGATAAATTCCGTGATCGTAGGGGCAATGGAGTTGATGTAGATGCCTTCCGTGATCAATTCCCTCTCCGGCAGAATACTGGAAAAGGCTCCCAGATTGGATCTCTCGGGAACACAGGCTCTGATACGTCGCAAACGTAACTATAATTTCTGCTTGTTCCCTGATCTTTTGGGTGACATTGTTATATGTTTTTCTACACTTTTATATCTTTTTACACATATTTGGACTAACCTACTAACTCAGTGCACCCAGTGCCAGTTTCTGTCTCCCGATGTCTTTTTTCGCAGGGACTTTTACCCAAATTTCCAGAGTCCCAAAAATCCAGACAAAAATATATAAAAATCAGCGTAACGGAAGCTTATGGAACACCGAAGATGGGCAAGAGGGGAGCCAGGGGCTGCCCAGGCGGCCTAGCGGCGCGGCCTGGCCGCTCTGCGCGCCCATAGGTCGCCTGGGTGGGCCCCACCTCCTTTGACGCCCTCCTTTGGCCTATATTTACCCCTCCGATCGGAAACCTTCTAGCATATCCAGAATCGCGAATTTCTCCGTCGTTCCGCCACCGCAGCGCTTCCGAGATCGCGAGCGTCAGGAGGCCTCTTCCCGGCACCCTACCGGAGAGAGGATTGACCTCCGGGAGCTTATCCACCTCCATGGACGCTTCCCGAACGTGCCGTGAGTAGTTCTCCTTGGACCATGAGTCCATGACCAGTCTCCATGTGATGTCTTCTCTCCAATCTTGTGCTTCCATGATTAGCCCTTGTGAGATGCCCTACATGATCAAGGCATCTATGTAATTTTCCTGCTATTGCTATACTCGGTTTGTTGGGATCCGATGGATTATGAGATTATGTTCAGATTGTTATGAGTTGTATATTCGATTATCCTTTTATATTATGTTCTTTTAGTGATTCATGCATGTTCTCCGTTGTTCATTATTGCTTTGGCCGAGTAGTAGATTGTAACTCCAAGAGGCAGCATTATGCATTATTCTGGGTTCATGCCCCCTGATGTCTAGCTTGAGTGACAGAAACATGAGACTACGGGATGTGATGTTGCCACCAGGGAGAAAACAACGGTGCTTGTGACCATGGTTGCAAGGATTGTTTACCTTACGCATAGTTCGTTAATGCAGTTGTTCGTTGCTTTGAGTTTACACTTTGGGTGGGGCTCGCAACTTAATAACAGCAAGATGTTCTGGATATATATATCAAGGTGGATGATTAGTAAGTAGATGCTCATGAATAAATAGTCTACTTGTCTTTGCGTACTTCCCATTACTATTGAGCCTCTAACTTTCAAGTAGCATAATTAGCATTGCGGTGCGTTTATAATTCTGTCAATTGCCCAACTATAATTTGTTTACCCTTGCATAGTTGTTTATCGTATTTTGGGAGAGAGACATCACTAGTGAACATCATGTGACTCCGGTCCATATCACCACCATTGCTTACACCTCATCATTTACTGCTTTCATTTACTGTTCTGTTGCAATCACTATCACTATTCCGCTTGTGTTTTGATCCTTTGCAAACTACAAGGCTGGAGAGATTGACAACCTCTATGTACACATTGGGAGCAAAGTTATATGTCGTGTGTGTAGGTCCACATCTTATGCTAGCACCAGGGCAGCGGACACCTACTTGTTGATCCTTGGAGTCCTCCTGGTTCGATAAGCCTTACTGTCTCCGTGTAAGGGAAACTTGCTGCTGACTACATCTCCACCTTCCACTTGGGGTAACCAACGAGGGACGAGAAGTATATTCATCAACTCGCCATCAAGCAAGTTTCTGGCGCCGTTGTCGGGGACTCCAATCTTCAAGATAGGGGAGTTGCACACTATCTTTTACCTTTGCTTTTTAGTCTTGTTAGTTCGCTTTCTAGCTTTTGCTTTAGAGTCTTATACCAAAAACCACAAAAAAATAGTTACTTCGCTTTTAATTGTTCTTTCTGCTTAGTCCAGCATGTTAGGGTTTGATGCTTTGAGGGAATTTGAGGTCCTAGATTACCATCAAAGGAATGGAGAAAATATGAAGGAGGCTTGGTATGGAACTTACGAAGCACATAAAAGAATTATGCCATGGATACCTATCAAAATTGTGCTTAGGAATTTTTATCATGGTCTTTTTATTTGGTGTAAACACACTCTTGATATTATAGCTGGAGGAGATTTTTTAGAGTGTGAAGAGGCTAGAGCTCTTGATATTATATATGGTCTATCTAAATACCTTGTTTATGGTCGTGGATATGACACTATTATAGATGGGCTTGCTACCATTGAAAGGAAAATAGATGCTCTAGACTTTAGAGAAAGAGAGAAACCCATGGTTGATTAGAAAAATATTTGAAAATAGATGATGACTGTGAGCCTTTTGTTAGAATTAGCATCTCTAACCAAGATTTCCTTGCTTATTCTGTTATTGGATCCATGGTTTCTATAATGACAAAAGTTGTTTATGATTCTCTAAGATTTTTAAACATGGATAATTTTTTATCTTATCATGAACATGCTAATGGGGATATTTCTGAAATCCAGGGAAAGGTAAAAGATGTCCAGGTTACGTTCTCTAAGAGGAGTGCAATGGTTGATTTCTTCATCATGAAGCCAAATCAAGGAAACATAGTGGGACTTCCTCCGAGCCATGAAAGGATTCATTGATATAGGTAAAGGACACATACGCTTACGTGGGAAAGAGAAAGGTGCGTATCCGTTTCCTAGGAAAAATAAGGATGAACTTGTTGAGGATCCGTTTGAAGGTTTTGATGATTCCGATGACATTGGTGAATTTTGATCCTCCTTTTTGCATCATGCCTAGTTCAAAGGCATAAAAGAAAACGCTTGTTGGGAGGCAACCCAATTTGTCTGTACTTTTAGTTTCAGTGGTCTTGATGCTTGTTACTACTGTAGCAACATCATTGTATCTTTATTTTCAAGCTTTGTGCCAAGTTTTAGCCTCCGATTGCAAGAAAGTTCAAAAGTTATGACATGTTGTCCAGAAACAGATTCTGTCTTCCTGACGGAAAAATTCACCAAAAATCACCAGATCATCTTTTTGATCTTAAATGTTTTGACAACATGCTCTATATAATTTTATTTCTAGCATCTGTTCTGAGTTTTTTGATTTGAGTTGCAGAAGTGCCCCGAAAAAATTATCTACTACCTGTTGTTCTGTTTTTCACAGATTCTACCACATTTTGCGTTTTCATCATTTTGCAAATCTTAAGCTTGCTTTTCCTTTGCAAAAACCTTTTGGCAATCATGAGAAACAGTAGCTTTTCATGAAAATCATTATTTCCAGTAGGTAATGAATTATTTTAACATGGGTACTAACCACTCTAATCAGCTTATGAGGAGTTCCGTATGAAGGGAGTTTTCAAGTATGCGATGGAAGATGATGAAAGAAGATCCAGGAGTGTCAAGAGCTCAAGCTTGGGGATACCCCCATGCACCCCCAAGAAATATTCAAGGAGACTCAAGTGTCTAAGCTTGGGGATGCCCCCGTTCATCCCCTTCTCTATCAACAATCATCAGTTCATCCATATCCATGCTATATTTTTATCACTTCATATGTTATGTGCTATGCTTGGAGCGTCCCAGTCTTTACTTTTTAGTTTGTTTTAGTTTTTCTTGCTGTTCATAACAAGTCGGAACCTAGCCTTCTTTGTTTGGGAGAGAAACACGCTCCATTCCACCCTAGAACACAACATAGGTTTTCATGCTTATCTTTTTTGTGTGTTCTCTATCTTTTCATAGCTGTTGTCATGCTTAGCTCTTATTTTTCATGCTTTATCTTTTTAAGAGCTTTTATTTAGGTTGCTTTTAGAACTCTCTTGAGTTATGATGCTTATCTTGTTTAGAGAGTTGGCTCGTTGCACTGAGTTGTGTGTCTTGCATGAGTAGGTAATTGGGGTTGCTATTTAAGTATGTAGTAACTTGTAATAGTTTTGAGGTATTGATTTGAGTAATGTTTGGACTATTGGTGTCAAGAGCTTAAGCCTATTAGTGATAGGTGTCGTATTTTGGGAAATCCGTGTGTTTCTCAAAAACTAAAAATTAGTCAGAACTCTAGCTACTAAATTGATCGCTAACCTCTGGAGGGGTTGGAATATATAGAGTACCCTCACGTTACCATGGGTCGAGGATGTGCAAGGATGACCAAACCCCCAGACACTCCTCCTCTGGGTACTTGTCTCTTTATGAGTATCCTAACTAGACAGAGAGTTACCGATAATAAGTGTATGAGTTCTTCGGACTAATGTGAGTATTCGATTGTTGGCACTTCCACGATCCATATTTTCATAGCCTCTTTGGTACCGTGCATTGCCCTTTCTAATCTTGAGAGTTGGTGCAAACTTCGTCGGTGCATCCAAACCCTTGCCATGATACGCTCTGTGATCATAAGCCTCATTATATCTTTCCTCAAAACAGCCACCATACCTACCTATTAAGGCATTTCCATAGCCTTTCCGAGATACATTGCCATGCAACATCCACCATCTCATGACTTGATCTTCATGTCATACATGCTTCTGCTAGATCGAGGAGTCGTATGCTAGTTGGGCCTTGCCCTTATTATTGCTACATGATACGTTAGTTTCATTGCATATCCTGCTACACTGGCAGAGGCATACATTTGCATACATCATGATAGTTTTCATTTGTCTTTATGTTGAGTACTTATAAAATGTGAAGATCTTCTTTATTCTTCTAGAACATAGAATGTTGCCCTTAAGTGAGGAAAAGATCCCCAAAAAAGACAAATTAAAAGATCCCAAAGAGGACAAAATAAAATATCCCAAAGATGACAAATGAGAGATAAATAGAAAGAGCCAAATAGGCCACAAAAAAGAAAAAAAAAGGGAGAAGGAGGCAACACTACTATCCCTTTTGAAAGATCCACACTCGTACTCCATTGTTATATTTGTACTCCATAGAAATTATCATTCAGGCATAACAATGTGGGGACCTTTACACTATAGAACTTGGCTTGTATATTCCAATGATGAGCCTCCTCAAATGAGCTCTAGGTCTTCATGAGCAAGCAAGTTGGATGCACCCCCACTAGTTCCATTGGAAAGCTTACCTTAGCTCAGATGTGCATCCGTTGAATGGCAATCCCTACTCCTCACATCATATCTATCATTTGGCTTTCTCTCGCCGATGGTTGTCCTCATTGATGTGAGACTTTCACACCTTTTTGTCTTCCTTCCCCATCATTATTCTATTTGCCATCCTAAGTGCCAACATATCTTGCTTGCGCTTATCCATTGCATGAGTGCTCAAAATCGAAAGGGAGAGGATCATTTTGACTTGTGCCTGACTAGTGGTCTGGGGATGAGTCAAAATAAGATTCTGAAGGAGACCAAGTGTGAGGTTTAGTAGATTGAGTTCTCAATGAAAAATATACTTTATGCTCTAAACCCATCTCCCACTTCTTGCATGCAAATACCATTTGGAGACATTCGAGTCACGGACAGTGAGAGCTCTTGCACCTTTATGTTCTTATTGTCTTGACTTGAATTGCATATCTTACTTGCTTTACTTTGAAGTTCTTATATGTGTGTTAGCATGTCAACACAAAAATTATGTGTGTTATCATTTACCTACTCGAGGATGAGCACGAATTAAGCTTGGGGATGTTGATATGTCCCAAACGTATCTATAATTTGTGCTTGTTCCATGATCTTTTGGGTGACATTGTTATATGTTTTGCTACACTTTTATATCTTTTTACACATATTTTTACTAACCTACTAAATCAGTGCACGCAATGAGAGTTTCTGTGTGCTGATGTCTTTTTATGCAGGGACTTTTACTCAAATTTTCAGAGTCCCAAAAATCCCGAGAAAAATATATAAAAATCAGTGTAACGGAAGCTTCCGGAACACCGAAGATGGACCAGAGGGGAGACAGGGGCTGCCCAGGCGGCCTCCCGGCGCGGCCTGGCCCCTGGCCGCGCCCACAGGTTGCCTGGGTGGGCCCCACCTTCTCTGACGCCCTCCTTTGGCCTATATTTACCGCTCTGATCGGAAACCCTTCTAGCATATCCAGAATCGCGAATTTCTCCATCGTTCCCCGCCGCAGTGCTTCCCGGACGTGCCATGAGTAGTCCTCCTTGGACCATGAGTCCATGACCAGTAGCTATGTGATGTCTTCTCTCCAATCTTGTGCTTCCATGATTAGCCCTTGTGAGCTGCCCTACATGATCAGGGCATCTATGTAATTTTCCTACTATTGCTATGCTCGGTTTGTTGGGATCCGATGGATTATGAGATTGTGTTCAGATTGTTATGAGCTATATATTTGATTATCCTTTTATATTAAGTTCTTTTAGTGATTCATGCATGTTCTCCATTGCTCTTTATTGCTTTGGCCGAGTAGTAGAATGTAACTCCAAGAGGGAGCGTTATGCATGATTGTGGGTTCATGCCCCCTCATGTCTAGCTTGAGTGACAGAAACATGAGACTAGGGGATGTGATGTTGCCACCGGGAGAAAACAACGGTACTTGTGACCATGGTTGCAAGGATTGTTTACCTTACGCAAAGTTCATTAATGTAGTTGTCCGTTGCTTTGAGTTTACACTTTGGGTGGGGCTCGCAACTTAATACCAGCAAGATGTTCTAGATAGATATCTCAAGGTGGATGATTAGTAAGTATATGCTGGTGAATAAACGGTCTACTTGTCTTGGCGTACTGCTCGTTACTTTTGTGCCTCTAACTTTGAAGTAGCATAATTAGCATTGTGGTGCGTTTATAATTCTATCAATTACCCAACTGTAATTTGTTTACCCTTGCATAGTTGTTTATCTTCTTTTGGGAGAGAGACATCACTAGTGAACATCATGTGACTCCGATCCATATCACTACCATTGCTTACACCTCATCATTTACTGCTTTCATTTACTTTTCCGTTGAAATCACTATCACTATTCCCGCTTGTGTTTTCATCCTTTGCAAACTACAAGGCCGGAGAGATTGACAACTTCTATGTACTCGTTGGGAGCAAAGTTATTTGTTGTGTGTGCAGGTCCACATATTCTGCTAGCGCCAGGGCAGCGTACACCTACTTGTTGATCCTCGGAGTCCTCCTGGTTTGATAAACCTTACAGTCTCCGTGTAAGGGAAACTTGCTGCTAACTACATCTCCACCTTCCACTCAGGCTAACCAACGAGGGGCAAGAAGTATATTCATCAACTCGTCATCAGGCTCCCGGCGGCGTAAAAGTAATTTCATGGCTCTCTTTGGAAATATAGGAATATTTTGGAATTTATAGGCCAAAGACTAGGGTTAGGATACCTGCAAGGGCCCACAAGCCAGGGGCGCAGCCACCCCCTAGGGAGCGCCCTGCAGGCTTGTGGCCTCCCGACAGATGTTCCAAGTCTCATGGGTGCCTTCTGGTCCAAGAAAAATATTTCCTGAGATTTTGTTCAGTTTGGACTCCGTTTAATATTCCTTATCTGTAATACTCAAAAACATGGAAAAACAAAAACTGGCACTAGGCTCTAGATTAATAGGTTAGTCCCAAAAATAATATAAAATAGCATCTAAATGCATATAAAACACCCAAAACAGATAATATAATAGCATGGAACAATCAAAAATTATAGATATGTTGGAAACGTATCAAGCATCCCCAAGCTTAATTCCTGTTCGTCCTCGAGTAGGTAAATGATAAAAACAGAACTTTTGATGTGGAATTCTACCTAACATATTTATCCATGTAATATTCTCTAATGTGGCATGAATATTCTGATCCATAAGAATCAAAACAAAAGTCTAATATTGACACAAAAACAATAATACTTCAAGCATACTAATAAGGTAATTGCTTCCTTTCAAAATAACATGGTCTTAGAAAGTTATCCCTACAAAATCATATGGTGTGGCTATGCTCTATCTTCACCACACAAAGTATCTAAATCATGCACAACCCCGGTGAAAATCAAGCAATTGTTTCACACTTTTTATGTTCTCAAACCTTTACAACTCTCACGCAATACATGAGCGTGAGCCATGGATATAGCACTATAGGTGGAATAGAGTGTGGTGGAGGTTGCAAAAAGAAATGAAGAAGATAGTCTCACATCAACTAGGCATATTACCACGCTATGGAGATGTCCATCAATAGATATTAATGTGAGTGAGTAGGGATTGTCATGCAACAAATGCACTAGAGCTATAAGTGTATGAAGGCTAAAAAAGAAAACTAAGTGGTTGTGCAAAAGATGGAATACCACTAGTTATATGAAAGTGAAAAAATAGGAGACTCTCTATGAAGAACATCGTGCTACTTTGAAGCCCAAGTGTGGAAAATGATAGTAGCATTGTCCCTTCTCTCTTTATCTCATTTTTTTCTTTTTTTTTTCTTTTCCTTTTTTTGAATGTGCTTCTTTGGCCTCTTTATTTTTTTTGTGGGCTTCGTTGGCCTCTTTTAATTTTTTGTAAAGTCCGGATACTCATCCCAACTTGTGAGGTAATCGTAGCTTGCATCATCCTTTTCTCACATGGGACAATGCTCTAATAATGTAAATCATCACACTTTTTACAACTCGATATCTAGAACAAAGTATGACTCTATAAGCAATATGGAAGTGATGGTGCGTGTCATAAAAACGAGGCGGTGGTGTTGCATGGTAATATATCTCGGTATGGCTATGAAAATGCCACAATAGGTAGATATGGTGGCTGTTTTGAGGAAGGTGGGTTTAATGTACCGGTGAAAGATGCGCGGTACTAGAGAGGCTAGCAAAGGTGGAAGGGTGAGAGTGCGTGTAATCCATGAACTCAATGTTAGTCATAAAGAACTCACATACTTATTGCAAAAGCCTATTAGTTATCGAAGCAAAGTATTAGACGCATGCTCCTAGGGGAAGGGTTGGTGGAAGTTAATCATCACGTGATCCCGACCTCCACACAAAGGTTGACAATCATTAAACAAATCATGCCCCGACTTCATCACATAACGGTTCACCATACGTGCATGCTACGAGAATCACAAGCTTTAACACAAGTATTTATTCTAATTCACAATTACTCACTAGTATGACTCTCATATTACCATCTTCATATCTCAAAACTATATGCAAGGAATCAAACTTCTCATCATATTCAATGCACTTAATATTAAAGTTTTTATTATATCCCTCTTGGATGCCTATTATATTAGGACTAAATTCATAACCTTAACCAATTACCATGCTGTTTAAAGAACTCTAAAAATAATATAAGTGAAGTATGAGAGTTTAATAATTTCTACAAAACACAACACCGTCGTGCTCTAAAAGATATAAGTGAAACACTAGAGCAACATTGCCTAGCTCAAGAGATATAAGTGAAGCACAAAGAGCATTCTAGTAAATTCATGATTCAGCATGTCTCTCTCTCAAAAGATTTGTGCAGAAAGGATGATTGTGGCAAACTAAAAAGTAAAGACTCATATCATACAAGACGCTCCAAGCAAAACACATATCATGTGGTCAATAAAAATATAGCCTCAAGTAAATTTACCGATGGATTGAAGACGAAAGAGGGGATGCCTTCCGGGGAATCCCCAAGCTTAGACTCTTTGGTATCCTTGAATATAGCTTGAGGTGCCCTGGGCATCCCCAAGCTTAGGCTCTTGCCACTCCTTATTCCATAGTCCATCAAATCTTTACCCAAAACTTGAAAACTTCACAACACAGAACTCAACACAAAACTCATGAGAACCGTTAGTATAAGAAAAATAAATCACCACTTTAGGTAGTATTGTGAACTCATTCTTTATTTATATTTATGTAATATTTACTGTATTCCAAATTCTCCATGGTTCGTACCCGCAATACAACCCATAGATTCATCAAAATAAGCAAACAACACAAAGAAAACAGAATGTGTCAAAAACTGAATAGTCTGTAGCAATCTATTTACTTCGAATACTTTTGTAATTGCAAAAATTCTGAAAAACTAGGTAGATCTGGGAAATTTGTAAGACAATCTTTTGTAGAAAATTCAGATCAAAATCACGTTCGAGTTAATTTAGAAAATTCCTGGACAGAGAGCAAAATTTTCTGTTTTTCAGCAAAATCAACTTGCAAACACCGTAGACCATCCCAAAGGTTTTACTTGGCTCAAACACTAACTAAAACAAGAAAACACAATTATTACAAAGGTAATAGTGTTTGCAGCACTCAAAAACAGAAGAAAAAAACAAAAGGAAAATAAATAAAATTGGGTTGCCTCCCAACAAGCGCTATTGTTTAACGCCCCTAGCTAGGCATAATGCAATAGATCTAGGTGTTATCATCTTTGGTATGCAATTCCTCAATTGCACACTTGTGAACCCTAGGAGATCCTTTGTTTTTATCAATAATCATACTCCTAGGTGAGCAATCAAGAATTTCACTTGTAGTAATAAGTTACCTGATAAAGCTAGGGTGAATGCTTATCATCTTAAGATCTTCATCACCTTTTCTAGAAGACTCACGCTTATTTTTAGGAACATAAACAAACTTGGCAGTCTTAGGAGGAGGAGAGGTTTGAATAGAGGGAAAGGTAGAACACAAGTTGGTAATAATGTCCTCAAGCTTTCCAATTCGAGAAGAATCTTGATCCAACTTTTCGTTAACTATGGGTTCCTTTTCCCTTAGGTTTTTAAAAGTAACTCCTACCTTAGATCCAAATTGGGTAATATGATTATGAATATTTTTATCCAACTTTTCAATGAGCTCAACGATAGCTACTTTATTTTCAATGACATCAAGCCTTCACATCACATGTTCCAAGCTTAAGATTGTTTCATTAACGATGAGTGGAGGTGAACCTACCAGATTTGTCATAGCATTATAAGAATCGAAGGTATGGCTACCCAAGAAGTTTACTCCCATAATGGTATCCAAAACATATCTATTCCAAGGAGAGATACCCACATAAAAATTACGACGGAGAATGGTAGTAGATTGCCTGCGAATAGATCTACTTTAAGCATTGCAAATTCTATACCAAGCAACTTTTAAGTTTTCTACCTCTCTTTGGTTAAAATTAAGAACTTTATTCTCATGAATACTAGCGATAGTAGCAAGGCCAGCCATGAGTTTAAGCGATCTAACGAGAAGCAAACAAAAAGACAAACGGAAAAAGGGCGAATAAAAAGACAAATCTGTTTGGTATTTTCTGAAAATCGTTTTAGAAATGGGGGAGAGGAAAATGAGAGGCAAATAGCAAATAAAGTAAATGCCAGAGATGAGTTTGCGATAGGTACTTGGTAGCGTGATCTTGCTATGAATCCTCCCCGGCAACGGCGCCAAAAATCCTTCTTTCTACCTCTTGAGCTTGCATTGATTTTCCCTTGAAGAGGAAAGGGTGATGCAACGAAATAGATAAGTATTTCCCTCAGTTTGTTGAGAACCAAGGTATCAATCCAGTAGGAGGAACAAGCAAGGCCCCAATAGTAGTACCTACACAAATAATCAAACACTTTCACCCAATGCTATAAAGGGGTTGCCAATCCCTTTAGAGTTATTTGCAAGGATGAGATCTGGTAGGAATAGATATAAAAGATTGAGGAAACAAAAGTAAATAAATTATAACAAAGTTCTTTTTGCTATTTTTTGTTTATAGATCTGAAAATATAATATGAAAAATAGACCCGGGGGCCATAGGTTTCACTAGAGGCTTCTCTCGTAAAGGAAAATAATGTGGTGGGTGAACAAATTACTCTCGAGTACTTGATAGAAAAGCAAATAATTATGAAGATATCTAAGGCAATGATTATGCATATAGGCATCACGTCTGTGTCAAGAAGATCAAAACGAATCTGCATCTACTACTATTACTCCACACATCGACTGACTCCTGCCTGCATCTAGAGTATTATGTTCATGAAGAACAAACTAACACGTTAAGTAAGATGACATGATGTAGAGGGATAAACTTAAGCAATATGATGAAAACCTCCTCTTTTTATCCTTGATGGCAACAATACAATACGTGCCTCACTACCCCTACTTTGTCACTCGATGAGGACACCGCAAGATTGAACCCAAAACTAAGCACTTATCCCATTGCAAGAATTACCAATCTAGTTGGCCAAACCAAACCAATAATTCGAAGAGACTTGCAAAGATATGAAATCATGCATATAAGAATTCATAAGAGACTCAAATAATATTCATAGATAATATGAACGTAAACTAACAATTCATCGGATCTTGACAAACACACCCTAAAAGAGTATTACATCGGATAAATCTCCATGACGATCATGAAGAACATGGTATTGAAGATCAAAGAGAGAGAAGAAGCCATCTAGCTACTAGCTATGGACCTGTAGGTCTGTGGTCAACTACACACACATCATCGGAGGGGCAATGGAGTTGATGTAGATGCCCTCCGTGATCAATTCCCTCTCTCACAGATTATCGAAAAAGGCTCCGAGATTGGATCTCTCGGGAACAAAGGCTCCCGGCGGCATAAAAGTATTTTCGTGGATCTGTTTGGTGATACTGGAATACTTGGGAATTTATAGGCCAACGAATAGGGTTAGGAGACCTGCAGGGGGGCACAAGCCAGGAGGCGTGACCCCCCCCCCCCCAGGGCGCGCCCTGCAGTCTTATGGCCTCCCAGCAGATGCCCTGTCCCTACTCCAAGTCTCCTGGGTGTCTTCTGGTCAAAGAAAAATCTTTTCGGAGATTTTGTTCCGTTTGGACTCCATTAAATGTTCCTTATCTGCAATACTCAAAAACATGGAAAAACAGAAACTAGCACTAGGCTCTAGATTAATAGGTTAGTCCCAAAAATAATATAAAACAACATATAAATGCAAATAAAAAAACCAAAAAAGATAATATAATAGCATGGAACAATCAAAATTATAGATACGTTGGAGACATATCAGAGCTCAAGAGATGAGAACCATTGGGGAAGAAGACCCCCTTAAATAGGCCCTCCCAAATCCAACCATTATGCTCACAACCCAGTCCATAAGCCGTACTACCGCTTGGACGGTAGTCCCACAAAGCAGTGCAATGGCGAGGAGCCATGAGGCCGTAGTGCCGCCGGACGAGTACTAGCGCTCGCCCTAGCGGTACTACCACTAGGGTTGCAGCTCACGGTCCTATGGAGATAGAACAGGCTAGTGGTATGCGGCAGTACCGCAACAATGATACTACCGCCTGCTACTACAACAAAAGACCTTCCAACGGCGCCAGAAACAAGCGTGTTGACGGGAGACTATTCTTGCCTTGATACTCCTCAGCAACGGCACCATGAATCCTTCTGCTACGGCTACGCCTTTAGGGACTTCCTTGGAAAATATGCAAAGGATTCCCCCGTGGCCTTGGAGCCTTGCGTTGGTGTTCCCTCGAAGCGGAAAGGGTGATGTAGCACAGCGGCGGTAAGTATTTCCCTCAGTTTTGAGAACCAAGGTATCGATCCAGTGAAGGATTGTCACAAGTACCTGCACAAACACAAAGAGCTTCCACCCAACGCTATGAAGGGGTTGTCAATCCCTTATAGATTGTTTGCAAAGTGAGAACTCAAAGCAAAAAGAAACAACGCAAAGTAAAAGTGAAAGAGGAAATGATAATTGTGAAAAGACCCGCGGGCCGTAGTGTTCACTAGTGGCTTCTCTCATGAAAGCAAGTAGACGGTGGGTGAACGAATTAGTGTAGAGCAATTGATAGAACCGCGTGACATTATCTAAGGCAATGATTATATCTATAGGCATCACATCCAAAACAAGTAGACCGATACTTTCTGCATCTACTACTATTACTCCACACGTCGACCGCTATCCAGCATGCATCTAGTGTATTAAGTCCAAAAGAACAGAGTAACGTCTTAAGCAAGATGACATGATGTAGATGGACAATCTCATATCTACGATAAAAGCCCATCTTGTTACCCTTGATGGCAACAACACGATGCGTGCCTTGCTGCCCCTTCTATCACTGGGAAAGGTCACCACACGGTATGAACCCAAAACCAAGCACTTCTCCCATTGCAAGAGTCATAGATCTAGTTGGCCAAACAAAACCCAAGACTCGGAGAGACTTACAAGGATATCAGATCATGCATATAAGAAATCAGCAAAGACTCAAATATAATTATTAGATAATCTTATCACAAATCCACAATTCATCGGATCTCGACAAACACACCGCCAAAGAGGATTACATCGGATAGATCTCCATGAAGATCATGGAGAACTTTGTACTGAAGATCCAAGAGAGAGAAGAAGCCATCTAGCTACTAACTACGGACCCGTAGGTCTGAAGTCAACTACTCACGAGTCATTGGAGAGGCAATGATGTTGATGTAGAAGCCCTCCAACTCCAAAGTCCCCTCCGGCAGGGCATCGGGAACAGTCTCCAGATGAGATCTCACAAAAACGGAAGCTTGCGGCGGCGGAAAAGTGTTTTCGTGGATGCCCTGATTTTTTTCTAGATTTTAGGGAATATATAGGCGAAAGAGCTAGGGCAGGGGGCGCCAGGGAGGCCACAATCCTGGTAGCCGCCGCACCACCCCCTGGTGGCGGCTACAGGGCTTGTGGGCCCCCTGTGGCTCTCCTGCCTTGGACCTCAAGTCCCCTGATCTTCTTCCGTTCTAGAAAAAATTATTTCAGAAATTTTATTCCGTTTGGACTCCGTTCCAAAATCAGATCTGAAAAGAGTCAAAAACACAGAAAAAACAGAAACTGGCACTTGGCACTGAATTCATAAGTTAGTCCCAAAAAAGATATAAAAGGTACATAAAACATCCAAAGTTGACAAGATAACAACATGAAACAATCAAAAATTATAGATACGTTTGAGACGTATCAAGCATCCCCAAGCTTAACTCATGCTCGTCCTCGAGTAGGGAAGAGATAAAGAATGAATTTTTGATGCTTTCATGCTACCTAGCATAGATGTCCTTTGTAACTCCTCTTATGTGACGTGAATGTTCAGATCCATTAGATTCAAAACAATAGTTTGCTATTGATGTGGAGACAATAATACTTCAAGCAAACTAGCAAGGTAATCATGAACTTTCAAAATAACAAGGCCAAAAGAAAGGTATCCCTACAAAATCATATAGTCTGGCTATGTCTATCATCTTTGCACAACGAATTTAAATCATGCACAACCCCGGTATTGGCCAAGTAATTGTTTTCACAACTTTACTTTCTCAAACCTTTTCAACTCTCACGCAATACATGAGTGTGAGCCATGGTTTTAGCACTATACGTGTTGTGGAGTGTGGTGGAGGTTGCAAGACAAACAAGGAGAAGATGGTCACATTAACTAGGCATATCAATGAGCTGTGGAGATGCTCATCAATATATATCAATGTGAGTGAGTAGGGATTGCCATACAAATGATGCACTAGAGCTAAGAGTAAGTGAAAGCTCTCAAAGAAAACTAGTGGGTGTGCATCCAACTTGCTTGCTCACGAAGACCTAAAGCAAATTTGAGGAAGCCTATCATTGGAATATACAAGCCAAGTTATATAATGAAAATTTCCCACTAGCTATATGGTGGTGACAAAACGAGAGACTCTCAATCATGAAGATCATGGTGCTTAATAAGCACAAGTGTGGAAGGATAGTAGCATTGTCCCTTCTCTCTTTTTCTCTCATTTTTTTGGTGGGCTCTTTGGCCTCTTTTTTATATATATATTTTTTTTTGGTGGGCATCTTTGGCCTATTTTTGTATATGGGCTTCGCTGGCCTCTTTTATTTCCTCACATGGGACCTTGCTCCATCAATGATGATCATCACACTTACAACTCAAAACTTAGAACAATGATGACTCTATATGGAATGCCTTCAGTAGTGTATCGTGACAATGATCTAGCATGGCATAGACATTAATGGAAACATCATGCTAGCTATCTTACGATCATGCAATGGCAATGTAGAAGTGGTGGCACATGTCATGGTGGTATTTGCATGGAAATATATCTCGGAATGACTTTGAAAAAGCCATAGTAGGTAGCTATGGATGCTGTTTTGAGGGAGGCTAATGGTGGGTTTTGTGCACCGGCGAAAGTTGCACGACACTAAGAAGATAGTGATGGTGGAAGGTGAAAGTGCATCTAAACCATGGACTCAATATTAGTCATGAAGAACTCATATACTTGTTGCAAAAGTTTTAGTAGTAATCGAAACAAAGCATTCAACGCATACTCCTAGGGGAAGGGTTGGTAGGTATAAACCATCGCGCGATCCCGACCGCCACACAAAGGATGACAATCAATAGACTAATCATGCTCAGACTTCATCACATAGCGGTTCGCCATACGTGCATGCTACGGGAATCACTAACTTCAACACAAGTATTTCAAGATCCACAACACCTTACTAGCATAACTTCAATATTACGACAACCACAACTCAAAACTAATTGAGATGAATCAAACTTCTCAAACTATTCAATGCACATGGAGATGGAAGTTTTCATATCCCTTTGGATAACTACCCCTTTTGAGACTACTTTCATAGCATAGATCAACTACAAAGCCACACACCGCCGTGATCTAAAAGATATAAGTGAAGCACACAGAGCAAAATCAACTAGCTCAAAAGATATAAGTGAAGAACATGTGAGCTGAATTGTCTACCAAAGGATATAAGTGAAGCTTGACAAAATCACGATGAGTGCATGTATCTCTCTCTAGGTGTGCAGCAAGGATGATTGTGACACAACAAAAATAAAATACTCCTACGATACAAGACGCTCCAAGCAAAACACATAACATGTGGTGAATAAAAATATAGCCACAAGTAACGTTAGCGTTGGATTGAAGACGAAAGAGGGGATGCCTTCCCGAGGCATCCCCAAGCTTAGGATTTTACGGCATCCTTGAATCATCTTGGGGTGCCTTGGGCATCCTCAAGCTTGAGCTCTTGCCACTCTTTATCTTTTTGTCCATAAGAACTCCACCCAAAACTTGAAAACTTCACAACACGAAACTTAAACAGAAACTCGTGATAACATTAGTATAAGAAAGCAGACCACCACTTCCTTAGGTACTGTAGAAAACTTAAATTCTACTTATGTTGATGTTGGGTTACTGTATTTTCAATCTTCCATGGCTAATACCCCTTGATACTATCCATAGTTTCATCAAAATAAGCAACCAACACAACAAAAACAGAATCTGTTAACAGCAGACCAGTGTGTAGCAATCTGTATACTTCGTATACTTATGATACTTCAAAAATTATGAACAATTACGAAAGTCTGAAGAATTTGCGTAGCAATCAGCAGCAAAAATAATCAACTCAAAAGCTCTTACAGAAAAAAATGAAAATTCTTTTCGTGAGCAGAAAGTTTCTGTCTTTCCCAGCATGACCAAACGATCATCCCTAAGACTAATCATAACGGTTTTGCTTGGCACAAACGCAAAAAGTAACACAAAAAATAGAATAATAACAGAATTACGAAAGTGTGGAAAACACAGAACAGAAAAAAAAAGGATAGATTTGTTGGGTTGCCTCCCAACAAGCGCTATTGTTTAATGCCCTTAGCTAGGCAAAAGGTGATGGAATCACGTATAGTCATCTTTGGTGCTCAAACCATAAGTAGCCCTCATCTTAGATTCATAAGGAAATCTTATTTTCTTTCTAGGAAAGTGCTTCATGCCCTTCTTTAGAGGAAATTGAAATCTAATATTCCCTTCCTTCATATCGATGATAGCACCAATAGTCCTTAGGAAAGGTCTACCAAGAATAATGGGACATGAAGGATTGCAATCTATGTCAAGTACAATGAAATCCACGGGTACATAGTTCTTATTTGCAACAATAAGAACATCATCGATCCTTCCCATGGGTTTCTTGACAGTAGAATCCGCAAGATGCAAATTAAGAGAACACTCTTCAATCTCATGAAAACCAAGAATATCACATAAAGACTTTGGAATCACGGAAACACTAGCACCCAAGTCACACAAAGCATTGCATTCATAGTTTTTGATCTTGATTTTGATAGTAGGTTCCCACTCATCATGAAGTTTTCTAGGTATAGAGACTTCTAGTTCGAGCTTCTCTTCAAGAGATTTCATCATAGCATCTATGATATGCGTGGTAAAGGCTTTGCTTTGGCTATAAGCATGTGGAGAGTTTGCAATGGATTGCATCAAAGAAATGCATTCAAACAAGGAGCAACTATCATAATTGAATTCCTTGAAATCCAAAGTGGGAGTTTCATTACTACCCAAAATTTTGATTTCTTCTACTCCACTCGCCACACCTTTATCATTAAGATAGGTGGGCTCCGAATCATTGGGGCGTTTTTCAACCAAAGTGGATTCATATCCAGCCCCTTCATCAATAGGTTTGACGCGCGAAAACAAAGATTCAAGAGGAGTCACACCAAGCACTTTAAGATCTTCATGATTTACATCACTAGAACGCACCCTTTTAAACCATTCATGCCTAGCGTGAATTTGGGCGGTTCTTTCTTTGCTCTCATTCATGGAGACACGCATAGCTTTTAAAGTTTCATCCAAGTTGACCTTGGGAGGAGCACATCTAACTTTCAAAGCATCAATATCACAAGACATACTATCAACGCTCTTAGCCAAATCGTCTATTTTGAGTAGTTTTTCCTCAATGGACGCATTGAAAATCTTTTGAAAGTTGATGAACTCTTTGATATTACTCTCTAAATCAGAGGGTAATTTGTTGTGATTTCCATAAGTGTTGTTGTAGGAATTGCCATAATTGTTAGAGGAGTTACTAGGAAAAGGCCTAGGAACACAGTTTCCTCTAAAAGCATTTTTGTTGCCAAAATTGTTCCTACCAACAAAATTAACGTCCAAACTAGCGTTGCTACTCTCAATCAAGGAAGATAGTGGCATGTCATTAGGATCTAAAGGAGCATTTCTAATAGCAACCAAATTCATCAACTCGTCCATCTTAGCACTAAGCGAGTTAATTTCTTCTATAGCGTGTACCTTTTTGCTAGCAGGTGACCTTTCAGTGTGCCACTGAGAGTAGTTGGTCATGATATTGTCTAGGAGTTTTGTAGCGTCTCCTAACGTGATTTCCATGAATGTTCCACCTAAGGCGGAGTCCAAGATATTGCGAGAAGCAAAATTCAAGCCAGCGTAAAAGATTTTTATAATCATCCACAAACTCAAGCCATGAGCGGGACAATTTCTAATCATTAACTTCATCCTCTCCCAAGATTGTGCAACGTGTTCATGATCAAGTTGCTTGAAATTCATGATATCGTTACTTAGGGAGATAATCTTAGCCGGCGGAAAATACTTGGATATGTAAGCACCTTTGCACTTATCCCAAGAATCGATACTATTTTTAGGCAAAGAAGAAAACCAAGTTTTTGCGCGATCTCGCAACGAGAAAGGAAAAAGCTTCAACTTAATCACGTCATTATCCACATCTCTTTTCTTTTGCATATCGCAAAGCTCAATGAAGGTATTGAGATGGGATGCGGCATCTTCACTAGGAAGGCCAGAGAATTGCTCTTTCATAACAAGATTCAGCAAAGCTGCGTTGATTTCATACGATTCCGCACTAGTGGTGGGAGCAATCGGAGTACTAATAAAATCATTATTATTGGTACTCGAGAAGTCGCAAAGTTTGGTGTTTTCAGCCATGATGAATTCAACAAACCAACAAGAACACAAGCAAGCAAGAAAACTGGCAAAGGAAAACGGCAAAATGCAAAAGAAAACGGCAAAGGAGAAAGGCAAATGAAAACGGCAAATGTGAAGTGGGGGAGAGGAAAACGAGAGGCAACTCGCAAAAAAGGTAAATGCAAGAGATGAGTTTGTGACACCTACTTGGATAGATCTCTCCTTCCCCGGCAACGGCGCCAGAAATACTTCTGCTACTTCAACAAAAGTCCTTCCAACGGCGCCAGAAACAAGCGTGTTGACGGGAGACTATTCTTGTCTTGATACTCCTCAGCAACGGCACCAGGAACCCTTCTGCTACGGCTACGCCTTTAGGGACTTCCTTGGCAAATATGCAAAGGATTCCCATGTGGCCTTGGAGCCTTGCGTTGGTGTTCCCTCGAAGCGGAAAGGGTGATGTAGCACAGCGGCGGTAAGTATTTCCCTCAGTTTTGAGAACCAAGGTATCGATCCAGTGAGGGATTGTCACAAGTACCTGCACAAACACAAAGAGCTTGCACCCAACACTATGAAGGGGTTTGCAATCCCTTATAGATTGTTTGCAAAGTGAGAACTGAAAGCAAAAAGAAACGAAGCAAAGTAAAAGTGAAAGCGGAAACGATAATTGTGAATAGACCCGGGGGCCGTAGTGTTCACTAGTGGCTTCTCTCATGAAAGCAACTAGATGGTGGGTGAACGAATTACTGTCGAGCAATTGATAGAATCGCGCAAAGTCGTGACGTTATCTAAAGCAATGATTATATCTATAGGCATCACGTCCAAAACAAGTAGAACGATACTTTCTGCATCTACTACTATTACTCCACACGTCGACCGCTATCCAGCATGCATCTAGTGTATTAAGTCCAAAAGAACAGAGTAGCGCCTTAAGCAAGATGACATGATGTAGATGGACAATCTCATATCTACGATAAAACCCATCTTGTTACCCTTGATGGCAACAACACGATGCGTGCCTTGCTGCCCCTTCTGTCACTGGGAAAGGTCACCACACGGTATGAACCCAAAACCAAGCACTTCTCCCACTGCAAGAATCATAGATCTAGTTGGCCAAACAAAACCCAAGACTCGGAGAGACTTACAAGGATATCAAATCATGCATATAAGAAATCAGCAAATACTCAAATATAATTCATAGATAATCTGATCACAAATCCACAATTCATCGGATCTCGACGAACACACCGCCAAAGAGGATTACATCGGATAGATCTCCATCAAGATCATGGAGAACTTTGTATTGAAGATCCAAGAGAGAGAAGAAGCCATCTAGCTACTAACTATGGACCCGTTGGTCTGAAGTGAACTACTCACGAGTCATTGGAGAGGCGATGATGTTGATGTAGAAGCCCTCCAACTCCAAAGTCCCCTCCGGCAGGGCACCGGGAAGGGTCTCCAGATGAGATCTCGCGGAAACGGAAGCTTGCGGCGGCGGAAAAGTGTTTTCGTGGATGCCTTGATTTTTTTTCTAGATTTTAGGGAATATATAGGCGAAAGAGCTAGGGCAGGGGGGCACCAGGTAGGCCACAAGCCTGGTAGTCGCCGCCCCCTGGTGGCGGCTACAGGGCTTGTTGTCCCCCTATGGCTCTCCTGCCTTGGCCCTCAAGTCCCCTGATCTTCTTTCGTTCTGGAAAAATTTATTTCGGGGATTTTATTCCGTTTGGACTCCGTTCCAAAATCAGATCTGAAAAAAGTCAAAAACACAGAAAAAACAAGAACTGGCACTTGGCACTGAATTAATAAGTTAGTCCCAAAAAAGATATAAAAGGTACATAAAACATCGAAAGTTGACAAGATAACAACATGAAACCATCAAAAATTATAGATACGTTTGAGACGTATCACCGCCCAGTGTAAGTGGTAGTACCTCCTATAAGTTGTAGTACCGCGCACCCACTACCGCCCTAGTACCGCTTAGAGCACGAGAGATACAAAAACAATTGAATAAGTGGAAGTGAATTGGTAGTGGCCGGGTCATACTTGTCGATGTCAAAACTGGCTGATCTCGAGTAGGGGGTCCGAACTGTGGATCTAGGGTCGATGGGTAACAAGAGACGAATGAGACGATGTTTACGCAGGTTTGGGCCATCTTGATGGAGGTAAAACCCTACGTGCTACTCTTGTTTATATTGATGGTGCAGTATCGAGTACAGAGTTGATCTACCTCAAGATTGTATATTGTGTTCTTAACCCTATGAGTAATGATGATATGAATACAAGATTCTCTATTGACTAGCCTCGCCTCAGTTTATATAATGCACCATAGACCTAGGATAACAAGAGTCCTAGTCGGCTACGTCGGTGTAGATGAATCCTTTCTTGATCACCAAGTCTTATGGAATCTTCCTTGTATATGTCATCGGCTACCTGAATTAGCCCAGGATTCTGGCCCATAGAGATAGGCAGACGGCCCGAGTACCCCTTAGTCCCGGACTCCCTTAATATTACCGCTCGTATTACCGTTCCACTGTTGTGCGAACCCGACACGAGAAGTTGAATCACCAGAAGAACCGGTAGTACACGTGGTACTGGACAACAGAAGTACCGCTTATAAGCGGTACCACTGCTTCCGAGAGAGATACTACTGTGGGGGTGTTATAAAGAAGACCAAGCAAAACAGATGGATACAGTAAAACCTGAAATGCCATAACTTTTGCATACGAGCTCCGAATCGAGCAAAGTCAAGCTTGTTGGATAGTGGACGACACGAGTTGTCCAACATCGAAGTGGCAGTAGAAAAATGCAAATGATATAGAGATGTGAAACCTCTATGAATGAATAACCGACATAAACTCCAACATCGAAAACATCATAGAAGATGTATATGGATTCCATTTTTGATGACCTCGAGCTTGTCATGAAGATGACAATAAACTCTAAAACCCACATAGAGAAAAGACAAATAAGAACCAAGAAATATGATGCAAGGATGCAATGGTTTGAGCTCTCTACGAATGATATGATCAAGCTACTTACTTGAGATCCTCCATGATAGTACGCCTGTTGATCCTATAACCCGATCTCCCAACTAACACCATGAGATCGGTAAAATAGAAAACTTATCAATGGAAAACCTTTACCTTGAGCATAGTCCACTTGAGCTAGATGATGACGATCTTGTCCTCCTTAAGTTGGACCACATTTCTTGATAGCGTCGGCTTGATGAAGACTAGTAGATTGCTCCCCATACTCCACTATGGGTGATCCACTCTTCGACACATCCTCACAAGTCCATTTTCACCACAATGGATGACAATCTTCAAGCATGATCTCTTCGTGATGCTCCACTTGAACTTGCACACTGCAAACTTGATGACGATCACCGAGGGAGTCCGGGACTAAGGGGTCCTTGGACCGCTTATTCATTTCCATGGGCCAGACTCCTGGGATGTTCTATCATAATTATTGGACTACGGACAAATAAAGTGATAATGTATTCAAGATGGACTCTTCCGAAGACCTGGTGTGTACTCCAAGGACACGTAGTAATCGACATATTTCATCCCTGATGTAACCGACGTTGTGTAACCCTAACAACCCCGGTATCTATTTAAACCAAGGGGTCTTAGTTTGTAGGGCAGATTGAGCTCATTACTATTAAGGTTTAGACCACAACTTCCGATCTCGAGGTATATCAACTATGTACTCTATGCAACCCCATCAATATAACAAGAGAAGGACGTAGGGGTTTAATTCCATCAAGAGGGCCCGAACCTGGGTAAACATCATCTCCCTTGTCTCTTGTAACCCACTGATCCAAGATCCACAGTTCGGACCTCCTACCCAAGATATGCCAGTTTTTACACTGATATTGGTGCTTTCATTGAGAGCTCCACTGAAGGATCTTCATAAGGATCAATGGCTCGTTCGGTCACAAGCGAAGACATTAACACCGGGGATATCTTTGTCCCCGGCCAACTTTCTGCGTTCGGCAGTATTGTCCCGAACGTCAAAGTAATTCATCACAAGATCGACGGGTTCGCTTTGGGCTAGGGCTTCAAGTTCGGCGACTTAGATTACATCGTCGACGCCCAAGGTAATCTGATCCTCACTGGAATCTCGGCTTTCACCGAAGAACCAGGTAACTCCGAGGCCTTAACTTCGGGTCCTTTCCCCAACCTTGAGTTCGCGATAGTGCCTACCTCAGATTCAGCCTTGAGCACGGATCTAACCTTTGTGTTCAAAGAACTGGGGGAACCTCGTCGAACACACTCCCCTTGCTGACCCACCGCAGGTCAAGTCCGCCAGAATTCTGAAGACTAGTCCGGCCAATCTCCCATCGTCAAACGATACACTGATCCGAACTCGAACCACAAATAATTGGGACGGCTCGGTCTGGATTTATGATCATTTGTGCTCTGAGTCTAAGTGCATGGAACTTTATTCCCCACCCACCACCCACTTGATAGACACTATCGAAGATCTAACCAAACTATTAGACTTCTCCTGAGAGGAAGCCGAAGATATCGACATGGACATGAATACACATGTTCCTCGCGTAACTAGATGGTTGACTGCCACTTCCACGTATGGCGTGTACATGTTGGACACCCCTAAAGACGATGGCGTCACAGGGAAGAGCGATGATGACACACAAGTCAAAAACAGTGGCGATGAACCTGTCAAGCGCCATTGCTAGTGCAGAAAGCCTAAAGCTCATAAGAGCAAGGAAAGTAATGTGGAAACCGGAGATAACCCCACCCCTGGTGATACATAAAATATTGTCGAACCCACGGACCCCAAAAACAACCCCGATGATCTGCCGGAGCACATGGATCCGGACAAGCCTGAGGATCTCGACGATTCTGAAGACAACAACGACCTCCCTCCAGTCGAAGAGGAGGAGAGCTCAGGACACGAGGATTTGAGCATCCCAGAAGACCCTCTGGATCAAGAAGTATTCAAACGGCAGCTCATAGCCACTACTTGGAGCCTTAAGCTAAAATAGGGGCAAATTAAATCCAAATAGGACTCCATCAATGAAATACGGACGAGAGTCCTAGCCACCAAAGAGGGGTACGACCAAGAGTTATGGGGACAAAATAAAAGCTACCCACATCGCCGGTTGCTGCCAGAGTTTGAAGACGAGGCCTTGGAGCCCGCGCCGCCCAGATTCACACAAGACGCCCAACCAGACTGCCCCCTTCGAGGTTGGGACAGGATAGTTGGAGAGCCTGGAGACCATCCCGAACACCCGCGCAGAAGGAGAAGAGAGCCGGCTCAGCCCAGAGACTTGTTTGACCTGCGACACAATATTAATGCAAGAACAGGACTTGCAAGATATATTTATGGATCCAGAGGTCACACTCCCACTAGATGGGACGGGTACCAAGCTCGGTTCGATCAGAACAATGGAGTTCGAGAACAACTGCGGGGCAGGATGTCATCCGATCTCCAACATGATACAACTTGGATAAGGGGCGCCGCTCACCCAATGTGCTTCACAAATGAGGTGATGCAGCATTAGTTTCCCGAAGGGTTTAAACCCCCAAATATGGAGAAATACGATGGGACTATAGACTTGGACATATGGATTGATGATTTCCTTCTCCACATTCACAAGGCTCGCAAAGACGACCTTCACGCCATCAAGTACCTATCATTAAAGCTCGAGGGGATAGCAAGGCATTAGTTGAACAACCTACCCAAAATCTCCATTGGGAGTTGGAAGAGCTTGAAGATGCTTTCTGAGACAACTTTCAAGGCACCTATGTCTGACCGCCTGGGTCCGATGACTTGAGCCACATCATCCAACAAGATGACGAATCATCCCAGAAATTTTGGAATTGATTACTTAGTAAGAAAAATCAAATTGTTGATTGTTCTTACACCGAGACATTAGCTTCCTTACGATACAGTACATGAGATGAATGGTTAGCCCAGACGCTCGGACAGGAGAGGTCAAGGACAATGACAGCCCTTATCTCGCTCATGATCCGCTTTTGTGCGAGCGAGGATATTTGGCTAGCCCGTCGGAACAAACCCCCTACAAACCCCGACACTTCTACAGTCTGGGATGGCAATGGAAAGCCATGGCATAACAAGAACAAGTGTCGACACAGGAGTGGGGAAGCCGGTGACACGACTGTTAATGCTGGATTCAACAACTCGAGGTGTGGACCAAGGAAGAAACCTTCTAAAGGGAATCGGATAGGCTGACCATGCTGGACATAATACTTGACAGGCCCTGCCATATCCATGGCACTCAAAGCAAGGCCTCTACTCACACCAACCCTAACTGTTGGGTAATCAAGGAGGCGAGCAAAAACATAGACAAGGACCAGGGCAAGGGCCCTCATAGCAAGGACGATGAGGAACCTCGTCGGCCGAACAACAGGGGCCAAAAGCAATTTCCTCCTAAAGTGAAAACCATGAACATGATCTATGTCATGCACATACCAAAAAAGGAGAAGAAACAAGCAGTTTGGGATGTATACACCATAGAGCCAGTAGACCCGAAGTACAACCCATGGTCGGCATGTCCGATCACTTATGAACTCATGGATCACCCAACCAGCATTCAGCACGGGGTTTTGGTGGCCTTGGTGCTTGACCCCATCGTCCATGGGTATCATCTCAATCAAGTCCTCATGGATGGAGCAAACAATCTCAATCTAATTTATATAGACACAATGAGAAAAATGGGTATCGATCCGTCAAGACTCAAACCCAGCAACACCACCTTCAAAGGAATAATTCCTGGCATCGAGGCCCACTGTTCAGGCACCATAATTCTCGAAGTAGTGTTTGGTTCACCGATAAATTTCGCAGCAAAGACTTAATCTTTGACATCGTTCTATTCTGCAGCTGGTATAATGCACTCCTCGACCGTACAATGCTCGCTCGCTTAATTCCATTTCCCATTATGCATACCTAAAGTTCAAGGTGCCAGGACCTAAGGGTGTCATTACCGTCAATGGTAACATTCAGCGATCCCTTCGAACAGACGAACATACTGCAGCTCTGGCAGCCGAAGTACAGGTTGGATACATGTCTCTAAAGTCACAGCAAACCATTAAGGAGCACAAATGAGCTCTCACTCCATCGTAGTTCCCGTCCACCCTGTCATGTTAACGATTCCGAATAGAAAGAGGTAGGATGCATGATCTGTCGAGATGCAAATGGGTGACACGGTGATTTTAGCGAGTTCGGGCCTCTCGTGGTGGAGATAACAACCCTACGTCTCGTGCTCCGGAGAGGCTTTGCATATCTGTCATGAAGACGGAGTTACACGGTGTATTAGAGAGAGAGGGGAGAATGGATCTCGAAGCTAAATCCTGAGACTAGAGAGAGCCCAGCTCTGAGATATGTGGTGAGGGTGGCTTATATAGAGTGCGCCACCCCCTCACCTCCTATGTTACAATGTGGGGCATTAATGCCATGATGTCAGCCCACTAGAAAAACTGCACTATGAGGATGATGCTCCGACTGCCTTGCTGACCGTTGATCCTTGCATACCCGAGTGAGTCGTACGACCGAGTGGTTAACTGTCGTCCGAGTGGACAGACTGTACTTATCCGAGTGGACAGACTGTACTTGTCCAAGTGGATAGGCTCTACTCGTCCGAGTACACAGACTGTACTTATCCGAGTTGATAGGTTGTACTCGTCTGTGCAGATAGGATGTATGTATTTTTTCTGGGCCCACCTCATGTGTGGACCCCTGCTATTATGGTATTTCGACCCTTCACGGGTTTGCCCATTTTGTGTATCCCCAATAGTAGCCCGTGAGACTCTGACTGATCGCTGGCAGTCGGTTGGATTCTGTTGAACTTGAATGTTGTTGTTGGACTTGACCAAGCAGGATGTCTCTTTTTTGTATTACTCTTCCAGTGGGGGCGCGCTCAGTGCACCCATTGGGTGTAGTCCCTGAGCCTCTTTCGTACTAGATGAGTTAGGCAGAGGGTTTAAGTCTTCTAGTGCTCGTCATGCCGAATGTTTGTTGAGTCTAACTTATATGATTTCTGGATCAAGGTCGAGTCCCCGAATATATTTTTAACTTAGGCGATATGGCGTCGCAGCTAAGCCCCCGAGTATGGATGATGTATGTACTCGGAGTACTTTTGAATTAAGGCGAAGTCAGGTTTGGAGCTAAATCCCCGAGTGTGGAGCATGTCCGCACTCAGAGTTGTTTTTAACTTAGGCGATACGGAGTCGCATCTAAATTCCCGAGTGTGGAGCATGTCCGTACTTGGAGTAGTTTTTAACTTAGGCGATACAGAGTTGCGGCTAAGTTCCCGAGTGCGGAGCATGTCCATACTCGGAGTAGATTTTAACTTAGGCGATACGGAATCGCAGCTCAGTTCCTGAGTGTGGAGCGTGTCCGTACTCGGAGTAGTTTTTAACTTAGGCAATATGGAGTTGCAGTTAAGTTCCCGAGTGTGGAGCATGTCCGTACTCGGAGTAGTTTTTCAACTTAGGCGATACAGAGTCACGGCTAATTCCCCGAGTGTGGAGCGTGTCCGTACTCGGAGTAGTTTTAGCTTAGGCGATACAGAGTCGCATCTAAGCCCCCGAGTATGGATGATTGCTACTGCGGCAACAGACCTTCCCTGGCAATGGCGACAGGAATACTTTTGCTACGGGCTACGCCTATAGGGACTTCCTTAGAAAATATGCAAAGGATTTCCCCGCGGCCTTGGAGCCTTGCGTTGGTGTTCCCTTGAAGAGGAAAGGGTGATGTAGCACAGTGGCGGTATGTATTTCCCTCAGTTTGAGAACCAAGGTATCGATCCAGTAGGAGGATCACGTCAAGTCACAAGTACCTGCACAAACACAAAGAGTTTGCACCCAACGCTATGAAGCGGTTGTCAATCCCTTATAGATTGTTTGCAAAGTGAGAACTAAAAGCAAAGAGTAAACAAAGCAAAGTAATAGTGAAAGTGGAGACGATAGTTGTGAATAGACCCGGGGGCCGTAGTGTTCACTAGTGGCTTCTCTCATGAAAGCAAGTAGACGGTGCGTGGACGAATTACTGTCGAGCAATTGATAGAACCGCGCAAAGTTGTGACGTTATCTATGGCAATGATTAAATCTATAGGCATCACGTCCAAAACAAGTAGACCGATACTTTCTGCATCTACTACTATTACTCCACACGTCGACCGCTATCCAGTATGCATCTAGCGTATTAAGTTCAAAGGAACAGAGTAATGCCTTAAGCAAGATGACATGATGTAGATGGACAATCTCAAATCTATGATGAAATCCCATCTTGTTACCCTTGATGGCAACAACACGATGCGTGCCTTGCTGCCCCTTCTGCCACTGGGAAAGGTCACCACGCGGTATGAACCCAAAACCAAGCACTTCTCCCATTGCAAGAATCATAGATGTAGTTGGCCAAACAAAACCCAAGACTCGAAGAGACTTACAAGAATATCAAATCATGCATATAAGAAATCAGCAAAGACTCAAATATAATTCATAGATAATCTGATCACAAATCCACAATTCATCGGATCTCGACAAACACACTGCCAAAGAGGATTACATCGTATAGATCTCCATGAAGATCATGGAGAACTTTGTATTCAAGATCCAAGAGAGAGAAGAAGCCATCTAGATACTAACTACGGACCCGTAGGTTTGAAGTGGACTACTCACGAGTTATTGCAGAGGCGATGATGTTGATGTAGAAGCCCTCCAACTCCAAAGTCCCCTCCGGCAAGGCACCGGGAAGGGTCTCCAGATGAGATCTCGTGGAAACGGAAGCTTGCGGCGGCGGAAAAGTGTTTTCGTGGATGCCCTGATTTTTTCTGCGATTTTAGGGAATTTATAGGCCAAAGAGCTAGGGCAGGGGAGCTCCAGGGAGGCCACAAGCCTGGTTGCTGCGGGGCCCCCCTGGCCGCGGCAACAGGGCTTGTGGGCTCCCTGTGGGCCCCCTGCCTTGGCCCTCAAGTCCCCCGTTCTTCTTCTGTTCTGGAAAAAATTATTTCGGGGATTTTATTCCGTTTGGATTCTGTTCCAAAATCATATGTGAAAAGAGTCAAAAACACAGAAAAAATAGGAAATGGCACTTGGCACTGAATTAATAAGTTAGTCCCAAAAAACATATAAAAGGTATATAAAACATCCAAAGTTGACAAGATAACAGCGTGAAACCATCAAAAAATATAGATACGTTTGAGACGTATCAAGGATCCCCAAGCTTAACTCCTGCTCGTCCTCGAGTAGGGAAGTGATAAAGAATGAATTTTTGATGCTTTCATGCTACCTAGCATAGATGTCCTTTGTAACTCCTCTTATGTGACGTGAATGTTCAGATCCATTAGATTCAAAACAATAGTTTGCTATTGACGTGGAGACAATAATACTTCAAGAAAACTAGCAAGGTAATCATGAACTTTCAAAATAACAAGGCCAAAAGAAAGTTATCCCTACAAAATCATATAGTCTGACTATGCTCTATCATCCTTGGACAACGAATTTAAATCATGCACAACCTCGGTATTGGCCAAGTAATTATTTTCACACCTTTACTTTCTCAAACTTTTTCAACTCTCACGCAATCCATGAGCGTGAGCCATGGTTTTAGCACTATAAGTGGAGTGGAGTGTGGTGGAGGTTGCAAGACAAACAAGGAGAAGATGGTCACATTGACTAGGCATATCAATAAGCTATGAAGATGCTCATCAATAGATATCAACGTGAATGAGTAGGGATTGCCATACAATTGATGCACTAGAGCTAAGAGTAAGTGAAAGCTCTTAAAGAAAACTAGTGGGTGTGCATCCAACTTACTTGCTCACGAAGACCTAAGGCAAATTTGAGGAATCCTATCATTGAAATATACAAGCCAAGTTATATATGAAAATTTCCCACTAGCTATATGGTGGTGACAACACGAGAGACTCTCAATCATGAAGATCATGGTGCTTAATAAGCACAAGTGTGGAAAGATAGTAGCATTGTCCCTTCTCTCTTTTTCTCTCTTTTTTTGTGTGGGCTCTTTGGCCTCTTTTTTTATTTTATTTTTATTTTATTTTTATTTTGGTAGGCACCTTTGGCCTCTTTTATTTCCTCACATGGGACAATGCTCCATCAATGATGATCATCACACTTACCACTCAAAACTTAGAGCAATGATGACTCTATATGGAATGCCTTCAGTAGTGTACCGTGACAATGATCTAGCATGGCCTAAACATCAATGGAAACATCATGCTAGCTATCTTATGATCATGCAATGGCAATGTAGAGGTGGTGGAACATGTCATGGTGGTAGTTGAATGGCAATATATCTCGGAATGGCTTTGGAAAAGCCATAGTAGGTAGGTATGGTGGCTGTTTTGAGGGAGGCTAATGGTGGATTTTGTGCACCGGCGAAAGTTGCACGGCACTAAAGAAGATAGTGATGGTGGAAGGTGAAAGTGCATCTAAACCATGGACTGAACATTAGTCATGAAGAACTCATATACTTGTTGCAAAAGTTTTAGTAGTAATCGAAACAAAGCATTCAACGCATACTCCTAGGGGAAGGGTTGGTAGGTATAAACCATCGCGCGATCCCGACCGCAACACAAAGGATGACAATCAATAGACTAATCATGCTCAGACTTCATCATATAGCGGTTCACCATACGTGCATGCTATGGGAATCACTAACTTCAACACAAGTATTTCTAGATTCACAACACCTTACTAGTATAACTTCAATATTACCACAACCACAACTCAAAACTTATTGACATGAATAAAAATTCTCCAACTACTCAATGCACATGAAGGTGTAAGTTTTCATATCCCTTTGGATAACTACCCCTTTTGGGACTACTATCATAGCATAGATCAACTACCAAGCCACGCGCTTCCAAGCTCTAAAAGTTATAAGTGAAGCACATAGAGCAAAATCAACTAGCTCAAAAGATATAAGTGAAGCACATGTGAGCTGAATTGTCTAACCAAAGGATATAAGTGAAGCTCGACAAAATCACGGTGAGTGCATGTCTCTCTATCTAGGTGTGCAGCAAGGAAGATTGTGACACAACAAAAATAAAAGACTCCTACGATACAAGACGCTCCAAGCAAAACACATAACATGTGGTGAATAAGAATATAGCCCAAGTAACATTACCGATGGATTGAAGACGAAAGAGGGGATGCCTTCCCGGGGCATCCCCAAGCTTAGGATTTTACGACATCCTTGAATCATCTTGGGGTGCCTTGGGCATCCTCAAGCTTGAGCTCTTGCCACTCTTTATCTTTTTGTCCATAAGAACTCCACCCAAAACTTGAAAACTTCACAACACGAAACTTAAACAGAAACTCGTGATAACATTAGTATAAGAAAGCAGACCACCACTTCCTTAGGTACTGTAGAAAACTTAAATTCTACTTATGTTGATGTTGGGTTACTGTATTTTCAATCTTCCATGGCTAATACCCCTCGATACTATCCATAGTTTCATCAAAATAAGCAACCAACACAACAAAAACAGAATCTGTTAACAGCAGACCAATCTGTAGCAATCTGTATACTTCGTATACTTCTAGTACATAAACAATTCTGAATAATTACGAAAGTCTGAAGAATTTGCGTAGAAATCAGAAGCAAAAATAATCAACTCAAAAGCTCTTACATAAAAAAATGAAAATTCTTTTCGTGAGCAGAAAGTTTCTATCTTTTCCAGCATGACCAAACGATCATCCCCAAGACTAATCATAACGGTTTTACTTGGCACAAACGCAAAAGAAACACAACAAACACAATCATAACAGAATTATGGAAGTGTGGAAAACACAAAACAGAAAGAAAAAGGATAGATTCGTTGGGTTTCCTCCCAACAAGCGCTATTGTTTAACGCCCTTAGCTAGGCATAAGGTGATGGAATCACGTATAGTCATCTTTGGTGCTCAAACCATAAGTAGCCCTCATCATAGATTCATAAGGCAATCTTATTTTCTTTCTAGAAAAATGCTCCATGCCCTTCTTTAGAGGAAATTGAAATCTAATATTCCCTTCCTTCATATCGATGATAGCACCAATAGTCCTTAGGAAAGGTCTACCAGGAATAATGGGACATGAAGGATTGCAATCTATGTCAAGTACAATGAAATCCACGGGTACATAGTTCTTATTTGCAACAATAAGAACATCATCAATCCTTCCCATGGGTTTCTTGATAGTAGAATTCGCAAGATCTAAATTAAGAGAACACTCTTCAATCTTATGAAAACCAAGAATATCACATAAAGACTTTGGAATCGCGGAAACACTAGCACCCAAATCACACAAAGCATTGCATTCATAGTTTTTGATTTTGATTTTGATAGTAGGTTCCCAATCATCATGAAGTTTTCTAGGTATAGAGACTTCTAATTCGAGTTTCTCTTCAAGAGATTTCATCATAGCATCAACGATATGTTTGGTAAAGGCTTTGCTTTGGCTATAAGCACGTGGAGAGTTTGCAATGGATTGCATCAAGGAAATACATTCAAACAAGGAGCAACTATCATAATTGAATTCCTTGAAATCCAAAGTGGGAGTTTCATTACTACCCAATATTTTGATTTCTTCTACTCCACTCTCCACACCTTTATCATCAAGATGGGTGGACTCCGAATCATTGGGGCGTTTTTCAACCAAAGTGGATTCATATCGAGCCCCTTCATCAATAGGTTTGACACGCGAAAACAAAGATTCAAGAGGAGTCACACCAAGCACTTTAAGATCTTCGTGATGTGCATCACAAATTTCAGGTTTAGCTGCCATCTTATTGACTAAGGTAGCCTGCTTGTCAGAAATTTGGCCCACCAATTTTCCAAGGTGAGCAAGCTGAGAATTTAGTGCAAGGAATTCTTTGGCCATATCATCAACTTCTTTATTCTAACAGGCCATAAAAGAATTTTCCTCCTTGAATTCCCTACAGAAGTAACTATTTTGGTCAAACTGAGAAGACATGAAGCCTTTGACACTAGTTTCAATCTCTTCCAACCTTGTGAAATAGTTTGGTTTGGCCATTTGGAAAGGTCTTTCACGAACAAGCCCAAGAGCAAGCGAGGAAAACGGGCAAAGGAATACGGCAAAAGGCAAAAGAAAACGGCAAAGGAGAAAGGCAAAAAAGCAAATGAAACGGCAAGGGAGAAAGGCAAATGAAAACAACAAATGTGAAGTGGGGGAGAGGAAGACGAGTGGCAACTGGCAAAAAAGGTAAATGCAAGAGATGAGTTTGTGACACCTACTTGGATAGATCTTAACTTGATCTCTCCTCCCCGGCAACGGCACCAGAAATCCTTCTGCTACTGCGGCAACAGACCTTCCCTGGCAACGGCGCCAGGAATCCTTCTGCTACGGGCTACGCCTATAGGGACTTCCTTGGCAAATATGCAAAGGATTTCCCTGCGGCCTTGGAGCCTTGCGTTGGTGTTCCCTTGAAGAGGAAAGGGTGATGTAGCAAAGCGGCGGTAAGTATGTCCCTCAGTTTGAGAACCAAGGTATCGATCCAGTAGGAGGATCACGTCAAGTCACAAGTACCTGCACAAACACAAAGAGCTTGCACCCAACGCTATGAAGGGGTTGTCAATCCCTTATAGATTGTTTGCAAAGTGAGAACTGAAAGCAAAGAGTAAACAAAGCAAAGTAAAAGTGAAAGTGGAGACGATAGTTGTGAATAGACCCCGGGGCTATAGTGTTCACTACTGGCTTCTCTCATGAAAGCAAGTAGACGGTGGGTGAACGAATTACTGTCGAGCAATAGATAGAACCGCGCAAAGTCATGACGTTATCTATGGCAATGATTATATCTATAGGCATCACGTCCAAAACAAGTAGACCGATACTTTCTGCATCTACTACTATTAATCCACACGTCGACCGCTATCCAGCATGCATCTAGTGTATTAAGTTCAAAGGAACAGAGTAACGCCTTCAGCAAGATGACATGATGTAGATGGACAATCTCAAATGTATGATGAAAGCGCATCTTGTTACCCTTGATGGCAACAATACGATGCATGCCTTGCTGCCCCTTTTGTCACTGGGAAAGGTTACCACACGGTATGAACCCAAAACCAAGTACTTCTCGATCTAGTTGGCCAAACAAAACCCAAGACTCGAAGAGACTTACAAGGATATCAAATCATGCATATAAGAAATCAGCGAAGACTCAAATATAATTCATAGATAATCTGATCATAAATCCACAATTCATCGGATCTCGACAAACACACCGCCAAAGAGGATTACATCGGATAGATCTCCATGAAGATCATGGAGAACTTTGTATTCAAGATCCAAGAGAGAGAAGAAGCCATCTAGCTACTAACTACGGACCCGTAGGTCTGAAGTGGACTACTCACGAGTCATTGGAGAGGAGATGATGTTGATGTAGAAGCCCTCCAACTCCAAAGTCCCCTCCGGCAGGGCACCGGGAAGGGTCTCCAGATGAGATCTCGCGGAAACGGAAGCTTGCGGCGGCGGAAAAGTGTTTTCGTGGATGCCCTGATTTTTGCTGCGATATTAGGGAATTTATAGGCCAAAGAGCTAGGGCAGGGGAGCGCCAAGGAGGCCACAAGCCTGGTTGCCGCGGGCCCCCCTGGCCGCGGCAATAGGGCTTGTGGGCTACCTG
This sequence comes from Hordeum vulgare subsp. vulgare, assembly GCF_904849725.1. Lineage (NCBI taxonomy): Eukaryota > Viridiplantae > Streptophyta > Magnoliopsida > Poales > Poaceae > Hordeum > Hordeum vulgare. The sequence continues at coordinate 485,010,818 of NC_058519.1, forward strand.
TGGGCCCCCTGCCTTGGCCCTCAAGTCCCTTGATCTTCTTCTGTTCTGGAAAAATTTATTTCGGGGATTTTATTCCGTTTGGACTCCGTTCCTAAATCAGATCTGAAAAGAGTCAAAAACACAAGAAAAAAACAGGAACTGGCACTTGGCATTGAATTAATAAGTTAGTCCCAAAAAAGATATAAAAGGTATATAAAACATCTAGAGTTGACAAGATAACAGCGTGAAACCATCAAAAATTATAGATACGTTTGAGACGTATCAATGATGTCTGTTCTCGGACCAGTTTTTAACTTAGGCGAAATCCGGTTCGCAGCTAAGTCGTTCACCCATTGAGGGTTATGTTGTATATGTGTCCAGTTGAGCAATTGCGCGTAGAGCGGCCGGGTGGTGAAGATAGGCCCCATGGAGTGGCGATACGCGGGGCATCCGAGTGAAGTACATGCGTCTGGATGAGTGGTGACGCGTAGGGCGACCACGTGATGTAGACACGTCCAGCACAGTTGCGATGCGCGGGCCATCTGAGTGAGGTAGATACATCTCACTAAGTGGAGACACACAGGGCAGTCAAGTAACGGCGTGCGGGAGGCCTAGTCGAGAATGTTGTCGCGGAGGTATTGTCTCCATCGTATCTACTTTTCTGAACTCTTTTGCCCTTGTTTTGGACTCTATTTTGCATGATTTGAATGGAACTAACCCGGACTAATGTTGTTTTCAGCATAATTGCCACGGTGTTGTTTTTGTGCAGAAATAAAAGTTCTCGGAATGACCTGAAAATTAACGAGAATTTTTGTGGAATATATAAAAAATACTAGCGCAAGAATCAGCAGAGGAAGTGCAGCATGGAGCCCACAAGCCCACCAGGCGCGGGGCCCCCCTGGTCGCGCGTGGCAGGTTTGTCGGGCCCACAACGCTCCACCGCCTCCAATCTCAGCTCTATTTAGTCCATCTCGCCCGGAAAAAATCAAGAAGAAGAGTTCATTGCGTTTTACGATACGGAGAGGGCAGATCTGGAGGCCGTTCTGGGCTCCAGAGAGGGGAAATCGTCGACATCGTCATCATCAACCTTCCTTCATCTCCAATTCCATGATGCTCTTCACAGTTCGTGAGTAATCTCATCGTAGGCTTGCTGGACGGTGATGGCTTGGATGAGATCTATCATGTAATCGAGTTAGTTTTGACGGGGATTGATCCCTAGTATCCACTTTGTTCTGAGATTGATGTTGCTACTACTTTGCATGCTTAATGCTTGTCACTAGGGCCAGAGTGCCATGATTTCAGATCTGAACCTATTATTTTGTCGCCAATATATGTGTGTTCTTGATCCTATCTTGCAAGTTGTAGTCACATACTATGTGTTATGACCCGGCAACCCCGGAGTGACAATAGCCGGAACCACTCCCGGAGATGACCATAATATGAGGAGTTCATGTATTCACCAAGTGTTAATGCGTTGGTTCGGTTCTTTATTAAAAGGAGAACCTTAATATCCCGTAGTTTCCATTAGGACCCCGCTGCCACGGGAGGGATGGACAATAGGTGTCATGCAAGTTCTTTTCCCTAAGCACGTATGACTACATACGGAATACATGCCTGCATTACATTGACGAACTGGAGCTAGTTACATATCTCTCCGTGTTATAACTGTTGCATGATGAATAGCATCCGGCATAACCATCCATCACCGATCCAATGCCTACGATTCTTTTACTACTGGTCCTTGCTACATTACTCTGTTGCTACTGTTGTTACTTTGCTGCTACTGTTGTTACTCTACTGCTACTGGTTACTGTTACTACTGTTGCTATCACCCTACTTTGCTACTGATACTTTGCTGCAGATACTAAATCTTTCATGTGTAGTTGAATTGACAACTCAGCTGCTAATACTTGAGAATATTCTTTGGCTTCCCCTTGAGTCGAATCAATAAATTTGGGTTGAATACTCTACCCTCGAAAACTGTTGCGATCCCCTATACTTGTGGGTTATCAAGACTTTTTTCTGGCGCCGTTGCCGGGGAAGCCAAGTCAAGAATATTCTCCCGTCAACGTGCCTTTTTCTGGCGCCGTTGCCGGGAAGCACAGCTATATTCTCTGAGTCACTTGGGATTTACGTCTGCTGGTCACTATGAGGAATCCGATAGATCCAAGAACTAAAGTCTTGCCCTCAACTACGAGGACAGGTAAGGAACTGCCATCTAGTTCTCGACTTGATTCACCTTCAGTTATGAATAAGTTTGCGACACCACCTCCTGCTAGAAATCTTGATATGTCGCCTGTGCTTGATGATGCTACTTCTGTAGCCCATGATGCTTACGATGATGCTATGCTTGATACTGCTTTTCCTGATGATGCTATGCTTGATACTGCTTTGCCTGATGATGCTATGCTTGATACTGTTTTGCCTGATGATGCTATGCTTGATACTGCTTTGCCACTAGGTGCATTCCTTGATGCACAAATTTCTAGAGTTGCTACTAGATGTGATGATACTTCTGAAACTGCTGATACTATTGAAGTAGATCCTGCTATTTTGCCTGCTAGAACTAGCTCTCCTAGATATGAATTGCCTGATATGCCTGAGCGTTATGTTATGGAGGGAGAGATAGCTGAGGATTTTCTTGCGTGTAAGGATAGCTATGATGTTGAGAATTTACTGCGCAAGTGGAAAGAAAAGTCTCTGAACGCTAGGATGAAATACGACCCGAAGTTTGCAACTTCGCCTATCTTTGTGACCGATAAGGATTATGAATTCTCTGTGGACCCTAAGTTAATCACTCTGCTCGAATCTGATCCTTTTCACGGTTATGAGTCTGAAATGATTGTAGCCCATCTTACCAAACTGTACGATATAGCCACCCTATTCACTAGTGAGGAAATGATCCGCCACTACTATATCCTCAAGTTGTTTCCTTTCTCACTAAAGGATGATGCTAAGACTTGGTTCACTTCTCTTGCTCCTGGTTGTGTGCGTAGCCCCCAGGATATGGTCTACTACTTCTCTGAGAAATATTTCCCTGCCCATAAGAAGCAAGCTGCCTTGCAGGAAATATACAACTTTGCACAAGTTGAAGAAGAGAGTCTCCCACAACTTGGGGGAGGCCTGTCCAGCTACTAAATGATTTGCCTGATCACCCTCTTGAGAAGAATGAAATACTTGATATCTTCTATAATGGACTTATCGATGCTTCTAAGGACCGCCTAGATAGTTGTGTTGGTTGTGTTTTTAGGGAACAAACTGTAGAAAAAGCTGAGATTCTATTGAATAACATCTTCTGCAATGAGAATGCTTGGACTATTCCCGAACCACCTCCTAAGCCAACTCCGAAGAAAAGAGGCATTCTATTCCTCAGTCCTGAAGATATGCAAGAAGCTAAGAAATCTATGAAAGAGAAAGGCATTAAATCTGAAGATGTCAAAATCTACCACCTATCGAAGAGATCCATGGTCTTGATAACCCGATACAGGTAGTAGAAGTAAATTCTCTGCGTAGATTCAATGAGAGTGATATTCCTTTTGATAAGCCTGCTAGCTTATGCCTGGATGAATTTGATAACTTTGTTTCCAAACAACAGAGTTTCAATGATTATGTTAGCAGACAATTGGAACAGAATGCTCGTATGCTTAGTCATTTAAGTGCTTGTGTGGACAGAAACGGCTATGATCTTAAGCTTCTGAGTAAACATGCCTCTATGGTTACTACTCAGGTAGAACAAGTACTTAAAGCTCAGAATTATTTGCTCAATGAGTTGAATGACAATTCTGGTAGAGTCATCACTAGAGGCGGTAGAATGACCCAGGAACCTTTGTATCCTAAGGGTCATCCGAAGATAATTGAACAATATTCTCAAGGAGTTAGCACTGATGGCCTAGTCATCCTATGAAGAAGAAGAAAGATGATAGGACCTTGCACGCTAGCAACCCTGATGCTGCTACACCTGAGAGTCCAAACGATGTCTCTGTCTCTGAGGCCGAAACACAATCTGGTGATGAACATGAGCCTAATGATAATATCAATAGTGATGTTCATGAAGATGCTCAACCTAGCAATGATAAGGATGTGAAGATTGAACCTAGTGTTGATCTCGATAACCCACAGCCTAAGAATAAGAGATACGATAAGAACGGCTTCGCTGCTAGGAAGCATGGTAAAGAAAGGGAACCATGGGTTCAGAAACCCATGCCCTTTCCTCCCAAACCATCCAAGAAAAAGGATGATGAGGATTTTGAGCGATTTGTTGAAATCATTAGACGTGTCTTCTTGCAAATGCGTTTGACAGATATGCTCAAAATGTCTCTGTATGCTAATTACATGAAGGATATTGTGACTAATAAAAGGAGGATACGTGAGGTTGAGATTTCCACCATGCTTGCTAATTATACCTTCAAGGGTGGAACTCCTAAGAAACTAGGTGATCCTAGAGTGCCCACTATACATTGCTCCATTAAAGGCAACTACGTTAGAACTGCTTTATGCGACCTTGGAGCCGATGTTAGTGTTATGCCTCTTTCTCTTTATCGTAGGCTTGAACTGGATAAGTTGACACCCACTAAGATCTCTCTGCAAATGGCCGACAAGTCAACTGCTTTCCCTATCGGCATTTCCAAGGATGTGCCTGTTGTGGTTGCCAACGTCAGTATCTTAACAGACTTTGTTATTCTGGATATTCCTGAGGACGATGCCATGGCGGTCATCCTCGGAAGACCCTTTTTAAACACTGCAGGGCTGTTATAGATTGCAACAAAGGCAATGTCACTTTCCATGTCAACGGCAATGAGCATACGGTGCACTTTCCAAAGAAACAATATCGAGTACATTGCATCAATGCTATCGAAAAAACTTCATCGATTCTTATTGGGAGCTTTGAATGCCCTATTCCTCCTGTTAAGATGAAGTACGATTTGCTTGTTGGGGAGATTCACATCCCCATTGAGGTAACCTAGTGACTATTCAAAAATTCTCCATCTTCTTTTGCGATTCGAAAAAGTTTGTCAAGGAGACTTGATCAACCTCATTGACGGATTTCTTTCAATGACCATGACATGGATGAATCGAGGAGTCACAAACCTCTGTTCCAAGCTTTCACCTTCGGTTGCTTAGAACAAAAATGATAGATTTAGTTTAGTTTTCCCTGTTTTCTGTTTTAGCGTCCCGTGGAAAAGTACCCCGAAAATAAAAGTTCTTTGAATGTCGTGAAAATCAAGTATGATTTTTTCTGGAATTTTTTAAAAATACTGAGATGAAGAGCGAGTCTGGGGGCTGCACCAGTGGGCCACAAGCCCTGGAGGCGTGGGCACCCCCCTGGCCGCGCCTACCTGGCTTGTGGGGCCCACGTGCACCCCCTCCAATCATTCTAGCTCCCATCTGCTTCTCCTACCTCTAGAAAAAATCGTTCCGCGGCCCAAACCCGTGTTCTTGCTCTTCTTGCTAGGATTTTCGATATCCTTGCTCAAAGCACCATTCTCCGAACTGTTTTGGGGAAATTGCTCCTTCGTAAGTGACTCCTCCATTGGTCCAATTAGTTTTTGCTCTAGTGTCTTATACTTCGCGTATTTTTGCTGCCTTGATGACCCTGTTCTTGAGCTTTGCATGCTAATTTTAGCTGGTCCCAAGTAGTTTTGATGCGTAATATGGCCTCTAGGCACTTGTGGGAGTAGTTGCTACGAGTTTATTTGAGCCTTGTTCACTTTTCCTTTGGGTCACTGAAAAATTCAGAAAAGGAAGATGTTCAGGAGAAACTATCATGGTGGTTCCTCAAGCAAGAGAGGTCCTCGTCTTGCGATTCGGGAGCCCGATCCTTACCAACCGAGGAACGCACATGTACAACCATGTGAATGGCCTTCTGATGAATTCATGATTGAGGCAGGTTTCAAAGACGAGTTTGATACACTTGTTCACAACATCGGACTCGAAGAATTCATCTTCGATAAATGTGAACAGTATGTTGCTCTCACTTCCTCTTTTGTTCGTATATTCAAATTTTCAGTTGGTCGTGATACATCTGTACTGTTTGATCTCTATGACAAATCGTATACCATGGATTTAGAGGATTTCAATAGAATTTGCAAGATACCTATTTGGGGTAGTCTCAATGATCCTCCTAAATCTTCGGTTAGAGATTTTTTTTTCTCTGGTATAACTGTCGGAGAAACTAGAGATATTACACAGGCTACCATGGGAAGCATTCATTTTCCTGCCTTGCATTGTTTTGCCCTCTTCATAGGCAGATGCATTAATGGCAAGATTGAGCATTGTCACCTCTGCGCACCCGACCTTAGTATTTTTAAGAGCGTAGTAACGGGTGATAAAAGTTTCAACATGGGAGATATTATAGCACGGAGGCTGAATAATAATGCTAATGAAGGGGATTTCTTTGGTGGGATCTATGCCACCCGCATAGCAATTTTTCGTGGAGTACCTATCCGCGAAGGAGATCCCCCGCTCCATACAGCTTTCCTTGATCGCACCGCTTTGACACGCTATCAGTTCCTTGAGAGGGATGATGAATCCCTCCTATACCGGTTAATATTTAACCGGCAGCGTGTTTTCCATATTACCCTTCCTGCTCTTGCCTTCTTTGACTTTCAGGTAAAACGGGGATATTACATAACTAGAGGAGAGGCAGAGGAGTATGAGAGGGAGGCAAAGGTTGCTCGTCTCCGTGAGGCAGCTATTCAGGCAGTGGCTGCAGCGCTCCCGTATAACCCCCATTATGATTTTGGGTATCGCCTGGACCATCCATGGGAGTAGACCAACTTAGGCCAAAAGCCTAAGCTTGGGGGAGTACGTGTTTCTCACCGACTTTACATTCTTGCTTATGCTTTCACCTTGTTCGTCGGTGTTCACACTTTGCCACTGTATCATCCATGCTAGTTTATTTTCTTTTTCTAGTTTTCTTTTTGTGTGTCTGTCTAGTTTGAGAAAACCCAAAAAGATTTTATTTTTCTTCTTTTGCTTGTTGGGAGCTTTCCCGTGTAAACAGTTTTATTTTTCTTTCGGTCCAGGTAGAAGACCATGGTTACAATGTTTAGTGGCTCTCGCATGCATATCTATTTATTTGTTAAAGAGCCATATTACTTTGTCTTCTCCTTTGTGTTTGCCTGCAGATTCCAGCTTAGTCCAATGCACAAGCACTCTTATTATTGTTCACATCATTCGGTCGTGCAAGTGAAAGGCAATGATGACGATATATGATGAAGTGACTGAGCCTGGAAAAGCTGGTATGAACTTGATCTATTTTGTTTTTGTAAATATGACTAGCTCATCGTTCCTGATTCAGCTTTGTTGTGAGAGAAACATGTTTGCAATGACAACTTAGAGATCATAGTTTTTGATGCCATGCTTAATTAGCTAGGAGCTTATAATGGTTTGTCGTGCATGCCAACATGAATCTTGAGATGACTATGATGTAGTATGATAGGATGGTATCCTCCTTTGAATGTTTCAAGTGGCTTGACTTGGCGCATGTTCACACATGTAGTTGAAACAAAATCAACATAGCCTCTACGATATTCATGTTCATGGTGATTTATGTCCTACTCATGCTTGCACTCAATGTTAGTTAATCTCAATGCATTTTGATGACTGTTGTCGCTCTCTAGTTGGTCGCTTCCAAGTCTTTTGCTAGCCTTCACTTGTACTAAGCGGGAATACTTCTTGTGCATCCACTTCCATAAACCCAAAGTTGTTCCATATGAGTCCACCATACCTACCTATATGCGGTATCTACCTGCCATTCCAAGTAAATTTGCATGTGCCACTCTCTAAACCTTCAAGAAAAAATCTGTTTTAAATGCCCGAACCGCTCATGTGGGGACAGGGGGCTATCAGTATCTTCCATGCTAGGAGTTTTATCCTCGATATGTGTTTATTCACTATCATTCACGAGAAAGGGGGCGGTAATTGGAATTCCCAGTTCCATGCTCAAATCGAAAAGATAATTGCAAAAAAAACTCCCCATGGATTGATGTTGGTATGGACGGCACCCGAGGATTCGGCTAGTCGTGGAGTGTGATTGATCGGTGGTGGGGGAGTCAAAACTTTATCTTTCTGTTTGGGAACCGCCTATAGCATGTGTAGCGTGGAAGATGGTGAGAACTCTTAGTCATTGCGTTGACAATGAAAGCATGCCACCTAAAATTATTATCACAGTTTTCAAAGCTCGATCTCTGGCACCTCTGCAAATCAATGCTTCCCTCTGCGAAGGGCCTGTCTATTTATGTTCTTGTTGAGTCATCCTCTTCTTATAAAAGCACCAATTAGAGAGCACCTATGTCATTTTTATGCTTTGCTTTTAACTTTGATTGAGTATGACTGTGACTGGATCTTCTTTGCCTTGAATTACAATGTTTAGTCAGCCATTGGTCTTTGAAGGTGCTCTGCATTTATGTTTTGCGGTCTGAGAAAGAGCTAGCCAGATACCATTTGTTTGTACTGCTTCATGATTGTTTTGATTGAAGTGTTGAAGTTCGAGACTTATTATTATTTGCTCGCTAGTTGATTATGCCATTGATATGAGTTTACCGTGAGACCTAGATGTCATTTGCTTATGTGGTTAGCTTGTGATCTTGCTGAAATTCTGGTTATGAGTTAGACATAGTTGCAACAACAAGATCAAACAGAGTTCGTAAAATTTTTCTTTTGTCTCTTTGAGTTTGTCAACTGAATTGCTTGAGGACAAGCAAGGCTTTAAGCTTGGGGGAGTTGATACGTCTCCGTCATATCTACTTTTCCGAACTCTTTTGCCCTTGTTTTGGACTCTAATTTGCATGATTTGAATGGAACTAACCCGGACTAACGTTGTTTTCAGCAGAATTGCCATCGTGTTGTTTTTGCGCAGAAATAAAAGTTCTCGGAATGACCTGAAAATTTACAGAGAATTCTTGTGGAATATATAAAAAATACTAGCGCAAGAATCAGCGAAGGAAGTGGAGCGTGGAGCCCACAAGCCCACCAGGAGCTCCCCCCCCTGGCCACGCCTGGCAGGCTTGTGGGTCCCACAACGCTCCACCGCATCCAATCTCAGCTCTATTTAGTCCGTCTCGCCCGGAAAAAATAGAGGAGAAGAGTTCATCACGTTTTACGATACGGAGGCGCCGCCACCTCCTGTTCTTCCTCTGGAGGGCAGATCTGGAGTCCGCTCTGGGCTCCGGAGAGGGGAAATCGTCGCCATCGTCATCATCAACCTTCCTTCATCGCCAATTCCATGATGCTCTTCACCGTTCGTGAGTAATCTCATCGTAGGCTTGCTGGACGGTGATGGGTTGGATGAGTTCTATCATGTAATCGAGTTAGTTATGACGGGGATTGATCCCTAGTATCCACTATGTTCTGAGATTGATGTTGCTACTACTTTGCCATGCTTAATGCTTGTCACTAGGGCCCGAGTGCCATGATTTCAGATCTGAACCTATTATGTTGTCGCCAATATATGTGTGTTCTTAATCCTATCTTGCAAGTTGTAGTCACCTACTATGTGTTATGTCCCGGCAACCCCGGAGTGACAATAGCTGGAACTACTCCCGGAGATGATCATAGTATGAGGAGTTCATGTATTCACCAAGTGTTAATGCGTTGGTCCGGTTCTTTATTAAAAGGAGAACCTTAATATCCTGTAGTTTCCATTAGGACCCCGCTGCCACGGGAGGGATGTACAATAGATGTCATGCAAGTTCTTTTCCCTAAGCACGTATGACTACATACGGAATACATGCATGCATTACATTGACGAACTGGAGCTAGTTACGTATCTCTCCGTGTTATAACTGTTGCATGATGAATAGTATCCGGCATAATCATCCATCACCGATCCAATGCCTACGAGTCTTGTACTACTGGTCCTAGACAACCGCTGGGTGTGCCAGGTTCTTGCTGGTCCGGAACCAGGAAGAGTCTAAAAGAGTGAAGGATCCGACTGCACTTGTGAAAGTGAAGGATCCGACTGAACTCGTTTTGAGTATTGGACCCAAATGAAGCGAAAGTGTAGTGTTCCGACATAAAAATAAACAACTAAGCGTAGAGGTACACTCAGTAGCGTGGCCTCTGAGTGGACGTCGTGTGCGACTTTACTTGCCACTTGACAATGCGGAAATAACTATTTCATTGAATGGAGTTTGTGAAGAATGACTTAGCTGTCTGAGGAAGCGCAGGGCGGTCGAGCGAAGTAGACACGTCCAGCTGAGTGGCGATGCACGGGGCGGTCAAGTGACGAAGACGTGTCTCGTCCAGTGGTGACAACACGTCCAGCAGAGTGACGGTGCTCGGGGTGGCCGAGTGATGATGGAGCGTTCAACAGAGTGATGGCGTGCAGGGCGGTCGAGTGACGATGGCGTGTCTTGCCGAGTGGCGATGCGCGGAGCTGCCGAGTGACGAAGACACGTGCAGCATAGTGACGGCGCGCGGGATAGCCGAGTGTCGATGGAGCGTTCAACAGAGTGATGACGCATGGGGCGGTCGAGTGACGAAGACATGTCTCGCCGAGTAACGATGCGCGGAGCTGCCGAGTGATGACGACGCATCGAGCAAAGTGACAGCGCGCTGGACGGCCGAGAGTTGATGTAGCGTTCAGCAGAGTGACGACGCGCGGGCCGGTCGAGTTACGAAGGCGTGTCTCACCGACTGGTGATGCACGGAGTTGCCGAGTGATGATGATGCATCCAGCAGAGTGAGTGCGCGCGGGGCGGCCGAGTGTCGATGGAGCATTAAACAGAGTGACGGCGCGTGGGGCGATCGAGTGACGAAGGAGTGTCTCACCGAGTGGTGATGCGCAGAGCTGCCGAGTGACGACGATGCGTCTAGCAGAGTGACGGCGCGCGGGCCTGCCGAGTGTCGATGGAGCATTCAGTAGAGTGACGGTGCACAGGACGGTCGGGTGACGAAGGTGTGTCTCGCCGAGTGGCGATGCGCGGAACTGCCGAGTGATGACGACCCGTCCAACAGAGTGACGGCGCGCGGGGAGGCCAAGTGTTGATTGAGTGTTCAGCAGAGTGACGACGCGAGGGACGGCCGGGTGACGAAGGCGTGTCTCACGAGTGGCAATGCGCGGAGCTGCTGAGTGATGACGACGCGTCTAGCAGAGTGACGGGGCGCTGGGCGGCCAAGTGTCGATGGAGCGTTCAACAGAGTGACGGCGCGCGGGGCGGTCGAGTGACGAAGGCGTGTCTCGCCGAGTGGCGATGCGCGGAGCTGCCGAGTGATGACGACGCATCCAGTAGAGTGACGGCGCATGGGGCGGTCGAGTGTCGATGGCGTGTCTCGCCGAGTAGCAATGCGCAGAGCTGTCGAGTGATGAAGGCGCGTCCACTAGAGTGACGGCGCGCAGGATGGGCGAGTGCCGATGGAGCGTTCAGTAAAAACGACAGCGTGCGGGGCGGTCGAGTGTCAAAGACATTCCACATAGCTGAGCAACGGCGGCGCGCGGGGTGACCGAGTCGAACGTGTTGATGTAGTCGCGGACATCCGAATGAGTAGTGAAGATGACGCGCCGGCGATCGAGTGCCTGCGGATTGTCTGAGTGGACGTCTTATGATGTGGATGTGTGCTGTAACTGAGTGTCTTCATGCCAAAGTTGGCCCATGTGAATTGTCCGAGTGAATGTAGAAGTTCCCGTCCATATGAATCGGTCGTTGAACCAAAGAACCGCTCCATCTGCCGAGTAACCATCGCCGGTGGGGGAGAGCCATCGCGCTTGAAACGACGTGGATGTCGCCTAGAGGGGGGTGAATAGGCGCTTTAAAATAATTATGGTTTATGCTTGAAAAAATGCGGAATAAAACTAACGTTTAATATGTCAAGCACAAAACCTAAAATAACTAGGGTCACCTATGTGCACCAACAACTTATGCTAAGCAAGATAAACAACTAAGTGATAGCAAGATATATGACAAGAAACAATATGGCTATCACAAAGTAAAGTGCATAAGTAAAGGGTTCGGGTAAGAGATAACCGAGGCACGCGGAGACGATGATGTATCCCGAAGTTCACACCCTTGCAGATGCTAATCTCCATTGGAGCGGTGTGGAGGCACAATGCTCCCCAAGATGCCACTAAGGCCACCGTAATCTCCTCACGCCCTCGCACAATGCAAGATGTCGTGATTCCACTAAGGGACCCTTGAGAGCGGTCACCGAACCCGTACAAATGGCAACCCTTGGGGGCGGTCACCGATACACATACAAATTGCTCGGGGCAATATCCACAACCTAATTGGAGACCCTGACGCTTGCCCGGAGCTTTACACCACAATGATTGAGCTCCGAGACACCACCATGCTTCTAGGACGCCAAAGCATCCACGAAGAACAATCTCTAGGGTACTAAGTACCAAAAGGTAATATGGCTTCTCAAAATTCACTACCACGTATCACCGTGGAGAACTCAAACCGATGCAACTCATGCAATGGCAAGAACTCACAAAGTGGTCAAGTCCCTCACACTCAAATCCATCCACAACAACAAAAGCTATGGAGAAATATGAGAGGAAGAACAAGGAGCTCACAAAGAACTAAAAGATCTAGATCCAAGGGGTTCCCCTCACATAGAGGAGAAAGTGATTGGTGGAGATGTGGATCTAGATCTCCTCTCTCTTTTCCCTCAAGAACACGAGCTCAACGGATAGATCAGTCCAAGGGGGAAGAAGACCCCCTTTATATAGTGGGGGAAGAAATCAGACTGTTACCCCCACTTACAGCCCGAGCACAGGGGTACTACCGCTAGCACTGGCGGTACTACTGCTAGACCCTGGCGGTACTACCTCTAGCCCTGGCGGTACTACCTCTAGAGAAAGTCTTCGCAAAAAGTCCGACGAAGAACAAGCGCTCAGAGAGAGGTACTACCGTCCCGAAGCGGTACTACCGCCCACCCGGAGCAGTACTACCGCTCCTAGAGCGGTACTAACGCTAGGGAGCGGTAGTAAGAAATTACTACCGCTGCGGGGGCGGTACTACAGCTGCGGGGGCGGTACTACCGCTACAAGAGCGGTACTACCGCTGGCACGAGGAGCGGTACTACCGGTGGATACTGAATGTGCTCTAACTTTCGCATACGGACTCCGATTTCAACGAAACCAAGTTTGTTGGAAAGCTAATGACATGGGCTAACACAATATTGCTAGAAATGTCAATAATAAGCAAGTGATAAAAGGCCCATAATAAAATGGTGAGAACCCTTCTTCGAATAAGACCGGTAAAAACTCCCAACATCGAAAACATCATAGAAGATGCATATGGACTCCATTTTCGATGAACTCCAGCTTGTCATAAAGATGACCATAAGCTCTAAAACTCATAAAGAGAAACACCAAACAAGAACCAAGAAGTATGATGCAAGGATGCAAATGGTTTGAGCTCTCAACGAACGATACGATCAAGCTACTCACTTGAGAGCCCCCCTTGACAGTACAGCAATCTATCCTAAAAGACAAAACCTATCAAGGGAAAACCTATACCTTGCACCTCGTCCTCCTGAGATATATGATGATGATCTTGGCTTCCTCAAGATGGACCACCTTTCTTGATTGTGTTGGCTTGATGAAGACTAGTTGGTTGCTCCCCCATACTCACTATGGGTGAGCCACTCTTCAGCATATCTTCACAAGTCCATTGCCACCACAATGGACGACAAGATTCAAGCATGATATATTCGTGATGATCCACTTGAACTTGCACACCGCAATCTGGATGACGATCACCACTTGATGTCATCCTTCATGGGTTGTATGAGATCTTCCTTTTTACGCAAGCCCATGGAAACACACCTAACCCCCACATAGAACTTTCACGAAGATCATGGGTTAGTACACAAACACGTAATGGACAATGCTTACCATACCATGGGATCACTTGATCCCTCTCGGTACATCTTGTACGCTTTGTGTGTTGATCATCTTGATTTACTCTTTGTCTGACAATCTTGTTCAACCTTGTGTCTCTATGACCATTCTTTGGATAATACCTTGAATACCATCCTGGTCATCATATAAACTCCTTGAACCCAACAGATGGACTTCAAGAAGTGCATATGGACAAATCCTATAAATATAACTTAAGGCAACCATTAGTCCATAGGAATTGTCATCAATTAGCAAAACCACATATGGAGAGATATGCTCTAACAATCTCCCCCATTTTGGTAACTAATGACAACCACTTAAAGAGAGTTTATATAAGGAAGTAAGCATAACCAAGCACACACATGAAAAGCAATGCAATAATGCATGCGTACAAGATGTAAATGCTTATGCAATAAAAGCAAAACCCTCTAAGCATAACCAAACTAAACTATCTAAACTTCTCCCCCATTGGCATCGATTGCCAAAATGGACCCAAAGTTTAGAAAGCCAATATAGTAGGTGGTCCTCCAAAAAGTGTGTACTTCTCAACAAATGAGTGCAGAGAAATACACATATACAATGATAAGAAGTTGGAGGAAAATGAACTATATCGAGGACCCAAAGATTGCAAATAAAAGGATCGTATGGCACAAGGACATACAAAAATAGAGGCAAGCAATCAAAAGATACTAGATGGAACAAACTATCATATGGTCCTTCGAACCACATGAATAAAAGATATTATGATAAAGGCAACGGAGTGTTTTATCAAAACTAGAGAAGCTCCCCATGATTTGTGCACTAATAAGAGATTTTTGTATTTGAAACAAGTGCACAAAATAGGATCATTTCTCCCCCAAAATTAATAAAAATACACAACGAGTGCAAGAAGATAGATGAGACAATAAGCATACCACTTGCACAAAACAAATGGTTGAGCAACATGTAAAAGAAGCAACTTAAGAATAGGCTCAACCAAAATAATGTGTGTGAGTCATGGAAAAGCACTTGAGACGACTAAGATAAGGATGAGCATTACTCATCAACATAGTCTTGATGAAATGAGGAAAAAAGTGCAAGACATATCATTCCCACACACACATACTAGAAAATGGGTTCACAAGCTTACTAATAAACAAAATAAGAACCAACACTTGTCACAACCCATGGTGAAGATAGGAAATAAGAACCTTGTCAAGAGGAGGGATACCAATCGAAATGGCAAAATCCTCATCAAGAAAAGCATGAGGAAAAATAATATTCACGACCAAAGAGTGCATCAAGATGTAGGAAAATAAGATACGCACTCAATATAAATCCTTTCACAAAGCCACCAATGCTGAAAAAGGAAATGCAACGATGGATGTGACACTACAAGAAATATGTCAACTAACGACCTTTTGTCAGTGACGCTGGAAGGAATGGTCATAAATCTATGACCATTTGACATCATTTGGTCGTAAGCTGTCTGGACGGGTCCTAGCCCCAAAAACCAACGACCATTTTCGTCTGAAAGGTCATCACTTGCTTACTGGAAAAGGTCATAAAGCGGACAGCACCTGGCACTGCCCTATTTCTAGGTGATAATGACCAATATGAATGGTCGTTACTAAATAGTTCGAATGCACTAGGTTGGTTACGCAGCCACCTCAGCAGCCTCGCTTACTTGTCACTGAGGTAGGACCCATTTGACAGGAAGGTGAGGGGCCGGCGACCCAGCGGGGACATGCGCGAGCCTCACTTAATTCCCGAAAAAAACATGCGCGGGCGGGGACTCGAACCCACGACCGAGCGCTTCCGCTAAGTGTTTGCTACCGCTGGGCTAGAGAGGGACTGTTGCTCAGGTATAGGTATTTGGGGGTATATTATATTAAATCGCGGGTCTCTCGTATCATTGACAAGTGGGACCGACGGGGACGGTCAACACTTGGCCAATTTCCGACAGGGTCCAACACTTAGCCAATTTCCGACAAGGGAGGAGCAAATATAGATCTCGGGGGCGGCGGCGATCGACGGGGAGGGGGGCGGCGGCGACCGACGGGGATGGGGGCGGCGACCGACGGGGGCGGTGACCAGCGGTGGTGGTGCTAACGCCACGGCCACCTCACCCATCGGCAGTTGTTGTTGTTGTTGTTGCTAACTACATCAGAGAGCTGTTGTTGTTGCTATCTACATCACAGAGCTGAACTGAGATGTTGCCTCTTGCTGTTGTTTTCAGAACTGTTGTTTCCTGAAGTTTTTAGATAGCTGTTGTTTTGTGACAAAAAATAATGCGCGAGCAGGGGCTCGAACCCACGACTTGGCGCTCATTTCACTGGCTATCTACCACTTGGCTAGGAACAGGCTGTTGGTTTTCTACTCTATGCCCACTCTTTTCAGTACATCAAACTAGTCGACCCACTCTTTATGATCAGTGAAGCAAAATAGAAGCAGCTACCGTGATCGTTGCAGCACATAAACTCATAATAACAACAGTACACAACAACCTGCCATAACATCAAAAGTAGAACATTCAAACAGTTCACAACAATCTGCCATAACATTCCAACAGTTCACAACAACCTGCCATTTGCACAAAAGTAAAACAGTTCACAACGACATCTAGATCATGGAGGGTGACTAAATGGGACCGAGAGCCTTCAGGAGGGCTGCTTGCTCTGCCCTGCTCTTGATGTCTGCAGCACTCGTCGATAAACCGCGTGCATGCGACATAAGGTGTTCATAAATCCCATCCTTGGGCTTTGGCTTTGTGGTGCAGTATGGGCATCTAAACATTCCCCTCTTGAAGTATGTCGCCTTCCCCTTCTCCCTCATCTTCTGGGCTTCCTTCTCAATGAAGGACTCTTTGTTGACGTCCTCCACGTCTTCTCCAGAGTTATACTGCACACACAAATTAATTGCAGGAACACATTATGCATTCATATAGGCATTATGGAGCCAGAACACACACTTCTGATTCAGAATGATGCAATGAACAAACATCAGATAATTCCCATTTACCAAATTTTAATGAACAAACAAAGAAAAAAGTCATGTACAGTAATCTAATTAAACAGACAACATTAAAACACTCTCTACATCAATTTCATTAAAAAGCCCACCAACATGCATTCATATAGTGCTTACGCTGAACTAAAATAGTTGGGATTACCTCATATGGGTCGTCGTCATCGTCGTAGTCAGAGTCATACGGGCTCTTGAACCCAGTCTTGGCAAGCTTCCTTTTCATGCGTGCAGCTTCCTTTTCCTACAATATAAGTAATTCAATTAGTACAAACTATGTAACACAGTATTCAAAAGGTAAAGCATTCAACAATGTGCTTCTAATTACATTCATAGTGCTGCCGCATCAGCCACCCTATTCAGGAACATACATAGCCTGATTTATACAAAATAAAATTTAAATATTGCACAATTGGGCTGCTCAGCCCCTGCCGTGCCCTGGTGAGGGGATAACCACAACAAATCTATCAACATATCCGGCACATAATAAAATCTAAGCACATGCAGCAATCAAGATCCCAATTCAAAACCTAACTCTTATTAAATCCTTACTAATAATCCCAATAAAATGCAAGAGAGGGGCAGACCTAGGCGAAATTTAGGAATGGGTGTTCGTATATATCAAGTACATGACCTAGTTGAAATCTTTACAAATAAGAGAAAGATTCCGGTTATTCAAGCCAACAAAATGCAAAAGTTCGCCAACACATGCAAAAGGAGAGTGTGTTCTGCTCTCTGAATATATGCTAAATCTCCTGCTTATCAACGATAACTATGAAAGCAGGGGAACGGGAAGCATTACCACATCCACATGCACAAATCAAGATTGAAATTAAAGAAATCCAAGTCTCAATAAATCTATGTAGCATTCAAGCACGAATCAACTATAAAAAAACCAGAAAACCTCATCTAAAAAACCCACCTCATCGTCGTGAGCCTCCGCAGCACCGCTCGAGGTCGTGTCCTCCTCCTTCGGCACCTCCTTCTCAAGATCCGCAGCGGCGACAACGGTTGCGGTCGTGTCCTCCTGCTTCGGCACCTTCTTCTCAAGATCTGCAGCGGCGACAGCGGTTGCGGTCGTGTCCTCCTGCTTCGGCACCTCAAGACCCGCAACGGCGACGACGCGACGAGCGCCCTCCATTAGGTGTGGGAGACGAGAGCAATGGGGAGATGGTGCAACGGGAGAGAGCGAGAAGACGAAGTGGGAGGAGTGGGAGACGAGGCGACGAGGGAGACGATGCGCCCGGAGGCAGTTCCCTCTTTATACGATGTGACAGTTCCTGCAACGTCCCGTCCGCCACGTGTCGTCCGGGACATCTTACAAAAAAATGGCATAGACACCTTCAAAAAAACAAATGGCCCGCTCGAACCTGGTCGGCACGAACCGGTTCGATCGGTCTTTGTGTCTCGCTCGAACCTGGTCGACCGAGCCAATCTACTCCTTCCCGCATCAGCTCTTCTTCTCTTCTCGCGCTCTGCCCCCCTCGTCGCCAAAGCTCGTCGGCCGCCACCACATCCGTCGCACCATCGTTTACGAGGATGAGAGTAGCAACGACCTATCGAGCCTGTACATCAGCTCTTCCTCGGATGGCATGATGTACCGAGTAATTTGTAGAGCTAGGGTTAGGTTTAGGGTTTCGGTTCCTTCACATTGGGGATTTATCTCTGTTTCTTGGTTCTTCTTTAGATCCCTGCTAGCATCGACGACGAAGACTACATGGGCATCGAGAATTCTGCCCTGGATGTTTGCTTGGAGCATGGGCTGCCGCCTAAGCGTCGCGTAGCATTCGAAGGATTTGAGACAGGGAGAAGATTTTTAGTGTGTGCTCAGCCGGTTAGTTCTATCTTCTTTAGTGTTAGACATGCATGAAGTTGCTTCTGTTTTTTCTATCTGGTTGTTCCCTGCAATTTTGTTTGTTTAGCTCGAAATATTCCGACTATCATTGTTTGTTTAGCTCAGAAGATTCAGACTGTCATTGTTTGTTTAGCTAAAAAGATTCAGACTGTCAGTGTTTACTACATCACTGTCATTGTTTGTTTAGCTAAAATATTCAGACTGTCATTGTTTGTTTAGCTCAAAAGATTCAGACTGTCAGTGTTTACTACATCACTGTCATTGTTTGTTTAGCTCAAATATTCAGACTATCATTGTTTATTACAGCACTGTCATTGCTAGTTTAGCTAAAAGATTCCGGCTTGTTACAGCACTATCATTGCTCGTTTATTACATCACTGTCATTGCATGTTTATTACACAATTATGGCTTGTTATTTTCTGGTTATTTTGTATTGCTGAAGTACTAGTTATTTTGTATTGCAGCCACCTCAAAACTGTGGTTTTGTTGGTTGGGTAGACCAAGAGTGGCCTCCCACAATGCAAAATGCATTGTTAAAACTGTGGGAAATGTTGGAAGACAGCAAGAGTGCTAGGAGGGATGATAATTTGGAGAATTCACTGAAAATTCACCACCTCACAGAGGAGAAAAGAAATCTTGATGCAAACTATGACAAACTAGCAGAAGATGTGAATCAACTGCTCAACCTTGCAGAAGCTCAAGGCGGGGTCATTAGGACCCAGAAGGCAAATCATTTGAAGGAGAAGGACAAACTTAATGATGAAATTGTGGTGCTCAACCTTCACATTGATGGTCTGAAGAAAGGAATTGAGAATCTGATTAAACGCAGGGATGAGCTGAAGATCCAGATTGTTGATCAGTTGAAGGCATTGGAGAAGAACCAAGAGAAGTTGAAGATGATCAGGGACATTTTGGATGGATGAGCTGATCAGATGAAGATGAAGTCCACAATGCTATGGTCGATGTGTTGTTGTGTTGCTGTGTTGCTCTTTTGTACCAACGTTGTAATGCAAGATGATCAGAATCTCTATATTATGTATGATTAAGTGACTCCACTATGCTATGTTTGTAACTGTACTATGCTATTGTTGGTGTGTTACTCTTTTGTAGCAATGTTGTAATGCAAGATGAGAAGAATCTCTTAATTATGTATGATTAAGTGACTTTATCTTTGTTCAACCCAAGTATGTTGATAGATTGGTTGATCTTACTTGTTGTATCTTATTTTTTCATAGATTGGTTTAAGTGACTTCTTATTTGTTGCAAATGTCTTTAAGTGCCCATGAAAATTATGTGAAATCTGCTAGCTAAAGAGAACTAGACTGGTATATGTTATTTGTTGTATTATGTGAAATCTGCTAGCTAAAGAGAGCTCTTAATTTGTTGTATTATGTGTTTAAGTGTCCATGATAATGAAGTGTCCTAACCTGTTGCTATAAACAAATCATGACCATCAATCACACATAAAAAGACATCATAGAACCAACAACCAGCAAATTCACTTAATACTTATCACACATCAGCTACTACCAGCAAATACAACCAGCAAATACACATCATAGAACTTAGTACTCATCAGTTATCACACATCACTTAGTACTGATCATACAACCAGAAGATACTCTGAATACACATCATTATTCATGGTTTCCACTCGTAGTAAAAAATGCCATCCAGCCAAAATGGTTTCTTGGTGTAGAGCAGCTGATGAACCTCCTGGAGATGATGATGAAGCTCCAGCAGCAAATCTTGTGGCAGGAGCACATGATGATGAACCTCCACCAACAAATCTTTCGGTAGACAAAGGCCTATTAACACTGCCACTAGTTGTTGATCTTCTGGCATAGTTTGTTGAAATGGTATCATATTTTGCATAATGGTGCATGTTGGAATGACAAACAATGTTGATTAAGGAGGTTTTCATATTCCATGTATGAAAAATTCATTTTTCATTTTTCAAGTTTCCGAAATGAATTTTTTTGTGAAGGACCTACCATATATTTGTTTCAAAATTGGTCCAAATCATTTTTCTAACATACTAGGCCATATTTAATGTACAACTGACAAAATGGTTGGGTGTCAAAAGCTTTTATCCATCTCTCGTGAAAAAGACAAATCTATGTCGAATCAGTTGGAAGCGGGTCAAATTTGAACTGCGGTTGCCTTATAGTTTGCTCTTTATTTTTTCCAAAAATCATTTCTAGGTACACGAGTATCTATTTAATCATAGAAACACCAAAAGGTTTCCAAGATTCAACCACTAGGTAGGAACGGTCATGCCTGCCGTTTCGACCGCATTTTGAAACGGGCATGAAAAATTCAAAAAAATCAGAAAAATGGGAAACCTTTGCATTATGTCATCATATGTGATAAAGTTACCATGTAAAATACTAAACTTGTAATACGACAATTATTTTTTAAAAGTGTTCACACAAATGAGCTATCATGTGTGAAGATTCATGGCTTTCAAGCCACATGATCAATCTCATGGCCATATTCATGGCATAGTTTGTTTAAATGGTCTCATATTTTGCATAATGGTGCATGTTGGAATGACAAAAAATGTTGATTAAGGAAGTTTTCATCTTCCTTGTATGAAAAATTCATTTTTCATTTTTCAAGTGCCCGAAATGAGTTTTTTTGTAAAGGACCTACCATATATTTGTTTAAAAATTGGTCCAAATCATTTTTCTAACATACTAGCCATATTTAATGTACAATTAACAAAATGGTTGGTTGTCAAAAGCTTTTATCCATCTCTCGTGAAAAAGACAAATCTATGTCGAATTAGCTCGAAGCGAGTCAAATTTCAACTGCGACTGCCTTATAGTTTGCTCTTTATTTTTTCCAAAAATCATTTCTAGGTACACAAGTATCTATTTAATCATAGAAACACCAAAAGGTTTCCAAGATTCAACCACTAGGTAGGAACGGTCATGCCTGCCGTTTCGACCGCATTTTGAAACGGGCATGAAAAATTCAAAAAAATCAAAAAAATGGGAAACCTTTGCATTATGTCATCATATGTGATAAAGTTACCATGTAAAATACTAAACTTGTAATACGACAATTATTTTTTAAAAGTGTTCACACAAATGAGCTATCATGTGTGAAGATTCATGGCTTTCAAGCCACATGATCAATCTCATGGCCATATTCATGGCATAGTTTGTTTAAATGGTCTCATATTTTGCATAATGGTGCATGTTGGAATGACAAACAATGTTGATTAAGGAAGTTTTCATCTTCCTTGTATGAAAAATTCATTTTTCATTTTTCAAGTGCCCGAAATGAGTTTTGTTGTAAAGGACCTACCATATATTTGTTTAAAAATTGGTCCAAATCATTTTTCTAACATACTAGCCATATTTAATGTACAATTGATAAAATGGTTGGTTGTCAAAAGCTTTTATCCATCTCTCGTGAAAAAGACAAATCTATGTCGAATTAGCTGGAAGCGAGTCAAATTTCAACTGCGACTGCCTTATAGTTTGCTCTTTATTTTTTCCAAAAATCATTTCTAGGTACACAAGTATCTATTTGATCATAGAAACACCAAAAGGTTTCCAAGATTCAACCACTAGGTAGGAACGGTCATGCGTGTCGTTTCGACCGCATTTTGAAACGGGCATGACAAATTCAAAAAAATCAAAAAAAATGGGAAACCTTTGCATTATGTCATCATATGTGATAAAGTTACCATGTAAAATAATAAACTTGTAATACGAAAATTATTTTTAAAAAAACTTCATACAAATGAGCTATCATGTGTGAAGATTCATGGCTTTCAAGCCACATGATCAATCTCAAGGCCATATTCATGGCATAGTTTGTTGAAATGGTCTCATATTTTGCATTATGTTGCATGTTGGAATGACTAACAGTGTTGATTAAGGAAGTTTTCATCTTCCTTGTATGGAAAATTCATTTTTCATAAATGAGTTTTTTTGTGAAGGGCCTACCATATATTTGTTTCAAAATTGGTCCAAATCATTTTTCTAACATACTAGGCCATATTTAATGTACAATTGACAAAATGGTTGGGTGTCAAAAGCTTTTATCCATCTCTCGTGAAAAAGACAAATCTATGTCGAATCAGCTGGAAGCGGGTCAAATTTGAACTGCGGTTGCCTTATAGTTTGCTCTTTATTTTTTCCAAAAATCATTTCTAGGTACACAAGTATCTATTTAATCATAGAAACACCAAAAGGTTTACAAGATTCAACCACTAGGTAGGAACGGTCATGCCTGTCGTTTCGACCGCATTTTGAAACAGGCATGAAAAATTCAAAAGAAATAAAAAAAATGGGAAACCTTTGAATTATGTCATCATATGTGATAAATTTACCATGTAAAATAATAAATTTGTAATACAACAATTATTTTTAAAAAAAATTCACACAAATGAGCTATCATGTGTGAAGATTCATGGCTTTCAAGCCACATGATCAATCTCATGGCCATATTCATGGCATAGTTTGTTGAAATGGTCTCATATTTTGCATTATGTTGCATGTTGGAATGACTAACAATGTTGATTAAGGAAGTTTTCATCTTCCTTGTATGGAAAATTCATTTTTCATAAATGAGTTTTTTGTGAAGGGCCTACCATATATTTTTTTCAAAATTGGTCCAAATCATTTTTCTAACATACTAGGCCATATTTAATGTACAATTGACAAAATGGTTGGGTGTCAAAAGCTTTTATCCATCTCTCGTGAAAAAGACAAATCTATGTCGAATCAGCTGGAAGCGGGTCAAATTTGAACTGCGGTTGCCTTATAGTTTGCTCTTTATTTTTTCCAAAAATCATTTCTAGGTACACAAGTATCTATTTAATCATAGAAACACCAAAAGGTTTACAAGATTCAACCACTAGGTAGGAACGGTCATGCCTGTCGTTTCGACCGCATTTTGAAACAGGCATGAAAAATTCAAAAGAAATAAAAAAAATGGGAAACCTTTGAATTATGTCATCATATGTGATAAATTTACCATGTAAAATAATAAATTTGTAATACAACAATTATTTTTTTTAAAAAATCACACAAATGAGCTATCATGTGTGAAGATTCATGGCTTTCAAGCCACATGATCAATCTCATGGCCATATTCATGGCATAGTTTGTTGAAATGGTCTCATATTTTGCATTATGTTGCATGTTGGAATGACTAACAATGTTGATTAAGGAAGTTTTCATCTTCTTTGTATGGAAAATTCATTTTTCATAAATGAGTTTTTTTGTGAAGGGCCTACCATATTTTTTTTCAAAATTGGTCCAAATCATTTTTCTAACATACTAGGCCATATTTAATGTACAATTGACAAAATGGTTGGGTGTCAAAAGCTTTTATCCATCTCTCGTGAAAAAGACAAATCTATGTCGAATCAGCTGGAAGCGGGTCAAATTTGAACTGCGGTTGCCTTATAGTTTGCTCTTTATTTTTTCCAAAAATCATTTCTAGGTACACAAGTATCTATTTAATCATAGAAACACCAAAAGGTTTTCAAGATTCGACCACTAGGTAGGAACGGTCATGCCTGTCGTTTCGACCGCATTTTGAAACAGGCATGAAAAATTCAAAAGAAATAAAAAAATGGGAAACCTTTGAATTATGTCATCATATGTGATAAATTTACCATGTAAAATAATAAACTTGTAATACAACAATTATTTTTAAAAAAAATTCACACAAATGAGCTATCATGTGTGAAGATTCATGGCTTTCAAGCCACATGATCAATCTCATGGCCATATTCATGGCATAGTTTGTTGAAATGGTCTCATATTTTGCATAATGGTGCATGTTGGAATGACAAACAATGTTGATTAAGGAAGTTTTCATCTTCCTTGTATGAAAAAATCATTTTTCATTTTTCAAGTGCCCGACATGAGTTTGTTTCTGAAGGACCTACCATATATTTGTTTCAAAATTGGTCCAAATCATTTTTCTAACATACTAGGCCATATTTAATGTACAATTGAAAAAATGGTTGGGTGTCAAAAGATTTTATCCATATCTCGTGAAAAAGACAAATCTATGTCGAATCAGTTGGAAGCGGGTCAAATTTGAACTGCGTCTGCCTTATAGTTTGCTCTTTATTTTTTCCAAAAATCATTTCTAGGTACACAAGTATCTATTTAATCATAGAAACACCAAAAGATTTCCAAGATTCAACCACTAGGTAGGAACGGTCATGCCTGTCGTTTCGACCGCATTTTGAAACGGGCATGACAAATTCAAACAAATCAAAAAAATGGGAAACCTTTGCATTATGTCATCATATGTGATAAATTTACCATGTAATGAACTTGTAATACGACAATTATTTTTAAAAAGTGTTCACACAAATGAGCTATCATGTGTGAAGATTCATGGCTTTCAAGCCACATGATCAATCTCATGGCCATATTCATGGCATAGTTTGTTGAAATGGTCTCATATTTTGCATAGTGGTGCATGTTGGAATGAAAACAATGTTGATTAAGGAAGTTTTCATCTTCCTTGTATGAAAAATTCATTTTTCATTTGTCAAGTGCCCGAAATGAGTTTTTTGTGAAGGACCTACCATATATTTGTTTCAAAATTGGTCCAAATCATTTTTCCAACATACTAGGCCATATTTAATGTACAATTGACAAAATGGTTGGGTGTCAAAAGCTTTTATCCATCTCTCGTGAAAAAGACAAATCTATGTCGAATCAGTTGGAAGCGGGTCAAATTTGAACTGCGGCTGCCTTATAGTTTGCTCTTTATTTTTTCCAAAAATCATTTCTAGGTACACAAGTATCTATTTAATCATAGAAACTCCAAAAGGTTTCCAAGATTCAACCACTAGGTAGGAACGGTCATGCCCGCCGTTTCGACCACATTTTGAAATCGCCATGAAAAATTCAAAAAAACACAAAAAAATGGGAAACCTTCGTGTCGCATCATCACATGTGACCTGCCAACTAGAAAAGATATGTAAATTTGAGTACCCATGTCTTCTTGAACTATTCGGTATGATTTTAACCATTATTTCTACAATGTTTATAAAAAAGAAAAAGAAAAATTCTGCCTCCAAACCCCAAAAAACTAGTGAAAATTTTCCCTCCCACCCCACCAAATTTTCCCTCTCACCCCACCAAAATTTCCCTCCACTCCCTCTCCCACTACCAGGCGGGACCCACCACTCCATGTCCCACTCCCCTCTCCATTCCACTCCCCACTACCCACGCGGGATCCATTCCACTCCCCCACTCTGCCGCCCCTCCCCTGCTCTGCGCCGCCCCGCCGCCCCTCCGCCCCTCTCCCCTCTCCCCGACGATGACAACATCGACGACGTCAACGGCTACATCTACATCGACGACTACATCGACGACGTGGACGGCTACATCTACATCGACGTCGACGGCTACGACTACATCGACAACGACGGCGGGTACATCTACATAATCAACAGTCGACAACGATAGGTACCTCTCCCCTCGACCCATCTCCCGTTGATAGATCCCCTCATGTGTTCTTCTAGTAGATCTTCTAGGGTTTGATAGATCCCCCTCATGTGTTCTTCTAGGGTTCATGGGGCTGGATCAATGGGGATTGTTCGGTACATTCATGGGGTTAGGGTTAGGGTTCATGGGGTAAATATGTCCGTTGACGTGGTTCTGTAGATTCATGGGGTTAAAATAGATCCACAAGAGGCAAGGAATACAAACGAAACACAAAATCCAATGTAAAGACGATTAGCAATTCCTACCACATGATGGGAATACCAATTGTCAAGGACAAGAAGTATTTTGTAAATAATACTCATTGGTAGATCACAAATATATCCAACATCATCTTTACCCATAAAACGCAGGAGGGAGGGAGATCCAGTTGGGGGTGCGGGTGCACTCAGCGATGACTCGCCTGACTCATGGAGAGGGATAGGACAGCGGGGGAAGCCTCACGTCGACGGCAACAGATCTCCGGCGGCGGCAACTCCGATGACGCGAGGAGATCGGCGACAGAGAGCCTCTGCGATGAAATTGAGCACGGGGTGCGGAGGGGAGGAGCTCCTGGATGCAAACGAAAGCCTCAGGGGTCCTACCTCTACTTACACTACACGGGAGTGGCCGGATCCCGAAGCGGATCAGGGCGGACGAAGCTAGGGAAGAAGGCCCCTCGAGGACCCCTTCCTGGAACGGCTGGTTCCTAGAGGTGGAGATGGAGAATGGGGAAGAGCTGGGCAAGGACAGAAGCACTTGAGGGGAGCTCTATTTATAGGCACCACGAGACGAGCTACAACATTAACTCCGGCAGGCGATTCCGGCTATGCAGGAGCTCGGGGAGGAGGTTAGGTGGCTAGGGTCGCACCTAATCACTAATGGGGCTCCATTTTTGACGAGAGGGAGGTTGGTCATCGACCGTGGGAACGCGGATATGACGCGGCCATTCATGTGTATTGCGGCTGCAGAACCCGTGCTCTGAGATGCACGGTGCGTGGCGACGGTCTTCGCGGAGAACATGTTCGAGGAGGGGCACGCGGCGGCAGCAGGAGCAAGGGGCGGTGTCGGGCGGCGCGGGATCGAAGCAGGGAGCTGCTACGGCTGCTGCAGAGCCGCTGCCAGGGCTTTGGCCGGCTCTATCGGTGAGCTACCGACGAGAGGAAGATGCCAAGCCTCCGGCGACACTGCGGATAGGAACGAGGCACAGGAGCAACGGCTAAATCGTTGCTACTGACGAGATTGACGAAGAGGGGGAAGGTTGCGCTCTGTGTGAAGTTTGGTCTGAATTAAGTTCAGACACCTTCAGTCAGGTGCATATGAGGTGCTCCACAAAAAGAAAACCCTAGCTATAAAAAGAATTTGATGCTGATTTTTTGAGGGAAGAACTCTCATTGGAAGAAAATATTCTGCAAAAAAATTCTGAATTTTTGGTGGAGTTTAAGGCAGGTTTGAATCAAAAAATGAGTTCCTCGCGTCAAACTTTAGTCAAACCAAATTTAAAATTTTCAAACTTGAGGACCCAAATTTTTTGCAGGAATAGGTTGAGGATACTAAGGACTACAAACTGCCAAGGTTTGGGATCAAGATTCCAAAGGAAAAAGGAGGTTCCTTTGAAAAATTCTTAGAGCTCAAACTGATTACAGAAATTCCCATTTTAATAAAAATAATAATTGGGGTGATCCATTCCTTCTAAATCTTTGGAAAAACATTCAAAAACAAGCTTAGGGATAGGAGAGGAGTAAAAATGTTGAAAAACAGAATGGTGATTAATTCTTTTTGAAGAATTAATAAATAGGCTCATGGAAAAATCCAAATCAAGAACAAAAGGAATCCAATTTAAGAATAAAAGAAATATTCTTTTAACCATTTCATTTATGAGAAAGGCCAAGAGGATATTTCTGAATTTGTTTGGTGGAGAAGAAGCTCAAAAGTTTTCTCTCATGGACATTAGCAAGAAAACTTCAAAGTTCTTGTCAAGTCAAAATTTAAAATTTCCAAGGAAATCAAGAAAATAAAAGTTGGAAAATCTTGGGTGTTACAGGAGACTATGTGTAGAAGCACAAGAGCAAGGAGTTCATCGTTCTACCACATCTATTACCTTTTGGAGGATGGTGCCTCCTAGATTGGTTAGGTGCCACTTGGGAGCCTCCAACTTCGTGTTGTGGAGTTGAACCAAAATGCTTGTAAGGGCAAGGAGATCTCCTGCGTCGTGAAGATCTACCGTGAGTGAGGCTAGTCCTGTGTGGACAGAAAGCATGGTGGAATAGACAAGGCCACTTCTTCGTGGACCCCTTGCGGGTGGAGCCCTTAGTGGACTCTCGAAGCCATTATCCTTCGTGGGTTGAAGTCTCCACTAACACGGGCGTACGATAGCACCACCTCCCGGAACCATGCCAAAAATCACAGTGTCAACCTTTGCGTTTGATCTCCCTACCTTACCCTCTATTTACACATGCATGTTTTACTTTCCGCTGCATTACTCTTAGATATGCATGTGTAGGGTGTACTTGACTAGTCATAGTTGCTAAAACTGGCCCACACTAAAAATTGGGAAAAGGCTAAGTTTTTATCTTGTCAAGTAGTCTAATCACCCCCCCTAGACATACTTTCGATCCTAAAACCTCCACCCTCCGCTCGCCTCGCTCCCAACTTCCGAATTAATGGTATTCGACCCGCTATTTATTATGCGGTTCATACGCCTGGATCGAGGGACTAGTTTGCTTGTTATCCCATTTCCCGCTCAACGTAACAATTGTTTTCTTCGTGCCTTGATGATAACTTGCCTTTTCACCTGTTTTCAACTCATATACATGTACCTATGAACGAAATTATATAACAACAAATTTGCACCGACAAAGCATAATAATTCTCTTACATATTCAGGATAATAAAAAGTGCCACATGCGACAACTCCCCAAAGATACAGGGGCAAAAGAAGAAAGAAGAGCTTGAAGAAGGAATACACAAACAACGATATGGGCCAGTGCTACCTAATTCTTGATGGATTGCTAGGTCCGGAGTTCCTCAATATCCTTATCCATTCCCTCCATGACATACATCTCCTCTCGCCTCTCCTCCGCCATATTCTGCACTGCAGCCATGGTGCAGGATTTTTTCTCGAGAGCATCGATGCTCTGTGTCACGTATGCATGAAGTTCCTTGACACGTGCAACAGATTCTTTTACCAGCCCATCGCGCGCGATGTGGAGCTTCTCCAAGTCTTCCAAAAGTTCCTCGGCAAGTTCTTTCGGCCTCTCCTTCGAGGGACCTTTCTTCTCCAGCAGTTTCTTCCACAAGACAGTCTGCTCCTTTTGCTCGTCGTGCTCCTTGTGGAGCTTCGCCTTCTCACCCATAAGTTTCATGATGAAGCCGGACGCCTTGTCAACCGAGGCGTTTGTTTTCTCTAGAAGCTTTACCAAGGCATCGAACAGTGCCTTCTTTTTATCAAGCTCAATTCTCATGTCGATGTTGGCAGAGGAATCCAACACTGCCAACCCATCCAGTTTGTCGAAGCGAATGCTCTTGTGATTGTGAGAGCCATCACCTCTCCACACAATATCCTCTGAGGCGTCCGCGGCACCTTCAGACATCTCTGTTGTGGCAAACGCGGCATGGCTGGAGCTCTTTGGTGCTTCCCTGGCGTGGCGGCATGACCTCTTTGTTACTTCCGCGGCCTTGGTCTTTCTTCCCTCGTTATATCGCGACCTAGAACCCCCTCCTACTGGCCATGGAAGACGGAAGGAACGACTAACAAGAAAGGCCTTATTTTTTGTGATGGGGGGAGGAATGTGCGATAATTTTTTAGTAGGTGTTTTTATAGCCTACTAGTAAACAACTACTAAGTGGGAACATGATTTGGTTTGGTATGTTTGAACTAATTTCCAATAGATTAAAGCATGGCAATTGCAATGTGACGGGAAACAAGCTCAAAATTTATTCATGGTTTTGGCTCCCAAGCCCAAAACGCTTTATTGTTTTTAGAAACCGTGTGGGATGGCATATGTGGACCCGCGTTTTCAAATGTGTGTACATGTCTGCCCACTATCCCACATGCTCCACCCATCCTTAGTGCCCATGGTAGCCAGACGAGGTTGACAAGAAGTGACGCCCTTCCTAGTGATACATGGTGTACATGTGCTAAATATGCCACATATAAGTAAAAAATGACATGGCACAACAATTGAGGAAGAGAGATCGTGATTTCGGCATTGCCATAGCATGTATTTGCATTTAATTAACCTAACTAAATAATTCCTACCAAAAAGTCGATATGCCACATTTCCATGCTAAAAAAGGAAATGTTGGCGGCCTTCCAACGACGGTTTGTTCGAAGTCTATTGTCAGCAGACAGCAACACCCTTGTGGCCGTTCAGGCGTTCACTCCGAGTGTCCGGTCCCGCGGCCACGATACCTGTCTCCGCCTGAGTAGCTGTTGACGCTGCTGGTAGGCTCTTGGGGTTGTTGGGCGGCATGGGCCTCATCTAGTAGACCTTGACAGCGCGCAATCGTGCGCATGACACACCCGTGGAACTGCTCAATCTCTCTTCTTCACTATGGTAGAAAAATCCACGCACGACCTGGCCCCATAAGATATCACTGTGGTGTTGCTCTACATTGTCGGGGATATCATCTCCGCGAACGAGGCGCTCGATCCTGGCCACATAATACTCGGGGTCGACGATGACACGGCCGCTGGTGAGCTTGACTAAGTTGCCCATATACCCACTCATCTATGAATTGCACATGTGTTTTGCCATTCTTGGCGGGGCATCAAGCTGTTGAAGGGCACCGACAACGACATCTCTTCTGGTGGGTTGTCGATCATGCCAACAACCAACTCTCTATCTTTTGCGCGGTGGATGGCAAGCATATCTTCATACTTCCCCTACAATGAGACCACTATGCGCTGAAGGAAAGCCACGATGAGATCGGTGCCGATGGGCCACTGCGCCACTGGTTCCTTCTCATCGTTGAAGATGTAATACAAGAAGGGGCGAGGGTCGTTGTCGGGCTTTGAGCTTTGGATGCTTGGCAAGGGACCGTCGTCCACCTCTGAGCTTTGGTTGTGTGGCATGCTTAGAATAATTAATGGAAGATATAGGTGTGGACTACATCTGTGCATAGTGTTGCTACGTTGTCGTAAGTGTCATATAGAGCTAGTCACTCGCTTGTGACGGGAAACTGACGCAGGAAGAGGCGAGAAGCGTTGGCGTGGATTGCACGACACGCGTATAACGCCATCAATTTCTACATCGCGTGTCTCTATTCGTAGGTACCAACTGGTGCACACCATCACTGGTTGTAGAGGGTGTTTCTCCTAGTTTATTATGCATGTAAATAGTTTATTAAAGTAAACTATTATGTAATTGCATGTTTAATTTGGTTATGCATCTTCTTTTTTGCAAATACGCAAAGCTTGCATACCATTGCATCGGTTATGAATTTTGTATGTGCAAGAATTTATCTTGTTGTTCTGTACCCATAGGAAATTACATCCTGAACGATTAAACCAACAAACGCGACGGTGGTGATTTCAACAATCACACACAAGTGTTCATGAGAAAGCTTTGCCCACACCATTCACAACTTCTTAGCAAAAATTGTGTGTACTAATATCGATCTTCACACACAATTCAGATAACTGACATGTTTTCCTAGTATCACACACATCTATTACGCCGAATCATTTATGTTATTTCGGCTAATCGAACACAGTTCATTCGAGTGACCTGTACGATGTATATCACACACATCTTGATCTGAGCAACTGTTTGTATTATTTTGACTCGTCGCGAACGATTCATCCGGGCAACGTGTTTGCCGTATATTGCACACATCTTGGTCTGGGTGATCATTTGTGTTATTTATGTCCTCGCAAACAGCTTATTCGGGTAAACTATAAACCGTACATCGCACACACTTGTGTTAAGTT
This sequence comes from Hordeum vulgare subsp. vulgare, assembly GCF_904849725.1. Lineage (NCBI taxonomy): Eukaryota > Viridiplantae > Streptophyta > Magnoliopsida > Poales > Poaceae > Hordeum > Hordeum vulgare. Next base: position 485,042,914 of record NC_058519.1, read on the forward strand.
AACCATTTTTGTTATTTTTATGTCATCCCAAACAGTTTATCCGGGACACACTTGTATTAAGTTAACCATTTGCGTTATTTTGTCACATCACAAACAGTTTGCACGGATCATCTGTCTTCCATAGATCGCACACACAACTATTTTCTGAATCATATTTGATGGATTTGCCATCGCACACATTTTGCGTTATTGGCGACTCAGCTTAAACTATACCGTTTGTGATTCATGCATCGCACACAGTTTCGTCGAAGGGTCTCTAATTGATGTGTCATCTTTGGACCATCCGACAATAGTGTGTACTGCAAAAATATGAAATTATTAATGGTTCATTTGGCTTATTTATACACTAATTGAGTTTTTTGTGCATTTAATGTAATAATTAAAATTTGAACTATAGTCACAATGTCTATGTTGTGCAGGTCCTCGTCATATAGCAAAAATATGTTGTGGTATTTTCCGTGTCCATTTTGAAAGAAGGCGCAAACATTAATAGCCAACAAAGGCATTTTGGAACAAAAAGTTGTCATGTTACCATCGCAAGCAGGCAAATTATTTATAAATCGTGAATGTTCTACTGATCATTCACATGTTGCCACGTGTCGCGGTCTTTATTGGATAGGAGGTAGCATGCACACACGTGTTTGAGTAGACGGGAGGCGTGCAAGCAGTACTCTACATGCTCATCGGGGAGGCGTGTCCTTTGACCATTATCACAAACGTTTTAGATTGAGTAGACATATGTAGGCTCAGGGCAATGGTTCCTTCGCTACTAAGCCAAGTCAAAATCTAGCATGAAGATTTTTTTCATTGTGTCATCACAAACGTTTGTGTATGATGACTCATGTGCTTAGTACAGACAACGAGTTTATATTTGCATCTGTCATATTGGGTAAATTGCCATTTGTCAAATTGGAAACATTGGTATTTGTTGATGTAGTAACATTGAAATTTCATCATTGTAACACTGACATTTGTCATATTTGTTGGGGAACGTCGCATGGGAAACAAAAAATTTCCTACGCGCACGAAGCTATCATGGTGATGTCCATCTACGAGAGGGGATGAGTGATCTACGTACCCTTGTAGACCGTACAGCAGAAGCGTTAGAGAACGCGGTTGATGTAGTGGAACGTCCTCACATCCCTCGATCCGCCCCGCGAACAATCCCGCGATCAGTCCCACGATCTAGTACCGAACGGACGGCACCTCCGCGTTCAGCACACGTACAGCTCGACGATGATCTCGGCCTTCTTGATCCAGCAAGAGAGACGGAGAGGTAGAAGAGTTCTCCGGCAGCGTGACGGCGCTCCGGAGGTTGGTGATGACCTTGTCTCAGCAGGGCTCCGCCCGAGCTCCGCAGAAACGCGATCTAGAGGAAAAACCGTGGAGGTATGTGGTCGGGCTGCCGTGGAAAAGTCGTCTCAAATCAGCCCTAAAACCTCCGTACATATAGGTGGGAGGGAGGGGGCCTTGCATTGGGGCTCAAGGAGCCCCAAGGGGGTCGGCCGAATCCTCCCCCCCCCAAACCGACTTGGACTAGGTTTGGTGGGAGGGAGTCCCCCTTCCTTCCCACCTCCTCCTTTTTTTTCTTTCTCTCTTGATTTTCTTCTCCTTGGCGCATAGGACACTTGTGGGCTGTCCCACCAGCCCACTAAGGGCTGGTGTGTCTCCCCCAAGGCCTATGGGCTTCCCCGGGGTGGGTTCCCCCCCCCCCCCGGTGAACTCCCGGAACCCATTCGTCATTCCCGGTACATTCCCGGTAACTCCGAAAACCTTCCGGTAATCAAATGAGGTCATCCTATATATCAATCTTCGTTTTTGGACCATTCCGGAAACCCTCGTGACCTCCGTGATCTCATCCGGGACTTTGAACAACATTCGGTAACCAACCATATAACTCAAATACCCATAAAACAACGTCGAACCTTAAGTGTGCAGACCCTGCGGGTTCGAGAACTATGTAGACATGACCCGAGAGACTCCTCGGTCAATATCCAATAGCGGGACCTGGATGCCCATATTGGATCCTACATATTCTACGAAGATCTTATCGTTTGAACCTTAGTGCCAAGGATTCGTATAATCCCGTATGTCATTCCCTTTGTCCTTCGGTATGTTACTTGCCCGAGATTCGATCGTCAGTATCCGCATACCTATTTCAATCTCGTTTAACGGCAAGTCTCTTTACTCGTTCCGTAATACAAGATCCCGCAACTTTCACTAAGTTACATTGCTTGCAAGGCTTGTGTGTGATGTTGTATTACCGAGTGGGCCCCGAGATACCTCTCCGTCACACGGAGTGAAAAATCCCAGTCTTGATCCATACTAACTCAACCAACACCTTCGGAGATACCTGTAGAGCATCTTTATAGTCACCCAGTTACGTTGCGACGTTTGATACACACAAAGCATTCCTCCGGTGTCAGTGAGTTATATGATCTCATGGTTATAGGAATAAATACTTGACACGCAGAAAACAGTAGCAACAAAATGACACGATCAACATGCTACGTCTATTAGTTTGGGTCTAGTCCATCACGTGATTCTCCCAATGACGTGATCCAGTTATCAAGCAACAACACCTTGTTCATAATCAGAAGACACTGACTATCATCGATCAACTGGCTAGCCAACTAGAGGCATGCTAGGGATGGTGTTTTGTCTATGTATCCACACATGTAAATGAGTCTTCATTCAATACAATTATAGCATGGATAATAAACTATTATCTTGATACAGGAATTATAATAATAACTATATTTATTATTGCCTCTAGGGCATAATTCCAACAGTCTCCCACTTGCACTAGAGTCAATAATCTAGCCCTCACATCACCATGTGAATTACATTGTAATAAATCTAACACCCATACAGTTCTGGTGTCGATCATGTTTTGGCCGTGGAAGAGGTTTAGTCAGCGGGTCTGCTACATTCAGATCCGTGTGCACTTTGCATATATTTACGTCCTCTTCCTCGACGTAGTCGCGGATGAGGTTGAAGCGTCGTTTGATGTGTCTGGCCTTCTTGTGAAACCGTGGTTCCTTTGCTAAGGCAATGGCACCCGTGTTGTCACAGAACAAGGTTATTGGATCCAGTGCACTTGGCACCACTCCAAGATCCGTCATGAACTGCTTCATCCAGACACCCTCCTTAGCCGCCTCCGAGGCAGCCATGTACTCCGCTTCACATGTAGAATCTGCTACGACGCTTTGCTTGGAACTGCACCAGCTTACTGCACCCCCATTAAGAATAAATACGTATCCGGTTTGCGACTTAGAGTCGTCCGGATCTGTGTCAAAGCTTGCATCGACGTAACCTTTTACGGCGAGCTCTTCGTCACCTCCATATACGAGAAACATCTCCTTAGTCCTTTTCAGGTACTTCACGATATTCTTGACCGCTGTCCAGTGATCCACTCCTGGATTACTCTGGAACCTACCTGCCATACTTATGGCCAAGCTAACATCCGGTCTAGTGCACAGCATCGCATACATGATAGAACCTATGGCTGAAGCATAGGGGACGGAGCGCATATGCTCTCTATCTTCATCAGTTGCTGGGCACTGAGTCTTACTCAATCTCGTACCTTGTAAAACTGGCAAGAACCCTTTCTTGGACTGTTCCATTTTGAACCTCTTCAAAACTTTATCAAAGTATGTGCTTTGTGAAAGTCCTATCAGGCGTTTTGATCTATCCCTATAGATCTTAATGCCTAGAATGTAAGCAGCTTCTCCTAGGTCCTTCATAGAGAAACTTTTATTCAAGTAACCTTTTATGCTCTCCAAAATCTCTACGTTGTTTCCAATCAGTAATATGTCATCCACATATAATATTAGAAACGCCACAGAGCTCCCACTCACTTTCTTGTAAATACAAGATTCTCCAACCACTTGTATAAACCCAAATGCCTTGATCACCTCATCAAAACGTTTGTTCCAACTCTGAGATGCTTGCACCAGTCCATAAATGGATCGCTGGAGCTTGCACACCTTGTTAGCATTCTTAGGATCGACAAAACCTTCGGGTTGCATCATATACAACTTTTCCTTAAGGAAACCGTTAAGGAACGCCGTTTTGACATCCATCTGCCAGATTTCATAATCGAAAAATGCAGCTATTGCTAACATGATTCTGACGGACTTAAGCATCGCCACAGGTGAGAAAGTCTCATCATAGTCAATTCCTGGAACTTGTGAAAAACCCTTTGCCACAAGTCGAGCTTTATAAACGGTCACATTACCGTCAGCGTCCGTCTTCTTCTTAAAGATCCATTTGTTCTGAATAGCCTTGCGGCCCTCAGGTAGTATCTCCAAACTCCACACTTTGTTCTCATACATGGATCCTATCTCGGATTTCATGGCTTCTAGCCATTTGTTGGAATCTGGGCCCACCATTGGTTCTTCATAACTTGCAGGTTCATTGTTGTCTAACAACATGATTGATAAGACGGGATTACCGTACCACTCTGGAGCAGCACATGATCTCGTCGACCTGTGTGGTTCAACAGAAACTTGAACTGGAGTTTCATGATCATCATCATTAACTTCCTCCTCAACCGGCGTCGCAATGACAGAGGTTTCCCCTTGCCCTGCGCCACCATCCAGAGGGATGAGAGGTTCGACAACCTCGTCAAGTTCTATCTTCCTCCCACTTAATTCTCTCGAGAAAAGCTCCGTTCTTAGCAACAAACGCTTTGCCCTCGGATTTGAGATAGAAGGTGTACCCAACTGTCTCTTTTGGGTAACCTATGAAGACGCACTTTTCCGCTTTGGGTTCCAGCTTTTCAGGCTGAAGCTTTTTGACATAAGCATCACATCCCCAAACTTTAAGAAACGACAACCTTGGCCTCTTGCCATACCACAGTTCGTATGGTGTCGTCTCAACGGATTTTGATGGTGCCCTATTTAAAGTGAATGCAGCTGTTTCTAATGCATAACCCCAAAATGATAACGGCAAATCAGTAAGAGACATCATAGATCGCACCATCTCTAACAAAGTACGATTACGACGTTCGGACACACCATTACGCTGTGGTATTCCAGGCGGTGTTAACTGTGAAACAATTCCACATTGTCTTAAGTGAGCACCAAACTCGAAACTCAGATATTCACCCCCACGATCAGACCGTAGGAACTTGATCTTCTTGTTACGATGATTTTCCACTTCACTCTGAAATTGCTTGAACTTTTCAAATGTTTCAGACTTGTGCTTCATCAAGTAGACATAGCCATATCTACTTAAATCGTCAGTGAAGGTGAGAAAATAACGATATCCGCCGCGTGCCTCCACGCTCATTGGACCACACACATCGGTATGTATGATTTCCAATAAGTCACTTGCACGCTCCATTGTTCCGGAGAACGGAGTCTTGGTCATCTTGCCCATGAGGCATGGTTCGCACGTGTCAAGTGAATCAAAGTCAAGTGACTCCAAAAGTCCATCAGCATGGAGTTTCTTCATGCGCTTTACACCAATATGACCCAAGCGGGAGTGCCACAAAAATATGGCGCTATCATTGTTTACTCTAACTCTTTTGGTCTCAATGTTATGTATATGCGTATCGTTATCAAGATTCAATATGAACAATCCTCTCACATTCGGTGCATGACCATAAAAGATGTTACTCATAGAAATAGAACAACCATTATTCTCAGACTTAAAAGAGTAACCGTCTCGCAATAAACAAGATCCAGATATAATGTTCATGCTCAACGCATGCACTAAATAACAAAGATTTAAGTTCATCACTAATCCCGATGGTAGCTGAAGTGACACTGTGCCAACGGCGATTGCATCAACCTTGGAACCATTTCCTACGCGCATCGTCACTTCGTCTTTCGCCAGCCTTCGTCTATTCCGCAGTTCCTGCTTCGAGTTGCAAATATGAGCAACAGAACCGGTATCGAATAACCAGGCACTACTACGAGAGCCGGTTAAGTACACATCAATAACATGTATATCAAATATACCTGATTTTTCTTTGCCCGCCTTCTTATCTGTCAGATACTTGGGGCAATTGCGCTTCCAGTGACCCATACCCTTGCAATAGAAACACTCCGTTTCAGGCTTAGGTCCAGCTTTGGGTTTCTTCGGCGGATTGGCAACAGGCTTGCCGCTCTTCTTCGAATTGCCCTTCTTGCCTTTGCCGTTTCTCTTGAAACTAGTGGTCTTATTCACCATCAACACTTGATGCTCTTTACGGAGTTCAGACTCTGCGACTTTCAACATCGCAAACAACTCGCCGGGAGACTTCTTCATCCCTTGCATGTTGTAGTTCAACACAAAGCCTTTGTAGCTTGGCGGCAGTGATTGAAGGATTCTGTCAGTGATAGCTTCTTGCGGGAGTTCAATCCCCAGTTCAGCTAGACGGTTTGAGTACCCAGACATTTTGAGCACATGTTCACTGACAGACGAGTTTTCCTCCATCTTGCAAGCATAGAATTTATCGGAGGTCTCATACCTCTCGATCCGGGCGTTCTTCTGAAAGATAAACTCCAATTCCTGGAACATCTCAAATGCTCCATGACGCTCAAAGCGACGTTGAAGTCCCGGTTCTAAGCCATACAAGACTGCACATTGAACTATTGAGTAGTCCTCCTTACGTGCTAACCAAGCGTTCTTAACATCCTGATCAGCCGTAGCGGGTGGTTCGTCTCCTAGCGCAGCATTAAGGACATAATCCTTCTTCCCAGCTTGTAAGATTAGCTTAAGATTACGAGCCCAGTCTACAAAGTTGCTTCCATCATCTTTCAACTTAGCTTTCTCTAGGAACGTATTAAAATTTAGGATGACTGTCGCGTGAGCCATGATCTACAACACAAATATATTCAAAGTGGACTTAGACTATGTTCAAGATAATTAGAGTTCAACTTAATCAAATTATATGCTAAACTCCCACTCAAAAAGTACATCTCTCTAGTCATTTGAGTGGTTCATGATCCACTTACACTATCCCAAGTCCGATCATCACGTGAGTTGAGTATAGTTTCAGTGGTAAGCATCCCTATGCTAATCATATCAACTATATGATTCATGATCGACCTTTCGGTCTCATGTGTTCCGAGGCCATGTCTGCACATGCTAGGCTCGTCAAGCTTAACCCGAGTGTTCCGCGTGCGCAACTGTTTTGCACCCGTTGTATGTGAACGTTGAGTCTATCACACCCGATCATCACGTGGTGTCTCGAAACGACGAACTGTAGCAACGGTGCACAGTCGGGGAGACACAATTTCGTCTTGAAATTTTAGTGAGAGATCACCTCATAATCCTACCGTCGTTCTAAGCAAAATAAGGTGCATAAAAGGATTAACATCACATGCAATTCATAAGTGACATGATATGGCCATCATCACGTGCTTCTTGATCTCCATCACCAAAGCACCGGCACGATCTTCTTGTCACCAGCGCCACACCATGATCATCCATCAATGTGTTGCCATCGGGGTTGTCGTGCTACTTATGCTATTACTACTAAAGCTACATCCTAGCAAAATAGTAAACGCATCTGCAAGCACAAACGTTAGTATAAAGACAACCCTATGGCTCCTGCTGGTTGCCGTACCATCGACGTGCAAGTCGATATTTCTATTACAACATGATCATCTCATACATCCAATATATCACATCACATCGTTGTCCATATCACATCACAATCATACCCTGCAAAAACAAGTTAGACGTCCTCTAATTTTGTTGTTGCATGTTTTACGTGGTGACCAAGGGTATCTAGTAGGATCGCATCTTACTTACGCAAACACCACAACGGAGATATATGAGTTGCTATTTAACCTCATCCAAGGACCTCCTCGGTCAAATCCGATTCAACTAAAGTTGGAGAAACCGACACTTGCCAGTCATCTTTGAGCAAAGGGGGGTACTCGTAACGATGAAACCAGTCTCTCGTAAGCGTACGAGTAATATCGGTCCAAGCCGCTTCAATCCAACAATACCGCGGAATCAAGAAAAGACTAAGGAGGGCAGCAAAATGCACACCACCGCCCACAAAAACTTTTGTGCTCTACTCGAGAAGACATCTACGCATGAACCTAGCTCTGATACCACTGTTGGGGAACGTCGCATGGGAAACAAAAAAATTTCCTACGCGCACGAAGACCTATCATGGTGATGTCCATCTACGAGAGGGGATGAGTGATCTACGTACCCTTGTAGACCGTACAGCAGAAGCGTTAGAGAACGCGGTTGATGTAGTAGAACGTCCTCACGTCCCTCGATCCGCCCCGCGAACAATCCCGCGATCAGTCCCACGATCTAGTACCGAACGGACGGCACCTCCGCGTTCAGCACACGTACAGCTCGACGATGATCTCGGCCTTCTTGATCCAGCAAGAGAGACGGAGAGGTAGAAGAGTTCTCCGGCAGCGTGACGGCGCTCCGGACGTTGGTGATGACCTTGTCTCAGCAGGGCTCCGCCCGAGCTCCGCAGAAACGCGATCTAGAGGAAAAACCGTGGAGGTATGTGGTCGGGCTGCCGTGGAAAAGTCGTCCCAAATCAGCCCTAAAACCTCTGTATATATAGGTGGGAGGGAGGGGGCCTTGCCTTGGGGCTCAAGGAGCCCCAAGGGGGTCGGCCGAGTCCAAGGGGGAGGACTCTCCCCCCCAAACCGAGTTGGACTAGGTTTGGTGGGAGGGAGTCCCCCTTCCTTCCCACCTCCTCCTTTTTTTTCTTTCTCTCTTGATTTTCTTCTCCCTGGTGCATAGGGCACTTGTGGGCTGTCCCACCAGCCCACTAAGGGCTGGTGTGTCTCCCCAAGGCCTATGGGCTTCCCCGGGGTGGGTTGCCCCCCCCCCCCCCGGTGAACTCCCGGAACCCATTCGTCATTCTCGGTACATTCCCGGTAACTCCGAAAACCTTCCGGTAATCAAATGAGGTCATCCTATATATCAATCTTCGTTTCCGGACCATTCCGGAAACCCTCGTGACGTCCGTGATCTCATCCGGGACTCCGAACAACATTCGGTAACCAACCATATAACTCAAATACGCATAAAACAACGTCGAACCTTAAGTGTGCAGACCCTGCGGGTTCGAGAACTATGTAGACATGACCCGAGAGACTCCTCGGTCAATATCCAATAGCGGGACCTGGATGCCCATATTGGATCCTACGTATTCTACGAAGATCTTATCGTTTGAACCTCAGTGCCAAGGATTCGTATAATCCCGTATGTCATTCCCTTTGTCCTTCGGTATGTTACTTGCCCGAGATTCGATCGTCAGTATCCGCATACCTATTTCAATCTCATTTACCGGCAAGTCTCTTTACTCGTTCCGTAATACAAGATCCCGCAACTTTCACTAAGTTACATTGCTTGCAAGGCTTGTGTGTGATGTTGTATTACCGAGTGGGCCCCGAGATACCTCTCCGTCACACGGAGTGACAAATCCCAGTCTTGATCCATACTAACTCAACCAACACCTTCGGAGATACCTGTAGAGCATCTTTATAGTCACCCAGTTACGTTGCGACGTTTGATACACACAAAGCATTCCTCCGGTGTCAGTGAGTTATATGATCTCATGGTTATAGGAATAAATACTTGACACGCAGAAAACAGTAGCAACAAAATGACACGATCAACATGCTACGTCTATTAGTTTGGGTCTAGTCCATCACGTGATTCTCCCAATGACGTGATCCAGTTATCAAGCAACAACACCTTGTTCATAATCAAAAGACACTGACTATCATCGATCAACTGGCTAGCCAACTAGAGGCATGCTAGGGATGGTGTTTTGTCTATGTATCCACACATGTAAATGAGTCTTCATTCAATACAATTATAGCATGGATAATAAACTATTATCTTGATACAGGAATTATAATAATAACTATATTTATTATTTCCTCTAGGGCATAATTCCAACAATATTTTGCAAGAACAAAATCACTATTACGGTGCAATTTTACAATTCAAATATAGTAAATATAGATTTCATTCGTAGATTAAGAAGTAGTCTTTGTACAAAACAGTTCAACTCGATAGCTGAACCGAACAAACTTTTCTCCAATTGTTATCAAACACATACTAAAATATCTAGTTCAACTATATATACTAGCTAATTTAAACTACATGGTACAGTTCAACCATATCTATAGTTAGATGAACTAAACAAAATGGCCACTAAATACTACTAGGGAGGGGATTTGTACTACTTCCAGCAGCCTCTCCTCTGTCGAGTGCATTTGGTAAGATGTAGAGGAGGAGGAGCACATCGACGGGTTGAAGGAGTAAGGATGGCAATTTTAACCGTGGCTACGGGTATTCGCCGGTATTCGACCCGTATGGGCAGGGTATGTGTACTCTTTTATATCCATGGGTAGTACCCATACCCTACCCGTCATGTCGTGGGTAGGGCATGGATATGTTCTATACCCGTGGGTATACCCGTACCATACCCATTTATACTGATAGGTGGACCTGTGGAGTTCCACGTATGCAGCCCAACAGGAAACAGTAAGACTATAAGAAGCAGCCACCACGAGGCCACATCATGTAGCCCACGAAGCAGTCTCCACACTCCAGGGCCCAGGCGATACCGCGATAGCTCGCCAGCTCGGTTTGTTGGTCAAAACATCCCCATAATCCCATCCCCTCCCAAATTTCCCCTGATCCCCTCTCCGAAATCCTCTGATCCCATCTCCCAAATCCTCAAATTGAGGAGATAAATTCCCAGCAATGACGCGTACTACCATCGACCGAATCTCTCCTATGCGGTCAGTCTTAGTATGTTCCTCTCCTTCCCGAACTGCATCGCGTCTAGATCATACTCAGCCAACATCCCGTACTCCTTGTTCATCTAGGAGGCGGGCGGTGAGCAGGGCACGACGGTGAGTAGGAGCACGGCTTCAGTGCTGCACGGACGGTATAGGCAATCTGCGGGCACGCGCGTGGTGCGGCTCCAGGCAGAAATTCTCCGGCCGTCCGCTCCCCTGGTACGATGCTCTATCTAGCTATCTGTGTAAATAATTGCTTTTATTTTCCATTGTAAGTAATTTAGTGATCCTTAGGCTAGGATTGAACCAATAACAATGTTTATCTCTGTAAGATCCATTTTGTGCTAGCATCAATCATGAGGAATCTATTAGGTTTATATTACCAGGAGCAATCTATTACGTAGAATACTATGTTTATATATTGGAAAGATTCTGTTTATGTATCTGACTTGTAATGTCTTATTATTATATAAGTGGACAGATCAATGGCTTCTCAAGGAGCAGAAGGCTCAGCTGTGTCTGGTGCGGGCAATGGAAACTCGCAGGGTGCTACACCAGCATCTGAAGCTACACCGACATCTCAAGTTGATACTCCAACATCTCAACCTAAATCTAGCAGAGCTAGTTGTAAGAGGAAGCGGACATCGGAAGTTTGGAATGAGACGGAAGAGAAATTTGAAGGTGGAGTATGGAAAGCTGAGTGCAATTATTGTCACAAAAAATTCACTACAGGACCTAGATCTGGCACAACTCACTTGCGTTTACATTTGGAATCATGTCTTGCTAGGCACGCACCCATGGGACCAAAGCAACAAAAATTAAGTTTGACAAAAGGTGGAGGTGGCAAAGTGAATTTGGAAAATGTCATTTTCGATCAAGAGAAGGCTAGGAAAGATCTTGGATTGATGATATGTGAAGATGAGTATCCATTATCTATTGTGGAGCATAGTGGTTTTCGTAGATTTTGTTCTTCTTTGCAGCCGTTATTTAAGATGGTGAGCAGAAATACTATTAGGAATGATATTGTGTCTATGCATTCTGCTCAAAAGGAAAAGATGGTGATTTTTTTTGCAACATTTAGACACCGAGTGGCTGTCACTACAGATTTGTGGACAACATCCTATCAAAAGAGAGGTTACATGGCTGTTACCTCACACTATATAGATGATTCTTGGAATCTGAAAAGCTTTCTTATGAGGTATAAAATCTTGACATAGCACAATAGTAATTATTAGCAATTACCACACTATGCTTATGCAATTCTCATGCCTTTTTATATTTTATTGTGTTAAATTGGTTTGCTTATGTGCCATGTCCACATTCAGCTGAGGTTATATGTGAAGCCTTGTAGGAGAGTGGCACCTTGAGAGGAAGGTCTCCACTGTCACTTTAGACAACTGCACCTCAAATGACAAGGCTATGGTTATATTGCGAGATAAGTTGGATACAAGCTCTCTCATGTTGGATGGTCAGTTTCTGCATATGCGTTGTGGCGCTCACATATTAAATTTAATTGTGAAAGATGGAATGAGTGTCTTAGAGCAAGGTATAGAGAGGTTGCGTGATAGTGTTGCATTTTGGCCAGCCACACCAAAAAGGCATGAGAAGTTTGAAAAGCTGGCAAAAACTTTAAACATAGAGTATAACAAAAGGTTAACTCTTGATTGTAAGACTAATGGAATTCAACTTACATTATGATAAGCATTGCACTACAATACGTAGATGTATTTGAAAAATTAAAGCCACGTGAAAATAAATTTAAGTGTTGCCCAACCAAAGATGATTGGAAGTTTGCAAAGGAAATATGTGATAGGCTGAAGCTCTTCTTTGGTATCACCGAGTCATTCTCGGGAACCAAGTATGTCAGAGCAAATCTATTTTCCCCTAAAGTGATTACCATTCGTTTAGCCATAAGGAAATGGGGTAATAGTGACATTGAGCTTATACAAAAAATGTTTGAGGAAATGAAGGATAAGTTTGAGAAGTATTGGAAAGATATCCATGGTCTTATGTCCATTGCAACAGTTCTTGATCCAAGGTACAAACTTCATATTCTTAATGCTCTTTATGGTCCCCTCTATGGAAGAGAGCATGCAGCCACGGAAATAGAGAAGGTGAAGAAGTTATTGATTCGGTTGGTGAAGCAATATAAAGATGAAGTTGAAGGTGAGGATACATGGGATGCTTCTGTTGGTGATCCAATTGGAGAAGAAGATGAAGCCATGAAACTCTATGACCTCTATTTGTCTAGTCGGCCCACTATCCCTTCTTCATCAATCCATACAGAATTGGACTTGTATTTGGAAGAAGCTAGTCTACCTAGAACACAAGAGTTGGATATCATCAATTGGTGGAAGGTTAGCGGCTGAAGGTTTCCTACCTTGCAAAAACTTGCTCGTGATATATTGCCTATTCCCATAACATATGTGGCTTCCGAATGTGCATTCAGCACTAGTGGAAGGGTACTCAATGCACATCGTAGTAGACTTACTCCTAATGTGGCTGAAGCTCTCATGTGCATGCATGCTTGGTCTCGTGCAGGTATGTTAGGTAATATGTTTCTCGCTTGTTTTTTTACGTTGCAAATAACTTTGCTTGATCCTAATATGCAAATTAGCTCTCATGTCAGCACTTGGTTTTTTTAGTTTGCAAATAACTTGCCATTAAAATACTAATGTTGGTTATTTCATCAGGTGAATGGAATTCTACACTCTTTGCTACATTCCAGAGTATTCTCGAGGATGAAGAAGAAAAGATGGTAAATTACTTAAATGGTTTAATATTATATTTTTGGATTGTAGCTGACTAATTTACTCACGTATCGTATTGCATTATTCATGTGAAGATGAATCAACTTCAATAATCACCGAAGATTGAAGATACGACTGTTGTTTGTGTTCGTGGATCGTGATGTGCTGGTGTGTTGGTGGATCGTGTCTACTATCTGCTATAGCTGCGTTTTGTGCTAGCTTTTGGCTACTAGCTGCTGCTTGTGTTGGCTAATTGGTGCGATGGATGTTTATTATTTATTACTTGTCGGATGTTATCTTTTCAAGTGTGTGGTGAGCTTGCGAACCTATGTTATTTTGTCATGTGACTTGATCGAATGCTCTTGTTGACTTATGCATTATGAGTATGAGACTTATTTCTAAATTGTGATAATTGTCATGTACTATTAAGTTGAGATAATGGATATTTTTTGTCAAATGCGCTATCAATGAATGTATACTCGTGTATAATTTGATCTACCTGTTGGGTACCCAACGGGTATGGGTATCCGTCGGGTATGGGTGTGGGTAGAGTTTTGTACCCGTGGGTATGGGTATGGGTAGAGTTTTCTACCCACCGACTATACAGGTATGGGTATGATATTGCTCTACCCGCCCCATACCCTACCCATTGCCATCCTTATGAAGGAGTCGAATTCATTCCCTGTTGTTGTTGCCCTCTGCCACTCATGACGTGCCTCCTCAAAGCAGTGGGAATCGACGTAGATCTCCTCATTCCGCGTCAGAGCTGCGGCCAAGGCGGCCGTGAGCATCTTTGCGTGCTCGACCTGATGTAGCGCCCAAGGCCGCTGAGACAAAGTCGAGTAGTCGGGCTTCGGTGGTGGCCTCCCCCTCCTATCTTCGGGCTGCGAAGGAGGAGCGGGTGATGGCCCCAACGGAAGATGATGGGGTGGCGGCCAAGTGGACGATAGTGTGGTGGCGGCCAAGGCGACATCTCGTGGGGTGGTGGAAACGGCGGTCAGCGATGGGGTGGTGGCCACGGCGGTCACCGGGGCAGCTGCCTTTGGGCAAAGGTGGTGGAGCATGTGGTGAATGGCATCTGCACACCCTACAAGGGCGCCGCGGGCACTACACGTTTCCTGGGACTGCCCCGCCTACGTGGTGCAGCCTCCCAGTTGGAGCTGTCCTATGGCAGAGTGGCGGAACAATGACGACGGGTAGGTGCCATTGACAATTGGGGGACAAGCAAACTAGAGAAGCTATGGGCAGGGAATGCAATGTGGAGGCACTTGACGTGAGGGTTAATAAAGTGTGTGGCCAAGCATTGGGGGTTTGGGGGATTTTGGCGAGCGAGACCGGAAGCTTGCGCGGGAACCTGCATGGTTGCACGGGAACGGGAAGGCCAAAATAAATGCATGCGCTGTCATGAAACATGCATTGAAATCCTCGGGTGTCAACACGATGACAAGACGGGACAGAGGAGGGAGAAATGACAAGTACACAAATAGTTAATAATAAAAACGTTTGCATTTTATTACATAGCAAATGCTCATTCTATACACACCGTCACGAATTGCTCTACGGATGAGGCAGTTGAGGCGGACGCAGCGTTCTCTGCTCGTGTCCATGCACGCGTTCTCCAACGACCTCCCTCCACGTGCAAATAGTCATGTATGTTTTGGGTTCCATATGCATGTGGTTGCGCCTCACCCGATACCACCATGCAGTAATACGTGCGCCGCCATGCAGTTAAGCTGCAAAACCTGCCATGCAGATGTGTCAAAATTCTAGGTCGTGCAACACCTACCCATTTATTCTCGTGACCATTACCCTTGATATCTTCCACCTTCCGATTGCGCCACACAACACAAGAAGCACAACCATGATGACAAATAGAGAGAGAATGCACATCTCTTCATCGCCTCAACCTTCCCGTGCGGATCCAATGGCGGATGCGAGCACCGAGCGGTAGCTTGCCATTATTCTCAAAGTGGACATATACATCAAGAATACGGACCTCTCTATGGTGTACACCAACGACCCGGTCATGAACTCCATCAACACTATGATGACAAGTACAAAGTGGTCGGCTTCGACCTCTAGACCGAAGGTCGTGTCGAGTATGATCAGAAGGTTACCGTCTCCCAGTTGTGCATGCGCCATCACGATCTCGTCTACCATTACTGCATGTCCACAAGGCCTTGTGACCGTTTCACCGGGTTTGTCAACAACCCTGACTATAGGTTCGCAATGGTGGACACCACCAACAATCTATAGGTTCTCAAGACTTCAGCTTGTCCTGCGAGAAGCTTGTCAACATCTAAAGTCAGTACATGGTCTGGGGAGGCGAGAAGAAGAAGCAAAAGTACTCCCTATTTGACCTCGCCGAGGCCATCATCGATCCCTACCACAAGGACATGAAGGCTGAGTGCAACAAGGACAAGTCTGCTTGGCACAAGGTCTGGTTGAACGAACTGGATGAAGAATACATCAAGTATGCATCCAAGGACACGTACATAAGCTACAAGATGTACATGAGGATCGTTGACAGGAGGAAGTGCCTCCTTCCTGCAGATGGTGAGGGATACCCACAAGAAGAGGAGTGGTGGAAACCATCGTCACAAGAACAATATGATTTGATGATCGTCTACTTCTTATAAATTTATATTGAGGAATGTACATGTGTTGTGTGGTCACTTATGTAATTAGATGTTCAAGTTGGTTATGCAACAATGTTGGTGTTATGTGACAGAGCATAGATGTTGTGCAAACAAAGCAAATCACATCATATAATTGTTTAGGAGCAATCTTGAGCCCACTAGACACACGGCTTGTCAGGATGAAATGTTTGGGTTATTATTGGTATTCCCACAAAATTCTAATGAATGAACTGTTTGTCAGGTATCACACACACCTTCTTATGCTAAATCGTTCGTGTTCTTCTGGATTAGCGCAAACAATTTATCCGAGTGAATTGTATGCCATACTTTGCACACATATGTATTTTGATAATCGTTTGTGTTATCTTCGCTAATCGCAAAGAGTTCATAAGAACCTACTATATGCTATGCATCACACATGAGAGTCTCATCTAAATCATATTTGATGGATCCGCCATCCCACACAATTTGTTGTATTGGTGACATAGTTATAACTATATCGTTTGTGAATGATGGATCGCATACAATTTGGTCGAAGGTTCTCTGAATTATGTTTCATCTTAGGACCTTCCTTCAATAGTATCTCACTCCATACATGAGCGTGAACCATGGATTTGGCATATGGGTGGAATAGAGTATGGTAGTAAGGATCGAAAGGAGTCAAAGTAGAAAGAAATTCTCACATCAACGGCCTATGGAGATGCCCATCAATCGATATTAATGTGAGGAGTAGGGATTGTCATGCAATGCATGCACTAGAGCTATAAGTCTATGAAATCTCAAATGAAGCTAAGTGGATGTGCATCCAACTTGCTTGCTCATGAAGACCTCGGGCATTTGAGGAACCTTGTCATCGGAATATACAAGCCAAATTCTATAATGAAAAATTATCACTAGCATATGAAAGTGAAAACTCATGAGACTCTCTATATGAAGAACATGGTGCTCCCTCTAAGCACAAGTGTGAAAAAATAAGTAGTAGCACTATCCCTTCTCTTTTTATCTCTCATTTATTTCGTTTTTCTCTTCCCCTTTTTTCCTCTCTTTTTTCCTTTTTCCTTTTTCTCTTTTTTCTTTTCTCTTATTTTTTTTATTTTCGTCAGGAGTCTCATCCTGACTTTTGGGGGAATCATAGTCTCCATTACCCTTTCCTCATTGGTACAATGCTCTAATAATTGAAGATCATAACACTTTTATCTACTTACAACTCCATATAACAACTCAATGATGATAAAAGAAATGACTCTATATGATTGCCTATTCCAGTGTACCTCATGTGCAATGATCTAGCGTAACATGGAAATAATGATGAACAGTGGCCTTGCCATGAATACTATGTCACCTGCATGATCATGTAAAGCAATTTTATGATGAACACACAAGTCATGTGATGTAACGATGGAAGTTGCATGGCAATATATATCAGAATGGCTATGAAAATGCAATAATAAGTAGGTATGGTGGCTGTTTTGAGGAAGATATAAGGAGCTATATGTATGATAGAGCATATCATATCACAGGGTTTGGATGCACCGGTGAAAGATGCACCGCTCCTCGAGGTGAGAAGGGGCAATGCACGGTACCAAAGAAGTTAGCAAATATGAAAAGGTGAGAGTGCGCATATCCATGGATTCACATTAGTCATAAAGAACTCATATACTTATTGCAAAGCCTATTACCTCTCTTGAAGCAAAGTACTATTGCATGCCCCTAGGGAGAAGGTTGGTAGGAGTTAACCATCGCACGCCTCCAACCCAAACAACACATAAGAACGCTCACACATCATCATCATCATGCCATAACCAATCTTTAGATAAGTAATTAATAACATGCTTTAATACTGATATTTCTACTCACAAACATTCATGTATTCCCACAATTTCTCTTTGATGTGCCACATGAAGGTTTTTATTGTATCCTCTTTGAATACCTATCCTTTTTGGAAAACTATTATAACCCATGAAAAATACCGTTACTCCCTATTAGACTCTTAAACAAATACAAGTAAAGAACGAGAGTGCAATTATTTCTATAAAATCTACACTCCATCGTGCTCTAAAAGATATAAATGAAGTACTAGAGCAACTGCTTAGGTCAAAAGATATAAGTGAAGCACATACAATATTCTAAAAAATCATGATGAATATGTGTCTATCTCAAACAGTTGTGCCCAACAAACAATTACTATGGTGAACTAAAAATGAAGCAAACTATAATGCACGATACTCTAAGCAAAACACATATCATGTGATGAATAAACATGTAGCTCCAAGTGACATACCTAGGGAATGGAGACAAAAGAGGGGATGCCTTCCGGGCAACCCCAAGCTTAGACGCTCGAGTCTTCCTACAATATTACCTTGGACTGCCTTGTTCATCCATAAGCTTATGGTCTTGCCGCTCTGTATTCCTTCGTCCATCGTGATCCTATCCAAAACTTCAAAAATTCAGCACACAAAACTCAATAGAAACCTTGTGAGAACCGTTAGTATGATAGGTAAATCATAAACTTTAGGTATTGTTATAAATTGATTCAGATTTAGTTATTGCATAGGGTATTGCATTCTAATTTATCCAGGACTTATACCCCACACCCCCACCGCCGATATAATTCATAGCATCTTCAAAAAAGCAAATTACGCAAGTAAAAAACAGAACCTGTCTAAAACAAAAAAAGTCTATAATGATCAGCGCTAAAACGATACTTCTACCCAAAAATTCTTAAAAGTTAAATTCATGAATTGTTTTGAACTGAAGAATTTTTTTATTTTAAAGAACTGACAACCGGTTTTTCACTGAACAAAACATCGCAAAAAATAAAACCAAGAAAAAAAATCCATTGCAAAAGAAAAGGCTAGCGAGCCGTGACGTGAGCGGGTGAGGTGCACTGGGTGAGTGCTACAAACCTTAGTTGGCGCTCATAGCGCTAATATCTACTCCTAAAAGATCAGTTGGAAGGATTGCATCCACGGTTTTTTTCGTCCCCACTTTCGTATATTTCTTCGTCTCTCCTCCCACCACCCCCTCCCATCTTGATCCATCGGTTTATTTTTCTTTCCATAATTTATTACAAATCAGGACTTTCTAACATATAAAAAATCTCGGATCTAACTTTCTTAAGTTATTCAAATAAATCGATCCCTCTTCTTAGTGCAATTTGTTTTAGGAAACAAATAACGGATTTTCAAGAAACAAATAATAGATTTTAGTCTAACTTTCCTAACTTATCCTAATCAACTGATCACTTTCATTAGTGCAAAATAAATTAGGAAACAAATAACAGATTTCCAAGAAACAAATAACGGATTTTAAGAAAATTAACATCTAAATTATGACAAACAAAACTCTACTTCTAACTCGGGACTTGGTAGCCAATGTTCCATGGTTTTTGATCTCTCCTCCCACCTTTGTTTGGTTTTTCCTCCCTCCTTCCACCATAATCTATTTCGTGTGAATTTTTTTGCCTCACATTCCACCACCCTATTACTTTGGTTTTTTTTCTTTACCTACCACACAATGAAAAACAAATATGAACGAACCTGAAATTTCCATGTGGTCATAAGTTATTTAATAATGTCTTTATGTGAAAGAATCGATCATGGTCAGTCTTTATTGAATCTTTAAAGATCAAATATAAATTAATTAACCTTACCATAAGTCACCCAATCATCTTAACTAATCTATCCATACATTACCAAAATTAAATTAATTAACATTACCATATGTTGTCTAGTCATATTAATGTCGTATGACACATCCGACCAAACCTCTACTTAATAGCTTCCGTTCCACAATTTGTTTGTCTCACCTCCCTCCCTCCCTTCACCATGATTTTTATTAACTTTTTTCGTGTCACCACCACATGATCGTACTAAAAACTACATAAGGAAAGAAAAATATGTCGCCACTTCCCCCTCGATCCACCTGCTTCCTCCACCTAGGAACTCCTAGGGCATGGTTTTTGGATGTCGCCGCCACCATCGTCGGGGTTCCCAGCCTCCTTGGCGTAACTTTGTGCTCCTCCACTGACCTCCGAGATTGCCGTCGGTGCCATCATAACGTCATGTTAATGCAGGACTCAAGGGAGGTCCCGGCAGTAGCCGAGGGAGATAACGGATCCCCCCAATTCGTCTCAATCCCACCGCCCCGCCTAGGAGGACATGCAACAAAAAGCGTTGGCGCGTCGTTGCGGGTGGTGGCGAGGAGGATGTCCCGTGGGAGCCCCCGAAGCACCACCACAATGGCACCTCTCCGCGACCCCTCGTCTCTACTCCTAAAGGCTCGGTTGGTAGCATTGCATCCACGGTTTTTTGTCCCCCACCTTTTGCATGGTGTTTTTTCATCTGTCCTCCCACCACCCCCTCCCATCCTGGTCCATCGATTTATTTTTCTTTCCACTCTTTATTGCAAACCAAACTTTCCAAACATATAGAAAATCACAGATCTAACTTCCTTAAGTTATCCACATCAACCAATCCCTCTTATTACTGCAATCTGTTTTAGAAAAGAAATAACTTATTTTAGGAAACAAATAATATATTTTAATATAACTTTCCTAACCTATCCAAATCAACCGGTCCCTCTCATTAGTGAAATTTGTTTTAGGAAACAAATAATAATTTTTCAGGAAACAAATAAATGATTTTAAGGAAATTAGCATCTAAATAATGACAAACATGTCTCTACTCCTAGTTGGGGACTTGGTAGCCAACGTTCCATGGTTGTTTTCGTCTCTCCTCCCACCTTTGTGTGGGTTTTTTGTCCCTCCTGCCACCGTCATCTCTTTTGTCTGAGATTTTTTCGCATCACCTTCCACCAACATATTCCTCTCTTTTGTCGATTTACCTCTCACAAAATGAAAAACAAATATGAATGAAACCGAAATTTTCATGCGATCATAAGTTATTTAGTAGTCTTTATGTGAAAGAATCAACGAGAGTCAATCTTTAATGAACCTTTAAAGATCAAATCTGAATAATTAACCTTACTATAAGTCGCTTAATCATCATAATTGATCTTTTCATACATCATTAAAATTAAATTAATTAACATTATCATATGTCATCTAATCACATTAATATCGCATGACACATCCTACGAGATCTTTACTTGGTAGCTTCAATTCCAGAATTTGTTTGCCTCACCTCCCTCCCTACCTTCACCTTGATTTTTTGTCTTTTTGCGTTACCACCACCAGATCGCACTAAAAACTACACAAGGAAAGAAAAGTATGCCGCCACTTCCCCCTTGATCCACCTGCTTCCTCCATCTAGGAAATCCTAGGGCGTGGTTTTGGGATGCCGCTTCCACCATCGTCGGGGTTCCTAGCCTCGACCACCTAAATTTTTCCTCCTCCGTTGACCTTCAAGACCGCCCCTGGCGGCGCCATCGCAACCCGGGGTGACAACAGGACTCAAGGGAGGTCAGGGCAGGACTCAAGGGAGATCGAGGCTCCCTGCAATCTGTCTCAATCCCACCGCCCCGCCTAGGAGGACATGCAACGACAAGCATTGGTGCGTCGTTATGGGTGGCGACGAGGAGGACGACCCATTATAGCCCCCGAAGCACCACCGCGAAGGCACCTCGCCGCTCCCCTCGACATGGGTTGGTGCCCCCCGTCCAATAGATGGGTAGGCTCCCGTGATCCCCACTAGACACCCTTTCGTGAATTCCTAGATCGCTTGCACTCTCCACCGACCGCTTGAGTGGGCAGCGAGTGGGATTAATCTCCTTTTCGTTGTGGATGTGCAGCTTCTTGGAACAACTACCGTGAGATGTATAGTGTCGGCTAGGATTTGCTTTGGGATTTTACATGTAGTTGTCGATTCTATGATTTGCCTCCACTTAGGCATAGTGTAAGTATTCCTTCGGTCTTGGCAGAAGCATTTACGCGGCCCTATAGTACTTGATCGGTGTGTATTCCGTTTGTTCTTTTTTTTCTCTGTTTTCGATCAAGGGACACTTGGTGGTTGACGTACTATTTTTTTATTTGTTCTATATTTTCTTTTGGTTTTCCCAGTTCCTTCGTCGGTCTTCTTCAGTCTTCTATTTTTCTTTGTTTTCATCACTTTTTTTGTTTCATTCACGGTTACCAAGGGTCTTTCTTTTCTTTTTTTCTTCATTATTCTTTGTTTACTTGTTGGTTTTCACTGTTTTATGGATGTACTTTCTTTTTCGGGTTTTCCCTTCTTTTTCCTTGTTTTGGTTTTCCTTGTTTTCCATTCTTTTGCACTTCTTTTCTTTTTTTTTTTTGAAATTCTTTATGCCCTTTTGGGTTTCTAATCTTATTCTTTGTTCTGTGTTTTTTTCATTATTTTTTATCTCTTGTCATATAGAACCAAAACATCTTTTATATACGGGTTTAGCATTTTAGTCAAATACATAATCTATTTGTACATGTTGAATATTTTTTCAAATACATAATTGAAATTTTCAATGTATATTTTGAGGTGTGTTTTCCTACACATTCCATTTTTTTAACATCAGAAACATTTTTATACATAAATTTAATACTTTAAATACATGTTTTGTAGTTTATAAAACAATTTATATTTACTTTTTGGCACACACATTGTACAGATTTTTATACATCGGAGACGGTTCTGTGTGCATGTTTAAAATTTTCTAAATACACGATCATGTTTTGTTTGCATAAACAATTCCACATTTTTTTGATACACATGGATTATTTTATACATGTTTAAAAATTTGTATATGCATATTATTTGACACAATTTTAATATACATGTTTAAAAATTTGTATATACGTGGTTAATATACATGTTTAGATGTCTGCTTTTTGCAAACACATTGTATATTTTCTGTATACTTCGGGAAACGTATTTTTACCAACATTATTTGTCTTTGATATATGGTTAGTATTTTTCACATATATGTTTGATGCCTGCTTTATCCATCACACTGTATATATTTTGTATGTATTAAGAACATTTTCTAGACACGTTTAACATTTCTGAAATATGCAATTGTCATAATTTTCCGTTCTGTATCTGAAATTATTTCTATTATAGACACATTCAAAATATTAAAAAATTATAAGCAAAAGAAAAAACATAAAGAAAAAAAATGGAAAAATGAATGGAAAAAACGCTCAATGCTGGAGGACCCCTGGACAGGCTCATTATAGGCGCTGCATGACGCGGCCTGGCGAGACATAGGATCGCCCCTAATTCGGACCCAAACACTATGTCTCACATTAAGCGAGACAATAGAAGCTCTCCCACCATCACTAATTAAGCAGAACACCTTTCAAAGATCATTCTGGAAATTTTTCTTTTTTTTGTTGAATCGTATTTTCGAAACGTTTTATCTACTAAACCGTGCCTTCATCTCGAACCGTTTCATCGTTGAATGTCTCGCATCGAGATCTTCAAAACTAAATTTCATGTTGATAGATTTTGTGGAACTTTTTTTTCATGAAAAAAAACGGACCAAAAAAACCTTGTCTCTCGCGATAGGGAAAAAAAACAAAAAACATATTTTTTTTGCGTTTAACCCTTTCCGAATGGTACGGCCGTGCCTTTCATGAAGGTAAAATCATGCCTCTCGCAGAAAAAAAAAATATGTGTTTTTTTTCTTTCTGATAGGCACAAGCATGCCTCCCACGAAGGCAAAATCATGCCTCTCACAGAAAAAAAAAACAGAAAACATATATTTTTCCTTTTCCAGAGACACGGCGATGCCTCTCGTGAAGGCAAAATCCTGTATCTCATGAAAGCAAAAAATGTGCCTCTCATGAAAACAAAACTGTACCTCTCACAAAAAATAGAAAACATATTTTTCCTTTTTTCGAGAGGCATCGCCGTACCTCTCGCGAAGGCAAAATCGTGTCTGTCACGAAAGCAAAACTGTGCCTTTCGCGGGAAAGAACAGAAAACATGTTTTTTTACACAAAAAAATATTGATATTTTTCGTCAAAAAATTAAGATAGACTGATGAAAAACAAAAAATCAGAAAAAACCAATCTAAAAACTGAAAACGCATAGAAAAAATAAAAATTAAAATCCAAAGGAAGCGCATGTGACGGCGGGTAAGAATACGTCAGATAACAGCGCGTGGAAATGCTTGCTGCAAGCTTTTGAAGGAGCGTTCATTAACTAATGGCTCGATGAAGCTTTTCCCACCCCTCGCGTTGTATTCAGCCGGCCATTCAAGCGCGTAATATAAAACAGTAGCTAAAAGGGGTAAGCATGATCGATTCTTGGTCTCCAGGGGGATTGCACGTTGCGCTGGCCACTCCGCCCAAGTTTGTCCTACTTTTTTTTTTTGAGAGAAAGTTTGTCCTACTTGAGGCTGTTCATGCCGGGTTTTTTCGTCTTCTTTTCCTTTTTTGCTTTCTTTTTCTTCTCCATTTTTCATTAGTTTTTGCATTATGTATATTCGTTTTTTCTTTTATTTATATTTGTACTTCTATTTTTTTATTTTTTTGTCATTATTCTATATATATTTTGTATATACCAACGACAATTTTCTAATGAACGTCTAATTTTTTCAATACATTAAATATTTTTGTAATACATGGTCAATATTTTATCTATATATAGTTTTAATCAAAATAAAATACATGATTAATATTTTCTAATACATTGTTAAGATTTTTAATATATTTTTAACATTTTCTAAAAGCTTGACTCACAATTTTTCAAAAAAAATATGTTTTATGCATTGTCAACTCTTTTTTCTATTCATATTAACATATTCCGAACGCTAAAAAAATTTAAAAACTTTTTCAAAATTTTTATATTATTTATTAACATTTTTGCATACTTGATTTTTTTATCATTTTTAATACATGGTCAATAAATTTCCTATACACTATTTTTCATTTTTTTAGTTGCTTGATTAACATTTTTAAATATTTGTTTTGCATTTTTTTCAATGCTTTATTAATATATTTATATACATTGACAAGAAATTCATCATTTTTCTAATACATGGTCAACATTTTTTCTATACACATTTAACATTTTCCAAATGCTTAATTAATATTTTTAAAAGACTTGTTCAATATTTTGATTCTAAGTGCTTGATTAACATTATCTTATATTCATAATGAAAACAATTCATCATATTTTAATACATGGTCGACAGTTTTTCTATACACATTTAAAATTTTCTAAATACTTGATTAACATTTCAAATATTGATTTAATATTTTTACAAATGCTTTATTAAAAAAATTAAATACACAATCAAGTTATTTGACACAAATTTATTTATTTGCATATATTTTCATATAGATGCTAAATATTTTCTGTATACACATCTAACATTTTTTTAAATGCTTGATCAACATTTTTTCATATTTTATGTCGATTGATCTTATAATAAATTTATTTTGAGTATTTCAAAACATAAAAAAAAAAGTAAATTGAATTAAAAAATGACATATCAATGTAGCTGTGCCGGCTCATCTAGCAGGAAGCACCAGCGAACGGATCATAGATGGGGCAAACCTTAGTCAGCAACGTGTGGCGGCCGTAGTAGACGTCACAAATGTATGTCTCCGTGCTGTCGTCGATGGCGCTGACGAGTTGCCGCGGGGCGCCGTCGGTGCCGTCGCGTTGATGGTGTTGACGTTGCATCAGTGGCTGAAATGAGTACAGCGCCGGTGGTTACGATGAGGCCGAGACAGGCATCTTGCCGAGACATATGGATCGATCAAGAGATGAGAACATGTTACACGGGAACAAGTAGCATGAACTGACGGTGGGAGCGCAGATGCAGAAAGCATATTTTTAGGTATTGTCGAAATAGTCTTTGGTCACCCTGTATATATAGCAACCATCAAATACAACTAAGATCCCACTGCTGGGACAGTCAGCACAGAAATGTGTAAAAGAAATAAGAGAGAAATTAAAAGAAAGCACATTTGTAGGTATTGAAGCGGACCATGCGTGCTTGTTCTTTAACTTACGTTCTTGCTACAAAAAGCCAGCAAGTTCTCGGAGCTGCCTCAGCATTTAGCAGATTCAGCCGCAGCTTCGAGTTAAACCTAATGGTACTAGAGACCCATGAAGTGCTCTAAATGGTAAATGTGTATGCATTTTTCGTCGCAGGAAATCCCTTCAAAAAAAAAGAGAGAGAGACACGCAGGAAATCAAGTTTGAACGCTAGATTTATTAAAATGAAACAATGTGTATCTGGTAGCGAATCCAAATACAAAGGAATGGAGATGCGGGGGATCGAACCCCGTGCCTCTCGCATGCAAAGCGAGCGCTCTACCATTTGAGCTACATCCCCATTGATGATGCTAATTTACCATACATATACTAATTTATTTAACGTGAAACTTGGATATGGCAGCGAACAAAAAAAAGGTGGCGATGGGCGAACTTTAGGAGGAAGGATGCCACACCTGATTTCTGCCCCCAACGAGGTAGTGTTCACGAGCCAGCGTGACTTAAAAAACAACCCACTCAGATTCTCTTTTAGGTAGCAACCTAGTCAAATGATCTCGGTAGATCGCCACAGCCAAGAGTCCACACATATAGGGCGCGTTTGTTTGCGTGCACGAAGCCCAATCAGGCCCGCGCGCAAAGAAAATTGGTTGTTTAGTTGGTTGTATACACTGTTGGGCCTGCAGGGCACGATGTTTAAAGCACTTCTCGACTTGGCTTTGTGGAAACGCTCGAATCGGCAGTTTCTTCAGAGCCAGGCCCGAGCGGTGCATGTGGGCGGCGTTGGCTGGACGCGCGCGACCACTCTCGGGAAGCCGCCTTGCTTCCCGAAGCGTCGGCCGTTATTAGCATCAACGCCCCTCACTGCTCCCTTTCCCCACTCTCCCTCACTCTCCCAACTCTCATCGGCGAGGGTGGATCGAAGGAGAGCAAGAAGACCACCAGACTCCATCACCGGCGAACG
Organism: Hordeum vulgare subsp. vulgare; assembly: GCF_904849725.1. Classification (NCBI taxonomy): domain Eukaryota; kingdom Viridiplantae; phylum Streptophyta; class Magnoliopsida; order Poales; family Poaceae; genus Hordeum; species Hordeum vulgare. Next base: position 485,069,923 of record NC_058519.1, read on the forward strand.
GATCATCACCTGGCCCACGGCAATGGCGGTAAGCACTTTTCTGTTCGTCATGCACTACTTTTTTTGCGTTCGATCCGGCGGTAGATTCGATCCACGACGGAGAGGGGAATGGGGAATAGAGGTAGATAAGCATGGCACTTCATACGAGTTCATACTAGTTCATGCAAGATTAGAATAGAGGTAGATGCGGATGGAGTAGAAGGGGGATTGGGGGTGACACTGGCTAACCGCGTCGTTGAGGCGTACACAGCGGCGGGTCGTCGTCGTCCTTGGCGTAGTCGAGGTCAATCTGCCAGCTACGACGGCCTGCCTCCGGCGCCCTCACTCGCATCTGCACCGGTTCTTCCTTCTCTTTAGGCTCCGCACCGTTGACCGCCAGCGCCACAATTGTCGTCCCCCGGTACACTGCGGCACGACGGTCATTAGGAGCCCAGCAGTTCTTGTACATGGACCACCTCTTCCTCTGTTTAGCGTCGTCGGAGACGGCCTGATTCATGGCCCAGTAAATGATGTCGACTGCCATCGCGCCCTTCGTTGGGTTAGGAATCAGCGTCTTCAATTCTTGTGAAGTGGTCCTCATGAGCACTGCATCAGATTCCTTTTGCATGTCAGGCATGGAGCCGAAGTTCGAGCACACCTCGGTCACCAGTCGACCACCCGAGGAAGAAGGCCCTCCAGTCAATACCCCAAGGAAAGGGGTTGGCATTAGAGCTGGAGTTGGAGCTCATGGCGATGGAGAGGAGGAAGGTTGATAGTAAGAGAATAGAGGGGTCAGTAAGCAGCGTGTTGGAAATATGCCCTAGAGGCAATGATAAAATAGTTATTATTATATTTCCTGTTTCAAGATAACCGTTTATTATCCATGCTGTAATTGTACTGAATGAAAACATAGATACATGTGTGGATACATAGACAACACAATGTCCCTATCAAGCCTCTAGTTGGCTAGCCAGTTGCTCAAGGATAGTCAAGGTTTTGTAACTATATGCAAGTGTTGTCACTTGATAACTGGATCACATTATTAGGAGAATCATGTGATGGACTAGACCCAAACTATGAACGTAGCATGTGATCGTGTCATTTTGTTGCTACTGTTTTCTGCGTGTCAAGTATTTATTCCTATGACCATGAGATCATATAACTCACTGACACCGGAGGAATGCTTTGTGTATATCAAACGTCGCAACGTAACTGGGTGACTATAAAGATGGTCTACAGGTATCTCCGAAGGTGTTAGTTGAGTTAGTATGGATCAAGACTGGGATTTGTCACTCCGTGTGACAGAGAGGTATCTCGGGGCAAGTAACATACCAAACAAGTAATGCAACATCACAAACTAGCCTTGCAAGCAATGTGACTAAGTGTAAGTCACGGGATCTTGTATTACGGAACGAGTAAAGAGACTTGCCGGTAACGAGATTGAAATAGGTATACGGATACCGACGATCGAATCTCGGGCAAGTAACATACCGAAGGACAAAGGGAATGACATACGGGGTTATATGAATCCTTGGCACTGAGGTTCAACCAATAAGATCTTCGGAGAATATGTAGGATCCAATATGGGCATCCAGGTCCCGCTATTGGATATTGACCGAGGAGTGTCTCGGGTCATGTCTACATAGTTCTCGAACCCGCAGGGTCTGCACACTTAAGGTTCGATGATGTTTTAGTATAGTTGAGTTATATGTGTGGTTACTGAATGTTGTTCGGGGTCCCGGATGAGATCACGGACATCACGAGGGTTTCCGGAATGGTCCAGAAACGAAGATTGATATATAGGATGGTTTCATTTGGTCACTGGAAAGTTTCGGACAATTCCGGTAGTGTACCGAGAGTGATGAATGGGTTCCGGGTGTTCATCGGGAGGGGCCCACCCACCCGGGAGTGGCCCAGTAACCCTCGGGTGGTGCACCAGCCCTTAGTGGGCTGATGGAGCCATCCCAAGAGGTCTATGGCGCCACAAGGGAAAATACCAAAGGAAAGAAGGAAAAAAAGGAAAGAGGGAGGTGGGAAGGAAGAGGAGGACTCCTCCTTCCCCAAACTGAATTGGAGAAGGAGTCCTCCTCTCCACTTCGGCCAGCGCACCAAGGGGCTCCTTGAGCCCCAAGGCTAGCCCCTCCCCTCCTCCTATATATACTAGTGGTTTCAGGGTTTTTGAGACACAACTTTGCCACGTGCAACTCAAACCTATACCACATAGTTTTACCTATAGATCAGATTTTTGCGGAGCTTGGGCGGAGCCGTGCAGGAGTAGATCATCACCATCACCGGAGCACCATCACGCTGCCGGAGAACTCATCTACATCTCCGCCTCTCTTACTGGATCAAGAAGGCCGAGATCGTCATCGAGTTGTACGTGTGCTGAACACGGAGGTGCCGTTCGTTTAGCGCTAGATCGAAACGGATTGTGGGACGGATCGTGGGACGACGGTGATTTGAATCGCGAAGCTGTACCACTACACCAACCACGTTTCTTAACGCTTCCCGCTTAGTGATCTACAAGGGTACGTAGATCTAATCTCCTCTCGTAGATGGACATCACCACGATAGGTCTTCGTGTGCGTAGGAATTTTTTTGTTTCCCTTGCAATGTTCCCCAACAGTGGCATCATGAGCTAAGTTCATGCGCAGATGTTATCTCGAGTAGAACACAAAAGGTTTTGTGGATGTTGATGTTCGATTTTCTTCCCTCCTTAGTCTTTTCTCAATTCGGCTGTATTGTTGGATTGAAGCGGCCTGGACCGACATTACTCGTACGCTTACGCGAGACTGGTTTCATCGACTAACATGCAACTCGTTGCATAAAGATGATTGGCGGGTGCCTGTTTCTTCAACTTTAGTTGAATTGGTTTTAACCGAGGCGGTCCTTGGAAAGAGGTTAAATAGAAATTTGCACATCTCCGTTGTGGTTTTGCGTAAATAAGATGCGATCATACTAGATACCCATAGCAGCCACGTAAAACATGCAACAACAAATTAGAGGACGTCTAACTTGTTTTTGCAAGGTATGCTTGTGATACGGTATGGACAATGACGTGATGTGATATATTTGATGTATGAGATGATCATGTTGTAATAGTTAATATCGACTTGCACGTCGATGTTACGGCAACCGGCACGAGCCATAGGGTTGTCTTTAAACTAAAGTTTGTGTTTGCAGATGCGTTTACTATATTACTAGGTCGTAGCTTTAGTACTAATAGCATAGATAGCACGACAACCTCGATGGTGGCACGATGATGGAGATCATGGTGTGGCGCCGGTGACAAGAAGATCATGCTCGTGCTTTGGTGATGGAGATCAAGAAGCACAAGATGATGGCCATATCATGTCACTTATGAATTGCATGTGATGTTAATCCTTTTATGCACCTTATTTTGCTTAGAACGACGGTAACATTATAAGGTGATCTCTCACTAAAATTTCAAGATGAAATTGTGTTTCTCCCAGACTGTGCACCGTTGCGACAGTTCGTCGTTTCGAGACACCACGTGATGATCGGGTGTGATAGACTCAACGTTCACATACAACGGGTGCAAAACAGTTGCCCACGCGGAACACTCGGGTTAAACTTGACGAGCCTAGCATGTGCAGACATGACCTCAGAACACATGAGACCGAAAGGTCGAGCATGAATCGTATAGTTGATATGATTAGCATAGAGATGCTTACCACTGACAATGTTCGCAACTCACGTGATGATCGGACTTGAGTTAGTGAATTTGGATCATGTACCACTCAAATGACTAGAGAGATGTACTTTTTGAGTGGGAGTTTATCAATAATTTGATTAGTTAAACTCTAATTATCTTAAACATAGTCTAAGTCCACTTTGCAATATTTGTGTTGTAGATCAATGGCTGACGTAGTAGTCACCCTGAATTTTAATACGTTCCTAGAGAATGCTAAATTGAAAGATGATGGAAGCAACTTTGTAGACTGGGTTCGTAATCTAAAGCTGCTCCTGCAAGCTGGGAAGAAGGATTATGTCCTTAATGCTGCGCTAGGAGATGAACCATCCGCTACGTCTAGCCAAGATGTTTTGAATGCCTAGTTAACACGTAAGGAGGACTACTCAGTAGTTCAATATGTAGTCTTGTATTGCTTAGAGCCGGGACTTCAACATCGCTTTGAGCAACATGGAGCATATGAGATGTTCCAAGAGTTGAAGTTTATCTTTCAGAAGAATGCTCGGATCGAGAGGTATGAGACCTCCGATAAATTCTATGCTTGCAAGATGGAGGAGAATTCCTCTCTCAGTGAACATGTGCTCAAAATGTCTGGGTACTCAAACCGTCTAGCTGAGCTGGGGATTGAACTCCCGAAAGAGGCTATTACTGACAGAATTCTTCAACCACAGCCACCTAGCTATAAGAGTTTTGTGTTGAACTATAACATGCAAGGGATGAACAAGTCACCTGGCGAGTTATTCGTGATGCTGAAAGTCGCAGAGTCGGAACTCCGGAAAGAGCATCAAGTGTTGATGGTCAATAAGACCACTGGTTTCAACAAAAACGACAAAGGCAAGAAGGGTAACTCCAAGAAGAGCCGCAAGCCTGTTGCCAATCTGACGAAGAAACCCAAGGCTGGACCTAAGCCTGAAATAGAGTGTTATTATTGCAAGGGACTGGGTCACTGGAAGCGCAACTACCCCAAGTATTTGGATGATAAGAAGGCGGCCAAGGAAAAATCAGGTATATTTGATATACATGTTATTGATGTGTACTTAACCAACTCTCGTACTAGTGCCTGGGTATTTGATACCGGTTCTGTTGCTCATATTTGCGACTCGAAGCAGGAACTGCGGAATAAACGAAGGTTGTCGAAGGATGAAGTGACGATGTGCGTGGGAAATGGTTCCAAGGTTGATGCAATCGTCGTTGGCACAGTCTCACTTCAATTACCATCAGGATTAGTTATGAACTTAAATAATTGTTATTTAGTGCCTGCGTTAAGCATGAACATTATATCTGGATCTTGTTTATTGCAATACGGTTACTCGTTTAAGTCAAAGAATAATGGTTGTTCTATTTCTATGAGAAATATATTTTATGGTCATGCACCCAATGTGAGAGGATTGTTCATATTGAATCTTGATAGCGATGATACACATATACATAACATTGAGACAAAAAGATGTAGAGCTAACAATAATAGTGCCGTGTGTTTTGTGGCACTGCCGCTTAGGTCATATTGGTGTAAAGCGCATGAAGAAACTCCATTCTGATGGGCTTTTGGAGTCACTTGATTTTGAATCACTTGACACATGTGAACCATGCCTCATGGGCAAGATGACTAAGACTCCATTTTCCAGAACAATGGAGCATGCAAGTGACTTGTTGGAAATCATACATACCGATGTGTGCGGTCCAATGAGTGTGGAGGCGCGCGGCGGATATCGTTATTTTCTCACCTTCACTGACGATTTGAGTATGTATGGATATATATACTTGATGAAGCACGAGTCTGAAACGTGTGAGAAGTTCAAGCAATTTCAGAGTGAAGTTGAAAATCATCGTAACAAGAAGATCAAGTTCCTACGTTTTGATCGTGGGGGTGAATATCTGAGTTTCGAGTTTGGTGCTCACTTAAGACAATGTGGAATTGTTTCACAGTTGACACAGCCTAGAACAGCACAGTGTAATGGTGTGTCCGAACATCGTAATTGTACTTTGTTAGAAATGGTGCGATCTGTGATGTCTCTTACCGATTTTCCGTTATTGTTTTGGGATTATGCATTAGAGACAGTTGCATTCACTTTAAATAGGGCACCATCAAAATCCGTTGAGACGACACCATACGAGCTGTGGTATGGCAAAAGACCAAAGCTGTCGTTTCTTAAAGTTTGGGGATGTGATGCTTATGTCAAAAAGCTTCAGCCTGAAAAGCTGGAACCCAAAGCGGAAAAGTGTGTCTTCATAGGTTACCCAAAGGAGACAGTTGGGTACACCTTCTATCTCAAATCTGAAGGCAAGATATTTGTTTCTAAGAACGGAGCTTTTCTTGAGAAGGAGTTTCTCTCGAAAGAATTCAGTGGGAGGAAGATAGAACTTGATGAGGTTGTCGAACCTCTAATCCCTCTAGATGGTGGCGTAGGGCAGGGGGGAAACCTCTGTCGAAGCGACGCCGGTTGAGGAGGAAGTTAATGATGATGATCAGGAAACTTCGGATCAAGTTCCTATCGGACCTCGCAGGGTCGACAAGATCACGTACTACTCCTGAGTGGCACGGTAATCCTGTCTTATCAATCATGTTGTTAGACAACAATGAACCTGCGAATTATGAAGAAGCAATGGTGGGACCGGATTCCAACAAATGGTTGGAGGCCATGAAGTCCGAGATAGGGTCTATGTATGAAAACAAAGTGTGGACTTTGGAAGTATTACCTAAAGGCCGCAAGGCTATTCAGAACAAATGGATCTTTAAGAAGAAGACAGACGCAGACGGTAATGTGACCGTTTATAAAGCTTGACTTGTGGCAAAGGGTTTTTCACAAGTTTAAGGAGTTGACTACGATGAGACATTCTCACCAGTAGCGATGCTTAAGTCCGTCCGAATCATGTTAGCAATAGCTGCGTTTTTCGATTATGAAATCTGGCAGATGGATGTCAAAACGGCGTTCCTTAACGGTTTTCTTAAGGAAGAGTTGTATATGATGCAACCCGAAGGTTTTGTCGATCCAAAGAATGCTAACAAAGTATGCAAGCTCCAGCAATCCATTTATGGACTGGTGCAAGCATCTTCGAGTTGGAATAAGCGCTTTGATGAGGTGATCAAAGCATTTGGGTTTATACAAGTGGTTGGAGAATCTTGTATTTACAAGAAAGTGAGTGGGAGATGTGTGGCGTTTCTAATATTATATGTGGGATGACATATTGCTGATTGGGAACAACGTGGAGTTTTTGGAGAGCATAAAGGATTACTTGAAAAAAAGTTTCTCTATGAAGGACCTAGGAGAAGCTGCTTGCATTCTAGGCATTAAGATCTATAGGGATAGATCGAGACGCGTGATAGGACTTTCAGAAAGCACATACATTGATAAAGTTTTGGAGAAGTTCAAAATGGAACAGTCCAAGAAGGGGTTCTTGCCAATTTTACAAGGTATAAAATTGAGTAAGACTCAGTGCCCAGTGATGTTTGATGTGTATCCCTTGCAACGACGCCAGAAATAGTTGTGTCGACGGCACCAGGAATCCTTCAGCTGCGGCTACACCTTAAGGGACTTCCTAGACAAGTATGCAAAGGATTTCCCCCGTGGCCTTGGAGCCTTGCATTGGTGTTCCCTCGAAGCGGAAAGGGTGATGTAGCACAGCGACGGTAAGTATTTCCCTCAGTTTGAGAACCAAGGTATCAATCCAGCGGAAGAGTATCCCAAGATCTTGCACAAACACAAAAGCTTGCACCCAATGCTATGAAGGGGTTGTCAATCCCTTATAGATTGTTTGCCAAGTGAGAATTGAAAGCAACAAAGTAACAAAGCAAAGTAAAAGCGGAGGTGTAAACGATGGATGTGAATAGACCTGGGGGCCGTAGTGTCTACTAGTGGCTTCTCTCATGAAAGCAAGTAGACTGTGGGTGAACAAATTATTGTCGAGCAATTGATAGAACCGCGCAAAGTCGTGACGATATCTATGCAATGATTATATCTATAGGCATCACGGCTGAAACAAGTAGACCGATACTTTCTGCATCTACTACTATTACTCCACACGTCGACCGCTATCCAGCATGCATCTAGTGTATTAAGTCCATAAGAACAGAGTAACACCTTAAGCAAGATGACATGATGTAGAGGGATAATCTCAAACCAATGATAAAAACCCCATATTTTTACCCTTGATGGCAACTACTTGATGTGTGCCTTGCTGCCCCTACTGTCACTGGGAAAGGTCACCACATGGCAGAACCCAAAACCAAGCACTTCTCCCATTGCAAGAATCGTAGATCTAGTTGGCCAAACAAAACCCAAGACTCGGAGAGACTTACAAGGATATCAAATCGTGCATATAAGAAATCAGCAAAGACTCAAATATATATCATAGATAATCTGATCACAAATCCACAATTCATCGGATCTCGACAAACACACCGCCAAAGAAGATTACATCAGATAGATCTCCATGAAGATCATGGAGAACTTTGTATTGAAGATCCAAGAGAGAGAAGAAGCCATCTAGCTACTAACTACGGACCCATAGGTCTGAAGTGAACTACTCACGAGTCATTGGAGGGGCGATGATGATGATGAAGAAGCCCTCCAACTCCAAAGTCCCCTCCGGCAGGGCGCCGGGAAGGGTCTCCAGATGAGATCTCGCGGAAACGGAAGCTTGCGGCAGCGGAAAAGTATTTTCGAGGCTCGCCTGATTTTTTTCGGAATATTTGGGAATTTATAGGCCAAAGACCTAGGTTAGGGGGCGGCTAGGGAGGCCACAAGCCTACCCACCGCCACCTCCCCCTGGTGGCGGAGTGGGGGCTTGTGGGCTACCTGGAGCCCACCTGGCTTGGCCCAAAAGCCCCCTGGTCTTCTTCCATTCGGGAAAAAATCATTTCGGGGTTTTTCTTCCGTTTGGACTCCGTTCCAAAATCAGATCTGAAAAGAGTCAAAAACACGGAAAAAATAGGAACTGGCACTTGGCATTGAATTAATAAGTTAGTCCCAAAAAAGATATAAAAGGTGCATAAAACAACCAAACAAGACAAGATAACAGCGTGAAACCATCAAAAATTATAGATACGTTTGAGACGTATCACCCAGCAACTGAGGAAGATAGAGAACAAATGAGTTCCGTCCCCTATGCTTCAGCCATAGGTTCTATCATGTATGCAATGTTGTGCACTAGACGAAACGTCATCTTGGCCATAAGTATGGCAGGCAGGTTTCAAAGTAATCCAGGAGTGGATCACTGGACGGCGGTCAAGAATATTCTGAAGTACCTGAAAAGGACTAAGGAAATGTTTCTCGTTTATGGAGGTGACGAAGAGCTCATCGTAAAGGGTTACGTCGACGCAAGCTTTGACATTGATCCCGATGACTCTAAATCTCAAACCGGATACGAATTTATTCTTAATGGGGGTGCGGTAAGCTGGTGCAGTTCCAAGCAAAGTGTCGTAGGAGATTCTACATGTGAAGTGGAGTACATGGCTGCCTCAGAGGCAGCTAAGGAGGGTGTTTAGATGAAGTAGTTCTTGACGGATCTTGGAGTTTTCCCTAGCGCACTAAATCCAATAACTATGTTCTGTGACAACACTGGTGCCATTGCTTTAGCAAAGGAACCAAGGTTTGACAAGAAGACCAGGCACATCAAACGACGCTTCAACCTCATCCGTGACTACATCGAAGGAGAGGAGTAAATATTTGCAAAGTGCGCACGGATCTGAATGTACAAGATCCGCTGACTAAACCTCTTCCAAGGGAAAAACATGATCAACACCAGAACTGTATGGGTGTTAAATTTATTACAATGTAAATCGCATGGCGATGTGAGGACTAGATTATTGACTCTAGTGCAAGTGGGAGACTCTTGGAAATATGCCCTAGAGTCAATGATAAAATAGTTATTATTATATTTCCTGTTTCAAGATAATCGTTTATTATCCATGCTATAATTGTATTGAATGAAAACATAGATACATGTGTGGATACATAGACAAAACAATGTCCCTAGCAAGCCTCTAGTTGGCTAGCCAGTTGATCAAGGATAGTCAAGGTTTTCTGACTATATGCAAGTGTTGTCACTTGATAACTCGATCACATCATTAGGAGAATCATGTGATGGACTAGAACCAAACTATGAACGTTGCGTGTGATCGTGTCATTTTGTTGCTATTGTTTTCTGCGTGTCAAGTATTTATTCCTATGACCATGAGATCATATAACTCACTGGCACCGAGGAATACCTTGTGTGTATCAGATGTCGCAACGTAACTGGGTGACTATAAAGGTGCTCTATAGGTATCTCTGAAGGTGTCCGTTGAGTTAGTATGGATCAAGACTGGGATTTATCACTCCGTGTGACGGAGAGGTATCTCGGGGCAAGTAACATACCAAACAAGTAATGCAACATCACAAACTATCCTTGCAAGCAATGTGACTAAGTGTAAACCACAGGATCTTGTATTACGGAACGAGTAAAGAGACTTGCCGGTAACGAGATTGAAATAGGTATAGGGATACCGACGATCGAATCTCGGGCAAGTAACATACCGAAGGACAAAGGGAGTGACATACGGGGTTATATGAATCCTTGGCACTGAGGTTCAGCCAATAAGAACTTCGGAGAATATGTAGGATCCAATATGGGCATCCAGGTCCAGCTATTCGATATTGACCGAGGAGTGTCTCGGGTCATCTCTACATAGTTCTCGAACCCGCAGGGTCTGCACACTTAAGGTTCGATGATGTTTTAGTATAGTTGAGTTATATGTGTGGTTACCGAATGTTGTTCGGGGTCCCAGATGAGATCATGGACGTCACGAGGGTTTCCGGAATGGTCCAGAAACGAAGATTGATATATAGGATGATTTCATTTGGTTACCGGAAAGTTTCGGGCAATTTTGGCACTGTACCAGAGTGACGAATGGGTTCCGGGTGTTCACCGGGAGGGACCCACCCACCCGGGAGTGAGCACAGTAACCCTAGGGTGGCGCACCAGCCCTTAGTGGGCTGGTGGAGCCAGCCCAAGAGGGCTATGGCACCACAAGGGAAAATACCGAAGGAAAGAAGAAAAAAAGGAAAGAGGGATGTGGAAAGGAAGAGGAGGACTCCTCCTTCCCCAAACCGAATTGGAGAAGGAGTCCTCCTCTCCACTTCGGCCGGCGCACCAAGGGGGTCCTTGAGCCCCAAGGCTAGCCCCTCCCCTCCTCCTATATATAGTGGTGGTTTTTGGATTTTTGAGACACAACTTTGCCACGTGCAACTCAAACCTATACCACATAGTTTTACCTCTAGATCGGATTTCTGCGGAGCTCGAGCAGAGCCATGTAGGAGTAGATCATCACCACCACCGGAGCGCCGTCACGATGCCGGAGAACTCATCTACTTCTCCATCTCTCTTGTTGGATCAAGAAAGCCAAGATCGTCATCGAGTTGTACGTCTGCTGAACGCGGAGGTGCCGTCCGTTCGGCGCTAGATCGGAACGGATCCTGGGATGGGAGTGATTTGAATCACGAAGCTGTACCACTACATCAACCGCGTTTCTTAACGCTTCTCGCTTAGCGATCTACAAGGGTACGTAGATCTAATATCCTCTCGTAGATGGACATCACCATGATAGGTCTTCGTGTGCGTAGGATTTTTTTTTCACTTGCAACGTTCCCCAACACAGCGGTGGTCATGTTGAGTAAATATAGGCGCGATGGAGAGGAGGAAGAGTGACAGTCATGCCATTTTAACTACATGCTCTTCAATGAGCCATGAACTCTATATGTGCGTGACTCCATGAATTGTGTGCAGATCGAGGAGAGCAATGAGATGGGCACGGAGGTGCTCCCGGCCGTTGACAAGAAGGGCAAGGAGGCGGTTCATCCAATGCCCTAGGTGGTGATGCCGCCCACCGCCGAGGAAGAATCGAAGACGCCAACGGTTAGGGAATACGAGTGCAGGATCCCCCAAGCAGCATGCGCCGCAACTACGACCACTACCATGAGGAGGGTGTCCCAACTCACTTCTACATGGTCATCCTTGCACCGAAGCTTGAATGCATCCCCATACCCCTGGACTTCACCAAACACTTCGTTGCGGTGCCGACGGAGTTCAAGCTGAAGAACAACACCAGCTGCTCCTGGAGGGTGACGGTCAAGTTGATGAACGGCAGGGTGACCCTGGATCAGGGTTGGGCCACCTTTGCCGCCGTTCATTGGATCAATCTCGGCCACATGGTGACGTTCAAGCTCCTGACTTCCGACACCCTCAAGGTCATCATCTTCGACGATGATGGCATTAAAGTCGTCAACAAGTGCGGAAAGAACGACGAAGCCTTCGCCGCCAGGGCCTAGGGCCGGGGCTCCTCCTTCCTAAGTACTATCGTGTCTGCTTGAACTATGGTTTATGCGTTGAACTGTTTGAACTATCGTTGTGAACTATGTTGTTAAGTAGCCGAAGCTCTGTTTATGCTCTACTCTGCTTATGATGTGTGGTACATGGTTGTGCCGAAGTGTGCTGGTAACCTCACCAACTAGCCAAAGAGGTTACCACACACCAGGCGTTGCATACAACCAAACACCATGCCTTGGGTTTGTCCACTAACATGCAGGCAACCAAACACCAGGCAGTGTGGTTCAACCCATGTATCAAAGAGGGCATGTAGGCAACCAAACAACTTGCAGATGGTGCATTTGAGGTTGTTGTTTGCTCAACCAGGCTGAGTTGAGAAGGCTATGCAATGCAGCTACTATAGACTAAAGGAAGCAAACACGCCAATATAGATCTACACCTCATAACTCAGAGTCCCGAGATATACAGATCTTCAGCCCAGGATCGAGAGATGGCGCTCCGTTATGGGCTGGAAGACATCTTGTTTGTGGATCAGGCCACAACGCTACATTTAGTAGTCCTCATTTTTTCCCTTTGTAGATAAGTGCTTCCTCTCTCCCAAAATACAGCCAGTGCCATTGGACTGTAGCAAATCAAAATAACATATGCCCTAACTATCAGATGTGAAGCGCCTGGTCATCTGATCTCCGCATGCCCCGCACTACAGCGCCTCTCTTGCGACCATGGTCCACCCGTCCCTATGGCAAGACTGCTCTCAGCAATCAAGTCATCGACTCGCATGCACATGACTCTTATAGAAACTCCGACGACCTAGTAGCAATGTCGTCCTCGTCATAGCAACTCCGACGACCTTGCAGCAAGCACCATTATGGTCGGTCGCAGCATCACCGTAGTCGTAGAGTGTCGAATCACACGAGTCGAATTTGTTGCGGCTGGCTAGCCACCGATCACCGTTGTTGCACCCTCCCCCCACCCCTATCACAACACTCACGTTTCTACAGCCGGCTCGCAATCGCCCAACGCTGCTGCAACCCCTCGTCTCAGCAGTCGGCGTTGTCACATCCAGCTCGTCGCCAAGCAACATTGCAACTCCATGGTCACAAGATCGTGCTTGCTCTCCCGTAGGAGAGTTTGGGTAACCCCAAGTGTAAAGATGATGTAACATAGCAGTAAGTATTGCCCATGACTGAGAATCAAGTTTACCAAAGGTAAACGTTTGGGGATGGCACGCCGGTCGAATGCTTCGGCCGACCGAGCGTGCGTCATAGGATTAAGGCTAATCCTATTGTGTGGCTCGCCGCGTCACTGATTTTTTTGCTAAAACCGGTGTCGATTTTTGCTACAACCGTCCACTAAAAAAGATGCATCCATGTTTGTCAGGGTTGCAGCCCGAGTTTGCCAGATTTTTTTACTACAAGCGGTGTCGATTTTTGCTACAACCGGTATCGATTGTTGCTACATCCGTCCACTAAAAAAGCGTTCGTCAGAGTTGCAACCCGAGTTCGTCGGATTTTTTTGCTACAACCAGTGTCCATTTTTGCTACAATCATCCACTAAAAAGCTGCATCCACGTTCGTCAGAGTTGCAACCCGAGTTCATCGGAGTTGTAGCCACAACCATCCAGCGATTTTTTTGCTACCAGCGGTATCGATTTTTGCTACAACCGGTATCATTTTTTCTACAATGGCTGCAACCGGTGCCTGTAATAGCTACACTATCGGGGAGCATGGCGCTCGCCTCCGTGGGGGTGTAGGCTGTGTTGAGTGCGCAGGTGGTCGGAGGAGTCGACCTTGAGGAGCATCCAGGTGGCTGGCGCGGGCGGCGACGCGAAGCGGAGGCTAAAGATGGTGTCCATGGCACGCGCGGGCAGCGAGCCCAGGATCCATCCATGGCGAGCGTGCGGTAGAGCTGTATCCATGGCGCTCGGTCCCGGTGAGCAGTGACAACGCGTGGTCGGGAGGACGGCTGTGCGCTGCACGAAGTGGCGACGGGGCGGCCGCCCTGAGCTGATGTGATGCTTTCTTCACATCTAAAAACATCCAAGGGTGAGAGCGCTAGAAGAAGGACATGATCTGACAGCTATGCGGGGACGCATCTGACGGCCAGGGTTGGACCAACCCAAAGTTTGGGTCGACGCACCGGCGCAGATTACTGCCCCTTGCCAAAGCAGTAAGAGTCACCTCTAGAACAACTAATGATTAGTATATGTACACAACATACAAAATAAACATGTCACAAACAATTCATGAAGGCTATCCGTCTTCCTATCTTGCTAGTTACAAGGGTAAATTGTATGGTATGGTTGGAATAGATAAAATAAATAAAATGGTACAACAAGAAAGCAAAGTAATGATGGTTGTTTTTAGTGATGGACAATAGACATGGGGCCATAGCATCACTAAATGCATCTCTTGTAATGCCCAACATGGAGTCATAGTCCCAACGAAGACTTCGCAATCCTCGCTATGACTAGAGGTGCATATTGATCACCCCTGCATATGACATGATAACATACACGCACTCTCATATGCTGGTGAACAAAGATGGAACATCACAACAAGTATAACTAAACAAGAATACGAGTGAGCAATAGGGTAAACATATGACAATATGATAAGATAGTTGTACACCAATCATAGGTCAACAAGACACAACATTACATCATTCATGCAACTCGAGAAACATGAGTCTAAGTATGGACACTGACTAGGGTAACCTAAAGTACGAACAATGAGTTGTAACTATTGTTCCCGAGGACATGGGAGAAGTCTGGTTATTAGTATTCATATAAAGTTCATATTTGTTTGATATTTTGATGATATGTATGTTGTTACTTCTTTTAGTGGTGTCATGTGAATGTCGACTATATGACACTTCACCATGTTATGGGCCTAAGGGAAGTCATTGTGGAGTAACAAGTAGATGATGGGTTATGAGAGTGACAGAAGCTTAAACCCTAGTTTACGTGTTGCTTCATGAGGGGTTGATTTGGATCCACACGTTTAATGTTATCGTTAGATTTATCTTAATTCTTGTTTCATAATACTAGATGCTTGCGAGAGAGGGTAATCATCAATTGGTTGTTTGTTCAAGTAAGAACAACACCTTAGCACCGGTCCACCCACATATCAAATTATCAAAGTAGCAAACGCGAATCAACTCAATATGATGAATAAGACTAGACAGAGGTTCACATGTGCCCTCCGGAGCGCTTGCTTTATATAAGAGTACTTTTAGGCCTCTTCTTTGCTACAAAAATGATTGGTCTACCTTGCTTCACCTTTGCTACTATTATTACTTGTCACTTGTTACGAATATTCTTACTACAAAACTATCTATCACTATTACTTACAGCACTTGCAGAGAATACCTTCTTGAAATCTGATTGCCATTTCCTTCTGCTCCTCGTTGGTTTTGACACTCTTACTTATTGAAAGGACTATGATTGATCTCCTATACGTGTGGGTCATCAGTATTTGGACTTTGTTTGGTATAGTATTCCTGAAAAGCCAAAACATGCAGAAAATAGCATCTGACACTTGGCACTGGGTTAATAGGTTAGTCCTCAAAATAATAGAAAACAACAAGTAAATGCTTAAAAAGTATCCTAGAATGATAACATAATAGAATGGAACAATCAAACAATACAGATACGTTGGAGATGTGTCACCGTCGTGCTCCCCGCCATGCCGGTGTGGAGCAACTAGCCACACCTCATCGAGCTGGCTTGGAGCGGCGAGTTGATGAACCATGCACCTATTTGGGCCGGCGACTTGCTTCATCGGGCTGGGCGAGGGAGGCGGAGCAACAAACTGCCACGCTCGTGCTCGTATCAGGTGGGCTTGAAGGGCCACCCTGTCGACTTGTATGTCGGAGAGCTGCTCTTCGGAAGCCATCGGAAGAGGTGAGAAAATGGTGAAGAAGTAGATGAGGGAGCGATGAAGGGATATGATTCTTACCCGGCGTCTAGCCTCGTTTAAATACATGACAGGCGGGAGGAGCTCCGTCGGCGTAGCTTCTAAGGTCGGTCCGCTCATGAACGAACGTGTGGTTGGCGTAGATTTCTCGGTTTCCATGCGGGTTCAATGGAGGCGTTTGAATGCGGCGAGGATGCGTGTTCAGCTGGGAGTGCTGCGACTGACGCCCTCGACCTACGGGCCTTGTCAATATCGTCGCTAGTGAGAGGTCATTGAAAGGATTGATATGGTTGACTAGAGGTGGGGGAATCAACTTTTCTCTTGGTGGAAGTGTAGATCTAGGCCTTCTCAACCAATCCCTAAAGAATCAACAAGTTTGATTGGCTAGGGAGAGAGATCGGGCACTTTTGAGCTTAGGGAGCAACAATGGAGCTTGGGAGGGTCAAAGGTAGGGTTCCACAGCAAGAAGAACCCCTTATATAGTGGGGGGATCCAACCGTTTTCCCACTCACAGCCCGAGCCTAGCGGTACTACCGCTGGCAGCAACGGTACTACCGCTGGGCCCATGGTAGTGCATAAGCACTACCGGGCCAACCATCGCCAAGAAAGTCCTCGCAAAAAGGTCCGTCGAAGTACAGCCGCTAGGAAGGCGGTACTAAGCTCCTGGAGCGGTACTACCACTGACCAGGGGCGGTACTACCGCCAGGCACAGCGGTACTACCGCTGAGGGACCATTTGCTTAGACGAGATAAAAACAGAGGCGGGAGCCACTCCAAAGTTGCAGGTAAGGGGAAACGAGATAAAGTGTGTGCATGCAAAGTTGATTCCACCCAAACCTTTCCACTACGGGTCCCCTCTTAATAGTACGGCGTTCCTATGACTCAAAGAAGGAGAATCGTAGAGTACACCGTGCTTCTGTTCCATGGAAAGAGGGGGCGAGTCATCTTGTGCCATTGACATGTGTTATCTGAAATCTTAACACACACGATTAGTCCTTTGTGGTACTGTCATCAATCACCAAAATTACTTAGGCATAAACTATGCCCTAACAGTCATGTTCGCCGTGAGCCGCCTTCAATGATGAGAGACCGCTCCATAGCGGCATGAATGCGGGCAGCTGGCGCTGGGCGAAAAGCGCGCGAAGGGATGGTGAGTTTTTTTATGGGCCAGGGGCAGTCCGAATGGTTTGGCATAGTGGTGCAGACTCTCGCAAGTTTTCCTCACATTTTTCTCTGGTTTGTGGTAGAAATTGGGTGCACACCATTTCGCGGACCGATACAGGTCGGCGTTGGATGGCTTCCGCGGTTTGAAATATTGCAGGAGGTTTACGAGTCTGCCTTGAAGACGTCCTAAAGGAGTAAAATTGACTTTTTATACTTCTCTAACACCAGATAAGGATCGGCTAAAAATGCCCCTAGAGAATCTACAACCCGACCCTCAAACCAGTCTCAAACGCGCGGGTAGGCCGTCCTTTCACTAGCCGGTCACCAAAAACCGACCCAACCGGAGCTCTCAAACCGCGGACAAACGGTCGGGCTGACCGACACCCCTCATATCCCACCCAAACATAGGACATATATGAGATGACGTGGGCGCATCCATCACACAGTCTGGCCCGCCGCTGGCCCACCCCGACCCCATAAAATCCCCCTCTGGATCAAACCCTAGCCCATTTCACTTTCCTCTGCTCCACTCCTCGACTCCCCCTTCCCTAGTCCATCCAATCTATAGCGCCGGCGAGCATGTCCAGCACTGGTAGCCAGTCCGACGGCAACTCCGGAGACGCGGAGGAGTTGGCGCTCCGTATCACGCTCGAGCGCTCGCAGGTCAATATAGGTGACAACTCCGGGTTCGTTGACATGCCTCCTTAGCCCCTCGGCACAGCCCCGACGCCGACCCTTCCCGTCCCGCGCGCAGATTTGCGAGGCCTGCACAATCTGCTTCGACCGTCCGACGGTGTCCACCACCTCCGGCCGCCGCTCCACGCGGGTAGCGCTGGGTTCTAATTGTTGGAAATATGCCCTAGAGGCAATAATAAAATGGTTATTATCATATTTCCTTGTTCATGATAATCGTCTATTGTTCATGCTATAATTGTATTAACAGGAAACAGTAATACATGTGTGAATAAATAGATCACAATGTGTCCCTAGCAAGCCTCTAGTTAGCTAGCTCGTTAGTCAATAGATGATCATGGTTTCCTGATCATGGGCATTAGATGTCATTGATGACGGGATCACATCATTGGATAACGATGCGATGGACAAGACCCAATCCTAAGCATATCACTAGATCGTATTGTTCGTATGCTAAAGCTTTTCTAATGTCAAGTGTATTTTCCTTCGACCGTGAGATTGTGCAACTCCCGGATACCATAGGAGTGCTTTGGGTGTATCAAACGTCACAACGTAACTGGGTGACTATAAAGGTGCAGTACGGGTATCTCTGAAAGTGTCTATTGGGTTGATCCGAATCGAGATCGGGATTTGTCACTCCGTGTGACGGAGAGGTATCTCTGGGCCCACTCGGTAGAACATCATCATGAGCTCAATGTGACTAAGGAGTTAGTCACACGATGACGTGCTACGGAACGAGTAAAGAGACTTACCAGTAACGAGATTGAACAAGGTATAGGTATACCGACGATCGAATCTCGGGCAAGTTCTATACCGACAGACAAAGGAAATCGTATACAGGATTGATTTAATCCTTGACATCGTGGTTCATCCGATGAGATCATCGTGGAGCAAGTGGGAGCCACCATGGGTATCCAGACCCCGCTGATGGTTATTGGCCGGAGAGGCGTCTCGGTCATGTCTGCCTGTCTCCCGAACCCGTAGGGTCTACACACTTAAGGTTCGATGACACTAGGGTTATAGAGAATTGTTATACGAGGTTACTGAAAGTTTTTCGGAGTCCCGGATGAAATCCCGGACGTCACGAGGAGCTCCGGAGGTAAAGATTGATATATAGGATAGATGGTTTTGGACACCGAAAGTTTTTCGGGCGTCACCGGTAACGTACCAGGAAAACCGGACCACCGGAGGTGGCCCCGGGGGTCCACCGAAGGGGGGCAACGACCCCAAAAGGCTAGATGGGCCTAGTGCGGGAGGGTACCAGCCCCTAGGTGGGCTGGTGCGCCTCCCACACCCATCCCAATGCGCAAGTGGTGGGGAGAGGGGGCAACCCTAGGCACAGGTGGGCCTTAGGCCCACCAGGTGGTGCGCCACCCCCTCCCACCCTAGCCGCCGCCCCCCTTTCCCATCTGGTGGCTGCCGCACTACCTAGGGGGGAACCCTGGGGGTGGCGCACCCCCTCCCCTCCTCCTATAAATAGAGAGGGTTTTTGGCCCTTGGGAGATAGACTTCTCCCTCTCCCTCGGCGCAGCCCTGCCCTTCTTCCTCCTCCTCTCTGTCGGTGCTTGGCGAAGCCCTGCCGGGAGACCTCGTCTCTCCATCGACACCACGCCGTCGTGCTGCTGGAGTTCTTCCCCAACCTCTCCCTCCTCCTTGCTGGATCAAGGTGCGGGAGACGTCACCAGGCTGCACGTGTGTTGAACGCGGAGGTGCCGTAGTTCGGCACTAGATCGAAATCGCTGCGAGTACGACTCCATCAACCGCGTTCTAGCAACGCTTCCGCTTAGCGATCTTCAAAGGTATGAAGATGCTCTTACCCCTCTCTCGTTGCTGGTCTCTCCATAGGAAGATCTGAATATGCGTAGGAAAATTTTGAATTTATGCTACGTCACCCAACACTAGTGCCCGCTCTGCGGGCGTCATGGATATGGAATACGACGTCACATATGTGGACTCCGGAGTCGAAGGCACGTGCCACCCTCCGCGAGAGGCAGAGTGTAAGGGAGAGGGGGGGGGGTCCGATGAGGCTACGTAGTCCACTCGTCGTCGTCGCATGATGCCGATGCCCGATGAGGAGGAGCGTCTCCTTCGGTGGGTGTACCTTCGGTCACTAACCACGGCGGAGATGGACACACAACGATTCCGGGGGATCAACGCCGAACAACTTCAGCTCGGCACTCATCAATCTGAGCGGGAGGCGGCGGAGGCAATGGCGGAGGTGGCAAGGGTGGCCAAGCTCAAACGGAAGCAAGACCGCCTCGCCCAGCGCTTGCAAGGCGACATCGTCATCTCCGATTCCTCCTCCTCCGACGGGGCCGACTCCGACATCGGCCCACCTCCCGTTGCGGACGCCTAGAACATCGCCGGCCGCCGGAAGGGCAAAGGCCCGACGAGGAAGTGGTGAAGCTCACCCTCTCCTCGTACCCAATCTAGTATTAGTATGTAGTTAGAATGTGGCGGATCAATGAACTGTGTGAATTATTCTCTTTGATGATTTAGTTGATGTTTATATGAATTATGCGTGTTTGGTATTGGTTTATATGTCCGTTTTCTTTCAATTTTGATCATTTTGTAATTTACGTACTACATTACATGCATTTATATGGACTAGCTGGATGCTCGTGCGTTGCCACGGAGCAATAAAACACATCGTTATTAAATAATTGTTTCAATTAAGAAATGCATGTGGAACATGACAACATGTGATTTTGATATCTATAACAACAAATTGATTCTCTATACGCTTCTTCCCTCATGCTTCTTCCTCCTTCCCTCATGCTTCTTCCTCCATAGACAATTGTCGTGTCTCTTCAACCACTCTCTCCTGGCAAGAAGATAAAGTGATATTTTTTCATTGCCATTTATTTTCCTTCACCTTTTTCTTACCACAGTGTGTAAGCCCTTTTTTCAAGATCTAGTATTATATATTATATATTTTGAATGACTCAAAATATTGTGTTGTCCTCTTTTTTGGTAGTTAGTTAGTTGAAAGGAAACGTACGCAATACTGGTCACGACTAACTAAAAGGAAACATGAACTCCGTGAAGGGAAAATATCTTGTATAGAAATAACAGAATAAAAAATATATTTCTAGAAAATAGATCCTCTTAAACAACATATACTACTTCCAAACCAAAATAAGAATGACTTGCAAAAGAGGAATATTTATTGACTTCTTCTCATAAGGGAATCTTTGACCTCCTTGAGAACAGAGAGACTTAACAAGTCAAGTTTTATGTGCACCTTTTCTTCATCGTGGACAAATACAAACCGTAAATCTAGAGCCAAGATGTATGCAATAGTTAATTTAAGCTCTTACAGCCCAAAATACATATGATTCGATCACCTCCAAGTTTCAACATGACACTAAGCCTAGCACATGTGTTTGGATTTCACATAGTTGTATATCATAGGGCAAAGTATGACTTAAAATCAAGAACGATGTGATGATTTCAGACTAACAGGAACATTGAGGTGGACAAACAACATTCCTGGTTAACAGAAAACTATGACAACAAACTACCATCACACGGAATATATAAATGTGTGTGTGTTCTTCGGGTTCTCAACATCTAACACTGAATATGTACATAATGACATTGCACTGAAAGGTTCTTGTGTTATGCATGTTCGATGTATTTCCACGTTATGATCGCCTGGTTCCTTTTCTCCTATCAAAGCATCTCCTATTCCAATCTATCAAAAAATAGTAGCTTCCACACAGATGGGGCCTAGACCGGCGAAGCGGAGAGAGAGGAAGTACTCGTCAAGCTCGATAACGATCAAGAACCACCTTGATACTTGACTGGCGGCGGTAGGTTATGAGAAGACGTGATGCACTCTAGCTCACTCACTGCTGGAAGTAGTTCTACACACATCAATATTCAAACACAGTAGAAATATGACACATTATTCAGAAAAAAATTATAAGCTCAATGTGCAAGCAACATGATACTAATTTATTCATGCACTTGTCATGCACACAACAGGTGCGCATTTGAATTTGAAAATAAAGTATCATTATTGGATATGCCTATAGACACTTCTCCTACACAAATTGAATCCTACATGCACCTGCAATCATGAATGAAACCTGGACATGTGAAATACCTCTATATTGGCGAAGATTAATTTTTTTCCATTTTGGTAGCCGTCTGCAATCATGCATCAACTCTTCAAATCATATCATGATTAAACTTTCCCAATTTGGAAGTCTGCACATCAGTATAACAAGCATCAATTTCAGGGTTAAGAAAACGCTAATATTATTCACTTTTTACAATGCAGTTTCACCCATAATATGGCAAAGGACATTAGATTTAACATTGCAGTGATCATCTGCAGATTTTGAATTATTCCTTTTATAACTTGTGAAAAAAGATGCTAAACTATTGGCATATATTCAAAATCAGTCAAAAGATGCTAAATTATTGCCATATTGTTTTATTGAAGTCTGACTACTGAATATTTTGTGCTTGGCAAGACCATATATATTTACCATAATGCAGCACCACATGAGCTATCAATCGCAGATATATCAACAACATGGTTTACACTTTCAGAGATTCTCAAAACCCAATTCAAACTGATTAGTACAGGTGCGGTCTCTCCTATTTCCTTCAATTTATCTTACCTCTTTTATTTAATCTTATTTCAGCATCTGAGATATATTACCCTGGAACAATTAGAAGTTTTGAACTGATGGGAAAGAAGCCAAGCCTGCAAGTCAACGAGGAATATGAAGTTAGCCGTGATGTGCTGCTATTGCCATCTGTGTGACCTCGTCGGTTGTCCAATCCATCTGCCACGCTCTCATCCAATGGTTGCTCCCTGCGGCCTATCCATCACAACAATTATTATTCCACGTATAGAATGGCATAAAAAACAACAAGACTATAAAATTTCTGCTACAAATCATGCATACTACTCTAGCAATAGTTACAAACTTGAAAAATATAGTTTGCCCTACTTGTTAGCAATGCTGATTTACTTTCTCTTTTTGAGAAACTCTCAAAATGTCAAATATATAGAGAAATAACAGAAGCCCATGAACATACCTTCTCTTTATCATGGAAAGCATAATTATTTGATATACGTTGCAGATAACTGAGATTTTGTTAGCACGTGCTAGGCACATGAACCTACACCATGTTTGGAAGATTATCGAGAACATAAAGAACACTGGCACAAACCATGAAGAAATCACATGAAGTTGTGAAATAGAAGAACATTATAACTATTATATATCCCGTCTTAAATATAAGTTAATGGAAGAATCTGTATCAACAATAATAGTGCAGGTCCCTCGCAAAAATAATAATAATAGTGCAGGTCATAACCAAGAAATCAAGATCAAACTCGAGTCCTTACATTGGAGATCAGAACAATTAGTGAACCGTACAAAAATTAAGAGAGGAGAAGGAAGAGAAAGAACCTACTGGGTGGTTGTGCAGTCGTGCCCCCGATCCATCCGCAAAGTCGACGCTGTGTACTTAGTCATGGAAGGGATAGTGAAGATTTGAGTTTTTGAGCATAAATTTGGGTTGAGTTTTTTACTTTTTAGAATATATTGCCCCCTCATTATTTAGATAGTGAAGATTTGCATCACTGATTCTTTGTTGGGTGAAGTGCAGTATTTACCAAACCACTAACAGTTACTGCAACTGTTTCAGTTTGGACTCATTTTTTTGTCTGACTACAGAGATCATTCGCCTCCCCACTTGAAGACTACTCCTTCAGCTATATAAGAAAAGATCACTTGAAACAGCATATGCTTACGCATGAGGGGAAATCTATGTTACCTGTTGTGTTGCAGGTGAGCATGGACGAAAAAACAGCAGTGTGGTTGCGCGTTGTGACCGGAAGGCGGCGAGTCTGACGGAAGCACAATACGAGTAACTGTCCGTCGTGCCTGGTCCATGCGCCGCTGAGTCGGAGTCGACACCACTGCCCGATCAGCACGCACCGACGGCAGGCATGAAGCCGTCGCCCGCTCATCTGTCGCCACTGCTGCCGGCACGAGATAAAGATGACACGGGGTGACCGAGTCCCCGTCAGCACGCACCGACGAGAGGCACGAAGCCGTTGTCCGCTCCACTGCCGTTGTTGCTGCCGGCGTGAGATGAAGACGACAGTGGGTGACCGAGTCAGCAAGAGAAAGAGGAGAATGAGGGAGAACTTGAGGCAATGAGAATGAGGAGATAACTGTGATAGTTGCACCATTGTCCATGATATGCACCTTATCTGACCAGCAGTTGCTAGGTTCCAGCTATGACCGTTAGTTGCCATAGAGGAAAAGACGTGGGGTTGTACAGGGGGTGTGCGACACCCCCGAGCACCGCAAGCCCTGCAAGGTCGCCGCCGGTCTCGCCTGCGTTGTGGGCGCCACCCCGGCCAGCTTCGCCACTCCGCCCACCCCACGCGCCACTCTGTCCGCGGCCGCGTCGCAGCGTGCTCCGCTCCGGCCCGGCCGTCCGCGTCGCTGGGCCGCCCCTGCCCGCTGGCCTCCTGCGTTGCCCCGCGTCGGCCCGGTCGTCTGTATCGCCACGCCCCGGCCCTCTCGGCCACGCCCGGCCCTCTCCGCCTCCACCCGCCTGCCCCGAGCGCTCCACTTCACCAGCGACAAGGCCCCTCCGGTGGCTCCTCCACACTATTTAGGAGTTCATGCAAGCAATTCCTGTACAGAGCAACATCACACACACTCTGTTTCAGGACAAGTGTGTATTATATTTTAGAGATTAACAAATGAGATCTTTATGGGATCAAATAGAAATATCCTAATAGCTAGCATTCGCATTGAAATAATTTCTCACAGGAATGCGCTTGTGTACTAAATTATAAGATGGGCTATTTGTGTTTCTAGCTGCTATGATTAAGGATCTGAACCTGATACTATTTTCATAATTTGAGGTGCTTCACTGCTACAAAGTATGTAACCTGATGAAAGAAAATAGAAGGAATGATCTAAAGAAAAACAGTGGGATTTGGCCCAACCAAGGACGCGTTTCCCCATTCTAAAACTGTCGTTGCTTCCACTCCTAGGATCCTACAAGTTGCTGCTAATTAGTGTGTGGGTTGCAGCTTTGTCAAGCATCAGATGCGTCCATGGACAGCTTTGCTCAACAATCAAAGAACAAACGAATTGACAGAGAGGGGGGATGATGACTGCTCACATGTATCGTACGTATAACAAGCAGGCGGCCCGATGTGGATGTAACAGGGCGGCCGTCCCCCTACTCCTCGTCCACCTCGAGCGCGATTTCCGTCCGCCGCACGAGCTATTAGAGCTCTTCCTTGGACGTGGCCAGACACCTCCGTCCATGAGGAGAACCACACAAGGCTCTCATCTCGGCGCGCGACTGTGGGGAAGGAGCAGACCTCGAGCGCCTCCATACCGTAGCCATCCAGATCGAAGGCCTTGACAACGACGGAAGTAGGGCTGCAGCCGTGGCGGGTCTGGAAGCACCATGGCCGCCGTGGTATCCTTGACGACAGCGGAAGCAGCGTTGCGGCTGTGGCAGATCTGGAAGCACCATGGCCGCCGCAGCAACTTTTTCCTGGAAAGAGATGGGATCGGGAGCGAGTTGGGAGTTGGGGAAAGATGACAACGTGCGTGCGTGTGTAGAAACAGTTTTTTCTCTGTGATCGATCGATCGATGATGGAAGGAAGTCTGGCTGGCTTTCGGGCTGCGACTTACGGGCCAGGCTTACTCTTTCTACGCGCGGGTGGAGGTGGGATCGAGAGGTCGAACCATTGCTCTGGTCGAACCATCACGACGTTCGATCCTGCTTTAATAGTAGAGATGTAAGTGCCGAACATGAGATACGCGACATGGAGGCTCGGATATAGGAAGTGTTCAATTAATGTCCGCGGACACGTCCAAAGGTATGCAAAGGGCCTGATTTACACGTTTTGGTTGTAGACGCTCTTAGAGGAGAAAGATAAGTACACAGACATTTGTTCGTTCTTCAGTGGAGCAAGCAAATCCATACCTTACCTGCCCACAGTGGTTTAGCACCTCCTGGAGCTGGACCTGGACCAACCGCTGAAACGGCATCAACAGAAGGAAATCGACGCTGGCCCCCCCTGACATACCCGTCGTTCCCTCGCAAAGAAAAAAGGAAGACAAACCCGTGGATGATAGCAAGACAGAGAGAGACACGGCGCATATCTCCCGGTCCCGGGTTCCACCACTTTGCCGTGACCGCTGCACCCTGCCGCCGGAGACATCATGCACGGTCCCTCCCCTCCCTCCCGGTCGCCGCCGCGACCGCGTCATAATGCGCCACCATTGCATTTGCAGGCAACGTCGACGCCGGCGTCCCCACCACCGCGACACACACTCGACACGGCACGGCACCACGGAGGCGATCATCAATCAATCAAGGCTAATTAAGAAACACATGACGGACAATCTCTAGCCAGGGTTACCGCTACCGGCACATCCTACAGCACAGCTTCGGCGTAATAGAAGTAGTACGTAGTATCCCACAGCACAGCTTCGGCGTAATAGTTGTATGTAGTATCCCACAGCAAGTAGAGCGGTACATGCGGTGGGTCTGGCCAGAACTTTCTCCTCTCCTCTGTGTGAGTTGTGACGTCCACGCTTCTGGACCAGTCCCTAGGCATCCTTGTGCCGTTGTGCGGCGGAGGTGCGCGTGTGCGGCCTAGCAATCTCCACCGCATGGAAGTGGTGCCGCTTTGCATTTCATCATGGGTGCTGACTCATGACCGGTGCGGCCACACCCATGATTTGGTCCATTCGCGTTGGCGGCCCATAGGATCACGATCATTGTTCCTTTCCTTCCTTTGGCTCGGCTGCCCTGCACTGCTTGTGTCTCCCACCACCCCTCCACTCCCCGCCCCAGAATCATCACCCCAACTTGTAGCGGCATGTTGCTGCCGCTGCCTTGGGCAAGAGCCGCACACTTTGGAGGAAAGCCTATCAGTTTATCGGCCACGCACCTATGGAGTGGAGTGGACCACATGGAATCCGCTCCGCTCCTACAGTTACATAGGCATTCAGGGCCACGGAGGGCGGCGTCTGGTTCAATGTTCAGACAAAAAACAGGAAGATGATGATCCGTGGAGCAATCTCAACTTGCCACGGCACGCGTGCACGCACTCAAGAATCAGCGAGATGATGAGTATTCTTATCTGTTGTGTCCGATCATCGGCCACGCATATACGTACGAACCACATGGAACCTGCTGCTGCTGGTACATATACTCCTACTTACGAACCACATGGAACCTGCTGCTGCTGGTATTAGAAATAGAAACACGCTCTCTGGGCCATGCGTGACAGCTTCACATCGTGCGGTGAGAATGAGAATGGACTCGTGCGCCGCCGGAAACGTGAGGCTGACCTTGATTATGATTACTCCGTGTTAAGATAAGCATAAGCGCGAGCTGCCGTGCTGCGGATAAGCTAAGCTTTCAGGGCGCACGCAAGCGTGGAAGCAAGACGGTTCAGGCCGCACGCAAGGCCGGTAAGGTAATGACGGATGACAAGGAAGGCAAAGGCAGGCTCTTCACTTCAACTCGCCTTTCTTCTTCTTTACAAACAAGTTGGGAGCGCTGCTGGACCCCATGGGCTAGCCGTCAGCCAAGATTCCGTATGGTATGTAGATTGATATAAACGATAAGCCCGAGGAACAAGTCGTCTCACGGCGATTCCGTCGACGATGATGATGATATGATAATCCGTGGACGTGGAGGGGATCCCTCGCCCTGTGCAAGCGTCACGATTCCTATCCAACGGGATTCTGGAAACCGTATTGTTAGTGGCGGTTTTTCGTTGGGCTCCTGCTGCTGAGGCAACGGGGTTAGTTAGCCATAGCTGTCGCCTGTCGGGGCCGTGGATGGAGCCACACGGAGCCTTCAGGCCAATGGCGACAAGAGCGACGCGGTCGGATGTGTGGTCGACGCGACGCGTGCGCCCGGATTCCGGCCGGGTTCACTCATTCATCCTTCCGACCTGTCCTGCTCCCCATCTGTCCTCGTCGCATCGCAGGCTCGTGTTGTATGACTCGTGCTGCCCGCCGTTGCGGGAGGCGGTAGCTTTGGTTGGCACGAGTCATGCACGGACTCATGGCACTGGCACGCAACCAACACAAGTTTTATATGTTTTCCCCTTAAGAAAACACAGGTTTTATGTGTAGGTCTTGGAATGTTGTTGATGCGTCGCAACTCGCAAGGCTACCATGGCGGCGAATCATAGGCAATCAACACCCTGCGTGCAAACGTATTGCCTACTCCAATAATAAAAAAAACCCTACAGGCTACATCTAGCTATAAATACTTTGGTTAAGCTATCGCTGCAGTTTGTAGCAGCATGGCGTTTCGTTTGCCTGCGGCCTGGCACCTGTGCCAAGGTTACCAGACCGGGCCAAGTATCCGACGACGCATCGCCTGTGGATCCCTCGGCCATGAGCACGATTCACACTTTGACATTCCAATAATTCCATCATAAAAGTTAATCACAGTAGCGAACCATGTAGAGATTTTGAGATAAAAATGCTAGCAGCAGCGACCGATGTGCAGGTGCAGGTGTAGCTGCATGAATGCGGTGCACTGTCGTACCCTGTACGCACATAAAATAGACATGGGCAGCGCAAGTGTCGTGCCTTCTGGTGGCTACGTGTAAGTGCGTGCGTACGTAGTTAGACGAAACCATGCAATCTGAGCAGTGTTGTACTGCTGCCACGTCGCTCCACATTCAAGTACGTGTGTACGTAGTTGACCAAATGTACCAAGAAACTAGTACCAGTAACTTAAGAAGAGAGGGGCCTTCCGTTTGGTACACTCGCGCACTTTATCCTACGTACGAGCGTACGTCTACCAACTAGTCAATCATGCGCGCTACCTCTTAACTACTCTCCCCGTTTATAAGTGTTTTGAAAATATCATTAGGAATTACTCACTCCGTAAACTAATATAAAAGCATTTAAATCATTATTTTAATTATCTAAACATTTTTATATTAGTTTACAGAGAAAGTACATGCGAAGTAAAATAAATGAATCTAATCTTTAAAATATATCTATATGTATTTGTATGTACTTCTGATGAAAATTCTACAAAAACTTATATTTAAAATTAAAGGAAATAATAATCAAATCAAATGGTTTGGTTAACTATGATGCGTCAAGGCAAATATAGATAAGCATGTAAAGTGTGGCACATTGCTTTAGCGTGTGATCGATCGATGGTCCACTCACAAATGTCATCTAGCTACTACTAGCACCATGAATTAAGCTTAAATTATTAGGATTTTTTATTGTGAAACCAGTCCATTAGAACTTAAGTCCTACATTGTTATCTCCAGTTCTGACGATGTTTAACTCGTCCTCACTGACATGCGGCGACACAACGGACGACTATGGTGTCCATATCTCGAGCTCACGCACCATCTAATAAAAAGGGAGAGCCCCCTTCCCTTCAACAACCAGCAAATCCTATTTCTTCATCTGTCGATGACGATGCAGCGAGCTACGTTATCCCCGTCTCAAGTGGCTCACCCTCGCCGGCTACGTGGTGGCTTGCTACGGCATCCCCTTTTCGGGCTCGAGCTCCGTCTAATCCAAGCGGCATCAAAACACCCCCCTCCACACCCACACATCCATCCACACACGAACCAATCAACTCTTCTCGAACTCACGCTCATGCATCGACTTGCTACACAAGCAGTTTTTAACCCCTTTCCGCGAGGAATGTTTAAACCGCCATCTTGCATGTATGGGCGATAAGGGGTCCACCCCACACAACACGGAAACATCATTGGCAATGGTGACCGATGAACGTAAACGTTTAGCAAAAATAAGCGTATGGGATCTTCACCTCTATCACAGACGAGAGTCATCGGTCAATCGTTTGAGATATGTCATACTTTCCATACGGCTCAGCTTTGCTACTCGTGTGAGATCACATTGTCATCGCATACGCTACTCTGTGTTGCACCGTTTACGATGCACGCTGCATCACAAACTGTTAATGATTGTAAATCGTGTAGGATAAGGAGTATATCACAAACACGTACATTTTTTGACCAGTCTACGATTTGTGACTAAGAAGATATTTGAACCGACGTACGAGTGTGGGATAAGTTTAAGAAACGTCTGAATGTCGTACTGGTGTCGAACATGATAAATATCACACGAGCAATTTCGTGATGCAACATTTACGATGTGTATTAAATCACAAAAAACTTATAATTTTGAACTGTGTGCAATAGAGATTCTATCAACAACACTGAGTTTGGTTACACCGTTTGCGGTATTGTCTTTAATGACACACGGTTTGTAAACGGTAATTGAGTTCGTGGTCGCACACATTTTCTATATGTGGAACGTGTCGAATCATGAGTTATTTCACAACATTGAGATTTATAAACCGTGTGCGGCGTAATGACCCACTAAGCATCTTTTTCTATTTTAATCGTTACAATTTAAAATTGTACATAATTTGAATTTGGAAGTAGGGAATAGCTTTTTACATATCCATCATATCCACATATAGATAGGTTTAACAACCAATGAATTTTTCAATTCACGGGGTACACAATTTAAGAATGACGTCACCAACAAAATTACATAAGCACCAAATAAAGAATGATGAACGACGGTTGAATACTTGTATTAAAGACGATAAAGAAAGAGGCAAAAGATATTTGGATTGTTGTAAAAGGTGAAGCAGAATGCCCATAGCGCTCCCTCCTCCATGTCGAATGCACACACGACTCTAGCCCATCATTCAATATCATCATGAGGACTTCCAGATAGTCATTGTAATCTGACAGAAATACATGTACATTTGGATGTTCAACAATCATGTATTTTGAGAGATGATCTTGAGTAAACTGGGTTAGGAACCACTTCGAAGGAAAAAGATATAGACATTATGAACTAACAACTTATTATGGGCAATAAATAGGCTACACAGTTGTGAGTTCATATACTGCAGATCACTTTTGTCTTGAAAAAACTGTAAATAAATAGTTTAATTGTCACATTTTGACCCATTGTCCTAACAGTCTTTATTACTTACCACGTACGATGTTGGTTCATGAATATCTCATTGCCCCATACGTAAAAAGGGTCTAAACACGAATATTTATCAGTGACATATGTACCTATAAGCAACAAGTAATATTAGAAGCTAATGGTGTAGTACAATACTCTATCTGAACCACTATATAAGATCTAATTACATCCAATATACTAATATATTGGATTTATTGATATCTTATGTTATGGATGGGGGGAGTATAACATGGGAAATAAATATAGCCATGGGAACTAAAAACCAAAATAGGCATACGCTCACTACAATAGGCTTAACAACAACCAAATATAGTCATACGTAATGGTATTCTCGAGATTGCATAGAACAAAGCTTGTACTTAAACATCAAATTGTATAATTGAACATCATAGAGTGAAAGAACAAGCAAACTATGCAAGAAAAACAAAATTATGGGATGGGATGCTTTGTGGGGCCATTGAGCTGGTATTGACCAAATTGTGTTGCACATTATGAAAAAATAAATAAACAAGGCGAACTACAAACAACCAAATATAACAATTGAAATTGGACAAATGCTAACCACAAACAACCGAAAACCTTTAAAAGGAGGCATATGCTCACTACAATAGACTTAACAACAACCAAATAGTCATTCATATCGATATTGTTGAAAATGCATAGAACGTACCATGTGCTTAAACATCAATTTGTATGATTGAACATCACACTGTGAGAAAAGTGAAATAAACAGGGGCATGTTAACTACACCAGCTTTAACAAGAACCAAGTGGATAATTGAACAACCAAATATAGCAATTGAAATTGGACATATGTTCACTACAAACAACCAAAAACAACTAAACAATGTGTATGCTCACAAAACACAATCAAACATATGCATTCATGCAATTGAACTGAACAATTCATACTCCAGCATATGAAATTGCATTTGTGAACATTGCATTTTGCATGACTGAAAAAGTTTCAAACGACATGGTTAAAACCTAGCATGGCAAAAGCTACACGCACGATCATATGAAGTTTCCCCCCTTTTGAGGAGGCACGGCAAACAAATCATGGGTTTCCTCAATTGTCATTTATGGGCTCATTCCCCTTGGAAGAGCTCGGACGGTGGGTGCGCATCGTGCACTCCCTGTTGTCGCAGCTTGGCTCCTTTCCTTTGGTAGAGCACGGCTGAAGGGTGGCATGTGTTACGCCGTGGATGCTCTATTTCCCCTTGGAAGAGACGGATATGACGCCCTTGTTGTCGTTGTCGTCGTCAGTGAGGCATGACTTGGCGGCTGACGATGCCGACACACCTCCATGGAACGTCACCTTCAGCAATGAAGGAAAATTACTGACAACAAAGTAGAGTAGATCAACGGCGGGGCCATCAAGGAGATCCATGGGGGTTGAACCCGAGGGGTGGGGGTGCGCCACTTAACATGTGGGATAGCTCGCGTCAAGCCGTCGCTGTCGACAAGTTCGATGTTGTAGCCAGTTGACCTGACATATAAACATGCATGAGCCCGCTTATTTAAAGCCTTCGGCCAATCATCATAGTGAGCTTCCTCAGGGCCTCAGTGGCCACTTCGACATCGTCCAGTGGGCATGCCTCGATATACCTCTTTTTTCTGCCATTAGCTCCTTGAGATCCCTGGGGAAGCGTAGCTGGGCTTAGGTTGCAATGCTCTGGAGTTGTGGTGGGGATGGGGATGGGGATATGTGGGGGAAAAGGGGTGTTTCATAGGCCGGCACAAGGAGTTGGACTAGAGTGGTGCTTGACTTCGACATGGATGACCACTATTGTCTAATGCACACACGACTCTAGTCCAACCCCTTGTGATGGATCTTCATCAGGACACTCAGGCCTAATGGAGACGGAGGCGGCAAGCTAGCTAGGTTTCGAGCGAGGGAGGAGTGGTGTGTGTGTGTGTGTGTGAGCAGAGGTTTTCCTCTTCTTCTTTCTTGACGTAATATCAACAAAGTTTTTGTGGTGGTGGTGGTGGGGGGGGGGGGTTACGGGAGGTGGTGTTGGAGGAAATGCCACGGCTACTAAATTTTTTACTAAGCGGGAGTGTAATGTCGGGATGTCGGGGCTACTAAAAATTTAGATTACACGATTGAAGCGGCGCGGCCCGCGCGGGAGCAACAAACATCACACACTGCCAAAACATAATAAGTGGGTGCTATCAAATAGGAAAAACACGTGGAACCGCCATTTTTCCAATCGCTCAAGGCAGTAGATATTTTTGAGATTGTGAGGGAGGTCTTGTGGAGCCTAATAGTGTGACTGTGCTGATGTGACAGGGCACGACCGTGTCACATGGGTAGTCGGAGGAATGGTGTGTGTTGGGTGTACAATAACAAACAATCGTTTTGTTCGAATTGTATGCTATTTACTCCTATAATAATAATATAAATGAGCATTTCACCAAAAAAATGCTGGAAATGGGTGAGAACACAAACACACGTGCATGTGGAACAAGAATATGTATGCAAAGGGTGGTTTGATATGTTCAAATACCCAATGTGCAACTTCGATGTGGCACATGTCTCGTGTGCCACCACTTCTTGTCGGCGAGAGGGAATCCTATCTACGAATACATGCCCCCAATTAGGTATCACGTCTCACCCTGCCGTAACACAAAAATGAAACCTACATGAATCCAGCATGGTCAAACCACCCCGTCTCGCTTCTGGTCGAAGGTGGATGGTGGCACATGCGCCTCACAACACGGACATCCCTGACCCCACCGAGGTTCATGACGTACGTATGCATTATAGTCCCCCCCACACACACACACGCGCACACACACACACATGCATGCACGCACGCGCACACACACAGAGACTTTGAGTCAGTTGGACGGTATCGCACCAAGACTTCCTCCAACACGGACCAAAGCATCAACCTTGGTCAAACCTCTCTTGCCGTCGGTCGAAGTGATGGATGTCCAATGAGGCCCATGAATGGGGTGTGATGTCGATAACCACGCAGTGGAGTGTCCAAAGACAACCATCACATGCATGTGGCACACATATCTATGGAAGTGTTGTGTTGCGTTTCAATTAATTAGTATATATATATACCTGATACACAACTTTGATGGCCCATGCTTTGGAACCGAAAAGCCTCCCCCCACACAAGAGCGAGGGTTCATGATGCGTATAGCTAGTCTGTCGAGTGTCGATGGCAACGATTCACGCGTACATAGTCGTGCGCTCAGACTTTGGTAATTTATTAGGAAACTCATTGACCTCATATATGTACCATAACACAAACCAAGAAGAATCCACCATGGTAACCACCCTCTCATTGTCAACCAATGAGATGGACATCCATGCGGGCCCATGAATGGCTTCCCATCGAAAACCTCATGATGGAGTGTCCGAAGACAACCACCGTCTAAGCGTGGATCAACATATGTATGGTAATGTTGTGTCATGTTTAAATATCCAACACACAAACTTTGATCTGGCACCCTTGTTAATTACAAAATCCCCACGCGAAGTGAGGTTCATGACACATAGTATATATAAGCCCCCCCCCAAATTCTAGTCGACGGGAGGCATTCATGCATACACAGGCGCTCAAATTACATCACGTAATAATGTCACACCATGACCTACCACAAGCACTAACCAAGAAAGAACCCTCAGTAATTAATATCTCCCGTTGCGGTCATAGTGATGGACCACACACGAGGCCACAAATATGAGCGACGCTGATAACTGCATGAGGGGGGCGATGTCCGACGACAACCATCGCATCCATGTTGTCCTAACATATGTACAGAGGTTATGTGCGATGTTTTGAATATCCAATGCACACCTTTGATATGTCACCTTTGCAAACTGGACCCTCCCCCCATGGAGGTGCATGGCGTGTACACTGGCAGTCGGTGGGAGAGCACGTGTACACATGCGCTCAAACTTTCATGTGGAATCTCACCATATCTACAGTGAAACCCACACCAAGATGAATCTAGCTTTGATTAAACCCCCCTCGCCGCGCCATTCAAAGTGATAGACCGTGCGGGGGCGGCGAATGGGTGTGTCGCTGGTAACCGCACAAGGGAGTGTATGAGGACCACCACCACATGTGACACAAATATATGCATGAAAAAGGGCATGGGATGCTTTAAATACGCAATGCATGAGTTTTGATTTGGCACGTGACACACAAACCGAACAACCCCACACAGGTGGCTGACAACGCATAGTGTGCTCGACCTGCCATCCCAACCCGTCCCAACACACCACCGCCACTTCGAGGCATGCATGTCCAACTTTTTCTGTAGTGAACATGTGACAATAAGAGTGCCGTGGTAAAATTTGATTTTTTAGAGAACATTAATACATTTATACATTAAATTTATTCCTTAGGGATTTAATTTATAAATTTCAAATTTGAACTATAAGCACACGCGGTTGTGCACCAGAATGGATTAGAAAATCAAAATATATGTCTTGGGTGCATGTTTAGTCCCGATGCAAGGAAAGACAATTTCAAACGTCTCGGCATCATGGCTCGGCTGCAAACACTGTGAGTCTTGATTTTCAAATTCCAACAAATCACCAACTAAGCTAGAATTCATGAAACATTGTCATGATTTCATGATATAGAACAAATAGGTCATGGTAAATAAATTGTACAATTTGAGACACGTTTTCATCTAAGCTTAATAGATGCAACACATAACTCTCAAAATAATGTCGCAACCGGTTTATTAATCCAACCTGTTACCGTTCCAACAACATTGTACGTGTCGTAGCTTCACTTAAGTAATAATAAAGTGGTAGAATTAATCCTCAAAAAGGAAAAACAATACACGCCCCGCGACCCGTGCGAGCAGATCTGATTTCATGGGACGCATGCTAGCAGGCCACCACGCAGGTTGATCGGGAGGCGTGCGAACATGTGTGTGACTTGATGGGAGGCGTGTTCGCTGTGCAGTCTCACTGGGAGACATGCCATCAGGCATGTGAATTGACGGTACACATGCCAGCAGTCCGGTGTGCAGGCTCACTGGAAGGAGAGCCGCCCCTTTGAACCGCCGCCCGCCTCCCTCCTAACTGCTCTATTAGTGATGCCCAAGCCACTGGTTTTAACAGGCGAGTGCACTCCCCATTCTCGCTACACACACACACACAATCCCCTCTCCCCTTCCCCCCTGAATCCTCGTCGTCGTCCTCAGTCGTCATCAGCGGCATCCTTTAAGTGCACCATGGGAGGGAGTGACCACGTCGGGGCCGGTGAAGCACCCGAGCACAACGTCAAGCTGGGTACAAAGATTGTCGTCGCCGCAGATGATGTGTAGCGCGGACAGCAGCGCGGCCTTGACACCATCAATGCCGTCGTGCTTCCCCAGTCGGAGCTGGTGGTCTACATCGACTCCGACGACCCCTCCGTCGTCGACAATGACTCCGACAAAGAACCGGTTGGTCATCTATATCCATTTTTGCTAAATACATCATAGCTGTTGGAAATATGCCCTAGAGGCAATGATAAATAGTTATTATTATATTTCCTGTTTAAAGATAATCGTTTAATATCCATGCTATAATTGTATTGAATGAAAACACAGATACATGTGTGGATACATAGACACAACAATGTCCCTAGCAAGCCTCTAGTTGGCTAGCCAGTTGATCAAGGATAGTCAAGGTTTTCTGACTATGTGGAAAGTGTTGTTGCTTGATAACTGGATCACATCATTAGGAGAATCATGTGATGGACTACACCCAAACTATGAACGTAGCATATTGATCGTGTCGTTTTATTGCTATAGTTTTTTGCGTGTCAAGTATTTGTTCCTATGATCATGAGATCATATAACTCACTGGCACCGGAGGAATGCCTTGTGTGGATCAAACGTCACAACGTAACTGGGTGACTATAAAGGTGCTCTGGAGGTATCTCCAAAGCTGTCCGTTGAGTTAGTATCGATCAAGACTGGGATTTGTCACTCCGTGTGACGGAGAGGTATCTCGGGGCCCACTCGGTAATACAACATCACACACAAGCCTTGCAAGCAATGTGACTAAGTGTAAGTCACGGGATCTTGTATTACAGAACGAGTAATGAGACTTGCCAGTAACGAGATTGAAATAGGTATGCGGATACCGACGATCAAATCTCGGGCAAGTAACATACCGAAGGACAAAGGGAATGACATACGAGATTATATGAATCCTTGACACTGAGGTTCAACCGATAAGATCTTCGGAGAATATGTAGGATCCAATATGGGCATCCAGGTCCTGCTATTGGATATTGACTGAGGAGTACCTCGGGGCATGTCTACATAGTTCTCGAACCCGCAGGGTCTGCACACTTAAGGTTCGGCGATGTTTTAGTATAGTTGAGTTATATGTGTGATTACTGAATGTTGTTCGGAGTCCCATATGAGATCACATACGTCACGAGGGTTTCCGGAATGGTCCATAGACGAAGATTGATATATAGGATGACTTCATTTGGTTACCAGAAAGTTTTCGGGCATTACCGGGAATGTATCGGGAGTGACGAATGGGTTCCGGAAGTTCACCGGGAGGGGGGCAACCCTCCTGGGGGAAGCCCAAAGGACTTATGGGTGGCGCACCAGCCCTTAGTGGGCTGGTGGGACAGCCCAAGAAGGCCTATGCATCATAGAGAAAAAACCAAAGAAAATAAAAAAAAGGAAAGGTGGGAAGGGAGAGAAGGACTCCACTTTCCAATCCTAGTTGGACTAGGATTGGAGTTGGATTCCTCCTCCTCCTAGCCGACACACCCTTGAGGGATTGGACCTCAAGGAAAGCCTCCCCCCCTCCCTCCTATATATAGTGGTGATTTAGGGTTGATTTGAGACAACTTTTGCCACGTGCAACTCAGATCTAGACACCATAGTTTTACCTCTAGATCGTATTTCTGCGGAGCTCGGACGGAGCCCTGCAGGAGTAGATCCTTCACCACCACCAGAGAGCCGTCACGCTGCCGGAGAACTCATCTACTTCTTCGTCTCTCTTGCTAGACCAAGAAGGCCGAGATCATCGTCGAGCTGTACGTGTGCTGAACGCGGAGGTGTCGTCCGTTCGGCACTAGATCGTAGCGGATCGTGGGACGGATCGCGGGACGGTTCGTGGGACGGTTCGTGGGGCGGATCGAAGGACGTGAGGACGTTCCACTACATCAACCGCGTTTCTTAACACTTCCTGCTGTGCGATCTACAACGGTACGTAGATCCAAATCTCCTCTCGTAGATGGACATCACCATATAGGTCTTCGTGTGCGTAGGAAATTTTTTGTTTCCCATGCAACGTTCTCCAACAGTGGCATCATGAGCTAGGTTCATGCATAGATATAATCTCGAGTAGAAAACAAAGGGTTTTGTGGACCGTGATGTTCGATTTGCTGCCCTCATTAGTCTTTTCTCAATTCGGCGGTATTGTTAGATTGAAACGGCCGAGACGGACATTATTCACACGCTTACGAAAAACTGGTTTCATCGCTTAACATGCAACCTCGTTGCATAAAGATGACTGGCGGGTGTCAGTTTCTTCAACTTTAGTTGAATTGGTTTTGACCGAGGCGGTCCTTGGAGAGGTTAAATAGCAATTTGCACATCTCCGTTGTGATTTTTGCGTAAGTAAGATGTGATCTACTAGATACCCATAGTAGCCACGTAAAAAATGCAACAAAAATTAGAGGACGTCTAACTTGTTTTTGCAGGGTATGCTTGTGATATGATATGGCCAATGACGTGATGTGATATATTGGATGTATGAGATGATCATGTTGTAATAGTTAATATCGACTTGCACGTCGATGGTACGGCAACCGGCAGGAGCCATAGGGTTGTCTTTAAACTAACGTTTGTGTTTGCAGATGCGTTTACTATATTGCAAGGACGTAGCTTTAGTAGTAATAGCATAAGTAGCATGACAACCTCGATGGCGACACGTTGATGGAGATCATGATGATGGAGATCATGGTGTGGCGCTGGTGACAAGAAGATCATGCCGGTGCTTTGGTGACGAGATCAAGAAGCACAAGATGATGGCCCTATCATGTCACTTATGAATTGCATGTGATGTTAATCCTTTTATACTCCTTATTTTGCTTAGAACGACGGTAGCATTATGAGGTGATCTCTCACTAAAATTTCAAGACGAAGTTGTGTTCTCCCCAACTGTTCACCGTTGCTACAGTTTGTCGTTTCGAGACACCACGTGATGATCGGGTGTGATAGACTCAACGTTCACATACAACGGGTGCAAAACAGTTGCACATGCGGAACACTCAGGTTAAGCTTGACGAGCCTAGCATGTGCAGACATGGCCTCGGAACACATGAGACCGAAAGGTCGAGCAATTATAGTTGATATGATTAGGATAGAGATGCTTACCACTGAAACTATCCTCAACTCACATGATGATCGGACTTGAGCTAGTGAATTTGGATCATGTGCCACTCAAATGACTAGAGAGATGTAATTTTTGAGTGGAGTTTAGAAAGTAATTTGATTAGTTAAACTCTAATTATCTTGAACATAGTCTAAGTCCACTTTGAAAATATTTGTGTTGTAGATCAATGGCTCACGCGAGAGTCACCCTGAATTTTCATACGTTCCTAGAGAAAGCTAAGTTGAAAGATGATGGAAGCAATTTTGTAGACTGGGCTCGTAATCTTAAGTTGCTCCTGCAAGGTGGGAAGAAGGATTATGTCCTTAATGCTGCGCTAGGAGATGAACCACCTGCCGCGGCTGACCAAGATGCTAAGAACGCTTGGTTAGCACGCAAGGAGGACTACTCAGCAGTTCAATGTGCAGTCTTGTATGGCTTAGAGCCGGGACTTCAACTTCGCTTTGAGCATCATGGGGCATATGAGATGTTCCAGGAGTTGAAGTTTATCTTTCAGAAGAACGCCCAGATCGAGAGGTATGAGACCTCCGATAAATTCTATGCTTGCAAGATGGAGGAGAATTCGTGTGTCAGTGAACATGTGCTCAAAATGTATGGGTACTCAAACCGTCTAGCTGAGCTAGGGATTGAACTCCCGCAAGAGGCTATCACTGACAGAATTCTTCAATCACTGCCACCAAGCTATAAGAGCTTTGTGTTGAACTATAACATGCAAGGGATGAACAAGTCAGTCGGCGAGTTATTCACGATGCTGAAAGTCGCAGAGTCAGAACTCCGTAAAGAGTTCATATATGTTCCTAAGAGCATTAGTACACCTCCCACAAAAAGAAACAAAGATCTCAAAACGATTAGTGTTCATCCCAACTTCATAGACATGATAAAAGATCCTATTCTCAAGTCTTATGCCTACTATCCATGGTCTTAATATTAAGGAGCTTGATGACAAAGATGACAACACGTAAAACTATGCAATATGCCTAGCTAGGGGCGTAAAACAATAGCGCTCGTTGGGAGGAAACCCAATAGTTATCTTTAATTTTGGATTTTTTATTTATGTTAGTGTGCGATAACATGATTATTGCCTCTGTAATTATTGTTTTATATGTTTCAATTAGTGTTTTGTGGGAAGTAAAGCCTTTGGGATGATTTGCATGATGAGTAGAATTGATACAGTGCAAAAACAGAAACTTTGACGTCTAGTGCATAATTTCTCTGATTTTACTTGAACGTCTTTTTAAGCTGAACTTTTTACAAAGTATGATTTACAAATTACTCAGGTCTTCCTATTTTTTCAGAATTTTTGGAATTACAGAAGTATAGGTTCATTACAGATTACTACACATTGTTCTGTTTCAGTCATATTCTATTTTTGTATGTGTAGTTTGCTTGTTTTGATGATGCTATGGATTGCATCGGTGGGTATAAGGTATAGAGGAGTTAATATACAGTTGCATATGCTAAAATAAAATAACAATCAATTCATAACATTAACTAAAAGTATTTGATGTGTTGCTTATACTAACGGATCTCACAAAGTTTTGTTGAGTTTTATGTGATTGAAGTTTTCAAGTTTTGGGTATTGTCCCGATGGACAAAAAATTGAGGAGCAGAAAAAGGCTAATCTAGGGGATGCCCAAGGCACCCCCAAGGTAATATTCTAGGAAGACTTGAGCGTCTAAGCTTGGGGATGCCCCGAAAATCCCCTCATTTCATCTCAATCCATCGGTATGTTACTTGGAGCTATTGCTTACTCTCGCTGATGTGTTGGTTTCCCTCCAAGCATAAAGGGTGATGTAGCATAGCGATGTCAACTATTTCCCTCAATTAAGAAACCAAGGTATCAATACAGTAATAAGATCCACAAGACTATGTAAGCAGCACATGCACACAAATAGAAAATCATCGCAACCCAACGCGTGCAGGGGTTGTCAATCCCTCGTGGGTAAAGTAAGGATAGATTGATAGATGTAAATAAGAGTGATAGAAAATATAACGCAATAAGGTATTTTTTTTTATAATATAGATCTGAAAACAAAATAGCGAATAAAGTAGAAACGCAAATAGCAAAGTAAAGATTGCAAATAGATGATGTGAAGTGGACTCGGGGGCTGTAGGTTTCACTAATGGCTTCTCTCGAGAAATAGCACACGGTGGGTAGACAAATTACTATTTGGCAATTTATAGAAGAGAAAATAATTATGATGATATTAAAGACAATGATTTGTATATAGGAATCATGTCCAACATAAGTAGACCGACTTCTGCCTGCATCTAGTTCTATTACTCCACACATCGACCGCTGTCCAGCATGCATCTAGTGTATTGAGTTCATGGAGAAACAGAGCAATGCCTTAAGAACGGTGACATGATGTAGACAAGATCTATTCATGTAGGAATAGACCCCATCATTTTATCCTTGATAGCAACGATACATGCGTGCCATGTCTCTTTCTGTCACTGAGATTGAGCACCGCAAGATCGAATCCATCACAAAGTACCTCTTCCCATTGCAAGATAAAATATCAAGTTGGCCACACAAAAATCAAATGTCAGAGAAGAAATACGAGGCTATAATAATCAAGCATGAATATGTTTTCATAGATCTGATCATAAACTCATAATTCATGAGATCCCAACAAACACACCGCAAAAGAAAGAGTTACATCATATGGATCTCCAAGAGACCATTGTATTGAGAAAAAGAATGGGAGAGAAAGACATCTATCTACTGCCTACGGACTCGTAGGTCTGATATGAACTACTCACGCATCATCGGAGGAGAAACAATGAGGATGGTGAACCCCTTTGTGATTGTGTTCCTCTCTGAAATGGGCTCTAGATTGGATTTTGTGGTTGTGGAACTTGCGGTGGCTGAAACAACTTTTGGTTGACTCCCTAAACGTTTTCTGAATATTGGGGTATTTATAGAGCTCATAGGAGGTGGAGGAGGTGCCAGGCCCCGCTAGACACGTGGCTGCACCAGGGACATATGGCGCGCCTTGGTGTCTAGTGGGCCCGTGGGCCTCGTCTGCTCATCATTCTTGGATCCCAAGTTTCCTCCTAGTCCAAAAAAATCTCCGTAAAGTTCCATGACTATTGGGCCTTATCGGATATGGATTTTCTGCGAAGGAAAAAACAGCAAAAAACATCAACTGGCACTAGGCACTATGTTAATAGGTTAGTCCCAAAAATGATATAAAGTTGCTATAAAATGATTATAAAACATCCAAGAATGATAATTTAACAACATGGAACAATAAAAAATTATAGATACGTTGGAGACGTATCAACATCCCCAAGCTTAATTCTTGCTCGTCCTCGAGTAGGTAAGTGATAAAAACATAATTTTTGATATGGAATGTTGCCTCACATGTTCATCATATTATTTTTCTTTTCAGCATGGTCATATAGACTTGTAGATGATGCAAAGCAATAGTCTATAATTTGACATGAATATTTCAAGACTCAAGCATATCAACAAGCAACCAAGTCTTCCAAAATATCAATGCTAAGGAACGTTATCCCTAGCCTATCATGCTCTATCACTGATTCATTCATGCAACACACTCAAATATTAAGTACATCCAATGCTCAAGTATGATAATGGTATTCCTTAGTTGGTGCTTTATAAGAGAAGATGGGGACTCAAATTCGATTTTTTGCATAAAGTAAATAGATAGGCCCATCACAGAGGGAAGTGGTGATTTTAAGAGGTGCGAGAGCTCAGAGTGAAAAACTTAGAGATAAAAAAAATAGGTGGTATGCTTTTCGTTCCAATGAGAAGGACTAAGAGTTTCCAATATCCTCCATGCTAAACAAATTATAGGCGATTCACAAACTGAAAATAAAGTTTATTCCTTTTTCCACCATTCTTTCACATTCCACGGCTAGCCGTATCCATGGGTACCGTGCAGACCAACACTTCCCAAGGAATTTATTATTTGACAACATAAGATTTTTTTTTTCATTTTGGGACCGGGTATCCCTATTACTGCCATATTCTCGTGCAATGATAAGTGAATAAACACTCATCTTGAGAATAACCTATTTAACATGGAAAATATCGGCCACCCCTCGCTGCTTCATGAGCGGTACAGGCACACAAAACAGAAATTTATTTTGAACATTAGAGTTGGCACTTGCAAATCACTTGGAACGGCGTTGAAATACCGCATATAGGTAGGTATGTTGGACTCATTTAGCACAACTTTGGGTTTAAGATTTGGATGCACAAGCAATATTCCTGCTTAGTACAAGTGAAGGCTAGCAAATAGATTGAGAAGCGCCCAACCAAGGAATAAAAATCATCATAAGTGAACATTAAACATAACTAACACCGAATAATGCAACACAAGTAGGATGTAATTTTGAAAGTGCGTTATATCGACTAGAGGATGGGGGGTGAATAGGCGTTTTTTATAATTTCATCACTGAGGAAATTCCTCGGTCATGAACTGAGTGCAGCGGAAATAGTACAAAGTCAGAAGTTCAGAAACGTCTACAACAAAGTACTGAGCGTGATTTCAGAGATTCGGTTTGCACAAGTCACAAGTACAGGATAAGCAGGTGAAGAATAACCGAGTTGAAGAATTTGGGGTGGGGAATTTAGAGAAAGTGTTCAGTCAAATTCTTCAAACAGTACAGATGAAAGTCTTCAACATGCAATTAAGGAAATGAGAGTGTTAAGGAAATAGAACCAGTAGCTTGATGAAGATAGTTGTTGATGACCCAGTTCCAACTGTTGTGACAATTGTATGTCTGGTTTGGAGCGGCTTGGTATTGAAACAGTCCCTACCGTATTCTCCTTGAGCTAAGGCACACAGTCCCGGGACACACAGTCCCTACCGTATTATGCGTGAGCTAAGGACACACAATCCTCGCCCAATACTCGTGGTAAGTTTTCATATCAGACTTTCAAACCCTCACAAACTCGGTCATCCGGCGATCCACAATTGACTGCTGGATGCTCTAGACCATGACGCATAGTCATTTGGAGGATGCACAGTCCTCAAGGGTAACAAGCGTCGGTTCCACACAGGAATAACTTCTTCAGTGATGCTCAATCACTTGGGTTTTGGTTTGGGTTTGGGTGTTTTCGGGTATTTCCTCACTTGGTGATTT
The DNA here is from genome assembly GCF_904849725.1 of Hordeum vulgare subsp. vulgare. NCBI lineage: Eukaryota > Viridiplantae > Streptophyta > Magnoliopsida > Poales > Poaceae > Hordeum > Hordeum vulgare. The sequence continues at coordinate 485,114,244 of NC_058519.1, forward strand.
TTGCTCAAAGGTTGTGAGGAATTTGAGTTGCTCTGAATGACTAGTGCCAGTTTCTCTCGGAGCAGCCAACCAGCTAGTGGTTGTGGGGGGCGGCTATTAATAGACTGGGAGCATCCCGACATGATTTTACATAAATGCCCTTGAATAATATGGCCGTTGGGTGGATAAGATCTCGGACACGTGGCCCGTGGCGCGGCAATGGTCGGAACTTTCAACTGTGAAAGTCCTCATGTCTTTAATGTTCCTCGCTTTGAGGATTTGTTAGGTGTAGGATTGGGTTGAGCATCATGAGGAAATTCGTTCCATAGTTTTACCTCGACCCCCTTTAACAGTATGATGTTCCTATGACTCAAGTATAAAGGAAATGAAACAGAAAGAGTGAGTCTTCAAGCTTCAAAGTCTTCAGAGTGTTTTCTTCAGGACACACCGAATTACTCATCTTCAATATATTCATGAGGAATATCAATTTCTTCGCAATTTCTTCGCGATCAAAGTCTTCAAGGAATGAAAAAGTTATTCAGCCGAAGACATACATTTTTAGGGGTCAATATTCAATGAAATAACTCAAACTCCTCAGCAACTTATAGAGCCTGTGTACACTTACAAACATATCAGTCTCTTAACCTATAAGTCTTCAAACAACCAAAATCACTAAGGGGCACTAAATGCACTTACCATCTCCCCCTTTTAGTGGTTGATGACAAATAGGTTAAGGTTTCAACAATGATAATAATATGAAATTTAAGTACTAAGTTTGAGGAATTTCAAGGTAAGATACAGAGAATCTCCCCCTGAAGATGTGCATGTTTTGTGGAATTTGCTTTGAAGAGAAAATGCACATTGATGATATATATCATGGAGATCTCCTCCTGTATCTTGTAATTCATGCATGCATTTAAAATATAGTATGAGGAATTTAAAATGCATGATGAAAAATGGTGTCTGACGAATTTCAGCATGCATGCGTTAATTAACTTGAGGAATAAGCATGCGAGGAAAAACGTTCAGAAGTGTCAGAACACCATCGGGCTTAAGTTACAAGTCACTCTGTTGAATCTCATGATCCAAGGCGCATAAATCTCCAGCTCAAATGGTGACAAAGCATTGTTAGCCAAAGTCCTCAAGAAGAAATCGTGAAGGTTCATTTTGATGCCATGAATGATGTTGAACAGGATGTTCTTCTTGATTCCAACAACAATTTCTTCCTTATCATGCCCTTTGATAGGTGCGATGGAATATGTCAAAATTCTGTAGACTGCTTTGGGCACATATTTCAATTCCTTAACGAGGAATCTAGTCCATGGAGGTTGGCCTAGAGCCAAAGGTTTCATGAGGACGTCCATGAGCTGATTTGGCAACTCTCTTTCATCATACAATTTGATTGCTTCATCTGAAGGAATTGAGATAGGTAGAGCTCGAAGCAATTCTATGGCTAGATCTTTGTAGTGAGTGTGTTGTGTCATCCAGTCCAAGACCCAAGAGTTGATGTCTTTGGGGTCACCTGAGATATGCAGTGTGGCATAGAACTGAAGAATAATGTTTGTATTCCAGTCACCGATACTTGTGCAGAATGGCAGTAGCCCTGCTTCGTGAAGAACACTCAGTACTGGGGTGAAGTAAGGAATTTCCTCCATGTCACAATGAGGAATGTGGGTGTTTTGAAATATCTTCCTTTTCTCACAAAGCATAGAAGCATAGTAATTAAGTTGAGTTCTGGTCCATAACTTTCTAGGCCTGACACGAAGCCTATCGTAAGGATTTTCTCCAATGAAGAAATGATGTTCATCATAGAAGTCTTCCTTCAGAAACTTTGGCCTCTTTGAGAAGGGTCGATGAGGCTTTGGTTGAAGATTATGATGTTGATCATCTTGAAAAGTTTTGACCACCACAATTGCAGTTTCAAGATTTGCAACCACAATTCCAGTTTCATCAGCAGTATTTTTATCCTGTGATTAGGCATTTTCATCAGGGGCTTGTTCTTTAGTGTGAGGAATTTGCTGTGCTAATGGAGCAGATGCAGTCTATGGTACAGGAGTTTCCGTTTTAGTTTCTTCAGCTGATACAACTGATTCTTGGTCTGGTACTGATTTCACACGTGAGCTCTTTTCTTCAGAGTCAGTCAGAATTTTAGTGGTTGTAGGAGTTTGAGGAATTTGAGTGGTAATTGGCGAGTTTGGGTGAGCCTTTTCCCAAAACTTATCATGGATAACAGGTGTGCTGTTGCCAATGTCTTCATCAGCCTCTTTTCCTTCAGCAGTCATTTCTTGGTTTTGAGGAGGAGGTGTTGAGACTTGAGGAATTTGACCAGCTTGAATTTCCTCATCTATTGGTGTGGACTCCGCAGAGCGATTGTCATCCATTTCCTCATCCTATTCTGGAATGATGTGCCGTTCACCAAATGGTACTATCATATATGATGGTGCAACACTCATGGGGGTCGCATCCACTGGAGCTGATGATGTAGTAGGCAGAGTATTCACGCGTTTTGCCTCTAAAGACTTTGAAGGTGTTGATGCCTTTCTTTTCTTTTCTTTCTTCTCGACAGCTTTTGTTTTCTTCATGTCTGATGCAGACGGAAGAGTCACTTTCTTCACCTTTGAAGACATTGGTGAAGGAGCATTTTCATCAGGCATTGCATGAGTACTGTCAGGCCTGTAATATTCTTCAGCAGGAATATGCTAAGTAATTTCATGAGTAGCTGCTTCTTTGTCTTCATCGGAATTAGGCAATTGTAGAGTATAGTTGGGCTGAGGATTTGTTGGTAGCTTTGGGGCTGCAACACTGCTGTTGTATTCATCAATTGCTTCAGTTGCGGCTTTGACAGACCTCACTTTGACACCCTTTCAGTCCGCATGAAGACTTGTGCATGTGTGAGTCAGAGTTTTCAGCTCTGCGTGAGTAGAAACAGGTTTCTCATGCGTCAGCTTAAGAATGTTTTGCTTCAAGTACTTTTCCTTTTTAACCTTTGCAGAGCTTGTTTGGTTTGCTGATCCTTCCATTTTGCTTGATTGATGAATGAAGTGACCATATGACTGAGTCCAGGTGGAAGTTTCAAATCATCAATTGCTATGTTTGGATCCTCATACCAAAGGATAATAAATTTTAGCACAACTTTCGGATCCAGTGTGAGGGGAATGGTGTTGCTAGGTTGTGCAACCCTTTCTTGCTTGTTTCTGATGATGGCTTGAAGAGTTTCATCATCACATTCTTCACTTCCTTCCGGTGCAGAAGGAATGTTGACAACCTTGCTTGGGCTTGGCCTTGTTCCTCTTCCAACAGTCATCTTTGTCTTCAGTGTGCTAGGTGAAGATTTGAGAACTAAACCTGAGGCACATGGTACTGAGGAACTTGAATTTTCTGCTTGATGCTGCGTGAGCTGTGACTGCACCAGAGATGAAGACTTTGCTACAGTTGAGGACTTGGCAGCCGTTGTTGCAACTTTTTGAGGAATTTGCTCTTTTGACAGTGCTGTTGAGGGTTTTGCCTTGAGACCTGGTTTCTTCATCAGGACCTTCTTCTGAGGTTGTTCTGTAGCAGAGGCCTCTGTTGCAGAAGAAGTGGCAGCAGCAGTGCACCAACATAATCCTCATTAAATTGTGTTACAACAACTTTAGCCTTTTTCTTCAGCTTGGACTAATACTTGTCTTTTTCATGAGGATAGTCTTCAATAGTGGCTACACTGGAGGGATGTGCAGTTTGCTGGTCTCCTTGTGGCAATATTTTTCAAGGAGGTTTGAGGGCAACCTTTTTGGCATACTTTGGAGTGACATATCTGTATTCCTTCCACTCCTTTGCCCATCAACCTTTGAAGCCTTATTTTGCGTTTTTCCATGGTCTTTTTTCCATGAATTTCTTCATCTGGCGTGGAGTACTGTGCATATATCTCCTTTGGAATTTCAAAAGCAGTGTTCTATTCCAATTTCTTTCCACCCTTATGTTTTCTGTCTTCCTCCATTTTCTTCAGCTGAGGAATTTGTATTCTTGAGGAATTTGAGGACACAAGTAATGTTTCTTCAAGAAATGCTGCAAATGAGTTAAGTTGATGAGAACCTAGTTATTCATCAGCTAACATTTTGTACGTGTGAACAAAGTATAGGCGTGAAGAATTTGGAGAGGTCATATGCGTTCTCAAATTTGAGGAAATTGAAAAATTACTTAAGTTGAGGAATTTGACTAAGCATTCTGATCTTGGGTTCGAGAGTTATGCACATTCGAAAATTTACACAACTGAGGAATCTCGTGAAGAATTTAGGGGCTTAGAAAAATCCATCAAGTGTTCTAGACATGAGTGTGCACAGCCCAGAGATTTTCTGAGGAAGAACTGATTTCATGAATTCAAAGAGAATAAATGGATCAAATAGGAACAATAAAATAGGATTTTAATTACCCTCTATGGAGTACACGATGAACTGGGGAGGTAATAACGGAAGTTCTTCGGTTCAGATCTTTAGTGGCGTACCTCCGCGATTGAAGTCAGCTACGTCGGCGGAGGAGGAAGATGATCCGCACTCGGTGTGAGTCCGGTGACGGCGAGGTCGAGGCAGTGAAGCTATTCCTCACCGACGATGAGGGTGCTAGCGGCGGCGCTAGGTTTTGAGCTTGAGCGAAGGAGTCGAGAGGGAGAGAATAGTTTTTGACTGAAGGGGGTAAGGGGCTATTTATAGCTCAGGTGAAAACGGTGTGAAGCAAAAACTTCGGACGAAACTACCCTTGCCCTCCCGTCTCCGCATGACACGAGCTACCCACGATTGAAGCGGTGGAGATCGTGGTAATCCTATCATGAGTAGAGGGTGAGGTTATTGTGGTAACGTTAAAATTAACTTTTGAATTTTGAGGATTTTGTTTCCAAGTCCTCAGCTGACAAGAACTCAGTGAGGATTTTGAACAAGGGTCAAAGAGAACGCATATGAAGAATTGAGAATAGACTGGGTTGAGCTTAACATAGAGGGGAGACGGGTCCGATCACATTCAGAAGAAATACCAAATTGAAGACTCAGCAATAAGTGAATGTTGTTGAGGACATTGAAAGCTTATATTATATAATATATATAGTCAATGAAGATCTTCACGGAAAGTTTTGAAGAATTTGAAAATTTTGACGACTTTGAAAATTTTGAGGAATTTGTGAAAAGTCTCAAACTGAAGAATTTCAACTTTGAAGAATTTCCAACTTGAAGAATTTCAAAGTTTTGTGGTGGCATGACCCATCGTATAATAATGATGATTTCAGGCGCCGCATTCAATTGTCGTAGGGCCCTGAGAACCAAATTCTTCATTAATTTCTTCACACTTAGAGTGATATTCTTCATTGTTGAAGAAAATCGTTACTTCATGTGTTGCACATCTAAGTCATCAATTTTGCATAAGTGTTAGGATGTTTGCATATTTATAAAACATTTGAAGATTCTAGGATATTTAGCTCACACCGCAACTTGCAAAACCCTCTCTCATCCAAGGGCTTTGTGAAGATGTCTGCTAGCTGCCCATCAGTCTTCACATGGTCAGTGATGATATTGCCCTTGAGTACATGATCACGAAGAAAATGATGACGAATCTGGATGTGCTTGGTCTTCGACTGTTGTACTGGGTTGTAGGCGATCTTGATTGCACTCTCATTGTCGCAGTAGAGGGGCACATTCTTCATGTTGATGCCGTAATCTCTGAGGGTTTGCTTCATCCATAACAGTTGAGCACAACAAGATCTAGCAGCAATGTATTCAACTTCAGCAGTGGCGAGTGATATGTAGTTCTGCTTCTTTGAGGAGCAGCATGCTAAGGATTGTCCGAGGAAATGACATGTGCCTGATGTTGACTTGTGATCCACATGGTCACCAACATAATCAGAATCAGAATATCCAACGAGGTGAAGATTTGAGCCCTTGGGGTACCATAATCCTAGTGTTACTGTGTGTGTTAGATATCGAAGAATATGTTTCACAGCCTTATGGTGTGATTCCTTTGGTTTTACTTGAAAACATGCACACATGTAAACACTAAGCATAATATCTGGCCTAGTTGCACACTCGTACAACAAAGATCCAATCATAGAACGATATACCTTCTGATCAAAATCTATACCATTTTCATCAGTGCAGAGGTGGTCATTGGTAGGCATAGGTATCTTGACGCCTTTGCATTCATGGACGCCGAATTTCCTCAGAACATCCTTGAGGTATTTCTCCTGAGAAATGAAGATGACATTGCGTTGTTGACGAATTTGCAGATCTAAGAACAATTTCAGCTCCCCCATAATGTAAATTTGATATTCCTCACCCATTATGTAGGCAAATTCATCACTCTAAAGTTTGTCAGTACAACCAAAAATGATGTCGTCGAAATATATTTGGCACACGAATAGTTCATTGTCATAGGATTTTGTGAAAAGAGTAGGATCAAGTGAACCGGGTTTGAAGCCTTTCTTCATGAGGAATTCCTTCAATATATCATACCACGCCCGAGGGGGTTGCTTGAGGCCATAGAGTGCCTTTTTGAGTCTGAAGACTTTGTCACGATGCTTTGGGTCTTCAAAACCTGGGGGCTGAGCAACATATACTTCTTCCTCAAGATTACCATTGAGGAATGCACTTTTCACATCCATTTGATATAGAGCAATATTGTGATGGTTAGCATAAGCAAGTAATATTCGAATAGCTTCAAGTCTAGAAACAGGTGCAGAAGTTTCATCAAAGTCAATTCCTTCAACCCGTGAGTAGCCTTGCGCTACAAGCCGTGCCTTGTTCCTTGCAACCTCACCATCATTATCTTGCTTGTTTCGGTAGATCCACTTGGTGCCGATGATATTGTGCTTGCAAGGATCTGGTCTTTTGACGAGTTCCCATACGTCATTTAGCTTGAACTGAAGAAGTTCATCTTGCATGGCTTGAATCCACTCAGGTTCCATGAAGGCTTCAGCAACTTTTGAGGGTTCTGTGATAGACACAAAAGAGGAATGCCCACAAAATTTAACTAAATGTGAATCTTTTGAGCGAGTGAGAGGACCTGGTGCATTGATGTCATCGAGTATTTTTTCAAGTTTCACTTCATTTGCAATCCTTGGATGAGCTGGTTGAAGACTTTGGTTGGGCTGAGGAATTTGATTTGTAGCATTTTCCTCACGTGCAGGTGCTTGAATTTCATCAGTGTTGGGGAGGACTTCTTCAACAAGGGGTTGTTCCTCAGTAGGAATGATATCTTCAGTAGCCTTGTGCTTAATAGATTCCTCAGGGGTCAATTTATCTGGCACATGAGGTAGTTGCTCTCTTTGCGAGCCGTTAGTTTCATCAAACCACACATCTACAGTTTCAACAACCTTGTTGTGATAGGTGTTGAAGCGTCTCTAGGTGTGCGAGTCCTTTCCGTAACCAAGCATAAAACCCTCATGTGCTTGAGGTGCAAACTTTGAGCTATGGTGAGGATCTCTAATCCAACATCTTGCACCGAAGACTTTGAATTAACTTACATTGGGTTTCTTGTTAGTGAGGAGTTCATATGAGGTTTTCTTGAGGAATTTGTGAAGATATACCCTGTTGATGATGTGGCAAGCAGTGTTGATTGCTTCATGCCAAAAGCGACGAGGAGTCTGATATTCTTCAAGCATAGTCCATGCCATTTCAACTAGAGTCTTGTTCTTGCGTTCAACGACACCATTCTTTTGAGGAGTATAAGTAGCAGACAATTCGTGAGTAATACCAAGTTCATCAAGATAATCATTGAGACCAGCATTTTTGAATTTTGTCCCATTATCACTCCTGATGTGTTTGATCTTGACACCGAAGTTTGTCGAGGCCCTTGAGGAAAATCGTTTGAAGACTTCCTGCACTTCAATTTTATACAAAATGATGTCTACCCAAGTATAACGAGAATAGTCTTCAACAATGACAAATACATATAAAGATGTTGCATTGGATAGAGTAGCATAATGAGTAGGTCCAAACAGATCCACATGAAGCAATTCAAACGGACGAGTGGTAGTCATGATAGTCTTCGAGGGGTGTTTGGATCTCGTCATTTTTTTAGACTCACAAGCACCGCGGAGATGGTCCTTGAGGAATTTGACAGATTCGATGCCAATGACATCTTCTTCTTCGCCAGTGTGTGCAAATTCCTCATGCCTGCATGACCAAGTTGTCGATGCCATAGCTAGCCTTTTGAGGTTTTTGCTAGTAAACATGTGGCTGGTTGAGGACCTGTGGAAAAATCAAGAATGTACAAGTCTCCTCTCCTAAAGCCTTCGAAGACTTTGGATTTTTCAGATTCCATGATGACTACACATCTATATTTTCCAAAGATGACAATCATATCAAGGTCACAAAGCATTGAGACTAACATGAGGTTAAACCCAAGGGATTCGACAAGCATGACCTTGTCCATGTGCCGATCCTTAGAGATAGCGACTTTACCAAGTCCCAATACCTTGCTTTTACCTTTGTCAGCATAAGTGGTTTGCTTCAGTGGTGATGGAGTCAGTGGTATATTCATCAATAAGCTTTTATCACGAGTCATGTGATTTGTGCAACCACTATCAAGAACCCACTCTGTATTCTTGGGTTTGTCATCCTGCAGATGAATTAGTACAACTTACCATCTCATATGCTTCAGACTTGAAGAATATGATATCAATTTCATCAGACAAGAATTTCATCATAAACAGTAAATTTTAGGACGTGTGAAGTGTTATCATTTCATCATGTTTTAGCTTGCGTCCAATCAAGCAATTTCCTCAGATCTACAACAAATTCTTCACATGATGACTTTCATCTGGAGACCTCACCTGCAAAAATGATTAGTTTGACTTCTTCACCACCCACATATGAAGGGATGGCAAAGAGTTCATCATCATGCGAGCACCATATGAGAATAGAGGCATTGAAGCTAATGCACTTCTTTTAACAGTAAGGGGGTTAGAGTACTCAAATGAATAGGCAAATAAATTCTTTGAGTACTTATGAATATAATGATTTGAGGAATAATGTTCATATTCATGTCCCTTGTAGTTTCCCTGCATATCAGAAGCATTAGTGCGAGTACGAGCATAATTTTGACCATTTGAGGAATTTGATCCTCGTGAAGACTTTGGTCCACCTGAGGATTTGATTTGGGATTTTGGTTCTTCACTGGTGGTGTCATGAGGACATTCACCTGAAGATTTTCCAAGCAACTTTTGGGGACCCGGATTTTCCTCACGGGTGGTCCATTCCTGCAGTTGGTTCCAACATATCAAGCAAATACTTCATCAGATTGATTTTTGAACAGTTTGTAGTTGCAACCAAAGGACTCCTGAGAGGAATAGGACATTTCACATGCAAAGCATGTTAGTGTAGATGGATCAATGGGAGGACCTTTAGCAGCAACCCCATGAGGTTTTGGGGTACTGCTCCGGTTTCCAGTATGATCCATCAACATTCAATTTCCTCTCGAAGAAAATTCCCTCTATCCTCGGGTTGCTGTTCAGAATCTTCTTTTTGAGCACATCGCCAAGGGTTTGATGCCCATTGAGACTTTTGTATATGCCTTTTACATACAATTCCTTCAATCGTGCAATTTTTCGAGTAACATTTGTTGTTTCCTCAAGTGAAGAATTTGATACCACAATAACAGTTGAAGAATTTGTAGCGATAGAAGCATTTGATGACTCAGGTGGAAAATTGTCAAGACCCATATCCTAAGTCATAGGAACCCAACATGTGTTACACATCACATCACTTTGTGGCCTCACACACGGTAAACTCCACGGCTGCCACCTTACCTTGGCCGAGACCGTTTGCGTCTTTTGGCTCACGTATATGAACTTGTCACTAGCATTCAAACGACAAAGAACTCGGGTCGACATGACTAGTTATAAACCCAAGTGGTACATCCGTACAGGGACAGGCATACATAACCCAACAAAGCAGGTGTCGGTCAACAACGTGTGTAGATGAGTCGTAGCAAGCTACAAGGACTCCATTACACCGCGTGACATTTCCCCAAGGGGACACACACAACATCAAAGAAGGATGCATGTCGGTCAATCAATGTGTCCGGAGCACTAGCAAGCTACCAAGGCTCGGTGGAAGCACAAAGAGGAATTTCCCCGTAAAGAGTACTACTAAAAGCACACAACTAGGTGTCGAATCCCACACATACCAATGCATTTCAACATACACACAATGTGCATGATATGTGTAGATACAACATGGCATCACAACATAACTCTATGACTCAAGCATTTATTAAAGACTCATACGAGTCAACATAGTGTGATATTACAAACATGGGTCACATGACCCAACACTCAAGTCATACAAGCATCAAGCGGAAGCATAACATGTTTGGGTACACACATCTACTAAAATAGCTGGAGGAGCCTGAAAGGCTACAATGACCCTACCAAAGGAACCAGACCTCTGTCTGGGATTCCCAAGCTAATCCGGTCAACATCGATCACATCGTGTAGAATTAATAGTGAAACTAATGTTTTCTCTACAAAAACATAAATTAAGAAAACGTGAGTACAAAGGTACTCAACAAGACTTACGTCAGAACTATCTACATATGCATCAGTATCAATGAAGGGGTTGCGGAGTTTAATTGCAGCAAGCCAGCTTTGACTCTTGGCTAACCTATACTATGACTACAAGTACTTTCTTTGAGGTGGGAAAGAGAACACAAGTCCACATATTCACCAATTCAATACACCACTATGGATCCACTCGCGTCTCCCTACGAGAAGGCCATCCATAGCACTCACACTTATCTTGAATATTTTATAGTATCCATTCAAGTTGTCTATGACCATATAAGTTTCCAAGTAGTCCATATCCACGGACGAGGCTATTTCAATAGATTAGATTACCTTACAGGGGTGTACTTCTTCACACACGCTCCCACCACTTATCACCATATGCACGTCATGCATTTCGGCAACCTTCAAGCGGAAGCACTGGCGCGGGTGTCGGCCACGACCTAACTAACCACACAAGACTGTAGTCCAGGTTTATCGCCTATTTGAGACTGAACCCGCAAGGAAGTCCGGCCGAAGTTTCCTCTACGGTCCCAAACGATGTGTACTAGGTTCCCAAGCCCACCACGACGAATGGTACTACGCTTGGTACACCGGCCATGATGCCTAGTCTGTCTCAAGCCCACCTATACGGGGTGCCACTCGGTAGACTACTAGCATGTCCTACAAACACCAGAAACTAGTTGCAACTCCTAGACAGAGATCTAGGTGATTAATAAGTCGAGAGAGTCAATTAAGGATCCCATTGTGCGATAGTAGCTAGTCTTGAATAACATACACGTGACTCAGTTCTTAAGGACGGTCCCAATGAGACAACCCGCCATGTACTCCTACACAGCCTCTCATCGGTACCTTTACCAAATCAGGTTCACACCTTTACTCTCACACTCTGGGGCATGAACACAACCATTCCGATTCATCGTCCAGATGGATCAGACCGGATGCAACTCTAAGCATAGCAGGCACAATAAGAAAGCATGGATGAGTAGCACATCAAGGCTCAAGCAGTTGCTACTCATGCTAAGTGGTTTCAACTATTTTCTATGGCAAAATCAGGTCATGCAGACGAATGGGTTCAACTACCGAGGATAAATAACAGTTGAATCATTGTTGTCCTAATGCGGTAAAGGAGAGGAGGAGCGAGAGAGTAGGATTGTATCGGAATGTTCAAGGGGGGGGGGTGGGTTGCTTGCCTGACAGTTCTGAAGATAGCAATGAGTCTTCATCAATGTCAATGATCACATCGTCGGAACCATCGTCTACCGAGGGGAACAACACCGGCAAACAAGAAAGAACAATATTTACTTCATAGAAATGCAACACTATGATGCATGATTATGACATGAATATGAAATGTGGCATGGGCTAATGTAGCTACCAATTCTTAAGGTGTTTTTCAAATACCCTTTTAATTGATTTGACCTGATGCTTATGTATAACTTGTTATATCATGCATGAAAATAGCACCATTGAATTCCTTGGATTTTTCTGATCATTTTTCATATATAAATTATTTTCATCCGAGTTATATTTTATTTTGTATGAATTTTTGAAGTTTTAATTATTTTCTAGAATATGTTTATAATAGAAAATCATTTGATTGCGTCAGCCTGAGCTCATGCTTGCGTCAGCAGGTCAACAGGGCCAAGTCAGGTCAAATCTGACGTGCGGGGTCCACACGTCAGTGACATAGGGATTAACTAGAGACTGTGGGGTTAAATAATTTGTGATTAGGCTTAACCTAATCACGTGAGAACCGGACCCACCGGTCAGTGACACTGGCCGGCGAGGTCACCTTCGGTAACAACAGAGCACGGCGGTGACGGCTGATGACCCACAAGTATAGGGGATCTATCGTAGTCCTTTCGATAAGTAAGAGTGTCGAACCCAACGAGGAGCAGAAGGATCTGACAAGTGGTTTTTAGCAAGATATTCTGTGCAAGCACTGAAATTATCGGTAACAGATTGTTGTGTGATAAGATGATTCGTAGCAAGTAGCAAGTAACCAAAGTAACAACGATGCAGAAAAGTGGCCCAATCCCTTTTGTAGCAAGGGACAAGCATGGACAAACTCTTATAAGAGGTAAAGCGCTCCCGAGGACACATGGGAAATTCTGTCAAGCTAGTTTTCATCATGTTCATTTGATTCACGTTTGCTACTTTGATAGTTTGATATGTGGGTGGACCAGTGCTTGGTTGCTGCCCTTACTTGGACAAACCTCCCACTTATGATTAACCCCTCTCGCAAGCATCCGCAACTACGAAAGAAGAATTAAGACAAAGTTTAACCATAGAATTAAACTAGTGGATCCAAATCAGCCCCTTACGAAGCAACACATAAACTAGGGTTTAAGCTTATGTCACTCTAGCAACCCATCATCTACTTACTACTTCCCAATGCCTTCCCCTAGGCCCAAATAATGGTGAAGTGTTATGTAGTCGACGTTCACATAACACCATTAGAGGAGAGACAACATACATCACATCACAATATCGAACGAATACCAAATTCACATGACTTATCCCATGTCCTCAGGAACAAAAGCGACTACTCACAAAGCATAATAATATTCATGACCAGAGAGGTATTGAATAGCGTCAAGGGTCTGAACATATAATATTCCACCGAGGAATCCAACTAGCATCAACTACAAAGAGTAATTAACACTATTAGCAACCTTACACGTACCAATCGGAGTCGCGAGACGAAGATTGGTTACAATAGATGAACTAGGGTTTGGAGATGAGATGGTGCTGATGAAGATGTTGATGGTGACGAGTCCCCTCCTATGAGAGGAGTGTTGGTGATGACGATGGCGACGATTTCACACTCCGGGAGGGAAGTTTCCCCGACAGGACGACCCTGCCGGAGCTCTAGATTGGTTCTGCTCAAGTTCCACCGCGTGGCGGCGGCGATTCCTTCTGAAAGCCTCCTCTTGATTTTTTCTGGAACGAAACCCTCCTTATAGCAAAAGAGGGGGGCCAGAGGGCCAACAGGGAGCCCACAAGCCCCCTAGGCGCGTCCAAGGGGGTAGGCCGCGCCTAGCAAGCTCGTGGCCTCCTGCTGGCTCCCCTCTGGTACTTCTTCGGCCCAATATTTTTTATAAATTCCAAAATAAATCCTCGTTGATTTTCACGGCTTTTGGAGTCGCGCATAATAGGTATCTCAAACTTGCTCCTTTTTCAGGCCAGAATTCCAGCTGACGGCATTCTCCCTCTTCATGTAAACCTTGCAAAATAAGAGAGAAAAGGCATAAGTATTGTACCGTGAAGTGTAATAACAACCCATAAAGTGATAAATATTAACATAAAAGCATGATGCAAAATGGACGCATCAACTCCCCCAAGCTTAGACCTCGCTTGTCCTCAAGCGAAAGTCGAGATAAATAAATATGCCCACATGTTTAGAGAGAGAGGTGTCGACAAAACAAGATATGGACATGCAGGCTTCATGATCATAATCAGAACAGCAATATCATCATATAATCTCTCATGCTAAAGTGACAATTCCTTCACAAGGTAAAGTAAGGATCAAGAAGCTTAATGAGAATTAACAACCGACAACCTTCAGTCATTGAAGCAATTGCAATTTATTATAACATCGGAAAGAGTCAAGTAAGAGCTTGTAAAGCAAATCCACATACTCAATCATCCTTTCGTCTTCTACAATTGCTACAACTCAGGTGGTACTCATGAGATCAAAGTTTCAGTCGGACACAGAGAAAGATAGGGCCTTATAGTTTCGCCTCCCAACTATTTACCTCAAGGGTAATGTCAACAATAATAATTCATGAATACTTACTTCCAAGTTGACATAAGAATATAGATCTTTCCCTAGCATATGACGTTAGCCAAGAAAAAGGCGAAATAAGGAATTGGTGTAGATCACCATGACTCTTTCAAGGGCAAAAAGTAAAGGTACAAGATAGGCCCTTCGTAGAGGGAAGCAGAGGTTGTCATGCGCTTTTGAGGTTTGGATGTGCGACCTCTTAGTGTGAAGGAACGTCACTTTATATTGCCTCTTATGATAAAGAACTTTATTATGCAGTCTGTTGCTTTTATGTCTTCCTCATCACAGGTTCGTACAAAGCTTATTTTCCACACACTAATAGATCATACATAATTAGGGGGCAATTTTTATTGCTTGCACCAATGACAACTTACTTGAGGGACCTTCTTCAATCCATAGGTAGGTATGGTGGACTCTCATGGCAAAACTGGGTTGAAAGTTTATGGATGCACAAGTAGTATCTCTACTTAGTGCGGATGTTTTGGCTGATATGAGGTGGAAGAAATCGTCACATGCTAAGGTATCTCTAGTCATATAACATTGGTCGGAACCAAGCAAACATAATTCATTATGTTGTCTTCCTTGTCCAACATCTACTTCTAAGCATGTAATAGTTTAATGAGTGTTCACAATCATAGATGGTGTCAAAGATGATATATTTATATGTGAACCTCTCCTTTATCACTTCCTATTAATTGCAACAATGACCAAGGTCTACGTTTGTCTACCCTCAACAAGTTTCAATCAACATTCTTTTTATATGTGAAGCCATCACTTTGCATAAGATCATTACACGATCTTTCATGCTTTTGTTCTTTTATCTTTCTATTCTTTCAGATCATGGCATGAAACAAGGCCCTTAACTAAGACACTCTTTATTATATGGCTCACGAGCTCGAATACATCGGGGGTGACACAAAGAAAAACTCAAGCCTAAAACACCAAGAACTTTATTCTACTAGAGAAAGATAAAACCAAAAAGGATCGTACTAAGCAAAGGTAAAGGCAAAAGATGTGATGGTGATACGATACCGGGGCAACTCCCCCAAGGTTGGCACAAGCCAAGGGGGTTGCTCATACCCGTGCTTAGTTGTCTTCCTTCGATGGTGATGGTGGTGGAGTTGTTGCAACATGGGTTTGATCCTCCGTCTTCCAAGGCATAGGTGCTCCATCATGGAAAGATGACCGAGTCTCCGGAATCCTCAAATCTGCAGCCAACCGTATTGATTTAAATCTATACTCATACTCACAGTTTTGGTTCTGCAGGTCATAGATTTGGGCTTGGAGGTGATCAATTCTGTCATAGAGCCTGGAGAGGTGCTTCCCGATGTCATTGGCATTGATCTTGTGCTTGTTGGTGAACTCCGTGATCATCATGTGGTTGGCGTTGAGTCCATGCTCCACCATCCCTTGGCACTTGAAGACTTGTTGCTTCATTGCTTCGAGCCTCGCCTCCATGCTTACGGTCTTCTTGGGCCCCTCAACATCATGGATGTGCAGCATCCCCTCATGCATCTCGATAGATTGAGGGTGTTGCAACACTCCCGCGAGGTAGGGATTGATGACCTTCTCGAAGATCCTGTCCTTCGGAGCTTTTGGGGACGCCATAGCAATCTAGATCTCTAACACAAACAGGCTCGAAACGAAAATAAAGGAAATTTGCGTGATACGAGGGTCAGACCTTTCGGGAGAATATATAATGATTTTTTCCCGACCAAAAGGAGTACTCCGCAAGAAAATGGAGTCCGGGAGGCACACGAGGTGGTCACAAGCCCCCCAGGCGCGGCCAGGGGGGTGGCCCGCGCCTGGCAGGCTTGTCGCCTCCTCGTGCGCTTTCCGGACTGCTTTAATTTTTTCTATTTTTCTAAAAAATCCAAAACGGAGAAAAATTCCTACTGGAAAAGTTTTGGAGTCGGTTTACATACCAAATCACATACCTCTTCGTTTTCGGAGTCTGAAACAGGCTGATAAATATCCCTTATGTACTCCTCCGGAGTTATGGTATTGATAATATTGCTTTTAACATTTATGGGAGTACCTGAGATATAATGCTTGATTCTCTGCCCATTTACCAATCTCGGAAAATTACCTTCCATGTTGTTGATCTTGATGGCGCCGGAATGATATACTTCCTCAACAATGTAAGGACCTTCCCATTTAGAGAGAAGCTTGTCTGCAAAAAATCTTAAACGATATTTATATAGCAAGACATAATCACCTACATTGAACTCACGTTTCTGTATCCTTTTATCATGCCACCTCTTAACCTTTTCTTTGAACAACTTGTCATTTTCATATGCCTGAGCTCTCCATTCATCAAGCGAGCTAATATCAAATAACCTCTTCTCACCAGCAAGTTTGAAATCAAAGTTGAGCTCTTTGATTGCCCAATAAGCCTTATGCTCTAGCTCAAGAGGTAAATGACATGCTTTGGTGTAAACCATTTTGTATGGAGACATGCCCATGGGATTCTTATAAGCAGTTCTATAAGCCCATAGTGCATCATCGAGCTTCTTAGACCGATTCTTTCTAGACCTATTGACAGTCTTTTGCAGAATTAGTTTAATCTCTCTATTGCTTAGCTCTACTTGACCACTAGACTGAGGGTGATAGGGAGATGCTATTCTATGGTTGACATCATACCTAGCAAGCGTTTTACGAAAAGCACCATGAATGAAATGTGAACCACCATCGGTCATTAGATATCTAGGGACTCCAAATCTAGGGAAAATAACTTCTTTAAGCATCCCGATAGAGGTGTTGTGATCGACACTACTAGTTGGGATAGCTTCTACCCACTCAGTAACGTAATGAACACCAACTAGGATATGAGTATACCCGTTGGATTTTGGAAAAGGTCCCATATAATCAAAGCCCCAAACATCAAATGGTTCAATGACAAGTGAATAGTTCATAGGCATTTCCTGACGTTTACTGATATTACCTATTCTTTGACATTCATCACAAGACAAGACAAACTTATGGGCATCCTTGAAGAGAGTGGGCCAATAGAAACCTGTTTGCAATACCTTGTGTGCAGTTCTATCTCCCGCATGGTGTCCTCCGTAGGCCTCGGAGTGACACTTCTGTAGGATCTGTCCCTATTCATGTTCAGGTACACAACGTCTAATAACACCATCTACTCCTTCCTTATAAAGGTAAGGATCATCCCGGAAGTAATGTCTCAAATCAAAGAAGAATTTCTCCTTTTGCTGGTATGTGAAACTAGGTGGTATATATTTGGCAACGATATAGTTTGCATAATCAGCGTACCACAGTGTACTACGTGAAGTATTGATGACATTCAATTGCTCATCAGGAAAGCTATCATCAATAGGTTATGGGTCATCAAGAACATTCTCCAACCTAGACAAGTTATCTGCTACTGGGTTCTCAGCACCCTTCCTATCGACAACATGCAAATCAAATTCTTGTAGCAAGAGAACTCATCTGATAAGTCTAGGTTTAGCGTCCTTCTTTTCCGTGAGGAACTTAATAGCAGCGTGATCAGTGTGAATAGTGACTTTGGAATCAACTATGTAAGATCTGAACTTTTCGCATGCAAACACGAGTGCTAAAAATTCCTTTTCAGTAGTAGCATAGTTTCCTTGGGCACTGTCTAGAGTTTTACTAGCATAACGAATAACATTCAACTTCTTATCAACTCTTTGTCCTAGGACAACACCAACAACATAATCACTAGAATCACACATGAGTTCAAAAGGTAAGTTCCAATCAGGTGGTTGAACAATAGGTGCTGTTATCAAGGTCTTCTTAAGTATTTCGAAGGCTTCCTCACAATCATCGTCAAAAACAAAAGGAATATCCTTTTGCGAGAGATTGGTAAGAGGCCTAGAAATCTTAGAGAAGTCTTTAATGAACCTTCTATAGAAACCAACATGACCAAGGAAACTTCTTATACCTTTGATATTTGTGGGGCATGGCATTTTCTCGATTGCATCAACCTTAGCCTTATCGACTTCAATACCTCTTTTAGAACTTTTATGTCCTAAGACGATACCTGCATTAACCACAAAGTGGCACTTCTCCCAATTCAAGACAAGATTGGTATCTTTACATCTCTACAAGACTCGATCAAGGTTGCTGAGGCAATCATCAAAAGAAGACTCGTAAACGGAGAAGTCATCCATGAAAACCTCAACAATCTTTTCACAAAAGTCAGAGAATATAGCCATCATACATCTTTGAAAGGTGGCAGGTGCATTACATAAGCCAAAAGGCATACGTCTATAAGCAAAGGTACCGAAAGGGTAGGTGAAAGTGGTTTTCTCCTGATCAGATTGTGCAACTGGTATTTGGGAGAAACCAGAATAAGCAACTAGAAAGCAGAAGTGTGTGTGTTTAGACAGCCTTTCTAGCATTTGGTCGATAAAAGGCAAAGGGTAATGATCTTTACTAGTGGCTTCATTCAATTTCCTAAAATCGATCACCATCCTATAGCCAGTAATAATCCTCTTTGGGATCAATTCATCCTTATCATTAGGGACAACGGTAAGACCTCCCTTCTTAGGGACGCAATGCACCGGACTCACCCAATCACTATGAGCAACATGATAGATAATAGCTGCTTCTAGGAGCTTTAGTATTCTTTTCTTACTACCTCTTTCATCTTAGGCTTTAATCTCCGTTGATGATCAGCAACTGGTTTGGAATCAGGATCAGTTTTAATCTTGTGCTCGCATAGAGTGGGACTAATGCCCTTAAGATCATCAAGAGTATATCCAATAGCAGAACGATGCTTCCTCAGAGTTTTTAGTAACTTCGTTTCTTCATGCTCTGAGAGGCTAGCACTATAACAGGGTATATCTCTTTTTCATTGAGATAAGCATACTTAAGAGTATCATGCAACTATTTGAGCTTGAACACAGGATCACCCTTTGGTGGGGGTGGTTCTCCAAGCAGTTCAAGAGGCAAATTATTCTTGAGGATAGGATATTGTTCAAAGATAACTCTATCTATCTCATCCCTTTCATCCATATGCATATCATTTTCATGCTCAAGCAAGTATTGCTCTAAAGGATCAGTAGGGGGCACGTCAATAGAAGCTAGGGCAATAATTTCATCCTTACTAGGCAACTCTTTTTCATGAGGTTGTCTATGGAACTTGGAGAAATTGAACTCATCTGACACACCTTCAAAGCCAACAGTGATAGTTTGCTTACGTCTCAAACGTATCTATAATTTTTGATGGTTTCATGCTGTTATCTTGTTATCTTTGGATGTTTTATGTACCGTTTATATCTTTTTTGGGACTTACTTATTAATTGAGTGCCAAGTGCCAGTTCCTGTTTTTTCTGTGTTTTTGGCTCTTTTCACTGATTTTGGAACGGAGTACAAACGAGATAAAATCCCCGAAATAAATTCTTCCCGAATGAAAGAAGATCACGGGGCTTGTGGGCCAAGCCAGGAGAGCTACAAGGAGCCCACAAGCCCTATAGCCGCCACCAGGGGGGCAGCGGCTAGCAGGCTTGTGGCCTCCCTGGCACCCCCCTAACCTAGCTCCTTCGCCTATATATTCCCTAAAATACAGGAAAAAATCAAGGAATCCACGAAAACAATTTTCCGCCGCCGCAAGCTTCCGTTTCCGCGAGATCACATCTAGAGACCCTTCCCGGTGCCCTGCTGGAGGGGACTTTGGAGTTGGAGGGCTTCTACATCAACATCATCGCCCCTCCAATGACTCGTGAGTAGTTCAGTTCAAACCTACGGGTCCGTAGTTAGTATCTAGATGGCTTCTTCTCTCTCTTGGATCTTCAATACAAAGTTCTTCATGACCTTCATGGAGATCTATCCGATGTAATCCTCTTTGGCGATGTGTTTGTCGAGATCCGATGAATTGTGGATTTGTGATCAGATTATCTATGATATATATTTGAGTCTTTGCTGATTTCTTATATGCATGATTTGATATCCTTGTAAGTCTCTCCGAGTCTTGGGTTTTGTTTGGCCAACTAGATCTATGATTCTTGCAATGGGAGAAGTGCTTGGTTTTGGATTCTTACCGTGTGGTGACCTTTCCCAGTGACAGTAGGGGCAGCAAGGCACACATCGTGTAGTTGCCATCAAGGGTAACAAGGTGGGCTTTGTCGTAGATATGAGATTGTCCATCTACATCTTGTCATCTTGCTTAAGGCGTTACTCTGTTCTTTTGGACTTAATACACTAGATGCATGCTGGATAGCGGTCGACGTGTGGAGTAATAGTAGTAGATGCAGAAAGTATCGGTCTACTTGTTTTGGATTTGATGCCTATAGATATAATCATTGCCATAGATGACGTCACGTATTTGCGTGATTCTATCAATTGCTCGAGAGTAATTTGTTCACCCACCGTCTACTTGCTTTCATGAGAGAAGCTATTCACACCTATCGTTTCCACTTTTGCTTTTACTTTGCTTTCTTACTTTGTTGCTTTCAGTTCTCACTTGGCGAGCAATCTATAAGGGATTGACAACCCCTTCATAGCGTTGGGAGCAAGCTTTTTGTGTTTGTGCAGGCACTTGAGATACTCCTTCACTGGATCAATACCTTGGTTCTCAAAGTGATGGAAATACTTACCACCGCTGCGCTACATCACCCTTTCCCTTTCGAGGGAACACCAACGCAAGGCTCCAAGGCCACGGGGGAAATCCTTTGCATATTGCCTAGGAAGCCCCTTAAGGCGTATCCGTAGCAGAAGGATTCCTGGTGCCGTTGTTGAGGAGTAGCAAGACAAGAATAGTCTCCCGTCAACATGTTTCTGGCGCCGTTGGAAGGTCTTTTGTTGCAGTAGCAGAAGTATTTCTGGCGCCGTTGCCGGGGAAGGAGAGATCTATCCAAGTATGTCTCACAAACTCATCTCTTGCATTTACCTTTTTGCCAGTTGCCTCTCGTTTTCCTCTCCCCCACTTCACATTTGCCATTTTCATTTGCCTTTCTCCTTTGCCTTTTTCTTTTGCCTTTTGCCTTTTACCGTTTTCTTTTCTCTCTTCCTGCTCGTTTGTGTGTGAGATAGTCCATCAATGGCTAGACCCACCACTCGAAACGATACCCCTGAGAATGAAGTTCTCAATTTCGCGCAGAATGAGGAAGAAAATTTAAAGGACGCTTGGTACAGGATTTGCAATGCTCAAAGTAGATCTACTCGTAAGCAATCCACTACCGTTCTTCTTCGCAGTTTTTATGTTGGAATTTCTCCTCGGAATAGGTATATCCTTGATAGCATTGTAGGCGGGAATTTTTTGGGGAGCCATACTATTGACTCCTATGGAGATATCATGAATTTGGTAGGCTCACCCCCGCTCATGGTTAATGGAACTACCTTAACCTTGGAACACGTGATGCAAAGGCTTGACGCTATTGAAAACAAAATTGCCACAGTTGAACTTATTGAGGGTTTGGATAGAAAGATCCACAATCAAATTACTCAGTACAGATCCAAAGTGGGAATTTTCTTGAAAATTTTAAGGGAGAAGGAACTTATAGTTAATGATTCTTCTAGAATTGGCAAACTAGAAGATGTCATAACCAACTTGGGTTCCGCTTTTGCCGCTGTGCAAAATACTCGAAATCTCACTCTCAAAAAGACCGTCAAGTCTGTTTTTGTTCCTAAAGCTAGTGGTGAGTCATCCAATAAAGATGAAGATCTTAAGATGATAAATGATCACACTACTTATGGTTTGAGCACCAAAGATGACTGTACGTGATTCCATCACCTTTTGCCTAGCTAAGGGCGTTAAAGAAAAGCGCTTGTTGGGAGGCAACCCAACGAATCTATCCTTTTTCTTTCTGTTTTGTGTTTTCCACACTTTCATAATTCTGTTATGATTGTACTTTTTGTGTTTCTTTTTGCGTTTGTGCCAAGCAAAACCGTTATGATTAGTCTTGGGGATGATCGTTTGGTCATGTTGGAAAAGACAAAAACTTTCTGCTAACGAAAAGAATTTTCATTTTTTTATGTAAGAGCTTTTAAGTTGATTCTTTTTGCTGCTGATTGCTACACGAATTCTTCAGACTATCGCAATGTTTCAGAATTTTTGAAGTACCAGAAGTATACGAAGTATACAGATTGCTACAGACTGGTGTGCTGTTAACAGATTCTGTTTTTGTTGTGTTGGTTGCTTATTTTGATGAAACTATGGATAGTATCGGGGGGTATTAGCCATGGAAGATTGAAAATACAGTAACCCAACATCAAGATAAGTATAATTTAAGTTTGCTACAGTAACTAAGGAAGTGGTGGTTTGCTTTCTTACACTAATGTTATCACGAGTTTCTCTTTAAGTTTCGTGTTGTGAAGTTTTCAAGTTTTGGGTAAAGTTCTTATGGACGGAAAGATAAAGAGTGGCAAGAGATCAAGCTTGGGGATGCCCAAGGCACCCCAAGAGATTCGAGGATGCCGTAAAAGCCTAAGCTTGGGGATGCCCCGGGAAGGCATCCCCTCTCTCGTTTTCAATCCATCGGTAACGTTACTTGGGGCTATATTTTTATTGACCACATGTTATGTGTTTTTTCTTGGAGCGTCTTGTATCGTAGGAGTCTTTTATTTTTTTTGTGTCACAATCATCCTTGCTGCACACCTAGAGAGAGAGACATGCACTCACCATGATTTTGTCGAGCATCACTTATATCCTTTGGTAGACAATTCAGCTCACATGTGCTTCACTTATTTCTTTTGAGCTTGATACTTTTGCTCTATGTGCGTCACTTATATCTTTTAGAGCACAGT
This sequence comes from Hordeum vulgare subsp. vulgare, assembly GCF_904849725.1. Taxonomy (NCBI): domain Eukaryota; kingdom Viridiplantae; phylum Streptophyta; class Magnoliopsida; order Poales; family Poaceae; genus Hordeum; species Hordeum vulgare. The sequence continues at coordinate 485,137,262 of NC_058519.1, forward strand.
GGTGCGTGGCTTGGTAGTTGATCTATGATTTGAAAGTAGTCTCAAAAGGGGTAGTTATCCAAAGGGATACGAAAACTTCCACCTTCATGTGCATTGAATAGTTAGAGAAGTTTGATTCATCTCAATTAGTTTTGAGTTGTGGTTATGGTAATATTGAAGTTATGCTAGTAAGGTGTTGTGGATCTAGAAATACTTGTGTTGAAGTTAGTGATTCCCGTAGCATGCACGTATGGTGAACCACTATGTGATGAAATCTGAGCATGATTAGTCTATTGATTGTCATCCTTTGCGTGGCGGTCGGGATCGCGTGATGGTTTATACCTACCAACCCTTCCCCTAGGAGTATGCGTTGAATGCTTTTTTCGATTACTAATAAAACTTTTGCAACAAGTATATGAGTTCTTCATGACTAATGTTGAGTCCATGGTTTAGATGCACTTTCACCTTCCACCATCACTATCTTCTTAGTGCCGTGCAACTTTCACCGGTGCATAAAACCCACCATTAGCCTCCCTCAAAACAGCCACCATACCTACCTACTATGGCTTTTTCAAAGTCATTCCGAGATATATTGCCATGCAACTACCACCATGACATGTGCCACCACTTCTACATTGCCATTGCATGATCGTAAGATAGCTAGCATGATGTTTCCATTAATGTCTATGCCATGCTAGATCATTGTCACGGTACACTATCGGAGGCATTCCATAGAGTCATCGTTGCTCTAAGTTTTGAGTTGAAAGTGTGATGATCATCATTGATGGAGCATTGTCCCATGTGAGGAAATAAAAGAGGCCAAAGATGCCCACCAAAAAAAAGATGCCAAAGAGCCCACACAAAAATGATGAGACAAAAAGAGAGAAGGGACAATGCTACCACCTTTCCACACTTGTGCATATTAAGCACCATGATCTTCATGATTGAGAGTCTCTCATTTTGTCACCACCATATAGCTACTGGGCAATTTTCATTATATAACTTGGCTTGTACATTCCAATGATAGGCTTCCTCAAAATTGCCTTAGGTCTTCATGAGCAAGCAAGTTGGATGCACACCCACTAGTTTTCTTTAAGAGCTTTCACATACTCTTAGCTCTACTGCATCATTTGTATGGCAATCCCTACTCATTCACATTGATATCTATTGATGAGCATCTCCACAGCTCATTGATATGCCTAGTTAATTTGATCATCTTCTCCTTGTTTTTCTTGCAACCTCCACCACACTCCACACAACTTATAGTGCTAAAACCATGGCTCACGCTCATGTACTGCGTGAGAGTTGAAAAAGTTTGAGAAAGTAAAGGTGTGAAAACAATTACTTGACTAATACCGGGGTTGTGGATGATTTAAATTCGTTGTGCAATGATGATAGAGCATAGCCAGACTATATGCTTTTGTAGGGATAACTTTCTTTTGGCCTTGTTATTTTGAAAGTTCATGATTACCTTGCTAGTTTCCTTGAATTATTATTGCTTCCACGTCAATAGCAAACTATTGTTTTGAATCTAATGGATCTGAACATTCACGTCACATACGAGGAGTTACAAAGGACATCTATGCTAGGTAGCATGAAAGCATCAAAAATTCATTCTTTATCACTTCCCTACTCGAGGACGAGCAGGAGTTAAGCTTGGGATGCTGGATACGTCTCAAGCGTATCTATAATTTTTTATGGTTTCATGCTGTTATCTTGTCATCTTTGGATGTTTTATGTACCTTTTATATCTTTTTTGGGACTAACTTATTAATTCAGTGCCAAGTGCCAGTTCCTGTTTTTGCTGTGTTTTTGGCTCTTTTCAGATCTGATTTTGGAACGGAGTCCAAACGGAATAAAATCCCCGAAATAATTTTTTCCCGAACGGAAGAAGATCAGGGAGCTTGTGGGCCAAGCCAGGAGAGCTACAGGGAGCCCACAAGCCCTGTAGCCACCACCAGAGGGGCGGTGGCTAGCAGGCTTGTGGCCTCCCTGGCGCCCCCTGACCTAGCTCCTTCGCCTATATATTCCCTAAAATACAGACAAAATCAGGGAATCCACGAAAATACTTTTCCACCGCCGCAAGCTTCCGTTTCCGCGAGATCTCATCTAGAGACCCTTCCCAGTGCCCTGCCGGAGGGGACTTTGGAGTTGGAGGGCTTCTACATCAACAACATCGCCCCTCCAATGACTCCTGAGTAATTCACTTCAGACCTACGGGTTCGTAGTTATAGCTAGATGGCTTCTTCTCTCTCTTGGATCTTCAATGCAAAGTTCTCCATGATCTTCATGGAGATCTATCCGATGTAATCCTCTTTGGCGGTGTGTTTGTAGAGATCCGATGAATTGTGGATTTGTGATCAGATTATCTATGATATATATTTGAGTCTCTGCTGATTTCTTATATGCATGATTTGATATCCTTGTAAGTCTCTCCGAGTCTTGGGGTTTGTTTGGCCAACTAGATCTATGATTCTTGCAATGGGAGAAGTGCTTGGTTTTGGGTTCTTACCGTGTGGTGACCTTTCCCAGTGACAGTAGGGGCAGCAAGGCACACATAATGTAGTTGCCATCAAGGGTAACAAGGTGGGCTTTGTCGTAGATGAGATTGTCCATCTGCATCATGTCATCTTGCTTAAGGCGTTACTCTGTTCTTTTGGACTTAATACACTAGATGCATGCTGGATAGCGGTCGACGTGTGGAGTAATAGTAGTAGATGCAGAAAGTATCGGTCTACTTTTTTTGGACGTGATGCCTATAGATATAATCATTGCCATAGATGACGTCACGACTTTGCGCAGTTCTATCAATTGCTCGACAGTAATTTGTTCACCCACCGTCTACTTGCTTTCATGAGAGAAGCCACTAGTAAACACTACGGCCCCCGGGTCTATTCACACCTATCGTTTCCACTTTTGCTTTTACTTTGCTTTGTTACTTTGTTGCTTTCATTTCTCACTTGGCGAACAATCTATAAGGGATTGACAACCCCTTCATAGCGTTGGGATACCTTGGTTCTCAAACTGAGGGAAATACTTACCACCGCTGCGCTACATCACCCTTTCCGCTTTGAGGGAACACCAACGCAAGGCTCCAAGGCCACGGGGGAAATCCTTTGCATATTTTCCTAGGAAGTCCCTTAAGGCATAGCCGTAGCAGAAGGATTCCTGGTGCCGTTGCTGAGGAGTAGCAAGACAAGAACAGTCTCCCGTCAGCACATTTCTCGCGACGTTGGAAGGTCTTTTATTGCAGTAGTACTTCTCACAGTCAATATGAGCATTGACAGTATTGAGGAAAGGTGTGCCAAATATGATGGGACAAAATCTATCTTGTTTGGTAGCAAGAACGAGAAAATCAGCAGGATACTTCGTTTTACCACACAAGACTTCAATATCTGTGACAATTCCCAAAGGGCAGATAGTATCTCTATTGACAAGATGGATAGTGACATCAATAGGTTCCATCTCAACAGGTGCAATCTCGTCTTTAATTTCATCATATAAAGATTGAGGTATTGCACTAACACTAGCACCCACGTCACATAAACCATGATAACAATGATCTCCTATCTTAACAGAAACAACAGGCGTGCCAACAATAGGCCTATGTTTTTCTCTAGCATGTGGTTTAGCAATTTTAGCAACATCTTCACAGAAGTGAATATCATGGCCATCAACATTGCCGTACAGGAGATCTTTGATAATAGCAACGCTAGGTTGAACTCCAATTTTCTCAGGGGGTGTAGGTGTTCTAATGTAGCCCCTACGTATCACAGTTGAAACTTTAGAATGATCCTTTATCCTAACAGGGAAAGGTGGTTTCTCAATGTAAGCACTGGGAACAATAGGATCATTATAGGCAATGACTTTCTCTTCAACTGGACTGGGTTTAACTACATTGACTTCTAAGGGAGGATGATATTTAAACCACTTCTCTTTAGGGAGATCAATATGAGCAGTGAATGATTCACACAATGAAGCTACTATCTCATAGTCAAGTCCATATTTAGCGCTAAAATCACAAAAAGTATTTGTTTCGACAAAGGATTTAACACAATCAAACTTGAGATTCATACCTGACTCATTATATTCATTAAACTCCCAATCTTTAGAGTTGCGTTTAATTCTTTCCAATAAATTCCATCTGAAGTCAAAATCTCTCTTCATAAAAGAACCGGTACAAGAAGTGTCAAGCATGTGCGATCATAATGAGAAAGCCGAGCATAGAAGTTCTGAATGATGATTTCTCTCGAGAGGTCATGGTTGGGGCATGAATATAACATTGATTTAAGCCTCCCCCAAGCTTGAGCGATGCTTTCTCTGTCACGAGGCCAAAAATTATAAATATAATTCCGATCACGATGTACTAGATGCATAGGATAAAACTTTTGATGAAATTCCAATTTCAACCAGTTGTAGTTCCATGATCCAGGATCATCACATAGCCTATACCATGTCAATGCTTCATCTCTCAAAGATAAGGGAAATACCTTCTTCTTGACCTCATCCTCGGGCAAACCTGCAAGCTTAAATAAACCACAAACTTCATCTACATAGATTAGATGCAAGTCGGGATGTGATGTTCCATCTCCTGTAAAAGGATTAGCCAGCAGTTTCTCAAGCATACCCGAAGGAAATTCATAGAAAATATTTTCAGTAGGTGCAGCAGGTTGAGGAGAAACTCCTTGTGCTTCCGTTCTAGGTGAAGATACCCCGAACAAGCTCCTCAAAGGATTAGTTTCCATAGTGACAAGTGACAATAAATTTCAGCACACTATATAAATGTTTCTTTACCAAATTCCACTTACCAAAGGCGCTTCACTCCCCGGCAACGGCGCCAGAAAATAGTCTTGATGACCCACAAGTATAGGGGATCTATTGTAGTCCTTTTGATAAGTAAGAGTGTCGAACCCAACGAGGAGAAGAAGGATCCGACAAGTGGTTTTCAGCGAGGTATTCTCTGCAAGCACTCAAATTATCGATAACATATAGTTGTGTGATAAGATGATTCGTAGCAAGTAGCAAGTAACCAAAGTAACAACGGTGCAGAAAAGTGGCCAAATCCCTTTTGTAGCAAGGGACAAGCCTGGACAAAATCTTATAGGAGGTAAAGCACTCCCGAGGACACATGGGAAATTATGTCAAGCTAGTTTTCATCATGTTCATATGATTCGCGTTCGCTACTTTGATAGTTTGATATGTGGGTGGACCGGTGCTTGGGTGCTGCCCTTACTTGAACAAACCTCCCACTTATGATTAACCCCTCTCGCAAGCATCCGCAACTACGAAAGAAGAATTAAGACAAAGTCTAACCATAGCATTAAACTAGTGGATCCAAATCATCCCCTTACGAAGCAACACATAAACTAGGCTTTAAGCTTCTGTCACTCTAGCAACCCATCGTCTACTTACTACTTCCCAATGCCTTCCCCGAGGCCCAAATAATGGTGAAGTGTTATGTAGTTGACGTTCACATAACACCGCTAGAGGAGAGACAACATACAACACATCAAAATATCGAACGAATACCAAATTCACATGACTACTTATAGCATGACTTATCCCATGTCCTCAGGAATAAAAATGACTACTCACAAAGCATAATAAGATTCATGACCAGAGAGGTATTGAATAGCATCAAGGGTCTGAACATATAATCTTCCACCGTGTAATCCAACTAGCCTCAACTACAAAGAGTAATTAACACTACTAGCAACCTTACAGGTACCAATCGGAGTCGCGAGACGGAGATTGGTTACAAGAGATGAACTAGGGTTTGGAGATGAGATGGTGCTTATGAAGATGTTGATGGTGACGAGACCCCTCCGATGAGAGGAGTGTTGGTGATGACGATGGCGACGATTTCCCCCTCCGGGAGGGAAGTTTCCCCGACAGGACGACCCTGCCGGAGCTCTAGATTGGTTCTGCTCAAGTTCCGCCTCGTGGCGGCGGCGATTCCTCCCGAAATCCTCCTCTTGATTTTTATGGAACGAAACCCTCATTATTGAAAAATAGGGGGGCAGAGGGACAACAGGGAGCCCACAAGCCCCCTAGGCGCGGCCAGGGGGTAGGCCACGCCTAGCAGGCTTGTGGCCTGCTGCTGGCTCCCCTCTGGTACTTCTTCGGCCCAGTATTTTTTATAAATTCCAAAATAAATCCTAGTTCATTTTCACGGCTTTTGGAGTTGCGCAGAATAGGTATCTCAAACTTGCTCCTTTTTCAGGCCAGAATTCTAGCTGCCGGCATTCTCCCTCTCCATGTAAACCTTGCAAAATGAGAGAGAAAAGGCATAAGTATTGTACCATGAAGCGTAATAACAGCCCATAAAGCGATAAATATCAACATAAAAGCATGATGCAAAATGGACGTATCAGCGGCGGATTTCCTCCTCTGGCAACCAAATTGCCGGCGGAGGGCACCTACGTGATTCTGGGGCTTAACCGAGTCCATTTGGAGTGGTGGCTGGAGCAAGGGAGCACTGGAATGATGTCGACGACGAGTTAAGCGGAGGCCGGAGCTCGGGCTCACGACCAGCTAGCTAGGGGCGCGAGAAGCTCGTGAGAAGGGGGGAAATGACGCGGTGGCTCACAGCGATGTGGACGGGACAAACGGCGAGCTCTGGGACGGCCGAAATCGGGCGAATTGACGACGAAGACGTCCGGTGGCCGGCGGTGAAGATGATGTAGATGGCGGCGTTGTAGGGCGTGTGAGAGGGAGGTAGAGGAGGCAAGGGGGAGAGAGGCGAAAGAGGAGGGGAATGAATCCAGACGGCACTCGGGAGGTTATCCCCGACGTCGCGCTCGCTATGAGGGGCCATGCAGGCACCTCCCTGTGTGGAGGCCTCGGTCGCACGCCTTGCCCTGCTTCCCGTGTGCCTACTGGCACGAGGAGGAAGATGACACGGAGCGTGGGGTGGGCTGGGCCTCAGGTGAGCGCGAGGTATTTTCTATCTTTTTTTGTATTTTCTGCAATTTGTTTTTGATTTAAAAAAATAACAAATCATTTAATAAAATCCTGAAAATTTATATGTGGCCTCTTATAATATATTCAGAAGCACTCACGAATTTTCAGAATTATTGGTTCTATAGAAATTATTTATGGCATTTATAAATCCAATACAAATAGGATTGAATTGATTCAAATGCCCAATATAAAATGTTTCTGTGATCCAAAAATATTGGTTGACATTTTATGTGTGTCCAATATTTTATTACAACATCAGGGACATTTTCATGGATCAATTTGAAGCAATTTTTATGTTGCTTGTTTGACAAAAATTTAAATGATGAGGCTTGATCACTCCTCATTTCATTTTCAAAAGAAAGAAAAATGCATGCATGAAATGCAATGACAAACAAGTCTAGATCTGGGGCTGTGACAACTCACCCCCACTAAACAAGAATCTCGTCCCGAGATTCAGGCGTAGGGTAAGAGAACAAAGGGGCCACTAGCTATCACAATCTTCACGATCCATTTGCCCTTTCTGGGAGATGTTGATTTGTTGCATCATGATAACCTTGAAGTCTTTGTCTTTGAGGTCTTCATCTTACACGACAACTAAATAACAGGAAGACTCTACAATATTCGATCTCCTCGAAGATTGAGCAAGTCATGATCAACTCATAAAATGAGACATAGGAACGTCCCTTGAGCTGAGACACAAAACACATAACTAGAATGATAGAAAGAAGTAGACGACGGGGGATCAATCTGGTAGGCAACAATTCCACGCTTAAAGAGATGGTTACAAGGTTTCAAAGTAGCGAGGATTAAGTTGCCCTTCATACCATAACGGGGCACCTTAGAAAGATGACTCATACAGTTATTCCCTTAAGTGGGAAAAAGAATTACTTTTGATATTGAGATCACTGAAACTCTTCATACCAGAATAAGGCAATTCACAAATGATCGTTTGAAGGAATTTGAAAGAATGGCATACTCAGTTTGGGAAGGAAGCTAGAGTTATAGAGCAACTTGGGAAACGGAAGGCACATTCCAATTAATATCAAGGATATAACCTAGTGTCTGAGCATGCTCTCAAGAACTTGAGCATTTCCATATTCATCAAAGTTTTACCAATATCCGTGCCAAGATCTTGGTGACACATCATACTACCATGATGAATAGCGATGGAGGATGCAGATGCAAAGGAGGACATCACTTGCTCAAATTTCACCTTAGCGATGCCAAGGAAACAAAATCTGAATGATGGACCGAGAGACATTTAGCACTCTGCTTCTAATGTTCTCCTTGATGTAATAAGATGACTCAACTTCTTGGTAGCTAGAACATCAAGTAAAGGTCGGACTTCGGGGCTCAAAGGGGGTCCATGCGGAACTACTTGTAGAACAAGTCATACTAAGTCCTCATAGGGAAATGGCTAAGGTTGCTCATGCAAGATATTATAATATTAAGTCTTCCGGCTAGGTGTGTTAGCCACGACATCACTTTACCGGTTATAGATAGACCAATATTATAATCATTGGGACGTGTTACAACCATCATATGTGCCTGAGATTTCGATCTGGTTGGTGACATGATGTTTCACACTCAGCATGTGTGAAAATAAAGTTTGCAACATAAATCGACGAGATAACGTTGCGAGATTCTTAGGAAATGAACCACGGAAGACAACTCCAAAACATGAGCTGGATTGCAAGATCCACGTGAACACACTGCCCAAGATAATCATAACCACATGAAAAGTCTTACAACAAAACACTACCGAGTTCTCGGTGGGAACCATCATTGCGAATAACAAAGCCATGTGCAGGTCCGTCTCGGCCCTTCGGGAATAACACTTAACTTATTTTCCTTCAACAAATCAATCAGTGGCTTGGTGTGCTAGGAATACATATGTAATGAAGATGATCAGTCTACCAAACCATAGAATACTTTGCACGTGCATGACTGACTCGGGAGGATTCTGAAGAAAACAAAATAACTTTTATCAAATTCTTGACGGCAACTTGCATCAAATGCACGCGAATTAGAGGAAGTCACTTCTTACACCTAACATATACTTCATGAATAGACACGAAGACAATGTCTACAAAGTTTCCAACACTAGCTTAATGTCCAACATAAATCATGGAGAAAATGAAAATGTTGCTGATGGACTCAACAACAATTCATCGAGATATCCATATAAATATATTTCCACAACTATGTGAGCAAGATGATAGCATTGGTCGGATCAAAGAATATAATGGTGTATGCTCAAGGAAATCCACGAGAAAGACACCGTTACGAAAATCTTTGGTTCTGAGTTTGATTTGACAATAGCCCATACCCAAATCAAAAAATTGGACAAGATAATATTTACAACAATTGATAACAGGAATCAAGCGATGAGAATATCATCTTTCTTCAAGACTCACACAACAGAAAAGATATCCCTTTAAAATGAACTAAGTTTGGCAAACCTTTTATCTTCCAACTCTCCAAGTTGTTGTTTATCTTAACCAACTAGCTCGGGGGTATCCAACACGGATTCTTGGAGAAGGGTGTCTTATAGGGAAACCAACTTGATCACGAGCTCTATCATAACACTCAGGAAACAACCTGGTAATACTTCCGACAAGATTTTCGGAAAATCATGAACCACCGATATGTTATTAAGCTCGGGAACAATCTCGGTTTTTAGGGCAAGATGATATGATCAAAGAGCTAAGGATTGACACAATCCTAACCCATCGATAGAAAAGTGCACCATGAACATGGACTAGGTAGCACGATCAATCTTAGGATGACGATTCAATCACCATCTCCATAAGAGTGAAATTATTGTCCATTAACTACAAAGCAATGACATTGATTGCACACATCATGGTTCACTTTTTGATATTTCGGTTACAACCAACACGGAAACCAAGGGATGAACAATGATAGCGAGAAGTATCACTACATCAAGAGCTTGTAAGAGATGGTGCAATTCTCGCGACATTCTTAACAAAAGAGCGTAATACTCCAAGATAGAACAGAACAAAAACTGGATTGACATTTTGATCTGCGGAATACAACTACTTTGACCCAATCCAAGAAATGGATGAGATACTGGAGTTTGCTTCTCCCAGTCATTCTGAAATGGAATGGCTCGACAGACCACATGAATAATAGACATTGATGACATGAATGCACAACTACTCTTGACTATACTCTCATAAATGATGGTCAGAAAACAACTGGATAGGGCCAACTCAAGAGCACATGATTTTTCTGAGTTGTAGATGCATAGACTAGCATGTCGAATGAGTTCAACATAATTCTTCCAGATAACCCATGCAGAAAGGCAAAGTTGGCAGAGTCACAATATGGAGTAGAGAACTCATCACGAGCACTCAGGTTGTGATTTTTAGTTCATGAAGAACTCCTGCCAGAGATGGTCCATGGTATTGGAAGAATGATATACCACGAACCTTGGAAACTACAACAAGGTTACTAATCATTCTAAAGGAACTAGAAACAGTATCAACAGAAGTGAGCAGAATGATCCTTGCATTCAAAGACCCAGAAATAGAATACCTACAAGCTAAATAACATCACGGGATGTTTTCAAAAAAGATGGCCAGAATTATCTTACTGGAAACCAAAACACAGCTAGACTATTGGGTTGTTTTCGAAGGTAACATGGTTTCCTAATACTTCAACAATACGCTGAGGTAATAAAGTACCTCAACACAATAATTAGTGTGCTTTGTCTGGCCAAAAAGACATCGGGAATAGGAGGAAAGAATTTGCAATTGCATCAGATTTTTTAGAAACCTTGGAAAACTCGGACAGCATAACGGTTGTACGGGCATGAAATATGAGACAACCTGCAAGAAAACTGATAACATAACAACTGAATTCCTATGACGACATCGATCCAAGAGGACAACAACTTTCCTATAAGTCTCTAGCATAGTAACTCGTCATCCTAATAGATAGATGAGAAAGCCTAATTCTTATACCCCGTTGAATAAAGAAGAGGGTGACTCCGAATAAGAATGACACAAGGAAAGGAGTAAAAAGAGCCTTATGTTTCCTTCCTCAATCAATTCCCTTATATAACTAAAGAGTTGCTAGGCTCAACATCAACCAGTTTGGCTTGGTTATCCTACACGCAGTCAAGCTCTGATACCAAAGCTGTGAGGACCCAATCCTAAGTCATAGGAACCTAGCATGTAACACATCACATCACTTTGCGGCCTCACGCATATTAAACTCCACGGCTGCCACCTTACCTTGGTCGGGACCATTTGCGTCTTTTGGCTCACGTATATAAATGTGTCGCTAGCATTCAAACGATAAAGAACCCGGGTCGACATGAATAGTTATAAACCCAAGTGGTACATCCGTACAGGGACAAGCCGACATAACCCAACAAAGCAGGTGTCGGTCAACAACGTGTGTAGACGAGTCGTATCAAGCTACACGAACTCCATTACACCGCGTGACATTTCCCCGAGGGAACAGACACAACAGCAAAGAAGGATACATGCCGGTCAATCAATGTGTCTGGAGCAGTAGCAAGCTACCAAGGCTCGGTGGAAGCACAAAGAGGCATTTCCCCGTAAAGAGTACTACTAAAAGCACACAACTAGGTGTCGAATCCCACACATACCAATGCATTTCAACATACACACAATGTGCATGATATGTATAGATACAACATGGCATCACAACATAACTCTATGACTCAACCATTTATTAAAGACTCATACGAGTCAACATAGTGTGATATTACAAATAGTGGTCACATGACCCAACACTCAAGTCATACAAGCATCAAGCGGAAGCATAACATGTCTGGGTACACACATCTACTAAAATGGCTGGAGGAGCCTGAAAGGCTACAATGACCCTACCAAAGGAACCAGACCTCTGTCTAGGATTCCCAAGCTATTCCGGTCAACGTCGATCACATCGCGTAGAACTAATAGTGAACCTAATGTTTTCTCTACAAAAACATAAATTAAGCAAACGTGAGTACAAAGGTACTCAGCAAGACTTACGTTAGAACTATCTACATATGCATCAGTATCAATGAAGGGGTTGTGGAGTTTAATTGCAGCAGGCCAGCTTTGACTCTTGGCTAACCTATACTACGACTACAAGTACTTTCTTTGAGGTGGGAAAGTGCACAGGAGTCCACATATTCACCAATTCAATACACCACTATGGATCCACTCTCGTCTCCCTACGAGAAGGCTATCCATAGCACTCACACTTATCTTGAATATTTTCTAGTATCCATTCAAGTTGCTTATGACCATATAAGTTTCCAAGTAGTCCATATCCGCGGACGCGACTATTCGAATAAGATTACCCTGCAGGGGTGTACTTCTTCACACACGCTCCCACCACTTATCACCATATGCATGTCATGCATCTCGGCAACCTTCAAGCGGAAGCACTAGTGCGGGTGTCGGCCACGACCTAACTAACCACACAAGACTCTAGTCTAGGTTTATCGCCTATTTGAGACTGAACCCGCAAGGAAGTCCGGCCGAAATTTCCTCTACGGTCACATACGATGTGTACAGGGTTCCCAAGCCCACCTCGACGAATGGTACTACGCTTGGTACACCGGGCCATGATGCCTAGTCTGTCCCAAGCCCACCTGTACGGGGTGCCACTTGGTAGACTACTAGCATGTCCTACAAACACCAGAAACTAGTTGCAACTCCTGGACAGAGATCTAAGTGATTAATAAGTCGAGAGAGTCAATTAAGGATCCCATTGTGCGGTAGTAGCTAGTCTTGGATAACATACACGGGACTCAGTTCTTAAGGACGGTCCCAATGAGACAACCCGCCATGTACTCCTACACAACCTCTCATCGGTACCTTTACCAAATCAGGTTCACACCTTTACTCTCACACTGTGGGGCATGAACACAGCCATTCTGATTCATCGTCCAGATGGATCAGACCCAACGCAACTCTAAGCATAGCAGGCACAGTAAGCAAGCATGGATGAGTAGCACATCAAGGCTCAAGCAGTTGCCACTCATGCTAAGTGGTTTCAACTATTTACTAGGGCAAAATCAGGTCATCCAGAGGAATGGGTTCAACTACCGAGAATAATTAACACTTGAATTGTTGTTGTCCTAATGCAGTAAAGGAGAGCAGGAGCGAGAGAGTAGGTTTGTACCGGAATGTTCAAGGGGTGTTTGCTTGCCTGACAGTTCTGAAGATAGCAATGAGTCTTCATCAATGTCAACGATCACATCATCGGAACCATCATCTACCGAGGGGGAACAACACCGGCAAACAAGAAAGAACAATATTTACTTCATAGAAATGCAACACTATGATGCATGATCATGACATGAAAATGAAATGTGGCATCGGCTAATGTAGCTACCAATTCTTAAGTTGAAGCTGATTTAAATCAAAATTCAAGTATCACTTCAAATAAGGTGTTTTTCAAATACCCTTTTAATTGATTTGACCTGATGCTCAGGTATAACTTGGTTTATCATGCATGAAAATAGCACCATTGAATTCCTTGGATTTTTCTGACCATTTTTCATATATAAATTATTTTCATCCGAGTTATATTTTGTTTTCTATAAATTTTTGAAGTTTTAATTATTTTTTATAATATGGTTATAATAGAAAATCATATTATTGCGTCAGCATGAGCTCGTGCTTGCGTCAGCAGGTCAACAGGGCTAGATCAGGTCAAATCTGACGTGCGGGGTCCGCACATCAGTGACACGGGGATTAACTAGAGACTCTCGGGGTTAAATAATTTGTGATTAGGCTTAACCTAATCACCTAAAAACCGGACCCACCGGTCCGTGACACTGGCCAGCGAGGCACCTCCGGTGACCACAGAGCACGGCGGCCGCGGCAGATTTCCTCGTCCGGCGTCCAAATTGCCTGCGGAGGGCACCTACGCGATTCTGGGGCTTAACCGAGTCCATTTGGGGTGGTGGCTGGAGCAAGGGAGCAATGGAACGACGCCGGCGACGAGGTAAGCGGAGGCCGAAGCTCGGGCTCACGACCAGCTAGCTAGGGGGCGCGATGAGCTCGGGAGAATGGGGGAAACGACGTTGTGGCTCACATCGATGCGGACGGGACAGACGGTGAGCTCTGGGACGACCTGAATCTTGCGAATTGACAACGAAGACGTCCTGTGGCCGGCGGTGAAGATGATGCAGATGGCGGCGCTGCACGGCGTCCGAGAGGGAGGCAGAGGAGGCGAGGGGGAGAGAGGCGAAAGAGGAGGGGAATGGATCCAGACGGTTCTCGGGAGCTTATCCCCGGCGTCGCGCTGGCTAGGAGGGGCTAGGCACGTAGCTGCCTGCATGGAGGCCTCGGCCACACGCCGTGCCGTGCTTCCCTTGTGCCTACTCGCACGAGGAGGAAGACGACAGGGAGCGCGGGGTGTGGTAGGCCTGAGGTGAGCGCCAGGTATTTTCTTTCTTCTTTTTTTGTATTTTCTGCAATTTGTTTTTGATTTAAAAAATAACAAATCATTTAATAAAATCCTGAAAATTTATATGTGGCCTCTTATAATATATTCAGAAGCACTCACCAATTTTCAGAATTATTGGTTCTATAGAAATTATTTATGGCATTTATAAATCCAATGCAAATATAATTGAATTAATTCAAATGCCCAATATAACATGTTTTTGTGATCCAAAAATATTGGTTGACATTTTTATCTGACTCCAACATTTTATTAGAACATCACGGACATTTTCTTGGATCAATTTGAAGCAATTTTTATGTTGCTTGTTTGACAAAAATTTAAATAATGAGGCTTGATCACTCCTCATTTCATTTTCAAAAGAAAGAAAAATGCATGCATGAAATGCAATGACAAACAAGTCTAGATTTGGGGTTGTGACAAGAATTAGCAGTTTCACGCTCGATGCATTTCAGACATGGTGGAATGAATTCTACGTGAGCGGTACTAATCTGTTGAGCAAGCAATGAATCATTTTCCATTAGAAGATCATCATAAGACATTCTTAACTTTTCAAGATCAAGCGTCCTTTGAAGATATTCGTAGGAAAGTTTCTCATGATCAGCGAAGAGTGTGCGATAGCGATCTTGAAGACTGTCAAATCTAGACTGAAGACTTTGAACATCTTCAGTGAGGACTTGAGTACGATTCATTTCATCATTCAACAGACCATCCTTTTGTCTAGCAGTTTGTGAAGCTTTCCCATAACACTTTGTTGCTTAGTGGAAATGTTTGGAAGTTTATAGTAACTAGGTTTTTGATAATCATTGGGTCCACAGTTACTAGAACTAGAGGACGATGTGTGGTTTGTTACCTTTGAACATTTTGCCATGAAGCAATAGGTTGGAGCGAAGTCATCAACATATTCATCAGTGTAGTTGGCGTTGTCCTTTTCTTCAAGATTGATGATTGACTTGCTGATGAATGTGGTAGCAAGTGCACGACTCGCCACACCATACTCTGACTCCACTTTAGAACCTTCCTCTTCATCACATTCCTCAGATTCTTCTCCAGAATCCATTTCCTTTCCAATGAGTGCCCGAGCCTTTCTGAAACTGGCCTTCTTGTGCGATGAGGACTCTGAAGATGAGGATTTTGAAGATTTCTTTTTTTTCTTCGAGTCATAAGAATTTTCATCCTTGTATTTTTTTCTTCTTTGATTCTTTCACCCAGCGAGGACAATCAACAATGTAGTGACCAGATTTCTTGCATTTGTGGCATGTTCTTTTCTTGTAGTCCTCAGATGAAGATTTTGATTTCCTCATATCTTTTCTTGAAGAATTTCCGAACTGGACACGCTTTGTGAACTTTTGGAATTTCCTCACGAGCATTGCAAGTTCCTGTCCAAGTTCTTCAGGGTCACCAAGACTACAATACGAATGTTCTTCTTCAGATGAGTAAACAACCTTAGCCTTCAGTGCACGAGGTCTTGGATAGCTTGGTCCATACAGATCTCTCTTTTCTTCATGTTGGACTTCACGACTATTGAGTCTCTCAAGTATATCAGCACGATCAAGCATCTTGTAGTCTCTTTGTTCTTGGATCATCAGAACCAGTGTGTCAAATGATGGATCAAGAGATTGTGGTAGTTTCTTCACAACTTCATGGTGAGTGATGTCTCCAGCTCCGAGAGCTTGCAATTCATTTGAGATGTTAGTGAGGCAATCAAAGGTATCTTGGCAGCTTTCATCATCAAGCCTCTTGAAACGATTGAAGAGATTGCGAAGAACATAGACACGAGAGTCACGCTGTGTTGAGACTCCCTCATTGACTTTGGATAGCCTATCCCAGATAAGCTTAGCTGTGCCCAAAGCACAAACTCTGCCATACCGGTCTTTGCTTAGGTGGCCACAAATAATATAATTTGCTTGCGAGTCAAGTTGCTTGAACTTCTTCACATCAGCGACAGAGATAGTAGCAGTGATGGAGGGAATACCATTTTCCACAATATACCAAAGATCGTTGTCAATTGGTTGAAGATGCATTTGCATCTTAGTCTTCCAGTAGGGGAAGTCCTTTCCTTCAAAGGTAGGACATCCTGTAGTAACCTTGTGTTGGAATTATGCCCTAGAGGCAATAATAAATATAATTATTATTATAATTCCTGTATCAAGATAATCGTTTATTATCCATGCTAATTGTATTGAATGAAGACATATATACATGTGTGGATACATAGACAAAACACTGTCCCTAGCAAGCCTCTAGTTGGCTAGCCAGTTGACCAAAGGTAGTCAGGGTCTTCTGATTATGAACAAGGTGTTGTTGCTTGATAACTGGATCACGTCATTAGGAGAATCACGTGATGGACTAGACCCAAACTAATAGACGTAGCATGTTGATCTTGTCATTTCGTTGCTACTGTTTTCTGCGTGCCAAGTATTTGTTCCTATGACCATGAGATCATATAACTCACTGACACCGGAGGAATGCTTTCTGTGTATCAAACGTTGCAACGTAACTGGGTGACTATAAAGATGCTCTACAGGTATCTCCAAAGGTGTTCGTTGAGTTAGTATGGATCGAGACTGGGATTTGTCACTCCGTGTGACGGAGAGGTATCTCGGGGCCCACTCGGTAATACAACATCACACACAAGCCTTGCCAGCAATGTGACTTAGTGTAAGTTGCGGGATCCTGTATTACAGAACGAGTAAAGAGACTTGCCGGTAAACGAGATTGAAATAGGTATGCGGATACTGACGATCGAATCTCGGGCAAGTAACATACCGAAGGACAAAGGGAATGACTTACACGATTATATGAATCCTTGGCACTGAGGTTCAAACGATAAGATCTTTGTAGAATATGTAGGATCCAATATGGGCATCCGGGTCCCGCTATTGGATATTGACCGAGGAGTCACTCGGGTCATGTCTACATAGTTCTCGAACCCGCAGGGTCTGCACACTTATGTTTCGACGTTGTTTTATGCTTATTTGAGTTATATGGTTGGTTACCGAATGTTGTTCGGAGTCCCGAATGAGATCACGGACGTCACGAGGGTTTCCGG
Organism: Hordeum vulgare subsp. vulgare; assembly: GCF_904849725.1. Taxonomy (NCBI): domain Eukaryota; kingdom Viridiplantae; phylum Streptophyta; class Magnoliopsida; order Poales; family Poaceae; genus Hordeum; species Hordeum vulgare. The sequence continues at coordinate 485,154,720 of NC_058519.1, forward strand.
AATGGTCCCGAAACGAAGATTGATATATAGGATGACCTCATTTGATTACCGGAAGGTTTTTGGAGTTATCGGGAATGACGAATGGGTTTCGGGTGTTCACCGGGGGGGGGGGGGGCAACCCACCCCGGGGAAGCCCATAGGACTTGGGGGTGGCGCACCAGCCCTTAGTGGGCTGGTAGGACAGCCCAAGAAGGCCCTATGCACCATAGGAAGAAAATCAAAGAGAAAAGAAAAAAAAGAGGAGGTGGGAAAAGGGGGAAGGACTCCTCCTTCCAAACCTAGTTGGATTCGGTTTGGAAGGGGAGGACTCCCCCCCTTGACTCGGCCGAACCCCTTGGGGGTCCTTGGACCCCAAGGCAAGGCTCCCCCTCTTCCCCCTATATATACGGAGGTTTTAGGGCTTATTTGAGACAACTTTGCCACGGCAGCCCGACCACATATCTCCACGGTTTTACCTCTAGATCGCGTTTCTGCGGAGCTCGGGCGGAGCCCTGCTGAGATTAGATCACCACCAACCTGCGAAGCGCCGTCACGCTGCCGGAGAACTCATCTACCTCTCCGTCTCTCTTGCTGGATCAAGAAGGCCGAGGTCATCGTCGAGCTGTACGTGTGCTAAACGCGGAGGTGTCGTCCATTCGGCACTAGATCGTGGGACTGATCGCGGGACGGTTCGCGGGGCGGATCGAGGGACGTGAGGACGTTCCACTACATCAACCGCGTTCACTAACGCTTCTGCTGTGCGATTTACAAGGGTACGTAGATCGAATATCCCCTCTCATAGATGGACATCACCATGATAGGTCTTCGTGCGCGTAGGAATTTTTTTGTTTCCCATGCGACGTTCCCCAACAGTGGCATCATGAGCTAGGTTCATGCGTAGATGTCTTCTCGAGTAGAACACAAAAGTTTTTATTGGCGGTGATGTGTTGCTGCCCTCCTTAGTCTTTTCTTGATTCCGCGGTATTGTTGGATTGAAGCGGCTTGGACTGACATTACTCGTACGCTTACGAGAGACTGGTTTCATCGCTACGAGTAACCCCGTTGCTCAAAGATGACTCGCAAGTGTCAGTTTCTCCAACTTTACTTGAATCGGATTTGACCGAGGAGGTCCTTGTATAAGGTTAAATAGCAATTCATATATCTCCGTTGTGGTGTTTGCGTAAGTAAGATGCGATCCTACTAGATACCCATGGTCACCACGTAAAACATGCAACATCAAAATTAGAGGACGTCTAACTTGTTTTTGCAGGGTATGCTTGTGATGTGATATGGCCAAAGATGTGATGTGATATATTGGATGTATGAGATGATCATGTTGTAATAGATAATATCGACTTGCACGTCGATGGTACGGCAACCGGCAGGAGCCATAGGGTTGTCTTTAAACTAACGTTTGTGCTTGCAGATGCGTTTACTATTTTGCTAGGATGTAGCTTTAGTAGTAATAGCATGAGTAGCACGACAACCCCGATGGCAACACGTTGATGGAGATCATGGTGTGGCGCCGGTGACAAGAAGATCGTACCGGTGCTTTGGTGATGGAGATCAAGGAGCACGTGATGATGGCCATATCATGTCACTTATGAATTGCATGTGATGTTAATCCTTTTATGCACCTTATTTTGCTTAGAACGACGGTAGCATTATGAGGTGATCTCTCACTAAAATTTCAAGACGAAATTGTGTTCTCCCCGACTGTGCACCGTTGCTACAGTTCGTCGTTTCGAGACACCACGTGATGATCGGGTGTGATAGACTCAATGTTCACATACAACGGGTGCAAAATAGTTGCACACGCGGAACACTCGGGTTAAGCTTGACGAGCCTAGCATGTGCAGACATGGCCTCGGAACACATGAGACCGAAAGGTCGATCATGAATCATATAGATGATATGATTAGCATAGGGATGCTTACCACTGAAACTATACTCAACTCACGTGATGATCGGACTTGAGCTAGTGTAAGTGGATCATGAACCACTCAAATGACTAGAGAGATGTACTTTTTGAGTGGGAGTTTAGCAAGTAATTTGATTAAGTTAAACTCTAATTATCTTGAACATAGTCTAAGTCCACTTTGAATATATTTGTGTTGTAGATCATGGCTCACGCGACAGTCACCCTGAATTTTAATACGTTCCTAGAGAAAGCTAAGTTGAAAGATGATGGAAGCAACTTTGTAGACTGGGCTCGTAATCTTAAGCTAATCTTACAAGCTGGGAAGAAGGATTATGTCCTTAATGCTGCGCTAGGAGATGAACCACCCGCTACGGTTGACCAGGATGTTAAGAATGCTTGGTTAACACGTAAGGAGGACTACTCAGTAGTTCAATGTGCAGTCTTATATGGCTTAGAACCGGGACTTCAACGTCGCTTTGAGCGTCATGGAGCATATGCGATGTTCCAGGAGTTGATGTTCATCTTTCAGAAGAACGCCCGGATCGATAGGTATGAGACCTCCGATAAATTCTATGCTTGCAAGATGGAGGAGAATTCGTCTGTCAGTGAACATGTGCTCAAAATGTCTGGGTACTCAAACCGTCTAGTTGAGCTGGGGATTGAACTCCCGCAAGAGGCTATCACTGACAGAATACTTCAATCACTGCCGAGCAGCTATAAAGGCTTTGTGTTGAACTACAACATGCATGGGATGAACAAGGCACCCGGCGAGTTGTTTGCGATGCTGAAAGTCGTAGAGTCTGAACTCCGTAAAGAGCATCAAGTGTTGATGGTGAATAAGACCACTAGTTTCAAGAGAAACGGCAAAGGCAAGAAGGGTAATTCAAAGAAGAGCGGCAAGCCTATTGCCAATCCGATGAAGAAACCCAAAGCTGGACCTAAGCCTGAAACAGAGTGTTACTATTGCAAGGGTATGGGTCAGTGGAAGCGCAATTGCCCCAAGTATCTGGCTGATAAGAAGGCGGCCAAAGAAAAATCAGGTATATTTGATATACATGTTATTGATGTGTACTTAACCGACTCTCGTAGTAGTGCCTGGGTATTCGATACCGGTTCTGTTGCTCATATTTGCAACTCGAAACAGGAACTGTAGAATAGAGGAAGGCTGGCGAAAGATGAAGTGACGATGCGCGTAGGAAATGGTTCCAAGGTTGATGCAATCGCCGTCGGCACAGTTTCACTTCAGTTACCATCAGGATTAGTTATGAACTTGAATCATTGTTAGTTAGTGCCTGCGTTGAGCATGAACATTATATCTGGATCTTGTTTATTGCGAGACGGTTACTCTTTTAAGTAAGAGAATAATGGTTGTTCTATTTCTATGAGTAACATCTTTTATGGTCATGCACCCAATGTGAGAGGATTGTTCATATTGAATCTTGATAGTGATACACACATACATAACATTGAGACCAAAAGAGTTAGAGTTAACAATGATAGCGCCATATTTTTGTGGCACTGCCGCTTAGGTCATATTGGTATAAAGCGCATGAAGAAACTCCATGCCGATGGAATTTTGGAGTCACTTGATTTTGATTCACTTGACACGTGCAAACCATGCCTCATGGGCAAGATGACTAAAACTCCGTTCTCCGGAACAATGGAGCGTGCCAGTGACTTGTTAGAAATCATACATACCGATGTGTGCGGTCCAATGAGCGTAGAGGCACGCGGCGGATATCGTTATTTTCTCACCTTCACTGACGATTTGAGTAGATATGGTTATGTCTACTTAATGAAGCACAAGTCTGAAACATTTGAAAAGTTCAAGCAATTTCATAGTGAAGTTGAAAATCATCGTAACAAGAAGATCAAGTTCCTACGGTCTGATCGTGGGGGTGAATATCTGAGTTTCGAGTTTGGTGCTCACTTAAGACAATGTGGAATTGTTTCATAGTTGACACCGCCTGGAACACCATAGCGTAATGGTGTGTCCGAACGTCGTAGTCGTACTTTATTAGAGATGGTGCGATCTATGATGTCTCTTACCGATTTGCCGTTATCATTTTGGGGTTATGCATTAGACACAGCCGCATTCACTTTAAATAGGGCACCATCAAAATCCGTTGAGACGACACCATACGAACTGTGGTATGGCAAAAGGCCAAAGTTGTCGTTTCTTAAAGTTTGGGGATGTGATGCTTATGTCAAAAAGCTTCAGCCTGAAAAGCTGGAGCCCAAAGCGGAAGAGTGCATCTTCATAGGTTACCCAAAAGAGACAGTTGGGTACACCTTCTATCTCAAATCTGAGGGCAAAGTGTTTGTTTCTAAAAACGGAGCTTTTCTCGAGAAGGAGTTTCTCTCAAGAGAATTGAGTGGGAGGAAGATAGAACTTGATGAGGTTGTCGAACCTCTCATCCCTCTAGATGGTGGCGCAGGGCAAGGGAAAACCTCTGTCGTTGCAACGTCGGTTGAGGAGGAAGTTAATGATGATGATCATGAAACTCCGGTTCAAGTTCCCATCGAACCACGCAGGTCGACGAGACCACGTGCTGCTCCAGAGTGGTACGGTAATCCCTTCATGTCAATCATGTTGTTAGACAACAATGAACCTGCAAATTATGAAGAAGCAATGGTGGGCCCAGATTCCAACAAATGGCTAGAGGCCATGAAGTCCGAGATAGGATCCATGTATGAGAACAAAGTGTGGACTTTGGAAGTACTACCTGAGGGCCGCAAGGCTATTCAGAACAAATGGATCTTTAAGAAGAAGACGGACGCTGACGGCAATGTGACCGTTTATAAAGCTCGACTTGTGGCAAAGGGTTTTTCACAAGTTCAAGGAGTTGACTACGATGAGACATTCTCACTCGTAGCGATGCTTAAGTCCGTCAGAATCATGTTAGCAATAGCTGCATTTTTCGATTATGAAATCTGGCAGATGGATGTCAAAACGGCGTTCCTTAACGGTTTCCTTAAGGAAGAGTTGTATATGATGCAACCCGAAGGTTTTGTCGATCCTAAGAATGCTAACAAGGTGTGCAAGCTCCAGCGATCCATTTATGGACTGGTGCAAGCATCTCGGAGTTGGAACAAACGCTTTGATGAGGTGATCAAAGCATTTGGGTTTATACAAGTGGTTGGAGAATCTTGTATTTACAAGAAAGTGAGTGGGAGCTCTGTGGCGTTTCTAATATTATAGGTGGATGACATATTGCTGATTGGAAACAACGTAGAGTTTTTGGAGAGCATAAAGGATTACTTGAATAAAATTTTCTCTATGAAGGACCTAGGAAAAGCTGCTTACATTCTAGGCATTAAGATCTATAGGGATAGATCGAAACGCGTGATAGGACTTTCACAAAGCACATACCTTGATAAAGTTTTGAAGAGGTTCAAACTGGAACAGTCCAAGAAAGGGTTCTTGCCAGTTTTACAAGGTACGAGATTGAGTAAGACTCAGTGCCCAGCAACTGATGAGGATAGAGAGCATATGAGGACCGTCCCCTATGCTTCAGCCATAGGTTCTATCATGTATGCAATGCTGTGCACTAGACCGGACGTTAGCCTGGCCATAAGTATGCCAGGTAGGTTCCAGAGTAATCCAGGAGTGGATCACTGGACGACGGTCAAGAATATCCTGAAGTACCTGAAAAGGACTAAGGAGATGTTTCTCGTGTATGGAGGTGACGAAGAGGTCGCCGTAAAAGGTTACGTCGATGCAAGCTTTGAAACAGATCCGGACGACTCTAAGTCGCAGACCGGATACGTATTTATTCTTAATGGGGGTGCGGTAAGCTGGTGCAGTTCCAAGCAAAGCGTCGTAGCAGATTCTACATGTGAAGCAGAGTACATGGCTGCCTCGGAGGCGGCTAAGGAGGGTGTCTAGATGAAGCATTTCATGACGGATCTTGGAGTGGTGCCAAGCGCACTGAATCCAATAACCTTGTTCTGTGACAACACGGGTGCCATTGCCTTAGCAAAGGAACCACGGTTTCACAAGAAGACCAAACACATCAAACGATGCTTCAACCTCATCCGCGACTACGTTGAAGGGGAGGACGTATATATATGCAAAGTGCACACGGATCTGAATGTAGCAGACCCGCTGACTAAACCTCTTCCAAGGGCAAAGCATGATCAACACCAGAACTGTATGGGTGTTAGATTTATTACAATGTAATTCGCATGATGATGTGAGGGCTAGATTATTGACTCTAGTGCAAGTGGGAGACTGTTGGAATTATGCCCTAGAGGCAATAATAAATATAGTTATTATTATAATTCCTGTATCAAGATAATTGTTTATTATCCATGCTATAATTGTATTGAATGAAGACATATATACATGTGTGGATACATAGACAAAACACTGTCCCTAGCAAGCCTCTAGTTGGCTAGCCAGTTGATCAAAGATAGTCAGGGTCTTCTGATTATGAACAAGGTGTTGTTGCTTGATAACTGGATCACGTCATTAGGAGAATCACGTGATGGACTAGAGCCAAACTAATAGACGTAGCATGTTGATCGTGTCATTTTGTTGCTACTGTTTTCTGCGTGTCAAGTATCTGTTCCTATGACCATGAGATCATATAACTCACTGACACCGGAGGAATGCTTTGTGTGTATCAAACATCGCAACGTAACTGGGTGACTATAAAGATGCTCTACAGGTATCTCCGAAGGTGTTCATTGAGTTAGTATGGATCGAGACTCGGATTTGTCACTCCGTGTGACGGAGAGGTATCTCGGGGCCCACTCGGTAATACAACATCATACACAAGCCTTGCAAGCAATGTGACTTAGTGTAAGTTGCGGGATCTTGTATTACGGAACGAGTAAAGAGACTTGCCGGTAAACGAGATTGAAATAGGTATGCGGATACTGACGATCGAATCTCGGGCAAGTAACATACCGAAGGACAAAGGGAACGACTTACGGGATTATATGAATCCTTGGCACTGAGGTTCAAACGATAAGATCTTCGTAGAATATGTAGGATCCAATATGGGCATCCAGGTCCCGTTATTGGATATTAATCGAGGAGTCACTCGGGTCATGTCTACATAGTTCTCGAACCCGCAGGGTCTGCACACTTAAGGTTCGACGTTGTTTTATGCGTATTTGAGTTATATGGTTGGTTACCGAATGTTGTTCGGAGTCCCGGATGAGATCACGGACGTCACGAGGGTTTCTGGAATGGTGCGGAAATGAAGATTGATATATAGGATGACCTCATTTGATTACCGGAAGGTTTTCGAAGTTATCGGGAATGTACCGGGAATGACGAATGGGTTCCGGGTGTTCACCGGGGGGGCAACCCACCGCGGGGAAGCCCATAGGCCTTGGGGGTGGCGTACCAGCCCTTAGTGGGCTGGTGGGACAGCCCAAGAAGGCCCTATGCGCCATAGGAAGAAAATCAAAGAGAAAAGAAGAAAAAAAAGAGGAGGTGGGAAAAGGGGGAAGGACTCCTCCTTCCAAACCTAGTTGGATTCGGTTTGGAAGGGGAGGACTCCCCCCCTTGGCTCGGCCGAACCCCTTGAGGGTCCTTGGACCCCAAGGCAAGGCTCCCCCTCTTCCCCCTATATATACGGAGGTTTTAGGGCTGATTTGAGACAACTTTGCCACGGCAGCCCGACCACATATCTCCATGGTTTTACCTCTAGATCGCGTTTCTGCGGAGCTCGGGCGGAGCCCTGCTGAGATTAGATCACCACCAACCTCCGGAGCACCGTCACGCTGCCGGAGAACTCATCTACATCTCCGTCTCTCTTGCTGGATCAAGAAGGCCGAGATCATCATCGAGCTGTACGTGTGCTGAACGTGGAGGTGTCGTCCGTTCGGCACTAGATCGTGGGACTGATCGCGGGACGGTTCGCGGGGCTGATCGAGGGACGTGAGGACGTTCCACTACATCAACCGCGTTCACTAACGCTTCTGCTGTGCGATTTACAAGGGTACGTAGATCGAATATCCCCTCCCGTAGATGGACATCACCATGATAGGTCTTCGTGCGCGTAGGAAATTTTTTGTTTCCCATGCGACGTTCCCCAACACCTTGATCATACCCGCGGTCGACATAACTAAAACTCCAGGCGGTTAAACCAAAATCACAAGGGAGTACCAAGCTCTGATACCAATTGAAAGTGCGATTTAGAGACTAAAGGGGGTGAATATGCGATTTTTACAATTTCATCACTAAAGAAATTCCTAGTGAGGAAAGTCCTCAGTCATGAACTGAGTGCAGCAGAAATAGTACAAAGCTAGAAGTGCAAAAACGTCTACAACAAAGTACTCAGCGTGATTTCAGAGATTCGGTTTGCACAGGTCACAAGTACAGGATAAGCAGGTGAAGAATTTGGGGTGAGGAATTTAGAGAAATTCTTCAGTCAAATTCTTCAAACAGTACAGATGAAAGTCTTCAACATGCAATTGAGGAAATGAGAGTGTTGAGGAAATAGAACTAGTAGCTTGATGAAGACAGTTGTTGATGACCCAGTTCCAACTGATGTGATAGTTGTACGTATGGTTAGGAGCGTCTTGGTATTGAAAACAAAGGACACATAGTCCCGAGAAACACAGTCCCTACCATATTCTCCTTGAGCTAAGGACACACAGTCCTCGCCCAACTCTCATGGTAAGTCTTTAGGGCAAACTTCCAAACCCTCAGAAACTCAATCACCCGGCGATCCACAATTGACTGCTAGATGCTCTAAACCATGACGCCTAGCCGTATAGAGGATGCACAGTCCTCAAAGATAACAAGTGTGGGTTCCACATAGGAATAACTTCTTCAGTGATGCTCAATCACTTGGGTTTTGGTTTGTGTTTGGGTGTTTGGGGGTATTTCCTCACTTGATGATTTTCGCTTAAAGGCTCTGAGGAATTTGGGATGCTCTAAATGACTAGTGTCATTTTCTTTTGGAGCAGCCAACCAACTAGTGGTTGTGGGGGCGGCTATTTATAGTCTAGGAGCATCCCGACATGATTTGACATAAATGCCCTTTAATAATATGACTGTTGGGTGGATAAGATTTGGGACAGGTAGCGCGTGGCGCGACAACGGTCGAAACTTTCAACTGTGAAAGTCCTCATGCCTTTCATGTTCCTCACTTTGAGGATTTGGTAGGTGTATGTCACATCCCTAACCCTTAAGCAAGTTAGTCTTGTGCTCATGTCTTCTTTGCATTTGCATCTAACAATTTTCAACAAGAACAAGAAAGTGGCAAAGGAAAAACTCAAAACCCTAGCCACTACTTTAAATAAAGAAAATCTCAAACTAGTTCAAATCAATGAACCCAAAATGGCCTCAAGAAATGTTCAAACTTTATGATAAATCATGAAAGTAAATGAGCATTGGAGAAAACTATTTTCTTGACACCTTAAGCATTTTAAATTAATGCAAAAGCCACTGGTTTCAAACTTTAAATTTGAAATCAGAAACAATAAATTTTCAAAAATGTTGAAAAGTTTGGAAATGGTTGGGAATATTATAACAAATATTCAGGTGTGTTTAAAATAATTTTTACCACCATTTTGGAGCTGAAATAAATAGCAAAACATTATTTAGCAAAACAGAACAAAACAGAAAAGAATTAAGAAGAAGAAAAACATTACCTGTCGCCTGAGGAGGCCCAGCCCACCAGGGGCAGGGTCGTCCTCTTCCTCTGCCTTCTGGCAGAGGGGAGATCGACCACGGCGGCCCCCTCCACCTCCTGCTTCGCCGTGGCGAGCTCCAGAGCCCCCCGGGACAGCGCGACAACGGGGATAAGCTCCCCGGGTTCTCCTCTATCCATTCCTAGCGATAGCTCTCTCCCTCCTCTCGGATCTTTTCCTCCTCCTGCTGCCGCCATTACCACGAGCTCGAGCTCGAGCCGCAGTGCTTCTAGCCACGGGAACCTTCCTCCGAGTAGTCCGGTAGCTCCGCCTCGTCGAGCCGGCCCTCCCTGCAGAAGCCGAAGTCTCCCCGAGCTCTGCATCGCCCCCAACACCATCGTCTTCCACCTCCGGCCGCCGGACCTCTCCCGTCGATTCGCTCCCTCCGGCGCACCCCCGAGCCCTTCATCAACACCATCGGAACCGCCGTGAGCTCGTCGTCGTTTCCCCTCTCGCCCCACGCTCTTCCGTGCATCGTAGCCCCGTTCCCCACCAAGGCCGAGAGTTTCTCGCCGCCGGTCATGTCGTCGCCGTCGCTATGGTGTCTGATCCACGCGCTCAAGCTAGGGATCGAGCTCCTGGAGCCTCCAGGAGCGTGATGAGCCCCTCAGCTGCCCTCCCCGTGCCCTAGAGCCATCGCTCGTAGAAGGCCAAGCTTCGGCCGCCGCTTCGGCTCGTCGCCGGCGCCTCTTCCGGCGACCCTAGCCTCCCCTGATGCCCCTGCTAGATCGGCTACTTCGCCAGCGTCCAGTAGCTGCAAACCGTGTTCGAATTGGTGCTGTGCAGCGCCGTTTAGGTCGTCTCCGGCGAGCCCTCCGCCGCGGGCTTGGTCGCCGGCGACCACCCTCCGGTGGGGGCCGACATGGCAAAGCTAATCCAGCAGATTAGGAGCTTAATCTCTCGCTGACAGTGGGCCCAAGGCCAAGTCAACTCAGTTTAGGGGCTAGTCAGCGCAGGGTTAGCCCCTGGGTCACTAACCAGTGGGTCCCCCCTATCAGGTTTGACCTGAACAGGTCGGCTGACCTGCTGACGTCAGTCTGATGCAATAAATAGAATTTCCAGTATAGAAATAATTCCAGGAAATTGCTAAAACTTGTAAAAATCATAGAAATTAATCTGTAACTCCAATGAAAATAATTTATATATGAAAAAGTATCAGAAAAATTCAAGGATTCTGATTATGCTATTTTCAACCATGTTTGAAAAAGTTACAGAACCCTAAAATGTGGAATAAGGAATAATTCAATTCTTATAATTACTTCTTAAATGGAATTTGGAAAATATTCAAATTTCAATATGAATGCCATGATCACACACTGTCCTAATTACAAATCAGTACCCTAACATGACATCTCATGCATGTTAACATCAAGTTGATCTGAGCATCAGGTCGAATCAATTAAATCGGTATTCGAGAATACCCGTTTGAATTGATATTCGAATGTGATTCAAATCAACTCTAAACCTAATACCTATTGATTATAATAACTTATCACCTTGCATTCTCATGCCATGCTCATGCATCATTTTGAGTGCATATGATTGTTATTGAATGTTGCCATTTATTTCGGTAGGCTCCGCACCCCCGGATTCCACCGAATATCCGTCTGACGGATATCGTTCCTCCTCTGAGCAACAAGGCAAGCAACCCTTTTGATCATCCCGATAAATCCCATGCTCTTGCTCCTGCACCTATTTATTGCATTAAGATCAAATGCTTCAACTGCTTTTGCCACGATAGTTGAACCCACTTCCTTTGCATGACCTAACCTTGTCACAGTAAATAGCCAAACCTTGCAACCTAGCATACCTGGTAGTTGCTTGAGCTATGATGTGCCTTATCCTGCTATGCATGCTATGCTTAGAGTTGTGTATGGTCTGTCATCTGGGAGATGAACAGAATTGTGGAATGTGTTCGGTGAGCAAAGGTTGTGTGTTGAACTTGATTTGGTAAAGGTACCGGTGAAAGGCTGTGTAGGAGTACATGGCGGGTTGTTTCATTGGAATCGTCCTTAGGAACTGAGTTCCGTGTATGTAATCCAAGACTAGATACTACCACATGCTGGGCCCTGAAATATGACCCCGCTCGGCCTATTAATCGCATAGTACTCGGTCCAGGAGTTGCAAGTAGTTTATGGTGTTTATAGTAATGCTGGAGGCCGTGCATGGTGCTGACCTGAGAGGTGGGCCGTGATGCGGTAGGCAGTGGCACGGTGTACCAAGTGGCACCCGGATGGTGGGCTTGGGAACCCTGCACACATCGTTTGAGGCCGTGGCGGAAAGCTCGGCCGGACTTCCGTACGGGTTACTCTCAGATAGGCGATAAACCTGGACTAGGTACTAGTGTGGTTAACGGTCGTGGCCGACTCCCTCGCTGGGCTTCCGCTTGAAGGTTGCCGAGGTGCATGACGTGCACATGGCGATAAGTGGCGAGAGCGTGTGTGGCGAAGTACACCCCTGCAGGGTTATGATCTATTTGAATAGCCGCGTCCGCGGATATGGACTACTTGGAGACATATGTTGTTCATAGATAACTTCAATGGCTACTCATAAAATTGCCAAGATAAGCGTGAGTGTCGTGGACGGCATTTCCGTACGGAGACGGAATGATTCCACGATAGTGTATTGTTGTGGTGTTAGTGGACTCGTGTGCAAGAAATCAAGTTGTCAAAATTATTTAAAAATGCAAGTTGTCTAGCCACGAGTCAAATGCTGGCTTTCCGCTTGAAACCCCACAATACCTTCTTGATACCTTGCATGAGTAGTTAGTCATCCTAAAGTCTTGCTGAGTACCTTCGTACTCATGTTTGTTTAATAAATGTGGCAGAGGTTGCTAATGACCCTAATGGAGGGTTCTTCGTAGACATCGACGACGACGAGTAGCTGGTGTCCCAGCTACGATCTGGCCCTACGTTGGATCTGTAGTATAGTCAGGCCATGTGCCTTCTAGTTGTCTTGTCTGTACTCAGATAGTTTAAAACTCTTCCGCTGGCTTGTAATTGAATGACTGCTATTATGGGTCGTGAGACCCTTAATGTGTAATATTATACGATCTGGCCCTACGTTGGATCTGTAGTATAGTCAGGCCATGTGCCTTCTAGTTGTCTTGTCTGTACTCAGACAGTTTAAAACTCTTCCGCTGGCTTGTAATTGAATGACTGCTATTATGGGTCGTGAGACCCTTAATGTGTAATATTATGTGTGTGGCTCTTCCGAGCCTCTTAAATAAAGGTTGTATGTTTATGGTTATGTTGTGATGCCATCGATGTATCTATACATATCGGTATGCCATGCGTACGTGTATCGTACTTGATATGTATGGGGTTCGATTACTTAGTCTTGAACTTTAGTAGCACTCCTTACAAGGAAATGCCCCTTTGTGATCCAATGAGCCTTGGTAGTTCGCTACTGCTCCGGACACATTGGTTGACCGGCATGTGTCCTTCTTAGCTGCTGTGTTTGTCCCCTTTGGGGAAATGTCACGCGGTGTAATGGAGTCCTTGTAGCTTGCTACGACTCGTCTACATTCGCTGATGACCGACACCTGCTTTGTTGGGTCATGTATGCCTGTCCTTGTGCGGTACTGCCACTTTGGTTTATGACTAGACATGTCGATCCGGGTTCTTTGACATTGGATTGCTAGCGACACCTTCGCATACGTGAGTGAAAAGATGCAAACGGTCCCGGCTAAGGTAAGGCTGCAGCCGTAGAGTTAACCGTGTGTGAGACCACAAAGGGATGCGAGGTGTTACAGGCTGGATTCCTATGGCTTAGGATCGGGGTCCCGACAACGTTGGTATCAGAGCCTGACTGACTGTAGGATTACTAAGCCAAACTGGTCGAAGTTGAGTCTAGAATTGCTTTAGTTATATATAAGGGAATTGTTTGTGGAAGGGAACGTAAGACTCTTGTTCTCTTCTCAAGTTATTCTATTCTGGTCAGCCTCGTCTCTTCTGCGGGAATTAAGGACTAGGTTACTCATCTTCTCCTAGGCTCGTGTTTCCGATCGGTAGCTTATAGGACTTCGGGTCAAGAGATATTGGGTTTCTTTTATTCCTAGGAAGCAGGAAGTAAGCTTGATGATCAGAGAGTTGAACTTGATAGTTGAGTGGTTACGCTATTCCATTTTGGGTTGTCTCAAAATTTGTTTTGAGCATTTACAACCGTTATGTTGCCCAATTTTGCATTCGGAGCTCTAATGCTTTTGCATTACTCTCTATTTACAGATGCCTGGCCGTCCTTCTCGTCAGGTGGTACGTCTGACCAGGTGCATTGATGTGCCGGGTCATACGGCCATGCTGGTCAGGGTGATGTCGGTGTGCGGTTACCGTTGGTACCCCGAGTACACAGTAGAGGAACAGTACCGAGACTTCAACCAGAGCCAGTACATCTGCACTGTTAGGGTATTTCCAGACTACCGTGGAGCGGAGAAGCCAATCCATTGGTCCTATGGGTTGGGGGTCACTGTTGACATGGCAGTACAGGATGCTGCCTATTCAATGCTGACTATTTTGAGAGCGAGACATGCACTGCTACAGAATTCAGAGTTCTGCTATGTTCCGGCCTCTCAGCCTGGTGAAGAGGGATACCTCAGTGGAGTCTATTTTGATTCTTCTATGGAGGATCCACTTCTGCAGTCCACTGTTGAGATGCTAGAGAACAGAGACAGGGATGCTCGTGCTCTCCGCATGGAGCTTTATGCTACCCGTGCCCGTCTGTGGACAGCTTTGACACAGCTGGCACCGGTAGTCCAGACAGGGTATGGAGAGATGGAGATGCTGAACCCTGTTAGGACCCATCTTCCGGCTCACGTTGACTGGCCAGCTATAGGAGGAGTCACACCTCTTCGGGGACCCCTCTTACCACCAGTCATGGGACCAAGGCCACATCCGTGTCCTTATGGATCCCAGGGATCTCAGGCTAGAGTGTTTCCTGATCCGCAAGTTGAGCTACCAGGTCATGGAGGTAATCTCTATGAGATGTTCTATGCAGATGCCTGAGCTGTGAGCGGAAGGATAGCATGGTAGTACCGTACGTTCACAGTCCTGCATGACTGGTGAAGTATGCATGTAATGTTTAATGAATTCCGGAGGCCTAGATAAATAATGTATAGGAAGCTTGTAAGCCTCTGATGAGTAGTTTCATAATTTCAGTAGTTGCTCTTCGGTTAAGGTTGTACTGAACTATGTAAGGGTGTGTATGAACCATGGTGTATATATAGCAGTTGCTTGTTACCATGCTGTTCGGATATTCATTTCCGCATTCCGTGTGTTCAGTACATTCTTAATCCATAGCTAGTATTGATATGATGTTGGTCTAAGCTATGAGTTTGTTTGTCGGGGTGGTGTTCACCAGGTTGAACCGTGCCCCTGCTCATGAGCAAGGCGAGGGTAGTCAAGCGTCGCAGGAAGACCTGCCTCAACCGCCTTCTCTGGTGGAAGTGATGCTTGAGGCAGAAAGAAACAAAAGGGAGACCAACCGACTGTTAGAGCGTATTGAGCAGAATACGGCTCGACAGCCTAGGAATGCCGCAGTGTCCCTCAATGACTTTGTCAAGTTGAATCCTCCAAAGTTTCATCATTCCGTCGATCCCCTCGACGCTGATGACTGGCTGTGCAGCATCTCACGCAAGATTCGCTCTGCGAATGTGTCTGAGGCCGACAAGGTGACCTTTGCGGCGTATTTCCTGGAAGGACCCGCCAATCTGTGGTGGGAGAATTTTGAAGCTATGCGTCCCGCTGAACCAGTAGCCACATGGGCAGACTTTAGTGCAGCCTTCCGTCTGCACCATATTCCAGAGGGCCCGATGGACAGAAAGAGAGAGGAGTTCTGTGCCTTCACTCAGGGCAAGTTGTCTGTGGATGCCTATAGCCGCGAGTTCGGTAATCTCGCCCGCTATGCAACAGAGGAGGTGTCTACCGACGCCAAGAAGCAAGCAAGATTCCGTAAGGGTCTGAGCCCTGAGCTCCGTCGAGACCTGCGCCTCCATGAGTGTGCAAGCTTTCAAGCCCTGGTCAACAAAGCGATCAGTGCCGAGACTGGTCATACAGACTTCGAAGCCACAAGGAAGCACTCCCGTGATTTTGGCTCGTCTTCTGGTTCCGCGTTTCCAAAACACAGGCTGTGGGTTCCGAACAGTTCTCTGCTGCCAAGATACACTCCGAGGACATCCTACGTGGCACCTGAGACGAATCAGGCCAACCCTCCAGCAAAAGCTTATGGTGGTCCAGCTAGCAGTGCTGCACCACGTGCCAACCAGGTGATATGCTACAAGTGTGGAGAACCAGGGCACTATTCCCGTGAGTGTCCTCAGAATGTGGGTACCAAGCAACCCGGAAAGTCCGTCGGGCAAGCCAAGTCGGGCAAAGCTTTTTATGTGAAGCCAACTCCTGCACGTGGCCGTGTGAACTATGTGTCAGCAGAAGAAGCTGCAGAGGATCCCGACGTCATGCTGGGTACGCTTCTTGTTAATCATCACCCAACGTCCGTTCTCTTTGACACTGGGTCTTCTCATTCCTTCATTTCAGAAAGTTATGCACAGTTGCATAACATGTCTTTTTGTGATATGCCAATCCCATTGGTTGTCCAAACCCCGGGTAGTAAATGGCAAACCTCTAGGATAACCTATGACAATGAAATTCTAGTAGACAGGCTAGTTTTTATAGCCTCATTGATAGCATTGAAATCTTTGGATATTAATATCATCTTGGGCATGGACTGGATGTCAGCTCACTATGCCAAGATTGATACTCATTCTAGAAATGTCCAGCTTACCCATCCCTCGGGTGAGATAGTAAATGTCTCTACTCGAGTTGCCAAATGCCAACTCTATTCCCTAAATGCCAACCCTCTTCCGGAAGTTGAAGACATTCCGGTAGTCCGTGACTTCCCGGATGTTTTTTCAGAGGAACTGCCAGGAATTCCACCTGACAAAGATGTAGAGTTTGTAATAGATCTTGTTCCGGGAACTGTTCCAATAGCCAGAAGACCTTATAAGATGGCACCCCTGGAGCTAGCCGAACTTAAGAAGCAACTAGATGAGGCCTTGAACAAGGGTTTCATTCGTCCTAGCTCTTCTCCTTGGGCTTGCCCCGTCCTCTTCGTCAAGAAGAAAGACGGAACGGATTGGATGGTTGTAGATTACCGACCAGTTAATCTGGTCACCATAAAGAACAAGTATCCGCTCCCCAGGATCAACGATCTGTACGATCAACTCGCTGGATCCTCAGTCTTCTCCAAAATGGATTTGAGGTTGGGATACCATCAAATCAAGATTAAGAACGGGGACATTCCAAAAACGGCTTTTGTTACTCGTTATGGCCAATATGAGTACACCGTTATGTCCTTCGGTTTAACCAATTCAATTTTCATGGAGTATTTGGATAAATTCGTCGTGGTATACCTCGATGATATTCTCATCTACTCGAAGAATGAACAAGAACATGCCGAGCATCTAAGGCTGGTATTGATGAAACTTCGAGAGCATCGCCTTTATGCCAAATTTTCAAAATGTGAATTCTGGTTACCAGAAGTGACCTATCTAGGCCACGTAATCTCTGGTAAGGGTATTGCTGTCAATCCCGAGAGAGTTCAAGCTGTCCTTGATTGGACTCAACCTGAATTGGTTAAGCAAGTTAGGAGTTTTCTTGGTCTAGCGAGCTATTGTCGCCGCTTCGTCGAGAATTTCTCCAAGATTGCAAAGCCTCTAACTGAACTCCTCAAGAAGGATAAAAAGTTCGAGTGGACACCACAGTGTGAGCATAGTTTTCAGGAACTGAAAAGACGCCTGACTTCTGCACCTGTGTTGTTACCACCAGATTTTTCTAAGGACTTTGTTATCTATTGCGACGCCTCGCGACAAGGATTAGGTTGCATTCTCATGCAAGATCGTCATGTGATCGCATACGCATCTCGACAGTTGCGTCCACATGAGGATAATTATCCCACACATGACCTTGAGCTTGCAGCTGTGGTCCATGCACTAAAAACCTAGCGACATTACCTTTTGGGTAATCGTTGCGAAATATTCACTCATCACCAAAGCCTGAAATATATTTTCACCCAGCCGGATTTGAATCTCAGGCAAAGACGGTGGGTTGAGTTGATCTCGGATTACGACTTAGGGATAACTTACACCCCGGGGAAGGCCAATATTATGGCCGATGCGCTAAGTCGTAAATCTTATTGTAACAATTTGATGCTACAACAAGGTCAACCACATCTCCATGAGGATTTTCGGAAGTTGAATCTTCATATTGTTCCTCAAGGATTCCTTTCTACCCTGGTGGCGAAGCCTACTCTTAAGGATCAAATTATAGCTGGCCAAAAGCGTGACAAGGGTATATCACGGATCAAGGAGAATATGTTTAGCGGAAACGCTAAAGAATTTTCCATGAACGATCAAGGTGTTGTGTTCTTCCAGAATCGATTAGTGGTTCCTAAGAACCCACATCTAAGGCAGTTAATCCTTAAGGAGGCTCATGATTCTCCTCTCACCATTCATCCCGGTAGTACTAAGATGTATCAGGACTTACGCCAGAGGTTCTCGTGGACTAGGATGAAGAGAGAAATTGTTGAGTTCGTTGCTAACTGCGACGTTTGTCGTCGAGTTAAGGCAGAACATCAAAGGCCTGCTGGCACCCTTCAACCTCTAGCTATTCCTGAATGGAAATGGGATAAAGTTAGCATGGATTTCATTACCGGATTTCCCAAGACCAAGAAAGGAAATAATGCTATCTTTGTGGTCATTGACCGTCTTTCCAAAGTGGCTCATTTTCTTCCCGTTCGTGAGAGTATAACAGCTAGCCAGCTAGCAGAGTTATATATCTCTCGAATAGTGTCTCTTCATGGTGTTCCCGTGGAGATTAACTCGGACCGTGGAAGTATCTTTACTTCTCGCTTCTGGGAAAGTTTTCAGAATGCCATGGGGACTCACCTATCTTTTAGCACCGCTTTCCATCCCCAATCAAGTGATCAAGTAGAAAGAGTGAATCAAATCCTAGAAGATATGCTCCGAGCTTGTGTTATATCGTTCGGTATGAATTGGGAAAAGTGCCTCCCATTCGCCGAATTCGCTTATAACAATAGTTACCAATCAAGCTTGGGCAAAGCCCCTTTTGAAGTTCTCTATGGACGAAGATGTCGAACACCTCTAAATTGGTCAGAAATCGGAGAGAGGCAACTCTTTGGACCGGATATGATCCAGGATGCAGAAGAGCAGGTTCGCATTATTCGTGAAAAGTTGAAAACAGCCCAGTCTCGTCAAAAGAGCCAATATGATCGTCATCATAAGGCTGTGACCTTTGAAGTTGACGAGAAGGCTTACCTTCGGGTTACACCTTTGAAGGGTACCCATCGATTCGGTATCAAGGGCAAATTGGCTCCTCGTTACATTGGTCCTTTTCGCATTCTTGCCAAACGAGGAGAAGTTGCCTACCAGTTGGAACTTCCACCGCATCTTTCCAAGGTTCATGATGTTTTCCACGTCTCGCAACTCAAGCGTTGCTTTTCGGATCCTATCCGTGAAGTGGACCACGAAACGCTTGATCTCCAAGATAACCTTTCATACCGAGAATACCCTGTGCGTATTCTTGATCAAGCTGAGCGTACCACTCGACGTCGAAACCTCAAGTTTCTTAAGGTTCAATGGTCAAATCATTCTGAAAAGGAGGCAACTTGGGAAAGAGAGGATCGTCTCCGACTTGAGTATCCTGCGTTATTCCCGACGACTTCTAAATCTCAGGACGAGATTCTTTTGAGTGGGGGTGAGTTGTCACATCCCTAACCCTTAAGCAAGTTAGTCTTGTGCTCATGTCTTCTTTGCATTTGCATCTAAGAATTTTTAACAAGAACAAGAAAGTGGCAAAGGAAAAACTCAAAACCCTAGCCACTACTTTAAATAAAGAAAATCTCAAACTAGTTCAAATCAATGAACCCAAAATGGCCTCAAGAAATGTTCAAACTTTATGATAAATCATGAAAGTAAATGAGCATTGGAGAAAACTATTTTCTTGACACCTTAAGCATTTTAAATTAATGCAAAAGCCACTGGTTTCAAACTTTAAATTTGAAATCAGAAACAATAAATTTTCAAAAATGTTGAAAAGTTTGGAAATGGTTGGGAATATTATAACAAATATTCAGGTGTGTTTAAAATAATTTTACCACCATTTTGGAGCTGAAATAAATAGCAAAACATTATTTAGCAAAACAGAACAAAACAGAAAAGAATTAAGAAGAAGAAAAACATTACCTGTCGCCTGAGGAGGCCCAGCCCACCAGGGGCAGGGTCGTCTTCTTCCTCTGCCTTCTGGCAGAGGGGAGATCGACCACGGCGGCCCCCTCCACCTCCTGCTTCGCCGCGGCGAGCTCCAGAGCCCCCCGGGACAGCGCGACAACGGGGATAAGCTCCCCGGGTTCTCCTCTATCCATTCCTAGCGATAGCTCTCTCCCTCCTCTCGGATCTTTTCCTCCTCCTGCTGCCGCCATTACCACGAGCTCGAGCTCGAGCCGCAGTGCTTCTAGCCACGGGAACCTTCCTCCGAGTAGTCCGGTAGCTCCGCCTCGTCGAGCCGGCCCTCCCTGCAGAAGCCGAAGTCTCCCCGAGCTCTGCATCGCCCCCAACACCATCGTCTTCCACCTCCGGCCGCCGGACCTCTCCCGTCGATTCGCTCCCTCCGGCGCACCCCCGAGCCCTTCATCAACACCATCGGAACCGCCGTGAGCTCGTCGTCGTTTCCCCTCTCGCCCCACGCTCTTCCGTGCATCGTAGCCCCGTTCCCCACCAAGGCCGAGAGTTTCTCGCCGCCGGTCATGTCGTCGCCGTCGCTATGGTGTCTGATCCACGCGCTCAAGCTAGGGATCGAGCTCCTGGAGCCTCCAGGAGCGTGATGAGCCCCTCAGCTGCCCTCCCCGTGCCCTAGAGCCATCGCTCGTAGAAGGCCAAGCTTCGGCCGCCGCTTCGGCTCGTCGCCGGCGCCTCTTCCGGCGACCCTAGCCTCCCCTGATGCCCCTGCTAGATCGGCTACTTCGCCAGCGTCCAGTAGCTGCAAACCGTGTTCGAATTGGTGCTGTGCAGCACCGTTTAGGTCGTCTCCGGCGAGCCCTCCGCCGCGGGCTTGGTCGCCGGCGACCACCCTCCGGTGGGGGCCGACATGGCAAAGCTAATCCAGCAGATTAGGAGCTTAATCTCTCGCTGACAGTAGGCCCAAGGCCAAGTCAACTCAGTTTAGGGGCTAGTCAGCGCAGGGTTAGCCCCTGGGTCACTAACCAGTGGGTCCCCCCTATCAGGTTTGACCTGAACAGGTCGGCTGACCTGCTGACGTCAGTCTGATGCAATAAATAGAATTTCCAGTATAGAAATAATTCCAGGAAATTGCTAAAACTTGTAAAAATCATAGAAATTAATCTGTAACTCCAATGAAAATAATTTATATATGAAAAAGTATCAGAAAAATTCAAGGATTCTGATTATGCTATTTTCAACCATGTTTGAAAAAGTTACAGAACCCTAAAATGTGGAATAAGGAATAATTCAATTCTTATAATTACTTCTTAAATGGAATTTGGAAAATATTCAAATTTCAATATGAATGCCATGATCACACACTGTCCTAATTACAAATCAGTACCCTAACATGACATCTCATGCATGTTAACATCAAGTTGATCTGAGCATCAGGTCGAATCAATTAAATCGGTATTCGAGAATACCCGTTTGAATTGATATTCGAATGTGATTCAAATCAACTCTAAACCTAATACCTATTGATTATAATAACTTATCACCTTGCATTCTCATGCCATGCTCATGCATCATTTTGAGTGCATATGATTGTTATTGAATGTTGCCATTTATTTCGGTAGGCTCCGCACCCCCGGATTCCACCGAATATCCGTCTGACGGATATCGTTCCTCCTCTGAGCAACAAGGCAAGCAACCCTTTTGATCATCCCGATAAATCCCATGCTCTTGCTCCTGCACCTATTTATTGCATTAAGATCAAATGCTTCAACTGCTTTTGCCACGATAGTTGAACCCACTTCCTTTGCATGACCTAACCTTGTCACAGTAAATAGCCGAACCTTGCAACCTAGCATACCTGGTAGTTGCTTGAGCTATGATGTGCCTTATCCTACTATGCATGCTATGCTTAGAGTTGTGTATGGTCTGTCATCTGGGAGATGAACAGAATTGTGGAATGTGTTCGGTGAGCAAAGGTTGTGTGTTGAACTTGATTTGGTAAAGGTACCGGTGAAAGGCTATGTAGGAGTACATGGCGGGTTGTTTCATTGGAACCGTCCTTAGGAACTGAGTTCCGTGTATGTAATCCAAGACTAGATACTACCACATGCTGGGCCCTGAAATATGACCCCGCTCGGCCTATTAATCGCGTAGTACTCGGTCCACGAGTTGCAAGTAGTTTCTGGTGTTTATAGTAATGCTGGAGGCCGTGCATGGTGCTGACCTGAGAGGTGGCCGTGATGCGGTAGGCAGTGGCACGGTGTACCAAGTGGCACCCGGATGGTGGGCTTGGGAACCCTGCGCACATCGTTTGAGGCCGTGGTGGAAACCTCAGCCGGACTTCCGTACGGGTTACTCTCAGATAGGCGATAAACCTGGACTAGGTACTAGTGTGGTTAACGGTCGTGGCCGACTCCCTCGCTGGGCTTCCGCTTGAAGGTTGCCGAGGTGCATGACGTGCACATGGCGATAAGTGGCGAGAGCGTGTGTGACGAAGTACACCCCTGCAGGGTTAAGATTCATTCGAATAGCCGCGTCCGCGGATATGGACTACTTGGAGACATATGTTGTTCATAGATAACTTCAATGGCTACTCATAAAATTGCCAAGATAAGCGTGAGTGTCGTGGACGGCATTTCCGTACGGAGACGGAATGATTCCACGATAGTGTATTGTTGTGGTGTTAGTGGACTCGTGTGCAAGAAATCAAGTTGTCAAAATTATTTAAAAATGCAAGTTGTCTAGCCACGAGTCAAATGCTGGCTTTCCGCTTGAAACCCCACAATACCTTCTTGATACCTTGCATGAGTAGTTAGTCATCCTAAAGTCTTGCTGAGTACCTTGGTACTCATGTTTGTTTAATAAATGTTGCAGAGGTTGCTAATGACCCTAATGGAGGGTTCTTCGTAGACATCGACGACGACGAGTAGCTGGTGTCCCAGCTACGATCTGGCCCTACGTTGGATTTGTAGTATAGTCAGGCCATGTGCCTTCTAGTTGTCCTGTCTGTACTCAGACAGTTTAAAACTCTTCCGCTGGCATGTAATTGAATGACTGCTATTATGGGTCGTGAGACCCTTAATGTGTAATATTATGTGTGTGGCTCTTCCGAGCCTCTTAAATAAAGGTTGTATGTTTATGGTTATGTTGTGATGCCATCGATGTATCTATACATATCGGTATGCCATGCGTACGTGTGTCGTACTTGATATGTATGGGGTTCGATT
The DNA here is from genome assembly GCF_904849725.1 of Hordeum vulgare subsp. vulgare. NCBI lineage: Eukaryota > Viridiplantae > Streptophyta > Magnoliopsida > Poales > Poaceae > Hordeum > Hordeum vulgare. Next base: position 485,177,746 of record NC_058519.1, read on the forward strand.
ACTTAGTCGTGAACTTTAGTAGCACTCCTTACAAGGAAATGCCCCTTTCTGATCCAACGAGCCTTGGTAGTTCGCTACTGCTCCGGACACATTGGTTGACCGGCATGTGTCCTTCTTAGCTGTTGTGTCTGTCCCCTTTGGGGAAATGTCACGCGATGTAATGGAGTCCTTGTAGCTTGCTACGACTCGTCTACATTCGCTGATGACCGACACCTGCTTTGTTGGGTCATGTATGCCTGTCCTTGTGCGGTACTGCCACTTTGGTTTATGACTAGACATGTCGATCCGGGTTCTTTGACATTGGATTGCTAGCAACACCTTCGCATACGTGAGTCAAAAGACGCAAACGGTCCTGGCTAAGGTAAGGCTGCAGCCGTAGAGTTAACCGTGCGTGAGACCACAAAGGGATGCGAGGTGTTACAGGCTGGATTCCTATGGCTTAGGATCGGGGTCCCGACAGTGTAGGATTGGGTTGAGCATCATGAGGAAATTCGTTCCATAGTTTTACCTCGGTCCCCTTTAAGAGTACGGTGTTCCTATGACTCAAGTATAAAGAAAATGAAACACAAAGAGTAAGTCTTCAAGCTTCAAAGTCTTCAGAGTGTTTTCTTCAGGACACACCGAATTCCTCATCTTCAATATCTTCATGAGGAATATCAATTTCTTCGCGATCAAAGTCTTCAAGGAATGACCAAAGTCTTCACCCGACGGCATACATTTTTAGGGGTAGATATTCATCGAATAACTCAAACTCCTCAACGACTTATAGAGCCTGTGTACACTTACAAACATATCAGTCTCTTAATCTACAGGTCTTCAAACCACCAAAATTACTAAGTGGCACTAGATGCACTTACAAATTTCATAGAATAATTATTGACTTCATGTGCATGCATAGGGAATCACAAACCTTAACACCAATATTCCTACTAGAGCATAATTACTCATCAACATAACTCACATATCACTATCTTCATATCGCAAAGCTATTGCAAAGAATCAAGTTTAATTTCCCATGATCTTCATGAAAGTTTTTATTATATATTTCCTGGAAATTCATCACTTTGGAACTAATTTTAATTTGAAGCAAACTACCAATGCAAATAACAAGCTCTCAAACAAATATAAGTGAAGAAAGAGAGCACATGTTTCTTTAAAATTGAAATCTCAAAATTATATAAGTGAAGCAAGAGAGGATTTCATCAAAATTTCAGCAACTCTCAAAATAATCTAAGTGAAGCATGAGAGCAAATTTCTTCAAAATAACAGCACCACCGTGCTCAAAAAGATATAAGTGAAGTACTTGAGCAATTCAATGGCTCAAAAAAATTAAGTGAAGCATAGAGAGCGATTCTCACAAATCATAGCATAATTTAGCTCTCTCAAATGGTTGTGTCGAGAAAGGTTTATTATGACAAACTAAACATGAAATAAAGCAAAGACATAAATGATACAAGACGCTCCAAGGAAAACTCATAACATGGGACGAATAAAAATATAGCTCCAAGTAAAATTACTAATGGTTTTTAGAAGAAAGAGGGGATGTCGTCCGAGGCATCCCCAAGCTTAGCTGCTTGGTACTCCTAAGATATTTCCTTTGGGTGCCATGGGGCATCCCCAAGCTTAGGCTTTTTACTCCTTATTCCTTCATCCATCGTGATCTCACTCAAAACTTGAAAACTTCTATCACATAAAACTCAACGAAATTTTGGTGATTTCCGTTAGTATAAGGAAACCAAAATTTACTATAGGTACTGTTTAAAACCTATTTCAATTTTGTTTTGAATTATACCTACTGTATTCTAAATTTACCATGTCTTATGCCCCCGATATAAACTTATAGTCATTAAAATAAGCTCATAACACAAAGAAAACAGAATCTGTTAAAAACAGAACAATGTATAGAGATTCAAAATTTACTTATACTTTGTAACTCCAAAAATTCTTAAAATTAGTAGAAGTAGGGAATTCGTATATTAATCTTGTGTAAAAATTTCAGACACTTTTGACAGTTCTTTGATTTTAGGATTTCTTTTACTGGATGCAAAAGTTTTTGATTTTCAACAGGATTAAAACAACTAACACCCCACATGATCTCAAAGGCTTTACTTCGCACAAACACTAAATAAAACATAAAACACACAACAATAATAGTAGAATAATTACGTAAACATTCAATAATAGGAATAAAAAGTGAAAATAAATTTTATTCATTGGGTTACCTCCCAACAAGCGGTATCGTTTTACGCCCCTAGCTAGGCATATAGCATAGATTTTAAATATTGTCATCTTTAGTTTCCAACCCTCAATCACATATCCGTGATTTCTTAGAGATTTTTCATGCATATTCTCAAAAGGTAAACTCCTAGGTATAAAGTTAAAGAATTCATTCATATGACGAGGTTCACTCAAGTTGAACTGAGCCCTAATCATCCTAAGATCTATGTTGTTGCTACAAGAGGCACCCTTATTCTTGGGAGTTTGGGTAGTTTTCTTGCCAAGAGGAGTTTTTTCAATATTTTCAATGGAATAAAAAGTTGTCTTAAGTTACTAAAATTTTCCTCTAATTTATCAATTCGAGCGGGACTCTATACTACCCTTTCATTAGTTATGGGTTGTTTCTCTTTTAGCATTTTAAAGCGTTTCCGATCCTTCAACAAATACAATTAAGAAGATCTTGCACCCTTTTATACAAATTTTCAACATGTTCTTTGGTAAAAAAATATTTTCAATAGCATCTATCCTTTGCATAACATGATCATAAGTTAAAAAGTTTCATTTATAATGATAGGTGGAGACCCCAATAAACTTCCCATGGCATCGAGAGCATCGGAGGGTGGACAACTTAAGAAATTTCCCCCGATGATAGTATCAAGAACAATTCTATACCAAGTAGTAATTCCCACATAAAAGTTTTGAAGAAGAACGGTAGTAGATTGCTTGTGGATAGATCTACCATGAGCATTGCATATCCTATACCAAGCCTCTTTCAGACTTTCTCCTCCCCTTTGCTTTAAATTGAGAACTTCAATCTCATGGGTACTCATAGCGAGGGAGGAGTTTGCCATAGCAATAACTAAACAAAATATCTGGCAAGAAAATGGCAAACGAAAAGAAGGCAATTTTTTTTGACCGGCTACTGTAGGGAAAACCCCCACATCCATTTTCCTTTATTCCCATATATGAGAGCAGTATGTACAAGAGGAGATTTAGAATGTACAAGGGGAAGAAGAGCAAAGGATTACAAACCTCAAGGACGCAAAAAGGAAATCCATTTAAGGAGATCATCCCTGAAACTAGCCTTAATTCTATGAGCTAACAGAGAAATGTCATGAATGAATCCAGATCTCCATTTTCTGAACTTTGGCTGCTCCTGGTTGAAGACCTTTGCATTTCTGATAGTCCAGATGTTCCAACATGCAGTAAAAACCACCTCAGCAAAGAAAGGGTTATGAAAGTCCTTTCTAGCCGCAATAGCAGCACTCCACATAGATGAACCCTGCCATGTGATCTGCAGGTAATTCCAAACCCTGGTACTGAAAAGACAGTTGAAGAATAAATGATCTCTGTCCTCCTTGACTCAAGCGTGGCATAGAACAGAAAGGTTGGAATCAGAGACCTTCCAGTGACGCCGTTCCAGCATATCTTGAGTGTTTAGCCTGTCCATGATGAGCATCCAGGCAAACATCTTAATCTTCATAGTACAGCAGCTTCTCCAGATCCAGTTGAGTAAAGGGTTTGGTACAATACTGCTATGAATATGAGCATAGTATCTCTTGGCTGTGTAGACCTTAACATCCTTTTCCCATACCCATCTGTCAGAGGGCTCATAATTAAGGTCCAGGTCCTGAAGCAAAGATTGGACCGAAAGCAGTTCCTGATAAGCTTGAGCAGACAGTGGTAAGTGAAACATGGAGAGCATGTTGTCATCATAAAAGGCAGTAAAGACCTCTTGAGCTGTGCAGAAAGGGTCAGCCACAAAAGAGAACAGTCTTTGGAATCTGATCGCCAGGGGCATAATAGAGTTTCCAATCAACCAGGAGTCAGACCAAAACAGGAAGGAATCACCCTTGTTCGGCAGAACATATGTAACTGATCTGAACTTATCAAGCCGTTTACAGATATCCTTCCACCAAAAGGAACCACAAAGTGTAGTTCCGTGAGGTACAGTGTTATGATAGTAAGTGTTCCAAATCAGATGAACCCAAGGGATATCAGCATGATTGAGGAATTTATCAGCATGTTTGAGCAGGAGTGCTTCATTCTGGACTGCTAGGTTCATAATCCCTAGCCCCCCTTTATTTTTAGACCTGCACACCAGAGGCCAAGCAGCAAGAGAGGGTGCATGATCATTCCCGTTTCGTCTCCATAGATATTGCCTTTGAATCCTCTCCAACTGCTTCAGTATACCTGGTGGGATATCCAGACTCCATAGAAAGAAGATAGGTACAGAAGACAGGGCTGAGTTTAAATACTGCAGCCTTCCCCCCTGAGCAAGAAAAGATGAACTAGCACTGAGTCTTCTTTCCATGTTATCTACCAGAGCCATGAGATCAATGATTCTTGGTTTAGTTGTCCCAACAGGAAGGCCAAGATATGTGAAGGGTAAAGATCCCACTCTGCAACCAATGGAGTCTGCCAGATCATGTAGATGCTGAGGAGAAGTGTTGACAGGTAGAAGTGCAGATTTGTGGTAATTCACCTGTAATCCACTGGACTGGGAGAAAAGTAAGAGCATTTTCTTGAACTGCAATAACTGGGATTTATCAGCAGGTAGGATGATAAGAGTATCATCAGCATATTGCACTATAGGGAAATCTTTATCATGACAGGGTATAGGCAGCTGTATCAGCCCCTCCACCAGTAGTTGTTTAACCAGAGTTTGTAGAAAATCAGCAGCAATAGCAAAAAGCAGTGGAGACATAGGATCTCCCTGCCTGACACCTTTTTTGCACATGAACTTCTTTCCAGGCACACCATTGATCAGAACTGAAGATGATCCAGAAGTTAGGAGCTGCATAACCCAAAGGATCCATCTGTCATTGAAGCCCTTGTGCTTAAGAATCTGGAAGATGAACTCATGTTCCACAGAATCAAATTCCTTTTCAAAATCCAGCTTAAGAATAACTATAGGCTTCTTGGATTGATGACATTGGTGCAGGTACTCTAGAGTCCATCCCACACAACCTTGAATGGTCCTAGATTTGATAAAACCATACTGATTCTTGTGAAGACACTTCACAATCTGCAACTGTAGCCTGTTAGCAAGCATTTTGGACAGAAATTTGAGACCCATTCCAATAAGTGATATTGGTCTATAATCTCCCACATGTTCAGGTGATCTCTTCTTTGGAATCAGTGTAATATAGGATGAATTCATGTTCACAAGCTGGGCCTGTCCAGCATGGAAATCAGCAGCAAGTTGGTAAAACTCAAGGGAGATAATGTGCCAGCATTTCTTGAAGAAAATACCATTGAAACCATGAGGCCCTGGAGCTTTGTCAATGGGCATATCTTGAACAGTCTTGTCCATTTCAGACTTGGAAAAAGGTTCTGTGAGAATGTCTAGACCCTCCACCTCATTCAGCATGGATTGTAAATCAAATGCCATGTTAATGCCAAGAGAAGTTCCCATTCTATCCTTGAAAGATGCCCAAAAACATGCAACAATTTGATCATGATCAGAGATGGTAGAACCATCATTTAACTTGAGAGATGCAATGGAATTCCTCCTATATCTCTCAGTGGCCATAGCATGGAAGAATTTAGTGTTTTCCTCACCAACCTTAACAAATCTGATAGTGGCTCTCTTCTTCCAGTACAAGCACTGAAGATGCAGAAGATGTTCCAAATGTAATTTGACAATTTTCCTGAAATTAGCTTCTGGTCTGAAAAGTGACCTCAACTCCTCAAGCTCATCCAAATAGAGCACCACTTGATTACATCTGGAAATAAAAGTTTTTAACTGTGACAGAGACGTCTGCCATTTCTACAAAGCCTGCCGAAGATGCTTCATCTTATCCATAATAACAACAGTAATGTGTGTCTTCCTTGAAGGAATGAGCCAGGACTGTTGTACACATTCCATGAAGCCTTCCATTTCAACCCAGTAGTTTTCAAAGCGAAATAGGTTGCATTTAGGGATGGAAGTGTTAACAGTGACCACACAGGGAACATGATCAGAAGCAGTCTTTGCCAGGGGTAGCACTTGAGTAAGAGGATATGAGGAGATCCAATTGGCTGATGTAAAAAACCAGTCAAGCTGCTCCAAAAGAGGGGAATCCTACATATTGGACCAAGTGTAAGATCTACCTTTAATGGGTAGTTCCAGCAATCCCAGATGCCCAATGATTGCATTGAAGATGAACATGTCATTCACATCAGCCCCAGGAAGGTTTCTGTTGTTAGGAGATCTAATGAAAGTAAAATCTCCAAGAAGCAACCAATTAGCCCCAGTGGGAATATTAAAATTGTAAAGCCAGCTAACAAAAAGATCTCGGGCCTCTCCTTGACATGGCCCATAGACATTAACTAAAGTCCATGATTCACCCGTGTGATTTGAGGTAAAGGAGATGATCAATCCGTAGGGTGTGCATTCCACTAATTGACCAGTAAGAATGGAAGAGTTCCAAAGGGTGATAAGCCCTCCTGATGCACCCGTGGAAGGAGAGTAAGCAAACTGATCAAAGCGTTTGGGGCAGAAACCTTTAACTGCACGAAACTCTATTGACTGCATTTTTGTTTCCTGCAAGCAGACCATGGCAGCTAGGCTCTCATCAATCTTGTTACGGACCGCCCGCTGCCTATGATCCGAATTTAGGCCACGCACATTCCAACACAGCACATGCCAACTTCTCGTAGAACGACTATCCATTGCAGATCATATATATAGCAAAAGCAAGGCTATGTAATAGCCAGTGCAACCAAGGTTCCGAAAACCAAAAGACATCGCAAGCAGAAGTTTGACAGTACATAGAGCCAGTACAGTAACAGATAAACATAGATGAATTAAACATCAGAAGACGATGGCGCAGAATCAGCAGGATCTTCCATAAGTCGATCCACCGTGAGCTTCTCAGGGGCTATGCCGAGTGACTGTCCCACCTCCTGAATCACTGGGATAGGAGTGGTAGGAGGTACTTGAACATCCTCAGTCTCCTGCGATGTAGAGGACATTGGCTTGACCTTGGGGTTCCTCTTCTTGGGGACATGCGCAAGCAGCTCCTGCAGAATTGGCTTGAAGTCGTCTCGCTTGATGGAGCCGCGAGTACACCGACGGACCGAGGAGTCAACAACTGGAGTGGCCTTCTTGCGGGTCCCCTTCTTGGATGGAGCAGGAGAACGAAAAGATAAGTCCTCTGTAGATGAAGAAGGATTAAGAGGGATTACCTCCTACATTGAGAGAGAGGTACTAGCAGGCTCTGATAGAGGAGGTTCTGGAGCGTCAGTGTCGAAAGCCACTGCCCAGGATCGCTTGGGGATCATAATGGGCTCCAGAATTGGCATCTGCAGTTGACGAGGTACGTGCATAGCAGTAGCAGCCCCCATAAGAGCATCAAAGGTGCGTGCCCAGGACATTACAGGCGGCAGAGGAGGCCCATACACAACCCTGGCAGCCCCAACAAAGATGTTGTCAGTCTGAATGGGGGGGGGTTTGTAGAGAACAATTGCCAGAGGATTGTCATCATGCGCCTCTTCCATCACAGGCACATCTTCCTCTGGCTCAGCATCATTGTCTGGGGCAGCCATTGGCATGTCAGCATCAGGGGCATCAGGATTAGCCAGCGGTGGTTCTTGAGCAGCAGGTTCCACCTCCATGTCACCCTGCGGCTGAGGGTCAAGGTCCACCAGCTCATGAACCGAATCCGAGGAAGGACTCGACTGATCAATCACCATAGACTCTTGATCCTGAACAGGATCAGCAGCAGGTGCTTCCGGGGCCGCTTCAGGTTCCCATCCTCCTCCATCAGCGGCAGCAGGCGGCTGATCCCAACCTCCACCATCAGCAGCAGCAGGCGGCTGACCCCAGCCTCCATCATCAGCAGCACTAGCAGCAGGCCCTGGGTCTCCAGGCGCCAGCGGTACCGCATTCCAACCCAACGCGGGATATGGGGGCAAAGCAAATTGCAGATTGTCGTGAACAAGATGTCCACGGAGTGGATGAGGGTTGCCATTGAGGGGCATGGGATCCTCATCATTAGGCAGAATTTCAGCAGCCGCCGCACCCAGGATGTATACCGGAGCAGACCATGAAACCTTGGCGCCACCCCAAGCAGCATATTCAGAGAAGTTGATACTGTGAGGGACCAGCCAGTCATCTGGGAACGCAGCAAACACAATAGAGCGAACCAAGTAATGATCATCACTGATCCAATGGTGAAACTCCCCAAAGGTATTGACAGCGGCCCGGAGATCTTCAGTATTACGAAAGTCTAGCGAGACCCCCAAAATCATGAGACAGCCCTGACGAAAACCCTCTTGGCCACAGAAACCAAGACCCTGATCGTGATGCAGGAAGCGCACGACAGAGTTATGAGCAACTTCCTGCGGAACCATGTGGACCGCAGCATAGCTTTCTGTCGCATCTCGGAGCCCAAACAATCCAACACCCTCAATCCAAGGTTGGGCAGACCGAACATGCAACCCTTGGTGAAGAAGAAGAGCAGCAACTTCTTGCCGTACCTGAATCACATTGTCAGCCGATGGTGCTGGGTGGACGTCAGCGATGACAAAGCGCTCATGACATCTGGTAATGGGGACCGCAGGCGTGGTGTAGGTCCGAGGCAGCCTGTCGGGTCCTCCATCGATGATATTGTGGCCAGGCGGGAGGAAGAACTCGGGATCAAGCTCAAAGTTCGCCATTGCGGGAGGCGGTGGCGGAGTGACCGGTGGCGTCTTAGAGGGAGTTCGAGGAGGCGACGACGATGAGACAGGACGGAACTGTGTCGCAGGGGTTGCTGTTTCGCCAAGAGTATCAGCAGTTCCCGAGATATCAACGACAGGGGAGGTGGTGGGTCTCTTACAGTTCCAAGTAAGACAATTATTACGCATAAAAGAGGCTCCTCTATATCGTGCGTGGCCCGCCATGTTGTCAGCGCATCCAGGCGAAGCCGTGCAGTTCGCAGCTAGATGGCCCCGAGCGTTGCAAATTGAGCAAGAAAAGATATCCTCAACCATGCTATTAATGAGTTCGTCAAAGGCTAGATGGGCCTCCTGAGAGGAGGGAATATCCATCGAGCGATTAGGCTCGGGCCCAGAGAAAGAGGTAACCTCAGCAGACTCATTAATGAGAGTGGAAATAGACCCAGAATCCAAACTGGCCACCAAAAATTGATTCTCATCATTCAAAATACCATGAATCTCGGCGGGATCAGATGTGGCTCCTTGTTGCACGGGAGAAGTTCCGATTAATTTGGCAATTTGAAAATCGTCGCCGGGAGATCCGGGAGGTGAAACTTGGCGAGAAACTGTCCCAAACGTAATATGCGGCGTGGATGTCATCCACCGGAGTTCCGCCGGCGGTGGTGCTGAGATGATGACACGTTCAGGAGAAGGCACCGAATAGCCAGCCTGTTCAAGCGTGACTAGCTCATCATGGGAAACAGGATATCTGTAGCCCTTGCAAACCTCATATTGTTGAAGGGATGCAAAAGTCACCTTCTTACGAACAGAAGATCCAGATTTAAGTGAAGCCTTGAAGGGTCTGGAATGCATGGCCATCAGACCTAAAGAGGCTCTCCTCTTAGAAGGACTCACAATAATCCATTCAGCATCACATTGCTTCTTCCACAGAGCAAAATCCCGACGCCAATTAGGACCTCCATGTCCCCATAGATGGAAGAAACACTTAAAATTTGAACACTTGAAAGAACGTAAATCCAAAATATGAAAACCAACTTGCATGCAGGAGACTTTGAATGAGAAAACCGAATCTGTGACTTGAGAGACACGAAACTCAATAGCCGATCCTCCAATCACCGATTCCATAGCTGCGGCGACTGTGTCGGTCGAAAGACGGAACACATGACGACCAAAGGAAATCACCATGATGAAAGGGCGGCGGTGCTTCATAGGGTGCACCGTAATACCAGAGTGGCGATAAACCTCATCAGAGAAAGCCAAACTGTGCGAAAAATCCAGATCCAACGTAGAACCACCCATGCAAGCCATGCACGACCACGTGAGGAGGGTCGGGAAGGTTCACCTGAGCAGAGGAGTGGCGAGGATGGAGGATACGCCGGCTAGAGTTCCAGATCGCCATCGGGTCGCCGCGGTGGGAGGTGGGAGGTGGAAGGCAATTTTTTGTGAAGTGCGGGAGAAGAAAACGAGAGGCAAATGGCAAATAATATAATTGCAAGGAGATGAGATTTGTGTGTAGGAACCAGTAGATCTTGACTTGATCTTCCCCGACAACGCCGCGAGAAATCTTGCTTATTCTCGTTGATGCATTGGTTTCCCTCCAAGCTTAAACAGTGATGTAGCACATCGACGACAAGTATTTTCCTCAGTTGAGAAACCGAGGTATCAATCCAGTAGGAAGATCCACAAGACTATGTAAGGAGCACCTGCACAAAAATAGCAAATCCTCGCAACCCAAAGCGTGTAGGGGTTGTCAATCCCTTGTGGGTAAAGTAAGGATATATTGATAGATGCAAATAGGAGTGATAGCAAATAGAACGCAACAATGTATTTTTGTTTTTTTGATAATATAGATGTGAAAACAAAAGAGCTAATAAAGTTGAAATGCAAATAGAAAAGTAAAGATTGCAAATAGATGATGTAAAGTATACTCGGGGGCCGTAAGTTTCACTAGAGGCTCGCGAAATAGCAAACGGTGGGTAGAGAATTATTGTTGGGAAATTGATATAAGAGCAAATAATTATGACAATATTCAATACAATGATCAAGTACATACACATCATGTCCAAGATAAGTAGACCGACTTCTGCCTGCATCTACTTCTATTACTCCGCACATCGATCGCTATCCAACATGCATCTAGTGTATTGAGTTCATGGAGAAACGAAGTAATGCCTTAAGAACGATGACACGATGTAGACAAGATCTATTCATGTAGGAATAGACCGCATCATTTTATCCTTGAAAGCAATGATACATGCGTGTCATGTCTCTTTCTGTCACTGAGATTGAGCACTTCAAGATCGAATCCATCACAAAGCACCTCTTCCTATTGCAAGATAAAATATGAAGTTGGCGAGACACAAACCAAATATCAGAGAAGAAATACGAGGCTATTATAATCAAGCATGAATATGTTTTCATAGATGTGATCATAAACTCACAATTCATCAGATCCCAACAAACACACCGCAAAAGAAAGAGTTACATCATATGGATCTCCAAGAGACCATTATATTGTGAATCAAAACGAGAGAGAAAGCCATCTAGCTACTTCCTACGGGCCCGTAGGTATGATATAAACTACTCACGCATCACTGGAGGAACACCAATGAGGATGGTGAAACCCTCCGTGACCGTGTTCCTCTCCGGAACGGGCTCTAGATTGGATTTTGTAGCTCTGGAACTGGCGGCGGCTGGAAAAAAATTGCCGACTCCCCTAGGGTTTTCTAAATATTGGGGCATTTATAGAGCTCAAAGACGGTGGAGGAGGTGCTCGAGGGCCGCACTAGACACGAGGCTGCGCCAGGGGCCTGTGGCGCGCCCTAATGTCTAATGGCCCCCTTGGGCCTCGTCTGTTGCTCATTCTTGGCTCCCAAGTTTCCTTCTAGTCCAAAAAAGTCTCCATAAAGTTTCATGGTTATTGGACCTCGTCTGATATGGATTTTCTACGAAGGAAAAAAACAGCAAAAAACAACAACTGGCACTAGGCACCATGTCAATAGTTTAATCCCCAAATATGATAAAAAAAGTTGCTATAAAATGATAACAAAACATCCAAGAATGATAATATAACAACATGGAACAACCAAAAATTATAGATACGTTGGAGACATATCATCTATATTTTTATTCGTCACATGATATGAGTTTTGCTTGGAGCATCATTTGATTTTTTTTGCTTTACTTTCAGTTTACCACAATCAATGTTTGTCGGACACACCTATTTGAGAGATAGACCACATCATCACAATTTGTTAGAATACTCTATGTGCTTCACTTATATCTTTTGAGCTTAGAAGTTGCTCTAGTACTTCACTTATATCTTTTTGAGCACAGTGGCATGTAGATTTTATAGAAATATTATGCTCTCGTTCTTCACTTATATTTGTTTCAGAGGTGGACAAATAGTGATGGAAATTTTAATGGGTCATAACACTAGATCAAAAATAATGAGTATCCAGTGAGTGATGATAAAAACCATCATGTAGCACATATGGAGAAACTGTGGGTTAATAATATTGATGTGGTGATAGGAAAAAGGCCTGAGTGCATCATTATTAATTCAGATAGGTGTCGATATTAAGAGATGTTAAACTCCTTGTTCATCTAAAAAAATTAAAAAGGCATGGTGATGATGTGTAAGCATTTCTATTCCTCGTTCAAAACCTTGTGTTGTTTTGAGTAGGAGTCGTGCGATGGTTAATTCCTACCAACCCTCTCCCTCGGGGAATGTGAGTAGTACTTTGATTTGCAATAAAACTAATAAAACTTTACGATAAGTATATGAGTTCTTCATGACTAATGTGACACCATGGACATACACACTCTCACCTCCTCATATTTGCTAGCCTCTTCGGTACCCTGCATCGCCCGTTCTCACCTTGAGGATCAGTGCAACTTTCACCCGTGCATCCAAACCCCGTGACATGACACGCTCTGTTGCACATAAACCCTTTTATACCCTCCTCAAAACAGCCACCATACCTACCTATCATGGCATTTCCATAGCCATTCCGAGATATATTGCCATGCAAATGCCATCGTCACTTCACATGACTAGTTCGTTCATCATTATAATGCTTTGCATGATCATATAGAGCTGACATGGTATTTGTGGCGAAGCCACCTTTTATCATCTTTTTTATACATGTCACGCTAGATCTTTGCTCATCCTAGTACACTGCAAGAGGTATTCATTCAGAGTTATATTGTCCTATCAGTTTTCATGATGAGTTGTAAGTAAATAAAAGTGTGATGATCGTCATTATTAGATCACTGTACCAGTGAGGAAATAAAAATGGGGGAGGCCAAATGATCCAACCATAAAAAAATAGAGAGAAAAATAGAGAATGGACTTTTCAACTATCCATTACCACACTTGTGCCATAAAGTGGCACCTTGTTCTTCATATAGAGAGTCTCATGTTATATCATGCTAGTGGGAATCACTTTTTCATAAACTTGGCTTGTATATTGTGATAACGGGGTTCCTCAAAGGCCGAGGGTCTTCATGTGCAAGCAAGTTGGATGCACATCCCACTTAGCTTTAATACAATTATAGCTCTTGTGCATCATTCGCATGGCAATCCCTACTCCCCGCATCGATATCTATTGATGGGCAACTCCATAGTTCGTTGGTACGCCTAGTTGATGTGAGACTATCTTTTTCACTTTTACGCCTTTGAAACCTACCACCATATTCTATTCCACCTTTATCCTATGTCCAATGGTTCACGCTCATGTATTGCGTGAAGAATAAAAATTTGATGCATATTGAAAAAGTGCAATCCAATTGCGTGACTTGAACATCGTGGTGCTTGATATTTGTATTAATGTGGTATATCAAAGCCAATTTTAATTAGCAATGATTTGAAATTTAGTAGTGAGCACAAGCTAACATATATCAATCAATGACGAAGTCTAACTCTCTTCCTATGCATTGGCATGTCATAAAAGAACAATTCATGCACACCAAGTAAAGGCCAATACATAGCATAAGCAGTTTCTTGCAATTTTATCGTATTGGAAACATAGAGAGGTGGAGATGTAGTTCCTCTCTCATAATAACTGCAAGTAGGAGCAGCAAGCACATGCATATTATATTCATCAAAATCTTCATGTTTAACATAAGGGACTATAGCTAGCTCATCTTCATAAGCATCATTCATATTGGCATCATGGCCACAAGCGTAGCAAGCATCAAGTTCATCAAAAAGGTATATTTCAAACGAATCCAAGGGATCATAGCATTCATCCTTCGGTAAGAACGAAGGGAAATTAAATAATGTATGCGTAGAAGAGTTACTCTCATTAGAAGGTGGACACGGGTAGCTAGTCCGCTCTTCCTCCTTTTGTTCTTCGCTCTCCTCGTCATCTTTTTCATCTAATGAGCTCACAATTTCAGCATTTTCTTCTTCCATAGTTTCCTACAAAATAATAGTCTCTTCTTGGGCAGCATAGGATTTCTCCTTAAATCATTCAATATGGGCATTATATTCATAATTAGTATAACAATAACGAAGCATAGCCAAATTTTCAGATCGGTAAGGAGCATCATCATTATCATCACACCTTTTAAACAGAGCCTCAATTTCATAAGCACCCATAAAAGCAAAAAACTCTTCTATTTGATCCACATCATAGTAATCATATATACCATTAGCATAAGAAACCAAGGTTCTATGATCATTAAACTCACAAGAAAAGGGAAGGTGTGGAGCCTTCATCCTAGAGCAACAAGTAACACCATATCTCTTGCATAGTTCCCAATCATACCATTTGAACAAATGGATTTGATCCCATAAAAGTTTCCCTTTTTGAGTCAAGCGATAATCCCTAAAGTATTCACGTTGATCCAACGTGTATCCCATTATATAATTGAATGGGGCTTTCTCAGGATTATTAAAGGAGTATATAATATTTTCCACGTAACGAGCATCGAGGGTTTTAGGAGGTTCCCCATCTCCATGAGTAGCAAGTATACCTAATTTTTTTGGTATTTCATGTTCCATAACCATAACTAAAGATAGAGAACAACTTAGAACAGAAAATAAATATACTTAGTGATAAAGCAAACAAGCACACACGAGGATATTCACACCCCCCCCCCCCCCGCTATTGCTCCCCGGCAACGGCGGCAGAAAAAGGTCTTGATAACTCACAAGTATAGGGGATCAATTGTAGCCTTTCTCGATAAGTAAGAGTGTCGAACCCAACGAGGAGCTAAAGGTAGAACAAATATTCCCTCAAGTTCTATCGACCACCGATACAGCTGTACGCACACTTTACGTTTGCTTTACCTAGAACAAGTATGAAACTAGAAGTACTTTGTAGGAGTGATAGGATAGGCTTGCAAGAAAGTAAAGAACACGTAAATAAAACTAGGGGCTGGTTAGATAAAGAAACAACTACGAGTGTCTAACGAGTGTGGAAAAATGGTGGTAGGAGTTGCGGAATTGTCCCTAAGCAATTGACTACGTTACTAGATCGATAGCAAGTTTTATGTGGGAGAGGCCTCTGCTAGCATGTCATCCCTTACTTGGAATTCTATGCACTTATGATTGGAACTATTAGCAAGCATCCGCAACTACTAACGTTCATTAAGGTAAAACCCAACCATAGCAATAAGATATATTGGTCGCCCTTCAATCCCATATGCATCAATTTCTATGCTAGGTTTGAAGCTTCTGTCACTCTAGCCTGCCAATACATAGTCCTATCAACATACAACTTACCCTATGGTGTGATCCACGTGCGCTATCATATGATGGGCACCAAAGGACAGCAACATAACCACAAGCAAATTAAAACAACCATAGCAATTCATCAATCACCGATAGGACAATGATAATCTACTCAGACATCATAGGATAGCAACACATCATTGGATAATAATATGTACCATAAATCACCATGTTCAAGTAGAGGGTACAACGGGTTGCGGGAGAGTGAACCGCTGAATATAGATGGGGGAAGATGATGGAAATGTTGGTGAAGATGATGGAGGTGTTGGTGTAGATCGCCGTCACACGATGATGTCCCGGGCGGCGTTCCGACGCCACCGCGAGAGAGGGGGAGAGAGACCCCCTCCTTCTTCTTATTCCTTGACCTCCTCCCTAGATGGGAGAAGGGTTTCCCCTCTGGTCCATGGTCTCCATGGTGGAGGAGGGGCGAGAGCCCCTCCGAGATTGGATCTCTCTCTATGTGTCCTTCTCTTTCTGCGCTCCCAGATTCCGCGTTTCACCGTTTCTTAAATTCCCGGAGATCTGTAACTCCGATTGGGCTGAAATGTTAACACGATTTTCTTCCGGATATTATCTTTCTTGCGGCAAAAGAAGGGCTCCAACCACCTTAAGGAGTGGCCAAAAGCCTACCAGCCACCGCCGTACCTCCTCGTGGCGGCTACAGGGCTTGTGGGCCCTCCGTGCATTGCCTCGCGTTGATTCTTCTTCCCAAAAGTCATAAATATTCCAAAAAAATCCCCGTAAGTTTTTATTACATTTGGACTTTGTTTGGTATGGATATTCTGCAAAATAAAAAACATGCAACAAACAGGAACTGGTACTGGGCATTGGATCAATATGTTAGTCCCAAAAATAGTATAAAAAGTTGCCAAAAGTATATGAAAGTTGTAGAATATTGGAATGAAACAATCAAAAATTATAGATTCGACGGAGACGTATCAGCATCCCCAAGCTTAATTTCTGCTCGTCCTCGAGTAGGTAAATGATTAAAAAGATAATTTTTGATGTGGACTGCTACCTAACATAATCTTGATCATATAATCTAATCATGGCATGAATACTAAAACACGAGTGATTCGAAGCAATAGTCTATCATTTGACATAAAGACAATAATATTTCAAGCATACTAACAAAGCAATCATGTCTTCTCAAAATATCATGGCCAAAGGAAGTTATCCCTACAAAATCATATAGTCTGGCTATGCTCCATCTTCCCCACACAACGTATTTAAATCATGCACAACCACGGTTTTATCCAAGCAATTATTTCATACTTTAGTGTTCTCAAACCTTTTCAACTTTCATGCAATACATGAGCGTGAGCCATGGACATGGCACTATAGGTGGAATAGAATATGGTGGTCATGGAGAAGACAAAAAGGAGGAGATAGTCTCACATCAACTAGGCGTATCAACGGGCTATAGAGATGCCCATCAATATATATAAATGTGAGTGAGTAGGGATTGCCACGCAACGGATGCACTAGATCTTATAAGTGTATGAAAGCTCACAGAAGAAACTAGTGGGTGTGCACCCAACTTGCTTGCTCATAAAGACCTAGGGCAATTTTGAGGAAGCCCATCATTGGAATATACAAGCCAAGTTATATAATGAAAATTTCCCACTAGTATATGGAAGTGACAACATAGGAGACTCTGTGTCATGAAGATCATAGTGCTATTTGAAGCACAAGTGTGGAAAGAGGATAGTAGCAATTGTCCCTTCTCTCTTTTCTCTCATTTTTTTGTGGGCTCTTTGGCCTCTTTTTTTATATATTTTTTATTTTGGTGGGCATCTTTGGCCTCTTTCTTGTAAATGGGCTTCGCTGGCCTCTTTTATTTCCTCACATGGGACAATGCTCTATTAATAATGATCATCACACTTACAACTCAATACTTAGAACAACGATGACTCTATATGAAATGCCTTCGGTAGTGTACCGTGACAATGATCTAGCATAGCAATGACATCAAAAAACGGACAAGCCATGGAAACATCATGCTAGCTATCTTACGATCATGCAATGGCAATATGGAAGTGGTGGCACATGTCATGAGACGGAACGGTGGTAGTTGCATGGCAATATATCTCGGAATGGCTATGAAAATGCCATAATAGGTAGGTATGGTGGCTGTTTTGAGGGAGGCTATATGGTGGGTGTAATGCACCGGTGAAAATTGCATGGTACTAGAGAGGCTAGCAATGGTGGAAGGGTGAGAGTGCGTATAATCCATGGACTCAACATTAGTCATAAAGAACTCACGTACTTATTGCAAAAGTCTATTAGTCATCGAAACAAGGTACTACACGCATGCTCCTAGGGGAAAGGTTGGTAGGAGTTAACCATCGCGTGATCCCGACCTCCACACAAAGGATGACAATCAATAAATAAATCATGCTCCGACTTCATCACATAACGGTTCACCATACGTGCATGCTACGGGAATCACAAACCTTAACACAAGTATTTCTACGAATACACAATTACTCACTAGCATGACTTACAATGTTTAGTGAGCCCTTGATCTTTGAAAGTGTTGTGCCTTTATGTTTTGCGGTCTCAGAAAGAGCTAGCAAGATACCACCTATTCATATTGCTTCATGCTTGTTTTGATTGAATTGTTGGTATCTGAAACTCATTATTATTTGCTCGTTAGCTGATTATGCTATTGATATTAGTTTACCGTGAGACCTTTGTGTCACTTGCTTATGTGGTTAACTTGTGATCTTGTGAAATTCTGGTTCTGAGTTAGACATAGGTGCAACAACAAGATCAAACAGAGTTTGTCAAAGTTTTTCTTTCTCTTTTAGTTTGTCAACTGAGTTGCTTGAGGACAAGCAAGGTTTTAAGCTTGGGGAAGTTGATACGTCTCCATCGTATCTACTTTTCCAAACTCTTTTGCCCTTGTTTTGGACTCTAACTTGCATGATTTGAATGGAACTAACCCGGACTGACGTTGTTTTCAGCAGAATTGCCATGGTGTTGTTTTTGTGCCGAAATGAAAGTTCTCGGAACGTCCTGAAAATTTACGGAGAATATTTCTGGAAAATATGAAAAATACCTGCGCAAAGATCCATCGGAGGGGATGGGCCAGTGGGCCACAAGCCCTGTTGCCGCGCCCCCCTGGCCACGGCAACCAAGCTTGTGGGGCCCACGTGGGCCTGCCGCCCCCAACTCCAGCTCTATAAATTCACTTTCGTCCCGAAAAAAATCAGAAGAGAAGATTTCATTGCGTTTGCGATACGGAGGCGCCGCCACGTCCTATTCTTCATCTGGAGGGCAGATCTGGAGTCCGTTTTGGGCTCCGGAGAGGGGTAATCGTTGCCATCGTCATCATCAACCTTCTTCCCTCTCCAATTCCATGAAGCTCTTCATCATTCGTGAGTAATCTATTCGTAGGCTCGCTGGGCGGTGATGAGTAGGATGAGATCTATCATGTAATCGAGTTAGTTTTGACGGGGATTGATCCCTAGTATCCACTATGTTGTGAGATTGATGTTGCTACTACTTTGCCATGCTTAATGCTTGTCACTAGGTCCCGAGTGTCATGATTTCAGATCTGAAATTATTATGTTGTCACCAATATATGTTCGTTTTAGATCTGATCTTGCAAGTTGTAGTTACCTACTATGTGCTATGACCCGGCAACCCTAGAGTGAAAATAACCGGAACCACTCCCGGTGATGACCATAGTTTGAGGAGTTCATGTGTTCACTAAGTGCTAATGCGTTGTTCCGGTTCTTTATTAAAAGGAGAACCTTAATACCCCGTAGTATCCTTTTGGACCCCGCTCCCACGGGAGGGATGGACAATAGACATCATGCAAGTTCCTTTCCCTAAGCACGTATGACTACACACGAAATGCATGCCTACATCACATTGACGAACGAGAGCTAGCCACATATCTCTTCGTGTTATAACTATTGCATGATGAATGTCATCCAAACGAATCACCGACCCATTGCCTACGAGTTTGTCCCACTGCTAGTGTTACTTGTTTTGCTCTGCTGCTACTTGCTAATGTTGTTACTTGCTTTGCTCTGCTGCTGTTACTTGTTTTGCTCTGCTGCTACTTGCTATTGCTGTCACTACTGCTGTTCCTTGCCACTGTTGTTACTCGTTACACTGCTGCTACCTGCTACAATACTTTTTCTCGCACCGTTGCCGGGAAAGACTATTTCCCGTCCACGGGCAACTTACTGGCACCATTGATACAACCGTTAGGAATAGTCTGCCGTCAAGAGATCGTTTCTGGCACCGTTGTTATCATACTACTTTGCTACTGATACTTTGCTTGCAGATACTAATCTTTCAGGTGTGGTTGAATCTAACACATTCAGCTGCTAATACTTGCGAATATTCTTTCACTTCCAGTCGAGCGAACCAACAAATTTGGGTTGAATACTCTACCCTCGAAAACTGTCGCGATCCCACGCGCTGATGGGCCATTGCAAGACAACTGTTAATTGTTGAGCAACTGGGAGTAGTTCTGGCTCCGTTGCCATGGAGGCATCAAGTCAGGAACACGTCAACAACATTTTTCTAGTATCATTGCTGGGGACTGCTAGCAGCTTTTTTCTGGTGCCGTTGCCAGGGAAGGTATTGCTATATTCTCTAAGTCACTTGGGATTTATACCTTCTGATCACTATGAAGAATCTGAAAGATCCAAAAACCAAAGTCTTGCCGTCAATTACGAGGGGAGGTAAGGAACTGCCATCTAGCTCTGCACTTGATTCACCTTCAGTTATGAGTAAGTTTGCGACATCACCTCCTGCTAGAAATCTTGATATGTCGCCTGTGCTTGATGATGCTTATGATGCTACTATGCTTGATGATACTATGCATGATACTGCTAGAGACGCTATGCCTGATACTGCTAGAGATACTATGCCTCATACTGCTAGAGATGCTATGTCTGATACTGCTTTGCCTGATGATGCTAGAGATGTTATTTTGCCTGTTGATGATATGCTTGATACTGCTAGAGATACTACTTTGCCTGATGTGCCACTAGGGGTATTCCTTGATGCTCATATTGCTAGAGGTACTGCCAATGCTCGTGATTCTTCTGAAATTGTCGATACTATTGAGATAAAACCTGCTTTTGCTCCTGCTAGATCTAGCTCTCCTAGATATGAATTGCCTGATATACCTGAGGGTTATGTTATGGAGGGAGAGATAGCTGAGGATTTTCTTGCGTGTAAGGATGCCTATGACGCTGAGAAATTACTCCCCAAGTGGAAGGAAAAATCTCTGAAAGCTAGGATGAAATACGACCTGAAGTTTGCCACTTCACCTATCTTTATCAGTGATAAGGATTATGAATTCTCTGTCGACCCCGATATAATCTCTCTAGTCGAATCTGATCCTTTCCACGGTTATGAGTCTGAGACGGTTGTAGCCCATCTTACCAAACTACACGATATAGCCACCCTTTTCACTAGTGAGGAGAAGATCTGCTACTACTATATCCTTAAGCTGTTTCCTTTCTCTCTAAAGGATGACGCTAAAGCCTGGTTCACTTCTCTTGCTCCTGGACGTGTGAGTAGTCCCCAGGATATGGTCTATTACTTCTGTGAGAAATATTTCCCTACCCATAAGAAGCAAGCTGCCTTGCAGGAAATATACAACTTTGCTCAACTCAAAAAAGAGAGTCTCCCACAAGCTTGGGGGAGGCTCATCCAGCTACAGAATGCTTTGCCTGATCACCCTCTTAAGAAGAACGAGATACTTGATATCTTCTATAACAGACTTACCGATGCTTCTAGAGACCACCTAGATAGTTGTGCCGGTTGTGTTTTTAGGGAACAAACTATAGAACAAGCTGAGACTGTACTGAATAACATCTTGATCAACGATAATGCTTGGACTATTCCTGAACCACCTCCTAAGCCAACTCCGAAGAAAAGAGGTATCCTATTCCTCAGTCCCAAAGATATGCAAGAAGCCAAGAAATCTATGCAAGAGAAAGGCATTAGATCTGAAGATGTCAAAAATCTACCACCCATCGAAGAGATCCATGGTCTCGATAACTCGATACAGGTAGTAGAAGTAAATTCTCTGCGTAGGTTTGATGAGAGTGATATTCCTTTTGACAAACCTGCTAGCCTATGCTTTCATGAATTTGACAACTTTGTTGCCAAACAACAGAGTTTCAATGATTATGTTAGCGGACATTTGGAACAAAGTACTCGTATGCTTAGTCATTTAAGTGCTTGTGTAGACAGAAATGTCAATGATCTGAAGCTTCTGAGTAAACATACCTCTATGATTACTACTCAGGTAGAACAAGTACTTAAAGCTCAGAATGACCTGCTCAATGAATTAAATGACAACTCTGTCAGAGTCATTACTAGAGGAGGCAAAATGACTCAGGAACCTTTGTATCCTGAAGGCCATCCTAAGAGAATTGATCAAGATTCTCAAGGAATTAATGCTGATACACCCATTCATCCTAAGGAGAAGAAGAAGGATGATAGAAACCTACATATCAGTTCACCAAATACTGCCACACCTAAAGAACAAAATGATATTTTTGCGTCTGATGCAGAAACACAATCTAGTGATGAACATGAACCTGGTGACAATATGGACAGCAATGTTCATAATAAAGCTCAATCTAGCAATGATAAGGATGTGGAGATTGAACCTACGGTTAATCCTGATAACCCACAACCTAAGAGATACGATAAGAATGACTTCACTGCTAGGAAGCATGGTAAAGAAAGAGATCCATGGGTTCAGAGACCTATGCCCTTTCCTCCTAAGCCATCCAAGAAAAAGGATGATGAGGATTTTGAGCGCTTTATTGAAATGATAAGACCCGTCTTTCTACAGATGCGGTTAGTTGATATGCTCAAAATGTCTCCGTATGCCAAGTACATGAAAGATATCGTGACCAATAAACGGAAGATACCAGATCTTGAGATCTCCACCATGCTTGCCAATTACACTTTCAAAGGTGGAACTCCTAAGAAACTTGGTGATCCCGGAGTGCCCACTATACCTTGCTCCATTAAAGGAAACTATGTAAGAAGTGCCTTATGTGAGCTTGGAGTCGGAGTTAGTGTTATGCCTCTCTCTCTTTATCGTAGACTTGAACTAGATAAGTTGACACCCATTGAAATTTCTCTGCAAATGGCCGACAAATCAACTGCTTTCCCTGTCGATATATGCGAGGATGTGCCTGTTGTGGTTGCTAACACCACTATCTTAACAGACTTTGTTATCTTGGATATTCCCGAGGACGATGACATGGCTGTCATCCTCGGAAGACCCTTTTTAAACACTCCAGGGGCTCTTATAGATGGCAACAAAGGCAATGTCACTTTCCATGTCAACGGTAATGATCATATAGTGCACTTTCCGAAGAAACGATATCAAGTACATTGCATCAACGCTATCGAAAAAACTTCATCGATTCTTATTGGGAGCTTTGAATGCCCTATTCCTTGTGTTAAGATGAAGTATGATTTGCTTGTTGGGGAGATTCACATCCCCATTGAGGTAACCTAGTGACTATTCGAAAATTCTCCGTTCCCTTTTGCGATTCGGAAAAGTTTTGTCATGAGGATTTGATCAACCCCATTGACGGATTTCTTTCAATGACAATGAAATGGATGAATCAAAGAGTCACATACCTGTGTTTTACGCTTTCACTTTCTGTTGCTTAGAAGAAAAATGATAGATTTAGTTTAGTTTTCTCTGTTTTTTGTTTTAGCGTCCCGGAGAAAAGTACCGCGAAAATAGAAGTTCTCCGATGGTCCTGAAAATCTAGTATGATTTTTTCTGGAATATTTGAAAAATACTGGGACTGAGAGCTGGCCTGGGGGCCACACCAGTGGGCCACAAGCCCTGTCACCACGGCCACCCCCCTGGCCGCGGCAAGCAAGCTTGTGGGGCCCACAGGGACCCCCTCCACTCATTCCAGATCCCATCCTCTTCCTCTACCTCCAGAAAAAATTGTTTTGCAGCTCAAAACCGTGTTCTTGCTCATTTGGCTATGATTTTCAATCTCCTTGCTCAAAGCACCATTCTCCGAACCGTTTTGGGGAAATTACTCCTTGGTAAGTGACTCCTCCATTGGTCCAATTAGTTTTTGCTCTAGTGCTTTATCCTTCGCGCATTCTTGCTACCTTGGTGACCCTGTTCTTGAGCTTGAAATGTTGATTTTATCTTGTCCCAAGTAGTTTTAGTGCGTGATACGGTCTCTAGGCGCTAGTAGGAGTAGTTGCTACGAGTTTGATTAATCTCTATTCACTTTTCTCTTGAACTTCAAAATTTTCAGCAAAAAGAAATTATGTTCAGGAGGAAGTTTCATGGTGGTTCCTCAAGTAAGAAGGGTCTCCGTCTTTCTATTTGGGAGCCTGAACCTTATCAACTAAGGGATGCACCGGTACAACCATGTGAATGGCCTTTCGATGAGTTCATGATCGAAGCAGGCTTCAAGGATGAGTTTGATACACTTGTCCGCAATGCCGGGTTAGAAGAATTCCTCTTAGATAAATGTGAACAGTATGCTATGCTCACTGCCTCTTTCGTGCGTAGATTTAAATTTTCAGTTGGCCATGACTCATCCATACTGTTTGATCTGTATGATAAATCCTACGCCATGGATTTGGAGGATTTCAATAGGATTTGCAAAATACCTAATGGGGGTAATCTTAAAGATCGTGCTAAATCTTCAGTTAGAGATTTTGTCTCTAGTATAACTGTTGGAGAAACTAGAGGCATCATGCAAGCTACCATAGGAAGCATTCATTTCCCTGCCTTGCACTACTTTGCCCTCTTCATAGGTAGATGCATTAACGGTAAGGTTGAACATTGTCACCTATGCGCGTCCGACCTTAGTATCCTTAAGAGCGCAGTTACGGGTGACAAAAGCTTGAACATGGGAGCTATTATAGCAAGGGGGCTGAATAAGAAAGCTATTGAAGGGGATTTCTTTGGCGGCATCTATGCCACTCGCATAGCAAATTTTCTTGGAGTACCCATCTGCGCAGGAGATCCCCCGCTCCATACAGCTTTCCTTGACCGCGTCGCTATGACACGCTACCAATTCCTTGAGAGGGATGATGAATCCCTCCTATACCGATTGATATTTAACCGGCAGCGTGTTTTCCATATTACCCTTCCTGCTCCTGCTTTCTTTGACTTTTAGGTAAAACGGAGGTACTACATAACCATAGGAGAGGCAGAGGAGTATGAGAGGGAGGTGACGGTTGCTCGTCTCCGTGAGGCGGCTATTCAGGCAGTGGCTGCAGCGCTCCCGTATAACCCCGATTATGATTTTGGGTTTCGCCAGGACCATCCTTGGGAGTAGACCAAGCTAGGCTAAAAGCCTAAGCTTGGGGGAGTACGTATTTGCACCAACTTTACATTCATGCTTATGCTTTCACTTTGTTAGTCGGTGTTTACACTTTGCCACTGTATTATCATGCTAGTTTATTTTCGTTTTCTTGTTTTCTTGTTTTGTGTCCTTTTGAGAAAACCCAAAAAGATTTTCCTTTCTTCTTTTTGCTTGTTGGGAGCTTTCCCGTGTAAATAGTTTTCTTTTTCTTTGTGTCAAGGTAGAAGATATTGGTTACAATGTTTAGTGGCTTTTGCATGCATACCTGTTTAGCTTTCAAAGAGCCATATTACTGTGTCTTCTCCTTTGTGTTTGCCTGCAGATTCAGCCTAGTCCAATGCACGAGCACTCTTATTATTGTTCAAATTGTTCAATCGTGCAAGTGAAAGTCAATAATGATGATATATGATGAAGTGACTGAGACTGGAAAAGCTGGTTGAACTCTATCTATTTTGTTTTTGTAAATGTGACTAGCTTGTCGTCCCAGATTCAGCTTTGTTGTGAGAGAACCATGTTTACAATGATAACTTAGAGATCATAGTTTCTGATGCCATGCTTAATTAGCTAGGAGCTTATAATGGTTTGTCTTGAATGCCAACATAGATTTTGAGATGACTATGATGTAGTATGATAGGATGGTATTCTCCTTTGAATGATTCAAGTGGCTTGACTTGGCGCATTCATGCATGTAGTTGAAACAAAATCAACATAGCCTCTATGATGTTCGTGTTCATGGTGATTTATATCATGTTCATGCTTGCACTCCATGTTAGTCAAACTCATTGCATCTTGATGACTGTTGTCGCTCTCTAGTTGGTCGCTTCCCAGTCTTTTGCTAGACTTCACTTGTACTAAGCGGAATACTGCTTGTGCATCCACTTCCATAAACCCAAAAGTTTTTCCATGAGAGTCCACCATACCTACCTATTTGCGGTTACCTGCCGTTCCAAGTAAATTTGCATGTGCCATTCTCTAAACCTTCAAGAAATAATTTGCTTTGCATGCCCGGACCGCTATGTGGTGACAAGCGGCTATTGGTATCCTCCATGTTAGGCGTGTTATCCTCGACATGTGTTTATTCACTGTCATTCATGAGAAAGGGGCCGGTAATTGGAATGCCCAGTTCCACGCTTAAATCAAAAACATAACTGTAAAACAAGACTCCCCCCGGATTGATGTTAGTATGGATGGTACCCGAGGATTCGGCTAGCCATGGAGTGTGATTGATTGGTGGTGGGGGACTTAAAACTTTACTTTTCTGTTTGGGAACCGCCTATAGCATGAATAACATGGAAGATATTGAGAACTCTTGGTCATTGCGTTGACAAAGCATGCCACCCAAAATTATTATGTCTGTTTTCAAAGCTTGAGCTCTCGCACCTCTGCAAATCAATGCTTCCCTCTACGAAGGGCATGTCTATTTATTTTCCTGTTGAGTCATCCTCTTCTTTTATAAGCACCAATTAGAGAGCACCTTTGTCATTTTTATGCTTTGCTATTGATTGATATTGAGTATGACTATGAATGGATCTTCGTTGCTATGAATTACAATGTTTAGTCAGCCCTTGATCTTTGAAAGTGCTCTGCATTTATGTTTTGCGGTCTCAGAAAGAGCTAGCAAGATACCACCTATTCATATTACTTCATGCTTGTTTTGATTGAATTGTTGGTATCTGAAACTCATTATTATTTGCTCGTTAGTTGATTATGCTATTGATATTAGTTTACCGTGAGACCTTTGTGTCACTTGCTTATGTGGTTAACTTGTGATCTTGCTGAAATTCTGGTTATGAGTTAGACATAGTTGCAACAACAAGATCAAACAGAGTTTGTCAAAGTTTTTCTTTCTCTTTCAGTTTGTCAACTGAGTTCCTTGAGGACAAGCAAGGTTTTAAGCTTGGGGGAGTTGATATGTCTCCATCGTATCTACTTTGCCAAACTCTTTTGCCCTTGTTTTGGACTCTAACTTGCATGATTTGAATGGAACTAACCCGGACTAACGTTGTTTTTAGCAGAATTGCCATGGTGTTGTTTTTGTGCAGAAATGAAAGTTCTTAGAACGTCCTAAAAATTTACAGAGAATATTTCTGGAAAATATAAAAAATACCTGCTCAAAGATCCACCGGAGGGGATGGGCCAGTGGGCCACAAGCCCTGTTGCCGCCCCCTGGCCACGGCAACCAAGCTTGTGGGGCCCACGTGGGTCTGTCGCCCCCAACTCCAGCTATATAAATTCACTTTCGTCCCAAAAAAATCAGAAGAGAAGATTTCATCACGTTTGCGATACGGAGGCGACGCCACATCGTGTTCTTCATCTGGAGGGCAGATCTGGAGTCCGTTTTGGGCTTCGGAGAGGGGAAATCGTCGCCATCGTCATCATCAACCTTCTTCCCTCTCCAATTCCATGAAGCTCTTCATCGTTCGTGAGTAATCTATTCGTAGGCTCGCTGGGCGGTGATGAGTAGGATGAGATCTATCATGTAATCGAGTTAGTTTTGACGGGGATTGATCCCTAGTATCCACTATGTTCTGAGATTGATGTTGCTACTACTTTGACATGCTTAATGCTTGTCACTAGGGCCCGAGTGCCATGATTTCAGATCTGAAATTATTATGTTGTCACCAATATATGTGTGTTTTAGATCCGATCTTGCAAGTTGTAGTTACCTACTATGTGTTATGACCCGCAACCCCGGAGTGACAATAACCGGAACCACTCCCGGTGATGACCATAGTTGAGGAGTTCATGTGTTCACCAAGTGCTAATGCGTTGTTTCGGTTCTTTATTAAAAGGAGAACCTTAATATCTCATAGTATCCTTTTGGACCCCACTGCCACGGGAGGGATGGACAATAGATGTCATGCAAGTTCTTTTCCCTAAGCACGTATGACTACACACGGAATGCATGCCTACATCACATTGACGAATGTGAGCTAGCCACAAATCTTTCCGTGTTATAACTGTTGCATGATGAATGTCATCCAAACGAATCACCGACCCATTGCCTACGAGTTTGTCCCACTGCTGATGTTACTTGTTTTGCTCTGCTGCTACTTGCTACTGCAGTTACTTTCTTTGCTCTGCTGCTGTTACTTGTTTTAATCTACTGCTACTTGCTACTATTGTCACTACTGCTTTTCCTTGCCACTGTTGTTACTCATTACACTGCTGCTACCTGCTACAATACTTTTTCTCGCACCGTTGCTGGGAAAGACTGTTTTCCGTCCACGGGCAACTTACTAGCGCCATTGATACAACCGTTAGGAATAGTCTGCCGTCAACAGATCGTTTCTGGCACCGTTGTTATCATAGTATTTTGCTACTGATACTTTGCTTGCAGATACTAATCTTTCAGGTGTGGTTGAATCTGACACATTCAGCTGCTAATACTTGAGAATATTCTTTCACTTCCCGTCGAGCGAACCAACAAATTTGGGTTGAATACTCTACCCTCGAAAACTGTCGCGATCCCACGCGCTGGTGGACCATTGCAAGACAATTGCTAATTGTTGAGCAACTGGGAGAAGTTCTCGCTCCGTTGTCGTGGAGGCATCAAGTCAGGAACACGTCAACAACATTTTTCTAGTGTCGTTGCCGGGGACTGCTAGCAGGAGGCCATCTAGAGCTCCGTTCCAGCACTCTTTTGGAGGGGGGATCAATCATGGAGGGCCTCTTCATCAACCTTGCTACTCTCACGATGATGTGGTGATGTGTGAGTAGTAAACTACATACCTACGTGTCCATAGTCAGTACCTAGAGGGCGATCTCTCTCTCTCTCTCTGATCTTCAATACAATGATCATCGCATCTTCACTTTGATCCATATGATGTAACTCATTTTGTGTGGTGCGTTTGTTGGGTTCCGATGAATTGTGGGTTTATGTTTAGATTATTCATGATAAATATTTGAGTCACCTCTGAATACTTATATGATTCTTATGTGCATGATGTTGATAGCTTCGTAATTCTCTCGGATCTACTGAAATAGTTTGACGAACTAGATCAATATTTCTTTTGTGAGAGAGGTGCGTTGTGGTAGTTTCAACGTGGCGAATTTCTATATCCCAGTGACTGAAGGTGACAAGATACGTCTTTGTGTTGCTTCTACTAAGGATAAAACTATGGGGTTTATTCATATTGCTTGAGTTTACTTTGTCTACATCATGTCATTGTTCTCCATGCATTACTCTGTTTTACTTAATACTCTAGATGCATGTTGGATAGTGGTCGATCAGAGTAATAGTAATAGGTGCAGGCAGGAGTTGGCCTATTTTTTATGCACATGATGCCTATATACACATGATCATTGTCGTGAATATTGCATAACTATGCGCTTTTCTATCAATTGGGCAACAATAATTTATTTACCCATCGTATGCTATTTTTCCATGAGAGATGCCATTAGGGAAAGCTATGGCCCCGGGTCTATTCACAACATATTGATAAAACCTTCATTACCTTGATGTTATTTACTTGTTTTTTTATTTTATCTTGTTATCTACAATTGTTTGCACACCCGAGTTGCTTGCAAATAACAAGACAAGAGGATTGACAACCCTCTTGCCCGCGTAGGGTGCAAGTTGTTTGTTCTTTTCCGTGCAACCGCTAAAGACAGTTGTGGTTGATATTCCTATTGGTTCAATAAACCTTGGTTTCATAATTGGTGGAATTTGTGATGCGATAAACCGTTCCTATTCACGGAAAACCCAACGCGGATCACGAGTATCATGCTCCATTCTAGCACCCTGCGATAGGGGGGATCGATCAGAGAGGGCCTCTTCATCAACCTTGGTGCCCTCATGATGACGTGTGACTAGTTCACTACACACCTACAGGTCCGTAGATAGTATATAAATGGCTATCTCTCTCTCTCTCTTTCTCTCTCTCTCTCTCTCTCGATCTTTAATACAATAATCATCACATCTTTGCTTTGATCTATCTGATATAATTCTTTTGTGTGGTGTGTTTGTTGGGATCTCATGAATTGTGGGTTCATATTCAGATTATTCATGAATAATATGTGAGTCTTCTCTGAGTTTTATGATTCTTATTTGCACGATCATCATAGCTTCATAATTCCCTTGTTAGAGAATTCATGTGATTAACTAGTTAACTTGCTAATTAATCCCAACATGCAGGATCACCGGGTAGCTGATAAACCAAAAAATCATCCGATTAATTCATTAAATGACCGATTACTTTACCGATTAACCCATTAATCATGTACTCATTAGCCAACCGAGCAGCTATGAGTTAACAATTTCCTCAGCAATGTGTAATTCTCTCCGGTCTATAGAATTGCTTTGGCCAAGTAGTTTGGTATTTCTTTGGTGAGAGGGTGCATTGTAGTGGGTTCAACATGGAGAGTTTCTATATCCCGGTGATAGAAGGGGACAAGTTGCGTGTTTGTGTTGCTTCCACTAAGGATAAAATAATGGGGTTTAATCATATTGGTTGAGTTTACTTTGCCTACATCATGCCATTGTTCTCCAAGCATTACTCTGTTTTACTTAATACTCTAGATGCATGCTAGATAGCGCTCGATGGGTGGAGTAATAGTAGTAGGTGTAGGAAGGGGTCAGACTATTTGCTTATGGACGTGATGCCTATATATACATGATCATTGTCGTGAAAATCGCATAACTATCCGCTGTTCTATCAATTGCCCAACAGTGATTTGTTTACCCACCATATGTTGTTTTCATGAGAGTTGACACTAGAGAACACTATGGCCCCCGGGGTCTATTCACTTATATAATCAAAAAACTTATAATGTCCTCGCTGTTATTATTTATCTTTTATTTTATTTTGCAAGTCACAACTATCTACAATTATCTACACACCTTATTCGCTTGCAAATAATGAGATCAAGGGGATTACCAACCATCTTGCCAGCGTTTGGTGCAAGCTTTTTCCTCTTTTGTGCGCAACCATTGAAGACGGTTGAGGATTGGTATTCCTATTGGTTCCATAAACCTTGGTTTCTTAACCGAGGGAAATAATTACCCGCATTATTCTGTGATAACCTGTTCCTCTTCATGGAAAACCCAACACAGATCATAACTATGAGGAAGGATTTCGGGCGTCGTTGTCGGGTAATATTATCACCAACTATCAAGTAGCTTCACACAAATTATCATTCACTTGTTCTTCTTTTTATTTGAAGTTATATCTTGCTTTCTTAAAAAGTAAAACATACAAAAAATATTTAACTTTGCTTGCTTAGCTAGTCACTAGTTTGCATACTCGCTCTCTAGTTTACTTGTCCTACTTGTTACTTTGCTTTCTCGATCACCATGGCTCAAGATACTACTAAGTTGTGTGACATTAGTGCTAGTGTTTCAACAATACCTAAATCTCTATGTGATGTGCTTGGTCTCACTAATATTCAAGAGTGTTCCCTCAACTTGCATCTTGCGGGTTTCACCATTAAGAAACCCTTAGGTAGAATTAATGATGTTCTCATTATTGCAAATAAAAAATTTGTGCTTGTAGATTTCATTGTGTTTGATAATGATTGCAATCCTACTTGTCCAATAATGCTTGGAAGACCTTTCCTACGAACTATAGGTGCAAATATTGATATGAAAGAGGACAACATAAGCTGTCAATTTCCATTAAAGAAAGGGAAGCAACACTTCCCTAAAAATAGAATCAAATCACCTTATGAATCTATCATGAGGGCTACTTATGGATTGAGTGTCAAAGATGACAACACTTGATCATATGCATTATGCCTAGCAAGGAGCATAAAACAATAGTGCTTGTTGGGAGGCAACCCAATAGTTATCTTATTTTTTTGCTTTCTTACTTTCTGTTTTGGTGTGATGACATGATTTTTGCCTCTATAATAATTGTGTTTTATGTTTAAATTAGTGTTTGCAAGTTAAACCTTTGGGATGACTTGTATGATAAGTATAATTGATACGGTGCAAAAAACAGAAACTCCGATGTCCAGTGCATAAGTTCTTTGAATTTACTAAAACATATTTTTGAGCCTATTTTTTTACACATTATTTCTATACAAATTCCTCAGGTCTTTATAAGTTTTTTGAATTTTTGGAGTTACATAAGTATAGGATCATTACAGAGTACTAAAGATTGTTCTGTTTTAGATAGATTCTCTTTTTTGCTTCCATAGTTTGCTTGTTTTTATGAGGCTATGGATTGTATCAGGGGGTATAAGCCATGGAGAATTTAGAATGCGGTACCTGTTATGCAACAATTAAATAAGAACCAATCTACAATAGTACCGAAGTATTTTCTATGTTGCTTATACTAACGGATCTCGTGAAGTTTTGTTGAATTTTGTGTGATTGAAGTTTTCAAGTTTTGGGTGTTATCACAATGGACAATGGAATGAGGAGCAGCAAGAGCCAAATCTTGGGGATGCCCAAGGCACCCCAACATAATATTCTAGGAATACTCAAGCGTCTAAGCTTGGGTTTGCCCCGGAAGGCATCCCCTCTTTCGTCTCAATCCATCGGTATGTCACTTGAAGCTACATTTTTATTCATCACATGATATGAGTTTTGCTTGGAGTGTCGTTTGTTTTAGTTTGCTTTTTATTTTTAGTTTACCACAATCATTTTTTTGGATACACCAACCTGAGAGGGATGCACATTTATCATGATTTGTTAGAATACTCTTGGTGCTTCACTTATATCTTTTGAGCTAAGCAATTGCTCTAGTACTTCACTTATATCTTTTTGAGCATGGTGGCGTGTAGATTTTATAGAAATATTTGAACCCTCGTTATTCAGTTATATTTGTTTGAGAGTTAATAAACAGTAGCGATAATTTGCATGGGTCAAAACCATCATGTAACACATAAACAGAAATTATGGGTTAATGATATTGATATGGTAATATAAAAAAGGTTTCAGTGTATCATTGTTGATTCATAGAGGTAGCGGTATTAAGAGGTGGTAATTACTTGTTTCTCTGAATATTAAAAAGCACGGAGGAGATGTGTGAGCATTTCTATTCCTCGTTTAAATCCTAGTGTTGTTTTGAGTCGGAGTCGTGTGCTAGTTAACTCCTCCCAACCCTATCCCTCGAGGCATGCGGGTAGTGCTTTGATTTCTGATGAAACTAACGAAACTTTTCAATGAGTATATGAGTTCTTCACCACTAATGTGAAACCATGGACGTACGCAATATCACCTGCTCATATTTTGCTAGCCTCTTCGGTACCATGCATTGCCCATTCTCATCTCGAGGATCGGTGTGAACTTCGCCGGTGCATCCAAACCCTGTGGCATGATATGCTCTATCACAAATAAGCCTTTCTTTATCTTCCTAAAAAAAGCCACCATACCTACCTATCATGGAATTTCCATATCCATTCTAAGATATATTGCCATGCAAATTACACTCTAACATCATATGACTAGATGATTCATCATCATATTGCTTTGCATGATCGTATAGAGCTCACATACCATTTGTGGCAAAGCCACCATTCATTATATTACTGATACATGTTGATGTCAACTATTCTTCCCCTTTGCAACGGCACCAGAAGAATGCTGTTAGCACTCTCCGGCAATCGAAACTAGGAGAATGTTGTTGACGCCCACCAGCGCATGGGATCGTAGCAGTTTTTGAGGGTACAGTATTCGACCCAAATTTGTTGATTCGCCAGGCAGGAGGTGAGAGGATACTCTCAAGTATTAGCAGCTGAATTTATCAGATTCAACCACACCTGAAAGATTAGTATCTGCAACCAAAGTAGTAACAGCAAAGTAACGAGTAACGGCAGTGGCAAGGAACAACGGTACTGACAGCAGTAGCAAGTAGCAATAGTAGCAAGCGACAGTAGTAGAAGCAGTAGCAGCAGAGCAAGACAAGTAACAGCAGTAGGAACAGTAGTAGCAGCAGCAGAGCAAGACAAGTAACAGCAGTAGCAACAGTAGTAGCAGCAGCAGAGCAAGACAAGTAACAACAGTAGCAACAGTAGGACAAACTCGTAGGAAATGGGTCGGTGATTTGTTTGGATGATATTCATCATGCAACAGCTATAACACGGAGAGATATGTGGCTAGCTCCCGTTCGTCAATGTGATGTAGGCATGCATTCCGTGTGTCGTCCTACATGCTTAGGGAAAAGAACTTGCATGACATCTATTGTCCATCCCTCCCGTGGCAGCGGGGTCCAAAAGGAAACTACGGGATATTAAGGTTCTCCTTTCAATAAAGAACCGGACCAACGCATTAGCACTTGGTGAACACATGAACTCCTCAAACTACGGTCACCATCGGGAGTGGTTCCGGTTATTGTCACTCCGGGGTTGCCGGATCATAACACATAGTAGGTAACTACAACTTGCAAGATCGGATCTAAAACACACATATATTGGTGACAACATAATTATTTCAGATCTGAAATCATGGCACTCGGGCCCTAGTGACAAGCATTAAGCATGGCAAAGTAGTAGCAACATCAATCTCAGAACATAGTGGATACTAGGGATCAATCCCCATCAAAACTAACTCGATTACATGATAGATCTTATCCTACTCATCACCGCCCAGCGAGCCTACAAATAGATTACTCACGAACGATGAAGAGCTTCATGGAATTGGAGAGGGAAGAAGGCTGATGATGATGATGGCGACGATTTCCCCTCTCTGGTGCCCAAGACGGACTCCAGATCTGCCCTCCAGATGAAGAACAGGTGGTGGCGGCGGCTCCGTATCGCAAACACGACGAAAACTTCTCTTTTTTATTTTTTCTGGGACGAAAGTGAACTTATAGACGTGAGGTTGGAGGCGGCAGAGCCTTGTGGGCCCCACAAGCCTACCCACCGCCACCAGGAGGGTGGTGGTGGAGCCAGGGCTTGTGGCCCACTGGCCCACCCCCTCAGGTGGAACTTGGCGCAGATATTTTTCATATTTTCCAAAACTGCTCCCCGTAGATTTTCAGGATGTTTGGAGAACTTTGATTTCTGCACAAAAATAACACCAAGGCAATTCTGCTGAAAACAACGTCAGTCCAGGTTAGTTCCATTCAAATCATGCAAATTAGAGTCCAAAACAAGGGCAAAAGAGTTTGGAAAAGTAGATACGATGGAGACGTATCACATGTCATGCTAAATCATTGCACATTTTGGTACACTGCCAGAGGCATTCATATTGAGTCATATCGATCTTTCATGAGTTGTAAATAAATAAAAGTGTGATGGTCGTCATTATTAGAGCATTGTCCAAGTGAGGAAAGGATGATGGAGACTATGATTACCCCACAAGTCAAGAAGAGACTTTGGACGAAAAATAAAATTGGGGGGGGGGGAGATGAAACCACCATAAAAAACGAATGAGAGAAAAAGAGAGAAGGTACTTTGCTAGTATCCTTTACCACACTTGTGCCTCAAAGTGGCACCCGATTACTCATACAGAAAGTCTCATGATATGTCATTTTCATATGCTAGTGGGAAGCATATTATCATTATTATAAACTTGGTGTGCATATTACGATGACGGGATTCCTCAAATGCCCGAGGTCTTCATGAGAAAGAAAAGTTTGATGCACACTCCACTTAGCTTCATTTGAACTTTCATACACTTATAGCTCTAGTGCATCATTTGCATGTCAATCCCTACTCCTTGCATTGACATCTACCGATGGGCATATCCATAGCCCGTTGGTACGCCTAGTTGACGTGAGACTATATTCTCCACTTTTACCCCTTTGATACCTTCCACCATATTCTATTCCACCCTATATTATGTCCATGGCTCACCCTCATCTATTGCGTGAAGGATAAAAAGTTGAGCTTACTTTGTCTACATCATGTCATTGTTCTCCAAGCATTACTCTGTTTTACTTAATACTCTAGATGCATGATGGATAGCGATCGATGGGTGGAGTAATAGTAGTAGGTCAGACAAGAGTTGGCCTATTTTCTTATGGACGCGATGCATATATATACATGATCATTGCCATGAAAATTGCATTACTATCCCTTGTTCTATCAGTTGCCCAAAAGTAATTTGTTTACCCACCTTATGTTGCTTCATGAGAGTTGCCACTAGAGAACACTATGGCCTCGAGGTCTATTCACTTATATATTCATAAAACTTATAATTTCCTCGTTGTTATTATTTATCTTTTATTTTATTTTGCAAGTCATAACTATCTACAATTATCTACACACGTTATTCGCTTACTAATAATGAGATCAAGGGGATTGACAACCCTTTTGCCCGCGTTGGGTGCAAGTTGTTTTTTGTTTTGTCTGCAGACGCTAAAGACGGTTGAGGATTGATATTCCTATTGATTCGATAAACCTTGGTTTCTTAATCAAGGGAAATATTTACCAGTATTGTGCTACGATAACCTGTTCCTCTTCACGGAAAACCCAACGTAGATCACAAGTATCATCTTGGCATGCGAGAAGCTTGTCGACATCCAAGACCACTACAAGGTATGTGGCAGCAAGAAGGACAAGGATGCCGATGTTGACCTCTCCATGGCCATCATCGACCCCTACTATAGATACATGAAGGCCGAGGGCAAGAAGAATAAGCTTTTCTGGCACACGACCTAAGTGAAGAGACTGGATGAATATCGCATCGAGACCGCGGCCAAGAAAGCATTCACATGCTACGAGATGTTCAGGCGGATTGTTGACATGAGAAAGTGCCTCCTACCTGAAGTCGAGGAGGGATCA
This sequence comes from Hordeum vulgare subsp. vulgare, assembly GCF_904849725.1. Lineage (NCBI taxonomy): Eukaryota > Viridiplantae > Streptophyta > Magnoliopsida > Poales > Poaceae > Hordeum > Hordeum vulgare. The sequence continues at coordinate 485,214,376 of NC_058519.1, forward strand.
AGCCGCAAGTAGAGAGGTGCTAGCAAGCATCACAAGAATTAGATGATTTGATGATTGTTTCTCACAGTTTATTATGCATGTAATAATTTATTGAGGTGTGCACCAATGTTATGTGTGTCGTCACTTATGTATTTGGGTGCTTAATTAGGTTATGCAATCATGTTGTTATGTGTGTAATTGTTTATTGTGGTGTGTCAATGTTTTGTGTGTAGTCACTTACGTATGTGTATGTTTAATTTGGTTATGCAATCATGTTCTTCGTTTGTGTTATTTTGGCTCAGCGCACAAAATTCATCTCAGCTATCTGTATGTTGTTTATCACACACATATTCATCCGTGCAACCGTTTGTGTCAAAATTGGCTCATCGAAAACAGTTCATCCACGCAACGTGTTTCCGCCTCTCGAACACATCTTGACATGGGTGATTGTTTGTGTTATTCTATGTCATCACAAATAGTTCATCTGGCTCACGTGTATGTTGTCGATCGCACACATAATCATCGGGACAATCGTTGGTGTGCTGCTTGATTAGTGCAAAATATCTGAGTGAATTGTATTGGGTACATCGCACACACTTGTATTCAATTAACCTTTTGCATTATTTTGGTCCATCACAAACAGTTTGCGTTGGTCAACTGTCTGCCGTAGATCACACACGCAACTCTTTTCAGAATCATATTTGAGGGATCCACCATTGCATATAGTTCGTTTCATTGGCGATGAAGCTTTAACTATACCGTTTGTGATTCATGCATCGCACACAGTTTGGTCGAAGGGTCTATGATTGATGTGTCGTCTTTGGACCATCCTGCAGTAGTGTCAGGTTTTCACTCTCCTCATATGCAAATCTATGGACATAATTTCTACTCGATCGCAACTCATACTCCCTAAATTTGAACTAAAACCACGAAACTTATTTTCATACGGAGGGAATAGTAAATACTACCAAATGCAAACAATTATGATAGTCGTGTTTAACTTTTGAAGGACAAATCGTGTTATGCTTGCAGCCAACGCAACATGCACTAGAAAAGCGTTGGATCGATGTACCTAAGAAATTTTCCTAAGTCATAATATTGTGTACTCCAAGTATGTAGGATTGTTCTGAAACTTGAAGATGATATTATTTTTTTCGAAATGACACTTATCCTGCATTCATTAAGGAGGGAAGCGTTGCTCAGTTAATTAGGGGAAACCGAGATAAAAAACACTGTAGAGGACACGTGAAGCTACATGAAGATCTGTGCCAAAATCTCAACCACATGAGGCCAGATGACGCAATTCCGACTGTGGCAGAGAACTCTGTAGGACAAAACTAGGCATGACTAGTGCCACAGGAGATCACCGAACATGCCATCTGCAGCCAGTCATCATATACCACACAGCCCTGACACTACCATTTTGAGTCCATAGCAACAAAAAAACGAGGAAAAAGTGTGGACACACCAAAGAAGAGACGGCTACCGTAACCATGCTGCATGGCCGACATTGCTCTCACCATCATCGTTTCCATGGAAGCCTGGATGCCACACCCGCTGCAAACCGCCATCCACTGGTTCCACCCACCGACACCAAGCTCCCAAGACGAAGCCCCCAAGAGGCAATACGACAACATGGCACCACCATCATCCGATCACAGATCAAGGTTTCCCTCGAAGAGGCCGAAATGGACAGATCCGTGTAGGAGGGGTGGGAGAACAAAGCAATGATGCCTCCATGAAGGTCAACAACGACCACACCCGCCGCCATCGTTGGTCACAGCACGAGGCCAATGCATAGTTTTCACCAAGCTCCACACCACCTGAGCCGCACATCATCCCGCATTGGCGTCCACAAGCCCACCAAACATCACCACCATCGAAGTTGCTCATCGACGAAGAAGCACCAAGATCTACTGAAGCCAACCGCACCTCGCGGAGACCACCGATGGCGGAAGACCACATATGCATCGCACGTCACCGAAGGGCACTTTGTTGGAAATATGCCCTAGAGGCAATAATAAATTGGTTATTATTATATTTCCTTTTTCATAATAATCATTTATTATCCACGCTATAATTGTATTGATTGCAAACTCAAATACATATGTGGATACATAGACAAAACACTGTCATTAGTAAGCCTCTAGTTGACTAGCTCGTGGATCAAATATGGTTAAGGTTTCCTAGCCATAGACAAGAGTTGTCACTTGATAACGGGATCGCATCATTAGGAGAATGATGTGACGGACAAGACCCAAACTATAAACATAGTATGTGATCGTGTCAGTTTATTGCTACTACTTTCTGCATGTCAATGTATCTATTCCTATGACCATGAGATCATGCAACTCCCGGACACCGGAGGAATACCTTGTGTGTATCAAACGTCGCAACATAACTGGGTGACTATAAAGGTGCTCTATAGGTATCTCTGAAGGTGTCTGTTGGGTTGGCATGGATCAAGACTGGGATTTGTCACTCCGTGTGACGGAGAGGTATCTCGGGGCCCACTCGGTAATACAACATCACAACAAGCCTTGCAAGCAATGTGACTAAGGAGTTAGTTACGGGATCTTGTATTACAGAACGAGTAAAGAGACTTCTCAGTAACGAGATTGAACTAGGTATGGAGATATCGACGATCGAATCGCGGGCAAGTAACATACCGAAGGACAAAAGGAATAGTATACGGGATTATATGAATACTTGACATAGAGGTTCAAACTGATAGAGATCTTCGTAGAATATGTAGGAACCAATATGGACATCCAGGTCCCGCTGTTGGTTATTGACCGGAGAGTGTCTCAGGCCATGTCTGCATAGTTCTCGAACCCGTAGGGTCTGCACACTTAAGGTTCGATGACGTTCTGGTATAGTTGAGTTATATGTGTTGGTGACCGAAGTTTTGTTCAGAATCCCGAATGAGATCCTGGACATCACGGGGAGTTCCGGAATGGTCCAGAAATGAAGATTGATATATAGGAAGTTGGTATTTTGATTCCGGAAGGTTTTCGGGCATTGCCGGCAGTGTGCCGGGAGTGACGAATGGGTTCCGGGGGCCCACTAGGTGGGCCCTCCATGCCCCAAGGGGTCCACATGGTTTTATTGGATGCGCAATAAGGCATAATCGTCTAACAAAGTCATCCAAGGAAAGCCCATGAGGAAAAATGGAAAATCCAAAAGAGGTGGGAAATTTAGGAAGGAGTCCTAATCCAATTGGGATTGCAGGAGGACTCCTCCCTCCTCCACTTCAGCCGACCCAAGGGAGCCTCCCTTGTGGAGCCAAGGCCGCCTCCTCCCTCCTCCTATATATACTATAGGTTTAGGGCTTTTTGCGACACAACTTTTCCACGTGCTGCCCTCTCCTCTAGATCGTAGTTCTTCCTCTAGATCGGTTTTCTGCGGACCTCGGGCGGAGCCCTGTAGGAATAGATCACCACCACCGGAGCGTTCTCGCGCTACCGGGGAACTCATGTACATCCCCATCTCTCTTGCTGGATCAAGAAGGCGGAGATCGTCATCGAGGTGTACGTGTGCGGAACGCGGAGGTGTCGTCCGTTCGGCACTTGATCGGGATGGATCATGGGACGGATCGTGAGACGGTTCGCGGGACGGATCGTGGGACGGATCGCGAATACATACCACTACATCAACCGCATTTATTAACGCTCCCGCTTAGCGATCTACATGGGTATGTGGATCCAATCTCCCTCTCGTAGATGATCATCACCATGATAGGTCTTCGTGTGCGTAGCAAATTTTTTGTTTCCCATGCAACGTTCCCCAACAGTGGTATCAGAGCTAGGTTCATGCGTAGATACAATCTCGAGTAGAACACCGCCGCCGCCACGGGTATGCAGGCGCCGACCAGAACTGTCGCATCCCAACCATGTTGCCACTCGTGGTGGCCCACCGCTGCCACCGTCAGCACGCAAGATCTAGGCTTGGGCCCCAGATCCGTGACTCCCCGCGCTCCCCACGCAACAACGCCAAGTGAGCATCAGCGCACACTAGCACCCCATCACCGCGTTCCTGGGGCCGCCGCCCTGGCCTGCCTGTGTCGACAAGCCGTCGTCGTCATTCCAAGTCGACCCCGACGGTTACCAGCATCACCACGAGGAGCCTCCCCCAACGGCATTTGGCAGCGGGAGGCCACTACCACCACAGCGACACAAGCCGGTGGCAGCGGCCGTGAGGTAGCCCGGTGGGAAGGGTTTGGGCCAGCGGCGGTTTTGCCCCCAATGTCGCCTGGGTGTGACAAGGGGGGGACTTGTGCTTGAACACACATCATATATATTTTTTGAAACGCGGTCTATTACAAAACGATTCATTAAAAAAGTCAAACATAATTACCGGGTTAATTTTTGGGAAACCAAAAGAACAATGTTACAACAGCCGGCAAAAACCCACACAAGAACGCACGCACACCACCTAGGAGAAAAGTGCATCGAGGTTCCATCTCGGCATCATCGTCATCACGCCTCCGCAAGGGCGATTCCGATTCCATCATCGACGACCACCGAAGAAACCTTCACCGCGAACAAGCATCGAGGCCTGTATCTACAGATGCGAAACAGACAACCGCACACATCGGCGACCAGACAGCTCCGTCTCTATCGAAGAACATTGTAGGGGAAAAGCGTTGGGCTTGCAATAAGCCAACTCTACAACTGACCACCCGTATCGTCTTATCGTCATCGCAAGCCCCCTCCTCAACAGCTCTAACTTCAAGAAGACAAAAACGAGACATGGCGACTCCTCGAACACTCCGAAAGGGACCAACTGTTGGGAAACGTAGCATAAATTCAAAAAAATTCCTACGCATATTCAGATCTTCCTATGGAGAGACCAGCAACGAGATAGGGGTGAGTGCATCTTCATACCTTCAAAGATCCCTAAGAGGAAGCGTTGCTAGAACGCGGTTGATGGAGTCGTACTCGCGGCGATTCAGATCGCGGTGTGATTCCGATCTAGTGCCGAACTACGGCACCTCCGCGGTCAACACACGTGCAGCCCGGTGACGTCTCCCGCACCTTGAACCAGCAAGGAGGAGGGAGAGGTTGGGGAAGATCTCCGGCAGCACGACGGTGTGGTGTCGATGGAGAGACGAGGTCTCCCGGCAGGGCTTCGCCAAGCACCGGCACACAGGAGGAGAAAGAAGAGGAGGGCTGCGCCGAGGGAGAGGGAAAACTGTGTCTCCAAAAGCCCAAAAGTGCCCACTATATATACGAGGAGGGGAGGGGGGCCACCCCTAGGGTTCCCACCCTAGGTGGTGCGGCAGCCCCCTAGATGGGAGGTGCGGCGGCCAGGGCAAGGGGGAGGGGTGGCGCACCCCTAGGTGGGCCTTAGGCCCACCAGCGCCTAGGGTTCCCCCCCCCCTCTCCACCTCCTGCGCCTTGGGCTGAGTGTGAGGGGCGCACCAGCCCACCTAGGGGCTGGTTCCCTCCCGCACTTGGCCCATCTAGCCTCTCGGGGTCGTTTCCCCCTTCCGGTGGACCCCTGGGGCCACCTCTGGTAGTCCCGGTGGTCCCCGTACGTTACCGGTGACTCCCGAAACACTTCCGGTGTCTGAAACCATCCGTCCTATATATCAATCTTTACCTCCGGACCATTCCGGAGCTCCTCGTGACGTCCGGGATCTCATCCGGGACTCCGAACAACTTTCGATAACCTCGTATAACAATTCCCTATAACCCTAGTGTCATCGAACCTTAAGTGTGTAGACCCTACGGGTTCGGGAGACAGGTAGACATGACCGAGACACCTCTCCGAACAATAACCATCAGAGGGGTCTGGATACCCATGGTGGCTCCCACTTGCTCCATGATGATATCATCGGATGAACCACGATGTCAAGGATTCAATTAATCGAGTATACTATTCCCTTTGTGTGTCGGTATAGAACTTGCCCGAGATTCGATCGTCAGTATACCTAAACCTTGTTAAATCTCGTTACCGGTAAGTCTCTTTACTCGTTGTCTAGCACGTCATCGTGTGACTAACTCCTTTAGTCACATTGAGCTCATGATGTTGTTCTACCGAGTGGGCCCAGAGATACCTCTCTGTCATACGGAGTGACAAATCCCAATCTCGATTCGTACCAACCCAACAGACACTTTTAGAGGTACCCGTAGTGCACCTTCATAGTCACCCAGTTATGTTATGATGTTTGATACACCCAAAGCACTCCTACTGTATCCGGGAGTTTCACAATCTCACGGTCGAAGGAAAAGACACTTGACATTAGAAAAGATTTAGCATACGAACAATACGATCTAGTGCTATGCTTAGGATTGGGTCTTGTCCATCACATTATTCTCCCAATGATGTGATCCCGTTATCAATGTCATCTAGTGCCCATGACCAGGAAACCATGATCATCTATTGATTAACGAGCTAGCCAACTAGAGGCTTGCTAGGGACACATTGTGATCTATTTATTCACACATGTATTACTGTTTCCTGTTAATACAATTATAGCATGAACAATAGACGATTATCATGAACAAGGAAATATGATAATAACCATTTTATTATTGCCTCTAGGGCATATTTCCAACAGTCTCCCACTTGCACTAGAGTCAATAATCTAGTTACATTGTGATGTATCGAACACCCATAGAATTATGGTGTTGATCATGTTTTGCTCGTGGAAGAGGTTTAGTCAACGGGTCTGCAACATTCAGATCCGTGTGTACTTTACAAATCTCTATTACTCCACTCTGGATATGGTCCTGGATGGAGTTGTAGCGGCGTTTGATGTGCTTCGTCTTCCGGTGAAACCTGGGCTCCTTGGCTATGGCAATGGCCCGAGTGTTATCACAGAAGAGTGTCATTGGACCCGACGTGCTTGGAACCACTCCAAGGTCGGTGATGAGCTCCTTAATCCAAATTCTTTCATGAGATGCTTCTGAAGCAGCTATGTACTCCGCTTCACATGTAGATGCTGCCACGACTTCTTGCTTGTCGCTGCACCAGCTCACTGCCCCACCATTCAAAACATATACGTATCCGGTCTGTGACTTAGAGTCATCCAGATCTGTGTCGAAGCTAGCGTCGACGTAACCCTTTACGTCACCTCCATAAACAAGAAACATTTCCTTAGTCCTTTTCAGGTACTTAAGGATATTCTTGACCGTTGTCCAGTGTTCCATACCGGGATCACTTTGGTACCTCCCTACCAAACTTATGGCAAGGTTTATATCAGGTCTGGTACACAGCATGGCATACATAAGAGAGCCTACGGCTAAAGCATAGGGGACAGAACTCATCTTCTCTCTATCTTCTGTCGTGGTCGGCGACTGAGTCTTACTCAATCTCATACCTTGCAAAACTGGCAAGAACTTCTTCAATATCTTGTCAAGGTATGTACTTTGCGAAAGACCTATGAGGCGTCTGGATCTATCTCCATAGATCTTGATGCCTAATACGTATGCATCTTCTCCAAGGTCTTTAATTGAAAAACTCTTGTTCAAATAGGCCTTTATGCTCTCCAACATCTCTATATTATTCCCCATCAATAATATGACATCCACATACAGTATGAGGAAAGCTACAGAGCTCCCACTCACTTTCTTGTACAGACAGGCTTCTCCGTAAACCTGTATGAACCCAAACGCTTTAATCACCTCATTAAAGCGAATGTTCCAACTCCGAGATGCTTGCACCAGCCCATAGATGGAGCGCTGGAGCTTGCACACTTTGTTAGCACCCTTAGGGTCGACAAAACCTACTGGTTGCATCATATACAACTCTTCCTTAAGGTTCCCGTTAAGGAACGTTGTTTTGACGCCCATTTGCCAAATTTCATAATCATAAAAGGCGGCAATTGCTAACATGATTTAGAATGGTTTCAGCTTTGCTACGGGAGAGAAAGTCTCTTCGTAGTCAATTCCTTGAATTTGTCAAAAACCCTTTGCGACAAGTCAAGCTTTATAAACGGTCACATTACTGTTTGCATCAGTGTTCTTCTTGAAGATCCATTTATTTTCTATGGCTCGCCGGTCATCGGGCAAGTCCACCAAAGTCCATACTTTGTTCTCATACATGGATCCTATCTCGGATTTCATAGCTTCAAGCCATTAGTTGGAATCCGGGCCCGCCATCGCTTCTTCATAGTTCGAAGGTTCACCGTTGTCTAACAACATAATTTCCATTACAGGGCTGCCGTACCACTCTGGTACGGAGCGTACCCTTGTGGACCTTCGAGGTTGAGTAGTAACGTGATCCGAAGCTTCATGATCATTATCATTAACTTTCTCTTCACTTGGTGTAGGCGCCATAGGAACAACTTCCCGCGCTGCGCTACTATCCTGTTCGAGAGGGGGTGTAATTACCTCATCAAGTTCTACCTTCCACCCACTTACTTCTTTTGAGAGAAACTCTTTCTCTAGAAAGGATCCGTTCTTGGCAACAAAGGTTTTACCTTTGGATCTAAGATAGAGGGTATACCCAATAGTTTCCTTAGGGTATCCTATGAATACGCATTTCTCCGCTTTGGGTTCGAGCTTTTCTGGTTGAAGTTTCTTCACATAAGCATCGCAGCCCCAAACTTTAAGAAACGACAACTTAGGTTTCTTGCCAAACCATAGTTCATACGGTGTCGTCTCAACGGATTTAGACGGTGCCCTATTTAAAGTGAATGCTGCAGTTTCTAATGCGTATCCCCAAAATGATAGCGGTAAGTCGGTAAGAGACATCATAGATCGTACCATATCTAATAAAGTGTGATTACGACGTTCAGGCACTCTGTTGCGTTGCGGTGTGCCAGGCGGCGTCAGTTGTGAAACGATTCCACACTTCCTTAGGTGTGTGCCAAACTCGTGACTCAAATATTCTCCTCCACGATCAGATCGTAGACACTTAATTTTTCTGTCACGTTGATTCTCGACCTCACTCTGAAATTCCTTGAACTTTTCAAACGTCTCAGATTTGTGCTTCATCAAGTAGATATACCCATACCTACTCAAATCATCGGTGAGAGTGAGAACATAACGATAGCCACCGCGAGCTTCAACGTTCATTGGACCACACACATCAGTATGTATTATTTCCAATAAGTCAGTTGCTCTCTCCATTATTCCTGAGAATGGAGTCTTAGTCATCTTGCTCATGAGGCACGGTTCGCATGTGTCAAATGATTCAAAGTCAAGAGACTCTAATAGTCCATCAGTATGGAGCTTCTTCATGTGCTTAATGCCGATATGACCAAGGTGGCAGTGCCACAAGTATGTGGGACTATCATTATCAACTTTACATCTTTTGGTACTCACACTATGAATATGCATAACATCACGATCGAGATTCATCAAGAATAAACCATTCACCAGCGGAGCATGACCATAAAACATATCACTCATATAAATAGAACAACCATTATTCTCTGACTTAAATGAGTAGCCATCTCGCATTAAGCAAGACCCTGATACAATATTCATGCTCAAAGCTGGTACTAAATAACAATTATTAAGGTTTAAAACTAATCCCGACGGTAGACGTAGAGGTAGCGTGCCGACGGCGATCACATCGACCTTGGAGCCATTCCCGACGCGCATCGTCACCTCGTCCTTGGCCAGTCTCCGCTTATTCCGCAGTTCCTGCTTTGAGTTGCAAATGTGAGAAACAACACCGGTATAAAATACCCAGGAGCTACTACGAGCACTGGTAAGGTACACATCAATAACATGTATATCACATATACCTTTAACGTTGCCGGCCTTCTTGTCCGCTAAGTATTTGGGGCAGTTCCGCTTCTAGTGACCTTTTCCCTTGCAATAGAAGCACTCAGTCTCAGGCTTGGGTCCATTCTTTTTCTTCTTCCCGACATCTGGGTTACCGGGCGCGGCAACGACTTTGTCGTCTTTCTTGAAGTTCTTCTTACCCTTGCCCTTCTTGAAACTAGTGGTCTTGTTGACCATCAACACTTCATGCTCTTTCTTGATTTCTACTTCTGCAGACTTGAGCATCGAGTACAACTCGGGAATGGTCTTCTCCATCCCTTGCATGTTGTAGTTCAGCACAAAACCTTTGTAGCTTGGTGGGAGAGACTGGAGGATTCTGTCAATTATAGCATCATCCGGAAGTTCGACTCCAAGTGAAGTCAGACGACCGTGTAACCCAGACATTTTGAGTATGTGCTCACTGACAGAACTGTTCTCCTACATCTTACAGCTAAAGAACTTGTCGGAGACTTCATATCTCTCGACACGGGCATGAGCTTGAAAAACCAGTTTCAGCTCTTGGAACATCTCATATGCACCGTGTTGCTCAAAACGCCTTTGGAGCCCCGTTTCCAAACTATATAGCATGCCACACCTAACCAGAGAGTAGTCATCACTCCGCGTTTGCCAGACGTTCAGAATGTCCTGGGCTGCTGCGAGAGCGGGAGGGTCACCTAGCGGCGCATCAAGGACATAAGCCTTTTTAGCTGCTTCAAGGATGAGCTTCAAGTTGCGAACCCAGACCGCATAGTTGCTACCATCATCTTTCAGCTTGTTTTTCTCTAGGAACGCGTTGAAATTGAGGTTGACGTTGGCCATCTACAATATTTATAAAGACAACGTTTAGACTAAGTTCATGAGAATTAAGTTCATTTAATCAAATTAAGTATGAATTCCCACTTAAATAGACATCCCTCCAGTCATCTAAGTGTTACATGATCCATGTTGACTAACTCGTGTCCGATCATCACGTGAGACGGACTAGTCATCATGGTGAGCAACTTCATGCTGATCGTATTCAACCATATGACTCATGTTCAACCTTTCGGTCTCTTGTATTTGAGGTCATGTCTGTACATGCTAAGCTCGTCGAGTCAACCTAGGTGTTTCGCGTGTGTAAATCTGGCTTACACCCGTTGTATGCGAACGTTAGAATCTATCACACCCGATCATCACGTGGTGCTTCGAGACAACGATCCTTCGCAACGGTGCACACTTAGGGGAATACGTTCTCGAAATTTTTAAGAGGGATCATCTTATTATGCTACCGTCGTTCTAAACAATAAGATGAAAAACATGATAAACATCACAATGCAGTCATATAGTGACATGATATGGCCATTATCATCTTTACTCTTTCGATCTCCATCTTCAGGCATCGCATGATCATCATTGTCACCGGCGTGACACCATGATCTCCATCATCATGATCTCCATCATCTTGTCTCCGTGAAGTCGTCACGCCAACTACTACTATCACTACTACTATAGCTAACCGTTAGCAATGAAATAAAATTAGTAAGCACATGGCGTTGCATCTCATACAATAAATTAAGACAACTCCTATGGCTCCTGCCGGTTGTCATACTCATCGACATGCAAGTCGTAAAACGTTTTACAATAACATGATCATCTCATACATCATACATGCAACATCACAACTTTGGCCATATCACATCACATGTCAAACCCTCCAAAAACAAGTTAGACGTCCTCTAATTGTTGTTGCAAGTTTTACGTGGCTGATTTGGGTTTCTAGCAAGAATGCTTTCTTACCTACGTGACAGCCACAACGATGATATGCCAAAGCTATTTACCCTTCATAAGGACCCTTTTCATCAAATCCAATCCGACTAGATTAGGAGAGACAGACACCCGCTAGCCACCTTTATGCACGGTGTGCATGTGTGTCGGTGGAACCAGTCTCACGTAAGCGTACGTGTAATGTCGGTCCGGGCCGCTTCATCCCACAATACCGCCGGAAAAGAATAAGACTAGTAGCGGAAAGCAATTGACAAATCATCGCCCACAACCTTTTGTGTTCTACTCGTGCATAGAATCTACGCATAGAAAACCTGGCTCGGATGCCACTGTTGGGAAACGTAGCATAAATTCAAAAAAATTCCTACGCATATTCAGATCTTCCTATGGAGAGACCAGCAACGACATAGGGTTGTGTGCATATTCATACCTTTGAAGATCTCTAAGCGGAACCATTGCTAGAACGCGGTTGACGGAGTCGTACTCGCGGCGATTCAGATCGCGGTGTGATTCCAATCTAGTGTCAAACTACGGCACCTCCGCGTTCAACACACGTGCAGCCCGGTGACGTCTCCCGCACCTTGATCCAGCAAGGAGGAGGGAGAGGTTGGGGAAGATCTCCGGCAGCACGACGGCGTGGTGTCGATGGAGAGACGAGGTCTCCCGGCAGGGCTTCGCCAAGCACCGGCAGAGAGGAGGAGAAAGAAGAGCAGGGCTGCGCGAGGGAGAGGGAAAACTTTGTCTCCAAAAGCCCAAAAGTGCCCACTATATATAGGAGGATGGGAGGTGGGTGCCACCCCTAGGGTTCCCACCCTAGGTGGTGCGCCAGCCCCCCCAGATTGGAGGTGCGGCGGCCAGGGCAAGGGGGAGGGGTGGCGCACCCCTAGGTGGGCCTTAGGCCCACCAGCGCCTAGGGTTCCCCCCCTCTCCACCTCCTGCGCCTTGGGCTGAGTGTGGGGGGCGCACCAGCCCACCTAGGGGCTGGTTCCCTCCCGCACTTGGCCCATCTAGCCTCCCGGGGTCGTTTGCCCCTTCCGATGGACACCGGGGGTCACCTCCGGTGGTCCCCGTACGTTACCGGTGATGCCCGAGACACTTTCGGTGTCCGAAACCATCCGTCCTATATATCAATATTTACCTCCGGACCATTGCAGAGCTCCTCGTGATGTCCGGGATCTCATCCGGGACTCCGAACAACTTTCGATAACCTCGTATAACAATTCCCTATAACCCTAGCGTCATCGAACCTTAAGTGTGTATTCCCTACGGGTTCGGGAGACATGTAGACATGACCGAGACACCTCTCCAGCCAATAACCATCAGAGGGGTCTGGATACCCATGGTGGCTCCCACTTGCTCCAGATGATCTCATCGGATGAACCACGATGTCAAGGATTCAATTAATCCCGTATACAATTCCCTTTGTGTGTCGGTATAGAACTTGCCCGAGATTCGATCGTTAGTATACCTATACCTTGTTCAATCTCATTACCGGTAAGTCTCTTTACTCGTTCTGTAGCATGTCATCATGTGACTAACTCCTTTAGTCACATTGAGCTCATGATGATGTTCTACCGAGTGGGCCCAGAGATACCTCTCCGTCATACGGAGTGACAAATCCCGATCTCGATTCGTACCAACCCAACAGACACTTTCAGAGGTACCCGTAGTGCACCTTTATAGTCACCCGGTTACGCTGTGACATTTGATACACCCAAAGCACTCCTACGGTATCCGGGAGTTGCACAATCTCAGGGTCGAAGGAAAAGACACTTGACATTAGAAAAGCTTTAGCATACGAACAATACGATCTAGTGCTATGCTTAGGATTGGGTCTTGTCCATCAAATCATTCTCCCAATGATGTGATCCCGTTATCAATGTCATCTAATGCCCATGACCAGGAAACCATGATCATCTACTGATTAACGAGCTAGCCAACTAGAGGCTTGCTAGGGACACATTGTGATCTATTTATTCACACACATGTATTACTGTTTCGTGTTAATACAATTATAGCATGAACAATATACGATTATCATGAACAAGGAAATATGATAATAACCATTTTATTATTGCCTCTAGGGCATATTTCCAACACCAACTACCAACAACCATCAGCAAACCTTACTCCACCTGAAGGCGTCATCGTTGCCACACAGAAGCCGCACAAACATCCACCTCAATGGACGGACACCTGCCGACCACGATGTCGTGCACGTCCATCTAGTTGGAAACACCATTCAAACAAAGATCTCCAAGACGATGCCCCAAAGAGGGAATACAATGCTGAAGACGCCGCTGCCACCCATTCTTGCAATAGGGTGATGACTTTTCGCCCGAGACCTTATCCCGAGAGTGGAGGAAACGCAGATCTCCTCGATGGCACCTCCACAAAGGATAGCGACGCGCACGAGCACCATCGCCGCTGATCGTCAAGCGTTGGCAATGGTTATGCCTGGAGCAGACACAACTACATCCTCACACATAGCACTCCACTAGCCCGCACACCTTTGGAACAGCACACACACCACTCCTGCGGAGAGCCACTACATCCCACGCCACCACCGTCGCACCACCAAGTATTAAACCACGGTGAAGACCAAAGACGCCAGCCAGGGTAGCCTCCTCATGGTGCCAGAACCGGACAACTGGCTAGATCCGACAACGAGCTCCATGAGCTCGCACATGAGGACAAGGGGACCGCCTGTTGGAGAACGTTGCATGGGGAAAAAATCCTACGCACACGAAGACCTATCATGGTGATGTTCATCTACGAGAGGGAGATTTGATCCACATACCCTTGTAGATCGCTCAGTGGTAAGCATTAAGAAACATGGTTGATGTGGTGGTACAGCTTCGTGATTCAAATCACCGTCGTCCCTCGAACCGTCCCATGATCTGTCCCACGAACCGTCTCGCGATCCATCCCGATCTAGCGCCGAACGAACGGCACCTCCGCGTTCAGCACACGTACAGCTCGACGATGATCTCGGACTTCTTGATCCAGCAAGAAAGACGGAGAAGTATATGAGTTCTTCGGCAGCATGACGGTGTGCCGGTGTTGGTGATGATCTATTCCTCCAGGGGTTCGCCCGAGCTCCGCAGAAATCTAATCTAGAGGAAGAACTACGAGGTGAAGGTTTGAGTTGCACGTGGCAAAGTTGTGTCTCAAACAGCCCTAAACCTCTAGTATATATAGGAGGAGCCAAGGGGTGGGGAAAATCCCTAGGGATCCGGCCAAAGGAGGCCTTCCTTGGGTCGGCCGAAGTGGGAGGGAGGAGTCCTTCTCCAATCCCACTTGGATTAGGACTCCTTCCTTATTTTCCCACCTCTTTTGGATTTTCCACTTTTTCCTCATGGGCTTTCCTTGGATGACTTTGTCAACCCATTATACCTTATTGTACATCCAATAAACCCATGTGGACCCCTTGGGGCGTGGTGGGCCCACCCAGTGAGCCCCCGGAACCCATTCGTCACTCCCGGTACACTCCCGGCAATGCCCGAAAACTTTCCAGAATCCAAACACGAACTTCCTATATATCAATCTTCGTTTCCGGACCATTTCGGAAACCCTCGTGACGTCCATGATCTCATCCAGGACTCCGAACAACCTTCGGTCACCAGCACATATAACTCAACTATACTAAAACATCATCGAACCTTAAGTATGCAAACCCCGCGGGTTCAAGAACTATGTAGACATGACCTGAGACACTTCTCGGTCAATATACAATAGCGGGACCTGGATGCCCATATTGGATCCTACATATTCTACGAAGATCTTATCGGTTGAACCTCAGTGCCAAGGATTCATATAATCCCGTATGTCATTCCCTTTGTCCTTCGGTATGTTACTTGCCCGAGATTCGATCATCAGCATCCGCATACCTATTTCAATCTCGTTACCGGCAAGTCTCTTTACTCGTTCCATAATACAAGATCGCGTGACTTACACTTAGTCACATTGCTTGCAAGGCTTGTTTGTGATGTTGTATTACCGAGTGGGCCCCGAGATACGTCCCCGTCACACAGAGTGACAAATCCTAGTCTTGATCCATACTAACTCAACGTACACCTTCGGAGATACTTGTAGAGCACCTTTATAGCTAGCCAGTTACGTTGCGACGTTGGATACACACAAGGTATTCCTCTAGTGTCAGTGAGTTATATGATCTCATGGTCATAGGAATAAATACTTGACACGCAGAAAACAATAGCAATAAAATGACACGATCACATGCTACGTTCATAGTTTGGGTCTTGTCCATCACATGATTCTCCTAATGATGTGATCTCGTTATCAAGGGACAACACTTGTCTATGGTCAGGAAACCTTGACCATATTTGATCAACGAGCTAGTCAACTAGAGGCTTACTAGGGACAGTGTTTTGTCTATGTATCCACACATGTATTTCTGTTTCCAATCAATACAATTATAGCATCGATAATAACTGATTGTCATGAACAAAGAAATATAATAATAACTAATTTATTATTGCCACTAGGGCATATTTCCAACAGTCTCCCACTTGCACTAGAGTCAATAATCTAGTTCACATCACCATGTGATTTTCACAAATCCAACACCCATACAGTTCTGGAGTTTGATCACGTCTTGCTCGTGAGAGAGGTTTTAGTCAACGGTTCTAAATCTTTGAGATCCGTGTGTGCTTTACAAATCTTTATGTCATCTTATAGATGATACTACTACGTGCTATTTGGAAACACTCCAAATATCTACTCTACTATACGAATCAATTTTACTAGTCAGAGTTATTCGGATTAGTGTCAAAGCTTGCATCGACGTAACCCTTTACGACGAACTCTTTAATCACCTCCATAATCGAGAAAAATTCCTTAGTCCACTAGTTACTAAGGATAACTTTGACCGTTGTTTTAGTGATTCAATCCTGGATCACCTTTTGTACCCATTGACAGACTCATGGCAAGGCACACCTCAGGTGTGGTACACAGCTTGGCACACTTTAGAGCCTACGGCTAAGGCATAGGGGACTACCTTCGTCCTTTATCTTTCTTCTCCAGTGGTCGGACTTTGAGTCTTACTCAAATTCACACCTTACAATACAGCCAAGAACTCCTTCTTTGCTCATCTATTTTGAACTCCTTCAAAAACTTGTCAAGGCGTGCATTTCATTGAAAGTTCTATTAAGTGTTTTTGATCTATCTCTATAGATCTTGATGCTCAATGTTCAAGTAGCTCTATCCAAGTTTTCCTTTGAAAAACTCCTTTCAAACAACCCTTTATGCTTCACAGAATTTCTACATTACTTCCGATCTTCAATATGTCCACCACATATACTTATCAGAAATTCTATAGTGCTCCCACTCACTTCTTTGGAAATACAAGTTTCTGAAAAACCTTGTACAAACCAAAAAGCTTTGATCATCTCATCAAAGCGTATATTCCAACTCTGAGATGCTTGCACCAGTCCACAGAAGGATCGCTGGAGCTTGCATACTTGTTAGCATCCTTAGGATTGGCAAAACTTCTGGTTGTATCACATACAACCTTTCCTCAAGGAAACCGTCGAGGAAACAATGTTTTGACATCCTATGTGCAATATTTCACAAACAATGCAGCAATTCCTAACATAATTCCAACAGATTTTTAGCATCACTACGAGTGAGAAAGTCTCATCATAGTCAACTCTTTGAACTTTTCAGAAACATCTTTGCGATAAGTCGAGCTTTTCTTAATGGTGACTTTTCACCATCATCGTCTTCCTTCCCTTTAAAGATCCATCTTTACTTAACAGTCCTACGACCATCAAGCAGTTCTTCCAAAGTCTACACTTTGTTTTCATACATGGATCCTCTCTCGGATTTCATGGCCTCCAGCCATTTGTCGGAATCCGGGACCACCATCGCTTCTCCATAGCTCACAGGTTCATTGTTGTTCAACAACATTACCTCCAAGACAAGGTTACCATATACCACTCTGTAGTAGTATGCGACCTTGTCGACCTACGAGGTTTGTAGTAACTTGATCCAAAGCTCAATGATCACCATCATTGGTTTCCACTTCAATTGGTGTAGGCGCCACATGAACAACTTCATGCACCCTGCTACACACTGGTTGAAGTGACGGTTCACTAACTTCATCAAGTTCTACCACTCTCCCACTCAATTCTTTCGAGAGAAACTTTTCCTCGAGAAAGGACCCGTTTCTAGAAACAAACACTTTGCTTCCGAATCTGAGATAGGAGATGTACCCAACTGTTTTCGATATCCTATGAAGATGCATTTATCCGCTTTGGGTTCAAGCTTATCAGACTGAAACTTTTTCACATAAGCGTCGTAGCCCCAAACTTTCAAGAAACGACAACTCGGATTTCTCCAAACCATAATTCATACTGTGTCATCTCAACGGAAATACGCGCTGCCCTATTTAAAGTGAATGCAGTTGTCTCTAATGCATAACTCATAAACGATAGTGGTAATTTGATAAGAGACATCATAGTATGCACCATATCAAATAGGGTGCGGCTATGACGTTCGGACACACCATCACACTATGGTGTTCTAGGTGGCATGAATTGCGAAACAATTTCCACATTGTCTCAACTGTGTACCAAAACTCGCAACTCAGATATTTATCTCTATGATCATATCATAGACAGTTTATCCTCTTGTCACGACGATCTTCACTCTGAAATAGCTTTGAACTTTTCAATATTTCAGACTTGTGATTCATCAAGTAAATACTCGTGTATCTACTCAAGTTTTCAGTGAAGTAAGAACATAACAATACCCACTGCGTGCCTCAGCACTTATTGGACTGCACACATCAAAAATGTATTACTTCCAACAAGTTACTCTCTTGTTCCATGTGGTATGATTTTGCATGTCTCAAGTGATTCAAAATCAAGTGAGTCCAAACAATCCATCTACATGGAGTTTCTTCATGCGTTTATACCAACAGGTATGGTTTGCATGTCTCAAACGTTTCAAAAATGAGTGAGATCAAAGATCCATCGGCATGGAGCTTCTTCATGCATTTTACACCAACATGACTCAAGCGACAGTGCCATAAGTAAGTGGTACTATCATTATTACTTTGTATCTTTTGGCACCAATGTTATGAACATGTGTAACACTACGATCGACATTCAATAAACCATTGAAGGTAATTATTCAAGTAAACAGAATAACCATTATTCTCTTTAAATGAATAATTGTATTGCAATAAACATGATCCAATCATGTTCATGCTCAACGCAAACACCAAATAACAATTATTTAGGTTTAACACCAATCCCGATGGTAGAGGGAGCGTGCAATGTTTGATCACATCAACCTTGGAAACACTTCCAACACTTATCGTCACCTCGCCTTTAGCTAGTCTCCGTTTATTCTGTAGCTTTTATTTCGAGTTACTAATCACTTAGCAGTCGAACCGGTATCTAATACCCTCGCGCTACTAGGAGTACTAGTAAAGTACACATCAATATCATGTATATCAAATATACTTCTATTTGACTTCGCCAGCCTTCTCATCTACCAAGTATCTAGGGTAGCTCCGCCTCAGTGTCCGTTCCCCTCATAACAGAAGCACTTAGTCTCGGGTTTGGGTTCAATCTTGGGTTTCTTCATTAGAGCAGCAACTGGTTTGCCGTTTCATGAAGTATCCCTTCTAGCCCTTGCCCTTTTTGTAACTAGTGGTTTTTCTAACCATCAACAATTGATGCTCCTTCTTGATTTCTACTTTCGCAGTGTCAAACATTGTGAATCGCTTAAGGATCATCATATCTATCCTTGATATGTTATAGTTCATCACGAAGCTCTAGCAACAGTGTCAGTGACTTTGGAGAACCATCACTATCTCATGTGGAAGATAAACTCCCACTTGATTCAAGCGGTTGTTGTACTCAGACAATCTGAGAACATGCTCAACGATTTGAGATTTTCTCCTTTACTTTGTAGACAAAGAATCTTGTCGGAGGTCTCATACCTCTCAACAAGGGCACAAGCATGAAATCTCAATTTCATCTCTCAGAACATCTTCTTAAGTTCTGTGACGTTTGAAAACATCTTCAGCGCCTTGCTTCTAAGCCATTAAGTATTACGCACTGAACTATAACGTAGTCATCAAAAACGTATATGTTAGATGTTCGCAACATCCACAGACGACGCTCGAGGTGCAGCACACCGAGAGGTGTATTAAGGACATAAGCCTTATGCGCAGCAATGAGGACAATCCTCAGTTTTACGGACTCAGTCCGCAAAGTTGCTACTATCATCTTTCAACTAAATTTTCTCTAGGAACATATAAAAACAGTAGAGCTATAGCGCAAGCTACATCATAATTTGCAAAGACCTTTTGACTATGTTCATGACAATTAGAGTTTAACTAATCAAATTACTTAATAAACTCCCACTTAAAAAGTACATCTCTCTAGTCATTTGAGTGGTACATGATCCAAATCCACTAACTCAAGTCCGATCATCGCGTGAGTTGAGAATAGTTTCAGTGGTAAGCATCTCTATGCTAACCATATCAACTATACGATCCATGCTCGACCTTTTGGTCTCATGTGTTCCGAGGCCATGTCTGCACATGCTAGGCTCGTCAAGTTTAACCCGAGTGTTCGGCGTGTGCAACTATTTTGCACCCGTTGTATGTGAACGTTGAGTCTATCACACCCGATCATCACGTGGTGTCTCGAAACGACGAACTGTCGCAATCGTGCACAGTCGGGGAGAACACAATTTCATATTGAAATTTTAGTGAGAGATGACCTTATAATGCTACTGTCGTTCTAAGAAAAATAAGGTGCATAAAAGGATTAACATCACATGCAATTCATAAGTGACATGATATGGCCATCATCTTGTGCTTCTTGATCTCCATCACCAAAGCACCGCCATGATCTTCTTGTCACCGGCGCCACACCATGATCTCCATCATCGTGCCGCCATCGAGGTTGTCGTGCTATCTATGTTATTACTACTAAAGCTACGACCTAGCAATATAGTAAACGCATCTGCAAACACAAACGTTAGTTTAAAGACAACCATATGGCTCCTGCCGGTTGCCGTAGCATCGACGTGCAAGTCGATATTTACAACATGATCATCTCATACATCCAATATATCACATCACGTCATTGGCCATATCATATCACAAGCATACCCTACAAAAACAAGTTAGACGTCCTCTAATTTCTTGTTGCATGTTTCACGTGGCTGCTATGGGTATCTAGTATGATCGCATCTTACTTACGCAAAAACTACAACGGAGATGTGCAAATTGCTATTTAACCTCTCTCCAAGGACCGCCTCGGTCAAAACCAATTCAACTAAAGTTGAAGAAACAAGCACCCGCCAGTCATATTTATGCAACGAGGTTGCATGTCAATTGATGAAACCAGTCTCTCGTAAGCATACGAGTTATGTCGGTCCGGGCCGCTTCAATCCAACAATACCGCTGAATCGAGAAAAGACTAAGGAGGGCAGCAAATCGAACATCACCATCCACAAAACCTTTTGTGTTCTACTCGAGATAACATCTACGCATGAACCTAGCTCATGATACCACTGTTGGAGAACGTTGCATGGGAAACAAAAATTTCCTACGCACACGAAGACCTATCATGGTGATGTTCATCTACGAGAGGGAGATTTGATCCACATACCCTTGTAGATCCCTGAGCGGGAAGCGTTAAGAAACGCGGTTGATGTAGTTGTACAACTTCATGATTCAAATCACCATCGTCCCACGATCCGTCCGTCAAACCGTCCCACGAACCGTCTCGCGATCCATCCCACGATCCGTCCCGATCTAGCGCCGAACGGACAGCACCTCCGCGTTCAGCACACGTACAGCTCGATGATGATCTCGGACTTCTTGATCCAGCAAGAAAGACGGAGAAGTATATGAGTTCTTCGGCAGCATGACGGCGCACCGGTGTTGGTGAAGATCTATTCCTCCAGGGCTCGCCTGAGCTCCGCAGAAATCTAATCTAGAGGAAGAACTACGAGGTGTAGGTTTGAGTTGCACGTGGCAAAGTTGTGTCTCAAACAACCCTAAACCTCTAGTATGTATAGGAGGAGCCAAGGGGTGGGGCAAAGCCCTAGGATGCTGGCCAAAGGAGGCCTTCCCTGGGTCGGCCGAAGTGGGAGGGAGGAGTCCTTCTCCAATCCCACTTGGATTAGGACTCCTTCCTTATTTTTCCACCTCTTTTGGACTTTCCACCTTTTCCTCATGGGATTTCCTTGGATGACTTTGTAAGCCTATTATACCTTATTGTACATCCAATAAAATCATGTGGACCCCTTGGGACGTGGTGGGCCCACCCAGTGGGCCCCTGGAACCCATTCGTCACTCCCGGTACACTGTCGGCAATGCCCGAAAACTTTTCGGAATCCAAACACCAACTTGCTATATATCAATCTTCGTTTTCGGACCATTCTGGAAACCCTCGTGGCGTCCGGGATCTCATCCGGGACTCCGAACAACCTTCAGTCACCAACACATATAACTCAACTATACTAAAACATCACCGAACCTTAAGTGCGCAGAACCTGCGGGTTCGAGAACTATGTAGACATGACCCGAGACACTTCTCGGTCAATATCCAATAGCGGAACCTAGATGTCCATATTGGATCCTACATATTCTACGAAGATCTTATCGGTTGAACCTCAGTGCCAAGGATTCATATAATCCCGTATGTCATTCTCTTTGTCCTTCGGTATGTTACTTGCCCGAGATTCGATCGTCGGCATCCGCATACCTATTTCAATCTTGTTACCGGCAAGTCTCTTTACTCGTTCCGTAATACAAGATCTTGTGACTTACACTTAGTCACATTGCTTGCAAGGCTTGTTTGTGATGTTGTATTACCAAACGGGCCCCGAGATACCTCTCTGTCACACGGAGTGACAAATCCCAGTCTTGATCCATACTAACTCAACGGACACCTTCGGAGATACCTGTAGAGCACATTTATAGTCACCCAGTTACGTTGCGACGTTGGATACACACAAGGTATTCCTCCGATGTCAGTGAGTTATATGATCTCATGGTCATAGGAATAAATACTTGACGCACAGAAAACAATAGCAATAAAATGACACGATCACATGCTACGTTCATAGTTTGGGTCTTGTGCATCACATGTTTTTTCCTAATGATGTGATCCCATTATCAAGGGACAACACTTGTCTATGGTCAGGAAACCTTGACCATCTTTGATCAACGAGCTAGTCAACTAGAGGCTTACTAGGGGCAGTGTTTTGTCTATGTATCCACACATGTATTTCTGTTTTCAATCAATACAATTATAGCATGGATAATAAATGATTATCATGAACAAAGAAATATAATAATAACTAATTTATTATTGCCTCTAGGGCATATTTCCAACACCGCCACCCCACCAAGACCTGAGGGAGGGGAGCTACCACGCAACGCAGAGAAGGTCCGACGGCACCGGTGTCGCCACACCACACACAGGCCACGGGAAGCCGAGCCTCCCCACTGCGAGGGGGTCTGGATCGAGATCCCACCAGCACCGTTGCTTGCTTCATGGAGGAATGGACCATCAACGCCCAGAGAGGCCATCTTTGGTCCACCGCGGAGACAAAGCAACAAAGCCGCCACCAGGAGGGAGGTGGCACGACCCCGAGCACCACCTTGGATCTGACGGGAGCAGCACAACACGGGAGAGCAAGCCCCGCCGCTGCATCTTTCAGCGGAGGCGAGGAAGGATGGAGCGGAGGTGGGGGCGTCGAGGTGCGGCGGCCTGGTTTCTCTTGTGTCGCCGCTGGGAGCGACGCGGGGGTGAATGTTGGCCTAGGTTACAAGTTTTTTAAACTTGACGATGATATGGGTCTGGTGGTAGTTCAGTACATTCCACAGGAAGTTTCAGCCTTTTTCGATGCTCCATTTTGGCAAGCAAACTATATCCGTTTGAACGTCCGATGGGAACACTTACCTAACCGCAAAAGACACTGTGAATCTTTTAGAACCAACGCACTTTCGTTCCTTAGTGGAGCAGCTCTTTTCTTGATAATGAGGTATACCGATTTGACTGATGATATGTGTGCATCTCCGTTATCGAGAACTAGCCAGTACTTTTGGCCATTGACCCGTGACAAGAAGTTGTATGCGCCTGTGCGAAGAAGCAAACATACATACAGTGCGTCGACATGTTTGGTACGGTTAGCTTAGTGAAAAACCCAAACGTGGTGCACCAAAACGTATACCAGGACGTTTCCCTTATAAACGGGTTAATTTATTTAGGTTTTCGATCCGATCTTTTTAATTAAAGCTTAAGAAATGAGTTTTGGTTTTGATAACTTTTTAAACAATATATTCAGGTGAGAATCCTCTTCCCTCCAATGATTGTTCAAAAAAAAATGTGCATCACAAATGTTCTTCTGCTCCCGAACCCCAATGAGGTAGTAAAATAAAAAAAATGGAATAAATTTTAAAAAATCTGAATCTCTTTTTGACAAACATTGATAAAAGTTTAAAGTGCTTGCAGAAATTCATCGTGAAATAAAAGGTTTTGCAAAAAAAACAGTGTTCTAAAATGCTTTTGAAAAGTATCAATTTTTTTATCACGCCTTCTAAAACGTGCTCTCGATGCGACCCATGCCTTGGTATGCGAGTTTGCTCTTAGACGCAAACTAAAAAGGACCAGAGGGAGTAAGTGTGAAGATATGTGATCCAACTTCGAGTGATCGACCCGATTGTTTGGACTTCTCTAAAGTTCATCCATGCTTGGTTCCAATTTGAAGGGTTACTGGTACTTAAATATTTGATGCCCACTTTTGAACCACAAAGGGTGTCCAAACATATTGATCCAAATATTTACAGGTGTTTTGATGAACCGGTATATCTCAGGTTCATTAGGTGATTAGCTTCTTGCGGGAGGACCGGCGTGTGCGAGAGCGGAGCACGAGCTACCAAACCCGTCGTTATTTTAGAGCATCTATAGCCGGACTTAGTAAAAATGACAATGTGTCCATGGACACGTTTGCTTAGTGACTGGACATGTTGTTGAGTAAATAGACAATTTTCCGAGTAGATTAATCCACAAAATAATAACTAGCATGGCATTGACTAGACTAATGACATACTGATCTTGAGCTAACCTAGCACATACTACGCATATAGTGGATACATCTATGCAAACAAGTAGTACTGCTAGAATAAATACGAGCAAGAGGATAAACGAGTCATACCCTCCAATCGGCCAGTTGGCCGTAGCAGCAGCAGCGGCGGCAGAGGCAGTATCCTCTGCCGTCTTCTTCTCGGCTTCCTCGCGGAGACGATCAGCTTCGCTTGGTGAAGACATGGCGATGACGAGGGCGACGCAGACGTAGACGAAGCAGACGGACGGAGGCGAGCAGTCGCGTGATCGCTCCCCAAAAACCTAATCGCCCCTCTCCCGTACAGGAACCGGAGAGGCGAGGTTTCGGAGGCCTGCTCTCCCGTCGACCGTGTACGCGGTAAACGGGACGGAGTCGCCGGCGGCAGCAGCAGTTCAAGGAACGAACGCATGAGGCAGATGTGATCTGATTTCGTGACGGCTAGGGTAGGCGATCGCATGCTTATAAAGGCGGCTGGGTGGAGAGTCCGAGTCGGTAACGATCACGATCCGACGTCTCGGATCGTTTCCTTGTCCGTTACGTATTCTCCGTTCCTGACCGGCAAAAATAAGCGCGTAGGTATGAGCTCGGCTCGGCTCATTCCCGCGGCGCGGCGCGTCGTGACGAGGCGTGGCGAGGCGGGCGGCGGAGGAGGAGTGCGCGAGGGCACCTTCTCTTCTCACTCTCCAATAGCATGTGGAAGAGAGACCCTTATAAAGGGGTCCAAACTCTCCTCCACTAGCGGGGTGGGACTAAACTCCCACCACCTTGCCATGCCACCACCTACATGGGCCCTTGTAGATTTTCTGAAATTCTCTAATGGGCCTAAGGCCCACCTCCAAATTTCAACAATCCCCCACCAGATCTCAAGGGCACATCGTGTTCCCTCGTTCCAATCACTGTTTTAATATACCAGCATTTCAGTGAAGACCTGTTAAGGTTGAGCTTCACCTAGAACAAGTAGCTACACCCCTTCACAACTGAACAATGGACTATGCCTTGAATTGTCAGTTTGGCGTAAAGGAGCTTCACCACAAGTCTTACTAGTACTAGGCTGCCGAAGGTGACCCCTCGTGTGGAGCATATTAGTCACACTCCTGGCCTATTCATGAGTTTACTAGAGATCACCCAAATCTCATAGACTGTGACCAGCAGTCAAGCTCATATAGGTGTGTTCCTCCAAAGATCGCTCTGTAGGACAGCATCTTGCTTACATATAAGCTTTAGAACACATTAAGACAGTAGTCATCCTACCATACAGTATCCGAGAGTATTGCATCTCCAACGGAGTGAGTTAGTAAAGTTACTCTCCTCAGTTCACCACTGGCTTGTTTTCCCAGGTCCTACTTCACGGGATCTCCGATCATATAGGTTAGGTTACTACCATGGCAACTCATGTGGGTCTCATACCCATCTCCCTCGATGCACTATCTATCACAACACGTGATAGCCCTTTAGTAAAGGGATCTGCCAGATTCTTAGCCGTTTGGATATAATCCAACGCTATCACTCCGGAGTTTCTCAAACGTCTGACAGACTTCAATCTCATTCTTATATGTTTGTTGGACTTCATATTGTCCTTTGAACTCTTCACTTTAACAATAACCGTCTGATTATCGCAGTTCATAAGGATAGCCGGAACCGGCTTCTCAACCACAGGTAAGTCCATCAAAAGATCTCGAAGAAATTCTGCTTCGACACCAGATGTGTCTAATGCTGTTAATTCTGCTTCCATTGTCGATCTTGTTAAGATCGTTTGCTTGCAAGACTTCCAGGAAACAGCACCACCCCCAAGAGTAAACATATACCCAGTAGTGGCCTTCATCTCATCAGCATCAGAGATCCAATTCGCGTCACTATACCCTTCAAGTACCGATGGGAATCCCGTATAGTGAAGCCCGTGGTTGACAGTACCTTTCAAGTAGCGCATAATTCTTTCAACAGCACGCCAATGAACATCGCCCGGGTTTGCAACAAACCGGCTAAGTTTGCTCACAGCAAACGCGATGTCAGGCCTCGTTGCGCTAGCTAGGTACATAAGTGAACCGATAATTTGAGAGAATCTCAATTGATCTATAGCCGTGCCTTTAAACTTTCGAATAAGCACACTAGGATCATATGGTGTTTGACAAATCTTGCAGTCTGAATATCCAAAGCGACTCAAAATCTTGTCAACATAGTGGGATTGCAGAAGTGTAATCCCACCCTCATCATCTCTCAACAGCTTGATGTTCAAGATAACATCAGCCACCCCAAGGTCCTTCATCTCAATGTTTTGAGACAGAAAAGACTTAACCTCCTCAATTACTTTGAGGTTGGTTCCAACTATCAGTATGTCATCAACATACAAGCACAATATAACTCCTTTGCCCCCACCATGGCGATAGTATACACATTTGTCAGCTTCATTAACAACGAAGCCAACAGATGTCAGAGTTGTATTAAACTTCTCATGCCATTGCTTAGGTGCTTGTCTCAGACCATATAAAGATTTCAGCAACTTACACACCTTTCCTTCCTGACCTTCTATCACAAAGCCATCTGGCTGTTGCATATAGATTTCCTCATTTAGCTCTCCATTCAGGAAAGCCGTCTTAACGTCCATTTGATGAACGAGAAGACCATGAGAGGCCGCCAATGAGAGTAGTACTCTAATGGTGGTCAGTCTAGCCACACGTGAATAAGTATCGAAGAAATCTTCCTCTTCTTTCTGGGCATAGCCCTTGGCCACAAGCCTAGCCTTGTACTTTTCAATCGTACCATCGGGCCTAAGCTTCTTTTTGAACACCCACTTGCATCCCAATGGTTTGCAACCATAGGGACGATCAGTGATTTCCCATGTCCCGTTAGCCATGATGGAATCCATCTCGCTACGGACCGCAGCTTTCCAGTAATCAGCATCTGGAGAAGCATACGCTTCTGAAATAGAAGTGGGATTATCATCCACGAGGTATACGAAGAAATCATCACCAAAGGTTTTTGCAGTCCTTTGTCTCTTGCCCCTACCACGGGCTTCCTCGTCATCCTCCTTAGGATTTTCATCATGTGTTTGTTCATAATATTCCATAGGAAGGGCAGGCTCAGGAGTTATCTCAGATTCCTGTCTAGAAGTGCTTTGCATATCTCTCATGGGAAATATATCCTCAAAGAATGTAGCATCCCTCGACTCCATTATTGTACCGACCTTCACGTCAGGTACCTCAGATTTCACTACTAGAAATCTATAGCCTACGCTATTCTTAGCGTATCCCAAATTAACGCAATCCACAGTCTTTGGTCCAAGCTTACGCTTCTTGGGAATCGGTACATTGACTTTCGCCAAGCAGCCCCAAGTACGTAAGTACGAGAGTGTCGTCCTTCTCTTTGACCACTCCTCGTAGGGAGTGACCTCATTATCTTTTGTAGGAACTTTATTCAGGACATGACACGCGGTCAATATAGCCTCCCCCCACCATGCCTTGGATAAACCCGATGTATCTAACATGGCGTTAACCAAATCAGTTAGAGTACGGTTTTTCCGCTCGGCAACCCCGTTTGACTGGGGTGAATAGGGAGGCGTCCTCTCATGAATAATGCCGTGTTCCGCACAAAATGAACCAAATTCGTTTGAGAAGTACTCTCCACCACGATCAGACCGGACTCGTTTAATTTTCTTTTCAAGTTGATTCTCAACTTCTGCCTTATAGATTTTAAAGTAGTGTAGAGCCTCATCTTTAGTATTTAACAGATACACATAGCAAAATCTAGTGGAATCATCTATCAATGTCATGAAGTATTTCTTTCCACCTTTAGTCAACACACCATTCATCTCACAAAGATCAGAATGTATGAGTTCTAATGGTGCCAAGTGTCTCTCCTCTGCAGCCTTGTGAGGCTTGCGAGGTTGCTTTGCTTGCACACACGAGTGGCACTTAGAACCTTTGGCTAAAGTGAAAGTTGGGATTAAATTCAGTTTTGCTAGCCGCGGCATAACACCGAAACTTATGTGACAAAGACGTGAATGCCAAACTTCAGATTCATTAACACTCGAATGAATATTGTTCACGACTTTATTACAAAAATCTGCTAGAGAAAGGCGGAACAGACCTCCGCATTCATAACCTTTTCCAACGAAAAGTCCATATTTCGTAACTACTACTTTATTAGACTCGAACACCAACTTAAACCCTTCTCTACACAGAAGGGAGCCACTAACGAGATTCTTCTTGATGGCGGGGACATGCTGCACGTTCTTCAGCTGCACGATCCTTCCCGAAGTAAACTTCAGATCGACCGTGCCAACACCAAGAACAGAAGCACTCGCGCCATTCCCCATCAATACGGACCCGCGACCGGTGGCCTGATAAGAAGAGAACAATGACAAGTCAGCACACACATGAATATTTGCACCCGTGTCCACCCACCAATCGGTGGACTGACAAACTGTAAATACAGTAAGTAAATTACCGTACCCAGATGCACCACTTTCATTGTTGCCCACAATCATGTTTGCAGACTTGGAGTCCTGCGCCGGCTTCTTGTACTTGTTTGGGCATTTGTTCGCCCAATGTTCCTCTGAACCACAAGTATAGCAGCCATCTCCCTTCTTATTCTTCTTGAAGGGCTTCTTCCCCTTCTTCTTGAAGTCGGTATTCTGTTGGACAGAGTTCTTTCCCTTGGGCTTGTGAGAATTGAAGTTCCTCTGATGTACCATATTGGCAGCAGAAGAGCTTTCCACCGCTTTTCCATTGGAGTCCTTTGCTCTCGAGTTCTGCTCAACACTCAGATGGCCGATGATGTCCTCTACTGAGAACTCACGCCTCTGATGTTTCAGAGTAGTAGCAAAGTTCCTCCAGGAATTAGGGAGCTTAGCAATTATACAGCCCGCGACAAACTTGCCCGGCAAATTGCACTTAAGAACCTCAAGTTCCTTAGCTATGCATATTATCTCATGAGCTTGTTCCAATACAGAACGGTTGTCAACCATCTTGTAATCGTGGAACTGCTCCATAACATACATCTCACTCCCAGCATCGGTGGCCCCGAATTTAGATTCGAGCGCCTCCCACAAGTCCTTGGCAACATGCATATGTAAATATGCATCAACCAGCTTATCTCCGATCACGCTAATGACTGCTCCAAGGAATAGGACGGTGGCCTCCTTAAACATCTTCTCCTGTTCAGGAGTGATAGTTTCCGTAGGAGTGACACCGGCTATCCAGAACACGTTCATAGCCGTGAGCCATAAGGTGGTTCTCGTTTGCCAACGCTTGAAAAAAGTACCGGTAAACTTATCCGGTTTCAGTGCAGCAGCAAAACCATTACTCGAAAAATTCCTACAGACATTAGGTTTTTGGATTGTTGAGTAAATAGACAATTTTCCGAGTAGATTAATCCACAAAATAATAACTAGCATGGCATTGACTAGACTAATGACATACTGATCTTGAGCTAACCTAGCACATACTACGCATATAGTGGATACATCTATGCAAACAAGTAGTACTGCTAGAATAAATGAGAGCAAGAGGATAAACGAGTCATACCCTCCAATCGGCCAGTTGGCCGTAGCAGCAGCAGCGGCGGCAGAGGCAGTATCCTATGCCGTCTTCTTCTCGGCTTCCTCGCGGAGACGATCAGCTTCGCTTGGTGAAGACATGGCGATGACGAGGGCGACGCAGACGTAGACGAAGCAGACGGACGGAGGCGAGCAGTCGCGTGATCGCTCCCCAAAAACCTAATCGCCCCTCTCCCGTACAGGAACCGGAGGCGAGGTTTCGGAGGCCTGCTCTCCGGTCGACCGTGTACGCGGTAAACGGGATGGAGTCGCCGGCGGCAGCAGCAGTTCAAGGAACGAACGCGTGAGGCAGATGTGATCTGATTTCGTGACGGCTAGGGTAGGCGATCGCGTGCTTATAAAGGCGGCTGGGTGGAGAGTCCGAGTCGGTAACGATCACGATCCGACGTCTCGGATCGTTTCCTTGTCCGTTACGTATTCTCCATTCCTGACCGGCAAAAATAAGCGCGTAGGTATGAGCTCGGCTCGGCTCATTCCCGCAACCCGTGGCGCGGCGCGGCGCGGCGTGACGAGGCGGGCGGCGGAGGAGGAGTGCGCGAGGGCACCTTCTCTTCTCACTCTCCAATAGCATGTGGAAGAGAGACCCTTATAAAGGGGTCCAAACTCTCCTCCACTAGCGGGGTGGGACTAAACTCCCACCACCTTGCCATGCCACCACCTACATGGGCCCTTGTAGATTTTCTGAAATTCTCTAATGGGCCTAAGGCCCACCTCCAAATTTCAACACATGTCTATTTTGAGTCCCTACTTTTTTCTTCCGCACAACTGCATTTTTCATATTTTTTTTCTTATATGTCTGATTATTTGTACGTGATTGATAAATAAGAAGGAAAGAGAAAGAAAAAAATGAATAAAAGAAGAGAAAAGATGGTCCGCGGTGAGATTGCATCCTATATGACGGACTAACTAGGCATGTCCGAACGCGTCCAAGAGACATCATATCGTCTTTATATTTAAAATGGATATGAAAGGTGTCCGTAAATCCGAACGATTGAAACGGATATGAGGTATCCGATTGGGTCGCATTTTTATGACTGGTTCTGACTGAATGATTTGTCCCGATGCTTGAGACGGATATGAGGGGCCTTATTTTAAGTGCTACAGTCACTGCTAGAATAACGCACAGAGCCGATCGGTAGGATGATGGAGCATATGATGCTGCTGCGCTCTTCGTGAAGGACACGGTTGTGTCTAATGTGTTTCAAAGTATATTAAAGTTGTTAGTTAGAAGCTAAGGTGATAAGAGAAATGTAGAGTTCTTTGTTTTAGTAATAGCTTGATTGCAAGTTAAACTCATCAATCATCTCTCCTCTTTTGCATATAATTTTCAAGTCTGGATGTCAAAAGCAACAACAGTATAAAACTCAACACGACACCAATCGTTAGTGTTTATTTTTGGACAAACGGCAATGGTTAGTATTACATCAAATAGGAGTAGAATACATGTACTTGTGGTAACGGAGAAAATATCACGTCGTAGATGTGCTTGTTATCTAATCCCGTCGTCTAGTATAAGGCTGGTCAAAATGATTTAACTTAGCTAGTAACATCACATTTTTTTAAACAAGTTTGCTTATGTGAGATATAATTAATGATAAAAAAGATCATGAAAAAGGATTTCTCTCAGATTTATATTATAAAGCAACCAACCGATACAACCAACGATACGATCTGAGGCGGAAACAACACACTCACATCCAACAGAAATGAAATAGAAAAAAAATGCATATAACGGCGGATCGACAAAAACAGAAAAAACCTCGCGATCACTGTGTCCACCGAAGATCTTGTTGAAAATATGCCCTAAAGGCAATAATAAATTATTTATTATTATATTTCCTTGTTCATGATAATCGTTTATTATCCATGCTAGAATTGTATTAATTGGAAACTCAAATACATGTGTGGGTACATAGACAACACACTGTCTCTAGTGAGCCTCTAAGGACTAGCTCGTTGATCAAAGATAATCAAGTTTTCCTGGCCATAGACATGAGTTATTATTTGATAACGGGATCACATCATTAGAAGAATGCTGTGATGGACAAGACCCAAACTGTGAACGTAGCATATGATCATGTTAGTTTATTGCTGCTGTTTTCTGCACGTCAAGTATCTGTTTCTAAGACCATGAGATCATGCAACTCCCGGGCACCGGAGGAATGTGTTGTGTATATCAAACGTCACAACGTAACTGGATGACTATAAAGATGCTCTACACGTATCTCCGAAGGTGTGTGTTGGGTTGGCATGAATCGATACTGGGATTTGTCACTCCGTATGACGGAGAGGTATCTCTAGGGCCCACTCGGTAATACAATATCACAATGAGTTTGCAAGCAATTTCACTAAGGAGATAATCATGAGATCTTGTATTACGGAATGAGTAAAGAGACTTGCCGGTAATGAGATTGAATTAGGTATGAAGATAGCGACGATCGAATCTCGCGCAAGTAACATACTGATGGACAAAGGAAATAGTATACGTGATTGATTGAATCCTTGACATCGTGGTTCGACCGATAAAGATCTTCGTAGAATATGTGGGAGCCAATATGGGCATCCAGGTCCATCTATTGGTTATTGGCCGAAGAGTGTCTCGGGTCATTGTCTACATAGTTCTCGAACCCGCAGGGTGTGCACACTTAAGGTTCGGTGACATTTCGGTATAGTTGACTTATGTATGTTGGTGACCGAAGATTGTTCGGAGTGCCGGATGAGATCCTGAACATCACGAGGAGCTTCGGAATGGTCCGGAGGTAAAGATTTTATATGGGAAGTCATATTTTGGCTACCAGAAAAGTTTCAGGTTTTCCGGTATTGTACCGGGAAGCTTCTAGAATGGTCCAGAAACTTCCGGAGGAGTCCGAAAGTCCACCAAGTGTTCTGTCACGTCCCAAGGGTATGCATGGGCTGAGGGGAGACACTATGGCCTTATTGGTCCAAGCGCACAGGTCCCTCAAGGCCCATGCAGTTGGGAAAGGTGAAAAGTCCACATTTGTATCGAAGGGAAGGAATGGGACTAGGATTCCACCTCCTCCCCCCTTGGTTGCGCCCTAGGGCTTGGAGGGGTTGTTCCCCACGCCCCTCCACCTATATATAGAGGGGAGGGGGCGCCCCAAGAGGACACATGAAGCCCTTGGCGCCCCTCTCTCTCCCTGGATCGTTTTCTCCTTTGTTCGCGGTTTCGGTAGCGCTAGGTGTAGCCCTGCCGGGACAGCAACACCACCACCACCGTCACGTCGTCGCGGTGTCGGAGAACTCATAACCTATCCGTCCTCGCTTGCTGGATCAAGGAGGGGAGGACGCCATCGAGCTATACATGTGTTGAACGCGGAGGTGCCGTCCGTTCGGCACTAGATCGGGAAGGATCGTCCCACCAAGCTCCAAAACTCCGAAACGCTGGTACCAATCAATGCCTCCAAGAAGGACAACGGCGATGACGACGTTGCTGCCAAGGGTTTCCCCGATACATGACGACGCGAGAGGAAGGGTAGCCCCCGACGCCCTCGAGGAAGGTTCGGCGGCACCCACACGCGCCACCGCGTCGGTGTGGGCCGGACCGACAAGGGTTTCCCCTAATCCCAACCTTCACCTCGGACGCTCTGGAGCTAGCCACCAAACCGACCATCACCCTGCGCCAACGCGGTCTTGAAGCATTCACACCTCTCACCACGGCACCGGGAGTTGAGGTCTGCACAGCGACGAATAGGAGTCAGGACTAGGGACAACAACACCGTCGGCACGCGGGAGGGCTCAACCTCCACCGTCAACGACGGTAGCGGACCGGACACAATAGCAGGAGCATACTAGGCCTATGGGCCCACAGGCCCGGCCGAGCCCTCACACGCCCGTAATGCTCCTTCCATTGCGTTGCAGCAGACACACCGTCGGCGTCACCGCCTCCCGTCCGAGCTCCTCCTCTTCCTCACCACACAGAAGACAACGAAGCCACGTCGGGGGCCGGCCTGCTAGGACCCAGATGGGGCCCGCAGGGCCCAGATCTGGGCCATGGGCGCACCGTCGGCCACCCCGTGCCACCACGCCGTCCCGCCGCCAAGGGGCCACGCCACCACCTTGCGAGCCGTCGACCACCGCCAAGCCGAGGAACACCGCCACCGCCCTGCCTCGGGAAGGGGAGACGTGCGTGCGGGGACAGGCGATCCCGTCATCGTCGATCCCACCTGGCCCAGGGCCAGGGGTGCCCGTCGACCGTGGAGGGAAGGCGAAGGAGGGGGCGATGAAGGGGTGGAGCGCCGCCCCGACCGCCTCCTAGGGAGGCGGCACTATGACGGGAACGGGAGGAGGTAGGGGGGCCTCGATGGCGGGGAACCGGAGGGCGCGACGACGGCGGTAGGCGACGGCGGCGGGGGGAGGCCGATGACAGCAGGCGGGGGGCAGCGGGGATCCCTAGAGGGGGTCGAGGTCGGGGGTATTTTTTTCGATGATGAAAAAGTTGTTTAGAGTAACATAATATGTTAGTGTAACATAACAATTTTTTGAAATAAAATAAGTCTATAAAATAGTAAACAAATCCATTTATGACATTAGTATTAAATTACTTTGCACTATAAAAATAATAATCTATACATATGCATGACATTAGGCTAAGTTATTCCCACTATGACCAGCTTTGAGCACGGCACAAAATGCAAGATCGTTCCTAGTATACGTACTGTACTAAAATACAATCTCGCATAGGGCAGGTAAGACACGCTTTAACCGTGTCCGTTTACTTAGCCAACGCTTATTATATGGTTGCACGGAGAACGAGCGAGATCACACGTGCGGCATGGAGAAAGGCTCCCGAGGTTACGTGCGTAATTTCACCGAAACAAATCGACGTTCTCTTCGCGACATGTTTCTCTCCAGACAACGGGAGACAAGCAGCGTGCCCAGCTAATCCATATTCAAGATCACGCCTACCTTACACCAACAGTAAAATGGGGACGGCCGGGCCCCTAGTCAGGAAAGTGATGACGGCGACGAGATGTCATCCGTTGAGTAACCACCAGGCTTTCTTTTTCTTTCGTTCGATTCGATTCGAATCCACCGTGCGACCCGTTGGTCACCGACACACTGGTTCACTTTGATGCAGCTTATGGTAAGGTTAAAGTACCATTTAACATTGTACCAAGAACGCACATTCACACCGTGAATGCTCATCTATTCTTTCCATGAGACAATATCATAAAAACGTTCTTCAACTATTAGTGGTGAATCTTGAGGTGGTCTTCAACACAATCTTTTCAGGGATAATCATATTGAGTATCGTGGTTAGTTAGTTAGAAAACATAAGATAGAGTACAAATTATTCTGTCTTGTCTTGGTATCTGCCGCAAGTTTCTAGACCTAGTTGTCGTCCGTCGCTTTCGCCCCGTGCGTCGTCCCTTGGGCGGACGGTCTCCATGACCGTCGTTGGGGGCCGCGTTGCCCGTATCTAGGGTTCGTCCGCCAGTCGTGTTGACCGACTGTCCTAGAGACTCTTTTTTCCGATCTCTTGATCCGGATTTTTTTCTCCCGCCGCTCGTATTGATCGACGTTTTCTTTTTTGGTTTCCGATCCACAATCGGTTTTCGTCGCCCGCCATCGCCATCGACCCCCGTGCCTCTACTCCGACACCGGGGTCGACTCTACGCCGACCACTTCGTCATCAACCGCACGACAAGGCTGGACACGCCGCCCAGGGACGCCTTCGTGTGTTGCTGTCGACCGCTCACCCGCGTGGTCTTCATTGCCGGTCCATCTTCGTCGTCATCGCCCGAGGCATCACTGACAATGTCGGCATCGACTCTGATCTGCGTGTCGTCCCCGCCGTGGCGCATACAGCGCCGTTGTCGGTCTGATCAACCGATCACGCGCCCGTCTTTGCCAAACACGCCCCCGAGCACGCAGCTACCACCGATCGAGCCAGAAGATGTTGTCGTGTCATCCGTTCGGACTACTGCATCGCCGCCCCGAGGTCCTCCCACCAGTTGCTCCGGCCGGCGCGCTGCTCCCGTTGATACCGTGTTGGGGAACGTCGCATGGGAAACAAAAAAATTCCTATGCTCACCAAGATCAATCTATGAAGACTAACATCTACGAGAGGGGGAAATGCATCTACATACCCTTGTAGATCGCTAAGCGGAAGCGTATATAACGCGGTTGATGTAGATGAACGTCTTCGCGATCCAATCACTATCCGTCCCATGATCTCATCACAATCCGTCCCGCGATCCCATCATGATATGTCCCGATCTAGTGCCGAAAGGACGACACCTCCGCGTTCAGCTCGTGACGATCTCCGCCTTCTTGATCCAGCTAGAGAGAGGGTGGAGAGGTAGATGAGTTCTTCATCAGCACGACGGCATGGCGGCGGTGTTGATGCAACTGTTCCACAGGGCTTCGCCAAGCAACACCGGAACCGATCTTAGTGGAGAAAATTGATCTATGGGAGAGACAATGTTGCGTCGTGGCTTGGTGTGTTGCAACCCTCTCTCCCCATCTATATATATAGGGGAAGGGGAGAGGGGACGCGCCCTAGGGTTTCCACCCTAGGGGGCGGCGGCCAAGTGGAGATGGGGCGGCTGCACTAGGGGTGGTTTGGCCCCCCAAGTTAGGGTGGCGCCACCTCCTAGGGTTGGCCCTCCACCAGCGCAGCCGCATGGGCCTTAGGTGGGGAGGTGCGCCTAGCCCACCATGAGCTGGTGCGCATCTCTCACAACCCATGTGGCCCCTTCTGGTGGCCCCCGGAACCCTTCCGACACCCGTGGTACGCTACTCGTGAGGCCCGAACTATTTCCAGTGACCAACACGGAACTTCCCATATATCAATCTTTACCTCCGGACCATTCCGGAGCTCCTCGTAACAACCGGGATCTCATCCGGGACTCTGAACAACCTTTGGTCACCAACATACATAACTCAACTATACAGAAACATCACCAAACCTTAAGTGTGCACACCCCGCGGGTTCGAGAACTATGCATAGATGACCTGAGACACTGTACGGTCAATAACCAATAGCGGGACCTGGATGCCCATATTGTCTCCTACATAATCTGCGAAGATCTTTGGTTTTCAGCAAGGTAATATCTGCAAGCACTGAAATTATCAGTAACAAGTGATTGTGTAGTGAGATGATTCGTAGCAAGTAGCAAGTAACAAAAGTAACAACGGTGCAACAAAGTGGCCCAATCCCTTTTTTAGCAAGGGACAAGCCTAGACAAAGTCTTATAGGAGGAAAAACGCTCCCGAGGACACACGGGAATTTCTGTCATGCTAGTTTTCATCATGTTCATATGATTCACATTCGCTACTTTGATAGTTTGATATGTGGGTGGACCGGCACTTGGGTACTGCCTTACTTGGACAAGCATCCCACTTATGATTAACCCCTCTCGCAAGCATCCGCAACTACGAAAGAAGAATTAAGACAAAGTCTAACCATAGCATTAAACTAGTGGATCCAAATCAGCCCCTTACGAAGCAACGCATAAACTAGGGTTTAAACTTCTGTCACTCTAACAACCCATCATCTACTTACTACTTCCCAATGCCTTCCTCTAGGCCCAAATAATGGTGAAGTGTTATGTAGTCGACGTTCACATAACACCACTAGAGGAAAAACAACATACAACACATCAAAATATCGAACGAATACCAAATTTACATGACTACTTATAGCATGACTTATCCCATGTCCTCAGGAACAAAAGTAACTACTCACAAAGCATAATCATATTCATGACCAGAGAGGTAATGAGTACCATCAAAGATCTGAACATAAACTCTTCCACCAAGTAATCCAACTAGCATCAACTACAAAGAGTAATTAACACTACTAGCAACCTTACAAGTACCAATCGGAGTCGCGAGACGGAGATTGGTTACAAGAGATGAACTAGGGTTTGGAGATGAGATGGTGTTGATGAAGATGTTGATGGTGACGAGTCCCCTCCGATGAGAGGAGTGTTGGTGATGACGATGACGATGATTTCCCCCTCCGGGAGGGAAGTTTCCCCGGCAGGATCGTCCTGCCCGAGCTCTAGATTGGTTCTGCTCAAGTTCCCCCTCGTGGCGGAGGCGAATCCTCCGAAAATCCTCCTCTTGGTTTTTTCCAGACCGAAACCCTTCTTGTAGCAAAAGAGGGGGGCCAGTGGGCCAGCAGGGAGCTCACAAGCCCCCTAGGCGCGGCCAGGGGGGTGGCCACGCCTAGCAGGCTTGTGGCCACCTACTAGCACCCCTATGGCACTTCTTCGGCCCAGTATTTTTTATAAATCCCAAAAATAATCCACGTTGATTTTCATGGCTTTTGGAGTTGCGCAGAATAGGCATCTCAAACTTGCTCCTTTTTAGGCCAGAATTCCAGCTGTCGGCATTCTCCCTCTTCATGTAAACCTTGCAAAATAAGAGAGAAAAGGAATAAGTATTGTACCATGAAGTGAAATAACAGCCCAAGAAGCGATAAATATCAACATGAAAGCATGATGCAAAATGGACGTATCAATCTTTATTGGTCGAACCACAATGTCAAAGATTCAATCAATCCCGTATACTATTCCCTTTGTCCATCGGTATGTTACTTGCCCGAGATTCGATCGTGGGTATCTCCATACCTAGTTCAATCTCGTTACCGGCAAGTCTCTTTACTCATTTCGTAATACAAGATCGTGTGACTAACTCCTTAGTCACAATTCTTGCAAGCTCATTGTGATGTGCATTACCGAGTGGGCCCTAGAGATACCTCTCCGTCATACAAAGTGACAAATCCCAATCTCGATTCATGCCAACCCAACAAACACCTTCAGAGATACGTGTAGAGCACCTTTATAGTCACGCAGTTACGCTGTGACTTTTGATACACATAAGGTATTCCTCCGGTGCCCGGGAGTTGCATGATCTCATGGTCATAGAAACAGATACTTGAC
The DNA here is from genome assembly GCF_904849725.1 of Hordeum vulgare subsp. vulgare. Taxonomy (NCBI): domain Eukaryota; kingdom Viridiplantae; phylum Streptophyta; class Magnoliopsida; order Poales; family Poaceae; genus Hordeum; species Hordeum vulgare. The sequence goes on from NC_058519.1 coordinate 485,253,432, forward strand.
ATGCAAAAAACAGTAGCAATAAACTGACATGATCACATACTACATTCATAGTTTGGGTCTTGTCCATCACATCATTCTCCTAACGATGGGATCCCGTTATCAAATGACAACTCATGTCTATGGTCAGGAAACCTTGACCATCTTTGATCAATGAGATAGTCCTTAGAGGCTCACTAGGGACAGTGTGTTGTCTATGTATCCACACATGTATTTGAGTTTCCAATCAATACAATTCTAGCATGGATAATAAACGAGTATCATGAACAAGGAAATATAATAATAACTTATTTATTATTGCCTCTAGGGCATATTTCCAACATACCGACCTATGGGGCAACAGGGAGATCAGTCCCCACACTAGGAAAGTGATGACACCGACGAGATGTCACCCGTTGAGTAATCACTGGACTTTCTTTTTTCTTTTGTTTGATCTGAATCCACGATGAGATCCGTTGGTCACCGACACACTGGTTCACTTTGATGCAACTTATTGTAAGATTACAGTACCATTCAGGATTGCCCGCATACATACCAAGAATGCACATCAACAACGCGAAGGCTCACCTATTCTTCCCTTGAGACAATATCACAAAGATGTTTCCAAACTACTAGTGATAGATCTTCAATTAGTCTTCAAACCTTCACAAACTTTTCAGGGGTAATCACAATGCTTGATTCCTCGTTGGAGCACCCCTACCGTCTAGGAGTTTTCATCATCCAAGAGCAACAAGATGCACCACGAAAACAAAGGGAGAATCAACTTTTGCTTTTGTGAATGTGTAGATTGGGCACTTCTCCTTCACTTCTCAAGACATCAAGAGCTTTGGTTGGCTAAGGAGGGAGATCTCCAAGAAATTCTAAAACTAGAGGAGAGATAAATTGAGCCGTCAAGTTCTTCGTGGAGATATGCATAAGCGTGCAAACTCTGGATGGTGCAAACACTAGCTAACTTGCCCACAGAAGTTCCAGCCACACGAGAAGTTACAACCCTTAGAAGTTCCACACCAAGTTTTGGGAGGGTTTCGGGATATTCTTAGAGATTGCACAAATTGTTCAATATTCCTGGATACCCCGAAAGCTGCCCGAACCTGACCCAAAGGTTTTGGGCCACAAAAGTTTCAGGGGTCACAAAAAATTATCCAGTGATGGATTTAGAACACTTCTCTCCTTAGGAGTGAGATGAATTTTGTTGTGCTTGTTGAGGGAGTCTGGAATTAAGGGGTCCTCGGGGAGTCGGCTTACCACGAAGAGGTCGGCTTGGTGGGTTGACTCTATGATGGGACGGGTTGTGTGATTATCTCGTGTTCACGGAGGAGAACCCCGAAGACTGGCGTGGCAACCAAGTAAAGGTATATTAGGTCGGTTGTATGTAACCCTAGGCCCTCCCGATAACTATATAAACCGGGGGTCTTCGTCCATGGCAGGGGAGATTCCACCTAGGGTTTAGTACATACGATCTCGAGGTAGACTCTGTAATCATCACCCACATCAATATAATCAAGCATGACGTAGGATGTTACCTCCTCAAGAGGGCCCGAACCTGGGTAAACATTGTCTCCCCCTCTCTGCTGTAACCCATCGATCCAAGGTCCACAGTTCGGGACCCCCTACCCGAGATTTGCCGGTTTTGACGCCGACATTGGTGCTTTCGTTGAGAGTTCCACTGATTGGATCGCCGAAGGATTGATGGCGTGCCTAGTCATGAGCGAAGAGATCATTAACAGGGACGTCTTCGTCTACAGACAAATCTTTGCCTTCGCAAGCGTGGTTCTGCATGCCAATCTATCCAGCCACCTTGGCCTGGTCGAGAACTTCGCCCCCGGTCAGGAAGTCAGGTTCAGGAACCTAGAGTTCACTGCTGACCCCCGGGGAGATCTTGCGTTAACAAGACTTTTAACCCCCCTTGAGAAACTCGCGACCTTCAAGACTTTGGCATCGGGAAGCGCATACCTCACCATCGGGATGATCTTCATCTCCAGCCCGGCACTCGAGCTCGACGCGGTGATCACACCGGAGCACGGCTTGACCGAGAATGCTCTGGAAGCAATATCGAACTCCACCAGAGGATCAGCGACACGGGTTGAACCCGAAAAATCACGCGGTATGAACCCCGCTGAAATACCCATGTTACAGAAGCTACTCGATCAGATACAAGTCATGGGGATGACGAACGACCAAGTCACGGTCTATGAGCAGCTCGGACTTAGACCCGACTATAGGGAAATTTATATTCCACCCATTACACACCTGACAAAGATCGTCCAGTGCCCAGGCACGGGCTCCATGCATCAATCACCTGAGCCGAGGACGGTCTATGTCTCGGTCGGCGATCTTCCAAACTCACCCAACAGTCTGGAAAATCTATCTCACCCTGACAACGCGTCAGGGCCAGCAACACGTCCAGAATGCGACCTAGTCGGGAGCACGTCTATCGAAGGTTCCTGCCTGCAAATCACGAGAATCCAAAATCTTTTCCCACCCACCACCCATACCGATAACAAGACGGAGCAGCGCGGCTCTCAAGGCACGAACGAAGTCACGCAGAAGCGAGGAGAATCAGTACACCATTTTTGGGCCAGATTCCTCCTCGGCAACAAGACCGTAGGCCGCAACGAGCGGGATCTTATCCACGCTTTTGAGTAGCATTGCCATGATAAGGGCATCCTCAACACCCTCTCTTGTCGACGGATTCAATCCTTCTCCGAGCTATCAAGCATAATGCTCAAATACTGCGCCATGGAAAGTACTTTGCAAATTCAGCAAATGTGCAATGACCCTAGCCTCGCCAGACCTACCCAGACAAGACGCACACCCTCGGTGACGAGGTCGGTCGCAACTAGAAACTCGGCAAAAAGAACTCGGACGCAGGCTAAATCGGTCCTCGACATACTACTAGACGAACCATGCCACATACATTCCGCCCCACCTGAATGAAGCTCCACACATAGCCTTAGAGCATGTTGGGTCCTCGGGCAGGTCGCAAAAAGCGGAGAGACTATCCTCATCGCGCCACCTACGGAGCATCGTCCAATGGCACTGTCAGACACAACCAAAGAGATCTTAATGATCTATGAGACGTTTACATCTAATGGTCAGAGAAAGAGAGCCTTTAGGGAGATCCATCAAATCCATCATGCAGCAGCGCCAAACCCATGGTCGAACATACCTATTACATTCGACCAAGACGACGAGCCGATGAACAACTCAGGACGGGCGCCTGCCGCCCTTGTCCTAAACCCCATAGTCGACAACTTCAGACTCAACAAGGTACCGATGGACGGGGACAGCGGCCTCAACCTCATTTATGAGGATACGCTTGAAAAAATGCAGGTCGACCAATCTAGAATCGAGCCGAGCACAACCACATTCCGGGGTATCGTCCCCGGAAGAGAGGCCCGCTGCACAGGACGAGTAGCGTTCGACGTGGTGTTCGGCACACTCGATAACTATAGATTTGAGGTGCTACTCTTTCATATCGTCCCTTTACACAGTGGTTACCACACATTGTTGGGTCGTGAAGCCTTCACACGGTTTCAGGCCATACCCCACTACTAGTACATGAAACTCAAAATGCCACGGCGGAACAGAGTGATCACGGTAAACAGTGACCCAAAAAGAGCCCTTCGGGCTGAAAACAAAATGACATCCCTTGCCTTGCAAGTACTCACAGAGACCCTCACCGCAGAAGAACTCACGACACTACGAGCAGTGGTGGACAAAAACGACATGATCCTCGACAAGCGACCCAAGTCCACATCCTTCAAACCGGCTGACGAAATCATCAATCCAAGTACACCCGACAGACCCCAATAAAACAGCATCAATCAGGGCACAATTGGAGCCCGAAATCGACGAAGCACTACGCGCTTTTCTGCGTGAAATTTGGGACATATTCGCGTGGCACCCATCTGACATGCGAGGAATCCCTCGGGGGCTGGCAGAACACAACATGAACATAATAGCCGGTTTCAAACCCGTCAAACACACCTTGCGCCGGTTTTCCGAACCTAAACGCCAAGCTATGGGCAAAGAGCTCGCCAAACTACTGGAAGCCGATTTCATCAAAGACATCGAACACCCCAACTGGTTGGCAAAATTGGTCATGGTACCAAAGAAGGATAAATCTTGGCGGCTATGTGTCGATTTTAAAGAACTGAACAAAGCCTGCCCCAAGGATCCCTTTCCGCTGCCCCGAATAGATCAGATTATTGACGCCACAACCCGTCATGACTCCCTATGCTTCCTTGACTCCTACTCCAGATACCATCAGATCAAAATGAAGGAATTCGATCATGCAGCAACCGCATTCATGACACTTAATGGCCATTTTGTTTTAACACAACGCCGTTCGGACTGAAAAACGCGGGCACCACTTATCAGCGCGTGATTCAAACTTGCTTGGGGAAACAGATCGGAAAAACAGTAGAGGCATATGTCGACGATGTGGTCGTCAAGACCATGTCAACCAGCTGGTGGACGACCTCAGGGAGACCTTCCCCAATCTGAGGGAGTACGATATTCGGCTTAACCCGGATAAATGCGTCTTCGGCGTCCCTGCCGGCAAACTCCTTGGATTTATTGTATCGCAAAGAGGAATCGAAGCCAATCTTGCCAATATACTAGCACTGTCACATCTCGTGACACCAACAGAGCTACAACACGTCCAAAAACTAGCAGGTTGCGTGGCGAGAAGGCCCTACCACTGTATCGGTTGCTTAAGAAAACAAAAGATTTCAAGTGGACCGCTGAGGCCACAACGGCTTTGGAAGACATCAAGGCGATACTATCCAGCAACCCTATTCTAGCACACCCTTTACACAGGAGCCGATGTTACTATACATCTCGGCCACCAATCAAGTGGTCTGCGCGGTACTCATCGTAGAATGAGAAGCCGAGGGCCAACAACTACAGATTCAAAGGATGGTCTACTACATATCCAAAGTCCTTACCCCCATGCAAAACAAGGTACCCACACTACCAAAAGATCGCCTATACAGTGTTCATGGCATCACGGGAACTTTAGCACTACTTTCAGGAGTGTGAGGTCACTGTGACTTCAGAAGTTCCGCGGAATGACATTATAAACAATAAAGATGCCACTGGCCGAATAGCAAAATGGGCCATCGAGCTCGTACCCTTCGAGCTCACCTACAAACCTCGACGGGCCATTAAATATCATGTCCTGGCCGACTTTGTGGCGGAATGGACCGAGGCCGAACTCCCGAGATAGTATGGCACTTATGCTCACTCGAACATGTACTTCGATGGGTTCAAAACCCTCGTCGGACTAGGGGCTGAAGTAGTTCTCACACCCCTCACTCGGTAAACATTGTCTCCCCTCTCTCATGTAACCCATTGATCCAAAGTCTAACCCATTGATCCAAAGTCCACAGTTCAAGACCCCCTACCCGAGATCTGTAGATTTTGATGCCGACACTTGTATTATGGTATAAGTGAGGTTGATTCGTGGGTATCTTCGGGATGCACCCCCTCTTAATAGTGTGGTTGCCTTATGAACTTAATAATAGAATGAAAATCACCGACAACATTTTTTATTTTACAAATAAAGGGACATCTAACCATCCATGCAATCTTCTGTGTTATCACGTCAGTGTTTACACTGGTACATGTGGTTAGATCACAAACATATGTTGTCATAAATACCAAAATGCATTACGAGCATAAACGACATTTTACAAGTGCTTAGAAAAAATAAACCAAATTCGTCTAAACATTGATGCTTATTTATAAAGGATAGACGCTTAATTAAGCACATCTCATATATTAATAAGCACCAGTGTTTTAGAAAAACTCGATTTGTTTTACCAAACACCTTGCATTATACATGGCCTTAATCACATTTACATAAACTCAAATTGAACTCTTTTGTTTAGGGAAAATCAAATCAAACTCTTTTTTGTTTTGAGTTGAACTCATATCAAACTTGCCTAAACCTAGAACGGAGAAGAAGGTTATCTTTATCGCGAAGTTCTTCTATTTTTTGTGAGAAAATCGCGAAGGTTCATACACAAGTACACATATTGATGTATATTTCATTTCCTATCGTTGTCAACATAAAAAGCAGCCTCCTAAACAGATATACGCTCCAATGACCAAACTTCGTAATCACATTTTCTGAGTCGGACTCAAACCAAACCTTTTAATTTTTTTTATTAGTGAAACTCAAATCAAACTTGTCTGAACCCGGAACGGAGAAACAAAGCCGCCGGAGGGCAATTCGGTCAACCCAACTCCCCGAAAAAGGGCGCGACCCAACCGCCGAACCGTCCCGAAGCGCCTAACGCCGTGCAAATTACCGAAACGCCCTCTCCCTATCCGTCTCGGATCCGGCCCGGCCCGGCCGTCCGATCCGCTCCGCGATTCGGGAAACCGCTTCCTCCGGGAAGTACCTGGTACCACACCTATATAGCGTCACGCGTGGCGCTCCCACAACGGCGCGGAAGAAACTAAACTCGAGAGGCGAGGAAAAAAAGAGAGGAAAAACAAGTGGAGGAGTAAAGGAGCGGCGCAAGCAAGGGAGGAGGAGGAAGCGAGGCGATTGCTTGCGGGATTCGCCGGCGAGTTCGATAGGCGAGGGAGGCGGAGGGGAGTCTGATCGGTGCGGTGATGGGGGTGAGGGAGCCCGTGGCGATGGAGATACCGGCGGAGGAGGGGGCGGCCGCGAGGGTGCCGCCGCGGATCAGGAGGAGGCTGCTCGAAGGCAGGGCCAGCGGGGGCGGCGGGCCGGCCAGCGCCGAGGAAATCGAGGCCAAGCTCAAGGAGGCCGACCACCGGAGGCAGGTAGGTGTCCCTGTCGGGTACCTTTAGTTTTTTTTTTCTTCGCTTTTCCCCTTCTTCCTCGTCACGGTGGATTGCGAACTGTGAATTCGAAGTGTTGAGGACTGCTTTTTTCTCCTCGTCGGTGGTTCCCATCCTTATTGGTGAAACGATAGTTGCATGTCCTGCTATTGAAGTGCTATATAATTTTATAGTACTTTAATTAAGAAAGTGGTGCTGTATCTGAAGGATTTTACAGTAATTTTAGACCTGTGAAAGAATTCCTTTGGTTGAGCCTGTTCGTGGGGTTGTCGAAGTAACATTCTTTGGGAATTGTTTTGGCGGTAGGTAGTCGTGAGCTGAAGTTGGTCTCACGGGTGCCACGAATTGCTTTTCTGGTGGATTTTGCCGGTTTTTCTTTCTTTTCTAGTTTGGAGTTTTCTGGTCTTTGAATTGGAGCGTTTCGCTCCTATTGAAAAGGTCTCAATTTTATCTTTTGTTCGGTGAAAGCGTAAACAGGGTCTGTTAGTAATTAATTTAGTTATCTGCATCGGTTTATGTCGAGTTGCCAGTAAAAATAGAAAGTTTTGTTAATCAAATACGAGTAATAAAGGTGAAATTATTGTAAGGTCTAACTACTTAAGTTAGCAATTGATTTCAAGGTTGTTTCGGTGGTAGAAAATTATGGTAGTTTGGTAGGATAGTTTGCTTTCATCATCGACCACTTAGTTTGCTTAGAAGTAACTTTACCGCTGAAATTTTAGTTGCAACTTCTGTAGTTCTGTTGGTCGATGTAATCCTGGTAGGAGTGTAGAAACAACTAAATAATTATGTGCTCTTTGGTTAAAATTAAGTTTGAAGTGAATTAGGGATACATGCTTGATCAAATTAACTCATTTTTCAATTGTCTCTGCAGCAATTTTACGATTGGTTATCCTGCAAAGCAAGGAAGAAGCCACGGAGCCCATCGTGGTCGTCTCAAGAGGAAGATTACGGACAGCGCCTTGAAGCCAGGCTTCAGGCAGCTGAGCAGAAAAGGTTAAGCCTTTTGGCAAAGGCACAGAACCGGTTAGCCAAGTTGGATGAACTCCGACAAGCAGCGAAGAATGATGTGGAAATGCGGTTTGAAAAGGAGAAGGAAGAACTTGAGACTAGAGTCGAGTCTCGTGTCCGACAGGCAGAGGAAAACCGTATGCGCCTTCTGCACGCAGATATGCAGAGGCGGGCCGCACTGAAGGAGAGAACAGAGAGGTCCCTGGTGCAGAAGGCGACATCTGAGAGCAAGTATACAGAGCGGGTGCGATCTGCTATCCTGGAAAAGCGTGCTGCTGCTGAAAAGAAACGGCTGGCGTTGTTAGAAGCTGAGAAGAGGAAGGCTCATGCTCGGCTGATGCATATTCAACAAGCAGCCATGACTGTAAGCAGCCAGAGAGAAGCAGAGAGGATTAAATTGAAAGAACATCTGGAAAGCAAACTTCAGAGGGTATGTATCGTCATACATACACTGATTACAATTTGAGTTCTCTTATTCTGCTTCTTATCTGATTTGTTATCTTATTGGAACAGGCCAAGAGGAAGAGAGCTGAATATTTGAAGCAGCGAGGAAGTCCATGCAGTTCTGCTCATGCTGATTACATCAAGCATGCAGATATTCTTTCAAGAAAGCTTGCAAGGTATTACTACCATCCAGTAAATTCTCACAGTTTAATCCTCTCTGCTGTACATATCACTTTATTTGAGAAAGTATAATAATATACTGTGAGAATTTCTCTTCTCACAGTTTCGGGTAAAAAAAACCTACCATACAGTAAATTATTTGAATACTAACTGTTTGGTTGTATTTGCACGTTCGAGTTAATTGAAGTTTTCTTCTCGTATACTGTAGGTGCTGGAGAAGTTTTGTGAAGTCCAGGAAGACAACACTTGGCTTAGCTCAAGCTTATGATGCTTTGGGAATTAATGAAAAATCTGTGAAGTCAATGCCATTTGATGAATTAGCTATGTTGATGGGATCCCCCACAGCTCTTGAGGCTACTAAGGCATTACTTGACCGGTTCGAGAGGCGTTTGACTCTTTTTCAATCAGCAAGCTCATCATCTTCAGAAAATATTGACCATCTACTGAAACGCCTTGTGACTCCAAAGAGGAAAGTAACCCCGAGTAGAGACGGAAGAACAAGGGTTCCAGCAAAAAGGCCAGCAAGAACAACTGAAACAAGCAGGCTGTCTAGATATTCACTGAGGGTGGTACTCTGTGCTTACATGATCCTGGCTCATCCTAGTGCTGTTTTAAGTGAAGATGGTGAGCAAGAGAAGCTACTCATGGAGTCAGCAGCAAACTTTGTTAGGGAGTTTGAACTGTTGGTTAAGACAATACTCGAGGGACCAGGAAAAGCCTCAAGGCAGCCATCTCTTGATGGTGCTGAATCATCTAGTTGCCAGAAGTCTTCTGATGTTGCCGGTCAAAGTAAATTCAAGATTCAATTGGTTAATTTTGACAAAGCCTGGTGCACCTACCTTTACAGATTTGTGGTGTGGAAAGTAAAAGATGCAAGATCATTGGAGGGTGATCTTGTTAGGGCTGCATGCAAGCTTGAGCTGTCAATGATGCAAACATGCAAGTTAACTGCCCAGGGGCAGTCACATAACCTCACCCATGATATGAAGGCGATTCAGAAGCAGGTTTCTGACGATCAAACACTCCTAAGAGAGAAGGTTCAGCATCTGAGTGGTGATGCAGGTATCGAGCGTATGGAGACTGCTCTCTCAGATGCAAGGTCAAAGTTCTTTGAAGCGAAGGAGAATGGAAGTCCATTGGCAACACCTGTGGCAAACGTATCTACTCCTCTGAGCATTGATTCATCTGGAAAGCCCCCGCCTTCTGAGGTTAATACGAGTTCCAAAACAGATGCTGAAGGATCAAGGTCTGTTGTGCGGTCCTTATTTGGAGCTTCTGGAGCATCAAGCAGCACATCACCAGTGAATCTGCCAACAGAGAATGAGCAAATGGTCAATGAGATGCTTCATGAGGATGGTGGTGCGATTGCTGGCAATTCTAATGATGGCCGTACCATTGAGAAGGATTTCCAAGACAAAGTGAGGGAAACTATGGAGAAAGCTTTCTGGGATGTGGTTACCGACTCGATGAGAGGAGACAAACCAGACTACAGCCAACTGATCAACCTGGTAAAGGAAGTGAGGGATTCGTTGCACGACTTGGCTCCCAAGGGTTGGAAGGAGGAGATCTATGAGAACATTGACCTCGAAATTTTGTCCCAGGTAAGATCCCTGTATTATGCATGTAAAAATTTGTCCTCGAGTTCCTTACCTTTCCTTATTCATGAAACATTGACATAGTTTTGTTCCTGTACAAATGAAGGTTCTCGAGTCAGGCTCCCAGGACACCCAATATCTGGGTCAGATTTTGCAGTACTCGCTGGATATGGTCAGAAAGCTGTCTGCTGCTGCAAAGGATGATGAGATGAAGGCAAGTCATGACAAATTATTGAGCGAGTTGGCTGCAAGTTCTGAAGTTAATGATAATGGAGTCAGCTCGTTCGTCATTGCTGTCATCAAGGGTCTGCGTTTCACTCTGGAAGAAATAAAGGTGTGTTGAGCGTTAATACATTATAGAAATTTGTCCTATAGTTAACTGCAGTTGTTTCTTTGAAGTGGAATTCTAACATTTTTCTGTTATAAACAGCAACTGCAAGTAGAAGTGAGCAAGGCATATGTTCAGCTGATGCAGCCGACGATAAAAGGCTCTGCTGGAGTGGAGTACCTGCAGAAGGCTTTCGGCGAGCGCTACGGACCCCCTGCCAATGCAGCTGCTCTCCCTGTAACTCTACAGTGGATTTCAGCATCAAAGAGCATCGTGGACGCAGAATGGAGCGAACATCTGGGCTCTCTTTCAATTCTTCCAGCAGCAAATCATGTAAGTTTCTAACAACATCAGCGGCATAGCGGCATTCTATTTGTTATCTGGTTCCTGACACTACTTTAATTCTTTTGTGCAGGCTCAGCCCCTTGTTACAGTGCTCCGAGCTGGCCATGGAGCACCAACAGCTGCTGTAGCTTCAGCAGGTAGTTCAGGTTTACCTGAGTGCAAGGGAGAGAAGGTTGACAAGCTTGTGAGGGTTGGCTTGTTGCAGCTTATCAGTGGTATGGAGGGCTTGCAATTGCAGTCAACTCCTGAGAGCTTCCACCTCAACTTTCTGAGATTGAGGGCCGTGCAGGGCCAATTTCAAGTAGTGATTGTGATGGCTACGAGGTAAACTACCACAGTATCTTATACTCATGTTATTTTAGCCTTGTCTGCAGGATGAAAACTTGAGCGTGTGCTAACTGAACTTACTGTTTGTGCAGCATGCTCGTCTTGCGTCAAGTTCTGATGAGTGAGAATTCTAAGATCACTCCTCTGGAGCTGGAGACTGTCATCTCCGAACTCTTCGGCGCCCTGGTGAAGCTGCTGGACAGCTCCCCGGAGGCAGGAACCGAAGAGATCGTGGAGGCGATGATGAGCGCGTCGGCCTCAGCCGGCTCTTTGTCGGACGCGAGGACTCAGGCGAGGAGGCAGATAATAACCCGAGTGCTCCTCAAGAGCCTCCAAGCCGACGATGTCGTCTTCAAGAAGGTCTCCCGGGCTGTCCACTGCGCCTTCCGTGGCGTCGTTCTCGGGGGCAGCGGTGCCAAGGGCCAGAAGCTGGCGGACGCAGCTCTACGCCGCGTCGGCGCGGCGAAGCTCGCTGGCCGGGTGGTGAAGGCGGCCGAAGTGCTCATTAGGGTGGCCACGGTCTCGGAGAAGGTCCACGGCCCGTGGTACAAAGCGCTCGCCTGAATGTGAATATAGCTTACTTTGGTTGGTGAATATAGCTTACACGTTGGGTCGGTTGTAAATTCTTGTCCCACTGGATGAGGTGGGAACAAGTCATTGTACAGAAATTAATGACTAGTTCAGGATGTTAATAATTCTTGGCGTAGGGCAAATATGGATGTCCCAGCTCCAGAATTTAGTCAGCAGGGCCCGAAGATGCTCAATGGCACCTGGGTTACGCCAATGATGGCGCAGTCACTGTAATAGAACTCAATAATGTGATTAGTAATTGTCTATGATGTAAATATATACTACTCGTTGTTGAGGAGTTGGGTGTAAAAACTCCTGAATAACTGGTTGTGAAAAGGACATATAGTAGTTAATACATAAGAGCAAGTAGACCCGTATAAGGGCATTATGGTCATACGGTGCCTAGCAGTGGCGGAGTCCATACGCTCCTTACGGCCTCACCACCTTCGAAGCAGTTGGCTGACGCATTAAAAAATAGACACATCCCTTCCACCACCTTCGAAGCAGTTGGCTGACGCATTAAAAAATAGACACGTCCCTTCCACGACGTAACAAACCACCTAGCGATCACGCGGCCTGATCCAGCGTCGCCCCGATCGATCACCGTTGTTGCCCGCTAGGATTTGCAGCCCACGGTTGCCACCCGATCGCACGTCCGTCGTCGCTCGAAAGAGACCACGCTCGGCATCCCCCTCCCCCTCCTCTCGCAGGACCGTCGTCGCCGTCGGTTGCAGCTTTCCTCGACATGCCCACCCCTCTGGGCGTGCCCTGATGGCTTGGGAGCTTCTCGCAAGACGGTTGGAGCCCTTCTTTCGCCACAAGAAAGATATTATCCAGATAAAAAGCCGCTCAAAATTTCAACCCAATAGAAGTTACGGATCTCATATTTAAGAAAGGATGAAAAGCCAGAAAATAAAAGCGAACTAGAGAAACACACACACACACACACACACAGAGAGGTCCAATATCGGAGGAGCTCTCGCTCCTGCAGGAGCTATGTAGGCCAAGAACCAGATAGGAGAACCTCTCCCCATCTAGGGAGAGGCCATGGAGGAAGCCCAAGGGAGAGAATCTCTCCCTCACTTTCCCGGTGGCGCCAGAGTGCCCACGGGAGAACCATCGCCGTGGTGATCATCTTCATCAAGATCGTCGCCTTCATCACCTTCCTCATCTCTTTTCAGCGGTCCATTCTTCCGCATCCCGCTGTAATCGCCTACTTCAACATGGTGCTTTATGCTACATATTATTATCTACTAATGTGTTGTCATCCTATGATGTTTGAGTAAATTTTTTTGTCCTTTGGGTTGATTGATGATGTTGATTGGTTTGAGTTGTGTGTTTTGTGTTGGTGCTGTCCGAAGGTGCCTTGCGTGCCGCGCACATGTGAAGGATTCCTGCTATAGGGTGTTGGAATACGTTCATGATTTGATTATAGTAGGTTCCGTGAGTGACTGAAACACAAACCCGAGTGAGGGGGTTGTTGCGTATGGGAGTAAAGGGGACTTGTTGTTTAATGCTATGGTTGTGTTTACCTTAATGATTTGTAGTATTTGTGAATGCTTGCTAGGGGTCGAATCATTAGTTTATATAATGCAAGTACGTAAAGTATGTTAACTCATGCCTCTCCCTCATATAAAATTGGAATAATGATTACATATCTTGTTATCAATTGTCTAGGACAATTTCACACAACATACCAACAATATTAGACACTCTCTATTTGTAATATATTATAATATATTCTAACTTTATTTATCCAACTACTATTTTTCATATTATGATTCTCTAATACCATGCAAAGTTATCCCCTTTATACCCACAACGTAGTTTTATTTCTCTTTTCTAGATAGAAGCAAAAGCTCGGTGTATGTAGAGACGTATCAGTGGCGGATAGGGATTGAGAGAATACTAATCTTACCTTTAACTCTTTGTGGGTTCGACACTCCATACTTATCACTTCCATATTTGAAAAGTGCTACAACGATTCCTTTCACTTGGGGATTATCAAGCTTTTTTTTGGCTCGTTGCCGGGGAGCAACAGCGTGGGGTTAACATTCTCATGTATGCTTGTTTGCTTTTATCACTAAGTAGATTTTATTTTCCTAGCGATTGGAAAGTTATGCATTGGAGAAGTGAGGGTCGACCTTGAACACTTGTGTTCATGCTCGTGGAAATAATGTAGAATTTTTCATGGAAGTTTTTCGTAAAAATAATTTTCCCCTTGTATATACTACTGTACCATAAAAATAATGTGCCAAGTAAAGCTTTTGGGATGATTTTGATGATAGTAGATTTGATCTCGTGCAAAAACAGAAACTTTTACGTTCAATGCAGAATTTCTGTGATTTGACTGAAATGTCATTTTGATCAGATTTTTTACACAATATTGATATTCAAATTCCCCAGGTTTTACTATTTTTTTCAGAATTTTTAGATTTATAGTAGTTTGGTTTTAGTGCTCATCATCACAGACCGTTCTATTTTAGTCAGATTTTGTTTTGGCTTGCATAATTTGCTCGTTTTTATGATGCATGGATTGTATCGGGGGCCGGGGGGGGGGGGGGGGGGTGGGGAGGTTAAATATAAATCAATTTACAACGATACCTAAAGTTTATGATTTGCCTATTATACTAATGGATCTCACGAGGTTTCTATTAAGTTTTGTGTGACTGAAGTTTTTAAATTTTAGGTGAGATACTGATATGAGGAGAATAAGGAGCGTCAAGACCCTAAGCTTGGCGATGTCCATGACACCCCAAGGTAATACCCAAGAAATACTCAAGCGACTAAGCTTTCGGGGCATCCCCTCTTTCGTATTCAACACTATCGGTATATCTCACTCGAAGCTATATTTTTATTCGTTACATAATATCTGTTTTGCTTGGAGCACCATTTTATTTCTTTAGTATTTTCTTGCTGTTATTTATAATCTTGGTTTTCAATAAAAAGTCCCAAGAATTGCCCTTAAAATGCTTGAATTGCATGTGTGAGGTGTGCTGTATAAAAACAGAAACTTTTGCTATAGTATTTGAATTATGAGATTTTAGTGGAACGTGGAAAGTTTCTGAATTTTGTTTTATACTACTGTCATACAAATTCTTTAGCCTGTCCTAAATATTCAGAATTGTTTGAGTTATATAAGTATAATTTTGAAATGAATTGCTACAGACTGTTCTGTTTGGATAAATTGCTGTCATAGTTTTATTATCTACTTATCCTATCACTTCATGACTTATATTTATGGATATAAATTGTGAAATAATAGTATACAATACCTAATGTTTGAAAATTATTAGAAAGTTTGTCTTGGCAGTACATGAAGTACTGATTTACTCGTATGTGTACTAACCTATCTCACGAGTTCTTTTCAAGTTTTCTATGGATGAGAATTTTGAGTCTTAGGTGAAACCGGGATATGAGAGGATTGAATGGGATACAAAAGCTCAAACTTGGGGATGTCCAAGGCTACTGAAGTAAATATTACAAAAAAATTCAAGCATATAAGCTTGGGGATGCTACACATCTCATCTCCCTTCATCAAACAATTATCGGTTAGCCAATGTTGATCCTAAGTTTTTATTCGTTCACATGATATGTGATATTCTTCACTAGTGCAATTGTGTTCTATACAAACGGTTTTAACCCACTTTCACGATGTAGTTGTAAAATATCACCTTGCATGTGTGGGTGATAGGGGGGTTATCCCACATGACATAGATAATTCATCGGTGATGCCTCCGTGTGGTCACACATGCGAGGCAAAAATAGTGCGTGTGCGATTGGGAGGACCATCAGAAACAGACATATTGAAGAAGTCGTGTGAGATGTGCTTCACATCCTACACAGATAATTCCAAATATACATCTCTGTTCGTATTGCACATCACACACAATTTTCTGCATCACATCGTTTATGATAGGGCTGGGCATCACACACGATAGTCATAATTCTATCGATTGTGTTATTCAATAGCCAATACATCACTCAGCGTTCCTAGAAGAAACTGTTTTGCATTGGGTTGTCCATCACGCACACTTGTTATGTGAAAACGTTTGTGATAGGGGGGCTGACACACAGTTTTTTGACTGAAAATAGTAGGAGAGGCTCCTACTATGCTATATTAATATATAATAAATATTTACATGTTTTGGAGGAAAGTCCCCACACGGAAGAAGGAAAAAAATACAGTGAGAGACTAAAGATTGTCTACAAATGAAGTTATATAATCACTGAGATCAGGAGACACTCTATATCTAAGCCAGGTAAGATCAGCCTTAATTCTCTCAAGCCAAGCAGTGTATGAAGGAAGTTCTATCTAACGCACACAGTTGTCGACCGAAAGTCGTGTGTGAAAGTTCACTGATCAAACACGCTAACTTTCTAGAAACCGTGTGGGTTTGTCGAGGTCATCACCCACGATGATGTCTTAGAAACCGTCCGCAATAGAAACCACAATTATCAGCCTAATAACTATTATTTATAATCCATTTAGTAATAAAATTAACATTTCATATCAAGCACACACTATACTTCTTATTTGTATTACGGCAACCAGGATTTCATAATTGAATTACATGAGCGTACAACATCATATAGGCATATACTACCTAGCTACCTAATTGCATAATAGGACAAAGTTTCAAATGCAACATCTAAAACCTTTGGAAATCAAGTATCATCATAGATGGTAAGTAGATATATGAGTCTCTCTAGAAAACTATTGAAGCGGAAGGCGTAAATTGAGCCTTCAGTGATGTTGAAGGTCCTCACAACTTTAGGCCAGTGCATGTGGATGATTTCCCGCCCATCCTTCGTCCTATTGAGGAAGACTTCAAGATTATACTATGGATGTTGTATGAATATCTTCCTTCCTTCTTGACCATATAGGTGGTTTGAGACGTAATCATCGACGAACTGCCTTGAAAAGGACTGAAAACAAACATATGCATAAATATCTTTTCTAAAATTTGAAATGGCGGAAAGGTAAAAGGACGAGGTGAAAGAGATGGTACCATCCTATAGTTGACTGATGTCTTCTTCACTGTGCAAACAAACATCTTGTTGTTCTTTGTAGCTAGTTGTTTATCTTAACAATCTTTCTGAGTTTCTTGATTTGACTGACATTCAAGGACACCTCATTTCCCCACATGAAAAAGGGTTGAACAGTGGGTCCATACTTCTTATAGCAGGACCTACATGTGCAAGAAAAAATTATTAAAAAACTTAATATTATAATGGTTCCTGCAATTGCTCAATAATGTGCTATTAGTCAAAGGACCATGGATGTGCAAACGTCGATGGTAAACTTCAGTGTATCCCATCGGTTCCCCCTTCAACCTATTTAAGATAGATATCGATCAGGTTATAAATGATATGTGGCATACTATCAGTGAAATATGTTAATAAAAAATAAACACATTGCAGAACAGATTAATTTGAGCCAAATGGAAAAGCTAGTTATCTAAACCAAGTGTGCTAAGAACTAGGAAATATAGCAATTGTATATGTTTTCACATGTATTTAGTACATCTAAATTAGATTTATTTCTCACATGCATAAGAATACAAAATTTTACCAACAACAATCGAACATCACATTGTTGAATTGAACTAAATAGTTAAATGGTCACCACAACAACTGAACAAAACTTTTAACTAAGTACCACATTGCATAATAGAGCATATACTGGGAGGTCAGATTGCAAGTAGCATTCCATTGGGTATTTCAATTAAATTTCTAAATGAAAGGTAGAAGCAACACATGCAACAGGTAAACTAAACGTGCTTAACCCGCATAGCTATCTGAATGTAGGTCCTTATTGATAAAGCTAAGAAAAACAAGCTATTCTTCATCATCGGAGACATAAAATATGATGGCCTCCTTCCGAGGCTTCCACACCGTGGGTGCACCCCTCGTAGTGGTGAGTGGCCTTATCCTGCCGCGACACCAACATGCCGACTATCATGGGAATGATCCTGATAATAATACCAGGGGTACGAATGAGGGGCGGAGCCTAGCTAGGGCACAATGGATACACTGAGGAGTTCGGGCCCCACTCGGGAGTGGTAACGACCCTACGTCTCGAGCCTTGATGGTTGGTGTTCGCTTATAGGATATGTGATAGTACAGAATGTTGAACCATTGCACAGGAGCCCTGGGGTGGCTTATATAGAGTGCACCACCACCGACCGAACCTCACTACAAGGGCGAGTAAATGCTAATAACTATGGAAGTTACTATAAACGGGAGCTCTAACTCTATTGTTACTGGTAAGACACGTCTTCACTACACTTCATGTGATAGTTCAAGTCTGTAGCCGTTGCAGTCTCTTCGTTGCCCATGCCTTGCTGCAGTCTGAGTGTAGAAGTACGTCCGACTGATACGAGACAGTTCGAGTGAACTCACGTGAGCCGAGTGAAGATACACTTGTCCGAGTGAGATCACGACTGCATCGGTGACATTTGGGACTCTGATGTCCATGTAGGGTCTTGGGCAGGCCTAGGGATGCAGGTCCGTAGGACTACCCCTAATGTACAACCCCGTCAGTAGCCCCCGAATAAGTTGAGGTTTTACTGGCCGAGTGGAAGGCATTCGCTTGTACCTTGGGTGTATCAAGGACGCCGAGGTTGTAGCTCGGGGCTACATCACTCGAGCTCTCAGTAAACCGCTACGGATTCAAGAGTGAAAGATTCTGAGAGCTAGAGCACGTCGGTATGCTTCCAATCGGTAATAGTTGAATACCTTTCGGGAAGGTAAATTCAATGATTCGTACGATCGCGAGCTCGGGGCTTTGATTGTCCAATTAGCGAGGTACGACGGGTCCCACTCGTGCCATGATGCGGGCTATCTGATTGCCTTCTTGTTTTGAATGCCTGTGGTCCCATGGAAGCATGAGCGACATGGTATTCGGCTCCCCTCATTATGCGCTACATATACGGAATCCATTCGGGTAATGAGGGGGAGCGGATTTTTCGTGATATTTTGAATCGATGGAGCACGCTCGAGAAGCGGAATCGACGGTCACATGAGTACTAGAAGTAGTGGAGGGGCGCCTCGATTTCCATGCTTGAAATGTCATTGTTGTGCTACAGGAATGTTGTCACCGGGATCTCGTAGATCTTCCTCGTGCAGGCGGATAACTCGATGGGGCATCTTCCCATAGCATACAAATAGGCCGAGGTAGTGCGGGAAGGGAAACACGCTTCCAGATCTCAGTTGCCCTCGTTCCCTTTCTTGAACCTCGCGGTTGCCACCTCCATCGTTCCCCACCTCGCCAGCCCCACCGTGCAGCATGGCGAAAGGCGCGACTGCGAAAGATGAGCGGGCCAAGAAGGGTTCGCACGGTTCTTCTTCGACTGCCAGGACGCTCCCACCAGGATGGATCCAGGGCGACTGGATGTCATCCCTAGCCTCCAAGGAGCGAATGCTGGACTTGGAGAGCGAAGGCTTGTGAAAAGGATCGAGATGGACCTAGAGGGAGGGGGTGAATAGGTACAGTTCCAAATTTTAATAATTACTTAGCAATTTTAGGCAAAGGTGCGGAATATGAGTGTGAGCCTAATAATTGCAATGACAAGAAGTAAGCTATTTAGAGTGAAGTAAGGCAACCGGTAAACAATAATCAAATGCAAGTACGTAATAAGGATTAACACAAGTAGAGAGTTAGGGTTAGGGATAACCGAAACTCCAAGAGAGACGAGGATGTATCCCGATGTTCACTTCCTTGGAGGGAAGCTACATCACCGTTAGAGGGGCGGATGTTACCACGAAGGCACACCAACGCCACGAAGGCTCACCCTATTCTCCCTTTGAGACAACTCCATGAAGGCGTTTCTCAACCACTAGTGGTAAGTCTTGAGGTGGCTTCCAAACCTTCACAAACTTTCCGGGGGTAATCACAATGATTTGATTCCTCTCCGAAGACTCCTACCGCCTAGGAGTCTCCAACCTCCAAGAGTAACAAGATCACGGGGATTGCTCAAAACTTGCTCAAATCACAAATCACTTTGGTGGAGAGGAGGAGAAGGAGACGATCTATCTTTTGATTGGAACAACACTCAAAGGGACTCACAAATGCTCTTGGGATCTAAGATTGGGTGTAGGCAAGAGTGAGTGAGGAGAAAGGTGTTTTTGTAAGTGTTCTAGCTGTGTTGAACACCCTCTCACGAAGTGGGAGGGGGTATATAGTGGGGAGAGTAAAACAGCCGTTGAGGTCACTTAAGTCTGACAGTGGTCGGACATCCGACAGTTCTCGGATGTCCGGACGACCACAAGGAGTCGGACGTCCGACACAGGTCGGTCGTCCGAGGGATGTATATATATCTGGAACCACTGTGTAGTTGAACACGGATCGGACGTCCGGAGGAAGCCGAAAGTCCGAGTTATTCAACTCAAACTTCTGTGGTGCAAGATTCCGGATTTCCGAAGGAGGTCAGACGTCCGGCCCTCGGACGTCCGGAGGGAGCCGGAAGTCCAGTTATATGGCTCAAGTTTCTCTGGTGCAAAGTTTCGGATTTCTGAAGTTGGTCGAACGTCCGTCCCTCGGACGTCCGGAGGGAGCCGGAAGTCCGAGTTATATGGCTCAAGTTTCTCTGGTGCAAGGTTCCGGATTTCCGAAGGAGGTCGGACGTCCGGCACTCGAACGTCCGGAGGAGGCCGGATGTCTGAGGCATTGGTTCTGTTTTGAGATAAGAGCAGAGTAATGGAGATGTGGTATGAGCAGAAAAGTAGAGATGTAGTATGAGCAAGTTCATCGCAAAACCTGTGATCCCCTCTTAATAGTGCGGGATCCCTATACTCAAGAATAGTAAATTTAAAGGATAGGCTACATCATCTTTTCTCAACCCCGGGCCTTCTTGACATATAAGTCCCGATCTTCTCAGATCACCTTGGCACATAATTCTCAATCTACTAAAAGTACTTGCCATCGTGAGATACACTCAACAAATATGATTAGTTTCCTATGTATGTGTTGTCATTAACACCAAAACACGATTAAGGGCATGACTGCACTTTCAATCTCCCCCTTTTTGGTAGTTGATGACAACATATACATAGGTCTCAAAAGATTTAACATACATTATAGCTTTGGAGAGGTTTAGTACGGAGCTCCCCCTTAGTATGTGCATGGTAAAATATCGGAGCTCCCCTTTAATGTGTGTATCGAAAATATCATGTGACTTAGTAAAGATAATAGATCATCATATGAAGTAGTGGAGCAAAACATAATAGCATATGATGATATCATAGAAATCCATAGCAATCACGACATTCATAGGTAGCCATACGTAGTGCATCACAGTCGTTTATCCATTACATTACACAAACATGCAAATTGAGACTAAATCTCCAAAGACTAACACTAGGATACATTACTCCCCCTTTGGCACCAAGTACCAAAAAGGGAGGCACCAACAACATCAACCATGCTCAGAGATCATCAGCATCATCATCATCATCATCATCATCCTCATCGTCAAGAAAATCAGCCCACTCAGGACCAGATAGGAAGCCAAAGTCAGAAGGAGGAGCAGTAGGAAGGGCCTCATCGTCACTCACATCAAGAGCGCCCGAGTCTCTCAGACGAGCCTTGAGGGCATTCTTGGAGGAGACGAGGCGAGAAACCACATCATGAGTTTGACCGCACTGGAAAGATAAGGCCTTCATCATAGCAGAATGTGCCTTGCCAATGAATTTGGCAAAGCGACCAAGAGGAGCTGAGCTGGATGAAGGGGTTGCTGTCCGGGCAGCAGTGCGGGAGTGGAGGTGGATGGTGGGGTTTTCTTGGGAGCATAGTTATCCGCCATGTGAGCGGGAATGACCCACTTGTGATGCGTGTGAGTGGGAGCAACAGTGAATTCAGCAACACGGTGAATAAAAGCCTGGATGAAGGGGGCATGAGGGAAGGCTCGCTTGTATTGAAAACTAGCAAGCCGAATCTCATGCCATAGAAAGTGAGGCACATTAATTTTGCGCTTGGGGGACTCGTGTAAATGTGACATCATGTCAATACAGTAGCCGCTTCCGGATCCCCTATCACCCATCTTGGGATAGATGGTGTGGATAAGACACTGAAAAATGATAAAGTAGGGAGAGCGCCAGATGGATACTTGGTTAAGATCCTTCATCCGTTCGTCTGCATCAAGTTCACGAAGTGGTTTGAGGAGAAACCCACACGCCTCAATGGGCTTATGTGCATGGTTAGGATCATTCTTATGGATTTTTAAGCCGGAGTCGGGGAAACCGAGTGCGGCAACAAACTCATCATAAGAGGCTGTGAACTGAACATCAGAAGTCATCCAACTAACAGTGTTGTTTGAGCCAAAGAAACATGTGGCATAAAATTGATGAATAGCAACACCGTTAAAATCGCACCGAAAAGCAGAGGGGGCAGCGAGCCCCGATGACTCAATGAGCTCAATGGCACCCAGGTATTTCGTCGGGTGCGTGTGAATATGCTCAAGATCAATATAGTGATGGACAGAGAGACCCTTAGGAACAATGACAGTAGTAAATATGTCCGCTTGGACGTTTGTGCGGAAACATGAGTCCATAGAGTCACGTACAATAGAAAATTGGTCAACGTCGCGGCGGAAAGTGAAGTATGAAGACTTAGGAACCATGGTGAAGTCCTTGACTTCACGACCTAAAGTAGGAGGAGGTTCAAGAGAGATGCGACGAGCTTCACCTTCGGGCTGTTCAGGAGGAGGCGGTGGCATATAGGAAGGCCTGCGAGTCCCAGGCTTCGGCATAGTCTTCCGAACGGCGGGCTGTGCAGCACGGTCCTCAGCTGCAAGCTCATCCTCGAAGTCAGAGCCATCAGACGAGGAGTGGAGCTGTTGAGGAGGACGCTGGGCGATCTGTTTGAAGGGACGGTGTTGCCCATCGGAGTCATCCGACCCCGTGCCAGTAGGGGCACGAGCGGATGAGACAGCAGAGTTCTTCCGGGCGGTGTGCCTAATCTTGGGCATGATGAACAAGGCCTACACGATTGGAAACCCAATGGGGAACAGTCACGGTCAAACCACATGAACGACGTATGAACTTGTGAGAAAGAGGAACCAATCACGAGAGAGACCGAAAAGGATCGAGAGGATACCTGCAGATCGAGAGATGAGAGGAAGGGAAGACGGATCCCGCGGAGGAGATCGGATCCCGCGGAGGAGATCAGCCAGATCCCGGAGCAGGGCCCCCGGTGGCGGCACGGGCGAGCTCCTCTGGCGCTGGCGGCGGCGGCTGTGGTGGCGGCTGGGAGAAAAGGAGGCGCGTGGGGGCTAGGGCAAGGCCCATCCCGCGCCCTTCTATTTATAGAGCTCCCGATGTGTCGGACGTCCGACAGGCGTCAGACGTCCGGAGAGTATTTAGCCGTCGGACGACCAACATGGGCCGGACGTCCGGAGTGTGTTTAGCCGTCGGACGTCCGAGACTCGTCGCACGACCGAGAGAGGAGTAGGTAGAGGCAAATTCTGGGATTTGGATGATGAGGTGATTGGACATGGTTTATCACAAGGGACACCGAACACAGTTGCCTACAAGAATTATATATACTACTTGTGGAAAGTAGTTGATTTATGCATATTTGTAGGATTAAAGCACAAAATTATGACGTAAGTCCTAGTGACTCCCCCTAAATGCATGCTGACATCAAGACAAGAACATAATGTGAGTGTGTGTGCATGTGTACATGATTTCAAGTTATGTTATCAAGCTCCAAGATACCAAGTTCATGCCTAAGTTGACAGAATCTTGCTACGCTAAGTGGCTTGGTGAAAATGTCAGCGAGCTGCATGTCGGTACCCACATGGGCAATATCAATGTCACCCTTTTGCACATGGTCTCTCAAGAAATGATACCTAATATCAATATGTTTTGTGCGAGGGTGATCAATGGGGTTCTCGGAGATCTTTATGGCGCTTTCATTATCACAAAGAAGAGGCACGTGTCGATATGTGATACCATAATCCTTTAGGGTTTGCCTCATCCATAGCAGTTGGGTTGCACAGCTTGCGGCTGCAATATATTCGGCCTCGACCGTGGAGAGAGAAACACAATTCTGCCTTACCAAGGAGCGTCCAAGAAACTGACATGCACCGGAAGTGGATTTCCGTCCCACTTTGTCACCGGCCCAATCCGCATCGGAGTACCCAATAAGATCGAACTTTGCATCCTTAGGGTACCATAGGCCTAACTTTGGGGTGTGAACAAGGTATCTAAGAATATGCTTAACCGCCGTATGATGGCTTTCCGTAGGGGAAGCTTGAAATCTAGCACATATGCCTACACTTAACATGATGTCCGGTCTAGATGCGCAAAGATAAAGTAACGGACCAATCATAGAGCGGTAAGTAGATGGGTCAAATGGAATACCGTTGGTGCCTTCATTTAGAACGACATCTATGGCCATGGGTGTCTTCATTGGTTTAGCATTTGTCATATCAAATTTTTCAAGAATGTCCTTGAGGTACTTAGTTTGAGACAAGAAAATCCCTTCTTGAAATTGTTGTATTTGAAAACCAAGAAAGAACTTCAAGTCCATGTTGAGTGACATCTCAAAGGTCTTGGTCATGGAGGCCGCAAACTTGCCTTGTTGCGGAGGACAGTCCCATTCTCATCTTCCTTGTTCTTGAAGATCCATTTAGTTCCAATGACATTGTGTTCCTCAGTTGGTCGTTCTACCAATGACCATACTTCGTTGCGTGTAAAACTGTTTAACTCTTCTTGCATAGCAAGGAGCCAGTCATTGTCACACAATGCATCCTGAACCCTGTGTGTCACAGTACTAGAGACAAACGAAAAGTGAGCACAAAAGTTTGTTAATTGTTTACGAGTCACTCTACCTTCCGACATGCCGGTGAGGATTTGATCAATATCAACACGACCGGCCACACGTGGCATGATGGAGGTCAGGGTTTCACGAGGTTCGACTTTGTTTCCATCATCAACGTCCTCAACATATGGATCATTAACGTGTGGTGGAAGATATTCCTCTTCGCGTTGCACCTGTTGAGGTTCATCATCAACCATATCCATACTTTGGTCTAGCTCTTGAAGATCAACTTGTTCTTGAGTGTGATCAGGGTGAGAGACATGTTCTCCCACTTGATCCTCAATAACTGGCATGATATGTGTGCTAGTATCTTGTGGAGGTACGGGCAGTGAACTGTCTTGAGGATGAGAAATACTCTCATCATCTTCATCATCATCATGGGGTCTTTGTTCCATGGGAAGAAGTGCACCTACACCCATGTTCAAGATATCTTGCGAGGAATCTTCTTCACCTGCATCACTTAGATCAACTTGCTCCCCATGGGAGCGGTTAAATTCATCAAACGTCACGTCACAGGTTTCTATAACACATCCAGTGGATTTGTTGTAGACTTTGTAGGCGTGAGAGTTTGATCCATAGCCAACAAAAATCCCTTTAGTTGTTTTGGATTGAAATTTCCCTAACCGTTCCCGTTTGTTGAGGATGAAACACTTGCATCCAAATACACAAAAGTACTTAACATTGGACTTGTTCCCGGTTAGGAGCTCATATGGAGTCTTCTCCAATATTGATCGAAGGAAGAGCCGGTTTGATGCATGACATGCTGTGTTGACAGCCTCAGCCCAAAAACTATGTGGTGACTTGTATTCGTCTAACATGGACCTTGCCATTTCCACAAGTGTCCGGTTCTTCCTCTCTGCTACACCATTTTGCTGAGGGGTGTAAGGTGTGGAGTACTGATGTTCAATTCCCTCATCACTAAGAAATTCTTCTAGGGTGTAATTCTTGAACTCGGAGCCATTATCACTTCTTATTGCCTTGATGTCCTTGTCAAACTTCCGCTGGACTTGTTTGGCAAAATCAATGAAGGTGATCTTCGTCTCGTCCTTGGACTTGAGAAAGAATACCCATATGTGTCTTGAGTAATCATCAACAATGACTAGGCCATACTTTTTCCCACCAAGACTTTCCCATGAAGGAGGCCCAAACAGATCCACATGAAGGAGCTCTAACGGCCTTGAAGTGGATACAATATTCTTGGGTGGATGTTTTGATTGATGTTGCTTCCCAGCTATGCATGCACTGCACACACAATCTTTCTTAAAATATACATTTGTTAGTCCAAGGATGTGATTGCCGTTTAAGAGATTTTGAAGATTTCTCATGCCGACATGGGCGAGACGGCGATGCCACATCCATCCCATGTCAGCCTTGGCCATCAGACAAGTTGTATGGAAAGTGCTCTCTTTCGAGAAATCAACCGTGTAAAGGTTGCCATCCAACTCTCCAACAAAGGCCACTTCGAGAGTGTCTCTCTTAAAGACTTTCACATCCGTTAAATAGTGTGTCATAACCAACGGAAGCCAATTGGCGAACTGAAAGCAAATGATATTGAAGAGATTGGACAAGCATGACATTTGCAAGAGACATGTCATTAGTGATTGCCACCTTGCCCAACCCAATTACCTGCCCTTTCAACCCTCCACCAAATACAATGCTCATGTATGGTCGAATGGCTTGCATGAAGTCATAGAGCAAGTTACTATCTCCGGTCATATGATTGGTGCATCCACTGTCGATCACCCATTTGACTCCTCCGGAGAAAACAACATGTACACGAATTAAGACTTGGTTTGAGGTGCCCATTTCGTCATGGGGCCTCTCACATTAGTTACAAGAGTCTTAGGGACCCAAATAGCATAGAACCGGAATGCATTACGGGGACCAACGAATTTATCATAAACCTCTCCTTCCTTTGATTTGCGAAGTACATAGGATGGAGGCATGAATTCAGTTGTCTTGTTGAGAGTGGGCAAACCCCTAGTGGCCGACCCACTCACAACCTTACCTTTCTCCTTGTGTCCCTCTCGTACAAATATTTCTTTAAGCGGAGTGTTACACTTGAGAGGAGATGCACTTTTCTTGGTGGTGCTTGGATTGAACCCAAGCCCTTCCTTGGCAAAGACTTCATTGTGTTGACTTAAGATCTCATTGAGAGTCTTTTGTCCTTGTGCACATGTCATGAAACCTCTATCTAGCTGTGCCTTTAGCGAACAGTTTTCCTCAAGGATAGATGACAGTTCACTACTAGAGTTAGTAGTGCACGTATCAACATTAATAATGGGTGAGGAGTAAGCCTTAGCTAGAGTGTCAAGATAAGTAACCTTGAGTGCCTCAAAGCTCTTTGTAAGAACAGTGAGTTTCTCTTCCTTGTCCTTGAGAGACAAGGATAGGCGCTCACAGTCCTTAGAAAGAGAAGCATGAGAGTTCACAAGTCGGTTTTTATCATTTAATAACTCTTTGCACACATATTCAGCCTTTTTCAAGGAGGCAAGATCGTTAGCATGTTTATCAAGGTTTTCACCAACTTTTGAGCATAATGCATCATTTTGTGCTTCCTCATACAGGACTTTCTACTCAAGGATTTCATTTCTTTCCTTCTCCTCAGTGACGAGGGTTTCGAGTTCCTTGATGGTATTGGTGTGCTTACTCACCATTTCCATAAGTATGCGAAACATAGTGAGCTTCTTTCCTTTAAGATAGCACATAAATTTGTTTATTTTGGCAAACATAGGATGATCTAAGTCATTATCCTCATAGTGATCTTCCGCATCAAGGTACTCATCAGGTGAGGTAGAAGCTAGACTGAAGGAGTTTAACCGTGGAGTTACCTTAACCTTATCATGGGAGCTTTGGTCTTCCTCATCTTCTATGACAGTCTTTGCCATCAAACACTTGTGAGCGTTGCCCTTGTAGTCTTTCATATAGTTGTAGTGAACAACATCGCCACTTTTGTTGACTAGTCTCAAGGTGTTTTGTGTATCCTGAGCTACTCCGGCAACCCCACCAACGTCTTCTGGATCTGATTCTTCTTGTGCAACCATTGCTCTTCCATCTCTTATCTTGAGCTTGGAGTTCATAGGGTTTGGCAATTTCTTATTTACAAAGGTCTTCGAAAACCTTGGTTTATCTTCTCTCTTCTCATAGGGGCAGTCATTTGAGAAGTGGTTGGTTTCCTCACAGTTATAGCATTTCCTTACTTTCTTCTTTGAGAATCTTCCCTTGAATTTTCCTGCACTGAACTTCTTTACAAAGAGAGCAATGTCCTCATAAGATGGGCTTTCATCAGAGTCAACATCATCACCATCTTCGCAGTTATCATCACCCTCTTCTTCTTCACTTTCTTCTTCGTCACATTCATGCTTGGCTTTCAAAGCAAGATTGATCTTTGATGTTGAAGTGCCATGCATGGCAAGGTGCTTTGTTGCATTTGCCTTTGACTCTTCAAATAATTGGAAAGTGGATATGATGTCATCTGGAGCCATTTCTTTGAACCCATGGTGCTGCCTCATGTCCCATACCATTTGATGGTGGTACGGAGCAAGAGCATGAAGTAACTTGTCCACGAGAAATCTCTTGGTCAGGTTGAAACCATCTTGCATCTTGTCACAGTCACAGGACTCAATGTCTGCGGTGAGAGTCATGAGCCGTTCTAGCAGTTGCTTGGGAGATTCACCTTTTTCCATACAGAAATTCTGCAATTGCCCCTTGGCAATTTCATATTGAGCAAGCCGAAGAGTGGAGGTACCGATCTTGGTCCTTATAATGCTATCCCACAGTTCCTTGGCGCTTGTGATGTGAATGTAAGGTCTCCGTTGCTTGTCATTCATTCCTTTTCTTATGCACATGATCGCAGTGTCGTTGAGATGCTTGTCATAAGTTTCTCTGGGAGTGAGGCACCTTGGATCTACACGATTGTATCCATGCTCGAGGATGTCCAACATCTCATCATTGGCGTACCTAAGATGATCCTGCATACTAAATCTCCACAAAGCAAAATCGTAATTGTCATCAAGCAAATGAGGTTTTCCTCCAGGATTGTACTTAGGTTTATCAACTTGAGATCTAGCATAAAGCCATGGAACACTGGTTTGGTTATTTCCTGGAGGTTGTTGGCCAAATGAAGAACCGTGCACATTTTTCCCTGAGGCCCTCGGGGACGTGGCTGTCCCCGTGGTTAATGATGCCAGTCTTAGTTGTACCAAGGCCTCAAGGGAAGCATCATGCTCCTCTTTTTGCTTGGCAAGGGCCCATTCCAGGTCCTTAGAGGTGAAGGACCTGACTTTCATGGAAGTCCCGTGCCTCTCCACTAGAGCTATAGTAGTGGGAATCCCGTCCATCTCGCTCTAGGGCGGATAAGCCACAAGAATAGAGCACGAGTCTCTGATACCAATTGAAAAGGATCGAGATGGACCTAGAGGGGGGGGGTGAATAGGTACAGTTCCAAATTTTAAAATTACTTAGCAATTTTAGGCAAAGGTGTGGAATATGAGCGTGAGCCTAATAATTGCAATGACAAGGAGTAAGCTATTTAGAGTGAAGTAAGGCAACCGATAAACAATAATCAAATGCAAGTACGTAATAAGGATGAACACAAGTAGAGAGTTAGGGTTAGGGATAACCGAAACTCCAAGAGAGACGATGATGTATCCCGATCTTCACTTCCTTGGAGGGAAGCTACGTCACCGTTAGAGGGGCGGATGTTACCACGAAGGCACACCAACGCCACGAAGGCTGACCCTATTCTCCCTTTGAGACAACTCCACGAAGGCGTTTCTCAACCACTAGTGGTAAGCCTTGAGGTGGCTTCCAAACCTTCACAAACTTTCCGGGGGTAATCACAATGGTTTGATTCCTCTCCGAAGACTCCTACCGCCTAGGAGTGTCCAACCTCCAAGAGTAACAAAATCATGGGGATTGCTCAAAACTTGCTCAAATCACAAATCACTTTGGTGGAGAGGAGGAGAAGGAGACGATCTATCTTTTGATTGGAACAACACTCAAAGGGACTCACAAATGCTCTTGGGATCTAAGATTGGGTGTAGGCAAGAGTGAGTGAGGAGAAACGTGTTCTTGTAAGTGTTCTAGGTGTGTTGAACACCCTCTCACGAAGTGGGAGAGGGGTATATATAGTGGGGAGAGTAAAACAGCCGTTGGGGTCACTTAAGTATGACAGTGGTCGGACATCCGGCAGTTCTCGGATGTCCGGACGACCACAAGGAGTCAGATGTCCGACAGGGGTCAGTCGTCTGAGGGA
Organism: Hordeum vulgare subsp. vulgare; assembly: GCF_904849725.1. Taxonomy (NCBI): domain Eukaryota; kingdom Viridiplantae; phylum Streptophyta; class Magnoliopsida; order Poales; family Poaceae; genus Hordeum; species Hordeum vulgare. The sequence goes on from NC_058519.1 coordinate 485,283,134, forward strand.
TGTATATATATCTGGAACCACTGTGGAGTTGAACAGGGACCGGACGTCTGGAGGAAGCCGGAAGTCCGAGTTATTCGACTCAAACTTCTCTGGTGCAAGATTCCGGATTTTCGAAGGAAGTCGGACGTCTGGCCCTCGGACGTCTGGAGGGAGCCGGAAGTCCGAGTTATATGGCTCAAGTTTCTCTGGTGCAAAGTTTCGGATTTCTGAAGTTGGTCGGACGTCTGGCCCTCGGACGTCCGGAGGGAGCCGGAAGTCTGAGTTATATGGCTCAAGTTTCTCTGGTGCAAGGTTCCGGATTTCCGAAGGAGGTCGGACGTCCGGCCCTCGGACGTCCGGAGGAGGCCGGATGTCCGAGGCATTGGTTCTGTTTTGAGATATGAGCAGAGTAATGGAGATGTGGTATGAGCAGAAAAGTAGAGATGTAGTATGAGCAAGTTCATCGCAAAACCTGTGATCCCCTCTTAATAGTGCGGGATCCCTATACTCAAGAATAGTAAATTTAAAGGATAGGCTACATCATCTTTTCTCAATCCCGACCCTTCTTGACATATAAGTCCCGATCTTCTCAGACCACCTTGGCACATAATTCTCAATCTACTAAATGTACTTGCCATCCTGAGATACACTCAACAAATAGGATTAGTTTCCTATGTATGTGTTGTCATTAACACCAAAACTCGATTAACGGCATGACTGCACTTTCAGCTTGGTTGTTTCGAGCAGCTGGCAGTTGCCGGATGAAGGCGAGATGGAGCCTTCACCGAGGGGCGACGAGAGGGTGCTCCTGGTCACCCACGTGGAAAGAGGTTTGTCCTTTCCCCCGCATCCGTTCTTCCTTGCTTTCCTTGACTTTTTCGGCACGCAGCTTCATCATCTTCCCTTCAATGTTGTCTCGTACTTCGCTGCTTTCGTATCTCTGTGCGAGAACTTCCTCAGGTTCTATCCGCGCTCGGGATTATTCAAGAAATTGTTCACGTGCAGAGTGATGTATGTGAAAAATTCTTCTCAGTCGGGGGAAAGACGCATGTAGTGCAACTCTGTGGGGTTTAGCAATACAGCTCAAGGGTAAGAGTAGTTTTCCCGAGATCTCCTTTCCAGATTCGGTAAATTGTTGGAAAGACTCCTGGTTCTATTGCCAGGATGTCCCGGTCGGTGAGGGTCAGTCAGGCCTTCTGCCTTATTCACCCGAGCGAATCCAGTCGGCTCCCTCATTGACCGTGTCGAAGGAAGGGAGGACGGACGTTGACATCCTGGTGATTGCATTTGTTGCCTTTTTGCGGAAGAACATCAATAGGATGGACCTTTTGGAAGTCTTTTTCCAGCGAAGGATCTAGACCCCTGCAGGCCAGGGCTCATCCCATGTTTATGTATAGCGGTCTGGATGACCCAACCCGTGTTCATCCGGAGGAGATAGGGGTAGAGCAACCGGAGGAAAAGCTCAAGGCCATAATGCCTGTACAGGACAATCCCACGGTCACCTGGTTGGTGCCTCCCTTCTGAGCAAAGCAACCGCCGAATGAGGTAAAGCTTCACGTGCTTGAACCGAGTGAACTTCTTCATTGCTTGTTGTTTTCGTTTGTAATTCTGACTCCACCACTCGGCAGGCTTTTACAGGGTTGGTCAGTTCCATCCGAGCGGTTTATCGCGCACCCATCAATGTGGCGAGTGACACCAAGCACCAGGAGAACTTAGAGGGTGAATAGGATGAATATGATGACGAGGAGACGGAGGAGAGTGGCGATGAACACAGGGATGATGCAGAGTCTTCTTCGTCTGATGAAGTCCCACCTGAGACTCACTCAAAAGCGCGCCAGGAACCTGGGGTCCGTATCGGGGGCGCTAGGACTCCAAAGGTGATGAAGCAGACTGTGTCGGCTATGCCAACCCATAGTTGCAAACCAAGCCAGAGTAATCTGGAGGTATCACCGGAGAAGGCTGCCAAACATCCCAAGACCGCGACCTTGAAACCTCGGAAGGCCGTTCTGCCGCGCATCAAGGTCGACGTGCCGATGGCTTTGGCGTAAGTAGTTTTGCCGAGTGACTCTTTTTTGTTTGTCAAGGTATTCCGAGTGATGGCTGATTTTCTTGTTGTCTTTGTTGAAGGCCTGATACGTTGACCACTTATGTGGAGCCAAAGACCTCTAACAAAGGGCACGCGGATACCAACATTGCCTCTTCCAAAGGTAACCCTTGGGCTTATTTACGTGTCATTTGAAACTTGGGACCCAACCATGAAGTGATGTTTTGAATGTTTGTGGACGTGTGCAGAGCCACGAAATGTGATCGAACTTGACCCCGTCAGTCCTACAGCGGTTGGGAAAGCGTCCAAGCAAGCTGCGACCCCCAACCGAGTGATTGAGTCCTCGACTGCTCAAGTTTAGGTTCATGAGGCTCGGGAGGCTGCTTTGGCTGGGGTGTCATTCGGACCAGGTCCGCGTGTCACCTCGTCACTTCCTCCTGTGGACCGCAGCCTCTTTGAGCCGCACCTTATCCCGGAGGATCAGGAGGGGGCATGCAAGGCGGCCCTGGCTCAACTAGAAGTGATGGTTGGGCGGCTGAAAGAAGCGTATGATGCTAGTGAAGCCGTGGCGAAGAACATTCAAGTGAGTCCTTTTCGTCCACACATATATTTTTGTTCCTGAATCTGACCCCGAGTGGGTTTTATATGAGGTGCACCCACTGGATGTCAGTTTTAAGTGGGGGTGCGCTGAGGGCACCCACTAGGTGTAGTCCCCGAGGCTACCGTCGACTGGAGCACTCGGCGGTAGTCTTAGTTCCTTTTTTGATTCGAGGAAAGTAGATAGGGTACGTGACCCGTTGTTCCTTCTCTTACCTTTCCAGTGGGGGCACGCTGAGCGCACCCACTGGTTGTAGTCCCCGAGGCTACCGTTGAATGGATCAGTCAGTGTAGTCTTTGAGTTATTATTTTTGTATTCTGCTTGACTTGTGTTTGTTGATGGTAGACTGTCTACGGTCTCGGGGGCTATAATGATACTGTGGAGAAGGAGTTGCAAGCCCTTCGACTGATCCTTGACACTGAAAAGACCAAGAGTAAACGTTTGGAACAAGAGAAACGCGTAGTTGAAGGTAAGCCTTTGCTGTCCGACTGGCTCTTGATTCAATTATCCTTCCCATCCGACTGAGGCTATCTTGTCAGATCACCTTTCCGAGAGGTTGTAGAATTCCATTTCTTTAGTTGCCATGAAGGAGGCCCTAGAGAAGAGGGACGAAGATCTCGCATTGGCCTGGAAAGAGGCCAAATAGAAAATCCAGGTGGCCGAAACCAAGCTCAAGGCGATCGGGTCGCTTGAAGAAGAGAACCAACTTCTGAAGGCTGATGCAGTGAAATCTGTCGGGGAACTCATCGAGCTAAAAAAGCACTAGGCCGAATGGGAGACCAAATTTGGGGAGGACATCGCCAAGAAAGCTGAGCTGGAGTAGTTCATCAAAGACTTCAGCAAGGAACACTGCGAGAAACTTAAAGGTATGTTATGAATCCGAATGGTCTCTCGTTGTCGCCTTGGAATTTCCAAGTGATATTTCTCATCACTTTATTTTTTTACTAAATCTAGCCTTCTCCATTGATGTTGAAGAAGAGACGACACAAATAGAGAAAGAACTAGACCCTAAGGCAGGGCTCCCGAAGGACAGTGCCACCTTAGCTCTTCTCAGGCTGGAAGCTCGTGTCGACTATGCGTTGAGTTGCTTCAAGTGGCTTCAGACGGCCGTCGGAGAGATAGATCAAGAGACAACGCCTGATGACGCACTTCCAAAGGACGTCCAGACCATCGTGACCTGAGTGAAGGCCATCCCCAGAGAACTCCAATCTCGGAAGAAGTCAGCGGCGAGGGTAGGAGCCGACATCACCCTCTCATTCGTCCGTATTCATTGTAATGGAGTGGATGAGGAGAAGTTGAAGAATCTATGAGTCGTCAACAGGAAAAGCTCCAAGTTTGAGGATTTCATGGAGATGTTCATGGGGGCCGTCACCCGGATTGCGGATGGGATCGAACTCGACACCTTCATGGAAGCATCGGAATCTTCAGCTTCTGAGTGATGCTCGGAGGAAAAAACATTAAGTTTCAATTTGCCTCGGGATGCCAAGTGGTTTATGTAACTCCAAACTTTGAGCGAGCCTTGAGCTCCCTCTTATGTGCACCTTTTGCTGGAACTTGGTTTTGTTCATGCTCATTTGAATTTAGATCTTATTTGCTTGGTTATCCTTATTCAGTGTCACTTTTATTCGGTCGAAAGAGGGTTCACATCTGATTCTCTGATTGTGGAGTTTGCCCACACTCGGGGCTGTTTTTAACTTAGGCGAAATATGGTTCGTGACAAAACCCCCGAGCATGGAGGTTGTCTTCATTCGGTATTGTTTTTAACTTAGGAGAAATTTGGTTCACGGCTAAGCCCCCCGAGTGTGGAGGTTGTCCTCACTCGGAATTGTTTTTAACTTATGCGAAAGCTGGTTCGCGGCTAAGCCCACGAGTGTGGAGGTTGTCATCACTCGGGATTTTTTGAACTTAGGCAAAAGCTGGTTCACGGCTAAGACCCTGAGTGTGGAGGTTGTCCTCACTCGGGATTGCTTTTAAGGTAGGTGAAAGCTGGTTCGTGGCTAAGCACCCGAGTGTGGAGGTTGTCCTCACTCGGGATTGTTTTTAACTTAGGCAAAAGCTGGTTCGCGGCTAAGCCCCCGAATGTGGAGGTTGTCCTCACTCGAGTTTGTTCTGTTCATCTTGGCGACCGAATGAAGAGCTTGCTTCATTCGGAACCGTTTTAAGTTAGGAAAAAGCTGGTTCACGACTAAGTCCCGAGCGTGGAGGTTTTCCTCACTCGCGGCTGCTTTTTATTCCTTAGGCGAAAACAGGTTCGCTCCCAAGAAATGATTGTTCTGTTCATCTTGGCGAACGAATGAAGAGCTTGCTTCAATCGGAACTGTTTTAACTTTGGTGAAAGTTGGTTCACGGCTAAGTCCCCGAGCATGGAGGTTCTCCTCACTCGGGGCCGGTTTTTATTCCTTAGGCGAAAACAGGTTTGCTACCAAGAAATTATTGTTCTGTTCATCTTGGCGACCAAATGAAGTGATTGCTTCATTCGGAACCGTTTTAACTTAGGCAAAAGCTGGTTCGCGGCTAAGTCCCCGAGCGTGGAGGTTGTCCTCACTCGGGGCTAGTTTTAATTCCTTAGGCAAAAACAGGTTCGCTACCAAGAAATGATTTACACCCACCCGAGGTGTGTTTCATGGGAGTGAGAGGTTTTGCCATAGTTGAAGAAATAAAATATTTTAGTCTTCTAACCATTCAAATTCATTACATGAATGAAATGAGATGTTCTAAGTATAGAACTTGCGGAGCAGGTCCGCATTCGAGGTTCTGGGCTCTTGCACTCCAATCTCGAGGTTGTATAATCGATAAGCTCCGTTGTGCAGGACTTTGGAGATGGCATATGGCCCTTGCCATGGAGGTGCGAGCTTATGGGGTTTTTGTTGGTCCAATCGGAGGACCAAGTCCCCTTCTTGAAACGCTTGGCCCCTGACTTGCTTGTCATGGTAGCGCCTCAGGTCTTGCTGGTACAGTGTGGAACGAGTGAGGGCTAGCTCCCTCTCTTCTTCCAAGAGATCCAAACTGTCTTGTTGTGCTGATTTGGATTCAGCTTTGTTGTATTTCTCCACTCGGTGGGAGTTGTGACATAAGTCACTCGGCAGAACAGCTTCCGACCCATACACCATGAAGAAAGGAGTACGCTTGGTTGAATAATTTAGAGTCATTCGCATACCCCACAAAACGGATGGTAACTCTTCTACCCATGCGTCTGTGACGTATTTGAGATCTCTCATTAGTCGGGACTTCAATCCCTGCAGTATCATACCATTGGCCCGTTCTGCCTGCCCATTCGACTCCGAGTGAGCCACGGATGTGTAATTGACCTGAGTGCCCTAGGAGTGACAGAACTCGCGGAACTCGTCCGAGTCGAAGTTAGTTTCGTTGTCGGTGATGGTGTCGTGAGGGACTCTGAATCTGAAGATAACCTGCCGAATGAAGCTGATGGTAGTCGCTCAATCCACACTTTTGATGGGTTTCTCTTCGGCCCACTTAGTGAACTTATCCACCGTGACTAGCAGGTGGGTGAATCCACTCTTCCCGGTACACAAAGGGACAACCATGTCGAGACCCCACACAACGAATGGCCAGGTGAGTGGAATCGTTTTCAGCACAGATGCATGCTTATGCAACTTATTTTTATAGAACTGGCATCCAACGCATAGTTTGACCAGGTATCTTGCTGCCTCATTGGCTCAGGGCCAATTAAAACCTGCTCAGAAGGCCTTGTCCACCAGGGTCCGAGAGGACGCATGATGTCCACAGGTTCCTGAATGAATCTCATGCCAAATTTGCAGTCCTTCTAGTGGGGAAATGCACATTTGACTGAATCCTGTAATACTTTTCTTGTATAGTTTGTCTCCAAGGACTTCAGAAACTTTAGACCGCCGAACGTTTGGCTGGCTTCCTCTTTGTCTTCGGGGAGTTCTTGACGGAGCAAGTAAGCTAGATAAGGCAGAGTCCATTCGGGTGCGATGACCATCATCTCGTGGATGAGGTCGACCACGACCGGGACATCAATTTCGGTCGGATTTGACGGGCCGATTGTTTGCGGAGGCTCTTATGTAGAAGGATCCTCTTTAACCGAGGGGTGCGCAGGTGCTCGAGGAAAACGCCTTTTGGAACGACTTTCTGTGTGGATCCAATTTTTGCCAAGTCATGAGCCGCTTGAATCTTGGCTCAAGGCACATCGTGCAACTCCAACCCTTCAAAGTTCTCCTCTAGCTTTCTAACTGCATTGCAGTAGACTGTTATGGCCGAGCTTCGGATGTCCCATTTCTTCATCACCTGACTGATGACGAGGTCCAAGTCTCCGTAGACCATCAATCGTCGCACACCGAGAGAGATGGCCACGCAGAGTCTGTACACGAGGGCTTCGTATTCGATATCATTGTTAGATGAGTTGAAGTGGATTTGGAGCACATAGTTCAATCAGTCTCCCTGGGGGAAACGAGAACCACTCCAGCCCTTGAACCATGAAGCATCTTGGATCCGTCGAAGAACATAGTCCAATGTTTGGGGACACTAGGAGCTGGCTGCTCTTGTTCTATCCATTCGACAAGGAAGTCAACCAAGGCGTGAGACTTCATCGCCTTTTTGGCTTCAAACTTGATCTCTAGCGGGAGGAGTTCAATCGCGCATTTAGCCACTCGACCAGTAGCATACCTATTGTGCATGATTTCTGCCAAGGGAGCGTCACTGATGACGGTGACTGAATGGTCTTGAAAATAATGGACTACCTTCTTCATAGTCACATAAATACCGTAAACCAACTTCTGGTAATGCGGATACCTTTGCTTGGAGAGGGTCACTACCTGTAAGATGTAATAAATGGGTCTTTGCACCTTGTATGCCTTGCCCGCCTTTTCACATTCCACGGTGAGAAGGGTGCTAACCACTTGGCTAGTGGCGGCAATGCACATGAGTAAGGGCTCCTGGCTGCTCGGAGTAGCTAACACCGGCTGGGTGTATAGCAATGCTTCGAACGTGACTTGCGCTTCATTTGTCCACCCAAATTTGTCAGATTTCTTCATCGATCAGTAAAGAGGTAGTGCCTTCTTGTCGAGTCTTGAGATGAAGCGACTCAGGGCTACGAGGCAGCCCGTGAGCCTGTGCACATCATGGATGCGCTCTGAACGTCTCACTTCGACTATGGCGCCAATTTTATCATGGTTGGCGTCAATACCTGGTTCGGAAACAAGGAAACCAAGTAACTTACAGGCCGACACTCCAAAATTGCACTTGGTCGGGTTGAGCTTGATCCCGAATCTCCTGAGGTTAGCGAAGGTTTCAACAACATTGGTCAGGAGGTCAGAACCTTTCATGGACTTGACCACGATGTCATCCATGTACGCTTCAACGTTCCGACTGATGTGTTCCTCTAGACACTTCTGGATCATGTGTTGAAAAGTAGCCCCAACGTTTTTTAGGCTGAATGGTATGGTGCTATAGCAAAAACACCCGAATGGGGTGATGAAGGTCGTTTTTATTTCATAAGGTCCATACATTCGGATCTGGTGGTACCCGGAGTATGCATCCAGGAATGACAAGCGTTCACATTAAACAGTTGAATCTACGATCTGATCTATTTGAGATAAAGGGAAATGGTCTTTCAGGCAGGTCCGATTGAGGTGCTTAAAGTCAATAAACATTCGGAGTGAATTGTTCTTTTTGGGGACCATGACCACGTTCACCAACCACTCGGAGTGGTACACCTCACGGATGAACTCGACAGCTAGGAGCAGAGCAATATCCTCGCCGATTGCCTTGCACTTCTCCATGGAGGAGCGGTGCAAGTGCTCCTTGAAGATCTTGACTTTGGAGTCCACTCGAAGGCGGTGCTCAGCCAGTTCCCTGGGAACACCAGGCATGTCACAAGGCTTCCATGTGAAGATGTCCGAGTTCTCGTGGAGGAACTTGATGAGCTCGACTTCCTATTTGTCATCGAGTGAAGTGGAGATGTTTGTCTCGGAAGCAATTGGGTTGGTTGGCTGGATGTGAACCTGCTTGGTCTCACCGACCGACTGAAAGGCGTACTGAGTAGCCGACCGTTTGGACTTGAGAAAGTCAGCATTGTCCACCGCTTTCTTGTACCCTTAGAGCTCGATCGCCAAGACTTGCTCGTTAGCAATGCGAGAGCCCTGCTGTAGGCATTCTTCAGCGACCTTCCGATTCCAGTAACTGTAATCACGCCTTTAGGCCCTGGCATCTTAAGTTTAAGATACACATAACATGGTCGGGCCATGAAACGCGCGTGGGCGCGCCTACCTGATGACCCACAAGTGTAGGGGATCTAGCGTAGCCTTTTCGATAAGTAAGAGTGTCGAACCCAACGAGAAGCAGAAGGTACTTACAAGTGATCTTGAGCAAGGAATAACTGCAAGTACTGAAAGGTAACTTTTTATGGGTTTTCTAGTAATAGCAACAAGCAAATAAATGCAAGGAAAGTAAATGGTGCCTACATGCAGAAAGTGTCCAAATCCTTTCGAACACAAAGGATAAGCCGATGGACTAAACTTATAAAGACTAAGGCGTTCCTGAGGACACACGGGATAGATAGTCAAGTGCTTTCGCCATACTCTGTCTAGTACTATGTTTTGTATTGATAAGTGTTATGTGGGTGGATCTTAACTAGTGCACCGTCTAGGCTAAGACAAGTACACTCTTATGATTAACCACTCCTGCAAGCATGCACAAATACAAGAGAGAAATTAAGGCAAAGCCTAACCATAGCAATAAGATTTAGGATCCAATACTCCCTCATGCAAAAGTAAGCGAACTAGGGTTCAGGTTTCTGTCACTCCGACAACCCACCATAAGCATTCTTTATACATGATGCATTCCCCTAGGTCCTTAAAAAGGCGAAGTGTTATGTAGTCGACCTACTCATAACGCCACTAGAAGAATAACACCATAACTTAAATATCAATCAACACATATTACTTCAACATCATATGACTACTAGCATCTAGACTTTTCCCATGTCCTCAAGAACTAACCGAACTACTCACAAGACATAAAAGAGATCATGATCAGAGGTAATGAAAATATGATTAACAATCTGTTCATAACAATAATTCTCCAACAAAACTCAATAGCATTCACCACAAAAGAGTAATCAACACCGGTAGAGTAGAGGGGATGAATAGCGCAAGGTACAATTCCGATTGCAATGGTGAAGTAGATGGGATGAAGATGGAGATGGTGCTGGTGATGGTGATGATGGTGATGATGATCTCATTGATGACCGTGAAGATGGTGATGACGATGAGGATGATCTCCCCTTCCGGGAGGAGTTCTCCCCGGCGGAATCTACCTATCGGAAAGGTCTTTTCTTCTGTGTAGGTTTTCGCTGCGGAGTGGCGGTGGAACTGTGAAAACTCTTTTGTCCCCGTAACTTTTAGGTCAAGAGGATGATATAGGACAAAGGAGAGCGCCGGAGGCGGTACCCACCACCCAGGCGGCCTCTGGGCACGGCCTAGGGGTGGCCCGCGCCAGCGGGTCGCCAGGGTGACCTGTGGCCCCCTCCGGCCCTCCTTCGGCCAGTCTTCGTGATCTGTTCGGAAACTCCTTCCCTTAAAATTTCAGTGCAGTTGGAGATGTTCTGATATGGTAACTCTTCGTGTTATTTTATCCGCTGAATCCTGCGTCTGCTATTTCGGCACCGAAAAGTTTTAAGCTGTGTAAAATAAGCCAAAACACTATAAGTACATCATCATAATGTGAAATATATCAATGAATAGAGACAAATTATGATACAAAATAGTGATGCATTTTGGACGTATCAACTCCCCCAAGCTTAGACCTCGCTTGTCCCCAAGCTAATGGTGAGCTCGGTAAACCTGTCCACAAGTTTAGAGAGTGAAGTGTCGATAAATAAGAATATGGACAAGAAGCATCATAATTTCTCTACTAAAATCAACCATCCTCAACGGCAATATCAACTCATAAGGCTCATATGAAAGAGTGATATCAATCACAATCAAAAGTAGGGCTAGAAAAACTCATCAAACCATGGCAAACATGTCCTTGGTCAAAGAACAACTAATAACTTTTAACATTTGCTATTCCTCTTATATTTATATGAGATCAATTGAAGCTTTTTGAAAGAACATGTTATTAGTCAAGAAGTGAAAATGCTAACACAAAGGAAGATTTTTGCTTTATCTAGGCTTTAACAAACAACTTACTTATCTTAATGACAATATCAACAAAGGTGTGATATGGCAATCCTCAATGAAACAATATAAATGCATGCATATTTGTCAACATAAAGTGTCTTCTCTTTTTAGGATAGAAAGAAGTAGGTTTTACTAACTCAACATAAAAGTAAATGATTGGCCCTTCGGAGAGGGAAGTAGGGAAAACTCATGTGCTAGAGCTTTTAGGGATTTTGAAAAATCAACAAGATTGTAAAACAAGCTTTTGAGAGGTGCATAATTTGTCAACGAATGCTAGTAGATAGCCCAATACTTCTCATGTTGGACAAGGTTTGAAGAACGGCTCCCAAAGTGGGAACGATCACATCCCCTTAGTCTCCTTTGTTTATCACTACCAAAGTTTTCTGATTTCTCATCAACAAAGCGTGAAGGAGGTTTTGTTTGTTGTTATTATCTTTTACAAGCTGGACACGCTCATGCTAGTCCCTTCTGGTGTTAGGGGTTCACAGATTAAACATGCAAACCTAGGATAAAACTTGTCCACAATGAGAAGATCATGAATTATCTACTAATTCCTCATGAGCTAAAAGAGAGGCACAAAACAGGGAGTAATATTTGAATGTTTAAAGATAGCACATGAGTAATATAGTTTAGGAGTGGCGGTGAAATACCACGTATAGGGAAGGTATGGTGGACTCTTGGGAAGGTTGAGGTTTCAGGGCATGGATGCACAAGCAGTATTCCCGCTTAGTGCAAGGGTTGGATAGCAAAGGATTTTGAGAGCAGACAATTAATGTTGACTTGGATGCAAAACAATATAAAGTTTAACATAAAGAATTGGCATAAAACATCAAGTTTTCTTCCTTGTCAGCATAACACTTCAAGCTAAGAACATAAAGGTTTTGGCTATGTCGCTACTAGAAAAACTCATGCTTGTTGTTATGACCAATGCTATGTTTGCCAAGATTAAATAAAGTTTTCAAAGCCATACCTGATATGTAAGATCAATACTGCCATAAGAACCAACATATAAGATCGATTGCATGAAGAGAATACCAAGTGCAGCAAAGAAACCAATAGACTTCTCATTAATATTCCATCATAGACACTGCACACTCACAGATACAAGACTCTACACAAAGGAGTGATAGACCTCAATGCAAACACCTATTTCATAAGATAACTTCCCTAGACATGATATGACACTAAACTTGACCATAAAAGGTAAACGATAAAAATAAAGATACCGAGCACTCCCCCAAGCTTGGAACAAGCTAAGGGAATGCCATTACCCATGAAGATTTCACACTTCATCCTTGTTCTTGTTCTTCAGGTAATCCTTAGCAAAAAGCTTCCATGGCAAAGGTCCTCCCTCCACACAGGATTCTTCAGTCTCCAGGATCCTGCTTTCAGCAGATAAGCCTGTGCGCAAAAACTTAAGTTCATACTCACTGTTCTTGTTTTGAAGGTCATAGATGTGCCCTTGAAGCTCGAACACTTTGGTCTGTAGTGCGTATATGATTGATCGCACTTCCTTCATCTCCTCCTCATGTTCCCTCTTTAGCTCGGCGATGATATCGCAGTTGGCCTCGACACCACGCTCGATCATCAACTTGTACTTGAAGACTTCTTGCTCCACTTCTTCCAGCCTGGCCCTGGTGCTCCCCTCCTTGACAGGTCCCCTCAAATATTCTTTGTGGAGGACACTATCCTCCACCCAAAGTGTTTGAGTGTGTCTCTTTACCTCTGCGAGGTAAGGGTTGATGACGTTGACGAGGAACTTGTCCTTGGGAGATTTTTGGGAAGCCATGGCACCTAGGTTTGCTAAAAGTTCTCCTGACACAAACAGATCGAAAAGGAAACGCACGGAATCGCAAGATACAAAGCCGGGATGATCAGGAAAATATATAGCAAAAAATTCTGCACCAAAAGGAAGGTAACAAGCCAAAGTAGAGTCAGAGACGGACTCCGGGTGGTCCAGGCGGCCTCGTGGCGCGGCCAGGAGGTAGCCCGCGCCCACAGGTCGCCTGGAGCACCTGGGGTCCTCTCTGGCTTTGCTTCGGCTAGGATTTTTCCTAATTTAGCAAAAACACATAATTCGGAACTTTTATTGATGTTCGCGAAGTTTCCTTACCGTATCTCATACCTATTCTTATTCTGCTTCTGCCAGTGTCTGATACAGTGTTAGAATACGTTCTTCATGAGTGGCTACCTGTATCACATCCACCTCTACATTAATGGGGTCTCCAACCATAATGCTTGAGTCTTTGCCCATTCACAACATGTGTTTTTGTGCCTTCAAAAATATTAATCTTGATTGCACCGGAGCGATAGACTTCTTCAATATGGTATGATCCTTCCCACTTGGAAAGTAATTTACGTGGAGAAAACCTGAAACGAGATCTATTCAACAAAACTTTATCACCAACATTAAATTCATGTTTCAAAACTCTCTTGTCATGCCACATCTTTACCTTTTCTTTGAACACTTTTGCGCTCTCCTAAGCTTCGCTTCTCCACTCATCTAGAGAAGTCAAGTTCATGATACGCTTTTCACCACCAAGCTTTGGGTCAACATTAAGCTCTCTAACAGCCCAGAAAGCTTTGTGCTCTAACTCTAAAGGTAGATGGCATGCCTTGCCATAGACCATCTTGTACGGAGACATCCCCATGGGTTTTTTGTAAGCAGTTATGTATGCCCACAAGGCATCTCCTAGCTTATTGGACCAGTCCTTTCTAGAACTGTTCACTGTCTTTTGCAAGATCAACTTGATCTCTCTATTTGTGAGCTCAACTTGCCCACTTGTTTGAGGGTGGTAAGGTGAAGCAATTCTATGATTAACATCATATTTAGCTAGAGATTTTCTAAAAGCACCGTGTGTAAAATGTGATCATCCGTCGGTCATGAGGTACCTAGGTAAACCAAACCTAGGAAAGATTACATCCTTGAGCATTTTCAAAGATGTCTTGTGATCAACACTTTCAGTGGGGATTGCTTCAACCCACTTGGTCACATAATCAAAAGCTACTAAGATGTGAGTGTACTTGTGTGAAGGAGGGAAAGGACCCATAAAATCAAAACCCCAGCAATCAAAAGGCTCAATGACTAGAGAATAATTCATAGGCATCTCATTTCTCCTACTAATATTACCAACTCTATGGCACTTATCACAAGATAAAACATAATTTCTAGCATCTTTAAAGAGAGTAGGCCAATAAAAACCTGATTGGAGAACCTTGTGTGCGGTCCTCTCAACGGCATGATGTCCTCCATAAGGACTGCTATGACATTGTCTCAAGATATCCTTCTGCTCATGCTCCAGTATGCATCTCCTCACGATTCCATCCGCACCTTCTCTGAAAAGATGTGGGTCATCCCAAAATTAATACCTCAAGTCGTGGAAGAACTTCTTCCTATGCTGGAATGTTAAACCTGGAGGCAAAAACTTTGCAACAATAAAGTTAGCATAATCTGCATACCATGGATCGGAATTAGATTGAACCTGCAAAACAACCAACTGTTCATCAAGAAAACTATTGTTGATCGGAATAGGGTCATGTGGTATGTCCTCCATCCTGGAAAGGTTGACTGCTACAGGGTTGTCTACTCCCTTCCCATCAACAATCTGCAAATCAAATTCTTGAAGAAGTAGGACCCATCTGATAAGCCTTGGTTTGGCATCCTTCTTTTCCATAAGATACTTAATAGCAACATGATCAGTATGAATGATGACTTTTGAATCAACAATGTAAGGCCTAAACTTATCACAAGCAAACAGTACCGCTAAAAATTCTTTCTCAGTAGTAGCGTAATTCTTTTGAGCACTATCAAGGGTTTTGCTAGCATAATGTATAACATCCAATTTCTTATCAACCCTTTGTCCTAACACAACTCCAACAACAAAATCACTAGCATCACACATGATTTCAAAAGGCAAATTCCAATCAGGTGGTTGAACTATAGGGGCGGTTATCAAGGCTTTCTTAAGAACTTTGAAGGCTTCCTTACAATCTTCATCAAACGCAAAAGGAGTATCCTTCTGGAGAAGATTAGTGAGGGGTTTTGAAGTCTTAGAGAAGTCTTTAATAAATCATCTATAGAAACCAGCATGACCAAGGAAACTATGAATACCTCTCACGTCCTTTGGATAAGGCATACTCTCGATTGCTTCGACTTTTGCCCTGTCTACCTTGATTCCCTTATCAGAAATCCTGTGGCCAAGAACAATCCCCTCATTGACCATGAAGTGGCACTTCTCCCAGTTGAGTACCAAGTTCGTCTCCTCACATCTCTGCAAAACTTTATTAAGGTTGTGGAGACAATGGTCAAAAGAGGTTCCATAGACGGAGAAATCATCCATGAATACCTCCACAATTTCCTCAAAAAAACCATTAAAGATAGCAGACATACACCTTTGAAAAGTAGCAGGAGCATTGCATAACCCAAAATGCATACGTCTATAAGCATAAGTACCAAAAGGACAAGTAAAAGTGGTTTTCTCTTGATCATAAGTGTCAACATGAATTTGAGAGTAAGCCGGAATATCCATCAAGATAGCAAAAGTGAGTGTTTTCGGATAACCTTTCAAGCATTTGATCGATGAACGGCAACAGGTAGTGGTCCTTCCTGGTTGCCTTGTTCAGCTTCCTGTAATCAATACACATTCTATATCTAATAATAATCGTTTGAGGTATTAGTTCGTTCTCATCATTAGGAACTATAGTCGTACCTCCTTTCTTGGGAACACAATGTACCAGACTTACCCACTTACTATCAACTATAGGGTAGATAATACCTGCGGCTAGAAGCTTGAGGATTTCGGTCCTCACAACATCCTTCATCTTTGGGTTCAACCATCGTTGGTGATCAACAACCGGTTTAACATCACGCTCAGGATTGATAGTATGCTGAAAAATATATGGACTAATCCCCTTAAGGTCATCAAGGGTATAGCCAATAGTGCCTCGGTGTTTACGAAGGACTTCCAATAATCGGTCTTCTTCATATCCTAAAAGGTTAGAATTGATAATAACTGGATATACTTTATTTTCATCTAAATAAGCATACTTGAGCGTACCGGGAAGAGGTTTAAGATCAAACACCGGGTCTTCTTTTGGTTTCGATAAAATTCTCAAAGGCTCAACCGGAAGGTTGTGCTTCAGGATAGCAGGTTGTCTCAAGAATATTTTATCTAGCTCATTCCTTTCCTGCATATGCATATCATTCTCGGGGTCCTCCATAAATTCCCGCAAAGGATCGTTAGGAGGAATAGCAATAGAAGCAATATCTTCAATAATTTTATGATTACTAGGCAAATCAGTACCACGAGTTTGCTTCGAGAATTTAGAAAAGTTAAATTCATATGGCTCACCATTAAATTCAACAGATACTTTTCCCTTCCTGCAATCTATAATAGCTCCACAAGTTTTGAGAAAAGGCCTACCAAAGATAATAGGACAAAAACTATCTTGCACTGAACCAAGTACTAGAAAGTCGGTAGGATACTTTACCGTTCCACATAGAACTTCAACATCTCGCACAATTCCAATAGGAGAGATAGTTTCTTTGTTTGCAAGATGAATAGTAACATCAACTTCTTCAATTTCACATGATAGAATCTCATTCATGATCTTTTGATAAAGTGAAAAAGGAATAGCACTAGCACTGGATCCCAAATCACATAGCCCATAATAATTATGATCTCCTATTTTAACAGATACAACTGGAGTACCTGAAATTGGGCCTTTATTCTTGGCTGTAACAAGGTTAGTAGAAAAAGCACAAAAAATTATATTGGAATCCTCAATATTACTAGTAACAAGATCCTTGACTAATGCAACTTGAGGATAGACTTTAATCAGGTCCTCATGCTCGTCAGTCGTTCTTTCACTTTTATTCAATATGCGTGTGACAAAAGAATGCTCCCTCATCCTTGCAGGAAAAGGGGGCTTTTCATATACAACTGCAAGCAAGATAGGGTCAACAACATTAATATCAACATGTAATTCCTTGAAAGGTTTATGGTGTTGGTCCTCCTTCTTAGAAGAGTCAATATGAGAGGCAAAGTCTTTGCACAAATCAGTTAGAAGCTGGGAATCAAGACCATTCTTAGCACAAAAGGTACTAAAGTAATCAGTTTCCACATAGCTCTCAATGTAATCATGCTCATAATTTATAACGGGTTCAATACCTTTATCAATCACCCAGTCTTCAATGTTCTTCTAGATCCTTTCAATAAGATCCCACTTAGCTTCAGTGTTGTTTTTGGAGAATGCCCCGCTAGAGGAGGCATCAAGCATCTCTTTATCTTGACGAGAAAGCCTTGCATAAAAATTTGTAAGAATAATTTATTTGGAGAGCTCATGATTGGGACATTTGAGAATTAGGGACTTTAATCTCCCCAAGCTTGGGAGATGGTTTCTCCGTCATGAGACCAAAATTTATAAATATAGTTCTTGTCTCGATGTATTTCATGAAGAGGATAAATCTTTGCATAAAAGAGAGGCATAAGATCTTGCCAATTTAGTAAGTGAGAGTCATCAAGAAGCCTATACCAACCCAAAGCCTTATCTTTTAATGATAGAGAGAATAACTTTCTCATAAAACATTTATCGATATACCTGCAAGCTTAAATAAGGAGCATAGTTGTGAAAGATATAGCAAGTGTTCACCTGGATGTCTATCTCCTGCATATCGATTAGCCAAGACACAATCAATAATACCAGTTTGTATTTTAAAGGGCACAATTTCAGTAGCTGGGGGAGGATTCTCCACCACAATAGCATTGGGGCGGTTCCCCACGAGCAACAAACCAAGAGCAGAGTTGTCCATAGGGACAAAAAGCAGAAACAGTAAAACAAAAGCAACACGTACAATGTAAAGGTTTCCTTATCAATTTCACTTACCAATAGCGATACACTCCTCGGCAACGGCGCCATAAAATGGTCTTTATGACCCACAAGTGTTGGGGATCTATTGTAGCCTTTTCGATAAGTAAGAGTGTCGAACCCAAGGAGGAGCAGAAGGTACTGACAAGTGATCTTGAGAAAGGAATAACTGCAAGTACTGAAAGGTAATTTTTATAGGTTTTCTAGTAATAGCAACAAGGAAATAAATGCAAGGAAAGTAAATGGTGCCGAGGTGAAGCAAGTGGCCCAATCATTTTGAACAAAAAGGATAAGCCGAGGGACTAAACTTATAAATACTAAGGCGTTCCTGAGGACACACGGGAGAGATAGTCAAGTGCTTTCACCGTACTTTGTCTAGTACTATGTTTTGTATTGATACGTGTTATGTGGGTGGATCTTCACTAGTGCACCGTCTAGGCTAAGACAAGTACACTCTTATGATTAATCCCTCTTGCAAGCATCCGCAAATACAAGAGAGAAATTAAGGCAAAGCCTAACCATAGCAATAGTCTTTAGGATCCAATACCCCCTCATGCAAAAGTATGTGAACTGGGGTTCAAGTTTCTGTCACTCCGGTAACCCACCATAAGCATTCTTTATACACGATGCATTCCCCTAGGTCCTTAAAAAGGCGAAGTGTTATGTAGTCAACATTCACATAACACTACTAGAGGAATAACACCATAACTTAAATATTAATCAACACATATTACTTCAACATCATATGACTACTAGCATCTAGACTTTTCCCATGTCCTCAAGAACTAACAGAACTACTCACAAGACATAAAAGAGATCATGATCAGACGTAATTAAAATATGATTAAAAATCTGGTCATAACAATAATTCTCCAACAAAACTCAATAGCATTCACCACAAAAGAGTAATCAACACCGGTAGAGTAGAGGGGATGAATAGCGCAAGGTACAACTCCGATTGCAATGGTGAAGTAGATGGGATGAAGATGGAGATGGTGCTGGTGATGGTGATGATGGTGATGATGATCTCGATGATGCCCGTGATGATGGTGATGACGATGAGGACGATCTCCCCTTCCGGGAGGAGTTCTCCCCGGTGGAATCTGCCCACCGAAAAGGTATTTTCTTCTCTGTAGGTTTCCGCCGTGGAGCGGCGGCGGAACTGCGAAAACTCTTCTGTCCCCGTAACTTTTAGGTCAAGAGGATGATATAGGACAAAGGAGAGCGTCGGAGGCGGGACCCACCACCCAGGCGGCCTCTGGGCGTGGCCTAGGGGTGGCCCCCCTCCGGCCCTCCTTTGGCTAGTCTTCGTGATCTGTTCAGAAACTCCTTCCCTCAAAATTTCAGCGCAATTGGAGATGTTTTGATATGGTAACTCTTCGTGCTATTTTCTCCGCTGAATCTTGTGTCTGCTGTTTTGGCACCGGAAAGTTGTAAACTGTGTAAAATAAGCCAAAACACTATAAGTACATCATCATAATGTGAAATATATCAATGAATAAAGAAAAATTATGATACAAAATAGTGATGCATTTTGGACGTATCACTACCCAGGATGGCGTGATACGTGCTTCAGAAGTCAACTACCTCAAAGGTTCATCTTTCCTTCCTGTAATTCTTCTCACCACCGAATACGACATTCAGGGTGACCTGACCAAGTGATTCAACCTTCTTTCCGGGGATGACCCCGTGGAATTGCATGTTGCTCTTGCTCAGCTGGGACAATCGAATGTCCATTGCTCTGAGTGTGTCGACGTAGATGATTTTGAGGACGCTACCACCGTCCATGAGGATCCCTCGTAGTCGAACCCCGTTGATAGCCGGATCGATGACCAACGCCTGCCTCCCAAGCGTGGCAATGTTGGCCGGCTGGTCTGACTAGTCGAACGTGACGGGTATCTTTGCCCAATCTAGGTACTTCGTGGTAGTCGGAGCCGCCATGCCTCCTGATTGATGACTTTCAATCAGCTCTTTCTCTCTACATCGGCGAAGATCATGAGAACTTTCTGGATGTTCGGATACCCAGGGGTAGCCTCTTGATCATCCTCATCAGTTTTATCCTCGGAGGGTTCTCCGCCTATCTCCTGCCGGAGAAGGCGACAGTCTCGAGCCGTGTGCTTGGCGGGGATGATCTACCCTCCTTGTCCTTCCTAGCATGGAACAGACACGGCTGGTCCATAAGGTGGTTTTCGAACTCGACCTTCTTATTGCCTGCCCAATCTTTCTTCTTATTCTTGGGCTTGCTTTGGCTCTGCCTCGGGATAACGGCTACTTTGGCTTTGGGCGATGGGTCGCCCTTTCTTTTTTTCGGCACTGTCCGACTGAGGGGCTTCGCTGGCTCGGCCTTTGTCGCTGCGGATGCGTTCTTCTTCTTCACCATTCGTGTAACAATTGGTGATTTCCATTTCCCAACTGAGGGACAGATCCCCCGATCAGCCAAACTTGAGGATGAGCTCCCGGTACCTAGTGCCCACTTTGAAAGCACACACGACCTGATGCTCGGTGATGTTTTCCACCATGTTGTGCAACATGGTCCAGCACTGGATGCACTCCGGAGGGTCTCGTTGCTCTTATGCACAATGTTGTATCTCGGTTAAGCTACCTGGGCGCTTGTAAGTGCCCTTGAATGTTTTGACAAATACTCGGGCCAAATCTCCCCAGCTATGGAGATTGCTGGAGGGAAGCTGGTTGAGCCATGCCGTCGCTGATCCCTCTAGCGTGAGGGGTAGATGCTTCATTGTGACCAAGTCATCGCCACCGCCTATCTGGACTACCACTTGGTAATCCTCGAGCCAGGTCTCCATCTTGGACTCCCCATTGAACTTGCCGATCCCCGTGGCCAATCGGTAATTGGAGGGGATCTCCGCTTCATGGATGTGTCGGATGAAGCACTTGAGGCCAGATACTCCATGGCCTGTGCGTGACCAGTCGACCACGTTCGACGTGATTATGGACCTCGCGTTGAATTGAGGGGCCCGGTAGCTGTCGTCCCCATAACCCTTGTGCCGATTGGGGCTTGGCCTACGGTCATGGGGCTGGTGTCCGAGTGAACCACTCCTTGGAGGAGGTGTTCTGCTACAAACCCGATGATCATGTTGTGGATCTCTGTGCGGGCCGCTAGGAAGAGGAGGAGATCTTTGACATCTTCCGAGTGCATGTGGGCCATGAGCCAACTGCACTGTGTCCGCCTGCACGGATCTGCTATGGATACGATGCCGGGACTGCGATACTCCGGAGTTTTGCTGCATGGCGGTCTTCAGCAGAGCCTGGATATGTCGAATACCTTCTTCGGCCATAGACTCACTCGGCTGAATGGAATCAGCAATCCGAGTGATGGTGGCCAAATCCAACATAGGTGTTCGCATAACCTCAATATGGCCAGGGTGGTCGTTCGCAAACAGCTCACGACGATTGCGACTTGAGCCTGACTGATCCCTCATGCCCCGAGCGTCGAGTGACTGCTAGATTCATTCGAGACGCTCGCCTTGGCCAAAGTGTCTCAACGCGCGTTCTCCAATGCTATCTCTTTCGGGGCGTTCCCGGTAATGGGGGTACGAAGAGCTTGCTCGCTCCTCCGCCGAACTTCTTCCTGCTGTTGCTCTGTGAGCGGTTGCGGAACATGGTGACTGCCGTCCCCGTGGTGACACCCTCCATCATCACGCCCAGGAGAATTCTCTGCGTCAAATCCAGGGCGACCTCCCCTGATCGTGTCGGCCATCAAGACCTCAGTGGCATCTCCACTGCTTTCATAGTCAGAGTCGCCGATTGATTCGTCGCTCAATGACGGGAAGAGGTTGATGGTGGGCTCATTGGAATTGAGCATAGCCACCTTTCCCGAAGTAGCCTGGTGGGCCACGACATGCTTGATCCACCGTTGCAACCATGAGCACCCAGAGCGCTTGCGACGAATTGCAGTGGGGCGTGGGGGTACCGAGTGGTACGACACCGATGCCTACCAGATCAGGACCCCGTGCCTAACTGTGATGAAATGCGGCGTACCTCGAGAATGGAGGGCATTGGTGTCCAGAAGCGCGTCCTACAACCATGCTGAGTGGTCGACGACAAAGCTGAGGGAGCCGAAGAGGATCCCCGCTGAGTGTCATCATGGTGACGAAAAAGGTAAAACTCCTACTGTGCCGGATTTTCTAAACACGGAGCGCCACGGTGGGCGCCAACTGTCATGGGAATGACCTTGAAAATAATACGAGTGGTACAAATGAGGGGCGAAGCCTAGCTAGGGCGCAGTGGATACACTCGAATGTACGAGTTTGGGTCCCACTTGAGAGGGGTAATGACCCGACGTCTCAAGCCTCGGTGGTTGGTGTTTGCTTATAGGATATGTGATAGTACAGAATGTTGAACCCTTGCTCACGAGCCTGGGGTGGCTTATATAGAGTGTGCCACCATCGACCGGACCTCATTACAAGGGCGAGTAAATGCTAATAACTATGGAAGTTAGTAGCAATGACATCTCTAACTCCAGCGTTACTGGTAACACACGTCTTCACTGCACTTCATGTGATAGTTCTAGTCTGTAGCAGTTGCAGTCTCTTTGTTGCCCATGCCTTGCCGTAGTTCAAGTGTAGAAGTACGTCCGACTGATACAAGACAGTCCAAGTGACCTCATGTGAGCTGAGTGAGGATACACTTGTCTGGGTGAGATCATGACCGCATCGGTGACTTTGGGGACGTTGATGACATGTAGGATCTTGGGCATGCCTAGGGATGCAGGTCCGTAGGACTACCTCTAATTTACAACCTCATCACCGGCTCTCGAGCTGAGGTAAGCACGGTCATGTTGAGAAAACACATCGTAGTCTTCATCGAAAGCACCGGCGGTACCCTTGAGAAAAGAGCACGAGTTTCCGTTTGTAGTAGCCAACCGTGTGGTGGCGTCCATGCATGAGGCGTCAACGGTGGCCTTCACAGTGAGGTGCTCTTCCAAGGGGGTCGGCACGGATGGCAGCCATCATTGCCTCATCCGTGCATGCAACCACAATTTGCTTCTCCGGTGCCAACTACTCCTTGAGATCCTAGCTATACTGCATGCACCATGGATTTCGACAACAATTATTTGGAGGATGGGGCAGTGATTTGGGTGGAAGGTGTCGCACAGGCGGTCGGGCCAGGTGGTATGGAAAAGGAGTCGGTGGGAGAGAGGGGGTATTGTGGAGGTGTGGATTACTTGACTAGATGGAGGAAACCGGGCAATAGGAAGGAGCATCGCCATTGAGGTGGCGGCGCTGCAAGTAAGCAGTCAAGGTTAGAACTATAGGGAAGGAATGAAGAAAAGGGGAAAATGTACCTTTTGATTGGTACCGGGGGTGAAGGAGGTGGATATTTCCGCGGTAGGCCATAATTTTCATTCGGTGTAGCTGAAGGTACAAATTATTCAGAACAGTTTCTGATATATATACATCACAAACGAAGATGGCACCGTACCCTGTGTGTGATGAGCTTGAAGGTGCAAATCGTTCAGAATAGTTTGTGATTTCTACACACCACAAACGAAGCTTGCACTATACCCCATGTGTGATAAGCTTGAACATGCAATTTTTTATTGGTATCGGGGGGTGAAGGAGGAAGATATTTTCGGGTAGCCCAAAATTTTCATTTGGTGCAGCCCTGTGTGATGAGCTTGAACGTGCAAATTATTCAGGATTATTTGCGATATCTATACATCACAAACGATGCCCACACAGTACCCCGTGTGTGATGAGCTTGAAGGAGCAAATTATTCAGAATAGTTTTCAATATCTACACATCGCAAACGACGCCTACACTATACCCCGTGTGTGATAAGTTTGAACATGCAAATTTTTTATTGTTACCAGGGGTGAGGGAGGTAGATATTTTCGCGGTAGCCCAATTTTTTTGTTTGGTGGAGCAAAAAAATGGCGCGAAAAGTATCACCAGACACAATCCATTATTCAGAATTGTTAGGGGAGATGGTGGCAAATTTTGGTCCGAATTTCGTTGGTTATAGTGGTCATCAATGTAGTCACATAATTTAACATCAATTGCTAATTTGGGTATGACACAAAAGAGTCTACACCACCGCTCGCACTTACTTAATCGAGCAATTAAACATAGCTGGTTCACCTTAACATTATTGTAACAAAAAAAGCATCGGTCTAAAAAGAAACTAATTTTCTGCCTGATGCTCGTGGATCTCCGCTTCATGACCAGCTCGCGCTCGACAACCTCCAGGGGAAGGGGTTCCATGGAATCCATCGCCACGTACTCCACAAGCATCTCGCAGTCCGCATCCGCCATCCCTTTGGAAAAGGCCGCCATGAGCCAGGTGTGGACGGCCGTGGTACAGGCCTTGACGGCCTCCATCTCGGCTACGGAGGCTGCCGATGAATGGAAAGCTGCCCGAGCACTCTTGGCGATTGCCAACTCTTTGGACGTAGGTTGCCTACCGGTGTCGGAGAAGGCCGCTGCTATTTGTGCGATGACCGACACGAGCTGGGCGTGGGCGGCCTCGGCATAGCCGTGGGCAGCCGCCATCAGAGCTACGGTGTCCTCCGATGAATGGACAACTAATGTGTTGTTCTCGACATTTGCTATCCCGGTCGCGGATGTTGCTCCCGTGAGCTCAGCTACAGGAGCTGCCCTTTCGGTGCTTGCAACCGTCATGTCGGACATTACAGCCGCGCTCAGGGATGTTGTGAGTGCGCTCATGTCTGATGTGGCCACGCTCAGGCCTGAGTGGGTCGTTGAAGTTACCTTCACGATGCGGATCCACATCCCCATCTTTCACCGGCATCGTTTGAACAATACAGTGGTCTTGGGGAGCAAGTGTGGCTGTGTGGTTGACGCGCGGGCAGTGGACTGTAGCTGACAAAGCTTCCGACGTAAGCCATATATACGAGGATTGTCCCAAGATATTTTATACCACATCACACATGCTTCATGATCAAGAACTATTTGCGATGTACTTGATTTTCATATTGTTTTGAAAGGAGAAATGAGGTTACATTGGCAATTAAAGGTGTTTGGCTTGCAATAACGTTACTCTGCAGTGAATAGGCAACTATAGGAGTGTGTGTGTGTTAAATATGGAATTATTCACAATTGTTTAGGCCTTTCTAAATATTTAAATAGTTTGTTAGACATTTCATGTGCATAGTTCATATTTGAATTGTAGTTAGGCACATGCTAGATAGAGGCACCTACATGGACTGAAAATCATATATGTGTCACTTGATACATGTTTTGATCCCATGCAAGAGATGGAAACAAATTTCAGACCTCTCAGTATTTTGGCTCGGCCACAAACATTGAGAATCCATGTGTTTCAAATTCCAGTAAATCCAAAATATCGTCAGAAATTCATGAAACTTTGCATGGTGTCATGTCATGGCTCATGTGTGTGTTGTGGTACAAAAAATCTCAATTCGGGACAAGTTTTGGCACAAACCTCTTACAAACTAAAGATTCTCACAAGATGCCATGTGGTTTTGATAGGGAACGTTCACCATTTATGTGTGAAACAACATTCGTTTTCTCTTCTTGCCTTGAATTTATTTCTAGAGTCATCGTAGAGCAACATGACTGTCATGCTAAGCTATGAAATTTTCCAGGGTTCGTTTGGCCTTTTTAATACATTAATTGAGGTTTCTAGGCATTTAATGTCCATAATTCAAATTTAGACTATAATCACAAGGTCCAATGCATGAACGTAGATTGCAAAATCATATATGTTTTCGTGGATGCATGTTTAGGTCCCACGCAAGAAATGGGAATGAATTTCAAACATCTGAGCGTCTTGGAACAGCTGCAAACATTGGAAAACTTGGTTTTTAAATTCATGCCAATTCAAACCTCGTCAGAAATTCATGAAACTTGGGCATGGTGTCATGACCTTGCCCTGTTGTGTGTTGTGGTAAAATTTTTTCCCAATTTGGGACAAGTATTGGCACAAGCCTCTTACAAAACGAAGATACTCACAAGAAAGCCATGTGGTTCCGATAGGGAATGTTCACCTTTTATGTGTGAAACAACACCCGCTCTCTCTTCTCGCCTTGAATTTATTTCTAGAGTCACCATAGGGCAACATGATTGTAGTGCTAAACTATGAATTTTTTGAGGGTTCGTTTGGCCTTTTTAATACATTAATTGAGTTTTCTAGGCATTTAATGTGCATAATTAAAATTTAAACTACAATCACAGTGTCGGGACCCCGATCCTAAATCATAAGAACCCAGCCTGTAACACACCACATCACTTTGCGGCCTCACGCATGGAAACTCCACGGCTGCCACCTTACCTTGGCCAGGACCGTTTGCGTATTTTGGCTCACGTATGTGAATATGTTGCTAGCGTTCAAACGACAAAGAACCCGGGTCGACATGACTAGTTATAAACCCAAGCGGTACGTCCGTACAGGGACAGGCATACATAACTCAGCAAGGCAGGTGTCGGTCATCAGCGTGTGTAGACGAGTCGTAGCAAGCTACAAGGACTCCATTACACCACGTTACATTTCCCAGAGGGGACAAACACAGCAGCAAAGAAGGATACACGCCGGTCAATCAATGTGTTCCGAGCAGTAGCAAGCTACCAAGGCCCGATGGAATCACAAAGAGGCATTTCCCTGTAAAGAGTACTACTAAAGGCAAACAACTAGGTGTCGAATCCCACACATATAATGCATTTCAAACATACACACATTATGCACGATATGTGTAGATACAACATGGCATCACAACATAACTCTATGACTCAAGAATTTATTAAAGACTCATAAGAGTCAACATAGTATGATATTACAAACAGGGGTCTCGTGACCTGACACTCAAGTCATACAAGCAACAAGCGGAAGCAAATCATGTCTGGGTACAGACATCTACTAAAAGTGGCTGGAAGAGCTTGAAAAGCTACTACGACCCTACCAAAGGAGCGAGACCTCTGTCTGGGATTCCCAAGCTATTCCGGTCAACATCGAACACATCGCGTAGAACCTTTTAATGAGTCTAAGTTTTCTCTGCAAAAATATAAATAAAGCAACCGTGTGTACAAAGGTACTCAGCAAGTCTTACATCAGAACTATCTACCATGCATCATTTTTTAATGAAAGGATTGTGGGGTTTGATTGCAGCAAGCCAGCTTTGACTCTTGGCTAACCTGTACTACGGCTACAAGTTCTTTCTTTGAGGTGGGATAGCGCACACGAGTCCACATATTCACCAATTCAATACACCACTATGGATCCACTCTCGTCTCCCTACGAGAAGGCCTTCCATAGCACTCACACTTATCTTGCATGTTTTAGAGTATCCATTTAAATTGTCTATGTACCACGTAATGTTTCCAAGTAGTCCATATCCGAGGACGCGGCTATTCGAACAGATTACAACACCCTGCAGGGGTATACTTCTTCACACACGCTCCCACCACTTATCACCATATGCACGTCATGCATCTCGGCAACCTTCAAGCGGAAGCACTGGCGTGGGTGTCGGCCACGACCGTTAACCATGCAAGAGCCTAGTCCAGGTTTATCGCCTCTTTGAGACTGAACCCGCAAGGAAGTCCGGCCGAGGTTTCCTCTACGGCCCCAAACGATGCGCGCAGGGTTCCCAAGCCCACCATTCGGGTGCCACTTGGTACACCGTGCCACTGTGTATCTACCGTAGTGAAGCCTACCCCGTCGGGCAGAGCTAAACATGACCGCCAACACTTTTCCTACAAACACCAGAAACTAATTGCAACTCCTGGACAGAGATCTAGGCGACTAATAAGACGAGAGGGTCAATTAACTATCCTAATGTGTGCTAGTATCTTGTCTTGGATAACACACAGAACTCAGTTCTTAAGGACGGTCCCAATGAGACAACCCACCATGTACTCCTACATGGCCTCTCATTGTTACCTTTACCAAATCAGATTCACACCTTTACTCTCACACTGTAGGATATGAACACAACCATTCCTATTCATCATCCAGATGGATCAGACCCGACACGAATCTAAGCATAGCAAGCATTGTAAAAAATCATGGATGAGTAAGCACAACAAGGCTCAAGCAGTTGCTACTCATGCTAAGTGGTTTCAACTATTTACTGTGACAAAATCAGGTCATGCAGAGGAATGGGTTCAACTACCGATAACATGTACAGTTGAATCGTGTTTGTCCTAATGCAGTAAAAGAGAGCAGGAGCGAGAGGGTGGGTTTATATCAATATGCTCAAGGGGGGTTTGCTTGCCTGACACGTCTGAAGATAGCAATGAGTCTTCTTCAATGTCAACGATCACATCGTCGAAAACATCGTTTACCGAGGGGGAACACCACCGACAAACAAGAAAGAACAATAATTACTTCACGGAAATGCAACACTATGATGCATGCTCAAGACATGAAATGAAAGGTGGCAGGGCTAATGTGGCTATCATTTCTTAAGTTGAAGTTGGTTTGAATTAGGATTCAAACATCACTTCAAGCCGGTTATTGTTCCGGGTACCCTTTTAATTCATTCGACCTGATTGTCATAACAAATTGTTCCAACATGTATGGAGTTAGTATTTTGAGGTACTGATTTGCATTGGCCAATGTTTGGTCATAGCAATTGAAGTGGAAATCAAATAAGTATCAATTTCCAACTCCAAACTATTTATTAAATTTACCCTATTCATCATTTTGCCTATTTGGTGTTGTTAACTTTTTCAAACATGCATGAAAATGCCATAATCAGGTTCCTTGGATTTTTCTGATACTTTTTCATATATAAATTATTTTCATCCGAGTTATATTTTAATTTCTATGATTTTTACAAGTTTGAGCAATTTCCTGGATTAATTTTATAATTGAAAATCAATTACTGCGTCAGCACTGCATCAGCATTGCGTCAGCAGTCAACTGGCTTGGTCAGAGTCAAACCTGACGTGTGGGGGCCACACGTCAGTGACTCAGTTTAATAACATGGGTTTTTAGCTAACTAATGACTTAATTAGAAGTGGGGCCCGTTTGTCATTGGTTCTGGGTTAATTAGTAGCTTTATTAGGGCTAATCTAATCCTGACCGGCCGGGCCCACATGGCAATGGCTCAGGCCGGCAAGGTCAACGCCGGCGACCAACAGGGCGACGGAGGCTCGCCGGAATCGCGACATCGGCGTCCATTCAGGGCGCGGATGGGTGGAATGGTTACTGGGGGTGCGTTGCTTCTTTTGGTGGCAGCTAAGTGGCTGGAGGGGCACCGGAGGTACGCCGACGACGAGCCTAAGCGGCGGCGGGGTTCGGCCGTGGCGGGGAGCGGGGCTACGGGGCACGGGAGAACGTGGAAAGAGAGGGGAAATGACGGCGAACTCACGACGGTTCTATTTGCGGTGACGGGGGGGTCGGTGTCGCGTCGGAGGGGGTGAATCGATGGAAGGGGGCCGGCGGCCGGAGGTGAGGAAGACAACAGCGATGGCGATGACAGGGGTCGTCCGGGCTCGATTCCAATGGCGAGGAGGAGCAGGGCGTCGAGGCGGTCCTTCTGGGCTTCTCGGTGAGGCGAGGGAAGGCCGGAGGCTGCACGGACAGCGACGGCGACGGCTTAGCCATGGCCGTTTCGGGCACGACGAGAAGAGAGCGGGGGAGAGGATGAGCTCGGGGGGAGAAGGAAGAGGCGTGCACGGGGTACTCATCCCCGGCGTCTACGTGGCTTGGGGCAAGCAGGAGGTGGCCGCGGGACGTGGCCTCGCTCGTCGGCACGTCGGCACGCAGCTGCTTCTCCTCCTGGCAGGAGGAAGAAGACAACGGTGCCCCTAGTGGGTTGGGCTGGACTAGGTAGGCGCCAGGTAATTCCTTTCCTGTCTTTTCCTTTTCTGTTTTTTTTTTTATTTTTAACATTTGTTTTATTTGTTTTGGCTCCAACTAATTCAAAGAAAATAGGTAAACAATTCTGGGGTGTTATTTGGAATATTTCCAACCCCACCTGAAGTTTTCAACATTTTATAAACTAGGAAGTATTTGAAATCAATTAATTAATTGATTTTAGTGGCTTTTGAGTTTAAAATAAAATGCCAAAAGTATTTTGAAAATATATATTACCCCTGATATTTTCTTTCCAACATTTATCAAAAATGATGGACTTTTATGAAAACCATTTTGGTTCATTGATTTGTCACCACTTTTGAATTGTTTTGCATATAGAGTTGCTAGGGTTTTGTTTTGAATATAGAGTAGCTAGGATTTTTCTCTTGCTGAACCTATTTGGATGTTGTTTGGTGTTAGAGTTTATTCATCCCCATTTGTAAATCATCCAAATTTGAATAAAATTGATTTGAATGCATTCATGAATGCTTACTGATGCAACTAACTACAAGATATAATCTAGGGCTGTGACAACTCACCCCCACTAAACAAGAATCTCATCCCGAGATTCAGGCGTAGTCGGGAGGAGGAAGAGGGGACACTAAACTATCACATATTCACGATCCATTTGCTCCTCTCGAGGATGTTGATTCATCGTACCATGTTGATCTTGACATCTTTGTCCTTGAGGTCTTCATCTAGCTTGACGACAAAAGAACAGGGAGACTACACAAGATTCGATCGCCTTGAAGATCGAGCAACTCAAGATCAACTCATAGAATGAGACATAGGAACGTCCCTTGAGCTGAGACACAACACACCTAACATGGACGAGGAAATGAGACATATGACAGAGGTTCAATTGGTAGGCAACAAATCCAGGCTTAAAACAGATGCTGACGAGGTTTCAAAGTAGCGAGGATTAAGTTGCCCTTCATACCACAACGGGGCACCTTAGGAAGGTGACTCTTAGAGTTTTTTCCCTTAAGTGGCAAAAAGAGTTACTTTTGATCCTAAGATCATTGAAACTCTTCATAGCAGAGTAAGGCAATTCACAATTAATTGTTGGAGGAATTTTGAAAGAATGGCATACTCAGATTGGAAAGAAACTAGAGTTATAGAATAACTCGGCGAACAGAAGGCACATTCCAAGTATTACCAAGGATATAACCTAGTGTCTGAGCGTGCTCTCAAGGACTTGAGCATTTCCATATTCATCAAGGTTTACCAACATCCGTGCCAAGGATCCTGGGGACACAACATACTACCATGATGAATAGTGATGGAGGTTGCAGACGCAAAGGAAGACAACACTTCCTCAGATTTCACCTTAGCTGTGCCAAGGGAACGAAATCTGGTTGATCGACCGAGAGACATTTAGCACTCCGCTTCTAATGTTCTCCTTGATGTACTAGCACAACCCAATTATAAGTCATGCTTTATATCTAGCACATCAAGTATAGGTCGGACTTCAGGACCAAAGGGGATCCATGAGGAACAACTTATAAAATAGGTCATACAAAACCTCACGGGGAGATGGCTAAGATTGCTGATACAAGATATTATAATATCAAGTCTTCCGGCTAGATGTGTTAGCCATTACATCACTTTACCGGGTTACATAGAGACCAATATTATAATTCTTGGGGAAAGTTCCAACCATTATAACTGCCTGAGATTCAGCTCCGGCTGGTGACACGATGCTTCAGACTCAGCATGTCCGAAAAGAAAGTTTGCAACACAAATCGACGAGATAACGTTGCATGATTCTTAGGAAATGAACTACGGAAGACAACTCCAAAACATGAGTTGGATCACAAGACCCACGTGAACACACTGCCCAAGACAACTGTGAACACATGAAAAATCTTACAACAAAACATTACCGAGTTCTGGATGGGAACCATCATTGAGGATAACGAAGCCATGTGCAAGTCCATCCGGGCCCTTCGGGAATGACACCTAACTTCTTTTCCTTGAACAAATCAATCAGTGGCTTGGTGTGCTAGGAGATACATATGGAATGGAGGTAGCTAATCTCTCAGGCCATAGAATACTTCGCACGTGCATGACTAACTTGAGATGATTCCGAAGAAAACAAATTAACTTTTCTCGAATTCACGGCGACAACTGGCATCAGATGCACATGAATTATAGGAAGTCACTTCTTACACCTAACATATACCTCGTGCACGAGACACGAAGACAATGTCTACAAAGTTTCCAACACTAGCTTAATGTCCAACATAGATCATGGAACAAATGAGAATGTTGCCGATGGGCTCAACAACAATTCATCAAGATACCCATATAAATGGATTTCCACAACTATGTGAGCAAGATAATAGCATTGGTCAGATCAAAGAGTATAATGGTGTATGCTCAGAGAAATCCATGAGTAAAACACCGCTACGAAAATCTTTGGTTCTGAGTTTGATTTGACGATAGCCCATGCTCAAATCAAAATTGAACAAGATAATATATGCAACAATTGCTCACACAAATCAACCGATGAAAATATCATCTTTCTTCACACCCACACAACAGAAATATATCCCTTTTAAATGAGCTGAGTTTAGGCGAAGCTTTTATCTTCCAACTCTCCAAGTTGTTGTTTAGCTTAACCAACTAGCTTGGGGTATCCAATACGGATTCTTGGAGAAGGGGTTGGTTTATAGAAAAACTAACTTGACCACGAGCTCTATCATAATAGTCAGGGAACAACCTGGTAATACTTCCGAGAAGATATTCAGAAAATCACAAACCACCAATATATTATTAAGCTCGAGAACAATCTTGCTTTTCAGGGCAAGATGATGTGATCAATAGAACGAGGGATTGACAAAATCCTAACTCATTGTTCAAAAGGTGCACCATGAAACATGGACTAGGTAGCACGGTCAATCTTAGAATGACGATTCAATCACCATCACCATAAGAGTGAAATTATTGTCCATTAGCTACCAAGCAATAACATTGCTAGGAGTATTGATTTCACACATCATGGTTCACTTGTCGATATTCCGGTTACAACCAACACGAGAACCGAGGAATGAACAATGATAGAGAAAAGTATCACTACATCAAGAGCTCATAAGAGATGCTGCAATTCTCACGACATTCTTGACAAGAGAAGATAATGCTCCAAGATAGAATAGAACAAAACTGGTTTAGCATTTTGATCTGCGGAATACAACTACTTTGACCCAATCCAAGAAATGGATGTGGTACTGGAGTTTGCTTCTCCGAGTCTTTCGAGAATAGAACAACTTGACAGACCACAAAACAGAAGACATCGATGACATGAATGCACAACTACTCTTGACTATCCTTTCAATGATGAAGGTCAAAATACAACTAGATAGGGCCAACTCAAGAGCACATGATTTTCTTGGGTTATGGATGCATGGATTAGCATGTCGAACGAGTTCAACATAATTCTTCCAGATAATCCATGCAGAAGGGCGGAGTAGGCAGAATCAAAATATGGAGTAGAGAACTCATCACGAGCACTCTTATTATGATCTTTAGTTCATGAAGGACTTTTGACAGAGATGGTCCATGGTATTGGAAGAATGACATACCATGAACCTTGGAAGCTACAACAAGGTTACTAATCATTATATAGGAACTAGCAACACTATCAACAGAGATGAGCAGAATGATCCTTGGATTCAAAGACCCAGAAATAGAGTACCTACAAGCTATTTAACATCACGAGATGTTTTTTTTGAAGATGATGGCCAGAACTATCACACTGGAAACCAAAACACATCTAGACTATTGGGTAGTTATCGGAGTAACATGGTTTCCTAATACTTCAACAAAACATCGAGGCAATAAAGTTCCTCAACACAATTATTAGTGTGCTTTGTCCGGCCAAAAGACATTAGCTCAGGAGGAGGCAATTTGCAATTGCTTCAGATTATTTATGAACTTTGGAAAACTCGGACATCATAACGGCCGTACGGGCATGAAATATGAAGCAACCTGCAAGAAAACTAACAACATAACAATTGAATTCTTATGGAGACACTGATCCAGGAAGACAACAACTTCTCTATAAGTCTCCAACATAGTAACTCGTCATCCTAATGAATAGATGAGAAGCCTAATTCTTAAACCCCGTAGAATAAAGAAGAGGGTGACTCAGAACAAGAATGACACAAGGAAAGGAGTAAAAAGAGCCTTACGTTCCCTTCCACAAACAATTCCCTTATATAACTAAAGAGTTGCTAGACACAACATCGACCAGTTTGGCTTGGTTATCCTACAGGGAGTCAAGCTCTGATACCAAAGCTGTCGAGACCCCGATCCTAAATCATAAGAACCCAGCCTGTAACACACCACATCCCTTTGTGGCCTCACGCACGGTAAACTCCATGGCTGCCACCTTACCTTGGCCGGGACCGTTTGCGTCTTTTGGCTCACGTATGTGAATATGTTGCTAGCGTTCAAACGACAAAGAACCCGGGTCGACATGACTAGTTATAAACCCAAGCGGTACGTCCATACAGGGACAGGCATACATAACCCAGCAAGGCAGGTGTCGGTCATCATCGTGTGTAGACGAGTCGTAGCAAGCTACAAGGACTCCATTACACCGCGTGCCATTTCCCCAAGGGGTCAGACACAGCAGCAAAGAAGGATACACGCCGGTCAATCAATGTGTTCCGAGCAGTAGCAAGCTACCAAGGCCCGATGGAATCACAAAGAGGCATTTCCCTGTAAAGAGTACTACTAAAGGCAAACAACTAGGTGTCGAATCCCACACATATAATGCATTTCAAACATACACACATTATGCACGATATGTGTAGATACAACATGGCATCACAACATAACTCTATGACTCAAGCATTTATTAAAGACTCATAAGAGTCAACATAGTATGATATTACAAACAGGGGTCTCGTGACCCGAGACTCAAGTCATACAAGCAACAAGCGGAAGCAAATCATGTCTGGGTACAGACATCTACTAAAAGTGGCTGGAAGAACCTGAAAAGCTACTACGACCCTACCAAAGGAGCCAGACCTCTGTCTGGTTTTTCCCAAGCTATTCCGGTCAACATCGAACACGTCACGTAGAGCCTTTTAATGAGTCTAAGTATTCTCTGCAAAAACATAAATAAAGCAACCGTGAGTACAAAGGTACTGAGCAAGTCTTACATCAGAACTATCTACCATGCATCATGTTTTAATGAAAGGATTGTGGGGTTTGATTGCAGCAAGCCAGCTTTGACTCTTGGCTAACCTGTACTACGGCTACAAGTTCTTTCTTTGAGGTGGGATAGCGCACACGAGTCCACATATTCACCAATTCAATACACCACTACGGATCCACTCTCGTCTCCCTACGAGAAGGCCTTCCATAGCACTCAGACTTATCTTGCATGTTTTAGAGTATCCATTTAAATTGTCTATGTACCACGTAATGTTTCCAAGTAGTCCATATCCGAGGACGCGGCTATTCGAACAGATTACAACACCCTGCAGGGGTATACTTCTTCACACACGCTCCCACCACTTATCACCATATGCACGTCATGCATCTCGGCAACCTTCAAGCGGAAGCACTGGCGTGGGTGTCGGCCACGACAGTTAACCACGCAAGACCCTAGTCCAGGTTTATCGCCTATTTGAGACTGAACCCGCAAGGAAGTCCGGCCGAGGTTTCCTCTACGGCCCCAAACGATGCGCGCAGGGTTCCCAAGCCCACCATTCGGGTGCCACTTGGTACACCGTGCCACTGTTTATCTACCGTAGTGAAGCCTACCCCGTCGGGCAGAGCTAAACACGGCCGCCAACACTTTTCCTACAAACACGAGAAACTAATTGCAACTCCTGGACAGAGATCTAGGCGATTAATAAGACGAGAGGGTCAATTAAGTATCCCAATGTGTGGTAGTATCTTGTCTTGGATAACACACACAGAACTCAGTTCTTAAGGACGGTCCCAATGAGACAACCCACCATGTACTCCTACATGGCCTCTCATCGTTACCTTTACCAAATCAGATTCACACCTTTACTCTCACACTGTAGGATATGAACACAACCATTTCGATTCATCATCCAGATGGATCAGACCCGACACGAATCTAAGCATAGCAGGCATTGTAAACAATCATGGATGAGTAAGCACAACAAGGCTCAAGCAGTTGCTACTCATGCTAAGTGGTTTCAACTATTTACTGTGACAAAATCAGGTCATGCACAGGAATGGGTTCAACTACCGATAACATGTACAGTTGAATCGTGTTTGTCCTAATGCAGTAAAAGAGAGCAGGAGCGAGAGGGTGGGTTTATATCAATATGCTCAAGGGGGGTTTGCTTTCCTGACACGTCTGAAGATATCAATGAGTCTACATCAATGTCAACGATCACATCATCGGAAACATCGTTTACCGAGGGGGAACAACACCGACAAACAAGAAAGAACAATAATTACTTCACGGAAATGCAACACTATGATGCATGCTCAAGACATGAAATGAAAGGTGGCAGGGCTAATGTGGCTATCATTTCTTAAGTTGAAGTTGGTTTGAATTAGGATTCAAACATCACTTCAAGCCGGTTATTGTTCCGGGTACCCTTTTAATTGATTCGACCTGATGCTCATAACAAATTGTTCCAACATGTATGGAGTTAGTATTTTGAGGTACTGATTTGCATTGGCCAATGTTTGGTCATAACAATTGAAGTGGAAATCAAATAAGTATCAATTTCCAACTCCAAACTATTTATTGAATTTACCCTATTCATCATTTTGCCTATTTGGTGTTGTGAACTTTTTCAAACGTGCTTGAAAATGCCATAATCAGGTTCCTTGGATTTTTCTGATACTTTTTCATATATAAATTATTTTCATCCGAGTTATATTTTAATTTCTATGATTTTTACAAGTTTTAGCAATTTCCTGGATTAATTTTATAATTGAAAATCAATTACTGCGTCAGCACTGCATCAGCATTGCGTCAGCAGTCAACTGGCTTGGTCAGAGTCAAACCTGACGTGTGGGGGCCACACGTTAGTGACTCAGTTTAATAACATGGTTTTTTAGCTAACTGATGACTTAATTAGAAGTGGGGCCCGTCTGTCATTGGCTCTGGGTTAATTAGTAGCTTTATTAGGGCTAATCTAATCCTGACCGGCCGGGCCCACATGGCAGTGGCTCAGGCCGGCGAGGTCAACGCCGGCGACCAACGGGGCGACGGAGGCTCGCCGGAATCGCGACATCGGCGTCCATTCAGGGCGCGGATGGGTGGAATGGTTACTGGGGGTGCGTTGCTTCTTTTGGTGGCAGCTAAGTGGCTAGAGGGGCACCGGAGGTACGCCGGCGACGAGCCTAAGCGGCGGCGGGGTTCGGCCGTGGCGGGGAGCAGGGCTACGGGGCACAGGAGAACGTGGAAAGAGAGGGGAAATGACAGCGAACTCACGACGGTTCCATTTGCGGTGACGGGGAGGTCGGGGTCGCGTCGGAGGGGGTGAATCGATGGAAGGGGGCCGGCGGCCGGAAGCGAGGAAGACAACGGCGATGGCGACGACAGGGGTCGTCCGGGCTCAATTCCAATGGCAAGGAGGAGCAGGGCGTCGAGGCGGTCCTTCTGGGCTTCTCGGAGAGGCGAGGGAAGGCCGGAGGCTGCACGGACAGCGACGGCGACGGCTTAGCCATGGCCGTTTCAGGCACGACGAGAAGAGAGCGGGGGAGAGGATAAGCTCGGGGGGAGAAGGAAGAGGCGTGCACGGGGTACTCATCCCCGGCATCTACGTGGCTTGGGGCAAGCAGGAGGTGGCCGCGGGACGTGGCCTCGCTCGCCGGCACGTCGACACGCAGCTGCTTCTCCTCCTTGCAGGAGGAAGAAGTGAGCGGTGCCCCTATTGGGCTGGGCTGGACTAGGTAGGCGCGAGGTAATTCCTTTCCTGTCTTTTCCTTTTCTGATTTTTTTATTTCTAACATTTGTTTTATTTGTTTTGGCTCCAACTAATTCAAAGAAAATAGGTAAACAACTCTGGGGTGTTATTTGGAATATTTCCAACCCCATGTGAAGTTCTCAACCTTTTATAAAACTAGGAAGTATTTGAAATCAATTAATTAATTGATTTCAATGGCTTTTGAGTTTAGAATAAATTTCCAAAAGTATTTTGAAAATATATATTACCCCTGATATTTTCTTTCCAACATTTATCAAAAATGATGGACTTTTATGAAAACCATTTTGGTTCATTGATTTGTCACCACTTTTGAATTGTTTTGCATATGGAGTTGCTAGGGTTTTGTTTTGAATATAGAGTAGCTAGGATTTTTCTCTTGTTGAACCTATTTGGATGTTGTTTGGTGTTAGAGTTTAGTCATCCCCATTTGTAAATCATCCAAATTTGAATAAAATTGATTTGAATGCATTCATGAATGCTTACTCATGCAACTAACTAGAAGATATAATCTAGGGCTGTGACACATAGGGTCGAGGGCATGAAAATAGGATGAAGAATCATATATGTTTCTGTGGATGCTTGTTTAGGTCCCATGCAAGAAATGGGAGAATGAATTTCAAACATCTCAACGTCTTGGAACAACCACAAACATTGGGAAACTTGGTTTTTTAAAATTGGTGCGAATCCAAACCTCATCATAAATTCGTGAAACTTGGGCATGCTGTCATGACCTTGCCCTGTTGTGTATTGTGGTAAACAAATTGCCCAATTTTGGACAAGTTTTGGCACAAGCCTCATACAAACTGGAAATTCTCTCAAGAAATCCATGTAGTTCCGGTAGGGAGCGTTCACCTTTTATGTGTGAGACAACATCCGGTGTCTCTTCTCACCTTGAATTTATTTCTAGAGTCACCATAGAGCAAGATGACTGTTGTGCTATACAATGGAATGTTCCAGGGTTTGTTTGGCCTATTTAATACATTAATTGAGTTTTCTAGACATTTAATGTGCATAATCCAAATTTTACTATAATCACGAGGTCCAATGCACGTAAATTTGTTGAAAAATCATATATGAGTCCCTGATGCATGTTTAGGTCCGAGGCAAGAAATGCGAATGAATTTTGAATATCTTAGTGACTTGGCTCGGTCGCAAATATTGAGAAACTCGGTTTTCCAATTCATGTAAATCCAGAACTCGTTAGAAATTCGTGAAACTTGGCATGGTGTCATGACAAGGGCACACATACGCCGTGGTAAAAAATTGTCCAACTTGGACGTGTTCTCGCACAAAGCCTCTTTGTGATTTTGATAGGGAACATTATGCATGTCACATCTATGGGTGAAACAACTTCCGATGGCTCTTCTCTCCACGACTTTTTATAGAAACAATATAGAGAAATAGGTGCGAAATGCAAAAATAAGGATAAATTAAGGGACCATCTCGCTTTCTGAATACTTTAATTGAGTTTTTTAATTTAATGTGCATAATTCAAAATTGATCTACAATCACAAGGTCGAGTGCACCAAAATGGGTTTAAAAATCATATATGTGTCCCTGGATGCATGTGTTAGGTCCCATGCAAGAATTTGGAACGAATTTCGAACTCTAAGCGTCGGGACTTGGCATAGATCTCCTCATTTTGCGCCACAGCTGCGGCATCTACTTCGGCCACGGCGGTGGTGAGCCTCATTGCATGCTCGACCTGGTGCTCCTTCTCCTCGTGTAGGAAGTTTATGTAGCGCACAAGGCCGCTGACGCAAAAGCCGAGCGGCTGGGAATTGCCGACAGGATCCTCCTCCTGCCTTCTGGTCGTGGTGGTGGAGCGGGTGATGGCCCCGACGGCTGATGATAGGGTGGCGGCGAAAGCGGACGAAGCTGTGGTGGTGACAACGCCGAATGGTGATGGGGTGGGAACCACGGTGGTCGCCTAGGGCAACTACCTTCAGGCAATGGTCGCGGAGCATGTGGTGGGTGGCGTGCACACAGCCAACAAGGATGCCACACGCACTACATGCTTCCGGGAAGTCAACTGATGTCGGTGAATACTCACAACATATGCCATAGGTAGGCTAAAGTCGGTGAGAACCGAAGGGACAAAGGTGGGCGCTGGGAACGAGGTTGGTACACGCATGGGACGCACGATGTACCCAGGTTCAGGGCTCTCCGTAGAGATAATACCCCTAATCTTGCTAGTGTGTTTGATGTATGGGAACAGAGTACAATGTTGCTCCTAGAGCTGTGTTGGGAGGAGGAAGAGGGGAGCAGCCGGCTCGTCTCTACCTCGCTCTCTGTTGGTTGGTGAGTGTGTGATGTTGAATGACTGGCAAGTGATCGGCCCCCTTGCATGGCGGGCGGCCGGGGGGTTTTATAGGCGAACCCGCCAACCTACAATATGGATAAAAGGTACATGCGTGGGACCCAGCTGGCTGCTTTGCCGGCTCGCGAAGGGCCCACAGGGGTCTTGTCTTGTCGATGAGGGGCCCGCCGGCTGCATGGTCTCGATTGCTGGTGGGACCCGCCGGCTGGCTAATGGGGCTCCCGCGTAAGGTTGACGCTGAGCACGCGCTCTACGTCGAGTGTCGCCCCGCGAGATTCTTCATGGGCCGGCAGTACGACCGCCTCCACTGTTCCCCACGCCGAGTGCAGTAATGGAGTGGGAGTGTGACGGTCCAACACT
The DNA here is from genome assembly GCF_904849725.1 of Hordeum vulgare subsp. vulgare. NCBI lineage: Eukaryota > Viridiplantae > Streptophyta > Magnoliopsida > Poales > Poaceae > Hordeum > Hordeum vulgare. The sequence goes on from NC_058519.1 coordinate 485,323,204, forward strand.
ATGCTAGGTGATGGATCAGAGCCGGGGTAGGTCAGCGGCGTGGCCGCCGACGCTCGTACCTGCCGGGCTCCCTGATCCTGTACCTTTGCTGGTGCGTAGCTACCTTTAATCGTGAGGTCTCTTTTGATCTACGATCTGATGTGACTTGTGATCCTCAGCCGGCTAGCCTGCTTGGTCAGCTGGCCTAAGGGTGGCCGCCTCCTCCCCAGTCCGGGTGGCAGGACCAGGCCGGCTCTGAAGGGGAGGCCACTTGTGTTCTAGCCGGCAGGGGCTGCCTGGCCGGCCAGAAAGGTGGCCGCCTTATCTTCCAGCCGGCACGCGATGCCTAGCCGGTCAGAAGACTTGGGCCTTGGGAATCTCCATATCTTCATGTCCATTGAGCCGGAAATGAAGGAACAGGCTTGATGAGCCTACCCCGGGGTTATCCCCCCGACAGTAGTCCCTAAAGCTGGCGAGGTCTGCCGCCTGCGGGCGGGCGACCTCACCGGCTTGTTGTCTTGATACTTTGGCTGTTGTTTGTGGCGAAGGGCGCCGGCTTCGGAGCCGGGCAGCTTCGAAGCGACGCTTCGGTCCAGTCGTAACTAGCCCAGAGAACGCCACGTGCCAGGCCCCGCCTGGCGTAATGATGGCGATTACTGCTTGATGGGACCGGGCCTGGGCCCTGGGTCCCGCCATGATGCCCCCTCGGCCTCCGTGCGGGAGATCTTCTACGGATTTACTCCGCGACGGTTGGGCTTAGGGGGGCATTACCGCCTATAATACACGGAATGCACGCACCGGATCCCCTCCCCACGATGCTTCATGGGGGTTCAAATGGGACGCGAGGGTTTCAAGTAGGCCATTCGCCCCCTCTTCTCGCCCCGCTCTCTGCTCTCTTCCTCCTTGCGTCCCGAGAAAGAAGAGCTCGTGCCTTCGTCTTCTTCATCTTCGCCGCCGCGACATCCGTCAACCGCTTCGAGCTTTCGCCACCCGCAACCATGGCCGGTGGATCTTCCTCGAAGAAGTCGTCGGCGCAGCAGGCGTCCATTAAGGGGGCCTGGCTTGGCAACGATGTCGACAAGGAGCTCATCGATGCACTCCGCCATCATCGGCTGCTGCCCCCGGCCTCCCAAGTGTCGGTGCGCCTTCCTAGCTCCGAGGCCTCTCCCGCACCTGTCGCGGGAGAGGTTGTGGTCTTCGCCGAGCACTTCTACCGGGGTTTCGGGCACCCGGCTAGCTCTTTCTTCGCCGAGTGGCTCCAGTTCTTCGGCCTGCAACCGCATCATCTGGCGCCGAACGCCATACTGCAGCTGGCCGCCTTCGTGGTCATGTGCGAGGGCTTCGTGGGGATTGAGCCTCGCTCGATCTGTGGTACAACCTGTTCTTCTTTAAGCAGCAATCCATCACCATGGAGAAATCCGAGGTGGAGAAGCTCAAAGGGCCGCGCCCCATGACGCCGTTCGGGGCCGCGTTGGTGCATCACCGCCCGAAGTCCGGCTTCCCCCAGATGCCTTTGCAAGACTTCGTCAAGCATTGGCAGAAGGGGTTCTTCTATGTGAGGAGCACCGACCCGGCCCAGGACGCCCTCAACATGCCCCCGTTCACCATCGCCCCTCCGACGCGGCAGAACTGGGATGCGAAGACTCCCAAGCCGCATCCTGAGGTGGCACTTATTCGCGCCCACCTCGATATCTTGAGGGAGAGCGGCCTCCTCGGCCGCGACCTTCTCGCCACCATGGTGGTCCGCCGGATTCTGCCTCTGCAGAGGCGGCCGCATCTGGCTGCCATATGAGTGGCCGGCTTGATCCATGCCGTCTGTCCATCAAGAGGTTCACCCCGGGTGCTGTGGTGCAAAGGGTGAACCTGATCTCCACTGCCCGCATGGATGAGGGCGGGGAATGGACATGGGGATGGCCCCGTTCAACCGGGCTCATCCGCCTCCGATGGTGGCCTTTCTCCCTTCTTTTCTATCGTTTTGTTTTGAAGCCGGTGGCGTTTGCTGAACCTGGTTGAATTCCTTTCTTGTAGATGTTCAAGACCCTGCAGGGGTCCGTCCGTCCGCCTGCTCCTGACGTGGAGGCGTCCGGCGCCTCCGAGATGGAGGATGAGGATGCGATGGAGCCCCGCTCAGACTCCTCTGCTGGCATGGGAGATCCCCTGGAGTCGGAAGGGACCGAGCCGTCTGGTGAGTACCCGCGGCACGCCCTAGCAGACTGGACGGACGACGACGAGGAATCCTCATTCTGCTCTGATGCAGCCTTCGAGGGAGACTCCGACGAGGTGGAGGAGGTCACCGGCCACTACCGTCGCGCGGCCGGTGTCAAGGTGGCGAAGCGACCGCTAGTGATGAGGCAGCCGGGAAGAAGGGCAAGGGTGCCACAGCTTCCCGGTCGGCCTCTAAGCGGCCGGCGCCGGGTCCCCTAGCCGGGCAGCGAGCAGATGGCGCCAAGAGGCGCCGTGGCGGTGGCCGGAGGCAGGTCCTGGTAGTTGTAGGGTATGGTTTCCTCCTCTTCTCCCATCCATATTTTGAGATGAACTTTGTTCCTGAGAAGCTTGGCTTGACAGGGAGGCGGAGGATGCGGATGAAGACACCGCCTCCGCAGCCGAGCGGGCCGGCTGGGCAGCAGCTGATGCTGCCGATAGGGAGCTTGAGATAGAGTCCAAGCGCCGGTGGGACACGGCTGCGGGGAAGGCCGCCGTGGGTCAGCCTTGCCCCAACCGGGTCGAGAGGCCGAAGGAGAAGCGTGCGAAGGCTAGACAGGACCCCTCCACACATGCTCGTGTGGAGGAGCCAGCTAGCGAGGCCGCCTCCAGGACGGACCCAAGGACCGAAGGGGCCCAGCCTTCTGAACCGGCAACCCCAGAGCAGGTGGACCTGGAGACGATCCCGGTTTCTCCCAAGGCCGAAGCGGATCCTGACGCGCCGGTGCTGGATCTGACCGCGCCGGACGCGACCCCTGATGCTCCAGGGGCGACCATGGATGCGCCGGGTGCGGCTCATCCGCCTCCTGCGGAGGAGGTAGTGCCGGCTGGGACAGTGCCCGAGCCGGCCGTCGAGCCGGCACCAGGAGCCGGCGCCATCCTCATCCCACAGCAGGGCCCTGTTGCGCCAAGGGCAGGGGGCCGACCTGGGAGCCGACCCATGAAGTCATGGCGGGCGGCGAACGCGGCCCGCCTGCGAATGCCCGCCGGCACCGTTCTTTTCGACGTGCCGGAGCTGGTGACGCTGTTTGACAGCGGTCGGTCGAAGGTGGAGCAGGCGGCCCACGTGGTATCCGGCGACATGGAGCGCCTGGAAGCCCACACCCAGGTAGGCCTTGCCTTTTTTGGTTTTTCTTTGTGTTTTTTCTCTTCTCTTGACGTTAGTGGGGGCGCGACAGCGCACCCACTGGACGTAGCCCCCGAGAATCGGGCGGGTTGATTGCCAACCGGTCTGAATCTCTTGGAGGCCTTTTTCTCTGCATATTTTTCTTCAGTGGGGGCGCGCAAGCACATCCACTGGGTGTAGCCCCCGAGAATCGGGCTGGTTATGCTTTTAAGCAGGTCGAATCTTACTCATGTTCCCTTTCTCTCCCCTTTGGCAGGCGCTTTACGATGCTCAGGTACAAGCGTACAACGAGCTTCGGGACCAGCACCTGGGGGCTGATAGCCGGATCACCGAGCTTGAAGTCCGACTGGGCGAGGCCGCCGCGGAGTGTGATGCCCTTTGTGGAGCCGGCGGCCGGCTCCAAGAGCTGCTGGACCTTCTTCAGGCGGAGAAGAAGGAGCTCGAGGTGGTCGGCCGGGCCGAGTTGTAGCGGCTGCAGGCCACGCTGCAGGAGAAGGAGGCCTCCTACTCTGCTGACGTGGAGCGCCTCGTGTCGCTTCACCTCGAGGAGGTGAACCTCAAGGACGCCGCCTTGAGGGCGAAGGATGAAGCCCTTACCCAGAAGCAAGCGCATCTGGCTAAGGCGCTGGGGTCCGCCGCGACCCTCGAGGAGGAAATTGCCCGCCTCACTCATGCGAGTGAGGTGCGGGAGCGCGAGGTCCTCGAGGTCTTTCATGAGACCGACGACGCCTTCCAGCGTGGGTCTCCTTTCCTTGATTTGTGTTTGGTTTTTTGGCCGTCTCCCCTTCTTGCTGTGTTCTTACGTCCTGGTTGTCTTTACCCCAGATCTCTTCTTCGAGACCCAGGTCGCAGCCGACACTGCCGTTGAGGTGTGCCGTGAGGAGCGCCGCGCGGCCGGGCAGGAGGTGGATACTACCTCCGGCTTGAGCGTAGAGGAGATAGGGGTGGGCCTTCGGGCCCGCCTACACGTCCTGGGCGAGTCTGTGACTCGGCTCAAGGTTGCAGGTTCATCGATGGTGGCGGCCCTGTGGCCAGAGGGTGTGGAGCCGATGACCATGAGCCATCTCGCCCGCTGGCTCACAGCGGGTGGAGAGCGCCTGGACGCCTGGCGTGCCTCCGCTGCGCGGTCGGGGGCTTATATGGCCCTGCGCTTGGCCAAGTCATGGTATCGTAACCTGAACTTGGGCAAGCCAGCTGCCCAGCGCGACGACTCATAGGCGGAGCTGCAAGGCATGTAGGAGGAGCTCCGAGTGAGAGCCAGCGCCATCGCCGAGTACGCCGCCTGGGATGACTTCGTCTTGGAGCGGGGTGAAGGTGGCGACGTGATCGCTGAAGATCTGCACGACCTTCAGCCCTATGACCCTGACGGCAGCTCCGACGAGGCGGTCCGGGCTGCGGAATCTGCAGCCGCCTCCAGCGGTGGGGCGTATGCCGACTCCGGGATCAGCGGAGCCGAGGGCTGCAACGGGGGAGACAGCGCATCCACCTCGGGAGGAGCCGGAGGCAGCGATGCTACCACATCAGGAGCAGCAGCCGAGACGACCCCTGAGGCCGCTGTCCCGTAACTGGTGTCCTTTTGTGTTTTTGGTTCTACCCCCGGAGGGATGTAACGAACGTGGGCCGTGGGCCAATGCTTTTTATGAATGTATATATTCAGCATTATATTCCTCACGAAGCGTGTTGTCTTATGATCCCATCTTTTGATTCCTGGTTGACTTCTCTTATCCGAAGCCATCAAGACGTAAAGAACAAGACATGAGCCAATCAGAGCCCGGCTTGAATGAACCAACTCGAGCCGGTCGTCACTAGTATAGCCGGAATTTGCATGTATTCGACCTGACCCGGCGTCACATCGCGAACCGAGCGACCAGAGCCAGCCCGCAGGTTCAAGCGAAGGACCGGGCATCAGCCGGTACACTATGTGCCCGACTACAAGGATTGACCGTTCAGGCGGCTGGCGAGCCCCCGAGCTTGTTTTAAGCTAGCAAGGGGCCGCGCTGCGTAGCCTCCGAGCTTGGTTAAGCCGGCAAGAGGTGGTACCCTGTGTAGCCCGTACACTTGAGTCAGAACTCTTTGACAAAAAGAAACATGGAGCATGCCCTTTTTATTGCCTTCTTTGTTTCCTGAAGAGGGAGGAAGATACACGTGCATGTTCTTTCCTTTGCTTGTCTTCTGCCTTTTAGCAATAGAACGGGCGAAGCAACGCCGCGTTCCATGGGCGTTCCGTTTCTTGGCCGGAGTCGTCCCTCTTGCGCTTCCTTGGCTTCTGGGCGTCAATCAGGTAGTAAGCGTTGTTGTGTAACGCCCTACTGATGATGAAGGGTCCCTCCCACGGGGGTGAGAGCTTATGCTGGCCGGTAGTGGGCTGGATTCTTCTGAGGACCAAATCTCCCTCCCTGAAAGAGAGAGGCCTGATCCTTTTGCTGTGGTAGTATCTCAGCTTCTGTTGGTAGATGGCCGTCCGGCTCAAAGCCAAGTCCCTTGCTTCTTCGAGGAGATCCACACTGTCTTCTCTGGCCTCCCTCGCTTCCGTTTCTGTGTATAGGGTGACCCGAGGCGAGTTGAATTCGACATCCATGGGGATAATAGCCTCCGAGCCATATACCAGAAAGAATGGAGTGAAGCCGGTTGACCGGTTGGGCGTGGTGCGAAGGCTCCAAAGCACAGCCGGCAGTTCTTCGATCCAGCAGCCGGCTGACCTGACGAGTGGTGCCACCAGCCTTGGCTTGATGCCGGCTAGGATCAGGCCGTTGGCCCTTTCCGCTTGGCCGTTTGACTGGGGGTGTGCCACCGAGGCCAGGTCGAGCCGGATGCCTAGCTTGGAACAGTAGAGCGCCAGGGCGCCCTTGGCAAAGTTGCTGCCGTTGTCGGTGACGATGTTGTGGGGAAGGCCATATCGGACAGAGATGTCTGTGATGAACCTGACAGCAGTGGGGCCGTCAAGCTTCTTGATAGGCCTGGCTTCGATCCACTTGGTGAACTTGTCGACGGCTACCAAAAGATGTGTCATCCCTCCACGAGCCATCTTGAAGGGCCCAACCATGTCCAGCCCCCAGACGGCGAATGACCATGATAAGGGAATGGTTTTCAGCGCTGAAGGCGGCATATGGCTTTGTGCACTAAAGCGTTGGCAGCCTTCACATTTGTCCACCAGATACACAACCTCCTCGAGGGCCGTGGGCCAGTAGAATCCATGGCGGAATGCTTTGGCCACCAGGGTTCTGGAGGCGGTGTGATGCCCACACTCCCCCTGGTGGATGTCTCTGAGGATCTCCTGCCCTTTTTCTGATAGGACGCAGCGTTGGAACACGCCGGTCGTGCTGCGTCGCACCAGCTCGCGATTGATGATGGCGTAAGGGGCGGACCTGCGCTGGGTCTGTCTCACCTCCGCCTTATTCTGAGGAAGTTCACCGCGAAGAAGGAAGGCCAGAATGGCCTGAGCCTATGATGGAGCCGACACAAGGGTCGCCTCCACTTCGTTTTGACTGTTGGGGGCTTCTGCAGCCCCCGAGCTTGATGGCGTCTCCGGTGCTATTGCTGGAGTCGGCTCATCGTCTATCTCCATGACGTCCACCCACTGGGAGTATTCGAGCCCGGGCAGAGCCGGGGTTGTCATTGTTGGAGTCGGGTGGCCCAATGGAGCCGGATTAGGATCTGAAGCCGGCGTAGTTGGTGGAGCCGACGACGCTTGCACCATAGACTCAACCGGTGCCGCATTTGGAACCGGTGCCGCCAGTGCAGCCGGCGTGGGGTCCACAACCGGCATAACTGGCGGAGCCGGCGGCGCGTGTATCGTAGAGTCGGCCTGTACGAAGATTGATGCCGACTCAGGAGACGGCTTGATAGATGGCTTGTGGAGTTGCTTGAGGGAGACGCCGGCTGGGATGGCCTGCCTCGTGGAGCCGATCTTTGCCAACGTATCGGCCGCCTCATTTTCCGCACTGGGAACATGGTGGAACTCACAACCCTCGAAGGGGCCGCTGAGTTGCTGGATGAGGAAGCGGTAGCTTGCCATGTTGGCGTCCCATTCGCCAGAGACCTGCTGCACCACCAGGTCAGAATCACGAAACATATGAGCCGCCGGATGCCAATCTCCTTGGCAAGCCGGAGGCCGTGAGCCAGTGCTTCGTACTCGGCGACGTTGTTGGAGGCGGCGAAATGGATCTGATGAGCGTACTTGAGGTGGTCCCCTTTCGGAGACGTCAAGATGATGCCGGCTCCCAGCACTATCCGCATCTTCGAGCCTCGAAGTGCATCCGCCAATGCGTGGAGTCTGGAGGCGGTGGCTCGAACTGGGTCTCGGCCCAGTCGACTAAGAAGTCGGCCACCACCTGTGATTTGAGGGCGATGCGAGGCTCGTACCGAATATCATGGTCCGCCATGGTGATGGACCATTTGGCAATTCTGCCCATGGCATCACGGTTGCCCATGATCTCTGATAGCGGAGCAGTGCTCACCAAAGTGATGGCATGCTCTTGGAAGTATTGTTTTAATTTCTTTGCGGCAAGGTAAACACCATAACACATTTTCTAATAATGAGGGTAGTTCTTCTTAGAGGCGAACAAGACCTCGCTAAGGTAGTAGACGGGGGCGCTGTACTGGCAGGGCCTTGCGTTCCTCTTTGCGGTGAACTACCAACACTACGCTCACCACGCGAGTGGTCGTCGCGATATATATGAGTATGGGTTCCCTTTCAGATGGGGCTGCCAAGATTGGTAGGCTCGAGATTACCAGTTTGAGGTCGCGGAAGGCTTCGTCCGCCTGGTCGTTCCACTCGAACTTCACCGTCTTCTTCATGAGCTGATAGAGTGGAAGGGCCTTCTCGCCAAGCCGGTTGACGAACCAGCTGAGGGATGCCAAGCAGCCGGCGAACTTCTGGACGTCGAGGATCCGAGCCGGCCTAACCATCCGCTCGATAGGGTTCGCTTTGATACCGTGGGCAGATACGAAGAATCCCAAGAGTTTGCCTCCTAGGACCCCGAAGACGCACTTCTTCGGGTTGAGCCGGATCTTGTATTCACGCAGGTTGGCGAATGTCTCCCGCAGGTCGTCGAGGAGGCTGAAATGCTGCTTCGTCTTGACGACGATGTCATCCACATAGACATGGATGTTTCTGCCAATCTGTGGCAGCAGGCACTGCTGCATGCAGCGTTGGAACATCGCACCTGCGTTCTTCAGACTGAACGTCATGGTGGTGTAGCAGTAGGCCCCAAAGGGCGTGATGAAGGAGGTCTTCAGGCGATCAGCTGGATCCAGCTTGATTTGATGGTAGCCTGAATAAGCATCCAGAAATGACAGCAGTTCGCATCCTGCAGTGGAGTTGATCACTTGATCTATCCTAGGCAACACGAAAGGGTCTTTCGGACAGGCCTTATTCATGCTAGTGTAGTCGATACACATTCGCCAGGTGTTGTTCTTCTTTAGCACCAGGACTGGGTTCGCCAACCAGTCCGGGTGGAAAACCTCCATGATGAAACCGGCTGCAAAAAGCCGGGTGATCTCTTCTCCGTTTGTGCGCCGCTTCCCCTCGGTGAAGCGGAGCAAAGGTTGTTTCACCGGCTATGCATCCGGTCGCACGTGAAGTTTGTGCTCGTCATACTTCCTCGGAACACCCGGCATGTCCTTGGGGGACAATGCAAAGATGTCCCGATTCTCACGGAGGAAGTCGACGAGCTCGCCTTCCTATTTGGGGCTGAGAGCAGCCCCGATGGTGACGCACTGCTTTGGGTTGGCAGGATCGAGTGGGACCTGCTTGGTCTCTTTGGCCGGCTTGAAAGAGCCCTCGCCGGCCGATTGGGACGAAGGAGAAGGAATCGCCGGCTGCTCGGTAGCCTGGGCCACGAGCCGGTCGATCTGCCGCTTCTCCTCGGCAATCACCAAGGCGTCGGCGAGGCGACTACTATCTTGGGCACACTCGAGCGACTTCTTGTAGTAGCCAACAACAGTGATGATGCCCTTGGGACCCGACATCTTCATCTTCAGGTAGGCGTAGTGCGGAATAGCCATGAACTGAGGTCCACTACCTCGAACCATATGGACTCCCGGCAGAAGTGAGCCTTGTCGCCGAAGAGGACGTCCAGCTGGATCTTGCCAATGGGTGAGCATGACTGCCCAGGCACGATGCCATGGAAGACAGTGCTGGTTGGCAGGACGTCCGTCTCCTTGAGCCCGAGCTTGCAGAGAGTGTCGAGGTAGAGGATGTTGATGCTGCTGCCGCCATCGACCAGCACCCGAGAGAATCGGCAGGTGAGCCTCTTGGAGGCGAAGGTGGGGTCGAGGACGAGTGCGTATGACCCCGGGTTGGGCATCACCGCAGGGTGGTCCACCCGGCTCCATGTAATTGGTTTGTCAGACCAATGCATGTACTGGGGAACCGGGGGGACAGTGGCGTTTACCTCGCGCCGCCTTTGGCGCAGGCTGTGCTTGTCGTCGCCTTCACTGGTGAAGACGACGAATGCTCCGTCCTGATGTGGATAGTCGTCACGGTGTGGGTCGTCGTCGTGAGGCGGCGGCGGCGGAAGCGGAGCGTGATGGGAGCCGGTGCACGGGGCGCAGCCTACGCACCCGGAGGAGCCGGCAGGCCCTCCCCTTGCGACAGCCGGCGTGCGGCGCTGCACTGTCGAAGGGTATGGGTAGACGGCGTTGCTCCAGAATGTATATTGCAGGGGGCGTCGAGCAGCTGCTCGAGAGACTGCCTGGGCAGCCAGTTGGGGTTGCCCTGATTGCGACACTTTCGTGGAGGGCCGGCTTGGGAAGCCGACGCCTCGCCCTCCCCGTTGGCCACTAGCTTGTTGTTGGAGCGGTGATCCATCTGATCCGCCTTGCGCTTGTAGTTGTTCTGGCCGCCTCGGTTGTCCCCAGCCGGCTTGGGAGTAGCCGGCGCGGCACAACCTTGTCCAAGGCGGTCACTTTGATGCGCATTGCGGAGTCGGCCGTGGCGTACTTGTCCGCCTTGGCCATGAGCACCACCAAAGAGGTGGGCTCGGCGCACATGAGCTTGTGCTTGAGGAGGGTGCCGTCTGGGCATCCATCGATGAAGTACTGGATGGCTTGTACCTCATGCACCCCCTCACAGGAGTTGCGGAGCTCCGTCCACCGGGTGACGTAGTCGCGGAGGGGCTCGTCGGCCTTCTGGACGCACATGGCCAGCTCGCGGGGCCGGCTAGGGCGCTTGTAGGTGCCGATGAAGTTGCAGACGAATGCCTCCTCGAAGTCCACCCAGGAGTTGACGCTGCCGGCCGGGAGGCTGTTAAGCCAGGTTCGGGCCGAGCCGGCCAGCATGAGTGGCACGTAGCGAACCGCTACGCGCTTGTTGCCCCTGGCGATGCCCACGACCGTGGTGTAGTCGATCAACCAGTCTTTTGGCTTGGCCGTGCCGTTGTATTTTGGCGTATCCCGAGGCAGGGTGAAACCTCGGGGGAACGACTCCCCTCGAATCCGGGGGCCGAAGCAAGCCGGACCGACGGGTCCGTCTTCCTCTAGGAGGGTCGAATGGGCCAGGGCGATGATACGCCGGCGGGCGTTCCGCTCGTCCTGGGAGGCGGGGGCGTCAGCCCCGGCGGTGAGAGGGGAGGCGCCTCGAGAGCCGTAGACATGAGTTCTTCGCGGGGGAAGATCCCCGTACTCCGAGTCGCCCTCGTCACCTCCGCGACGTAAGACCAAAGTGTGCTCGCTCTGATGCTGCGAGCGCAAGCCTTGGCTTCCCTCGCCCCTCCAGCCGGAAGGGTGATGCGAGGAAGAGCCTTCGGTGTGGTGCTGGCCGCTAGGGTTGCGGCGAGCCCCGAGTTAGGTCCCGGGGACTCTGAATGAGCCTGGTTGGGGTCGAACCGAGCGTGCTGCTGGTTAGCGGCGTCAAGGACATCCTTGACACGCTTCTCCTGGAAGGCGCGCTCCTCGCCTTCCAGGCTTGCCATCTCCTCCATGGCTGCCTGCGCTGCCCGCATGTTGGCCGCAGGAGTCTCATAGGTGGGCAGGTCCCCGCCTAGAACCTCGGCGATGAACCGTCCGCGGCTGCGGACCGGTCCAAGCCGGCTGGGGGCCTCGGAAATCGGAGTAAGACCGTATGCGGAGTTATACTCACGATATGTGGCCTCCAACCGACGTTTCTCCGAGGCTACGGCGATGCCCTCCTCCAAGATGCGCTTGCGAGCCTCCTCCAGTGAGGCCCGAGTGTCTGCTGGATCGGCGGAAGCGGTGACCGGTGCCTTCAGGCTGGCGATGGCGTCCCGAAGAGTATCAGCGGCGGCCGTAACGGGCTCGCCGGCGCCTGCGGAGGCCTTGCCGGGAGCCGTGCTGGTGCCAGCGCCGATAACCATCACCTCCACGGCGTTGGAGACGACAGCGACGTGGTATGGGGTGAAGAACCCCACCGACGACGGGGGGCCGTCGAAGATGAGGACATTACTGGGGTAAACGTCGTGGGCAGGCATCTCGGCGATAGAGAGCCTGCTGAAGCTGGCCCAGAGTGCCTCAACGTCGTAGTCCTCGCCGAAGTACCGTGGGCCGTCGTTGAGGCGAAGGTCGCTGAAGAGAACGCTGAGGTTCTCCATAGCTGCGACGACGACGCTAGAGAGCACCTTGTCATCAGAATCTTCACTCGAATCTGCATGGCGGACGGGGACGTCGATCATCATGGGCGTCGCTTCGTCGAAAGCGAGCTCCACGGGCATGCAAACTGATCCGGTCGCGATGCATCCGGTGGTGTAGGTGCGGGGCCCCGCCCAACGCGTGAAGCCAGCCGATGTCGCGATCGGCCCCACGGTGGGCGCCAAATGTCGTTGAATACTCACAACATATGCCATAGGTAGGCTAAAGTCGGTGAGAACCGAAGGGACAAAGGTGGGCGCTGGGAACGAGGTTGGTACACGCATGGGACGCGCGATGTACCCAGGTTCAGGGCTCTCCGTAGAGATAATACCCCTAATCCTGCTGGTGTGTTTGATGTATGGGAACAGAGTACAATGTTGCTCCTAGAGCTGTGTTGGGAGGAGGAAGAGGGGAGCAGCCGGCTCGTCTCTACCTCGCTCTCTGTTGGTTGGTGAGTGTGTGATGTTGAATGACTGGCAAGTGATCGGCCCCCTTGCATGGAGGGCGGCTGGGGGGTTTTATAGGCGAACCCGCCAACCTACAATATGGATAAAAGGTACATGCATGGGACTCGGCTGGCTGCTTCGCCGGCTGGCAAGGGGCCCACAGTGGTCTTGTCTTGTTGATGAGGGGCCCGCCAGCTGCATGGTCTCGATTGCTGGTGGGACCCGCCGGCTGGCCAATGGGGCTCCCGCGTAAGGTTGATGCTGAGCATGCGCTGTAGTCGAGCATCGCCCCGCGAGATTCTTCATGGGCAGGCAGTACGACCGCCTTCACTGTTCCCCACGCCGAGTGCAGTAATGGAGTGGGAGTGTGACGGTCTGACACTATGGTAGGTGATGGATCAGAGCCGGGGTAGGTCAGCGGCGTGGCCGCCATCGCTCGTACCTGCCGGGCGCCCTGATCCTGTACCTTTGCTGACGCGTAGCTACCTTTAATCGTGAGGTCTCTTCTGACCTACGATCTGATGTGACTTGTGATCCTCAGCCGGCTAGCCTGCTTGGTCAGCCGGCCTGAGGGTGGCCGCCTCCTCCCCAGTCCGGCTGGCAGGACCAGGCCGGCTCTGAAGGGGAGGCCGCTTGTGTTCTAGCCGGCAGGGGCTGCCTGGCCGGCCAGAAAGGTGGCCGCCTTGTCTTCCAGCCGGCAGGCGATGCCTAGCCGGTCAGAAGACTTGGGCCTTGGGAATCTCCATATCTTCATGTCCATTGGGCCGGAAATGAAGGAACAAGCTTGATGAGCCTACTCCGGGGTTATCCCCCCGACAACTGCCAATGCGGTGCAGCCTCCCGGCTAGAGGTGTCCTTTGGTGTAGTGGGAAAGCGACAACGGATGGGTGCCACTGGCGATTTGGGGAGAAGCAAATTAGATATCCTACGGGGAGAGAGGGGATGAATGCGTTGTGTAGACACTGTCCGTGAGGGTTTATAAAGCACGCGCCAAGAATTGGGGGTTTGCGGGATTTTGGCAAGCCGGGCAGGAAGCTTGCGCGGGAACCCACGCGGTTGCGCGGGAACGGGAAGGCCAAAAGAAACGCCTGCCTCCTCCCAAAGCATGCACTGGAATCCTCGGGCGACAACGAGGTGACAAGATATGATGGAGGAGGAAATCACAAGTACACAAACGATTAATAATAATAAAATATTTATGTTTTATTACATAGCAAACAACCATTGTGTACATACTGTCATGAACCGCTCTACGCATGCGGCGGTCGGTTGAGGCGGCCGCGACACACTCTGCTCGCGTCCTTGCGCGTGTGCTCTTCTAGCATCCCTCCATATTTGGGGCACCATATGCATGCAGTTGCGATGCACTAGACGCCACCATGCACATATATGTGTGCCATCATGCAGTTAAGCGCTGCAAAAACTGCCATGCAGATGTGTCCAAATTCCAGGCCATCCGACGCCCATCCATTTATTCCCCCGTCCATTTACCTTCATCTCTTCCACCATTCAATCATGCCACACAACACAAGAAGCACACCCACGATGACAAATAATAGAGAGAGGATCCACATATCTTCATCGCTTCAACCTTCCTGCACAGATCGAATGGCGGTTGCCCACGCCGAGCGGCAGTTTGCCAGTATAGTCAAAGTGGACACCAGGAAGACGGACCTCTCAGTGGTGTACACCATGGACCCGGTCATGGTGGAGAACAACACCAACACTTTGGAGCAGCAACTTGCTGAGGACGACAAATACAAAGTGGTCAACTTCGACCTCGAGTACATCAGCGGTTGTTCCAGTCATGATCACATGGTTGCCGTCGCCCAATTGTGTGCACTCCATCACATGCTCGTCTACCACTACTGCGTCGACACAAAGCCTTGCAAGCGTTTCGCCAGGTTTGTCAATAGCCCCGACTATAGGTTCGCAACGGTGGACACCACCAACAATCTCAAGGTGCTCAAGACTTCGGGCTTGTCTTGCCAGAAGCTTGTCAACATCCAATGTTAATACAGGGTCTAAGGCGGCAAGAAGAAGTAGAAGGACTCCCTATTTGACCTCGCCACAACCATCATCGACTCCTACTACACATACATGAAGGTTGAGTGCAAAAAGGACAAGTGTGTCTAGCACCAGTCCTAGGTGAACAAACTGGATGAAGAACACATCAAGTACACGACCAAGGACGCGTACGCAAGCTACGAGATGTACATGAGGATCATTGATATGAGGAAGTGCCTCCTTCCTACAGATGGTGAGAGATAGCCACAACGAGAAGAGTCGCGACAACCGTCATCACAAGAACAATATGATTTGGTGATCGTCTACTTCTTGTAAATTTATATTGAGGAATGTACATGTGTTGTGGATTCATTTATGTAATTGGATATTAAAGTTGATTATGCAACAATAATGTTGGGGTGTTATCTGATCAGAGCATATATGTTATGCAAATAGAGTAAATCTCATCTCATACAATTGTTTAGCTGCAACCTTCTCCCCACAACACATACAACTTGTGAGTATGAATCGTTTGGGTTAATATTTGTCTTCCCACACAATTCTGATGAATGAACTATTTGTCGGGTATCTTATGGTAACTTGTTTGTGTTCTAGCTGTATCAACGCAAACAGTTTGTCCGAGCGAACTGTATGCCGTACTTCGCACACATATGTATTGTTTGAACCGTTTGTGTTATCTTATCTAATCACAAACAGTTCACAAGAAACAATTGTATGCCCTACATCACACACGGTAGTCGAATCTCAAACGTGCCTAATGGACTAGTCATTGCACACAATTTTCTTTATTGGTGATAGAGCTATAACTGCATCGTTTGCGATGTCTCAATCACACACAGTTTAGGCGAAGGGTCTCTCATTGAGGTGTCATCTTTGGACCTTCCCAGTGTAGTGCTTGGAGCATCTTTTTTGTTTATTCTTCCCTTTTATTTTGTGCACCATGCATGTATGAGATAATCGTTAGCTAATTTATAGAATGCTTCACTTAAATCTTTTGAGCATGGCTTTATATAATGCTTTGTCTACTTCACTTATATATATTTTGAGCTTGGATATTGGTCTCTCTATATTCATTGTAGAATGCTCTATGAACTTCACTTATAACTTTTGGAGTAATTTGATGTTCATTCTTATGCTTCACGTATATCCTAAGAGAAAATGTTGAATGAATTGAATGTCATAAATGCGAAATTATATAGGCTTCATATGCTTGTCCCACGAGGAGTAATAACTTCACATGCTAGGAGTATAAGCGATAAAAATTAGTTGAAGTTAGCAAACATATCATTGGCCAATTGAACAATTCATGAAAGAATATTGAAGGAACAGAGATTTCACATATAAATATACTATGTTGGACATCTTCTATGATTGTGAGCCCCCATAATTATTTTCATACTTGATCAAGTAGTAGAGGGAGATCGAAACGACGAACTGTTGCAATGGTGCACAGTTAGAGAGAACACAATTTTATCTTGAAATTTTAGCAAGGGATCACCTTATAATGCTACTGTCGTCCTAAGCAAAACAAGGTGCATAAAAGGATTAACATCACATGCAAATCATAAGTGACATGATATGGCCATGAACTTGTGCTTCTTGATCTCCATCATCAAAGCACCGGCATGATCTCCATCATCACCAGCACCACACCATGACCTCCATCATCATGATCTCCATCATTGTGATGCCATTGAGGTTGTCGCGCTAACTATGTTGTTACTACTAAAGCTACTACTAGCGATAAACCAAAGCAAATCCAAGCGCAAAAATAATAAAAGACAACCCTATGGCTCCTGCCGATTGCCGTAGCATCGACGTGCAAGTCGATATTTAACTATTAAAACATGAGTGTCGCATACATCCAATATATCATATCATGTCATTGGCCATATCACATCACATGCATACCCTGCATAAACAAGTCAGACGTCCTCTAATTTCTTGTTGCGTGTTTTACGTGGCTGCTATGGGTATCTAGTATGATCATATCTTACTTACGCAAAACCACAACGGTGATATGCAAGTTGCTATTTAACCTTCTCCAAGGACCGCCTTGGTCAAATCCGATTAAACTAAAGTTGAAGAAACAAACACCCGCCAGTCATCTTTATGCAACAAGTTGCATGTCAATCAATGAAACCGGTCTCTTGTAAGCGTACAAGTAAAGTTGGTCCGGGCCGCTTCAATCCAACAATACCGCCGAATCAATAAAAGACTAAGGAGGGAAGCAAATTGAACATCAACTCCCACAAACTCTTTTGTGTTCTACTCGAGATATCATCTACGCATGAACCTATCTCATGATGCCACTGTTGGGGAATGTTGCATGGGAAATAAAACATTTCCTGCGCACACAAAGACATATCATGGTGATGATCATCTACGAGAGGGAGATCGAATCTACATACCCTTGTAGACCGCTAGGCGGAAGTGTATATAATGTGGTTGATGTAGTGGAACATCTTCGTGATTCAAATCGCAGCCCGTCCCACGATCTCATCATGATCGGTCCCGCGATCCCATCATGATCCATCCCGATCTAGTGCCGAACGGACGTCACCTCCATGTTCAGCAAACGTACAGATCGATGACGATCCCCGCCTTCTTGATCCAGCAAGAGGGGCGGAGAGGAAGATGAGTTCTCCAGCACGGCAGAATGGTGGTAGTGGTGAACTAATCTAGCAGGGCTTCGCCTAAGCACCGCTGAACTAGACTAGAGGAGAAACCGATCTAGATGAAGTAGAGGGAGCACATGGAAATTATTATTAGGTCTGCCTCTAATTCCTCTAGTATATATAGGAGGGAGGGAGGGGAGGAGGCAGCCTCAAACCCTCAAGGGTTGGCCAAAATTGGAGGTGGAGGAGTCCTACTCCAATCCTACTAGGAGTAGGATTCCTCCTCTTCCACCTTTGGGGTTTTCCTTCTCAAACCTCATGGGCCTTAGTCGGGGATTAGGACAGCCCACTAGGGGCCGATTTGTCTCCTCCCATAGCCCATGAGGTACCTCGGGGCGTGACACCCCTCCCGATGGTCCCCGGTACCCTCCCGGCACTCCTGGTACACTACTGAAGTACTCGAAACTTTTCCGGTGACCAAAACAGGACTTCCTATATATCAATCTTTACCTACGCCCTCATGATGTCCGGGATCTCATTCTGGGCCCCAAACAACTTTCGGTTACCAACACCTATAACTCAACTATACCGAAACGTCACCGAACCTTAAGTATGCAGACCCTGCGGGTTCGAGAACTATGTACACATGACCTGAGACATTCTCCATTCAATAACCAATAGCGGGACCTGTATGTCCATATTGGCTCCTACATATTCTACGAAGATATCTATCGATTGAACCTCTATGTCAAGGATTCAGTTAATCCCCTATGATGTTCCCTTTGTCCTTCAGCATGTTACTTGCGAGAGATTCTACCATCGGTATCTCCATACCTAGTTCAATCTCGTTACCGGCAAGTCTCTTTACTCATTCTATAATACAATATCCCCTTAGTCACATTGGTTACAAGGCTTGTTGTGATGTTGTATTACCGAGTGGGCCCCGAGATACCTCTCCGTCATAGGGAGTGACAAATCCCAGTCTTGATCCATGCCAACCAAACACACACCTTCGAAGATACCTGTAGATCACCTTTACAGTCACCCAGTTACATTACGACGTTTGATACACGTAAGGTATTCCTCTGGTGTCCGGGAGTTGCATGATCTCATGGTCATAGGAACAGATACATTGACATGTAGAAAACAATAGCTATAAACGGACACGGTCATAGTTTGGGGCTTTTCCATCACATCATTCTGCTAATGATGTGATCCTTTATTAAGTGACAACACTTGTCTATGGCCGGGAAACGTTGATCATCTTTGATCAACGAGCTAGTCAACTAGAGCTCACTAGGGACACTGTGTTGTCTATGTATCCACACATGTATTTGAGTTTCCAATCAATACAATTCTAGCATGGATAATAAACCATTATTATGAACAAGGAAATATAATAATAACCAATATATCATTGCCTCTAGGGCATATTTGCAACAGTCTCCACTTGCACTAGAGTCAATAATCTAGTTCACATCACTATGTGATTGTAATGAATCTAACACCCATATAGTTCTAGGGTTCGATCATGTCTTCTTATGAGAGAGGTTTTTAGTCAACGGGTCTGAAAATTTCAGATATGAGTGTGCTTTACAAATCTCTATGTCATCTTGTAGGTGCTGCTACCAACGTGCCATTTGGAACTATTCGAAATGACTACTCTACTATACGAATCCGGTTTACTACTCAGAGTTATTCAGATTAGTTTCAAAGCTTGCATCGACGTAACCCTTTACGACAAACTCTTTAATCACCTCCATAATCAAGAAAAATTCCTTAGTCCAATAGTTACTAAGGTTAACTTTGACCGTTGTCCAGTGATCCATTCCTGGATCACTCTAGTACCCCTTGACAGATTCATGGCAAGTTACACATCAGGTGTGGTAGACAACATGGCATACTTTAGAGCCTACAACTAATGCATAAGGGACAACCTTCATCCTTTCTCTTTCTTCTGCTGTGGTCGAACTTTTGAGTCTTACTCAAAGTCACACCTTACAACACAGCCAAGAACTCCTTCTTTGCCGATCTATTTTGAACTCCTTCAAAACCTTGTCAAGGCATGCATTTCTTTGAAAGTTTTATGAAGCATCTTAATGTATCTCTATAGATCTTGATGCTCAATGTTCAAGTAGCTTAATCCAGGTTTTCATTGAAAAACTCCTTTCAAACAACCCTTTATGCTTCCCAGAAATTCTACATTATTTCCGATCAACAATATATCAACCACATATACTCATCAGAAATTCTATAGTGCTCCCACTCACTTACTTGTAAATACAAGTTTCTCATAAACTTTGTATAAATCCAAAAGCTTCGATCATCTCATCAAAGCGTATATTCCAACTCCGAGATGCTTGCTCCAGATCATAGAAGGATCGCTGGAGCTTGCATACTTGTTAGCATCCTTAGGATCGACAAAACCTTCTGGTTGTATCACATACAACCTTTCCCAAGGAAACCGTCGAGGAAACAATGTTTTGACATCCTATCTACAAGATTTCATAAATAATTCAGCAACTGCTAACATAATTCCAACAAACTTTTAGCATCATTACGAGTGAGAAAGTCTCATCATAGTTGACTCTTTGAATTTGTCG
Organism: Hordeum vulgare subsp. vulgare; assembly: GCF_904849725.1. Taxonomy (NCBI): domain Eukaryota; kingdom Viridiplantae; phylum Streptophyta; class Magnoliopsida; order Poales; family Poaceae; genus Hordeum; species Hordeum vulgare. The sequence goes on from NC_058519.1 coordinate 485,342,792, forward strand.
AAAACATCTTTGTGACAAGTCGAGCTTTCTTAACGATGGCATTCACCATCATTGTCTGTCTTCCTTTTAAAGATTCATCTGTACTTAACAGTCTTACGACCATCAAGTAGTTCTTCCAAAGTCCACACTTTGTTTTCATAGATGGATCCTCTCTTGGATTTCATGGCCTCCAACCATTTGCCGGAATCCGAGTCCACCATCGCTTCTCCATATCTTGTAGGTTCATTGTTGTCCAACAACATGACCTCCAAGACAGGGTTACCGTACCACTCTAGAGTAGTACGTGACCTTGTCGACCTATGAGGTTTGTGGTAACTTGATCCGAAGCTTCATGATTACTATCATGATCTTCCACTTCCATTGGTGTAGGCGCCACAGGAACGACTTCCTGCGCCCAGCTACACACTGGTTGAAGTGACGGTTCAATAACCTCATCGAGTTTCCACCATCCTCCCACTCAATTATTTCGAGAGAAACTTTTCCTCAAGAAAGGACCCGTTTCTAGAAACAAACACTTTGCTTCCGGATCCGAGATAGGAGATATACCCAACTGTTATGGGTATCCTACGAAGATGCATTTATCTGCTTTGGGTTCGAGCTTATGAGGCTGAAACTTTTTTCACATAAGAGTCGCAGCCCCAAAATTTTAAGAAACGACAACTTAGGTTTCTCCAAACCATATTTCATACGGTGTCATCTCAACGGAATTACGTGGTGCCCTGTTTAAAGTGAATGTGGTTGTCTCTAATGCCTGATCCAAAAACTATAGTGGTGATACGATAAGAGACATCATAGTATGCACCATATCCAATAGGGCGTGACTATGAAGTTTGGACACACCATCACACTATGGTGTTCCACGTGGCATGAGTTGTGAAACAATTTTCACATTGTCTTAAATGTGTACCAAACTCGCAACTCAGATATTCATCTCTACGATCATATCGTAGACATTTCATCCTCTTGTCACAATGATCTTCAACTTCACTCTGAAATTACTTGAGCCTTTCAATAAGTCAGACTTGTGTTTCATCACGTAAATATACTAGTATCTACTCAAATCGTGTGTGAAGTAAGAACATAACGATATCCACTGCGTGCCTCATCATTCATTGGACTGCATACATCCTAGTGTATTACTTCCAATAATTTACTTTGTTGTTCCATCTCACTGGAAAATGAGGCCTTCAGTCATCTTGCCCATGTGGTATGATTTGTATGTCTCAAGTGATTCAAAACCAAGTGAGTCCAAATGATCCATCTGCATGGAGTTTCTTCATGCGTTTATATCAATAGATATGGTTCTCATGTCTCAAACTTCTCAAAAATGAGTGAGTCCAAAGTTCCATTAGCATGGAGCTAGTTCATGCGTTTTATGATAATATGAATCAAGTGGGAGTGCCACAAGTAAGTGGTACTATCATTACTACTTTATATCATTTGGCATCAATATTATGAACATGTGTATCACTACGATCGAGATTCAATAAACCATTAATTTTAGGTGCAAGACCATTGAAGGTATTATTCAAATAAATAGAGTAACCATTATTCTCTTTAAATGAATAACCGTATTGCGATGAACAGAATCTAGTCATGTCTATGCTCAACGCAAACACCAAATAACAATTATTTAGGTTTAACACTAATCCTGATGGTAGAGGGAGCGTATGATGTTTGATCACATCAACCTTGGAAACACTTCCAACACATATCGTCACCTCGCCTTTAGCTAGTCTCCGTTTATTCCGTAGCTTTTATTTCGAGTTACTAACACTTAGCAACCGAACTGGTATCTAATACCTTGGTGCTACTAGGAGTACTAGTAAAGTACACATCAATATCATGTATATCCAATATACTTTTGTCGACTTTGCCAGCCTTCCCATCTACCAAGTATCTAGGGTAGTTCCTCTTTAGTCACTGTTCCCCTCATTACAGAAGCACTTAGTCTCGAGTTTGGGTTCAACCTTGGGTCTCTTCACTAGAGCAGCAACTGGTTTTCCATTTCATGAAGTATCCCTTCTTGCCCTTGCCCTTCTTGAAACTAGTGGTTTTACTAACCATCAACAATTGATGCTTCCTTTTGATTTCTACTTTTGCGGTGTCGAACATCACGAACAGCTCAAGGATCATTATATCTATCCCTGATATGTTATAGTTCATCACGAAGTTCTAGTAGCTTGGTGGAGTGACTTTGGAGAACCATCACTATCTCATCTCGAAGATTAACTCCCACTCTATTCAAGCAATTGTAGCACTCAGATAATGTGAGCACATGCTCAACGATTGAGCTTTTATCCCTTACATTGTAGACAAAGAATTTTGTAGGAGGTCTCATACCTCTCAACAAGGGCACGAGCCTGAAATCCCAATTTCATCCTTGGAACATCTTGTATGTCCCGCGACGTTCAAAACGTCTTCAGCGCCTCAATTCTAAGCCTTTTAAGCATTATGCACTGAACTATCATGTAGTCATCAAAAACCTGTATGTCAGATGTTCTCAACATCTACAGACGACACTCGGGGTTTAGCACACCGAACGGTGCATTTAGGACATAAGCCTTCTGTGTAGCAATGAGGACAATCCTCAGTTTACGGACCTAGTCCGCATAATTGCTACTATCATCTTTCAACTAAATTTTCTCTAGGAACATATTAAAGACAATAGAGCCACAACGCAAGCTACAACATAATTTGTAAAGAACTTTTGACTATGTTCATGATAATGAGTTCAATTTATCATATTACTTATGAACTCCCACTCAAATTCACATCCCTCTAGTCATTCGAGTGTCGCATGATCCAAATTCACTAACTCAAGTCCGATCATCACGTGAGTTGAGTTTAGCTTCAATGATGAACATCTCCATGTTGATCATATCAACTATATGATTCATGCTCGACCTTTTGGTCTCTTGTGTTCCGAGGCCATGTCTGTACATGCTAGGCTCGTCAAGTTTAACCCGAGTGTTCCGCGTGTGCAACTATTTTGCACCCGTTGTATTTGAACGTTGAGTCTATCACACCCGATCATCACGTGGTGTCTCGAAACGATGAACTGTCGCAATGGTGCACAATTAGGGAGAGCACAATTTTATATTGAAATTTTAGCGAGGGATCACCTTATAATGCAACTGTCGTCCTAAGCAAAACAAGGTGCATAAAAGGATTAACATCACAAGCAAATCATAAGTGACATGATACGGCCATGAACTTGTGCTTCTTGATCTCCATCATCAAAGCACCAGCATGATCTCCGTCATCACCAACGCCACACCATGATCTCATGATCTCCATCATTGTGATGCCATCGAGGTTGTCGCGCTAACTATGTTGTTACTACTAAAGCTACTACTAGAGATAAAGCAAAGCATCTCCAATCGCAAAAATAATTAAAGAGAACCCTATGGCTCCTGCCGGTTGCCGTAGCATCGACGTGCAAGTCGATATTTAACTATTACAACATGATCATCTCATACATCCAATATATCATATCATGTCATTTCCCATATAACATCACATGCATACCCTGCATAAACAAGTTAGACGTCCTCTAATTTGTTGTTGCATGTTTTACGTGGCTGCTATGGGTATCTAGTATGATCGCATCTTACTTACGCAAAACCACAATAATGACATGAAAGTTGCTATTTAACCTTCCCCAAGAACTGCTGTAACGACCAAGATGCGGTCCTTTCCGATCTGGGGATCGAGGCCCCGAGCTGGAAAGGAGCGCATCTAAGCGTCTCGCAAACAGGTAACACAAACATACATAATAATAAAAGATAGACAATCAGGGGATCAATTGCCTTCTCATAAATATATCAGAGTACATCACGCATACAACGAAAGTAGTTCCGCTATGGACTACAAAACAGAGAAAAGGCTATGCTACCCTGCCTGCAGGCCCACGATCACGACCACCCCTCAAACTTCTGGATAGTTCACATACAGGCGGTCGGTCTCCTCATCGTACTACCACGCCAGATGCGTGCCTTCGGGATCATCTGTAGCTGGTGTACCTGAACCTGTTGGTATTGTGGAGGAATCCGTGAGCCACGGGGACTCAACAATCTATGACCTTGGTGTCAGAACTAGTCAAGTTATTAGGTAGGATAAGGTGAAGTGTTTAAGGTTGCGGCATCCTAAGCTTGATTTGGTGGCTAACTTACGTAGAGCATTTATGAAGGTGGACTATGCTAGCGGTCATGAATAGTTTATCACTAAGTGATCCTGAACACCTACCTACGTCATTCATAACCCCACCGTGTTCCCGACCGCAGAGAGATCTTCGAGGGGACAGTCACGGTTACGCACACAGTTGGCAATTTTATTAGCTTTTGTTTAAGTATCTAATACCGGATGTTAACAAAATATTCCAAGTTGCCACATAACCGCGGGCATGGCTTTCCGAAAGATTAAACCCTGCAGGGGTGCTCCAACTAGTCCATCACAAAGGCAGACATGCCGCAAAGTAATCCTCTATCACGATTCTCGTGATCTCGTCGGATTCCTTAGAGGAAAACCTCAACTCTAGGGAGAACCAAAGCTTCAGCGGGATTCCTATACGCAAGATATATCACGAAGGTAAGGCAAGGCTAGCAGGACCTCCCGACGTGCCGACGACCCTGATAAGAGCCATGCATCTCAGTCTTAGGACACGTCGGGTGAGCACAGCGTACAGTGGCCTAATAGACATCTCCCGAGTTGCCCCGGGTTGGCCCCGCACACGACTCTAGTTTGGACCAACACTCATGAGGAGCACTAGCCCGGGTTGTTGATTAAATTCCTCGGGGTAGCTATTCCCTATGCAGATTATTATTGAGTGATTAGCAAATTAACACCAATGTTGGGTCCTGCCGGACAAGCCTTAACACTACGCGATTTATCGAGGGGGTCCCCATAACAACCCCGAACGTGTTCGGAGCGATCAATATGGAATCAAACAGCGGTAGCCGGTAACTATGGCGGCAATAACTGAACAAAGCACCCGGAAAAGGCTAGGCCTTCCGTTATTTACCAAGTATATAGGTGCATTAATTAAATAACAGAATTTAGATAATGATATCAAGCTCATGTTATCACATGAGGCAAAACACCTGCATCTAGCAACACTAACATCAGTAGCTGAGCAAAGCCTACTTAGCCATTCAAGTTTGCTAGGAAGGGATCAGTGTTTGGGTTCATGGCATATCAAGAGGCAAATATTTCAGTGGTAGGCAAAGAGCATATGGCAAAGGAAACTTAATCTAGTATAACAAGTCTAGAGATGGAATCAAGGTCATATCATCTTGCATGTGATATCCTCAGCTTGGAATGGTTCTTGATCGTCATGCACGTACTCTCCTGACTCCACGTATTCGTTCTCCGATCCCGGTGCTACCAAACATAATAATAACATCCAATGAACAAGAGCACCTCAAGATGCAACAAGCACATGATGCATGAGATGAAAATGAGCATGCATCACTATTTCTATCACTAACACAAGCTTAATGAGTTAAAACAAGTTCCTGGACAGAACTGCATGCTAAACTATTTTTACATGCATGAGAATGACAATATCATATGCGTCTCGTGAAAACGATGCAAAACCATATAAAGAACAATACAATCGGAGCTACGGATCAACGGGAATCAACGAAACACGATATGAAGCCCTACGTGTCAAAATCATCACCACACACTCAAATGGCACAAATCTGGTATTCCCAGGTTGCCAAGACATAAAAAAAACCATCATGGATGGGGTGGAGCAAAGAAGAACACCACAACATCAACTAAGCACTCACAATCATCAAAATGACAAAACTACACAATCTGCCATAAATTGCATCATAGCACTTTGTGAGCTACATGCAAAGCACCTACAGCCACCCAACTATGACAAATAATATATGTGGCTGTAGCTAGCCAAGAATACTACCAGCACAAGCAAGAATCGCACAAAAAGGAATTAAACACAGGAAGATACAAGGCTGCAAACTTTCCCAAACCCATCAGATCACAGGGACTTAGTGAAAATTCCTGCACCTAACTTTCTGTCTTTGCTCTGAAGCTTTTTGACAGCAGCAAAAATAATACCTACAGGGCTCCAAATGACATGAAATTTTACAGGGAGCTAGAAAAACATATCAGGTACAACTTTCTAGTTGAAATCTAGGGCTAGATCACAACACAATGTCCAGAACAACCTCATCAACAGGGGAAGAAAATATAAACAGATTCTCAGACTTGGTGAAAATCTCAGATTTTCACTAATCTGGAATTTCAGCCACATGCCTACTTTGGATGGGCACAAATTGCACACATGGATTCCAAATCATGAATTGAAACCAACATGTGGTAGAGGGGGTTACCTTCTACTACCACAATCAAGAAACAAATACAAGAGCACATCACAATTCATGGAACCAAGCTCTAAACTTAGAAGAAAATGCAAATATGCCATCTTCAGAAAATGCTCCAATGGAAAATATGATTTCACCATTGGATTCCTGGGATCTTTATACCCCAAAACCATATATAAAACATATGCACTTACTTGGAGCAAGTGAGCTCAAACTAGGAAGGAAAAACTACATAGAATCCAACATAGTGAATAGGGCAACATTTCATGCAACTCTCACTAGATCAACTATCACATAGCTATGCTCATGTGCTCAAAGACAATATGAACATGAGGGTTTGGACCCCATGTATGTGTCATGCACAACAACATCACAAGCACTTCTACCAAGATAATCACTAGATCACCACACACACCCACACATCATGCCCTCTCTCATATGGACATGAGGAGGTGCACAAGTGTTGCCAAAGGGGCTGTTTTCTCCACATACATATCATCATCACCACCTCATCACAAGCACTAAAACCCTAAGAACAACATAAGGGGAAAAACTACCATGCAAGTAACATGGAAGCATCACTTACATGCACTTACTAGGAACCACCTACACACACATCATCTCAACACACACACATCTACTCATATGCACATCCACTAGTGCAACCAAACCATCTACACTTGCTAGCAAGGCATGAGATTACTATCACATGCATTTGACACAAACACACCATACATGCTTATACTAGCACCACCACATGTGTGTGCCACACATACACACACATGCACACACCTTCTGCCATATAACTAGCTACATAAGCAAAATAAAACAAGCCACCTACACATACTACCATTCAAGGGGAAGCACCACACACACACTACATACATACACTATATATGTGAGCATCACCATGTGTATGCACACACACACATCTACAATAACACACATGAACACACATACATGCTTTCTGCCACTCCTCCAGCAAGCAAAAGGAAAGATAAAATGCCACTTGTCACCCATTGATCTAGGCACAAGTCTAACAAACAATGCAAAGGGAAAAAAATAGGAAGAAGGAAAAAGGAAAGAGGGGCAGCCTGGGATTCGAACCCCAGTGCCCCTGGTGCACTACAACACCACAAGCCACTGCGCTACACTCATCTGATCGACAGATAAGGAAGCACAGGCAGGGTATCTTGTCCCTGTTTAGCTACTGTGCACAAAAACAACCAAACAAAAAGGTGTCGAGGGGGGGGATTCGAACCCCCCACCTGCTACTGTCAACCCCATCGCGCTACCACTACACTACACCTCGAAGTATGACAGAGACGGGAACTGGAACAAGGTAAACTACCCTACTCCTGTCTCTGCCCTGACCTGCATGCCGGCGACAGAGAGGAAGACCGGCGGAACCACTGCTGCTGCTGCCCACGAAGGGAGCCACCACCACATGCCACGATGCACTACGAGGGGGAGGAACCCCTGCTACACAACATACATACATCCACGCATCTCATCACCCATCTACTACACCACCTACACAACCTGCTGCCGAACTAATTCAGACAGAGAGGCACGGCGACAAAGAGATCGCTGGCTACCTCGTCGTGCTGCTCCTCCTCCCGGAGGCCGGAGCAAAACGAGGAGAAGGGGGTCCCTAGAGATCCACTGCTACTGCACCTAGCTCTACCTAGACGCCACGGCACGACCACGACCTGCACCTGCTACAGGCTACCTGACAGAGAAGCACGGCGCACCACCACGGCGGATCTAAAACGGAACCGAGGAGGAAGAAGGAAGGGAAGGTGATCTGCTCACCTTGGGAAAGGAAGGAGGAACCGATTGGAGGAGAAGGCCGGCCGGAGGGGAAGAAGATGCTCGGAGAAGCCCCTGCCCTGTCGAACCGAAGCAGGACGGAGAGACCACTGGGGCCGAGCCGTTGACGAGGTCGAGCTCGTCGGTGAGGATGCTCCTCGTCCTCATCGACGGCGGGAATGGAGCGCGGGGTGCACCCCCGAGCCCCTGGACATGGCGGCGGCGGACGACGACGGGAGCGGGGAAGATGCCGGCAAGGAGCTGCTCTCTCTCTCTGGTCTGAACCTAGCACAGACTCACGTGCCGACGGGAGAAGAGAGAAAGGGAAGGAAGAGAGGTGGCGGCGGCGAACTGGGAAGAGGAGGAACCCTAGGAGGAGGGGGAAGGCACGGACGCCAACGAATTATAAAGGGGGGCCTCGACGTTGGCGCCCTCACGGCGTCAGCTCCTCTCTGCTGCAACGCTGACGGAAAGGCGAGGGAACAAGACGACGTGTGAAGAAGAACGAAAGCGCATGGGCCACCTGCGCGAGGGAGGAAGGGAGATGGGTCGCCAGGGAAGAGAGAGGAAGCCCACTGGCGCCACTTAAAAGAAAAGGAAACCCTGTGGCCTCTTCTATTTAAAAGAAAGGCCAGAAAGAAAAATAAAACAAGGCAAAAACTACTCGGGATAAATCAAAATAAAATACCCCCTAGACATAGAAAAATATGTCCTATTTAAATAAAACAAAAACAAGATTTTTAGGAGCAAGTAATTATTTCACAAAACAGAATTAGATGACTCTGTTTTGTATTTATTGCAGCTGTTTAAACACTTTTAAAATCACCAAACTTGCACAACTTAACACCCACAATATTCCCTAAATAAAAGACATTTTTAAACCAGCTTAGGAGCAAGTAAATATTTGAACTAGGGAATAAAGAGAGAGAGGGGTTTGCAACCAAAGGGTTTTGCAAAGATCCAACACCACACTATTACTACTACTACTCCCCACAACACATATGCACCAACATCACATGAAATCACAAGACACCACATCAACACCACCACACTTGCAATCACAAAGTCACAATGATACATGGAAGATATGATATGGCATGCATGCATGCAACCAAGAAAATACAAGGGACATCACATGAATTCACATGCATTGATAGCTCTCAAGACAATGACAAATTGGACCCACATGGATAGGTTCCAAAAAAGGAAGGTTACACACTTGGGGCACTACAAACTCTCCCACACTACAAAGAAGATCTCGCCGCGAGATCTAAGACTGAAAGAAATCGGGAAATTCGAAACGGAGGTGATCCTCGCGTTCCCAAGTCGCCTCTTTATCGGAATGGTGTGACCACTGCACTTTGAGAAATTTGACAGTCTTGTTACGGGTCTTGTGCTCAGTCGCCTCGAGAACCGCAACTGGATGCTCACGATAAGAAAGGTCAGGCTGAAGGTTGATGTCTTGAAGATGCACAGTGCGTTCGGGGGTCTTGAAACACCTCCGAAGCTGAGAAACATGGAACACATCATGGACATTTGCAAAGTTTGATGGGAGCTCGAGCTGGTACACAAGGTCGCCTCTCTTGCCAACCACTCTGAACGGACCAACGAAACAAGGCGCAAGCTTGCCTTTGATTCCAAAGCGCTGCATACCCTTCATAGGCGACTCCTTGAAATAGACAAAGTCATCAAGCTCATAAGACATGTCACGGTGCTTGCTATCATAATAGCTCTTCTGACGGGACTAAGCTGCTCTAAGGTTGTCGCGAATGATCCGACACATCTCCTCAACTTCTTCTATTATAAAATTCCCAAGGATCTAACGCTCGCCGGTCTCGGACCAGTTGAGCGGAGTATGTCACTTCCTGCCATAAAGAATTTCAAACGGAGCCTTGCCAGAACTAGCTTGATAATTGTTGTTATACGAGAACTCCGCGAAAGGCAGACAATCTTCCCACTTCATGCCAAAATAGATAACACATGCTCTCAACATATCCTCAAGAACTTGATTCACTCTCTCCACTTGACCACTAGTCTGAGGATGGAACGCAGTGCTGAAGCGGATCTTTGTGCCCATAGCAGACTGAAAGGAGTCCCAGAACTTGGAAGTGAAGATACTTCCGTGATCTGAAGAGATCATCATAGGCACGCCGTGCAAAGAGACAATCCTGGAGGTGTACAAGTCTGCCAGCTGAGCTGCTGAAATGGACTCCTTGACTGGAAGAAAATGAGCCACTTTACTCAACTTGTCGATGACGACGAAGATAGCATCATTACCCTTCTTGGACTTCGGAAACCCGGTGACGAAATCCATCTCAATGTGATCGAACTTCCACTCAGGAATCGGCAAAGGCTGTAAGAGGCCTGCTGGGCGTTGATGTTCTGCTTTCACCCTTCGACATACATCACACTCGTTTACGAACTGAGCAATCTCACGTTTCATACGAGTCCACCAGAAGGTCTGCTTCAAGTCATGGTACATTTTGGAGCTTCCAGGATGAATAGAGAGCAGAGAGTTATGAGCATCTTCCATGATCACCTTCTTGAGATCACCTTTCGGGATGACAAGGCGATCCTCAAAAAACAACGTGTCCCTGGCATCAATAGTGAAGCACTTATACTTGGGGAGACTCTTTCCCACGCCAATCTTGACCTTCTTCACCATAGTGTCAAGAAGCTGTGCTGCTCGGACCTGATCTTCCAAGGTAGGAGAGATCTGAAAGTTTGCACGAAATCCCTGAGGTACTAGCTGAAGGTTGAGCTTCCTGAAAGACTCACAAAGACCCGGCTGGAGAGGTAGCAGAATCAGACTGTTGCAATATGCCTTCCTGCTCAAAGCATGTGCCACGACATTAGCTTTGCCTGGCGTGTACTCAACACTCGGATTAAAATCCTGGAGCATTTCCACCCAACGTGTTTGCCGAAGATTCAAGTTAGGCTGAGTGAAGATGTACTTGAGACTCTTGTGATCGGTGAAGACTTCAACCTTACGTTCCAACAAGAGATGTCTCCAAGTCATCAAGGCGTGTACCACAGCTGCTAGCTCAAGATCATGCACATGATAGTTCTTCTCCGCAGGCTTCAACTGCCTGGAGGTATAAGCAACCACCTTCTTATCTTGCATCAGGACTGCCCCAAGACCCTGGAGAGAAGCGTCATAAAAGACCTGATATGGCTTGGAATCATCCGGAGGGACCAAGACTGGAGTGGAGGTAAGCTTCACTTTGAGTGTATCGAAGGCCAGTTGACACTCTGGAAACCAAGCATACTTAACACCTTTCTGAAGAAGACTTGAGAGCGGCTTGGCGATCTTGGAGAAGTTCTCAACGAACCTTCTGCAATATCCAGCAAGCCCGAGAAAGCTTCGAAGCTGCTTCACATTCTGTGGAGGCTTCCATTCAACAATGGCCTGAACTTTGGACGGATCAACTTTAATGCCCTCGGCAGAGATAATGTGCCCCAGATAAACCACTTCTTTCAGCCAGAACTCGCACTTGGAAAACTTGGCATACAGCTTGTACTCTCTCAGTTTATCAAGCACCAACCTGAGATGTTCTTCATGTTCTTCCTCAGTTTCAGAAAAGACCAGAATGTCGTCGAGACAGAGCAAGACAAAGTCACTCTTGAACGAAGATAAAATGTAGTTCATCAATCGACAAAATGTCGGAGGAGCATTTGCCAGACCAAAAGACATGACCGTATACTCATACGAGCCGCTTCAATCCAACAATACCACCGAATCAATAAATGACTAAGGATGGAATCAAATTGAACATCAACGCCCACAAAATCTTTTGTGATCTACTCGAGATATCATCTACGCATGAACCTAGCTCATGATGCCACTCTTGCGGAACGTTGCATGGGAAAACAAAAAAATCCTACGCACACGAAGACCTATCATGGTGATCATCATCTACGAGAGGGAGATCGAATCTACATACCCTTGTAGATCGCTAAGCAGAAGCATATATAACGTGGTTGATGTAGTGGAACATCTTCGCGATTCAAATCGCGGCCCATCCCACGATCTCATCACGATCCGTCTCGCGATCCCATCACGATCCATCCCGATCTAGTGCTGAACGAACGACACCTCCGCGTTCACCACACGTACAACTCGATGACGATCCCCGCCTTCTTGATCCAGCAAGAGGGGCGGATAGGTAGATGACTTCTCTAGCATGGCAGCATGGTGTTGGTGGTGGTGAACTAATCCAGTAGGGCTTCGCCTAAGCACTACCGAACTAGACTAGAAGAGAAACCGATCTAGATGAAGTAGAGGGAGCGCGTGGCAATTAGGGTTAGGGTTGCCTCTAATTCCTCTAGTATATATTGGAGGGAGGGAGGTAAGGAGGCAGCCTCAAACCGTCAAGGTTTGGCTGAAATTGGAGTTGGAGGAGTCCTACTCCAATCCTACTAGGAGTAGGATTCCTCCTCTCCACTTGGAACCCCTTTCCTCCTCTTCCACCTTTGGGTTTTTTCCTTCTAAAATCTCATGGGCCTTAGTGGGGGCTTAGGCCAGCACACTAGGGGATGGTTTGTATCCTCCCACAGCCCATGAGGCCCCTCGGGGTGTGACACCCCTCCCAATGGTCCTCGGTACACTCCCGACACTTCCGGTACACTACCGAAGTACCCGAAACTTTTCCGGTGACCAAAACATGACTTCCTATATATCAATCTTTACCTTCGGACCATTCCGGAGCTCCTCGTGACGTCTGAGATCTCATCTAGGACTCTGAACAACTTTCGGTTACCAACACCTATAACTCAACTATACCGAAACGTCACCGAACCTTAAGTGTGCAGACCCTGCGGGTTCGAGAACTATGTAGACATGACCTGAGACATTGTTTGGTCAATAGCCAATAGAGGGTCCTGGATGTTCATATTGGCTCCTACATATTCGACGAAGATCTCTATCGGTTGAACCTCTATGTCAACGATTAAGTTAATCCCGTGTGATGTTCCCTTTGTCCATCGGTATGTTAGTTGCGAGAGATTCAATCGTCGGTATCTCCATACCTAGTTTAATCTCATTACCGGCAAGTCTCTTTATTCATTCTTTAATACAAGATCACGTGACTAACTCCTTAGTCACATTGCTTGCCAGGGTTGTTGTGATGTTGTATTACCGAGTGGGCCCCGAGATACCTCTCCGTCACATGGAGAGACAAATCCTAGTCTTGATTCATGCCAACCCAATAGACACCTTCGGAGATACATGCAGAGCACCTTTATAGTCACCCAGTTACATTGCGATGTTTTATACACATAAGGTATTCCTCCGGTGTTTGTGAGTTGCATGATCTCATGGTCATAGGAATAGATACATTGACATGCACAAAACAGTGGCAATAAACTGACACGATCATATGATACGTTCATAGTTTGGGTATTTTGCATCACATCATTCTCCTAATGATGTGATCCCGTTATCAAGTTACAACACTTGTCTATGGCCAGAAAACCTTGACCATCTTTGACCAACGAGCTAGTGAACTAGAGGCTCACTAGGAACAGTGTGTTGTCTATGTATCGACACCTGTATTTGAGTTTCCAATCAATACAATTCTAGCATGGATAATAAACCATTATTGTGAACAAGGAAATATAATAATAACCAATATATCATTGCCTCTATGGCATATTTCCAACACTTTTGGTAGCCAAAAATTCATACTAAGTAGAGATATTACTTGTGCATCCAAAAACTTGTAAACCCAGTTTCTTGCCATGAGAGTCCACCATATCTACCTATGAATTGAATAATATGCTTCAAGTAAGTTGTCATGGATGCAAAAAGCAATAAAAATTGCTCCTAAATATGTATGATCCTTTATTGGAAGGGAAAATAAGCTTTGTACGAACTTGTGATGGTGAAGAAATAAAAACGATGGACTGCATAATAAAGGTTGCTATAACAAGGGGCAATATAAACTGATGTTCCTTTACATTAAGAGTTCGCACATCCAAAATAAAAAGCACATGACAACCTCTGCAAAGGGCATATCTTTTACTTTTATGTATTTACTTTTCAATATTTACTTCTATGCAAGAGTCAATAATGTTTATCCCTATTCCAATCTATTAATTCTTTAGCTGGCAAGCATGACGTGTCGGGGAAAGATCCAGACACATATATCCAGTTGAATATGGGTGACCATGAGTCATTATTGTTGACATTATCCTCAAGATAAATGTTGGGGTGCGAAACATTAAGCCCATATCTTCCTATATGTTTGACTAAAACTGTTTGTTCTAAATTATGCTTTGAGTGTCAGCAATTATGGAAGACTAAATGATAGTTCAGTATGTGGAATTTGCTAAATGAAAGCTCTTACATAGAGCCTTCCTGAAAATAAGATAAATTGTAATTGTTTGATGAGTGAAAACATAGTTTGTTGGTTATCAAGAAAGTTTATGGTCTATACCTTAACATGTGAATAGTTTGCTACTTAATCCTGAGAAGTCTTACGAGAAAAGAGTTGTTTATGATGCTACAAAAAGTGCTTGGAATTACCATTCATCAAACTCATATACTATGTTAGCATTCACACTTCATAAATTTCTTCTTTTATCATTTACCTACTCGAGGACGAGTAGGTATTAAGCTTGGGGATGCTAATACGTCTCCAATGTATCGATAATTTATGAAGTATTCATGCCATATTCACCTATTTTTACAATATTTTTATATGGTTTTGATGCACTTTATATAATTTCATTGGAACCAACCGAGACTAACGCTATTTTCAATAGAATTACCATGGTGTTGTTTTTGTGCGTAAAATAAAAGTTATCAAAATCACCCAAAACTTTTTGATAAGTTTTTTGAATATATTAAAAATACTGGAGCGGAGAACCACTAGAGGTGGGCCACCTGTTGGTGCCAAGACAACAAGGCGCGCCCACCCCCCTAGGTGTGCCCCGATGGCTTGGGAGCATGTTGTAAGGCGGTTGTGACTCTTCTTTCCCCGCAAGAAAGATATATTTTCAAGATAAAAATCCCCTCAAAATTTCAGCCCAATCAGAGTTACGGATCTCCAGATATTTAAGAAATGGTGAAAAGCCAGAAAACAGAAGCGAACCAGAGAAGAAAACAGAGAGACAGAGAGATCCAATATTGAAGGGTCTCTCGCCCCTCCGGGAGCCAAGGAGGCCAAGGACTAGAGGGGAGAACCTCTCCCCATGTAGGGTGAGAACATGGAGCAGTTAACCCAAGGGGTAGACTCTCTCCCCCACTCTCCCGATGGCGAGAGAGTGCCGCCGGTGAACCATCGCTGCGGTCATCATCTTCATCAAGATCACCATATTCATCACCTTCCTCGTCTCTTCTCAGCGGTCCACTCTCACACACCCCGTTGTAATCCCCTACTTGAACATGGTGCTTTATGCCACATATTGTTACCCAGTGATGTGTTGCCATCCTATGATGTTTGAGTAGATTTGTTTTGTCCTTTGGGTTGATTGATGATCTTGATTGGTTTGAGTTGTGCGTTTTATGTTGGTGTTGTCCGAAGGTGCCTTCTATGCCGCGCACATGTGACGGATTCTTGTTGTAGGGTGTTGCAATACGTTCATGATTCCCTTCTGGTGGGTTACATGAGTGAGTGAAACACAAATCCGAGTAACGGGGTTGTTGCGTATGAGAGTAAAGGGGACTTGTCGTTTAATGCTATGGTTGGTGAAGGAGTTTGGGGCTAAGGGGTCCTCGGGTCGTTCACTTATTTCCATGGGCCGGACTCCTAGTCTGTTCTATCATCATTGGTGATATTGAATTCAAGATGGACTCTTTCAAAGACTTGGCGTGTAATCCAAGGCCATGTAGTGATCAGTATATTCCTTCCCTGATATAACCGACATCGTGTAACCCTAACACCCCTAGTATCTATATAACAAGGGGGTCATAGTTCATAGGCAAGATTAAGCTTATTACTGTTAGGGTTTAGACCACACCATATGATATAGAAGTACATAAACTCTATATTCTGTGAACCCCATAAATATAACAATAGAAGGACATAGGGTTTTACCTCCATGAAGAGGGCCCGAACCTGAATAAACATTGCCTCCCTTGTCTTGTTACCCAACAATCAAAGATCCACAGTTCGGACCCCGTACTCGAGATCCGATGGTTTTGACACCGACATTGGTGATTTCATTGAGAGGTCCGCTCGAGGATTGTCAGAAGGATCAAAGGCTCGCTTGGTCACGAGCGAAGACATTAGAACCTGGGATATTTTCGTCCCTGACCAACTTTCTGCTTTCGGCAGCACTGTCCTGCACGACAAAGCGGTTCATCACCAGATCGACGGGTTTTCCTTGGGGGAGGGATTCAAGGTCGGTGACTTGGATCACGTCGCCGAAACCCAAGGAGATCTGATCCTCACTAGGATCTCGGCTTTGGCCGAAGAGCCTGGAAACCCCGAAGCCTTAACTTTGGGTCGTTTCCCCGATCTTGAGTCCGGGATAGTGCATACCTCAGATTCGGCCTTGAGCTCGGATCTTACCTTTGTGTTTGAAGGCCCGGGGTTAACCTCGTGTCACATCCCTAGTTTCACTTGCTGATCATTGCATTCATCCATTTTTTTACAAAATGAATTGAAATGAGGAACTATCAAGCCTCATAGAGAATTTTTGTCAAATAAGCAACATTAAAATTGCTTCAAACCACTCCAAGAAAATGTCTCTCGTATTCTAATAAAATATTGGCATGAGTAAAAATTCAAATCAATAATTTTGGAATCATAGAACCATTTTATCTTGGGAATTTGAATTAATTTAACTACTATTTGCATTGGGTATATATTTCCTATACATAAAATATTTGTCCAATGTCCCTTAGATTTATTATGTAGCTTTGGATAATTCTACATAGTCCACATATAAATTTTGGGAATTTTACAAAATGGTTTGATCTAAAATCCAAATCCAAAATAGTTGCAGAAATAGAAAACAGAAGGAAAAAAAATAACCTCGCACTTACCTCGGCCCAGTTCTGTGCAGCCCAACCGAGGTGGCGAGCCAGTCGTCTCCTTCCGTTGGACAGGAGGACGAGTGCGCGGCCAACGCACGTGCATGCTCCGCGCGCCATGCCGCAGTTGCCTGCCTGCATCCCCCCTCCATGTCCTCATCATGGATAGATTCGCGAGAGTCGTCCAATCGAGCTGACCCACTCTCTCTTCCCCCTCGCCTCTCCCTCACGCTCCTGTCGCCATGGTCGAAGCCATCGCGGACTCGCTGGCATCGCCCCTGTAGCCAACAAGTCCCCTTTGCCCTTCCCCCTTGTCTAGAAGAACCACAACATCGTCCCCAACCTCCTCACCGAGCCAATCAACCGAAGCATCCCTCTGTCGTCTCCATTGACATCATCTTCAAGCTCCGGCACCGACGCTCCTCTCCAATGATTCGTGGCCATCTGTGCCTCCCCGACCTCATTGTTTTTCTCATCCGGCCCACTATGAGATCCTGCGTCGAACCCCCTAACCCCATGGCGTGTCCCTCGCCGTAGCTATCGCCCCTTTGCTGACCATAGCATGCTGCCACCGAGCTCGTCGCCGACACAGACCCGATGACCTTCGGGTCCCGTGTGCGTGACTGTTAGGTTCGTGTGCGTGCGTAGGATAGTTTGGTGCTAGTCGTTGCCGCTGCCATGCACCGCAACAACGAAACCACCAAGTCTCGAACTCCAATCACCTCCTTTGAGCTCGCTTCCATTGATCCCGGCCATTCCAGGCGTGTCAACCACCACCATCTGACGCGGCGTGAAGCCAGCGTTCAATAGGGCCCAACCACGCGCCGAACGATGCACCATAGGAGGTTCTTCGACGACCTCCGTCGCATGTGGTGGTCGCCGGCGGCTAACTCCAGCTAAACGCCGATTATATGACATGGCATCATTAGTTTAGGGTTAAAACACGGTTAGTTATAGCTTTGAGGCACTAACCATCGGGCCCTATGTGTGAGGTGATTAGCTTAGCGGTAACCACTACTTAATTAATCTCTAGTGAGCATGACAGGCGGGCCCCAACCTGTTAACCAATACTTAGTTAAATCCATGTTAGCCTCCGTGTCACTTATATGTGGAGCCCACACGTCAGGTTTGACCTAGACCCACCTGTTGACCAGCTTACGTCATGATGACATAATGTTTATGCTATTATTGATTTTTTTATTTTAAAACTATTCTGGAAATTCCAAAAAATATTTAAACTTTGAAAAATCATAGAAATTCAACATTAACTCCAATGAAAATAAATCATATATGAAAAATTATGAGAAAAATGTAAGGAATATGTTTATGCGATGATCATGCATGTTTAAACAAGTTAACATCACTAAGTAGGACAATTCATGATTAGGACCAATTTGATAAATAGTTTGGAGTTGGAATTTGATGTCTAATTGAATTCCACTTCAATTAATACAGCCAAATGTTGAGCTAGGTGAATTCAGTACCTTAACATGCCATATCAGACATCATGTTTGTTGCATTGCATTGAATGTGTTATTTTCTTGTCCAGTCGGTGTTGTTCCTTCTCGGTAGACGATGGTTTCGATGATGTGACCGTTGACATTAATGAATAGAAGTACTATCTTCAGAACTGTGAGGAAAGCAACCCCCCCCTTGTGCATACTGATATAAACCCAGCCTCTCGCTCCTTCTCTCTTTTACTGCATTAGGACAATCACGATTCAATTGTTACATGTTCTCGGTAGTTGAACCCATTCCTTTGCATGACCTGTCTTTGTCAGAGTAAATAGTTGAAGCCACTTAGCATGAGTAGCAACTACTTGAGCCTTGATGTGCCTACTCATCCATGCTTAATTACTGTGCCTACTAAGTTGTTAGTTATGTCGGGTCTGATCCATCTGGACGATAAATCAGAATGGTTGTGTTCATGTCCTACTATGTGAGAGTAAAGTGTGTGAATCCGATTTGGCAAAGGTAGCAATGAGAGGCCATGTAGGAGTACATGGCGGGTTGTCTCATTGGGACCGTCCTTAAGAACTGAGTTCTTTGTATGTTATCCAAGACAAAATACTACCACACATTGGAATGCTTAAGTGCCCCTCTTGGCTTATTATTCGCCTAGCGTTTTGTCTAGGAGTTGCAACTAGTTTCTCATGTTTGTAGGAAAAGTGTTGGAGGTCGTGTTTAGTTCTGCCCGACGAGGTAGGCTTTAGTACGGTAGATATACAGCGGCACGGTGACCAAGTGGCACCTGGATGGTGGGCTTGTGGAACCCCGCGCACATCATTTGAGGCGACTGAGGAAACTTTGGCCGTACTTTCTTGCGTGTTAAGTCTCAAATAGGCAATAAACTTCGACTAGGGTCTTGTGTGGTTAACGGTCATGGACGACGCCCACGCCAGTGCTTCTGCTTGAAGGTTTCCGAGATGCATGACGTGCATATGGTGATAATGTTGGGGAACTTTGCATGGGAAACAAAAAATTTCCTACGCACATACAGGATCTATCCATGGTGATGACCATCTACGAGAGGAGAGATTGGATCCACATACCCTTGTAGATCGCTAAGCAGGAAGCATTAAGAAATGCGGTTGACGTAGTCAAACGTCTTTGCGATCCAAATCGCAAGCCGTCCCATGGTGCAATCACGATCTAGTGCACAGTGGATGACACCTCCGCGTTTAGCACACATACAACTCGATGACAATCTCCACCTCCTTGATCCAGCAAGCAAGGTTGGAGAGGTATATGAGTTCTCCGACAACACAATGGCATGGTGGCGGTGGTGGTGAACTAATCCGACAGGGCTTCGCTGAGCTGTACCGAACTAATCTAGATGAAAAAGACGGTCTATGGAGGATAGGGCAGCACGTGGCTTTTTAGGTGGTGGCTGCCCTAAAAAACTCCACTATATATATGAGGAAGGGATAGGTGGGCTAGCCTTGGCCCCTCCTACAAGGAGGAGGGGTTCGTCCAAAGTGAGGGGAGAGTCCACCTCCCACAAGGGAGGTGGACACCCTTGGGAGTACTCCTCCTACACCCCTCCATCAAGCCTTGGCGCATGGGCCTCTTGGGGTTGGCTTCCCAAGCCCACCATGGGCTGGTGCGCCACCTCCTAGGACCATGTGCCCCCCGGGGTGGGTGGGCTCCTCCCGGTGGACCCCTGGAACCCTTTCGGCACTCCTCTTACAATACCGGAAATCCCTGAAACTATTCTGGAACCCGAATACCACTTTCCTGTATATAAATCTTTACCTACAGACCATTTCGGAGCTCCTCGTGACGTCCTAGATCTAATCCAAGACTCCGAACTACCTTCGATAACCACCACACATAACTTAATAATACTGAAACATCACCGAACCTTAAGTGTGCACACCTTGTGGGTTCGAGAACTATGCAGACATGACCGAGACACTCTCCGGTCAATGACCAATAGCGTGACCTGGATGCCCATATTGGTTCCTACATATTCTACGAAGATATTTATCAGTTGAACCTCTATGTCAAGGATTCAGTTAATCCCGTATGTGTTCCCTTTGTCCATCGGTATGTTACTTGCCCGAGATACAATTGTCGGTATCTGCATACCTAGTTCAATCTCGTTACCGGCAAGTCTCTTTACTCATTTCATAATACAATATCTCATGACTAACTCACTAGTCACATTGCTTGCAAGATTCTTGTGATGTTATATTACCGAGTGGTCCCAAGAGATACCTCTCCGTCAGAAGGAGTGAAAAATCCCAGTCTCCATCCACGCCAACCCAACAGAGACCCTCGGAGATACCTGTAGAGCACCTTTATAGTCACCCAGTTACGTTGTGACGTTTGATACACACTAGGCATTCCTCCGGTGTTTGGTTCTTGCATGATCTCATGGTCATAGGAACATATAATTGACATGTAGAAAACAATAATAATAAACTGACACGATCATATGCTACGGTCACAGTTTGGGTCTTGTCCACCACACCATTCTCCTAATGATGTGATCCCGTTATCAAATGACCACTCATGTCTATGGCCAGGAAACCTTGAACATCTTTGATCAATGAGCTAGTCCTATAGAGGCTCACTAGGGACAGTGTGTTGTCTATGTATCCACATATGTATTTGAGTTTCCAATCAATACAATTCTAGCATGGATAATAAACGATTATCATGAACAAGGAAATATAGTAATAAACACTTTATTATTGTCTCTATGGCATATTTCCAACAGTGTCCCACTTGCACTAGAGTCAATAATCTAGCTCACATCACTATGTGATTTACATTGTAATGAATCTAACACCCATACAGTTCTGGTGTTGATCATGTTTCGCTCGTTGAAGAGGCTTAATCAACGGATCTGCAACATTCAGATCCGTGTGCACTTTGCAAATACTTATGTCCTCCTCCTTGATATAATCGTGGATGGAATTGAAGCATCGATTTATATGTCTGGTCCTCTTGTGAAACCTTGTTTTCTTGGCTTAAGCAATGGCACGAGTGTTGTCATAGAACAGAGTCATTGGATCCAGTGCACTGGGCACAACTCCAAGATCTTTCATGAACTCCTTCATCCAGACAACTTCTTTAGTCGCCTACGAGGCAGCTATGTACTCCGCTTCACATGTAGAATCGACTACTATGCTTTTCTGGGAACTACACCAGGTTACCGCACCCCCATTGAGAATAAATACGTATACGGTTTGAGACTTAGAGTCATCCGGATAAGTGTCAAAGCGTGCATCGACGTAACCCTTTACGACGAGCTCTTGATCACCCCCATACACGATAAACATTTCTTTAGTCCTTTTCAAGTACTTCAGAATATTCTTGACCGTTGTCCAGTGTTCCATTCCTGGATCACTATGAAACCTTCCCGCCATACTTATGGCAAGGCTGACATTAGGTCTTGTGCACAACATTGCACACATGATAGATCCTACGGCTGAAGCATAGGGGACAACACTCATCTTTTATCTATCTTCTGCAGTCACTGGGCATTGAGTCTTACTCAACTTCACACCTTGCAATACAGGCAAGAACCCTTTCTTGGACTGATCCATTTTGAACTTCTTCAAAACTTTGTCAAGGTATGTGCTCTATGAAAGTCCTATTAAGCATCTTGATCTATCTCTATAGATCTTGATGCCTAATATCTAAGCAGCTTCATCTACGTCCTTCATTGAAAAACTCTTATTCAATTAATCTTTTACGCTTCCCAAAAATTCTATATTATTTCCAATGAGCAATATGTCATCCACATATAATAATGGAAATGCTATAGAGCTCCCACTCACTTTCTTGTAAATCCAAGCTTCTCCATAAACTTGTATAAACTTCGAGATGCTTGCACTAGTCCATAAATGGATCGCTGGAGCTTGCACCCTTTGTTAGCATTCTCTGGATCGACAAAACCTTCTGGTTGCATCATATACAACTCTTCCTTAAGGAAACTGTTAAGGAACGTTGTTTTGACATCCATCTGTCAAATTTCATAATCGAAAAATGCAGCTATTGCTAACATGATTCTGACGGACTTAAGCATCACTATGGGTGAGAAACTCTCATTGTAGTCAACTCCTTGAACTTGTGAAAAACCCTTTGCCACAAGTCAAGCATTATAGATGGCAATATTACCGTCCGCGTCTGTTTACTTTTTGAAGATCCATTTATTCTGAATGGCCTTGCGCCCTTTAGGTAATACTTCCAAAATCCACACTTTGTTTTCATACATGGATCTTATCTCGGATTTCATGGCCTCTAACCATTTGTTGGAATCTGGGCCCACCATCGCTTCTTCATAGTTCGTATGTTCATCGTTGTCCAACAACATGATGTTTAAAACCGGGTTACCGTACCACTTAGAAGCGGCGCGTGCCCTTGTCGACCTACAAGGTTCGACAACAACTTTATCTGAAACTTCATGATCATCATCATTGGCTTCCTCTTCAACTGGTGTATGCTTCACAAAAACATCTTTCTATGCAGCGCTACTCTCTGGTTGAAGTAAAGGTTCTACAACCTCATCAAGTTCTATCTTCCTCCCACTCAATTCTTTTAAGAGAAACTCTTTCTCAAGAAATGTTCCACTTTTAGCGACAAACACTTTGCCTTCGGATCTGAAATAGAAGGTATACCAAACTATCTCTTTTGGGTATCTTATGAAGACGCATTTCTCACCTTTGGGTTCCAGCTTTTCTAACTGAAGCTTTTTGACATAAGCATCACATCCTGAAACTTTAAGAAACAACAACTTTGGTTTCTTGCCAAACCACAGTTCATATGGCGTCGTCTCAATGGATTTTGATGGTGCCCTATTTAAAGTGAATGCATGTGTCTCTAATGCATAACCCCAAAATGAAAACGACAAATTGGCAAGAGACATCATAGAACGCACCATATCTAATAAAGTGCAATTACGACGTTCAGACACACCATTACACTGTGGTGTTCCATGCGGTGTCAACTGTGAAACAATTCTACATTGTCTTAACTGAGCGCCAAACTTATAACTCAGATATTCTCCTCCTCGATCAGATCATAGGAATTTGATCTTCTTGTTATGATGATTCTCCACTTCAGTCTGAAATTGCTTGAACTTTTCAAACGTTTCAGACTTGTGTTTCATTAAGTAAATATAATCATACCTACTTAAGTCATCGGTGAAGGTGAGAACATAATGATATCCACCGCGCGCCTAATGCTCATCGGACCGCACACATTAGTATGTATGATTTCCAATAAGTCACTGGCCCACTCCATTGTTCGGAGAATGGAGTTCTGGTCATCTTGCCCATGAGGCATGGTTCACATGTGTCAAGTGATTCTAAATCAAGTGACTCCAAAATTCCATGAGCATGGGGTTTCTTCAGGCATTTTACACAAATATGACCTAGGAGGCAGTGCCACAAGAAAGTGGTACTATCATTATCAGCTCTACATCTTTTGGCATTAATGTTATGAACATGTGTGTCATTACTATCGAGATTCAATAAGAATAAACCCCTCACATTGGGTGCATGTCCATAAAAGTTATTACTTATATAAATAGAACAACCATTACTCTCTGATTTAAATGGGTAACCGTCTCGCAATAAACAAGATCCTGATATAATGTTCATGCTTAATGTAGGCACTACATAACAATTATTCAAGTTCGTCACTAATCCCAATGGTAATTGAAGTGAGAGCGTGTCGACGGCGATCACATCAACCTTGGAACCATTTCCCACACGCATCGTCACTTCGTCCTTTGCCAACCTCCATCTATTCTGTAGTTCCTACTTTGAGTTGCAAACGTGAGCAACCGAACTGATATCAAATACCGAGGCACTACAACGAGAGTTGTTTAGGTACACATCAATAACATGTATATAATATATACCTTTTTTGGTGTTGGTCGCCTTCTTGTCGGCTAGATACTTGGGGCAGTTCTGCTTCCAGTGACCAGTCCCCTTGCAATGATATCACTCAGTTTCTGGCCTGGATCGAGCCTTGGGTTTCTTCACAGGAGAGGCAATAGCTTTTCCACTCTTCTTTAAGGTACCTTTCTTGCCCTTGCCATTTTTCTTGAAACTGGTGGTTTTATTGACCATCAAAACTTGATGTTCCTTTTGAATTTCCGACTCAGCGACTTTCAGCATCGAAAATAGCTCGACAAATGATTTATTCATCTCTTGCATGTTTTAGTTCATCACAAAGCTTTTGTAGCTAGGTGGCATTGATTGAAGAACTCTGTCAGTGATTGCCTCTGGCAGGAGAACGATTCCCAACTCAGCTAGACGGTTGGAATACCCATACATTCTGAGTATGTGCTCACCGACAGACCCGTTCTCCTCCATCTTGCAAGCATAGAACTTATCAGAGGTCTCATACCTCTCGATCCGGGCATTATTATCAAAGATAAACTTCAATTCCTGGAACATTTCATATGCTCGGTGATGTTCAAAATATCTTTGAAGTCCCAGTTCTAAGCCATACAAAATTGCAAGCTGAACTACTCAGTAGTCATCCAGATGTGACTGTGAGGCGTTCATAATGTCTTCAACCGCTAGGAAGGGGGCGCATCACCAAGCGGTTTATCATGGACATAACTCTTTTGGGAAACCGTGAGGACAAACCTTAGATTACAGGGCCCAGTCTACAAAGTTGCTCCCATCATCTTTCAGCTTGGCTTTCTCTAGGAATGCATTAAAATTGAGGGGTGCTACTCGCGAGCCATTGATCTACAATATAAATTTGCAAAGATTACTTAGACTATTGTTCAAGATAATGAGTTTAGTTAATCATATTACTAAAAAACTCGCACTCAAATTGACATCCCTCTAGTCATTCGAGTGATGCATGATACAAATCCACCAACCCAAGTCCGATCATCACGTGCGATGAGCTGGTTTCAATGGTGAACATCTTCATGTTGATCATATCTACTATATGACTCATGTTCGACCTTTCAGTCTCTTGTGTTCTGAGGCCATGTCTGTACATGCTAGGATCATCAAGTTTAACCCAAGTGTTCTGCATGTGCAAAACTGTCTTGCACCCGTTATATGTGAACATAGAGTATATCACACCCGATCATCATGTGGTGTCTCGAAACGACGAACTTTCGCAGCGGTGCACACTCGGGGAGAACACAATTTTATCTTGAAATTTTAGCAAGGGATCGCCTTATAATGCCACTGTCGTCCTAAGCAAAACAAGGTACATAAAAAGGATTAATATCACATGCAAATCATAATTGACATGATATGGCCATGATCTTGTGCTTTTGATCTCCATCACCAAAACACCGACATTATCTCCATCGTCACCGACACAATACCATGATATCCATCATCATGATCTCCATCATTGTGTTTCCATCAAGGTTGTCGCGCCAACCATGCTTGTACTACTATTGCTACGGTTTAGCGATAAAGTAAAGCATTACATAGTGCTTAATGAGTGACACGTAGGTCATACAATAATTAAAGACAACCCTATGGCTCCTCCCGGTTGTCGTAGCATTGACACGCAAGTCAATATTAACTATTACAACATGATCATCTCATCCATCAAATATATATCATCATGTCTTTGGCCATATCATATCATAACATACCCTACAAAAACAAGTTAGACTGCCTCTAATTTGTTGTTGCATGTTTTACATGGCTCCTATGGGTGTCTATCAAGAACGCTTCTTACCTACGCAAAAAACACAACGGTGATATCAAGTTGCTATTTAACCTTCTACAAGGACCTCCTCTATCGAATCCGATTCAACTAAAGTAGGAGAGACAGACGCCCGCAAGCCATCTTTATGCAACAAGTTGCATGTCAGTCGATGGAACCGATCTCTCGTACGTGGATGAGTAAGGTTGGTCCAGGCCGCTTCATTCCACAATACCGCTGAATCAAGAAAAGACTAAGGAGGGAAGCAATCTGAATATCAACGCCCACATACTCCTTTGTGTTCTACTCGAGATGTCATCTACGCATAGACCTAGCTCATGATGCCACTGTTGGGGAATGTTGCGTGGGAAACAAAAAAATTCCTACGCGCATACAAGATCTATCCATGTTGATGACCATCTATTAGAGGAGAGATCGGATCCACATACCCTTGTAGATCACTAAGCGGGAAATGTAAAGAAACGAGTTGATATATTCGAACGTCTTCGCGATCCAAATCGCAAGCCGTCCCGCGATCCAATCACAATCTACTGCCGAATGGACGATACCTCCGCGTTCAACACACGTACAACTCGATGATGATCTCCACCTACTTATTCCAGCAAGCAAGGGTGGAGAGGTAGATGAGTTCTCACGCAGCACAACGGCGTGGTGGCGGTGGTGGTGAACTAATCCGGCAGGGCTTCGCCGAGCTCTACCGAACTAATCTAGACGAAGAAGACGATCTAAGGAGGATAGGGCAGTACGTGGCTTTGCAAGTGGTGGATGCCCTCAAAACCTCCACTTTATATAGGAGGAAGGGCTAGGTGGGCTAGTCTTGGCCCCTCCTCCAAGGAGGAGGGGTTTGACCGAAGTGGTGGGAGAGTCCACCTCCCACAAGGGAGGTGGACACCCTTGGGAGGACTCCTCCTCCACCTCCTCCATCAAGCTTGGGCGCATGGGCCTCTTGGGGTTGGCTGCCCAAGCCCAACAGGGGCTGTTGCGCCATCTCCTAGGCCCATGTGCCCCCCGGGGTGGGTGGGACCCTCCCGGTGGACCCCCAAAACCCTTTAGGCACTCCCGATACAATACCGAAAATCCCCAAAACTATTCCGGAACCAGAATACCACTTTCCTATATATAAATCTTTACCTCCAGACCATTCTGGAACTCCTCATGACGTCCAGATCTCATCCGAGAATGCAAACAACCTTCGATCACCAACACACATAACTGAATAATATCGAAACGTCACCGAACCTTAAGTGTGCACAGCCTCCAGATTCGAGAATTATGTAGACATGACCGAGACACTCTTCGGTCAATAACCAATAGCGGGACCTGGATGCCCATATTGGTTCCTAAATATTCTACGAAAATCTTTATCAGTTGAACATCTATTTCAAGGATTCATTTAATCCCTTATGTGTTCCCTTTGTCCATCGGTATGTTACTTGCCCGAGATACGATTGTCGGTATCTGCATACCTAGTTCAATCTCGTTACCAGCAAGTCTCTTTACTCATTTCATAATACAAGATCTCGTGACTAAGTCATTAGCCACATTGAATGCAAGCTTCTTGTGATGTTGTATTACTAAGTGGGCCCTAGAGATACCTCTCTGTCATACGGAGTGACAAATCCTTGTCTTGATCCACGCCAACCCGACAGACACCCTCGGACATACCTGTAGAGCACCTTTATAGTCACCAAGTTATGTTGTGACGTTTGATACACACAAGGCATTCCTCCAGTGTATCGGAGTTGCATGATCTCATGGTCAGAGGAACAGATACTTGACATGCAGAAAACAATAGTAATAAACTGACACGATCATATGCTACGTTCATAGTTTGGGTCTTGTCCATAACATCATTCTCCTAATGATGTGATACCATTATTAAATGACAACTCATGTCTATAGCGACGAAACCTTGACCATCTTCGATCAATGAGCTAGTCCTATAGAGGCTCACTAGGGATAGTGTGTTGTCTATGTATCCACACATGTATTTGAGTTTCCAATCAATAAAATTCTAGCATGGATAATAAAGGATTATCATGAACAAGGAAATATAATAATAACCACTTTAATAGGTGATAAACCTGGACTAGGGTCTTGTGTGATTAAGGGTCGTGGCCGATGCCCACGCCAGTGCTTCCGCTTGAAGGTTGTCGAGATGCATGATGTTCATATGGTGATAAGTGGTCAGAGCGTGTGTGAACAAGAATACCCCTACAAGGTGAACTAATCTGTTCGAATAGCCATGTCCTCATATATGGACTACTTGGAAACATTATGTGGTACATAGACAACTTGAAATAGATACCCTAAAATACACAAGATAAGTGTGAGTGCTATTGATGGCCTTCTCGTAGGGTGACGGGAATGGATCCAGAGTGGTGTATTGATTTGGTGAATATGTGGACTCATGTGCGCTACCCCACCTTAGAGAAAGTGTTCGTTGTCGTACTACAGGTTAGCCAAGAGTCAAAGCTGGCTTGCTGCAATTAAACTCCACAACCCCTTTGTTGACAATGATGCATATGTAGATAGTTCTGATGTAAGTCTTGTTGAGTACCTTTGTACTCATGGTTGCTTATTTATGTTTTTGCAGATGAGACCTTAGCCTCACTATTTGCTCTACGCGATGTGTTCGGTGTTGACTGGAATAGCTTGGTAATCCCAGACAGAGGACTGGCTCCTTTGGTAGGGTCATTGTAGATTTTCAGGCTCCTCCAGCCACTTTTGTAGATGTATGTACCGAGACATGTTATGCTTTCACTTTGTACTTGTATGACTTGAGTGTTGGGTCATGTGACCCCTGTTTGTAATATCACACTATGTTGACTCTTATGAGCCTTTAATAAATGCTTGAGTCATAGGGTTGTGTTGTGATGCCATGTTGTATGTACACATATCGTGCATATTGTGTGTATGTTTTGAAATGCATTGTATGTGTGGGATTCGACACCTAGTTGTATGCCTTTCATAGCCTTCTTTTCGGGGAAATGCCTCTTTGTGCTTCCAGTGAGCCTTGGTAGCTTGCTACTGCTCCGGACACATTGATTGACCGGCATGTATCCTTCTTTGATGTTGTGTCTGTCCCCATGGGGAAATGTCACACGGTGTAACAGAGTCCATGTAGCTTGCTACGCCTCATCTACACACGCTGGTTACCGAAACATGCATTGTTGGGTTATGTATGCCTGTTCGTGGAGGATAAATAGTCATGTCGACCCAAGTTATATGACATATGATTGCTAGCGACACATTCATATACGTGAGCCAAAAAACACAAACAGTCCTGACCAAGGTAAGGTGGCAGCTGTGGAATTTACCATGCATGAGGCCGCAAAGTGATGTTATGTGTTACATGCTGGATTCGTATGGCTTAGGATCGGGGTCTCGAAACCTCGGTCGAACACACTCTGTGTGCTGACGCACCAGAGGTCAACTCAGAATTATCAGGACTAGTCTGGCCAAACTCACGTTGTTAAACGAGACACTCATCCGAACCCGAACACTGGATAGTTCGGACGGCTCAGCCCCGATCTATGATCCTTCCGGCTCTGAGTCCAGGTGTAGGGAAGTTTATTCCCCATCCACCACCCACTTTATAGCCACTATTGAAGATCTAACCAATCTATTAGATTTCTCCTCATAGCAAGCCGAAGACATTGACACGGCTGTCAACTCATATCTTCCTCCCGCAACTGGATGATGGACCACAACTTCCAAGTATGACGTGTACATGGTGGACACCCCTAAAGATGATGGTGCCACAAGGAAGAGCGATGATGACACACCAGTCAAAAACAGTGGCGACGAACCCGTCACACGCCGTCGCCAACACAAAAGTCCTATAGCTCGTAAGGGCAAGGAAATTAACGCGGGAACCAGAGATAACCTCAACCCTGGTCATACAGAAAATCTTGTCAAACCTATGGACCGAGAAAACAATCCTGATGATCTGCCGAGACATATGGATCCGGACAAGCTTAAGGATATCGATGATTCCGAAGCCAACAACTACCTCCCTCCGTCCGAAG
Source organism: Hordeum vulgare subsp. vulgare (assembly GCF_904849725.1). NCBI lineage: Eukaryota > Viridiplantae > Streptophyta > Magnoliopsida > Poales > Poaceae > Hordeum > Hordeum vulgare. The sequence goes on from NC_058519.1 coordinate 485,373,139, forward strand.
AGGAGGAGATCTTGGGAGACGAGGATTTCATTATCCCCGAAGACCTGCTGGATCAAGAAGTATTCAAGCGGTAGCTCATAGCTACTACTGAGAGCCTTAAGCTACAATAGAGGCAAATTAAAGCCGAACAAGACTCCATCAATGAAAGATGGACAAAAATCCTAATCGTTGAAGAGGGGTACGACCAAGAATGATGGGGGCAAAATAAAAGCTACCCACATCGCCGGTTGCTGCCGTAGTTTGAACACGAGATCTTGGAGCCCGCACTGTCTAGATTCACACATGAGTACCAACCAGACCGCACCGCTCGACGATGGGACAAGACAACTGGAGAGCCCGGAGACCACCCCGAACACATCCACATAAGGAGAAGAGAGTCGGCTCAGCCCGGAGAACCACTTGACCTGCGACACAATATTAATGCTAGAGCAGGGCAAGTGAGATCTATTTATGGATTCAGAGGCCACCCTCCTACTAGACACGACAGGTGCCAAGATCGGCTTGATCAGAACGATGGAGTTTGGGAACAACAGCGGGGGAAGGATCTCATCCGAACTCGAGCATGATACAATTCGGATAAGGGGCACTGCTCACCCAATGTTCTTCAAAGATGAGGTGATGCAGCATCAATTCCCTAAAGGGTTTAAACCCATAAATATAGAGCAATACGATGGGACAAGAGACCCGACCGTATGGATTGAGGATTTCCTTCTCCATATCCACATGGCTCGCGGAGACGACCTCCACGCCATCAAGAACCTACCATTAAAGCTCAAAGGGCCATCAAGGAATTGGTTGAATAGCCTCCCCAAGAACTTCATTGGGAGTTGGGAAGAGCACAAAGATGCTTTCCGAGACAACTTTCAAGACACTTATGTCCAACCAACTGGGTCCGATGACTTAAGCCATATCATTCAACAAGCCGATGAATCATCCCGGCAATTATGGAATCAATTCCTCACTAAGAAAAATCAAATTGTTGATTGTTCGGATGACGATGCATTAACTTCTTTTCGAAACAATATTCGAGACGAATGGTTAGCCCATACGCTCGGACAGGAAAGGTCGAGGACACTGTGAGCCCTTACCTCACTCATGACCCTCTTTTGTGCGGGCGAGGATACTTGGCTAGCCCGTCGTAACAACCCCCCCTGCATACTCTGGCACTTCTATAGTCCTGGATGGAACTGGAAAGCGATGATGCAACAAAAACAAGTGTCAGGACATCGATGGGAAAGCCGATGACACGGTAGTAAATGCCGAATTCAGCAACTCCGGTTCTAGACCATGGAAGAAACCTTCAAAATTTAATCGGGATGGGCCGACCATGCTGGACAAAATACTTGACAGGCCCTGCCAGATCCACGACACCCAAAACAAGTCTGCTACTCACACCAACCGTAACTGCTAGGTGATCAAGCAGGTGAGCAAAGAAAGAGCCCCCGTAGTGAGGGCGTTGAGGAACCTCGTCGGTCGAACAACGGGGGCCAAAAGCAATTTCCCCTTGAAGTGAAAACCATGAATATGATCTATGTCATGCACATACCAAAGAAGGAGAGGAAACGAGCACCTCAAGATGTATACGCCATAGAGCAGTAGCTCCGAAGTACAACCCATGGTCGGCATGTCCAATCACTTACGACCGCACAAATCACCCAAATAGTATTCATCATGGAGGTTCACCGGCCTTGGTGTTCGACCCCATCGTTGATGGGTATCATCTCACTCAAGTCCTCATGGATGGAGACAACAACCTCAACATAATTTATGCGGACATGGTGAGAAAAATGGGTATTGATCCATCAACAATCAAACCCAGCAACACCAACTTCAAAGGAATAATTCCTAGCGTCGAGGCCCACTGTTTGGGAACTATAACTGTGGAAGTATTGTTCGGCTTGCGCGAAACTTCCACAACAAAGACTTGATCTTCGACATTGTTCCCTTTTGTAGCGGGTACCATGCACTCCCCGGCCGTACAACATTCACCCACTTTAATGTCATTCCTCATTATGCATACCTAAAGTTAAAGATGCCAGGACGTAAGGGTGTCATCATTGCCAATGGTAACACCGAGCGACCCTTTCGAACAGAGGAAAACACTGCGGCTCTGGCAGCAAAAGTACAGGCTGGAGACACAACTCTAAAGTCGCAGCTAACTGTTAAGGAGCACAAACAAGCTCACGCTCTACCGCAGTTCCCAACCACCTCACATGATCAAACAAAATATGTGTCTCGAAGGCACAATTTTGTGCTTAAAATACCATGGGCAGGTGTGGGGACTGATTACATGAGACCTTGTGTTTGGTTAAACCGAACTATGGTCATGAAAATTCTCGGACACATGCAGCTACCGTAAAGGACCAACTTTGTGTCAAGCTACTCACACCTCAGCGGCTTCTCAAGACCACCTTTGTTCAAGGACTGCTCGCCGATGTTCCCCCTTTCAAGGAGTACTTCCCTATGAGTGAAGGTGTAGACATGCAACAGGGCATCATAAGGGACATCAACCCATCTATAAAAAACCCGGTGTAAACCCTTACCCTGTAAACTTCTTCTTTTTTCCTATCTATAAAAAGTTGCTTGATGAATTCGGATTATACATATACAAGTTAATCAGAAACAAGGAACACTCTTTATGGTTCATTAGATTTGCTACATCTTTTTTCCTCCTTCTTTTTCCGAACTGTTTTTCAAACACCAACAGAAGCCTGTTTTTATACACATGTTAGATGCTACTCGCTAAATTGATGGGGGCTTGGCTGTCATGGCCGCCCTTAGAATCATCCTGATACTATTTGGAATTACATGTGTGCGGAGTCTTGGACTTGCGTTATGTGCATTGATTCCAAATTATGTCTTGGGTCAATAGTTGGGTTGTCCCGCTCCTATGCTTACGCATTTATGTTTTGCTCGTTTTGCTAAAAGGATAAAAGGAGAACCGCTGCAATTGTACTTCCAGCTGGTCTGGTTAAGTACCTCAACGGAGAAAGACGAAAACTAACTGTTATAATAAACAAGAACTAGTTTGTGATCCGAGGAAAAATATTAAATTAAGAGCCAATGGGGGTTCATCACGTTATGCAAAAGGTTTGAAGTCATACGAACCATGAGATAATGGGTTTTTATACCGCGATATAGCCGAACATCACGATTTGCAAGGGGGCTCAAATTTCCCCCCACGGTCAAGCTCATATGGTTAAGTGAAAGACTTAAAGCTAGATAGTACGATTGCATTGTTTTCTCCCACACTACTACCCTAGGGCACCAAGACGTTTGCTAAGGGTAGCAATGCGGAAGTCGAAAACACCCCTGATAGCATCTCTCAAGGGGCTGAAGCTGAGGATTGGAAACTTTCAGGTTTAAAATGACCACACATGAATTAAAATTAAAAACAAGATAAGACATGGTATACCATGCAAAAGTAAATAGCATTGTATCGTACAAAATTCAACAACTTTTACAGGATAAGGTTTTCATTCAAAGATTACAACTTTGGAGTAGCATGGTTCTATAGCCCGAGCACCTTCCATTATAGCGGAGAAGTATAGCTTGGTGCATCTATCTACTTTCCCAGGCGGTGGAGGTGCAATGGCCATCTTGGAGGGTTCCACTTTTTGCCAATCCATCATGGGTCTTGTAAAGGCCATCCTAGCTCCCTTGATGCAGACAGAGCGCTTCAAGATGTCAATCTAGGGCGTAGCAGCAATCAACTTCTGCACCAGGACAAAATAGTTGTTGGATAGCGGCTTTGTCGGCCAAAGCCTGATGTAGAGATCTTTCATTGCCAGCTCTGCCATCTTGTGTAGCTCCATCACTTGTTTCAGCTGATTAGAGACAAGAAGGGGTTGCTCGGGGGCTTGAAACTGCACCCAGAATAGCCTTTGCTCGGCTTCACCCTCTAGGGATGCATAATGCTGTGAAGCATCAACCGCACTCTTTGAGAGATCTGCAAACGCGTGTGGAGAATGACACACTTGAGTAAGCAACGCAAACCTTTTTACGCCAAAAATACACTACAGTAAATATCTATTACCATCTGCAATTTGTTTGATGTGATGGATCTCGTTCCGATGACTGTATGCCTCCTTCCGTGCATCTTGGAGTGCGGCGGTTGCCGAGGATAACTTCGAAGCTTTTTCTTTATTTTTGTGCTGAAGGACCTCATTTTTAGTGATGGCGTCCTAGAGCTCTTGCTGCACCTTGGTAACCCTGGCCTCGTGCCTGTCACTGGCAGACTTGACCATTAATAGGTCGGCCGCAACCTGTTCGGCCACCACTCTATGTTCGACAGCTTCCTGCTTGGCCTTGCACAGTTCGACTTTGAGCCCTCGGCGTCAGGAGCAACAACTATGATTGTCACGCAAATAAGTCGCACTTAAGGGCAAAAATACTAAACACCTCACTTTTTATGTGAAAACTAAGCGTTCAATACTTACCTTGTGCGTCATGAAACCGCTTATTGAGGCGGTCAATCTCTTCCTTCAAAATATTCAGTTTTTGGTTCATTTCCATCAACTCCATGGTGTCGGGGGCTGCAACCGAGGTTGAAGCCTGAGATAGGAATCTTAAACCCTCAAAGTTCTCAGATTTTTTCAAAATCCTCTGTTAGGGGGTTCTTATCATCCTACCAGAGTCTTGGGGACTACGAGCAACTTTTTTAGGGATGTTTTCCGAAGTAATTTGACCCCCGCATGAGCTTTTTCAAAACTCACACAGGGTTCGGGGACTACTGAGCATAGGATTGCGTATAAACATTATAAGAAACACAATTTCTTTGTGAGGAAAAACGAGTGTGTGCATTTTATTGAAGCTTGTCAAGAGATCATCGAATGCCTCTTTCTGACCGCTGTCAGCGGACTGAATACTTTTCAATACCGTGCTCTTGAGGGATGGAAGACTCATTTATACCATCCTCCATCATGACCGACCACCTAGTTTGGAGCTAATCTATTGTGGACGGCTTCGGGTGCGACATAATAGTTTCCCATCACGGAGAAACTACTACTATTTGCTCCGGAGGCTGAGGGTCCTCCAGAATTGTCTTCAGAGGGGACCCAGAGTGTCTGGGCCCACCTTGCTTTCTTGCCAAGAGGGATCCATCCTCCTGGTCCTTTGTGCCGAGGTATCAACCTCGGCCATGATATACTCACCCCGACCCTGGTTTCAAGCTGTAGGGAATTCTCTCGAGATATCGCCTCCCTGATATCCTCGATGGTTGGGGGGGCTGTGTGATCCAGTCTTGCTTTCTGCCAGATTGTTTGGCGAGGAGTTCCCCTCTGAAATCTGATCGATGGGGAAGTAACGCGGCGGGCTACAATACAGAAGAAGGGCCTAACTGTTAAACCACAACATCTAAAAACTATGGTATGTTCGGATTTTTGATAAATACCTTTGCACTTGGGGTTTCACACTGAGGGTCCTTCGGGCGACCGGTGCATAATCCTCGGACCTCTCGTTAGGGTCTGGAACATCTTCAAATAGAGTTGTGGGGCCGTGCATTGCTTTTTTGGAGCAACATGAGCTAGATCTCCGTGGACGTGTTCAAACACCACTGTCTTCGTCATGTGGGAGGAGTCGTCGTCCTCCTCCTCCTCATCTTCTTCCTCTCCCTCCAGATTGGAGGGAGCCAACGTGTCCTCGGACCTGGTGTCCCATGGAACCTTTGACCGAAGACCCGCTTGGGCCTTTTTCTTCCGTTTCTTCTTCTCGTCCTTCTCCCTCGGAGCCGTCTATGGCTTCTTGACCAGGATGACTGCTAATAAGGGCGTCATGGGGTCCTCGGGTAAGGGCGATGGGCAGATGATCCACTCGGACTTTTTGAGCCAGATCTTCGAGGACGGTAGAAGGAAGAAGTGAGCATCTTATTAAAAGGAAGAGATGATAGATAATAATATGATAAAAACCTAATCGGTCTGATAGGGTCAAGGGCGGAAATGCCCACTTCCTCCTCCTCGGTTGGCCAAGTCTTGTGTGGCTTGAACAACACCTTCCACAACTTCTTGTGGGTAATGCAGAAAAAGTTCCGCAGGGTGGTCGGATTGTCTGGATTGTAAGCCCACATCGGGGTGGACCGATGTTGGCAAGGGAGAAGGCGCCGATACAACATTTCCTAGACCGCGTTGGTGAGCTCAATTTTCTTCTCCAATATCGCGGAGATTTTCGTTGTGAGCAACTTCACCTTCGTGGCCTCCCTCCAATCTAGGGCCTGCTTTGTCCAGGATACAAGTGGTTGGGAGGACGAGATCTGAATGCCGAAGGAGCTCCCCTTTCCGTGTTGCGTGGCTTGGTGATATAGAACCACTCTTTCTGCCACGCCTTGATGGTGTTTATGAATGTACCCTTTGTCCATTGGACTCGAGCGAGCTTCCTAATCATTGCTCCCCTGTAGTCAGCCTATTCGCCATTGATGACTTCGGGCTTGACATTGAGAACTTTCAGACATAGGCCGAAGTGGGGATGGACCTGCAAAAATTCTTCGCAAACTGTGATGAAGGCTGAGATGTGCGTAATGGAATTCGGGGGAAGGTCACGGAAGTCTAGCCCATTGTAGAACATAATACCCCGAACAAAGGGGTGGAGGGGAAAACCTAAACCCCATAGGAAATGAGGAATGAAAAATACCATCTCCCCATCCTTTGGCGTGGGAATAACTTGGTCCTTCTCCGGAGCGCAGTGGGCTATGTTCTTCGGCACATAGCCGGAGCTCGTCAGCTCCTAGATATACTTATCGGTGACATAGGAGGCCTCCCACTTGCCTTTCGAGCTTGATCCTGCTGTGTATGGACCAGGAGAAGGGTTCTAGTAAGTGGAGGCAAGAAGCAAACTTGAGCGCCGGAACTTTGGAGGCAGTTGCCTTTTTGGGGCAGTTGGAGATAGATCTCCCTTGACATTTTCGGAGGCCGCTCTCTTCTTCATGTGGGATGTGCCGCTCTCCTCTCCTCCCTCTTCTTGCTCTCCCTCAAGACTAGAGGGAACGTGTGTATCCTTAGATCTAGTGTTCGGAGGACCTTTTGAACGGAGGCCTCCTCGGGCCTCCTTCTTCTCTTCCTTATTTTTTGACATCCTGTATGGCTTTTCGGCCCACATGGCCATTAAGAAAGCCGTCCTGGGGCCCTCGGGCAACGGTGTCAGGCAGTTGATCCACTTGGACTTCTCTAGCCAGATCTATGAAAGTGGAGGAAAAGGGGAGTCACAACCTTGTTAAAATGGAAAAATTCAAACACATACAATGGAATTTTACCTCTCCGGGAGGGTTCATTGCATCGATGTCGATGTCTTCCTCATCGGCTGGCCAATTCTTCTGCGGCTTGAACAACACCTTCCACAACTTTTTGTGGGTGGTGGGGAAGAAGTACTACACAATTACCGGGTCGTCCGGACTGTAAGACCACATAGGGGAAGCCTCATGTTGACAAGGGAGGAGGCGGCGGTGTAGCATGACGTGAACCACATTGGTCAGCTTAATTTTCTTCTTCACCGGGATGGAGATGCACCTTTGTAGCGCATCCACCTCCGTATCTTCCCCCCGGTCGAGCCCCTTCTCCATCCACGACACCAGTCTTGTGGGAGGTCCGGATCTAAATCCGGTGGGTGTTGCCCACCCCACGTTGCGTGGCTCGATGACGTAGAACCACTCCTGCTGCTACACCTTGATGGTATCTATGAAAGAACCATCCAGCCATTGAACCAGGGGAAGCTTGCTATGCATTACTCCGCCGCAGTGTGCCTACTCGCCGATAACTACCTTTGGCTTGACATTGAACACTTTCAACCACAAGCCGAAGTGGGGTTGGACCCATAGAAAGGCCTTGCACACAGTAGTGAAAGTAGAAATATGCATAAAAGAATTCGGGGTCGAGGTCATGGAAATACAACCTGTAGTAAAACATCTGTAAGTGCATCTAGTGCCCCTTAGTGATTTTGGTGTATTGAGGACTTATAGGTTAAGGAACTAATATGTTTGTGAGTGTACACACGATCTATAAGTCGTTGAGGAGTTTCAGATATTCGAAGAATATCGACCCCTAAAAATGAATGTCTTCAACTCAATACTTTGATACTTTCTTGAAGATCTTCAAAGTGAGGAAATTGGTGTGTCCTTGAAGATATTAATGCGAGGACTTTGAAGCGTGAAGACTCTTTTCGTAGTTTGATTTCCTTTCATCTGACTTATAGGAACACCATACTATTAAAGGGGGTCGAGGTAATACAAAGGAAAAATTTCCAAGCGAAACTCATCTCAAAGCCTACACATAACAAATCCTTCGAGTGTAGCCTTTGGAAATCTCTTGCAATTTAGTCAATTCTTGTATAACAGAGACGAAGTTCTCCTGGTCTCTGAGGAAATTGTTGTGACTCAGGAGATAGGATTTCACTAGTGTGGATTGCCTAAAAGTGAGGAATATGATAGATCTCAGGATTTTCATAGTTCCGAAATTTCGACCGTTGGTGTGCTTTGCGCTGGATGTCCGAAAACCTTATGCACATAACGGTCATATCATTAGGGGGCATTTATGTCATATCATGTCAAGATTGCTCCCACGCTATAAATAGCCCCCCCTACGACCACTAGCTGCTTGGCTGCTCCGAGAGAGAACGTGACACTTGTCATTTGAGAGCATCCCATCCTCTGAGGACTTTGAGATAAAATCGTCTATGATAAAAAAAACCAAACTAAAACCCAGAGTGATTGAGCATCACTGAGGATATTTTTACCGTGTGGAACCAGCGTGTGTTACCTTTGAAGACTGTGTATCTTCTAGACGGTTAGGCGTCAATGGTTTAGGGCATCCATCAGTAAATATTGGGTTGTCGTGTGACGAGTTTGTGAGGGTTTGGAGGTATGCCCTGAAGACTTACCACGAGTGTTGGGTGAGGTCTGTGTGACCTTAGCTCAAGGAGAACACGGTAAGGACTATGTATCCTGGTACTGTGTGTCCATTGGTTTAAATACCAAGCCGCTCCAAACCAGACGTACGACTGTCACAATAGTTGGAACTGGGTCATCAAATATCTGTCTTCATCTAGCTCCTGGTTCTATTTCCTCAAGTACTTGTCGATGAAACTCATCATTACTGTTTGTAGACTTTGACTAAAAACCTTCTCAATTTCCTCATCTCAAATTCTTTAGTCACCTTGTTCTTCACCTGCTTATCCTGTTTAACACGCTGCATGTGCTCTATGTATGTTTCATTTAATCATGATGAATATGTTGTTGCTATGTTTTGCATGCACGAGTAATTCCTCAATGACGAATTTGTAAAAATCACCTATTCACCCCCCCCCCTCTAGTCGATATAACACACTTTCAATTGGTGTCATAGCAAGGTACTCGCTTGTTCTGTATGATTTTGGTTTAACCATGTCGAGTTTTAGTTATGTCGACTACAAGTATGATCAAGGTATCTGTGGGTTGTCCTATCTTTGAAGGGAAGGATTACCCCTACTAGAAGAACAAGATGCGCATGCATCTTGAAGCAATTGAAAATAATCTCTGGTATGTTGTGGAAAATGGTGTTCCCTCCGTCACCCAACTATAAATGCTGCTGAGCAAAGGTCGGTATGGCACAGTGAGTGCTTTGGGATCTATAAAGCTCATCTAGGACATGTTGTACAAAGTCAACGAAGGAATCTCAACTCAACATGACTCTCGGGTTAATGTTCTTCCAATTTCGTCAATCGCTTCAAAAGAATCGACAATGGAAATGTTCAGTAAACTTTCGATCGCCTTGGTGATATCTCCAATGAGCTCCAAGCTCTTGGTCCCACTGACATCACCGATCATGAGGTGGTGAAGAAATTGCTGAGATCTCTTGATTCCACATTAGATACACTTACTTTCATGATTCAAGAGTGTGGATACTACAAGTCACTAGATCCTACTGATATTCTATAGAGACTCAATACCCATGAATTCAAACAATCTGAGAAAAGAGATCTCTATGGGCCAAGCTATGGAAGATCTCGTGCACTGAAGGCAAAGGCAATTTCCTCATCTGAAGAAGAAGAATCTGATTGCAGTCTTGGTGACCATGAAGAACTTGGTCAGGAACTTGTAATGCTTGTGAGGAAATTCCAAAATTTCTCCAAACGAGGTCAATTTGGAAAATGTTCAAGAAGAGATATGAAGAAATCAGAATCTTCATATGAGGAGTACAAGAAAAGAACTTGTCACAAATGCAAGAAATCCTTCCATTACATTGCTGATTGTCCTAGCTGGGTAAAGGAATCAAAGAAGAAGAAGTACAAAGATGACAGTTCTGATGACTCGAAGAAAAATAAGAAATCCTAAAAATCTTCATCTTCAAAGTCCTCATCGCACAAAAAGAGCAATTATAGAAAGGCTCGGGCTCTTATTGGCAAGGAAATGGATTCTGAGGAAGAACCAGACGAATGTGAAGAAGAGGAAGGATCTGAGGAGGATATAGAGTTTGGTGTGGCAATCCTAGCTCTCTCCACCACATTCGTTAGCATGTCCATCTACAATCTTGAAGAAAATGATTTCATCAACAACACTGATGTTTGTGATGAAGACTCTACCCACCTATTTCTTCATGGCAAATGGTGCACACGTACTTAACCATGCTTCCTTGTCTGATTCAAGGGATGAAGGTGATGATTATCAGAAACCTAGCTATTACAAACTTGCTAATATTTCCACTAAGCAACAAAATGCTCTTGAAAAGATTCAGAAACTGCTAGCAAATGTGATGACATGTTGAACAAGTAAATGGATCAGACACAAGCTCTGAATGAAGAATTTCAACATCTTCAGCGTAAGTTTGAAAGCCTTCAAAGTCGTCATGAAACGCTCTTAGCTGATCATGAGAAATTTTCTTATAAATGTCTTCAAAGCAAGATCTTGAGTAACTAAGGATGTCTCATGATGACCTTCAAAGGGGAATGGGTGAAAATGAAGAGGCATCGAGTTGAATAAATGGATTGCTCTTTGGCTAGTGGAAATGGGGTTCTTGTCGTCAACGAAGTAACTGCTCTATTTGGAGAGTGGAGCCAGCCTCAAAGCCGCCTTGGTTCTATAGTAATCTCTTAGTGTTTGAGTTGACTAATCCGATGGTACTTGAAGAAGAGTGAAACTACGAGATTTCCTTATAGGAGGAGAAAGGGATTCCTATTTCTTTTGGGTGGTTCCAATCAAGGTACAAAAAAACTCTTTTCCCATGGCTCACTAATACGATCATATCTTACCGCTCTTCTATCCTTCTTCATCACGGGACAGAAGCATAACGTTGATCTATGGACGAAGGAAGGTATCATAAAATTCATTATGACCTAGACCTAAACCATGCTCATATTGACCAGAGGAGTTCTTGTTACTACTTCTCGCTGGCACCCAAATAAGTTTCGCCTGATTCGGACCTGTTGTGGTGGTGTCCCGAGGACAACACCTAAAAACAACCCCTATGCCATGGAATACTCCCTTTTACTATTGGAGAACCTAGATTTGATGACATTCCTAAGGAAGGTATTTCCCCTACTAGGCTCGTTGCTTCGCTTATTAAAGATCACAAAAGAAAATGCCTCTCATAATTGATTGAAAAGTGCCCGCCTCTAGTTCCGGCAGATGCGTGCCATGTACCATCTGTTGAGGAAGTAGTGGGTTATTCGAAGTATAGGATTATCTCTCAAGTGTCACCAAGGATACACCCCACTTACTAAATAGGCCTGTGGATGTGGCATCTCGCTCATTTTTTTCTTGCTCAACACACCAGTTCTTCTCAGGAAGAATTTATTCCACCATGTTTGAAATGCATCGATCGTGAATCTGCTAATTCTTCACGTGAAAATTCAAATGCTTCTATTGCTGCAAATTCTTCAACTATATCTGTGGTCACAAATTCCTCACTTGAGGAACCCACAAATGCCACTCACAAAAATGCAGGGCTCAAGGAATTCTATGTGACAGGCATATACAGAATTCTCAAAGGGCATCAATCCCTTTGCGATGTGCTCAAAATGCAGATTCAGAACAGAAACCCTGGGAAAGAGGGTATTGCATCTGAGAGGAAATTAAATGATGATGGATCATACTCGAAGCAGTATCACAAAACCTCATCGGTTGATGCAAATGGACCTCTTGTAGATCCATCTACGTTATCTCGCTTTACATGTGAATCTTCATATTCCTCTAATGAGTCACTTGACTCCAACTATAAATTGTTAAAAAATCACAATGGTGAAGTATTTTCTAGATACGTTGGAACTAACTGCAGGAATGGACAACCCTTGAGGAAGATCTCAGTTCCCAAAAGCTGCTTGGAAAATCTTCAGGTGAATGTACTCATGACTCCGCCTATGAAGAACAGGACCCCCAGATCAAATTCCTCAAGTTGACCAAAGTCTTCACAAGAATCAAATTCCTCATATGGTCAAAATTTTGCTCATACTCGTGCTAATGCTTCTTTTTTGGAGGGAAACTACAAGGGTCTTGAATATATGCACCATTCCTCAAATCATTAAGTTCATAAATCCTTGAAGAATTTCTCTACATATGCATTAGAGTACACTAATGCCCTACTGGGAAATGAAGTGATTTAGTTTCAATGCCTAAATTTTCATATGGTGCTAGCGAAGTGATGAACTCTTTGCCACCCCTTCAGATGCGAGTCGTGAATAAATTGAACTAACCATTTATGCATGTCAGGTCTCCACGCAAACTTAACGTTTGATGAATTTGCTGGAGACCTCAGGAAATTCTTGAAAGGATGCAAATTAATCCTGATGAATTAATAATCATTTCACACGTCCTCATGTTATCTTAACTCTACACTATTTTATGAAATTCAAGTCTGATGAATTTGATATCATATTCTTCACTCTAAAGCATATGAGATGGTAAGCTGCACTAATTCATTTGTAGGATGATACCTCTAAATCCACTGAGTGGGTTCTCCAAAGTGGATGTATTAATCACATGACTGGTGACAAGAATCTACTGATGGACATACCACTAACTCCATCGCACGTGAAGCATATCACCTACGCTGACGAGGAAAAAAATCAAGGTATTGGGTCTTAGTAAGGTTGCAATCTCTATCGACTAACACATGGACAAAGTCATGCTTGTCGAATCCCTTGGGTTGAACCTCATGTCAGTCTCAATGCTTTGTGATGTTTATATGATTGTCATCTTTGGCAAATATGGATGCATAGTCATCATGGAATCTAACAAATCCAAAGTCTTCGTATGCTTTAGGAGAGGAGATATGTATATTACTTATTTCTCTACAGGTCCACAGCCGGCCACGTGTCTACTAGCAAAAGCCTCAGAGGGATGGTTATGGCATCAATGACTTGGTCATGCTGGAATGAGGATCTTTCACACTCTCGTGACGAAGAATCATGTCATTGGCCTCGAGGGCATCAAATTCCTCAAGGACCATTTGTGTGGGGCTTGTGAGTGTGGAAAGATGACCAGATCCAAGCATCCCTCGAAGACCATCATGACTACCACTTGTCCCTTTGAATCGCTTCACATGGATCTCTTTGGCCCTACTCATTATGCCACACTAACCATTGCCGAATCTATATATGGCTTTGTCATAGTTGATGATTATTCACGTTACACTTGGGTGCATATTATCTCTTATAGAATTGAACTGCAGGAAGTCTTTAGATGATTTTCCTCGAGGGCATTGATAAATTTTGGTATCAAGATCAAGCACATCAGGAGTGATAATGGGACTGAGTTCAAAAAAACTCGTCTTGATGATTATCTTGATGAACTTGGTATTACTCATAAGCTATCTGCCCCATATACTCGCGTGTAGAAAGGCGTCGTGGAGCGCAAGAATAGGACTCTTGTTGAGATGGCTCGCACTATGCTTGAAGAATATCAGACCCCTCGTCCTTCCTAGCCTGGAAATCAACACTCCCTACCACATGATTAACACGGTATATCTTCACAAATTCCTCAAGAAGACTTCATATGAACTCCTCACTAATAAGAAACCCAATGTAAGTTATTTCAAAGTTTTCGGTGCAAGATGATGGATTAGAGATCCTCACCACAGTTCTAAATTTGCACCAAAAGCATATGAGGAATTTAGGCTTGGTTACGGAAAGGACTCGCACACCTACAGTGTCTTCAACAAGTACCACAACAAAGTTGTTGAAAATGTAGTTGTGTAGTTCAATGAAACTAATGGCTCACAAAGAGAGAACCTACCTGCTGCGCTAGATGAAATGCATCCTCAGGAATCCATTAGGTTCAAGGCTACTGAAGATGTCATACCCTCTCAAGAACCTCTGCATGTTGTGGAAGTCATCCCGAACAATGAAGAAATCCATACTGGTGCACCTCAGGAAATTGATGCTGATGAAAATCCTCAACCCCAACAAAGTCATAAACCTGCTCATCCTAGGGTGGCAAATGATGTGCAGATTGACAAAATCCTCGATGATATCAATGCACCAGGTCCCCTCACGCACTCAAAAGCTTCACAGTTAACTAACTTTTATGGGCAATTTTCCTTTGTGTATATCAAAGAACCCTGAAAGATTGGTGAATCCCTTATAGAGCCTGAGTGGGTTCAAGAAATGCAAGAGGAATTGCATAAATTCAAGCTCAACAATGTGTGGGAACTTGTCAAGCGGCCTAATCCTCGCAAGCATAATATCCTCGGTACCAAGTGGATCTGCCGCAACAAGCAAGATGAAAATGGTCAGGTGATGAGGAATAAGGTTCGTCTTTTAGCACAGGGCTACACACATGTTGATGGAATTGATTTTGATGAAACTCTTACACATGTTGCTAGACTTGAAGCTATTCATATATTGCTTGCTTATGCTAACCATCTCAATATCACCTTATATTAAATGGATGTGAAAAGTACATTCATCAATGTTAAGCTTGAGGAAGAAGTATATGTTGGTCAGCCCCCAACTTTTGAAGACCCTAAGCATCCTAATAAAGTCTTTAGACTCAACAAGGCTCTCTATGGTCTCAAATAGGCCTCTCGGGCGTGGTATGACACGCTAAAGGAATTCCTCTTGAAGAAAGGCTTCAAACTTGGTTCACTCAATCCAACTCTTTTCACAAAATCTTATGACGATGAACTATACGTGTGCCTAATATATGTAGATGATATCATCTTTGGTTGTACTGACAAACATTACAGTGACGAATTCGGCTTTATGATGAGTAAGGAATATCAAATGTCCATGATGGGGGAGTTGAAATTCTTCCTAGGTCTTCAACACCTCAAGGATGTCCTGAAGAAATCCGGCATGCAAGATTGCGAAGGAGTCAAGATTTCGATGCCCACAAACAGCCACGTGTGCACTGACGAAAATGGTAAAGATTTTGATATGAAGGTATATCACTCCACGATTGGCTCCTTATTGTACCTATGTGCATCTATGCCAGATATTATGCTTGGTGTTTTCATGTGTGCCCGTTTCCAAGAAACACCGAGGGAATCATACCATAAGGCTGTGAAGCATATTCTTCGATATCTAGCTCACACACCAACGCTTGGATTATGGTACCCCAAGGGCTCAAATCTTCATATCGTTAGATAACTCTGACAATGCTGGTGATCGCATGGACCGCAAGTCAACATCAGGCACATGTCATTTCCTCGGACGATCCTTAGTCTGTTGGTCCTCGAAGAAACGGAACTGCATGTTACTCTCCACTGCCGAAACTGAGTATATTGCTGCCAGTTCTTGCTGTGCTCAACTACTATGGATGAAGCAAACCCTCAAGGACTATGGCATCAAAGTGAAAAATGTGCTACTCTACTACGACAATGAGAGTGCAATCCAGATTGCTTTCAACCCAATTCAACAATGAATGACCAAGCACATCCAGATTTGTCATCATTTTCTTCATGATCATGTACTCAAGGGCGACATCTTCACCGACCACACGAAGACTGAATAACAACTGGATGATATCTTCACCAAGCCCTTGGATGAAAAGAGATTTTGCAAGTTACAGTGTGAGCTAAATATCTTAGAATCTTCGAATATTTTGTAGAAGGACACACATCCTAACTCTTATGCAAAATTGATGACTTAGATGTGCAACACACGAAGTAACGTTTTTTCTTCAATCAATGAACACTAACCCTCTAAATGTTAAGAATTTGATTCTTAGAACCGTACGACAATTATACATGGTGTCTGAAATCATCATTATTATACGGTGGGTCACGCCACCAACCAAAGCTGAAATTCTTCAAAATTGAGATTTTTGCAAATTCTTCAAAATTTTCAAATTCCTCAAAGATGTTCAAATTATTCAAACTTTTTCAACATGTGTTCTTCATTGACTACACACACGCACACACACGCACACACACACACACACACACACACACACATATATATATATATATTGGACAAATTTTATCTACCACCGGTGGTAGTTACCACCACTTGCGTTTTGTATGTTGTATGTAGTATCTATCAAATCGGAGAGTATGTACGCGTAGTATGTAGTATATAATAATGTTTAGGTAGTATATATACTATTTTTTTGGTAGTATGCATCATATTTTGTGTATGTTCTTTTTTACGTACCAAAATATACGTATTTCATAAATATAATAAAAACTATGGGCTAAGTTGTAATTTTTTCGTGTAACTCACTTTAAAAAATATTATATATAATATATAAACATAATTAAAATGATAAATTAATATATATACTACCGCATGATAGTATATGGAACATGTGGGGTAACTACCCCTAGGTGGTAGTATGTATTTTTCATATATATATATATGAGCTTTCAAAGACCTCAACAGCATTCACTTATTGCTAATTCTTCAAACTGATTTTCTTCTAAGTGAATGTGATCGGACCCTTTCCCCCTATATGCTAACCTCAACCATGTCTATTCAAAAATTCTTCATATGCGTTCTATTTGAAACCCGTTCAAAGTCTTCACTCGGTCCTTGTAAGCTGAAGAATTTGTGAACAGAATCTTAAAATATCTTATCAAAATTTTCGGTCGTTGCCGCTCAAACAGATCCCACTTCCCACGACTCGATAGCCATGATCCCCACGTTCTCTACCTCTCTCTACGTGGGTGACACATGTCGTGTAGATGGGAAGGGTCAGGGGTAATCTGGTCCGAAATATTCGGCCCGAACGGTTTTTATCTCAGCTATAAATACCTCCTTCACCCATCCTCTATCTCAGTTACTCCGCCTCTTCTCCCACTCGAGCTCAGACCCAACACCGCCACCGATCTTCATCGTTGCCGAAGAGGACGAGCTTAGTTGCCTCAACTTCCTCATCGTCGTACTCATGTCGACCGCAGAAATTTTCACTCCGCCACCGTCGTAGGTGTCTTTTTCCGCCAAGTTAGGGCGCAGTAGATGTGAATTGACGGGCTTCTTCCTTTCCCACTCCAAGTTCGTCGTGTTCTTTGGCCAGGGTAAATTAAAGCTAATTTTACTGCCCTATTTGATCTTTTTGATTTCACAATTTCTTCAAAAGGTGTTTGTTTCTTCACAATCATCTAGTAAATACCTTAATCAACTTCGTCTGCCTTGAACTATTTCACTAAGCCATGAATTTGCTTAAGGATTCCTCAATTGTGTAAATTTCTGAATCTGCACAACTCTGGGACCTACAACAAGAATACGTAGCGAAATTCTTCTTGAAAAGCTATGGTCAAATTCCTCAACTTGATATTTTTTTGAAAAAATTCTAAGAACGCATATGACCTCTTCAAATTCTTCGCACCTGTACTCTGTTCACAGGTACAAAATGTATGCTGATGAATCTCTAGGTTCTCATCAACTTAACTCATTTGCAGCGTTACTTGAAGAAGACTTGCACACTTCCTCAGAATCATCAAAAGCACAAATTCCTCAAGTGAAGAAAATGTTTGAAGGAAAAATACTTCGGAAAGGAGGAAAGAAGGCAGAGACCAACACTCCATTTGATTATCCCTGAGGATATCTATGATGAATACTGCACTCCCGATGAGGAAATATATGGCAAGGAGACCAAGGGGAAGCGCAAAACACGCATCCGAAATATTGAGAGGAGATGGATGAAGGAATAGAAGGAATACATATATGCTACTCCTAAATACATGAAGAAATTTGTTGTGAACTCTCCATGCCCAAGACCTCCTTTGGCTGAAGGCAAAGCTGCTGATCCTACCAGCATCATTAGTGGTGTATAATTTCCCAAAGAGTGGGCAAAGGGTCACACCAAGATGTAAAATATACCTGTAGAAGTAGTGAGGCAATCCAACCTTGCAACTACTGCTACTGCTGCTACCACCTCATCCACTGGTGAAGCATCTGCCACTTCAACAGCTCCAAAGCGAGCTCTCATGAAGAAATTTGTTGTGAAGATAAAGTATTCAAGTTCAAATACCTCACAGAAAATTCCTCAACCACCTCCAACTGTGGCTGCAACTTCCTTAGAAACAACTGCAAAGTCCTCAATGGCAGTGCAACTTGAAACATGTCAGCAAACAGTGAGAACCACAATTCCCTCAGGAACATCTGCGTCTGGCTCTACACTCACCTCTTCAAGTGCTACCATGAAGAAAAATATAACTGTTGAACAAGGAAAAAGATCAAGTCCTCACAAGGTGATCTTCAATGTTCCCTCGGGATATGAGGATGATGATGAAGATTTGGCAAAAATCATCAGAAACAAACAGAAAGAGTTTCTCAGGCAAAGGGCACCAACATTCCTATGTTGCTGAACCCCGAGTTGTGCTAGACTTCATTGATGTTTGGTATCAAAATCCTCAAACACCAATTGACGATCTACAGCCAAGCCATGTGTTGACAACATTTATTGCCGAAGAAAAATGGAAAGTTGAAAAGGACAAAAGGGCCAGAAAGGAGCAGACTCACAAGGAACGATTTCTGAAGAATAACATTCTCTCCCCGACTCCTCAACAACTCATCACTGCGGAGACTAAGATCAAAAACTTCAGTGATGAGTGGAGTCGATACCATGTTGATTGGAAAGGTGCCAAGGTCAGGTTCGTCAACCTAGCGACCAAGGCCATCACTAAACACAACACCAGGGTTGCAGATCCATCGCAACCATCAATTGCTCAAGCTAGCTCCTCACCTTAGCTTGAAGAAATTTCTCAGCCGACTAAAGAAGTTCCAGCATCTGAAGAAACTGCCAAGACTGCTGAAGAAATAGTAGTGCCCGAAGAAACTGTGAGGGCAACCTACACTATTGCACGTGAGGAACCCAATTGAAGGAATTGATGAGCCTGAGGGAAATGTTCGTGTCAGGTTGACTGCATTAGTCGTGCTTGAAGAATCTGCGTTAATTTCACCCTCTGCTCCAATGACAAAATCTTCAAGGGTGAAGAAATTAAAACTTCCTTCTCCATCATCCGTGAACCCGCCTGGTCCCGGTGCCTTCCCGGAAGGTAGAGCAACATCGACATAACAAGGGATGAACAGATCTTAGATGTTTCGGTTCAATGCTCATTCGATGTTTACCTATCCATCTACTGACAGCATTTACTGTCTTACTCCCTCCTGAAAGTGCGTTATATCGACTAGAGGGGGGTGAATAGGAGATTTTTAGAATTTCATCTCTGAGGAAATTCCTTTTGAGGAAATTCCTCACTAATGACTAACTTACATCGCAAATAGTAAAGGATCAGAAGTGCAAAGTTTCACACCAGCAGTTTTTCAGAGTGAGGAATGTGAAAACAGATTGCACAGTGAGCAGACACGCAGAATACAAATGAGGATTAACTAGCGTGAAGAATTTGGGGTTGAGGAATTTCAGAGAAAGTATTCAGCAAATTCTTCAAACAGTAGTAGTGAAAGTCATCAACACATAATCTAAGGAAAGTAAGTAGTTGAGGAATTAGAACCCGTTTCACAGTGAAGACAGTAGTTGATGACCCAGTTCCAACTGTTGTGACAGTCGTACATCTGGTTTGGAGTGGCTTGGTATTGAAACCAAAGGACACACAGTCCCGGGACACACAGTCCCTACCGTGTTCTTCTTGGGCTAAGAACACACAGTCCTCGCCCAACACTCGTGGTAAGTCTTCAGGGCAGACTTCCAAACCTCACAAACTTGGTCACCCGGCGATCCACAATTGACTGCTGGAAAGCTCGAGACCATGACGCCTAACCGTCTGGAGGATGCACAGTCCTCAAAGGTAAAAGGCTTCAGTCCCACACAGGAACAACTTCTTCATGATGCTCAATCACTAGGTTTGGTTTGTGGTTTCGGTGTTTGGGGTATTTCCTCACTGATGAATTACTCTCGAAGACTCTGAGGAATTTAGGTTGCTCTTATGACAAATGTCAGTTTCTAGCGGAGCAGCCAACCAGATAATGGTTGTGGGGGGGCGTCTATTTATAGCCTGGGAGCATCCCGACATGATTTTACAGTAATGCCCTTAAATAATATGACCATTGGTGTGGATAAGACCAATGACTTGGCGTGGCTATCGAAACGGTCGGAACCCTCAACTTTGAGAGTCCTCATGTCACTCGTATTCCTCACTTGAGGCTTTTGGCAGGATTAGGCTTGGGTTGAGCATCATGAGGAAATTCATTCCAAAGTGTAACTTCGACCCCCTTTAACAGTTTGGGGACACGGAGGTCCTAATTGGCGTCGGGAATTTACTCTCTGGAAGAAACAATGTGATGCCGAGTGGATTATTGTGAGCCCCTCCAAGAGGAGGGCTTCTCTAGGTCTGATGGCCATGCATTCCAGACCACTTAAGTCTTCTCTCAAATATGGATCTTCTGTTCGTAAGAAGCTATCTTTTGCATCCCTTCAACAATATGAGGTTTGCAAGGGCTATAGGTACCCTGTTTCCCATGATGAGCTAGTCACTCTTGAGCAGGCTGGTTATTCGGTGCCTACCCCTGAACATGTCATCATTTCTGCACCACCGCTGGCGGAACTCCGGTGGACGGTAGCCACGCCGCATATTACGTTTGGCACAGTTCCTTGCCAAGTTTCATCCCCCGGTTCTCCCGGCGAGAATTTTCAAACTGCCAAAATTTTCGGAACTTCCCACGTGCAACAAAAGGATACAGCTAATCCAGCCGAGATTCAGGGCTCTTTCAATAATGGGGCTCAATCTTCGGGGGCAAGTTTGGATTCTGGACAAATCTCCTCTCTTATTAATGAGCCTGCTAAGGTTTTTTCATCCTCTGGGGCCGATACTAACTCCATGATGGATATTCCTTCTTCTCAGGAGGCCCATACGGCCTTTGACGAACTTATTAATAGTATGGTTGAGGATATCTTTTCTTGCTCTATTTGCAACGCTCGGGGCCATCTAGCTGCAAACTGTTCGGCTTCGCCCGGCTACTCTGACAACACGGTGGGACACGCACGATCTAGAGGAGCCTCTTTTATGCGTAATAATTGTCTTACTTGGAACTGTAAGAGACCCACCACCTCCCCTGTCGCTGATATCTCGGGAACTGCTGATACTCTTGGAGAAACAGCAACCCCTGCGAAGCAGTTCCGTCCTGTCTCATCGTCGTCGCCTCGAACTCCCTCAGAGACACCACCGGTCACTCCGCCACCGCCACCAGCAATGGCAAACTTTGAGCTTGATCCCGAGTTCTTCCTCCCGCCCGGTCACAACATCATTGATGGAGGAGTTGATCGGCTACCGCGGACCTACACCATGCCGGCAGTACCCATCACCAGGCGCCATGAGCGCTTCATCATCGCTACAGTTCATCCAACGCTGCCGGCCGACGAAGTCATTCAGGTACGACAAGAAGTCGCTGCCCTTCTCCTGCATCAAGGTTTCCATGTCCGGTCTGCTCAACCCTGGATTGAGGGAGTGGGTTTGTTTGAGCTCCGGGATGCTGCTGAGAGTTATGCTACGGTCCACATGGTGCCACAGCCTCTTGCAAACGCTGTGGTGCGCTTCATACGTCATGATCATGGTCTGGGTTTCCGCGGCCAAGAGGGTTTTCGTCAGGGCTGCCTCATGCTTCTGGGGGTACCATTGGATTTCCGCGACACTGGAGATCTCAGGGCGGCTGTTAACACCTTTGGGGAGTTTCATCATTGGGTCAGTGATGACCCATATTTGGTTCGTTCTATTGTTTTTGCTGCCTTCCCAAAAGACCGGCTGGTACCTCGCAGTATCAGTTTCTCAGAATATTCTCCTTGGGGTGGCGCAAAGGTGTCCTGGTCTGCTCCTGTGTACATTTTGGGTACGGCGGCTGCAGAGATTCTTCCCAATGATGAGGATCCGATGCCTCTCAATGGCAACCCTCATCCGCTCCCTGGGCAGCTCGTGCATGACAATCTGCAATTTGCTCTGCCCCCATATCCTGCACTTGGCTGGAATGCGGTGCCGCTCGCACCTGGACATCCTGGGCCTGCCGCTACAGATGCTGAAGACGGTGGCTGGGGGCTGCCGCCCGTTGATCTTGAGGCTGGAGGCTGGGGTCAACCGCCTGCTGATGGAGGTGCCTGGGAACAGGCTGCGGCACCTGCTGCGCCCGCTGATGCACCTGTTGCTGCTGCTGCTGATCCAGTTCAAGACCAGGAATCAATGGTGATTGATCAGCCGAGTCCCTCCTCCTTGGAATCGGTGCATGAATTGGTGGACCTTGATCCACAGCAGGGTCATATGGTGGAGGAGCCGGCCGCTGGTGCTGAACATGTTGATATTGCTAATGCTGATATTGCTGCTCTCACTGATGCCCCAGACAATGCTGCTGTGCCCGAGGCTGGTGCTGCTGGTCCTGATGCTGGTCTGGACAATGGGGCTGAGCTGGAGGAAGAAGACCCTAGGCTGGAGGAGGTGGATACAAACCCTCTGGCAATGGTTCTCTACAAACCCCCCCCCCCACCCGCTCAGTCCAACCTCATTGTTGGGGTGTCTAGGGTTTTATATGGGCCTCCGTTGCCCCCAGTGATGTCCTGGGCACGCACTTTTGATAATCTGATGGGCCCTGCTGCTGCCTTGCATGTACCTCGTCAGTTCCAGCTGCCAATCCTTGAGCCCATCCTGATCCCCAAGCGATCCTGGGACGTGGCTTTTGATGCTGATACTCCAGGACCTTCACTGTCGGACCCTGCTTCTGCCTCGCTCTCATTACAGGAGGTAACCCCTATCAGCCCAGCTTCTTCTTCAGAGGACTTATCCTTTCGCTCACGTGCTCCATCCAAGAAGGGGTCCCGCAAGAAGGCCACCCCGGTGGTGGACTCTTCGGTGAGGCGATGTACTCGTGGCTCTATCAAGCGCGGCGGCTTCAAGCCAATTCTGCAGGAGCTACCTGCTCACATCCCCAAGAAAAGGAAGCCCAAAGCCAAGCCTATGTCCTCAACGTCCCAGGAGACTAAAGATGTACCTCCCGCCACTCCTATCCCAGTGATCCAGGAGGTAGGGCAGTCATTGGGCATAGCCCCTAAGAAGCTCACGGTGGATCGACTTATGGAAGATCTTGCTGACTCTGCATCCACATCTTCTGATGTTTAATCTGCCCATGTTAAGTTGTTACTGTACTAGTTTTAAGTACTGTCGAACTTCTGCTGTTTTTTGTTGTTTCAAACTTTGGTTGCAGTGGCTATTGCATAGCCTTGCTTTTGCTATATCTCTAATCTGCAATGGATAGTCGTTCCACGAGGAGTTGGCGTGTGCTGTGCTGGAATGTGCGTGGCCTCAATTCGGATCATAGACAACGGGCAGTCCATAACAAAATCGATGAGAGCCTTGCTGCGGTAGTCTACTTGCAGGAAATAAAGATGCAGTCTATTGAGTTTCGAGCGGTTAAAGGTTTCTGTCCCAAACGTTTTGATCAATTTGCTTACTCCCCTTCCAGGGGTGCATCAGGAGGGCTCATCACCCTTTGGAACTCTTCCATTCTCACTGGTCACTTAGTAGAGTGCACCCCATATGGCTTGATCACCTCCTTTACCTCAAATCACACAGGTGAATCATGGACTTTGGTTAATGTCTATGGACCATGTCAAGGGGAGGCCCGTGATCTTTTTGTGAGCTGGCTTTACAATCTTCATATCCCCACTCGGGCTAATTGGCTGCTCCTTGGGGACTTTAATTTCCTTAGATCTCCTGACAACAGAAACCTCCCTGGGGCTGATGTAAAGGACATGTTCATCTTCAATTAAATTATCGGGCATTTGGGATTATTGGAGCTTCCCATCAAAGGCAGGTCCTACACTTGGTCCAATATGCAGGACACCCCTCTTCTGGAGCAGCTGGACTGGTTCTTTACATCCACCAACTGGATCTCCTCTTATCCTCTCACCCAAGTGCTCCCGCTGGCAAAGACTGCATCTGATCATGTGCCTTGTGTGGTCACTGTTAACACCTCCATCCCCAAATGCAACTTATTTCGTTTTGAGAACTATTGGGTTGAAATGGAGGGTTTTATCGAATGTGTGCAACAATCATGGCTCATTCCTTCAAGAAAGACACACATCTCTTCTATTATCATGGATAAGATGAAGCATCTTAGGCAGGCTCTGAGGAAATGGCAGACGTCTCTGTCTCAGTTAAAACATCTTATTTCCGGATGTAATCAAGTGGTGCTATGCTTGGATGAGCTTGAAGAGCTGAGGCCCCTATTCAGGCCAGAAGCTAATTTCAGGAAAATTGTCAATCTGCATTTGGAATATCTGCTACACCTTCAGTGTTTATACTGGAAGAAGAGGGCCACTATTCGATTTGTTAAGGTTGGTGAGGAAAACACTAAGTTCTTTCATGCTATGGCCACTGAGCGGTATAGGAAGAATTCCATTGCCACTCTCAAGTTAAATGATGGTTCTATTATCTCTTATCATGATCAAATCGCTGCATGCTTCTGGGCATCTTTCAAGTATCGAATCGGAACTTCTCTTGGCATTAATATGGCATTTGACTTAGCCTCCCTACTGGAGGAGGTTCAGGGCCTTGACATTCTCACAGAACCTTTTACCAAGTCTGAAATGGATAAAACTGTGCATGATATGCCTTCTGACAAAGCTCCAGGGCCTGATGGTTTCAATGGACTTTTTTTCAAGAAATGCTGGCACATTATCTCCCCTGAGTTTTATCAGCTCGCTGCTGAATTTCATGCGGGCCATGCCCAGCTGGTAAACATGAACTCTTCTTATATTACACTCATTCCCAAGAATAGGTCACCTGAACATGTGGGAGATTACAGGCCAATATCTCTTACTGGAATGGGTCTAAAATTTTTGTCAAAAATGCTTGCCAATAGGCTACAATTGCAGATTATTAAATGTCTTCGCAAGAATCAATACGGTTTTATCAAATCTAGGACTATTCAGGATTGTGTAGGCTGGACTCTTGAGTATCTGCATCAATGTCATCAATCCAAGAAGCCTATAGTTATCCTTAAGCTGGATTTTGAAAAGGCATTTGATTCTGTGGAGCATGAATTCATTTTCTAGATTCTTAAATCCAAGGGCTTCAATGATCGATGGATCCTTTGGGTTAGGCAGCTTCTATCCTCTGGATCTTCTTCAGTACTAATCAATGGTGTGCCTGGAAAGAAGTTCATGTGTAAAAAAGGTGTCAGGCAGGGAGATCCTTTGTCCCCATTGTTGTTTGCTATTGCTGCTGACTTTCTACAAACTCTGGTTAATCAACTGCTGGTGGATGGGATGATTCAGCTGCCTATACCTACTCATGATAAAGATTACCCTATAGTGCAATATGCTGATGATACTCTTATCATCCTACCAGCTGACAAATCACAGTTGTTGCAGCTTAAGAAAATGTTGTTGCTTTTCTCCTAGTCCAGTGGATTACAGGTGAATTATCACAAATCTGCACTCCTACCTGTCAACATTTCTTCTCAGCATCTACAGGACCTGGCAGACTCCATTGGTTGTAAAGTGGGATCTCTACCCTTCACATATCTGGGACTTCCTGTTGGAACAACTAAACCTCGAATCATTGATCTCATGCCTTTGGTGGATAAAATGGAAAGAAGGCTCAGTGCTAGTTCCTCTTTTCTTGCTCAGGGGGGAAGACTGCAATATGTAAACTCAGCACTGTCTGCTGTTCCCATTTTCTTTCTATGCAGCCTGGATATACCACCAGGTATACTGAAGCAATTGGAGAGGATTCAAAGACAATGTCTATGGAGAAGAAATGGGAATGATCATGCACCCTCTCTTGCTGCTTGGCCTCTGGTGCGCAGGCCTAAAAATAAAGGGGGGTTAGGGATTGTGAATTTAGCAATTCAGAATGAAGCTCTCCTGCTCAAACATGCTGATAAATTCCTCAATCATGCTGATATCCCTTGGGTTCATCTGATTTGGAACACATACTATCACAACACTGTACCTCAGGGTACTGCACTTTGTGGCTCCTTTTGGTGGAAAGACATCTGCAAACGTCTTGACAAATTCAGATCTGTTACCTATGTTCTACCTAATAAGGGTGACTCCTTCTTGTTTTGGTCTGATTCATGGTTACTTGGTATTTCCACTATGCCATTGGCAGCTAGATTCCAACGATTGTTCTCCTTTGTGGCTGACCCTTTCTGCACAGCTCAAGAAGTCTTTGTTGCTTTTTCTGATGGCAGTATGCTATCCATGTTTCACCTCCCACTGTCTGCTCAAGCTTATCAGGAACTGACTGCGGTTCAATCTTTACTTCTGGACCTGGACCTTGATCCTCAGGCCTTTGACAGATGGGTATGGCGTAAGGATGCTAAGGTCTACACACCTAAGGCCTACTATGCTCATGTTCATAGCAGTATTGTACCTAACCCTCTGCTTAACTGGATCTGGAAAAGCTGTTGTACCATGAAAGTTAAGATGTTTGCCTGGATGCTCATTATGGACAGGCTGAACACACAGGACATGCTGGAAAGGCGTCACTGGAAGGCTTCTGATTCTAATCTCTGTGTGTTATGCCATGCCCGAGTCAAGGAGGACAGAGACCATTTATTCTTCACATGTCTATTCAGCACCAGAGTTTGGAACTACCTGCAGATCACTTGGCAGGGGTCCTCTATGTGGATTGCTACTGCTACAGCTAGAAAGGATTTCCCTCATCCCTTCTTTGCTGAGGTTGTTTTCACTGCCTGTTGGAATATCTGGATTACCAGAAATGCAAAGGTCTTCAATCAGGAACAGCCAAAGTTCAGGAAATGGAGAGCTAGATTTCTTCATGACATTTCTTTGTTAGCTCATAGAATTAAGGCTAGTTTCAGGGATGATCTCCTTAAGTGGATTTCCTTTCTGCCTCCTTGAGGTTTGTATCCCCCTGCTCCTCCCTCGCTGTACATTCTACAACCTCTCTTGTACATACAGTTTTCATAGTTGCAATACAGAAAATGGCTGTGGGGGGTTTTCCCTACAATAGTCGGTCAAAAAAATAGTATGGTGTTCCTATTACTCAAGTGTGAAGAAAATAAAACAGAAAGAGTAAATCTTCATGCTTCAAAGTCTTCAAAATGATTTTCTTCAGGACACACCGAATTCCTCAATTTCAGTATCTTCATGAGGAATATCAATTTCATCGCAGATTACTCGCGATTCATGTCTTCAGCTTCAGACCAATTTCTTCAATCGAATATATACATTTTTAGGGGTCGATATTCATCACATATCTCAAACTCATCAATGACTTATAGATCCTGTGTACACTCATAAACACATTAGATACTTAACCTATAAGTCTTCAAACCACCAAAATCACTAAGGGGCACTAGATGCACTTACAATCTCCCCCTTTTTGGTGGTTGACGATAATTAGGTTAAGTCTTCAACAGGGATCAAAAATATGAAGTGTAAATACTCAGAGAGACTCCCCCTGAAGATGTGCATATCTTGAGGATTTTGCTTTTCACAGCAAATGCACATTGATGATTTATATCATGGAGATCTCCCCCTGAGTCTTGTAAATCATGCATACATGTAACATATCATATGAAGAAAATGAAGATGCATGATGACAAATGGTATCTGACGAATTCCAGCATGCGTGCATTAAAAACTTGAGGAATAAGCATGCGAAGAAAAATGTTCAAAAGCGTCAGAGTACCATCGGGCTTAAGTTACAACTCATTACATAAAAAATTCAGAAGAGCCAAGAGTTTGTAACTTAAATATAGTTCATAAGCCCCAAAATATCCCGCTTGAAGACTAACTCTCAAGTTTCTCCTCCTTTGTCATCAAGTGACAAAAAGGGACAAACTGAGGACTAACACCCATGAAGACTTCACTTCTTGGCGGTTGATGAAGAGCCGTGATGCTTCTTGGGAGTAGTATTCTTCCTTGGACCGGTAGCAGTGTCGAGTTGTTCTTCATCAGTTTCAGCAATGCGGAATGAAGAAAAGGAGCTGTCTTCAAGGTCTGGAACTGGAATGGGCCTGAACTTCTTCTTGGGAGGCCACGACCAGTCAAAGTCTTGCTCAAAGTCCATTTCTTCAACCTCTGTCTGAGTCTTCAGATGTGCAAGTGTAGCCCAGGTGCGATCAAAAACCTCATGCAGATAGTGATGGTTAAGCTTCACAGAGTTCTGTGTTTCAGTGAGGGTTTTCACAATGGCGCCAAACTGGCGTTTGACCCACTTGTGATTGCGATCCACCATCTGGTGAAGACTGAGGAGGAGCTCTCTTGTATTCATCACGCGAGGAGGAACGGGGCTTGCTGGACGAGTCTCAGTATCATCCCATGAAGAATAAGCTTCTGGCTCTCTGAACTGGCCATCAAGGGGCCTACTGCCTTCTTCAATCACTGATTTGCCTTTTCCTTCAATGGGCTCGAAAGTCTTCTTGTTGACCCGGATAGGAGGCATATAACCAACATGGTTTTGGCAATCAGCATGGAAGTTGATGCATGTCCTTGTCCTGATTAATCTCATGATCCATGGGGCATATATCTTGTGATCAAATGGACGCATAGCATTGTCGGCCAAAGTCCTCAAGAAGAAATCATGAATGTTGACAGGAATACCATGGATGATGTTGAAGAGGATATTCTTCATGAGGCCTACGACATCTTCTTCATCATCATGGCCTTTGATCGGTGCGAGCACACTGCAGAGCATTCTATAGACAGTCCTTGGTGTATATTTGAGCTCGTGGACGAGGAAGGTTTTTCTCGGTGATTTTCCTTCAGCCAAAGGATTCATGAGGACTTCCATCATCCCGTTGGGTAGCTCACGCTCACCATAAAGCTTCACAGCCTCCTCTGAGGGAATTGGTACAGGCAGTTCACGGAGGAGCTCAGTAGCAGGAGCCTTGTAGTGAGTGTTTTTTTTTATCCAGTCAAACACCCAAGTGTTAATGTCTTCAGGGTTGCCAGAGATGTGAAGAGTGGCATAGAACTGAAGAATGAGCTCACTATTCCAGTCAGAGATGTCGGAGCACATTGGCAGCAGACCAGCATCATGGAGTACATTGATGACTGGCTCTAGGCACGGTATAGCTTCAAGTTCAACGTGAGGAATATGCCTGTGCTGGAATATCTTGTTTCTTCCACACAGCATAGAGGCATAGTAATTCAGTTGTGTCCTAGTCCAAAACTCCAGATGCCTCATTTGAGGCATGTCATAGGGGTTATCTCCAATGAAGTACATGCGTTCTTCAAAGGAATTCTCCTTTTGAAAATGTGGTTGCTTGGAGAATGGCTGACGCTGAACTGGCTAAAGATTTTCCTGAGGAACAGGAGGGGAAACAACAATTGCAGTCTCGGGGTTGAGCACGACGAAGGCATTGTCTTGATCACGTGCATTTTCCTCAGCATTTTCCTTAGGGTGAGGAATTTCATCAGCTGGGGCTTCAGGCTGAGGAGATGGCTCTGGCTGGGCGTGAGGCTGGGGGGCTTGCTCTGGCTGTGCATCAGGCTGAGGAATAGGTTCATCTTGCTCAGGTGGAGGAGTTGGGTCAGCCTGTTCCTCATCTTGAGGATTTTGCTCAGAGCTTTGAATTTCATCAGCTTGAGGATTTTCAGTTTGTTCTTCCTCAGCTGGCTTGGTGACAGAGGCAGTTTCATCAGCTGGTGCAGCTGATCCTTGAGCAGTGTCTTTCTGAGGAATGAAGGGCTGAGGATTGTCGTCAATACGAATTTCTTCGTCAGTGTGTTCCTCAAAGGCGACATCTTTCATTTCCTCATTTGTCCCTTTCGCTTGATCATCAAGGATGACCATTTCATAAGATGGAGCGACATTTAGGGGCACAGGGTCCAGAGGAGCAGTATCTTCAAGCACTTTGAGGCGCTTGGCCTCTGTTTCTTCTTCTGCTGAGGAGGCCTTTCTCTTTTTGGCTTCCTTCTCAGCAGCCTTGGTTTTCTTCACTTCTGATGCAGACGGAGTCATCTTCTTCACCTTTGAAGCTTTTGGTGAAGGGGTTCTCTCGACAGATTCTTCAGCTGGCTTTGAGGAACCAGCTGGAGCAGAGTCATCAGCTTGCTTTGATAAAGCGGCTGGGTCAGGGGCAGTCTCATCAGCTACAGCAGGTTCATCAGCTGGAGCTTCCATGGTGATTTCTTCAATAGCCGGTACATCTACATGGCTTTCTTGGTGTATTTCCTCAGCTTGAGGAGTTTCCTCAGCTCGAGGAGATTCATCAGCTGGCTCTTCAATCAAGGGCTGGGGAGTTGGTGCTGGAGGTGCAGCCTTCTTTTTGTAGTCATCAACAGCTTTAGTGGCCAGCTTGATGAAATTGCTCTTGAGACTCTTACGATCTGACAGCTTGGAGTACTTGTCAGTCAAATTCTTCAGCTCAGCCTGTGTTGACACCAGTGCATTAAGCGTCAAGCTGAGGAGATTCTGCTTGAGGAATTTCTCCTTTTTAAGCTTCGCAACCTTGGCCTGCTTGGCTTGCTGTTCTTTCCACTTGGCTTCATTGATGAAAGTGGCCAC
Organism: Hordeum vulgare subsp. vulgare; assembly: GCF_904849725.1. Lineage (NCBI taxonomy): Eukaryota > Viridiplantae > Streptophyta > Magnoliopsida > Poales > Poaceae > Hordeum > Hordeum vulgare. The sequence continues at coordinate 485,403,960 of NC_058519.1, forward strand.
CATGTGACTGATGCCAGGGGAAGTTTCAAATCATCAAGCGGAGTGTTTGGGTCCTCATACCAGATGTTTATGTAGTCTAGGAGGACCTTGGAGTCCATGGCCAGAGGAATGGCGCTGCCTGATGCTTGAGCTACCCTTTCCTACTTGTTTCTAATTATCGCTTGCAGGGTTTGATCACCATATTCATCACTGCCCTCTCATGCAGACGGGACGGTGATGATTTTGCTGGGGCTTGGCAGAGTTGCTCTTTCAGCAGACACATGAGTCTTCACCGGAGGTGGTGAAGACTTTGTCTCCGAGCTGGTTGCAGCCGGGAGTGAGGAGCTAGAGGTGCGGTCATTGGCTTCATGACCGGCTTCTGTACTGGTGTCTCTTGAGGCTTTGGTGGTGGTGCTGAGGATTTTGGTGCTGAGGATTTTGGCGCTGAGGGTTTTGTAACTGATGTCTGAGCAGACTTCTCTTGAGGCTTTGGAGCCCTTGGCTTTGACGGCACAGACTGTGGTTGAGGAATTGCTGAACCAGAGGTCTCAGCGGCAGAGGAAGTAGCTGCAGCTGAGGCAGCAGCTGAGGATTCATTGAATTTCCTCACTACAGCATCTGCCTGCTTCTTGAGCTTAGCCAGATGCTTTTCCTTCTCATCTGGATAGTCATCAAGGGTCTTGAGGCTTGAGGGATGTGCTACTTGATGAGCCTCAAGTGGGGCCCGTTTGCCAGGAGGCTTGAGGGCGAATTTCTTTGCATATTTGGCAACTACAAACCTGTATTCCTTCCATTCCTTAGCCCACCGGCGTTCTATCTTCTACAGTCGTATCTTTCTCTTGGCCATTGTTTCATTTTCATCAGGTGTACAATAGTCCAAGTAAATATCATCACGGATATATGTAGCTGTGTTCTGCTCAAGTTTCTTTCCTCCCTTCTGCTTTCTGTCATCCTCCATTTTCTTCAGCTGAGGATTTTGCTGATGAGATTGTACTCTTGAGGATTCTGATGAGACTTGAAGATTTTCTTCAAGAAACGCTGCAAATGAGTTAATGTGATGAGAACCGAGAGATTCATCAGCTGACATGTGTGTACCTGTGAACAGAGTATAGTTGCAAGGAATTTGGAGAGGTCATATGCGTTCTCAGATTTGAAGAAAATGAATAAGTTTGACAGGTGAGGAATTTAACCAGTGGTTGAGGAATTTGCCTAAGCATACTGTTCTTGGGTTCCAGAGTTCTACAGATCCGAAAATTCGCACAATTGAGGAATCTCGTGAAAATCTTAGATGCTTAGTGAAGTTCATCAATGGTGTGGTGATAGGAAGTGTTTGAGGAATCAAGTGCATATCGACTCTTCAGGAAAAACATATTTCACATAGGAGATGTAAAATAGTATATCTAACTTGCAGTAAAAATGGGATTTTATTTACCCTGGAAGGTGCGCACGAAGAACACAGAAAAGGTGTGTAGAGAAGCTCTTCGGTCGCGTGTCCAATGCGCCCTAACCCGGCGACAGAGGACGTCTACGGCGGTGGCGGACGAAGATGGTCTGACTCCGGTGTGGTTCCGGCGACGGAGAAGTCGAGGCAGTGAAGCTCTTCCGCACCGGCGACGAGACTTCCAGCGGTGGCACTAGGGTTCGGTGCTTTTTGCTGTAGCACGAGAGCGATGGGGCGAAGAAGAGTTTGCCGAGGGGGATAAGGACATATTTATAGCCAAATAGTTACTGTTGGCGCGAAGATTTCGGACGAAACAGCCCCTCCCTCTACGTCTCCGCAGGACACGTGTAGTTCCCCGAGCAAGGCGGTGGAGATAGTGGAGATCGTGGTTATCCGAACGTGGGAAGTTGGGTTCAGTTACTGTGCATTAAAGAAACAATTTTTGAAGATTTGAGGATTTTCGTTACAAAATCATCAGCTCACAAGGATGCAGTGAGGGTTTTGAACAAAGTTTCAAGTAGAACGCAGATGAAGAATCGAATAGACTGGATGAGAATAGCATAGAGGGAAAGTAGGGTCCGATCACATTCACTTAGATGAAATATCAATCTTGAAGAAATAGCTATAAGTGAATGCTGTTGAGGACTTGAAATCACAGTCTATCTAGTCAAACGAAAGTCATCAAGTGTTTTCGAAGATTTGAGTAACTTGAGGATTTTGTGATAAATCGTCACAATGAAGAACAACTGTTTTGAAGAAAACACATTTTGAGGAAATGGAATATTTGAAGAAAATCAACTTGAGGAATTTCACGTTGGGCGGTGGCGTGACCCACCATATAAGAATGTTGATTACACACGCCGCGTACAATTGTCGTAGGGCCCTGAGAATCAATTTCTTCGTTGATTTCTTCACATTCAGAGTGATATTCTTCATCCGTTGAAGAAAATCGATTCATCATGTGTTGCACATCTAAGTCATCAATTTTGCATAAGTGTTAGGATGTGTGCATGTTTTTACAAAACATTTGAGGATTCTAAGATATTTAGCTCACACCGCAACTTGCAAAACCTTTTCTCATCCAAGGGCTTAGTGAAGATATCTGCCAGTTGATCATCAGTCTTCACATGGTCGATGAGGATATTGCCCTTGAGGACATGGTCCCGAAGAAAATGATGACGAATCTAGATGTGCTTGGTCTTCGAGTGTTGTACTGGGTTGTATGCAATCTTGATTGCACTCTCATTGTCGCAGTAGAGAGGCACATTCTTCATGTTGATGCCATAATCCTTGAGGGTTTGCTTCATCCATAGTAATTGAGCACAGCATGAACCAGCAGCAATGTACTCAGCTTCGGCAATGGAGAGTGATACGCAGTTCTGCTTCTTTGAGGACCAGCAAACTAGTGATCTTCCGAGGAAATGGCATGTGCCATAGGTTGACTTGCGATCCACCCGGTCACCAGCATAGTCAGAATCAGAATATCCTACCAGATGAAGATTTGAGCCCTTGGGATACCATAATCCTAGTGTTGGTGTGTGAGCTAAGTATCGAAGAATATGCTTCACAGCCTTATGGTGTGATTCCTTCGGTTTTTCTTGAAAACGTGCACACATGCAAACACTAAGCATTATATCTGGCCTAGATGCACATAGATACAATAAAGAGCCAATCATAGAGCGATAGACCTGCTGATTGAAATCTTTACCATTTTCATCAGTGCCGAGGTGGCCGTTGGTAGGCATTGGAGTCTTGGCACCTTTGCATTCATGCATGTCGAATTTCCTCAAAACATCCTTGAGGTATTTGTCCTGTGATATGAAGATTCCATTGCGTTGTTGACGAATTTGAAGACCTAAGAAGAATTTCAGCTCCCCCATCATAGACATCTGATATTCTTCACTCGTCATGTAAGCAAATTCATCACTGTATCGATTGTCAGTACAGCCAAATATGATATCATCGACATATATTTGACACACAAATAGCTCATTATCATAGGATTTAGTGAAAAGAGTTGGATCGAGTGAACCAGGTTTGAAGCCTTTCTTCATGAGGAATTCCTTCAATGTATCATACCATGCCCGAGGGGCTTGCTTGAGACCATAAAGAGCCTTTTTGAGTCTGAAGACTTTGTCTGGATTCTTTGGATCCTCAAAACCTGAGGGCTGAGCAACATATACTTCTTCCTCAAGCTTACCATTGAGGAATACACTTTTCACATCCATTTGGTATAAGATGATGTTATGATGATTAGCATAAGCAAGTAGTATTCGAATAGCTTCAAGTCAAGCAACAGGTGCAAATGTTTCATCGAAATCTATTCCTTCAACCTGGGTGTAGCCTTGGGCTACAAGTCGTGCCTTGTTCCTCACCACTTGTTCGCTTAATGTTCAATGTCATCAAGGCTGGGAAAAGATGGATGCCGGTGCCTTTAAAAGTCATTGTACATGAGCTCTCGAGGGTAGGTCTTGACCCCAGCCGCAACCTGCAATGCTGAGCCAACAACCCGGTTTGCCATAGTAGAGAGCTAGATATATAAGCCTTGGAGCCTTTAACAGATCATCAATCCATATGTGATTATGTATAACTACTATATCTCCTTTTCAGAATCAGTGATTCAAGAGTTTAACATCCAACTGCTATATAAACGAGGTATACATTTACGAGAAGGACTTCGGTACAACCCCCCTAAACGTATAAGGGCAGTATGGTCTTTACACATTGTGTACAGTATGCGTCGCCCGCCCTCCCGCCCGTTGTACACCCGATCTTCATGTATGCCACGTCAGCCCACACGTCGGCGGTTGGTTTGGAAGAGAAAAACCCTATCTTCTCTCTCCGGTGCCGCCGTGACTCCACCCCGCACGTCTCCGCCGCCGCCGTGACTCCACCCCGCACGTCTCCTCCGCCGCCGTGACTCCATCACGTGTGTCTCTGCCGCCATCTCCAACACCGCCGTTACGCCACCCCGCATGTCTCCGTTGCAATCTCCACCACCGCCGTTACACCACCCTGCATGTCTCCGCCGCCGTCGTGACTCCCCACCGCACGTATCCGCCATGGTGGACGTGACCGCCGACACCAAAAAATCTCCACCACCAGTGCGTCAACGCCGGCGGTTGCAGTGACCGACGCGGTGTGTCCACGTTCGAACGACGACGTTGTAGCCACCGGTGCATCGACGTCAAACACAACGAACGATGTCGTTGAACCCTTCGATGACCAACAGTAAGTTTTTTTTCATTTAGTCCATACGATTTTTCATGATTTCATTGTATGCTTTATGTTGTGGTATTGTGACATTGATAAAACATCTTTTGAAAGGTTTATTGTTAGAGCAAGACACCGAATATGTCGGCGATGACTCTAGTAGTGAGGAGGAATCATCGTCATTGAATGCAAATAAATCACCCGAACACAACTAGATGAGTCAGGATGAATCATATAGTGGTAATGTAAGTGTTGTGTGCATTGACTTCAAATTATGGAATATAAGTTAATACATTGACACTTACAGTCGCTATTGAATTTAAATAGGTGCATGCCAATGATGACAATGATGATTACGATATAGATGAACAATCTTATGCTGAAAGTGGAACCCAGGTCGTTTCAAATATGTTGTATAATTACTAGCATACAAATTGTATTACCACTTACACTTTTGAATCTGCACAGAGAAATACTGATGGTGACACTGAGCCAAGAACTTTAGATGATGACAATGATGAGGATAATGACAATGATGAGGATGATGACAATGATGAGGATGATGTCGACGCATCTAATGAAGGAAATGTGAGAGAAGTAAGTTATAGTACGTGTTCAAATTATTCATGAAAACTAAGAACATAGCAACAGACTGGCGAACATGGTGATATGTCTTATTTTGCAAGGGGGTGTTGATGATCTAGATGGGAACGATGAGCATGTTGACGATCTTGAGTTTGACCTTGACATCGGCTAAGATGAATATCAACAAGAGTGAGTGGATAGACATTGGGAAGTGATGGCCAAGACATTCAGGTCAGAAGGAGAGGCGTACACGTTCTACAACCATTATGCGGAAGATCGTGGGTTCAGTATCAGGAGGGACTTGAAAAGATTTGCAGAAGGTTCTTCAAAAGTTTTGCGCTTGAGGAGGTATCTTTGTTCGAGGGCAGGAAAACACACGCCAAATTTTGTACCATGGAAGGCCAGACCCCCAGACTGAGACCGGAGAGTCGATGCTTCTGTGAAGCCCATTTAATAGTGAAGCTTGATACAAAGAGTGAACTTTCGTATGTGAGTAGTTTCTTCGATGATCACAACCACGTTCTTGCACGACCGGACGAAGTCCCTTTCCTCCGGTCTCACAATGTGATCAAAGAATTTCAGAAAGCGGAGATATTATCTATGGCAGGAGCTGGGATAAGAAAGCACATTATTTTTGATAACTTTGTCAGCAGGTACGGTTGGTACGCTAAGACAGGGTTTGGAAGGAGGAAGTTGTATAATATGTGCTACACGGAGAAGATGAAACTGCTTGCTCACGGTGATGCTGACACTGCTATAGGAATCATGTTGCATACAAAGGACAGGGATCCATATTTCTGTTGGAATTATGCCCTAGAGGCAATAATAAATATAGTTATTATTATAATTCATGTATCAAGATAATCGTTTATTATCCATGCTATAATTGTATTGAATGAAGACTCATTTACATGTGTGGATACATAGACAAAACACCGTCCCTAGCAAGCCTCTAGTTGGCTAGCCAGTTGATCAAAGATAGTCAGTGTCTTCTGATTATGAACAAGGTGTTGTTGCTTGATAACTGGATCACGTCATTAGGAGAATCACGTGATGGACTAGACCCAAACTAATAGACGTAGCATGTTGATCGTGTCATTTTGTTGCTACTGTTTTCTGCGTGTCAAGTATTTATTCCTATGACCATGAGATCATATAACTCACTGACACCGGAGGAATGCTTTGTGTGTATCAAACGTCGCAACGTAACTGGGTGACTATAAAGATGCTCTACAGGTATCTCCGAAGGTGTTAGTTGAGTTAGTATGGATCAAGACTGGGATTTGTCACTCCGTGTGAACGGAGAGGTATCTCGGGGCCCACTCGGTAATACAACATCACACACAAGCCTTGCAAGCAATGTAACTTAGTGTAAGTTGCGGGATCTTGTATTACGGAACGAGTAAAGAGACTTGTCGGTAAACGAGATTGAAATAGGTATATGGATACTGACGATCGAATCTCGGGCAAGTAACATACCGAAGGACAAAGGGAATGACATACGGGATTATATGAATCCTTGGCACTGAGGTTCAAACGATAAGATCTTCGTAGAATATGTAGGATCCAATATGGGCATCCAGGTCCCGCTATTGGATATTGACCGAGGAGTCTCTCGGGTCATGTCTACATAGTTCTCGAACCCGCAGGGTCTGCACACTTAAGGTTCGACGTTGTTTTATGCGTATTTGAGTTATATGGTTGGTTACCGAATGTTGTTCGGAGTCCCGGATGAGATCACGGACGTCACGAGGGTTTCCGGAATAGTCCGGAAATGAAGATTGATATATAGGATGACCTCATTTGATTACCGGAAGGTTTTCGGAGTTACCGGGAATGTACCGGGAATGACGAATGGGTTCCGGGAGTTCACCGGGGGGGCAACCCACCCCGGGGAAGCCCATAGGCCTTGAGGGTGGCACACCAGCCCTTAGTGGGCTGGTGGGACAACCCAAAATGGCTCTATGCGCCAAGAAGATAAAATCAAGAGAAAAAAAAAGGAGGAGGTGGGAAGGAAGGGGGACTCCCTCCCACCAAACCAAGTCCAACTCAGTTTGGGGGGGGAGTCCTCCCCCCTTGGACTCGGCCGACCCCCTTGGGGCTCCTTGAGCCCCAAGGCAAGGTCCCCTCCCTCCCACCTATATATACGGAGGTTTTAGGGCTGATTTGAGACGACTTTTCCACGGCAGCCCGACCACATACCTCCACGGTTTTTCCTCTAGATCGCGTTTCTGCGGAGCTCGGGCGGAGCCCTGCTGAGACAAGGTCATCACCAACCTCCGGAGCGCCGTCACGCTGCCGGAGAACTCTTCTACCTCTCCGTCTCTCTTGCTGGATCAAGAAGGCCGAGATCATCGTCGAGCTGTACGTGTGCTGAACGCGGAGGTGCCGTCCGTTCGGTACTAGATCGTGGGACTGATCGCGGGATTGTTCGCGGGGCGGATCGAGGGACGTGAGGACGTTCCACTACATCAACCGCTTTCACTAACGCTTCTGCTGTATGATCTACAAGGGTACGTAGATCACTCATCCCCTCTCGTAGATGGACATCACCATGATAGGTCTTCGTGCGCGTAGGAAAATTTTTGTTTCCCATGCGACGTTCCCCAGCAGTGACATCATGAGCTAGGTTCATGCATAGATGTCTTCTCGAGTAGAACACAAAAGTTTTTGTGGGCGGTGATGTGCGCTTTGCTGCCCTCCTTAGTCTTTTCTTGATTCTGCGGTATTGTTGGATTGAAGCGGCTTGGACCGACATTACTCGTACGCTTACGAGAGACTGGTTTCATCGTTACGAGTAACTCCGTTGCTCAAAGATGACTGGCAAGTGTCGGTTTCTCCAACTTTAGTTGAATCGGATTTGACCGAGGAGGTCCTTGGATGAGGTTAAATAGCAACTCATATATCTCCGTTGTGGTGTTTGCGTAAGTAAGATGCGATCCTACTAGATACCCATGGTCACCACGTAAAACATGCAACAACAAAATTAGAGGACGTCTAACTTGTTTTTGCAGGGTATGCTTGTGATGTGATATGGCCAATGATGTGATGTGATATATTGGATGTATGAGATGATCATGTTGTAATAGAAATATCGACTTGCACGTCGATGGTACGGCAACCGGCAGGAGCCATAGGGTTGTCTTTATACTAACGTGTGTGCTTGCAGATGCGTTTACTATTTTGCTAGGATGTAGCTTTAGTAGTAATAGCATGAGTAGCACGACAAACCCGATGGCAACACGTTGATGGAGATCATGGTGTGGCGCCGGTGACAAGAAGATCGTGTCGGTGCTTTGGTGATGGAGATCCAGAAGCACGTGATGATGGCCATATCATGTCACTTATGAATTGCATGTGATGTTAATCCTTTTAAGCACCTTATTTTGCTTAGAACGAAGGTAGCATTATGAGGTGATCTCTCACTAAAATTTCAAGACGAAATTGTGTTCTCCCCGACTGTGCACCGTTGCTACAGTTCGTCGTTTCGAGACACCACGTGATGATCGGGTGTGATAGACTCAACGTTCACATACAACGGGTGCAAAACAGTTGCGCACGCGGAACATTCGGGTTAAGCTTGACGAGCCTAGCATGTGCAGACATGGCCTCGGAACACATGAGACCGAAAGGTCGATCATGAATCATATAGATGATATGATTAGCATAGGGATGCTTACCACTGAAACTATACTCAACTCACGTGATGATCGGACTTGAGCTAGTGTAAGTGGATCATGAACCACTCAAATGACTAGAGAGATGTACTTTTTGAGTGGGAGTTTAGAGAATAATTTGATTAAGTTAAACTCTAATTATCTTGCACATAGTCTAAGTCCACTTTGAATATATTTGTGTTGTAGATCATGGCTCACGCGACAGTCATCCTGAATTTTAATACGTTCCTAGAGAAAGCTAAGTTGAAAGATGATGGAAGCAACTTTGTAGACTGGGCTCGTAATCTTAAGCTAATCTTACAAGCTGGGAAGAAGGATTGTGTCCTTAATTCTGCGTTAGGAGATGAACCACCCGCTATGGCTGATCAGGATGTTAAGAACGCTTGGTTAGCACGTAAGGAGGACTACTCAATAGTTCAATGTGCAGTCTTGTATGGCTTAGAACCGGGACTTCAACGTCGCTTTGAGCGTCATGGAGGATTTGAGATGTTCCAGGAGTTGGAGTTTATCTTTCAGAAGAACGCCCGGATCGAGAGTTATGAGACCTCCGATAAATTCTATGCTTGCAAGATGGAGGAAAACTCATCTGTCAGTGAACATGTGCTCAAAATATCTGGGTACTCAAACAGTCTAGCTGAGCTGGGGATTGAACTCCCGCAAGAAGCTATCACTGACAGAATCCTTCAATCACTGCCGCCAAGCTATAAAGGCTTTGTGTTGAACTACAACATGCAAGGGATGAACAAGTCTCCCGGCGAGTTGTTTGCGATGCTGAAAGTCGCAGAGTCTGAACTCCGTAAAGAGCATCAAGTGTTGATGGTGAATAAGACCACTAGTTTCAAGAGAAACGGCAAAGGCAAGAAGGGAAATTCGAAGAAGAGCGGCAAGCCTGTTGCCAATCCGACGAAGAAACCCAAAGCTGGACCTAAGCCAGAAACGGAGTGTTACTATTGCAAGGGTATGGGTCACTGGAAGCGCAATTGCCCCAAGTATCTGGCAGATAAGAAGGCGGGCAAAGAAAAATCAGGTATATTTGATATACATGTTATCGATGTGTACTTAACCGGCTCTCGTAGTAGTGCCTGGGTATTCGATACCGGTTCTGTTGCTCATATTTGCAACTCGAAACAGGAACTGCGGAATAGGCGAAGGCTGGCGAAAGATGAAGTGACGATGCGCGTAGGAAATGGTTCCAAGGTTGATGCAATCGCCGTCGGCATAGTGTCACTTCAGTTACCGTCAGGATTAGTGATGAACTTAAATCATTGTTATTTAGTGCCTGCGTTGAGCATGAACATTATATCTGGATCTTGTTTATTGCGAGACGGTTACTCTTTTAAGTCAGAGAATAATGGTTGTTCTATTTCTATGAGTAACATCTTTTATGGTCATGCACCGAATGTGAGAGGATTGTTCATATTGAATCTTGATAACGATATGCATATACATAACATTGAGACCAAAAGAGTTAGAGTTAACAATGATAGCGCCATATTTTTGTGGCACTGCCGCTTAGGTCATATTGGTGTAAAGCGCATGAAGAAACTCCATGCTGATGCACTTTTGGAGTCACTTGACTTTGATTCACTTGACACGTGCGAACCATGCCTCATGGGCAAGATGACTAAGACTCCGTTCTCAGGAACAATGGAGCGTGCAAGTGACTTGTTGGAAATCATACATACCGATGTGTGTGGTCCGAAGAGCGTGGAGGCACGCGGCGGATATCGTTATTTTCTCATCTTCACTGACAATTTAAGTAGATATGGTTATGTCTACTTGATGAAGCACAAGTCTGAAACATTTGAAAAGTTCAAAAAATTTCAGAGTGAAGTGGAAAATCATCGTAACAAGAAGATCAAGTTCCTACGGTCTGATCGTGGGGGTGAATATCTGAGTTTCGAGTTTGGTGCCCACTTAAGACAATGTGGAATTGTTTCACAGTTAACACCACCTGGAACACCACAGCGTAATGGTGTGTCCGAACGTCGTAATCGTACTCTATTAGAGATGGTGCGATCTATGATGTCTCTTACTGATTTGTCGTTATCATTTTGGGGCTATGCATTAGAAACAGCTGCATTCACTTTAAATAGGGCACCATCAAAATCCGTTGAGACGACACCATACGAACTGTGGTATGGCAAAAGGCCAAAGTTGTCGTTTCTTAAAGTTTGGGGATGTGATGCTTATGTCAGAAAGCTTCAGCCTGAAAAGCTGGAACCCAAAGCGGAAAAGTGTGTCTTCATAGGTTACCCAAAAGAGACAGTTGGGTACACCTTCTATCTCAAATCCGAGGGCAAAGTGTTTGTTGCTAAAAATGGAGCTTTTCTCGAGAAGGAGTTTCTCTCGAGAGAATTGAGTGGGAGGAAGATAGAACTTGACGAGGTTGTCGAACCTCTCATCCCTCTAGATGGTGGCGCAGGGCAAGGGGAAACCTCTGTCATTGCGACGCCGGTTGAGGAGGAAGTTAATGATGATGATCATGAAACTCCAGTTCAAGTTTTTGTCGAACCACGCAGGTCGACGAGACCACGTGCTGCTCCAGAGTGGTACGGTAATCCCGTCTTATCAATCATGTTGTTAGACAACAATGAACCTGCGAATTATGAAGAAGCAATGGTGGGCCCAGATTCCAACAAATGGCTGGAAGCCATGATGTCCGAGATAGGATCCATGTATGAGAACAAAGTGTGGACTTTGGAGCTACTTCCTGAGGGCCGCAAGACCATTCAGAACAAATGGATCTTTAAGAGGAAGACGGACGCTGACGGTAATGTGACCGTTTATAAAGCTCGACTTGTGGCAAAGGGTTTTTCACAAGTTCAAGGAGTTGACTACGATGAGACTTTCTCACCCGTAGCGATGCTTAAGTCCGTCAAAATCATGTTAGCAATAGCTGCATTTTTCGATTATGAAATCTGGCAGATGGATGTCAAAACGGCGTTCCTTAACGGTTTCCTTAAGGAAGAGTTGTATATGATACAACCCGAAGGTTTTGTCGATCCTAAGAATGCTAACAAGGTGTGCAAGCTCCAGCGATCCATTTATGGACTGGTGCAAGCATCTCGGAGTTGGAACAAACGCTTTGATAAGGTGATCAAAGCATTTGGGTTTATACAAGTGGTTGGAGAATCTTGTATTTACAAGAAAGTGAGTGGGAGCTCTGTGGTGTTTCTAATATTATATGTGGATGACATATTACTGATTGGAAACAACGTAGAGTTTTTAGAGAGCATAAAGGATTACTTGAATAAAAGTTTCTCTATGAAGGACCTAGGAGAAGTTGCTTACATTCTAGGCATTAAGATCTATAGGGATAGATCAAAACGCCTGATAGGACTTTCACAAAGCACATACCTTGATAAAGTTTTGAAGAGGTTCAAAATGGAACAGTCCAAGAAAGGGTTCTTGCCAGTTCTACAAGGTACGAGATTGAGTAAGACTCAGTGCCCAGCAACTGATGAAGATAGAGAGCATATGCGCTCCGTCCCCTATGCTTCAGCCATAGGTTCTATCATGTATGCGATGATGTGCACTACACCGGATGTTAGCCTGGCCATAAGTATGGCAGGTAGGTTCCAGAGTAATCCAGGAGTGGATCACTGGACAGCGGTCAAGAATATCCTGAAGTACCTGAAAAGGACTAAGGAGATGTTTCTCATGTATGGAGGTGACGAAGAGCTCGCCGTAAAAGGTTACGTCGATGCAAGCTTTGACACAGATCCGGACGACTCTAAGTCACAAACCGGATACGTATTTATTCTTAATGGGGGTGCAGTAAGCTGGTGCAGTTCCAAGCAAAGCGTCGTAGCAGATTCTACATGTGAAGCGGAGTACATGGCTGCCTCGGAGGCGGCTAAGGAGGGTGTCTGGATGAAGCAGTTCATGACGGATCTTGGAGTGGTGCCAAGCGCACTGAATCCAATAACCTTGTTCTGTGACAACACTGGTGCCATTGCCTTAGCAAAGGAACCACGGTTTCACAAGAAGACCAGACACATCAAATGACGCTTCAACCTCATCCGCGACTACGTCGAGGGAGAGGTCGTGAATATATGCAAAGTGCACACGGATCTGAGTGTAGCAGACCCGCTGACTAAACCTCTTCCACGGCCAAAGCATGATCAACACCAGAACTGTATGGGTGTTAGATTTATTACAATGTAATTCACATGGTGATGTGAGGGCTAGATTATTGACTCTAGTGCAAGTGGGAGACTGTTGGAATTATGCCCTAGAGGCAATAATAAATATAGTTATTATTATAATTCCTGTATCAAGATAATCGTTTATTATCCATGCTATAATTGTATTGAATGAAGACTCATTTACATGTGTGGATACATAGACAAAACACCGTCCCTAGCAAGCCTCTAGTTGGCTAGCCAGTTGATCAAAGATAGTTAGTGTCTTCTGATTATGAACAAGGTGTTGTTGCTTGATAATTGGATCACGTCATTAGGAGAATCACGTGATGGACTAGACCCAAACTAATAGACGTAGCATGTTGATCGTGTCATTTTGTTGCTACTGTTTTCTGCGTGTCAAGTATTTATTCCTATGACCATGATATCATATAACTCACTGACACCGGAGGAATGATTTGTGTGTATCAAACGTCGCAACGTAACTGGGTGACTATAAAGATGCTCTACAGGTATCTCCGAAGGTGTTAGTTCAGTTAGTATGGATCAAGACTGGGATTTGTCACTCCGTGTGAACGGAGAGGTATCTCGGGGCCCACTCGGTAATACAACATCACACACAAGCCTTGCAAGCAATGTAACTTAGTGTAAGTTGCGGGATCTTGTATTACGGAATGAGTAAAGAGACTTGCCGGTAAACGAGATTGAAATAGGTATATGGATACTGACGATCGAATCTCGGGCAAGTAACATACCGAAGGACAAAGGGAATGACATACGGGATTATATGAATCCTTGGCACTGAGGTTCAAACGATAAGATCTTCGTAGAATATGTAGGATCCAATATGGGCATCCAGGTCCCGCTATTGGATATTGACCGAGGAGTCTCTCGGGTCATGTCTACATAGTTCACGAACCCGCAGGGTCTGCACACTTAAGGTTCGACGTTGTTTTATGCGTATTTGAGTTATATGGTTGGTTACCGAATGTTGTTCGGAGTCCCGGATGAGATCACGGACGTCACGAGGGTTTCCGGAATAGTCTGGAAACGAAGGTTGATATATAGGATGACCTCATTTGATTACTGGAAGGTTTTCGGAGTTACCGGGAATGACGAATGGGTTCCGGGAGTTCACCGGGGGGGCAACCCACCCCGGGGAAGCCCATAGGCCTTGAGGGTGGCACACCAGCCCTTAGTGGGCTGGTGGGACAGCCCAAAAGGGCTCTATGCGCCAAGAAGAGAAAATCAAGAGAAAAGAAAAAAAAGGAGGAGGTGGGAAGGAAGGGGAACTCCCTCCCACCAAACCAAGTCCAACTCGGTTTGGGGGGGGAGTCCTCCCCCCTTGGACTCGGCCGACCCCCTTGGGGCTCCTTGAGCCCCAAGGCAAGGTCCCCTCCCTCCCACCTATATATACGGAGGTTTTAGGGCTGATTTGAGACGACTTTTCCACGGCAGCCCGACCACATACCTCCACGGTTTTTCCTCTAGATCGCGTTTCTGCCGAGCTCGGGCGGAGCCCTGCTGAGACAAGGTCATCACCAACCTCCGGAGCGCCGTCACGCTGCCGGAGAACTCTTCTACCTCTCTGTCTCTCTTGCTGGATCAAGAAGGCCGAGATCATCGTCGAGCTGTACGTGTGCTGAACGCGGAGGTGCCGTCCGTTCGGTACTAGATCGTGGGACTGATCGCGGGATTGTTCGCGGGGCGGATCGAGGGACGTGAGGATGTTCCACTACATCAACCGCGTTCACTAACGCTTCTGCTGTACGATCTACAAGGTTACGTAGATCACTCATCCCCTCTCGTAGATGGACATCACCATGATAGGTCTTCGTGCGCGTAGGAAAATTTTTGTTTCCCATGCGACGTTCCCCAGCAATTTCTTCTTCGAGCATACTGTTGATGCTGAAGGTAGGCTGAACAACATGTTCTGGTGTGATTCACAATCATGTCGGGATTATCTTGACTATGGTGATGTCACTATGTTCGACAGTACGTACAAGATGAATAGGTATGAAATACCGTTTATCCCTTTCGTCGGTCCGAACAATCATCGTTGCACTACGATATTTGCATGCACCATTGTTTCAGATGAGACTGAAGGTACGTATGTTTGGCTGTGGCAGACGTTTTTGAAAGCTCACTGTTAGAAGAAGCCCCAGTTTGTAATTATTGATGGAGATGCAGCGATGATCAGGTCTATCAGGAAGGCACGTGGCATCGTCTATGTTCATGTCATATTCAAAAGAACATGCAGAAACACCTCAACCACAAGTCATTGAAGGAATTCAGGTCACTCCTGCACTACGCCACCACACATACAATTTTCGAGGAGAGGGGGGCCACGTTTGTTCAGAAATGGCAGACGGAGAAAACAAAAACATGGCTCCATAGGATGTACAGGAAGAAGAAGCTTTGGGTTGCATCATATTTGTCTGGTGGGTTATTTGTTGGTATGCGGAGTAATCAGAGGAGCGAGAGCCTGAACTCGTGCCTGCACTTACATCTTGACTATGGTATGACAATTGTTGACATGATTGTACACTATGAGAATTGCATTATGCGCCTCCGTGAGAATGAATCGCATGACGATTGCATGGCCTCACAGACTCTACCATTAGTAATGACTGAGTGTAAGACCATTGAGGTGTTCACTGCCAAAGCATTCACAAAGGCAAACTTTTACATCTTGCAGGAATATTTAAAGAACGTACATTAGCTTGAGGTAATTGATAGATTAAGAGGAGACGATAGTCACAGATTCGTGGTTGCGTGCAAAAACAACAGGGATCACGGGTTTACAATGGACTATGCACCAGGTAACTCCACAGAAACTATAAAGTGAAGTTGTTGAAGTATGACTCGCAAACGCCTTCATTGCAAACATATTCTTCATGTTTTGAATGCACTCAACTTACCTGCAATACCTAAGTGTTGTGTCCTGTGAAGGTTCACAAAGAAAGGAAGATCTGGATTGCCCGTGAAGCGCACCAGCGATTTTTTTTCATGGGGTTGGACGGGTACTGAGGCCAGACTTAGATTTAGTAAGTTGAGCATTGTATCTGCAGAAGCTTCTCGTATCACATGTCATAACACATTCTTATTCGACAAGATGCTGGCAGCTATGGAATAAATTATAGCGAGTAAGGTTGTCTTGGGTAATGAAGAACCTAGTCAGCAAAGCTTTGTGAGTCATGATGAATTTCATCCTAATCAGGATCATATTCTTATTCGTGATCCAGTGAAGGTGTCCACCAAAGGGGCACCTAAGCAGAATAGTAGAGGTCGTGTTAAGAATGGTCCTGAGGTGACCAAAAATGAAAGACCAAAATGATGAGAAAATTGGACGTCTATGTAGCCTATGCAGACTTCTAGGTCATAACAAGGCCACTTGCAACCAAAATCCAGAATGCGTATTAGTATGTGTTTTCGTTTGTTTATTTTACTTATGTTGTTTTGTTTCTGTAATTATTCTTACAATCTATAACTTATTTTATGTAGTAACTGGGGTTGAAGACACAAGCGGTGTTATTGCAAGTGTTTTACTTCATTCATTTATACAGAGCACAAGAGTTTACTTTATTCAATAATATGGAAGACAATACTTTTCTTCGTATTCGCGTTATAAACATATCAGAATTTTTTGTATGTGTAACACTATTGTGTTATATAAGACAATACGTACATGTTTTTCATGTTATTTAAGATGTACGACTTGTCATAATTTGTCATCGTTATGGTTGCTAACTGTGCACTTCACCGTCGTTGATTGTGTTGTTTTTTTCATGCAAAAGATATGCACGTCGGTTACTGTGCCGCGACAACGGGGGGTTGTTTTTTTTCTCGACAACGTCGGGGCCGACAGTCACATAATCAGACATTCAAGAACGTCGGGGTGACGGGGTATATGAACAGGTTGTCACACCCTTCGACCGGTGGGGTGGGACTAAAAACGACGGGTCGCCGGTTTCGCACGCCCGTCGTCTCACTTGGGCTGGCCCACGACGCTATAACACGTCGTGCAAAAAACTATACGTCCACGCGGCCGACTGCGTGCACCGATGGAGCCCGCGCAGTTGGCCACCGTCGTTTCTTCTCAGTGCACCCGACCAACGCCACGGCGCGTTTAGCCACCATCGCACAAAGTTTGTCGTCAGCTTAAATACATTACTAATGAGAGATCGAGACAGCAAATTTTATAGTATTTTCATCAACGACATAATATTATATATATTTAAAAAACATGACAATTACCATTACGTATAAAATCTTTCAAACACAAAATATCACGAAGTATATGTGGAAAATATATATGTCTCTTATAAAATGTTCGCAACAAAGTACGAAAATCACTAAAATAATCTAGTCCCATAGTAAACTCAAGCATGCATGAATCTCCTCCGGTGTCATCTATTTCTTCCTCATTGCAATCCAAATAACTTTATTTTTCACTTCCTCAAGCATGTTCTTTTCAGAAAATAATAATTTGCGATATCATTAGTTCCCTCGAAGCATCAACTGAACTCTGCAAAAAAAATCATGTTAGTACACTATAAAGTGTTCATAGTAAAGAGTACTAATATTAGTTTTGTACTTGTGAAAAAGAGCGAGCCCAATTATCGCCATTCCAATTTTTAAAGCAATGAAGAACAACTAATCCACATGATTTCCTGATGCATATAATTAACAATGAATAATTATGCATCACACACATATAATACACCAACATTATATTCAACTACATACTCACCCATCTTCTTGTTGAGGCATGACGTAGGTTTTAATAGGCCATGTGGATACATCCAGATACTGCACAACTCTGGTTGCATTTGCTTCTACAATATCTGCTCCAATTTTTCTTCTCTAAAAATAACAACAACACCGCGAGAAACTTTTAGTAAATAAGGTAAACACATGATGGTTTGGCAATGCAAATGTGTATTAAAACCTACCAAGTCCTCAATGAGTTTTCTAGTTCTACTGTCAAGTTCTTTTCCCATCAACGAGTCTATAACCTGGAACTCTTCCTTTTCCTTATGCATGACGACCGTAACCCAATGGGTGTCATCCTTGTTCATAGCCATATAAGGCTGCATAAAGAAAAGAGAATATAACCCATATCAATGCAGCATTTGTTATACTAGTGCATTATTTGTATACCTTACAACCACTCGAACATATCTTAGGTGTTTTGAAATACTCGTTGAGACACCTATTCACGGGTTCATTTTTATTTGACACTGTTTCATAGTCATTACCGTCACTCTTCTTACCATTTCTACAATCAAGCATCCACTTTGCCCTCCAAGCCGGCAATATGTAACGTTCGTCTTTAGCTTCCCCCAGCAAAAAAGATGGATACGCATTGATAACCTGGAAATAATATAACAAATGTAATGATTGTACTTTGTTGTGAAATATAATGTTAAGAAAGAAAATAACTTACATCGCCGCTTATCCATCTATGGTTAAGAATCTGACGAGCTCTTTCTGCAGTCAAAGCGTCGACCAAACCATCATTGAAAATTTGTGTAGCTCTATGTTTCTTTAAGCCCTCATATGCGTGTACAAAATGAACACTCGCTTTGATCACATTTACGTCATCACTAGATTTCTTAACATCTTCTTTACTAAATAGTTATGCAAATCACAAATCAAACATTAGTAAACATAACTATATAATAAACTTTGTTTTATGAAACAATATTGATTCATAACAATCTTACTTGCTTTGGCAGAACGTTTTGCACACTTGATGGGTTTAACAACAACAGAAGGAGACTTTACGGCTTTTGATGCATTGCGTTTACGTTTTCCAAACACCTCTTTGATACGTCTCCGTTGTATCTACTTTTCCAAACTCTTTTGCCCTTGTTTTGGACTCTAATTCGGATGATTTGAATGGAACTAACCCGAACTGATGTTGTTTTTAGCAGAATTGCCATGGTGTTGTTTTTGCACAGAAATAAAAGTTCTCGGAATGACCTGGAAATTTACGAGGACTTTTTGTGGAATATATAAAAAATACTAGCGCAAGAATCAACTGGAGGAGTGGAGCGTGGAGCCCACAAGCCCACTAGGCGCGGACCCCCTGGCCACGCCTAGCAGGCTTGTGGGGCCCACGGAGCTCCGCCGCCTCCAACTCCAGCTCTATTTAGTCCCTTTCGTCCAGAAAAAATTCAAGGAGAAGAGTTCATCGCGTTTTACGATATGGAGGCGCCGCCACCTCCTGTTCTACCTTTGAAGGGCAGATCTGGAGTCCGTTTTGGGCTCCGGAGAGGGGAGATCGTCGCCATCGTCATCACCAACCTTCCTTCATCACCAATTCCATGATGCTCTTCACCGTTCGTGAGTAATCTCATCGTAGGCTTGCTCGATGGTGATGTGTTGGATGAGATCTATCATGTAATCGAGTTAGTTTTGGTGGGGATTGATCCCTAGTATCCACTATGTTCTGAGACTGATGTTGCTACTACTTTGCCAAGCTTAATGCTTGTCACTAGGGCCCGAGTGCCATGATTTCAGATCTGAACCTATTATGTTCTCGTCAATATATGTGTGTTCTTGATCCTATCTTGCAAGTTGTAGTCACCACTATGTGTTATGACCCGGCAACCCCGGAGTGACAATAGCCGGAACCACTCCCGGAGATGACCACAATATGAGGAGTTCATGTATTCACTAAGTGCTAATGCTTTGTTTCGGTTCTCTATTAAAAGGAGAACCTTCATATCCCGTAGTTTCCATTAGGACCCCGCTGCCACGGGAGGGATGGACAATAGATGTCATGCAAGTTCTTTTCCCTAAGCACGTATGACTACATACGAAATACATGCCTACATTACATTGACGAACTGGAGCTAGTTACATATCTCTCCGTGTTATAACTGTTGCATGATGAATATCATCCGGCATAATCATCCATCACCGATCCAATGCCTATGAGTTTTTCCTACTGGTCCTTGCTATGTTACTTTGCTGCTACTGCTGTCACTGTTGCTACTGTTACTCTGTCACTATTGTTGTCGTTGCTGCTACTGTTACCGTTGCTACTGTTGCTATCACACTACTTTGCTACTGATACTTTGATGTAGATACTAAGTCTTTCAGGTGTGGTTGAATTGACAACTCAACTACTAATACTCGAGAATATTCTTTGGCTTCCCCTTGTGTCGAATCAACAAATTTGGGTTGAATACTCTACTCTCGAAAACTGTTGCGATCCCCTATATTTGTGGGTTATCAAGACTATTTTCTGGCGCCGTTGCCGGGGAGGCATAGCTCTATTCTCTGAGTCACTTGGGATTTACGTCTGTTGATCACTATGAGGAATCCGAGAGATCCAAAAACTAAAGTCTTGCCCTCAACTACGAGGACAGGTAAGGAACTGCCATCTAGCTCTGTACTTGATTCACCTTCAGTTATGAGTAAGTTTGCAACACCACCTCCTGCTAGAAATTTTGATATGTCGCATGTGCTTGATGATGATACTTCTGTTGTCCATGATACTTTTGGTGATGCTTTGCTTGATACTGCTTTGCCACTTCGTGCATTCCTTGATGCACAAATTGCTAGAGTTGCTGCTAGATGTGATGATACTTCTGAAACTGCTGAGATTATTGAAGTAGAACCTGCTATTTCGCCTGTTAGAACTAGCTCTCCTAGATATGAATTGCCTGATATGCCTGAGGGTTATGTTATGGAGGGAGAGATAGCTGAGGACTTTCTTGCTTGTAAGGATAGCTATGATCTTGAGAAATTATTGTGCAAGTGGAAAGAAAAATCTTTGAACGCTAGGATGAAATACGACCCAAAGTTTGCTACTTCGCCTATCTTTGTGACCGATAAGGATTATGAATTCTCTGTCGACCCTGAGTTAATCACTCTGGTCAAATCTGATCCTTTTCACGGTTACGAGTCTGAAACGGTTGTAGCACATCTTACCAAACTGCACGATATAGCCACCCTATTCACGAGTGAGGAAAAGATCAGTCACTACTATATCCTTAAGTTGTTTCCTTTCTCGTTAAAGGATGATACTAAGACTTGGTTCACTTCTCTTGCTCCTGGTTGTGTGCGTAGCCCCCAGGATATGATCTACTACTTCTCTGAAAAATATTTCCATGTCCATAAGAAGCAAGCTGCCTTGCAAGAAATATACAACTTTGCGCAAGTTGAAGAAGAGAGTCTCCCACAAGCTTGGGGGAGACTCGTCCAGCTACTAAATGCTTTGCCCGATCACCCTCTTGAGAAGAATAAAATACTTGATATCTTCTATAATGGACTAACCGATGCTTCTAAGGACCACCTAGATAGTTGTGCCGGTTGTGTTTTTAGGGAACGAACTATGGAACAAGCTGAGATCCTATTGACTAATATCTTGTGCAATGAGAATGCTTGGACTATTCCCGAACCACCTCCGAAGCCAACTCCTAAGAAAAGAGGTATTCTATTCCTCAGTCCTGAAGATATGCAAGAAGCTAAGAAATCTATGAAAGAGAAAGGCATTAAATCTGAAGATGTCAAAAATCTACCACCTATCGAAGAGATCCATGGTATTGATATTCAATGAGAGTGATATTCCTTTTGATAAACCTCCTAGCTTATGCCTAGATGAATTTGATAACTTTGTTGCCAAACAACAAAGTTTCAATGATTATGTTAGCAAACAATTGGAGCAGAATGCTCGTATGCTTAGTCATTTAAGTGCTTGTGTGGACAGAAACGTCAATGATCTTAAGCTTTTGAGTAAAAATGCCTCTATGGTCACTACTCAGGTAGAACAAGTACTTAAGGCTCAAAATGACTTTCTCAATGAGTTGAATGACAATTCTGTTAGAGTCGTCACTAGAGGCGGTAGAATGACCCAGGAACCTTTGTATCCTGAGGGTCATCCTAAGAGAATTGAACAAGATTCTCAAGGAGTTAGCATTGATGCACCTAGTCATCCTAGGAAGAAGAAGAAAGATGATAGGAACTTGCAGGCTAGCAACCCTGTTGCTGTTACACCTGAGAATCCAAATGATGTCTCTGTTTCTGATGCCGAAACACAATCTGGTGATGAACATGAGCCTAATGATAATATCGATAGTGGTGTTCATGATAATGCTCAACCTAGCAATGATAA
This sequence comes from Hordeum vulgare subsp. vulgare, assembly GCF_904849725.1. NCBI lineage: Eukaryota > Viridiplantae > Streptophyta > Magnoliopsida > Poales > Poaceae > Hordeum > Hordeum vulgare. The sequence goes on from NC_058519.1 coordinate 485,426,133, forward strand.
GGATGTGGAGATTGAACCAGATGATCTTGATAACCCACAACCTAAGAATAAGAGATACTATAAGAACGACTTTGCTGCTAGGAAGCATGGTAAAGAAAGGGAACCATGGGTTCAGAAACTCATGCCCTTTCCTCCCAAACCATCCAAGAAAAAGGATGATGAGGATTTTGAGCGCTTTGTTGAAATGATTAGACCTGTCTTCCTGCAAATGCGTTTGACAGATATACTCAAAATGTCTCCGTATGCTAAGTACATGAAAGATATTGTGACTAATAAGAGGAGGATACCTGAGGTTGAGATTTCCACCATGCTTGCTAGTTATACCTTCAAGGGTGGAACTCCTAAGAAACTAGGTGATCCCAGAGTGCCCACTATACCTTGCTCCATTAAAGGAAATTATGTTAGAACTGCTTTATGCCACCTTGGAGCCGGTGTTAGTGTTATGCCTCTCTCTCTTTATCGTAGACTTAAACTGGATAAGTTGACACCCACTGAAATCTCTCTGCAAATGGCCGACAAATCAACTGCTTTCCCTATAGGCATTTGCGAGGATGTGCCTGTTGTGGTTGCTAACGTTACTATCTTAACAGACTTTGTTATTCTGTATATTCCCGAGGATGATGCCATGGTGGTCATCCTTGGAAGAACCTTTTTAAACACTGCAGGGGCTGTTATTGATTGCAACAGAGGCAATGCCACTTTCCATGTCAACGGTAATGAGCATACGGTGCACTTTCCAAAGAAACAATATCGGGTACATTGCATCAATGCTATTGAGAAAACTTCATCAATTCTTATTGGGAGCTTTGAATGCCCTATACCTACTGTTAAGATGAAGTATGATTTGCGTATTGGGGATATGCACATCCCCATTGAGGTAACCTAGTGACTATTCGAAAATTCTCCGTTCCTTATTATACGATTCGAAAAAGTTTGTCAAGGAGACTTGATCAACCTCATTGACGGATTTCTTTCGATGACCATGGGATGGATTAATCAAGGAGTCACAACCCTCTGTTCCAAGCTTTCACCTTCGGTTGCTTAGAAGAAAAATGATAGATTTAGCTTTAGTTTTTCCTGTTCTATGTTTTTGCGTCCCGTAGAAAAGTGTCCCGAACATAAAAGTTCTCTGAATGTCGTGAAAATCAAGTATGATTTTTTCTGGAATTTTTGAAAAAATCTGAGACGGAGAGCTAGTCAGGGGGATGCACCAGTGGGCCACAAGCCGTGGAGGCGCGGGCACCCCCCCTGGTCGCGCCTACCAGGATTGTCGGGCCCACGTGTCCCCCCTCCACTTATTCTAGCTCCCATCTCCTTCTCCTACCTCCAGAAAAAATCGTTTCGCAGCTCAAACCCGTGTTCTTGCTCTTCTTGCTGCGATTTTTGATCTCCTTGTGCAAAGCCCCATTCACCAAACTGTTTTGGGGAAATTGCTCCTTGGTATGTGACTCCTCCATTGGTCCAATTAGTTTTTGCTCTGGTGCCTTATACGTCGCGTATTTTTGCTGCCTTGGTGACCCTATTCGTGAGCTTTGCATGCTAATTTTAGCTGGTCCCAAGTAGTTTTGATGCGTGATATGGCCTCTAGGCACATGTTAGAGTAGTTGCTATGAGTTTTGTTGAGCCTTGTTCACTTTTCCTTAGAGTCACTAAAAATTTCAGAAATTTTCAGAGAGAAAAAGGAAAAGACGAGGAGGTTCTTAAGAGGCTCTTCAAGCCGTGACCCCAAGGATGTTGAAAATGAGAAGAAGAAACCCAAGTATCCGGTCCCCTGAGTTGCAGAAGTTCGAGCGTGCGAGTGGCCAAGCGATGTGTTCTTACACGCCGCCGGACTTTATGAGGACTTTTACTACTTGGTGGAGAACGCAGGCCTTACCGCCTTCGTTGAAGATAAGTGTCCGCAATACCTCCTCCTCACTAATATTTTCGTGCAAAGCTTTAATTTCTATCCAAGGAAGAGTCCTCCTATGGTTGAGTTCAAATTATATGATATCCCCCAGCGCATGTCACTTCAGGATTTTTGCAATGTTTGTAAATTACCTTATGTTGGGGATATTCATGAACCTCGTCCACGGGACTTGGAGGCTTTTTCATAGATACTATTGCTCTAGGAGAGGAGAGAGGAGTGTCTTGCGCTAGAGCTGCTAGCATACATTTTCCCGTGCTTCGATACTTCTCATTATTCGTGGGAAAATGTTTGATTGGCCGTGGGAAAGCTGGGGCCCTTAGCTCCCAAGATCTTGCGGTTTTGCGCAAAGCCCTTTATAATGATAAAACTTATAGCTTGGGCACTATAGTAGCTCAACGGTTGAACACGAACCGTTCTAAAGGCGTTGTTTATGGAGGTATCTATGCTACCCGTCTTGCTAGACATTTTGAGATACCTATTAGACTGCATGAGGAAGAAGAGATTCTTCTTCCTGAGAGATATCTAGATTATGATAGCATGGTTCGCCATGACTTTCTAGATAAAGATATAAATAAGAAGATGATTTATAACCTGGTATTCAGTCAGGGTACTCGTGAGACTATTACTTTTCCCGCTCCTTCTTTGTTCAATCTTCATCTAGGCAGGTACATTATTATGCCCTCGGACATGTACGCATATTGGGGGCATAGCACCACCACAGGCGCCCGTGCCCGAGCTACCAGTCGAGTACCAGACACCAATTTATTAGTGGGAGCCACAGGACCTCACACAGCAGTGGCACCCTCAATACACTCTGGAGTACCCCGTAGACGGTTACTTCCCACCTTGGGAGTAGACCAACTTAGGCCAAAAGCCTAAGCTTGGGGGAGTACGCGTTTCTCACCGACTTTATATTCATGCTCACACATTCACTTTGATAGTCGGTGTTCACACCTTGCCACTGTATCATCCATGCTAGTTTATTTCTTTTTCTCGTTTTCTTCTCGTTTTTTTGTCTAGTTTGAGAAAACCCAAAAAGATTTCTCGTTCTTATTTTGCTTGTTGGGAGCTTTCCCGTGTAAATAGTTTTCTTTTTCTTTGGGTCAAGGTAGAAGACCATGGTTACAATGTTTAGTGGCTCTCGCATGCATATTTGTTTATCTGTCAAAGAGCCATGTTACTTTATCTTCTCCTTTGTGTTTGCTTGCAGATTCCAGCTTAGTCCAATGCACGAGCACTCTTATTATTGTTCACATCTTCCGGTCGTGCAAGTGAAAGGCAATAATGTCGATATATGATGAAGTGACTGAGCCTGGAAAAGCTGGTATGAACTTGATCTATTTTGTTTTTGTAAATATGACTAGCTCATTGTTCCTAATTCAGCTTTGTTGTGAGGGAAACATGTTTGCAATGACAACTTAGAGATCATACTTTGTGATGCCATGCTTAATTAGCTAGGAGCTTATAATGGTTTATCTTGGATGCCAACATGAATCTTGAGACGATTATGATGTAGTATGATAGGATGGTATCCTCCTTTGAATGATTCAAGTGGCTTGACTTGGCACATGTTTACGCATGTAGTTGACATAAAATCAACATAGCCTCTATGATATTCATGTTCATGGTGATTTATGTCCTACTCATGCTTGCACTCAATGTTGGTTAATCTCAATGCATTTTGATGACTATTATCGCTCTCTAGTTGGTCGCTTCTCAGTCTTTTGCTAGCCTTCACTTGTACTAAGCGGGAATACTACTTGTGCATCCACTTCCATAAACCCAAAGTTGTTCCATATGAGTCCACCATACCTACCTATATGCGGTATCTACCTGCCGTTCCAAGTACATTTGCATGTGCCACTCTCTAAACCTTCAAGAAATAATATGTTTTGCATGCCCGAACTGCTCATGTGGAGACAAGGGGCGATCAGTATCTTCCATGCTAGGCGTGTTATCCTCGATATGTGTTTATTCACTATCAGTCACGAGAAAGGGGCCGGTAATTGAAATGCCCAGTTCCATGCTCAAATCGAAAAGATAATTTCAAACAAAACTCCCCCTGGATTGTTGTTGGTATGGACGGCACCCGAGTATTCGGCTAGTCGTGGAGTGTGATTGATCGATGGTGGGGGAGTCAAAACTTTACTTTTCTGTTTGGGAACCGCCTATAGTATGTGTAGCATGGAAGATGGTGAAAACTCTTGGTCATCGCGTTGAAAATGAAAGCATGCCACCCAAAATTATTTATCTCTGTTTTAAAAAGCTTGAGCTCTGGCACCTCTGCAAATCAATGCTTCCCTCTGCGAAGGGCCTGTCTATTTGTGTTCCTGTTGAGTCATCCTCTTCTTTCAAAAAGCACCAATTAGAGATCACCTCTGTCATTTCTATGCTTTGCTTTTAATTGCTATTGAGTATGACTGTGACTGGATCTTCTTTGCCATGAATTAAAATGTTCAGTCAGCCCTTGGTTTTTGAAGGTGCTCTGCATTTATGTTTTGCGGTCTCAGAAAGAGCTAGCGAGATACCATCTGTTCGCACTGCTTCATGATTGTTTTGATTGAAGTGTTGACATTTGGAACTCATTATTATTGCTCGCTAGTTGATTATGCTATTGATATGAGTTTGCCATGAGATCTAAATGCCATTGCTTATGTGGTTAGCTTATGATCTTGCTGAAAATCTGAATATGAGTTAGACATAATTGCAACAACAAGATCAAACAGAGTTCGTAAATTTTTTCTTTTGTCTCTTTCAGTTTGTCAACTGAATTGCTTGAGGACAAGCAAGGCTTTAAGCTTGGGGGAGTTGATACGTCTCCGTCGTATCTACTTTTCCAAACTCTTTTGCCCTTGTTTTGGACTCTAATTTGCATGATTTGAATGGAACTAACCCGGACTAACGTTGTTTTCAGCAGAATTGCTATGGTGTTGTTTTTGCGCAGAAATAAAAGTTCTCGGAATGACCTCGAAATTTACGAGGATTTTTTGTGGAATATATAAAAAATACTGGTGCAAGAATCAACCGGAGGAGTGGAGCGTGGAGCCCACAAGCCCCCCTGGCCGCGCATAGCAGGCTTGTGGGGCCCACGGAGCTCCGCCGTCTCCAACTCCAGCTCTATTTAGTCCCTTTCGTCCGGAAAAAATTCAGGGAGAAGAGTCCATCGCATTTTACGATACGGAGGTTCCACCACCTTCTGTTCTTCCTCTGGAGGACAGATCTGGAGTCCGTTTTGGGCTCCGGAGAGGGGAGATCGTCGCCATCGTCATCACCAACCTTCCTTCATCACCAATTCCATGATGCTCTTCACCGTTCGTGAGTAATCTCATCGTAGGCTTGCTGGACGGTGATGGGTTGGATGAGATCTATCATGTAATCGAGTTAGTTTTGATGGGGATTGATCCCTAGTATCCACTATGTTCTGAGATTGATGTTGCTACTACTTTGCCATGCTTAATGCTTGTCACTAGGGCCCGAGTGCCATGATTTCTGATCTGAACCTATTATGTTCTCGTCAATATATGTGTGTTCTTGATCTTATCTTGCAAGTTGTAGTCACCTACTATGTGTTATGACCCGGCGACCCGGAGTGACAATAGCCGGAACCACTGCCGGAGATGACCATAGTATGAGGAGTTCATGTATTCACTAAGTGCTAATGCTTTGTTCCGGTTCTCTTTTAAAAGGAGAACCTTCATATCCCGTAGTTTCCATTAGGACCCCGCTGCCACGGGAGGGATGGACAATAGATGTCATGCAAGTTCTTTTCCCTAAGCATGTATGACTACATACGGAATACATGCCTACATTACATTGACGAACTGGAGCTAGTTACATATCTCACCGTGTTATAACGGTTGCATGATGAATATCATCCGGCATAATCATCCATCACCGATCCAATGCCTACGAGTTTTTCCTACTGGTCCTTGCTATGTTACTTTGCTGCTACTGCTGTCACTGTTGCTACTGTTACTCTATCACTATGGTTGTCGCTGCTGCTACTGGTACCGTTGCTACTATTGCTATCACACTACTTTGCTACTGATACTTTGCTGCAGATACTAAGTCTTTCATATGTGGTTGAATTGACAACTCAACTGCTAATACTCAAGAATATTCTTTGGCTTCCCCTTGTGTGGAATCAACAAATTTGGGTTGAATACTCTACCCTCGAAAACTGTTGTGATCCCCTATACTTATGGGTTATCACTCTTGCACTTGCTCATCTAGTCCGTTAGAATGACCCGATTCGTGTGATGATATTTCACTTGTCTCTAAAGACGTGACCGCCTTCCCATCTGATACGTCAGGTACTTTGATAGGATCACTCCTATCACCCTTGAAACTATCAAGATACTCAAGAGTGCAATAATAAGGTACCTTACAATGAGAATTCTCATCACCACCGTCATCGTCCTTTTGCTTATTCATTTTACCATGAGAAGGTGTGCGATAGTCGTCCATATTAGAATGATAAACAAACTCCTTATCACGAAATGCACTATCATTTGTAGATTCATTAATGTCACCATGTAGATTCTCTTCTTCTTCTTCCATGTTACCGGTTCTATAGAACACACCAGTTTTGTTCATTTTTTCAATCATCCTCTAAAAAAATTTATTCATCAGAGTTATGTAAGTCAATGAAATACATTATGCATGATAGTAAAAATGTGTTGCACTGTTACCCGTGCGCATAACTCTGTCAAGCAAAGCATGTTCTTGTGTGTTTCCTTCAGCTCATGCCAAATGCGATCCATAATAGGCTTCTGGCTCGCGGAATCCTCTCATGTGTTGCCCTCTTTCTTCCTTCCACTAACAGTAGATTTTTTTGTACTTGATTTTTTATTTTTTTTCAGCTTGTTCTTGAGCAATTTTTTCACCGTATACTCATATGTAATATTGTCATCAATCTACAAGAACAATAATTATAGAGCAATAATGATACATCAAAGTTTAGACAATAAATTGAACCATGGAAATGTAACATTAAAAGAAGAAAATATGGATTACCATTCCAACACCCCGACCATAATCATAGTCATATTTGTCTCTTTTCTCCACTAGAGCTTTCGTCAAGTTCCTCATCAAGGGGCTCATAGTGACAATCGATCATATTTTGGACCTACAACTGGTTGTACTTTCTCCCAATATGCATTCTGCAATACACCAAATATGTTTGAATAATACATATTTGATTAACATTACATAAGTAATAATTTAAAAACAATTAATAAAATATACCTGCAAAAGGGCAAGGTTCCCATGTGGCCATTCCGTAACACGGCCGTCCTCTAGAACCTTTCCAATCTACGAAAAAAGTACTTCAAAGTGAACTCGTTCCAGTTGAACTTACTTATCATATTTTTATCCTTAAATAAGGCATAATACTCCTTCGGAATATATTCATGAGAGACTGGTATGATTATTGTTCCCAACAAAACTAGAAACGTCATCCGTACAAAGTCATCATCTGTATTTTCATTCCTCACAATCTTATTGATTAGATCATCAATCATGATCTTACCCTTTTTGTGTCCACAAAAATAATTGATATTTTTTATAGCCTTTTACCCTTCCGTTCTAAGAAAACCAACAACATCAACTCCATGATTTTTCAAACCAAATATAGAAAACACATCATCACGCCCTACTGAAATAAGGCCTTTACTCCCACATGCCTCTTGAACCATGATTTTTTTACTATGACGATTGTAGCCTTGGACCAAAAAGTGCAGTAAAAATTCATGCATCTTTACGGACGGTATTTGTAACATACCTTGCAAATCCGTTTCATAAAATGTAAATTTTTGACTTGCTAAAAATTTGTCAACAAGGCTAACTCACTTCTCAACTGAACAAGGAATCACACCATAGATATCCATCCTTCATAATTTTAAAATATTGTCATGTACGATGCAACTCATTTGACATGTGAATACTAACATGAAAACATCATAAAAATAGTTACCCAACGCAGAAGGCCGACGACGGACGGCGGACGATGCAACGGTGGCCGCACGTCAGCTGATATCACAACAGGGCAACTACATCAGGGTAGGACGGGAGGATGGTGGCGGCGGGTTGGCGGCGGCGACGACGGGGAGGATGGTGGCGGCGGGTTAGTGTAGAGCGGGATGGCGAGGGCGGCGAGATCACATCAGGGTAGGACTAGGTGTGGGAACATTGCATGCATATCGGTTATCCCGTTGGGCGCGGATACACTACTATGGCGACGTCAGCTGATATCACAACAGGGCAACTAACGACGTCGACAGGAGTCTAACTCTTCTCCTCGTTTTTTAATATTAAAGACAGAAGGGGTGTTACAATGCGATCTAGCTACTCCCATTCATCAAACGGACCCAAATTTTTTCCACGTTTCCTAATGAACTTCACAAGCAGGCACGTCAGTTTTTTTATTTTCTGACAATCCGTGCTTTTTCTGTGAATTTTCATGCAAAAACAGGCAAGAACAGATGTCGGACGTGACGCAACATGCGTTTGGTCTTCGATTTCGTTGAGATTGTGCATGGCATAATTGGACGTGCATTCTCAAGTGCCAGCAAAAGTTGAGTACATTTCATGCATGCATGCATGTACATCATGTGCAACCCACCGGTGTCGATATGGACAGAATGGGTGTTACAATGCGACCTTGCTACTCCCATTCATCAAAAGAACCCAATTTTTTTCACGCTTCCTAATGAACTTCACAAGGAGGCACGTAAATTTTTTTCTGACAATCCGTGCTTTTTTTTTTGTGAATTTCCATGCAAAAACAGGCAAGAACACATGTCGAACGTGACGCAACGTGCGTTTCGTCTTCGATTTCGTTGAAATTTTGCGTGGCACAATTCGATGTGCGTTTCCAAAGTGCCGACAAAAGTTGGGTACATTTCATGCATACATGCATGTACATCATGTGAAACCCACCGGTGTCGGTATGGACGGAAGGGGTATTACAATGCGATCTTGCTACTCCCCTTCATCAAGAGGACCCATTTTTTCCACGCTTCCTAATGAACTTCACAAGGAGCCACTTCATTTATTTTTATTTTCTGACAATCCGTGCTTTTTCTATAAATTTCCACGCAAAATAGGCAAGAACAGATGCCGGACGTGACCCAACATGCGTTTGGTTTTCGATTTCGTTGAATTTTTGCGTGTCACAATTGGATGTGCATTTTCAGGTGCCGGCAAAAGTTGGGTACATTTCATGCATGCATGCATGTACATCATGTGCAACCCACCGGTGTCGGTATGGATGAAAGGGGTGTTACAGTGCGATCTTGCTACTCACCTTCATCAAACGGGCCCAATTTTTTTTTCCACGCTTCCTAATGAACTTCATAAGAAGACACGTCATTTTTTCTGACAATCCGTGTTTTTTCTGTGAATTTCCATGAAAAAACAGGTAAGACCAGATGTAGGACGTGACGCAACGTGCGTTTGGTTTTCGATTTCATTGAAAATTTTGTGTGGCACAATTGGATGTGCATTCTCAAGTGCCGGCAAAAGTTGGGTATATTTCATGCATACATGCATGTACATCATGTGCAACCCACGGGTGTCGGTATGGACGGGAGGGGTGTTACAATGTGATCTTGCTACTCCCCTTCATGAAACGGATCCTATTTTTTTCCACGCTTCCTAATCAACTTCACAAGGAGGCACGTCAATGTTTTTATTTTCTGATTATCCGTTCTTTTTCTGTGAATTTACACGCAAAAACAGGCAAGAACAAATGCCAGACGTGACGCAACGTGGTTTGCTCTTTGATTTTGTTGAAATTTTGCGTGGCACAATTGGATGTGCATTCTCAAGTGCCGGCAAAAGTTGGGTACATTTCATGCATGCATGCATGTACATCATGTGCAACCCACCGGTGTCGGTATGGACGGAAGGGGTATTACAATGCGATCTTGCTACTCCCATTCATCAAACGGATCCAATTTTTTTTTCCAAGCTTCCTAATGAACTTCACAAAGAGGCACGTCATTTTTTTTATTTTCTGACAATCCGTGCTTTTTCTGTGAATTTCCATGAAAAACAAGCAAGAACATATGTCGGATGTGATGCAACGTGCGTTTGGTCTTCGATTTCGTTAAAATTTTACATGGCACAATTGGACGTGCACTCTCAAGTGCACGCAAAAGTTGGGTACATTTTATGCATGCATGCATGTACATCACGTGCAACCCACCGGTGTTGGTATGGACGGAATGGGTGTTACAATGTGATCTTGCTACTCCCCTTCATCAAACGGACTCAATTTTTTTCCATGCTTCCTAATGAACTTTACAAGGAGGAGGCACGTCAAAAAACTTTTTTTTCTGACAATTCGTGTTTTTTTTTTTTGAATTTCCTAGCAAAAACAGATGCCTGACATGAAAAATTATAGAAAATGCACGAAATGTCAAAAATTACAAAAAATGGCGTGACTCCTTGCGATGATCACTATGGCGTGTGAAAAAAATTGGTTACGTTTCATGAATCAAACTAACATCATCACATCACCGTTTTAAGTGAACAAAGATATTAAAAAAATCAACAACGTTAGTGAGCCCATCGTTACAAGAGATTTACGTCCATTGTTATAATGCTCGAACGAAATAAGGTAATCCAATAATGACATAAAAAATGTGTGTGTTCTTTTTTTAAATCGTGTACTTTGAAATTTTATTTGCATTTTTATGAACTGTTCGTATTTTTTTTAATGTAAAGAAGGCCGATATTTTTTAACATATTTCAAAAATTGGTCAATATTCCGAAGAAATAATAATAACAACAATTAATTTAGATAACATAACAAAACTTAATTTAGATAACCATAGTTCATTCATATTACATTCGAACATAACACGACTTTAATTAAACATTACTAAAACTAAGAACGAAATTTAATTAAACATTACTAAAACTAATCTAATCGGACTCGTCGAGGTAGACGACGTCCGGTCCCTCCACCGTGCAGTCCCCGTCCGTGCCGTTGTCATCGTCAGAACTGTTGGCGAGGTTATCCGAGTCAATATGTCGTCGTCGTCCTCGACGACGGGCTGCGGATTCGCCGCGAGTGCTGCCGCTGCCTGGATTGCCGCCGCGATCTCCGCCTCCTCCCTTGTCGCCTCTGCGGTCGCAGCCCCCGCCGCTGTCGTCTGAGAGGCACGCAGGGCGACGAGCGGCCCCGATAAATCGTCGGGGTCGCCGTCCTCGCAGAGGACGACCTGCTCCTGCGGGAGTTCAACCTCCGGCAGGGGCTGGGGGTTAACGCCTGACGCCTCGGGCGGCGCTGGCTGCCGCCGGGGTTGACGGGGTTGCCCGCGGCCGCCGATGCGCGGCGGTGCTGGTTGATGACATCGGCGTAGGACTTGCCGTCCCAAAAAGCATGCCGGCCGTAGATGTTGTGCCGACCGCCGCGATGGTCACGAACCTCCTCCGCCATCGCGGCGGGCCCGAGCGTCGGGTAGCCGTCCTTGCTGACTTTCCACGGCTTCAAGAGCCGGCACCCGGACGGGACCAGCACCGCGTAGAGGTGAAGCTCCTCCGTCGCCGGAGCGTCAAGGCTCGTTGGCCATATGCTCGGCGGGTTACCACCGGCGTCGGAACTGCTGCCGCCGACGGAGGACGCCATCGTCGGGGCGATAGGTCGGGGGGAAAGGAGCAGCGGGGCGACGGGGGAGAGGAGGAGAGGGGAGGCGACGGGGCGGTTGGGCGGTGTTACTCCCCCGGAGTAAATGTGTTGCCTCGGGAAGGCGACGGGCCTCGGGAAACGGTGACTTCAGCCGTTAATGCACGGCCTCGGGAGACGGCCGGACCAACGGTCAATAGGCGGCGGCGTCAGGCGTTAATGCATCGGGCATCGGGAGAAGGCGGACCGACGGTCAATAGGCGACAGCATGAGGCGTTAATGCGTCGGGCCTTGGGAGACGGTGAACTGAAGACGCAGGCGGGATTAATGGCGGCGGCCTCGGGAGACGGCGAACCACCGACGCAGGCGGGATTAATGGCGGCGGCCTCGGGAGACGGCGAACCACCGACGCAGGCGGGATTAATGGCGACGGCCTCGGAAGACAGCGAACTGATGACCGCAGGCGGGATTAATGGTGACGGTCTCGGGAACCGACGGGCAATCCGAAACCGACGGGAAGGGGTCTGGTTTGACCGTGATCAGGTTGACATGGAGACAACACGTCACGCCAGCTGACGCGGGTACGACGCTTAACCCCCGGTACCTGTACGTCTCCGGACCGTCGTCTGGCGCCGCCGCGCGTACGTCGTATCGGGGAACTGTCTTTTTTTGTAAAAGGGTATCGTTCAATCTGAATCGTCGTTCTGTCCGGGGTTGTACTGAAGAAAAAGTGTATATTTACATCATAATAGACAATTACTAATCACATTATTGACTTCTATCTATTAGAGTGACTGCACCACCCGGGTCACCAGGTGCCTTTGAGCATCTCCGGGCCCTGACTGACTAAATTCTGGAGCTGGGACATCCATATTTGCCCTATACCAAGAATTCTTAGCATCCTGAACTACTCCGTACTAATTAATTTCTGTACATTTCCCACCTCCTCCAGCGGGACAAGAATTTACAACCGACCCAACGTGTGTATTCAAAGAACCAACCAAAGTAAGCTATATTCACATTCAGGCGAGCGCTTTGTACCACGGGCCGTGGACCTTCTCAGAGACCATGGCCACCCTGATGAGCACTTCAGCCGCCTTCACCACCCGGCCAGCGAGCTTCCCGGCGCCGACGCGGCGCAGGGCCGCATCCACCAGCTTCTGGCCCTTGGCGCCACTGCCCCCGAGAACGACCCCACGGAAGGCACAGTGGACCGCCCGGGAGACCTTCTTGAAGACGACATCCTCTGCTTGGAGGCTCTTCAGGAGCACCCGGGTTATTATCTGCCTCCTGGCCTGAATCTTGGCGTTGGACAAAGAGCCGGCCGAGGCCGACGCGCTCATCATCGCCTCAACGATCTCTTCAGTGCCTGCTTCGGGGGAGTTATCCAGCAGCTTCACCAGAGCGCCGAAGAGTTCGGAGATGACAGTCTCCAGCTCCAGAGGAGTGATCTTACAATTCTCACTCATCAGGACTTGACGCAGGACGAGCATGCTGCACAAACAGCAAGTTCGGCTAGCACACTTAATCCTGCAGACTAGGCTAAAATAACATGAGTATAAAATACTGTAGTAGTTTACCTCGTAGCCATCACTATCACTACTTGAAATTGGTCCTGCACGGCCCTCAATTTCAGAAAGTTGAGGTGGAAGCTCTCAGGAGTTGACTGCAATTGCAAGCCTTCCATACCACTGATAAGCTGTAACAAGCCAACCCTCACAAGCTTCTCAACCTTTTCTCCCTTGCAATCAGGTAAACCTGAACTACCTGCTGAAGCTACAGCAGCTGTTGGAGCTCCATGGCCAGCTCGGAGCACTGTAACACGGGGTTGAGCCTGCCACAATGGATTCAACCAGTGTCAGGAACCAGATAACAAAAAGAATGCTGCTATGCTGCTTGCATGATCCGCTATGTTATCAAGACTCTGCATAGTTAGAAACTTACATGATCTGCTGCTGACAGAACCGAAAGAGCACCAAGATGTTCACTCCATTCTGCGTCCACGATGCTCTTTGATGCTGAAATCCACTGCAGAGTTACAGGGAGAGAAGCTGACGCATTGGCAGGAGGTCCATAGCGACCGCCGAAAGCCTTCTGCACGTACTCCACTCCAGCAGAGCCTTTTATCGTCGGTTGCATCAGCTGAACATATGCCTTGCTCACTTCTACTTGCAGTTGCTATTTATAACGGAAAAATGTTAGAATTACACTGCATAAAACAACTGCAGTTAATTTAATGTATTAACACGCTCAACACACCTTTATTTCTTCCAGAGTGAAACGCAGGCCCTTGATGACAGCAATGACGAACGAGCTGACTCCAGTATCATTATCTTCAGAACTTGCAGCCAACTCGCTCAATAATTTGTCATGACTTGCCTTCATCTCATCATCCTTTGCAGCAGCGGACAGCTTTCTGACCATATCAAGCGAGTACTGCAAAATCAGCCCCAGATATTGGGTGTCCTGGGAGCCTGACTCAAGTAGCTTCATTTGTAATAAAGGAACAAAATTATGTCAATGTTTCCTGAATAAGAAAATGTAAGGAACTAGATGAATTTTTTTTACATGCATAACACTGGGATCTTACCTGGGACAAAATTTCGAGGTCAATGCTCTCATAGATTTCCTCCTTCCATCCCTTGGGAGCCAAGTCGTGCAACGAATCCCTGACTTCCTTTACCAGATTGATCAGTTGGCTGTAGTCTGGTTTGTCTCGTCTCATCGAGTCGGTAACCACATCCCAGAAAGCTTTCTCCATTGTTTCCCTCACTTTGTCTTGGAAATCCTTCTCGATGGTACGGGCATCAATAGAATTGCCAGCAATTGCGCCACCGTCCTCATGAAGCATCTCATTGACCATTTGCTCATTCTCTGTTGGCAGATTCACTGGTGATGTGCTGCTTGATGCTGCAGAAGCTCCAAACAAGGATCGGACAACAGACCTTGATCCTTTAGCATCTGTTTTGGAGTTCACATTAACCTCAGAAGACGGGAGCTTTCCAGATGAATTAATGCTCAGAGGAGTAGATATGTTTGCAACAGGGGTTGCCAATGGGCTTCCATTCTCCTTTGCTTCAAAGAACTTTGACCTTGCATCTGAGAGAGCAGAGTCCATACGACCGATGCCTGCATCACCACTCAGATGCTGAACCTTCTCTCTTAGGATATTTTGGTCGTCAGAAACCTGTTTCTGAATCGCCTTCATATCATGCGTGAGGTTGTGTGACCGCCCGTCGGCAGTTAACTTGCATGTCTGCATCATTGACAGCTCAAGCTTGCATGCAGCCCTAACAAGATCACCCTCCAATGATCTTGTATCTTTTACTTTCCACACCACAAATCTGTAAAGGTAGGTGCACCACGCTTTGTCAAAATTAACCAACTGAGTCTTGAATTTACTACTTTGACCGGCAATATCATAGGACTTCTGGAAACTAGATGATTCAGCACCATCAAGAGATGGCTGCCTTGAAGCTCTTCCTGGTCCCTCAAGTATTGTCTTAACCAACAGCTCAAACTCCCTGACAAAGCTTGCTGCTGACTCCATGAGTAGCTTCTCTTGCTCACCATCTCCACTTAAAACAGCACTAGGATGAGCCAGTATCATGTAAGCACAGAGTACCACCCTCACTGAATATCTAGACAACCTGCTTGTTTCAGAAGTTCTCGCTGGCCTTTTTGCTGCAACCCTTGTTCTTCCGTCTTTACTCGGAGGTGCCTTCCTCTTTGGAGTCACAAGGCGTTTCAGTAGATGGCCAATATTTTCTGCAGATGATGAACTTGCTGACTGACAAAGAATCAAACGTCTCTCAAATCGGTCAAGTAATGCCTTAGTAGGCTCAAGAGCTGTAGGAGATCCCATCAACATAGCTAATTCCTCAAATGGCATTGACTTCACAGATTTTTCATTAATTCCCAAGGAATCATAAGCTTGAGCTAAGGCAAGTGTTGTCTTCCTGGACTTCATGAAACTTCTCCAGCACCTACAGTATATGACAAGAAACTTCAATTAACTCGAACGTGCAAATACAACCAAATACTACTCCCTCCGTAAACTAATATAAGAGCATTAAGAACACTACTTTAGTAATCTAAACACTCTTATATTAGATTGCAGAGGGAGTACTTAGTATTCAAAGAAAATTTAAGGTATGAGAATAATACCTTGCAAGCTTTCTTGAAAGAAAATCTGCATGCTTGATGTAATCAGCATGAGCAGAACTGCACGGACTTCCTCGCTGCTTTAAATATTCAGCTCTCTTCCTCTCGGCCTGTTCCAAGAAGACAGCAAATCAGATAAGAAGCAGGACATGAAAATTAAATTGTAATCAGCGTATGTATGACAGCACATACCCTCTGAAGTTTGCTTTCCAGATGTTCTTTCAATTTAATCCTCTCTGCTTCTCTCTGGCTGCTTACAGTCATGGCTGCTTGTTGAATATGCATGAGCCGAGCCTGAGCTTTCCTCTTCTCAGCTTCTAACAACGCCAGACGTTTCTTCTCAGCAGCAGCACGCTTTTCCAGGATAGCAGATCGCATCCGCTCTGTATACTTGCTCTCAGATGTCGCCTTCTGCACCAGGGACCTCTCTGTTCTCTTCTTCAGTGCGGCCCGCCTCTGCATATCTGCATGCAGAAGGCGCATGCGGTTTTCCTCTGCCTGTCGAACACGAGTCTCGACTCTAGTCTCAAGTTCTTCCTTCTCCTTCTCTATTCGCATTTCCACATCATTCTTCGCTGCTTGTCGGAGTTCATCCAACTTGGCTAACCGGTTCTGTGCCTTTGCCAAGAGGCTTAGCCTTTTCTCCTCAGCTGCCTGAAGCTTGGCTTCAAGGCACTGTCCGTAATCTTCCTCTTGAGACGACCACGATGGGCTCCGTGGCTTCTTCCTTGCTTTGCAGGATAACCAATCGTAGAATTGCTGCGGAGGGGCAATTGACATGAGTTAATTTGATCAAGCATGTATCGCTAATTCACTTCAAACTTACTCCCTCCGTCCCAAAATAACTGTCTCAAGCCTAGTACAACTTTATACTAGAGCTAGTATAAAGTTGAGACACTTATTTTGAGACGGAGGGAGTACTTTTTAACCAAAAAAACACATACTGTAGTTATTTAGTTGTTTCTACAGCTCCTACCAGGATTACATGAACTAACAGAACTACAGCAGTTGCAGCTAAAATTTCAGTGGTAAAGTTACTTCTAAGCAAAACCAAGTGGTCGATGATTGAAAGCAAACTATCCTACCAAACTAGGATAATTTTCCTACCACCAAACAACCTGAAATCAATTTTGCTAACCTAAGCAGTTAGAACTTACAATAATTTCACCTTTATTATTTGATTAATTATTTGTCTTTTTTTTCCTGGCAACTCGGTATAAACCGATGCAGACAACTAAATTAATTTGTTTACGCTTTCACCGAACTACAGATAAAATTGAGACCTTTTCAATATGGGGGAAAAACGCTGCAATCCAAAGACGGAAACCCCCAAACTAGGGGGAAAAAACGCGGCAAAATCCAACAGAAAAGCAATTCGTGGGTCCCGTGGGACCAACTTCAGCTCACGAGTCATCACGACTACCTACCGCCAAAACAATTCCCAAAAAATGTCACTCCAACTCCCCCATGAACAGGCTCAACCAAAGGATTCTTTCACAAGTCTAAAGTTACTGTAAAATTCTTCAAAAACAGCACCACTTCCTTAAAAGTATAAAATTATATAGCACTTCAATAGCAGGACATGCAACTATCGTTTCACCAGTAAGAATGGGAACTACCAACGATGATAATACTGTAGCAAATACTCCTTCCATCCCGAAATACTTGTCCTAAAATGAATGAATGTATCTAGACTTATTTTAATTATAGATACATCAGTTTTATTCATTTTCAGGACAAGTATTTCCGGACTGAGGGAGTAGTATATAGAAAAAAAAAGGCAGTCCTTAACACTTCGAATTCACAGTTCACGCCCCCGACTTGGCAATCCACCGTGAGAAGGAACAAGGGGAAAAACGAAAAAGAACGGTATCCGACAGGGACACCTACCTGCCTCCGGTGGTCGGCCTCCTTGAGCTTGGCCTCGATTTCCTCAGTGCTGGCCGGACCGCCGCCGCCACTGGTCCTGCCCTCGAGCAGCCTCCTCCTGATTCGCGACGGCACCCTCGCCGCCGCCCCCTCCTCCGCCGGTATCTCCATCACCACGGGCTCCCTCACCCCCATCACCCCACCGATCAGACTCCCTCGCCGACCGAACTCGCCGGCGAATCCCGCAAGCAATCTGTTCTTCCTTCCTTCTCCCGTTGCTTGCGCCGCTGCTTTACTCCTCAACTTGTTTCTTCTTTTTCTTCCTCGCCGTTCTGGGCGCTATAGAGGTGTAGTACCAGGTACTCCCCGGGGGAAGCGGTTTCAGAATCGCGGAGCAGATCCAACGTTCGGGCCGGAGCCGAGACGGATAGGGAAAGGGCGTTTCGGTGATTTTCACGGCGTTAGGCGCTTCGGGACGGTTGGGTCGCGCCCTTCTTCGGGTCGTTGGGTTGACCGAATTGCCACTCCCGGCGCCTCTGCTTCTCCGTTCTGGGTTCAGGCAAATTTGATTAGAGTTCGACTGGAAAATGTGATCGGCAATCAAGGACTCAACAATACAACCTCCTCGCGGAGGGTCTTCAACGGACTCAAATCCAGTGACTTCATGAAATGGACATTAACCATCTAATCCCCATCCAGAACACATCCAACGGTCTATACGAGTCACATGCAAAAACTTGAGCATTTAGCTATCTAATCTTCATCCAAAAAGTTTATTTAGGGACAATATTTGTGTGCTACATAGTTCAGTTGGTATGCTGGAGATGTAGTTTTACTTACATATCATAAAAATAAATCAGTTTCAATTCAGTAAAGTAAGTTATTTAAAAATTCTGAACCAAAATCAAGATTACCACTAGTTGACATCCCTTTCTCATACTATCCTGGTGAGTAACCAAACATTTTCTTGTCTGTCACCATTCGGACAAAAAAACAAGGCACAAATTGAAAGATTAGGACTATCAAATACATGATCTAAAACAAATATGTATTCTGATAAAGACGAATTACATGTAGACCGTTGGATGTGTTTTGGATGGAGATTAGATGGCTAAAGTCGCAGCAAAATCGCTGGATCTCAGTCCGTCTTTAACATCCTTCGTCAACCAAACAACGAAAGGCAGAATGCACGAGAAGCACCAACGTTGCTGATGAAAAGCTCCAATCGCCAAGACCAAACCATGACACCTCAAGGCTACCGACGCACCCGAAGGGCAACGTGTAGCCGACTCCACACCCGGATGAATAGCCGCACGCCGTCGAGGCTACATCGCAGCAGAAGTGTTGTCAGCGATATCGAAAGGCATCATCGAGCCGAGTCTACACCTGAATAGCTTCCTAGGCGCACACACTCGTCATTAGCCGTCTGGTTTTTTTATTTTCTTTTCATTTGGATTTACTGAATATTTTCATTTGAATTTGGATTTCCTATCAACTCTTTTGGACTCGTCACTTGGGATTATTTTTTATTTTTCTTTCAAGTGGACCCCAACATCTTGGAAACCTTTATCAATCTCTCCAATTCTTGCCATGGCATAATTTTATTTAATAGGAAAATATTCATTTCCTCTTTGAAAATGAACATTTTCTCACTATAGTATGGAGCAACCCTCATTTTTCTTGCTTAGAAAATCACAAATAAATTCCTATTTATTGTTTGGATCTTGCCTCACCTTTCCATGCAAAAATATGCCATGGTAGTTTCAAGAATTTTAGCCACAAAAAATATTTTTGCTTCTCGTCAGAAATGGCACTTTGTGAAGCAAGTATATTTTTTCCTTGATACACTTGGGCTGAAATTTTGACCACATGACTACCTTCCTAGGAGAATCTTATCCACCAAGTTTCATCATTTAAGGCTGAGTAGATTTTTCTCAGTTTGCTCCCCAAAAATCTGTCCGTTAACTTTCCAGCTTGCTCCTATCTTGTCCATGAAGCTAGGTGTCAAGCTGAGGGCATCCAGTAGTACCGCGTTGAAGGGACTACACCCTAGACACAATCTGACATCGTCAAAAGTCTACGTATGCCAGTGCACGCAGTGGCTGTCGTGGGTATAAGTCTAATAGTAGATGTGTAGGGTACGAAAGGACGGGCAGAGCCTTAGCTACGACGAGGTTGTATGAGTTCAGGCCCCTCTACGGTGGAGGTAAAAGCCCTACATCTCAGTGCTCTTGGGAGCTTGTTGTCGAGTGGAATATGGATTACCGTGAATTGCTAACCCCTGCACCAGTGGGGAAGGGCGGCTTATATAGAGTGCGCTACCCTTCACAACGGTTCGGTGCACAAGAGTGGAGTAGTGGTGAATAACTGCATACGTTACAGGTAACGTATGTCTTAAATGCTAATAAAGGTACATGGAAACGTATGACCGTTGCCCTCCAAGGGTGTTACGATGTACAGAGTGGAATCCAGTCGGTAAGTTTGATACGCTCCGAATGCTCATCTCCGACTGGATGATGGAGGAATCGTCACCGACTGGATGATGGGAAGTCCTTAATTCAGTCGGAACTGACTAAGGGCCTTATCCTTTATGAAGGGTAGTCCTTGGGTAGGACCCATAGGGCAGGCCTACGACCCTACCCTAGGACTATAACCCCATCATTAGTCCCCGAATGGATTGGGGTTGGAACGACGAAGCGATGCTTGGAGTACGGATCCGATTGGTATGGATGCGACTTCGGTGTTGTCTGCCTTGATCCATTTTATCTTCTTGTCCAGTGATCCGAGTGGATGTATCTGTGAAACGAACCGTCAGGGACCGAGTGCTTCCGTGGAATCTTTTGATGTGACCGGTCAACTGACAGCGGCGGATTTTCTGGGATCCTCAAATTTCGGTTGCCGCGCGCTCGGCGGGGATGACAACATCGTCATCGAGTAGTATATGTCGCCTCGATTGCCACGCCGTCATCTCCTCCACTAATATCGCAGCAACCGGTCGGGGGATAAGATTTCGGGGCCACCTGCTAGTGACCCAGTCGGAACCTTATTTAAACCTCTACAGCGAGGGTTTCTCGTTGCACTCGCCCGATAGCTCGCACTTGCCCCGCTTCTCTCGTCACCTCCTGCGCACCCCAAGCTCCTTCCTTCCCCTTCTCCCCCGCGGATCTGCAACCTCCACCATGACGAAGGGGCAGACGAGCAAGCTCGAGGCGCGGAAGAAGAAGAAGGGGGCGGCTCCTGCTCAGCGGCGGCAGCAAGCACTGCCGGCGGGTTGGATCCAGGGGGATTTCCTCCCCTCCAGGGTGACGAAGGAGGACATGCTGGAGCTGGTGGAGCAAGGCATGATCGAGCACAAGACGTGGAGGCTGCCGGCGGAGGGCGAGACGGAGCCGACACCCCAGGAGGGGGAGCGCATCTTGCTGCTCAGTCACGTGTATCGAGGCTTCTCTCTGCCTCCTCATCCCTTCTTCAAAGGTATAATGAACCACTTCGGGGCGCAGCTCCTGTTGGGGAACGTCGCATGGGAAACAAAAATTTTCCTACGCGCACGAAGACCTATCATGGTGATGTCCATCTACGAGAGGGGATGAGTGATCTACGTACCCTTGTAGATCGTACAGCAGAAGCGTTAGAGAACGCGGTTGATGTAGTGGAACGTCCTCACGTCCCTCGATCCGCCCCGCGAACAATCCCGCGATCAGTCCCACGATCTAGTACCGAACGGACGGCACCTCCGCGTTCAGCACACGTACAGCTCGACGATGATCTCGGCCTTCTTGATCCAGCAAGAGAGACAGAGAGGTAGAAGAGTTCTCCGGCAACGTGACGGCGCTCCGGAGGTTGGTGATGATCTTGTCTCAGCAGGGCTCCGCCCGAGCTCCGCAGAAACGCGATCTAGAGGAAAAACTATGGAGGTATGTGGTCAGGCAGCCGTGAGAAAGTCGTCTCAAATATGCCCTAAAAGCTCCATATATATAGGAGGAGGGAGGGGGACCTTGCCTTGGGGTCCAAGGGACCCTCAAGGGGTCGGCCGAGCCAAGGGGGGGAGGACTCCCCCCCCCCCCAAACCGAGTTGGACTTGGTTTGGTGGGAGGAGTCCCCCTCCCTTCCCACTTCTTCCCTCTTTTTTTTTCCTTTTCCTTTGATTTCTTTTTCTTGGCGCATAGGCCCACTTGGGCTGTCCCACCAGCCCACTAAGGGCTGGTGTGTCTCCCCAAAGCCTATGGGCTTCCCCGGGTGGGTTGCCCCCCCCGGTGAACTCCCGGAACCCATTCGTCATTCCCGGTACATTCCCGGTAACTCCGAAAACCTTCCGGTAATCAAATGAGGTCATCCTATATATCAATCTTCGTTTCCGGACCATTCCGGAAACCCTCGTGACGTCCGTGATCTCATCCGGGACTCCGAACAACATTCGGTAACCAACCATGTAACTCAAATACGCATAAAACAACGTCGAACCTTAAGTGTGCAGACCCTGCGGGTTCGAGAACTATGTAGACATGACCCGAGAGACTCCTCGGTCAATATCCAATAGCGGGACCTGGATGCCCATATTGGATCCTACATATTCTACGAAGATCTTATCGTTTGAACCTCAGTGCCAAGGATTCGTATAATCCCGTATGTCATTCCCTTTGTCCTTCGGTATGTTACTTGCCCGAGATTCGATCGTCAGTATCCGCATACCTATTTCAATCTCGTTTACCGGCAAGTCTCTTTACTCGTTCCGTAATACAAGATCCCGCAACTTACACTAAGTTACATTGCTTGCAAGGCTTATGTGTGATGCTGTATTACCGAGTGGGCCCCGAGATACCTCTCCGTCACACGGAGTGACAAATCCCAGTCTTGATCCATACTAACTCAACTAACACCTTCGGAGATACCTGTAGAGCATCTTTATAGTCACCCAGTTACGTTGCGACGTTTGATACACACAAAGCATTCCTCCGGTGTCAGTGAGTTATATGATCTCATGGTCATAGGAATAAATACTTGACACGCAGAAAACAGTAGCAACAAAATGACACGATCAACATGCTACGTCTATTAGTTTGGGTCCAGTCCATCACGTGATTCTCCCAATGACGTGATCCAGTTATCAAGCAACAACACCTTGTTCATAATCAGAAGACACTGACTATCATCGATCAACTGGCTAGCCAACTAGAGGCATGCTAGGGACGGTGTTTCGTCTATTTATCCACACATGTAAATGAGTCTTCATTCAATACAATTATAGCATGGATAATAAACTATTATCTTGATACATGAATTATAATAATAACTATACATTTATTATTGCCTCTAGGGCATAATTCCAACAGCTCCACCATTTTCCTCCCAACGCAATAGCTCATCTCTCTGCCTTCGTCGTGCTGTGCGAGTGTTTTATCGGTTGTCCTCCCCATTGGGGGCTCTTTAACCACATCTTCTCGGCTAGATCTCAAACCATCAAAAGACTTAGCCAGTCGGACGACAAAACTCACCTCCTCCAGCTCTGCGGAGGCTTAGGCTTCCAAAAGAAAAGTAAAAGTAGCTATCCCGCTCTTCAGTTGTCCGAATCTGTTAGGAACTGACAGTCGACTTGGTTCTACTGCCAGGACGTTGCTTGCCCGAATGCCGCAACTGGACTGTCACCTTTTAGCCTAGACCGACCGGCTCCGCCTAGGCAGCTTGCGCTCACGAAGATGGAGAAGATCCAGATCCAGCCTCTGGTCGATGCGTTGGTAGAGGTCATCCGAAAGGGGGTCACTGGCATAGACTTGCTGGAGATTTTTCTGGGTAGGCGTATCCAGCCTTTGCAAGCTCGACACCACGCCATGTGGCACTACTCGGGGCCTGAGGACTCCACTCGGACTAACCCCGAGTGCGTGACCGGGGAGCTTGTGACGTCGTGGGTTCACAACATTACAGGCGCCTGCGATAACCCCAGAGGAGCCCGGCGAGTGAAGCCCTTCCGCACGGACAACCCTCCTCCGAATGAGGTGAGTATAACTTGTCGAGTGCACACAATTGTCTTAGATTTATCGCTTTTTCTTGTATCACTATCTGACGTCTGGTGTTGTCGACTGTATCTCGTGCAGGCGTGGACCAACTGGTTTTATCCTGTCTCAAACGGAAATCCGACCGAGGAGGAGGAAGGCAGCCAGGAGGGCAGTGTGGAGAGCGTCGAGTACGTCTCCGACAGTGGGGAGACAGAGGAGGAGTCCGAAGAAGAAGAGGGGGAAGACGAGGAGCAGAACTCGCCACCCCCACCACCAGAGCCTCGAACTAAACGCCGCCACGAACCCGTGCTCCGTCGGCTCCTCCAGCGGCCTCGAGTGCTCCGCCAGCTCCTCCTGTGGTTCCGAGTGCCTTGCCAGCTTCTCTCGTGGTTCCGAGTGCTCGGAGCACCAAGACGACCAGGGACTCTGCTGCTGAGCCCGCGGGCCAGCCCTCTAAGGTGGCCAAACCGAGTGGATCCAAACCTCGGAAGGCTTTACCGCGGATGAGGATCGTTGTTCCCGTCGCCTCAGCGTAAGTGTATTGTTCTTCTATCTTCTTCCAGTATTTGATTGAACTCATGCTTATTGGTCGAGTGAATTTTACTCGACAGAGATGCCACCTCCGCCACTTCTCTGCCATGCCAGGGAGACGATCCCATGGATATGGACAATGTTGTCACATCCCAGCAAGGTACGTCGTGGCGACTCCGAGAGCTTACATTATTGTTTCACGAATTCTGTCTTTGGTCTTGTCCTTTTTCCTATGGTCTCACATCGTTTGGTCGGGCTCTTTCAGAGGTGATCCATGTGGAGGAGGACGATCAGAAGAGGTCCGATGAAGCTGCGCCGCCCGTCATTGAGGACGTTCCGTCTGTTACCACTCCTGCCATGGAAGCACCGCCAACCGAGATGATGTCGTCGAATGACACGGCGCTCATCGTTGCTGAATCGACTGGAGCAGGACTTGGGATGCCCAAGGAGTCTCTTGTGGTGCCAGGTCCGTCGACCGTCCAGTTCGACGCCCGGCGCCTTCAGGAAGATCAGGTGGGAGCTGCTAAGGGGGCCATGGTGCAAGCGGAGTTGATGGCGGGTGATGCCAAGAGAGCGTACAACTCCATCGCGTCTGTGTACAAGCGAAGCTTGGAACTCCGGGACGACATCCGAGTAAGTGGGCTAGTAAGTATTTGCTTTCCCCTTGTAACCCACTGGGTGTTTAAGCCAGATACTCGGATACAAAATGATTAGTTTGCGGTGGGTTCACTCTTAGTGAACCCAGTGGGTGTAGTCCCCGAGACTTCTGTCGAGTGCTTGCACCGGTAGTTGTCTTTATATAAATTTTCTAATAACTTGATCAGATCAAAACTAATCTGTTCGAATGTTACCGGTGGGTGCATTCCGAGTGCACCTACTGGATTAGTCCCCGAGAGTAATTTTACTCAGGTCGGGTAGTAGTAGCCTCATAGGCTTGTTTTTTGTTATGTATCTCAATAGGGCGGACCTGTTTGAGCGTCATGCCAGTGGGGTCACTCTTAGTGAACCCACTGGGTGTAGTCCCCGAGACCGCTGTCGACTGCTTGCGTCGGCAGGGGTCTGAAGAACTTCGAGTTTGTATTGTTTTCCTTGTTGAATTTGTCTGATCGTCTCTTCGCGCTGACTTGCAGAAGACTTGCGAGATGGGATCAGCGTACGACACTCTAAAAGCTGAAAAGATTCAGTTTGCTGCGGAACTGGATGCGGCAATGCTTGCCTTGGCTGGTCTGAAGGGTGTTCTGACTGAACGAGAGAAGTCCTTGGAGGAGTCCGGTGAGGCAAACAAGGCATTGGTGGCCGAAGTGGAGAAAATGGGGAAACAAAGAACTGAGCTGACGGGACAGATGCAGGTGATGAACAGGCGGTGCATAGCACAGGAGAAGTACGTCAGTGACTGGGCAAGGCAGATGATTGCGCTTCTCGGTGGTAAGTTCTGTTTTTCCGAGTGTTTGTTGACTGTGTAGTTCATTCTGCGCTTACTTGCTGCTCGTCTTGTCTTTGCGGATTTTTGGATGGACGCTGAGGTTGAAGCAGCTGACGTGGAGCGGTCGATTATTCCGAATGTTCCACTCGGCTACGATGCCAATCGAGACATGCTCCGAGCGCACATTCGCCTGGGTAAAGTGGGACCTTTCATCGGTCGACTGAGAGAGGTCGTCGGCCGAATCGACAAGGAGCTGTGGCCCGAAGACGAGTCTCGGCAAGAGATGGAAGGGTTGATGACTCGGCTGGAGGAGGTCCCGAACCGAGTGCAGGCGTGGAAGAAATCTGCGGCTTGCTGTGGTGCGGACGTGGCGCTGTCGCTGGTCTGAGTGCACTGCAAGGAGGCTCGCGAAGAGAAGCTGAAGGCGTTGCAGGTCGCAAACACCAAGAAGCTCCGATTCGAAGATTTCATGGAGACCTTCCTTGAGAGCACCACTCGCATCGCAGATGGGATCGACCTCGACACTTTCGTGGAGCCTGCCAGTCCCAGTGCCAGTCCTGATGACTCTTGAGAAAACTTTTACCTCGGTATGCCGAGTGTTAGTTGTATGAAACTTTGGCCACTGCTGTTGGCCGTCACATTCGTGGTTCGGTGTGGATAAGCTTGATCTACACCGAACCAACTATCTTTAGACGAACTTCGAATTTGAATCGAATCTTTTTCTCTTCCTTTGCCAAAGAGTTGTTGACACGATTTCGGCTCGTGGTTTTTGTTTGGCATTTCTTGGTGAAGCCAATGGCAAACATGCGGAGCATGTAATTGTCAGTTGTCTTGACATCTGCATGAGCCTCACTGAGGGTCTGCTGGGTCTCCGAGTGGATCTGTAGGATACACTCGAAGGCAATTGTGTACTTAGGCGATTCGTGATCGCGGCTGAGTCTTCGAGTGCGACTGTAAGGTCGTACTCGGAGCGAGTTGTTACTCATGTAATTGTCAGTTGTCTTGACATCTACATGAGCCTCAATGAGGTTCTGCTACTCATGTAATTGTCAGTTGTCTTGACATCTACATGAGCTTCAATGAGGGTCTGCTAAGCCTCCGAGTGGATCTGTAAGATACATTCGAAGGAAGCTTTCTGTTTAGGCGATTCTTGATCGCAGACAAGTCCCCGAGTGCGACGTTTAGTGCACATTCGGAGAAAGTTAGTACTTAGGCAATTCTGGATCGCGTCTAAGTCCCCGAGTGTGACGTTTAGTGCACACTCGGAGAAAGTTTGTACTTAGGCGATTCTTGATCGCAGCTAAGTCTCCGAGTGCGACGTTTAGTGCACACTCGGAGAAAGTTTGTACTTAGGCGATTCTTGATCGCAGCTAAGTCTCCGAGTGCGACGTTTAGTGCACACTCGGAGAAAGTTTGTACTTAGGCGATTCTTGATCGCAGCTAAGTCCCCGAGTGCGACGTTTAGTGCACACTTGGAGAAAGTTTGTACTTAGGCAATTCTTGATCGCAGCTAAGTCTCCGAGTGCGATGTTTAGTGCACACTCGGAGAAAGTTTGTACTTAGGCGATTCTTGATCGCAACTAAGTCTCCGAGTGCGATGTTTAGTGCACACTCAGAGAAAGTTTGTACTTAGGTGATTCTTGATTGCAGCTAAGTCCCCGAGTGCGACGTTTAGTGCACACTCGGAGAAAGTT
The DNA here is from genome assembly GCF_904849725.1 of Hordeum vulgare subsp. vulgare. NCBI lineage: Eukaryota > Viridiplantae > Streptophyta > Magnoliopsida > Poales > Poaceae > Hordeum > Hordeum vulgare. The sequence continues at coordinate 485,453,347 of NC_058519.1, forward strand.
TGTACTTAGGCGATTCTTGATCGCAGCTAAGTCTCCGAGTGCGGCGTTTAGTGCACACTCGAAGATTCTTGATCGCAGCTAAGTCCCCGAGTGCGACGTTTAGTGCACACTCGGAGAAAGTTTGTACTTAGGCGATTCTTGATCGCAGCTAAGTCCCCGAGTGCGACGTTTAGTGCACACTCGGAGAAAGTTTGTACTTAGGTGATTCTTGATCGCAGCTAAGTCCCCGAGTGCGACGTTTAGTGCACACTCGGAGAAAGTTTGTACTTAGGCGATTCTGGATCGCAGCTAAGTTTTTTTTTGAGACCGGAGTCTGCGACCGTGGAAGAATTTTGAATCTACAAAAACTCAATCTGCTTTGTATTACTTCAACGATACTTGTTCTTTACATTGCTTCAGTCGACGGTCACGTGTAGAAGTGCTTCAAGAGATCTCCGTTCCATGCTCGCGGCTCGTCCGTTTCCCTGTCGAGGTTGTAGAGTCGATATGCTCCGTTGTTCAGCACCTTGGAGATGATGAAGGGTCCTTCCCAGGCGGGAGCCAACTTGTGAGGTCTCTCCTGATCCACTCGGAGCACCAGGTCGCCTGCTTGGAATCTACGACTCCTGACGTGTCGCGCGTGAAAGCGCCGCAGGTCTTGTTGATAAATGGTTGAGTGAGTCAGTGCCATCTCGCGCTCCTCCTCTAGAAGATCCACTCAGTCTTGCCTTGCTTGCTCAGCTTCAACTTCAGAGAAGAGTTCAACTCGTGGAGCGTTGTGAAGCAAGTCACTCGGAAGGACTGCCTCTCCTCCGTAAACGAGGAAGAACGGGGATCGCCCTGTAGATCTATTTGGGGTTGTGTGGAGACCCCAAAGCACCGAAGGCAGCTTGGTGACCCATGCGCCGGCGGCATGCCCCACTTCTTGCAGGTGTCGAGGCTTCAAACCTTGCAGAATAAGTCCATTCGCCCGCTCTGCTTGCCCGTTTGTTTGGGGATGCGCCACAGATGCAAAATCCACTCGGATACCTTGGCCTGTACAGAAACCTTTAAATATGTCCGAGTCAAAGTTTGTTCCATTGTCAGTGATTATGCTGTGAGGTACCCCGAATCTGGAGATGATGTCCCTGACAAACTTGATGGCCGTAAGGGCGTCGAGCTTTTTGATGGGCTTGGCTTCAATCCACTTTGTGAACTTGTCGACTGCCACCAACAGATGTGTGAATCCCCCTTGGTCTGTCCTGAATGGACCGACTGTATCTAATCCCCATACTGCAAACAGCCAAACAAGAGGGATTGTCTTCAACGCAGATGTTGGTTTGTGGGACTTGTTAGAGTAGAACTGACAGCCTTCACATCGGTCGACCATATCTTTCGCCATTTCATTCGGCTCCAACCAAAAGAAGCCAGCTCCGAATGCTTTGGCAACGATTGCCCTTGAGGAGGCGTGATGTGTTGGAATTATGCCCTAGAGGCAATAATAAATGTATAGTTATTATTATAATTCCTGTATCAAGATAATAGTTTATTATCCATGCTATAATTGTATTGAATGAAGACTCATTTACATGTGTGGATACATAGACAAAACACCGTCCCTAGCATGCCTCTAGTTGGCTAGCCAGTTGATCAATGATAGTCAGTGTCTTCTGATTATGAACAAGGTGTTGTTGCTTGATAACTTGATCACGTCATTGGGAGAATCACGTGATGGAATAGACCCAAACTAATAGACGTAGCATGTTGATCGTGTCATTTTGTTGCTACTGTTTTCTGCGTGTCAAGTACTTATTCCTATGACCATGAGATCATATAACTTACTGACACCGGAGGAATGCTTTGTGTGTATCAAACGTCGCAACGTAACTGGGTGACTATAAAGATGCTCTACAGGAATCTCCGAAGGTGTTAGTTGAGTTAGTATGGATCAAGACTGGGATTTGTCACTCCGTGTGACGGAGAGGTATCTCGGGGCCCACTCGGTAATGCAACATCACACACAAGCCTTGCAAGCAATGTAACTTAGTGTAAGTTGCGGGATCTTGTATTACGGAATGAGTAAAGAGACTTGCCGGTAAACGAGATTGAAATAGGTATGCGGATACTGACGATCAAATCTCGGGCAAGTAACATACCGAAGGACAAAGGGAATGACATATGGGATTATACGAATCCTTGGCACTGAGGTTCAAACGATAAGATCTTCGTAGAATATGTAGGATCCAATATGGGCATCCAGGTCCCGCTATTGGATATTGACCGAGGAGTCTCTCGGGTCATGTCTACATAGTTCCCGAACCCGCAGGGTCTGCACACTTAAGGTTCGACGTTGTTTTATGCGTATTTGAGTTATATGGTTGGTTACCGAATGTTGTTCGGAGTCCCGGATGAGATCACGGACATCACGAGGGTTTCCGGAATGGTCCAGAAACGAAGATTGATATATAGGATGACCTCATTTGATTACCGGAAGGTTTTCGGAGTTACCGGGAATGTACCGGGAATGACGAATGGGTTCCGGGAGTTCACCGGGGGGGGCAACCCACCCCGGGGAAGCCCATAGGCATTGGGGGAGTCACACCAGCCCTTAGTGGGCTGGTGGGACAGCCCACAAGTGCCCAATGCGCCAAGAGAAGAAAAATCAAGAGGAAAGAAAAAAAAAGGAAGGAGGTGGGAAGGAAGGGGGACTCCTCCCACCAAACCAAGTGCCACTCGGTTTGGGGGGGGAGTCCTCCCCCTTTGGCTCGGCCGACTCCTTGGGGTCCTTGGACCCCAAGGCAAGGCCCCCCTCCCTCCTCCTATATATATGGAGCAATTAGGGCTGATTTGAGACGACTTTCTCACGGCTGCCCGACCACATACCTCCACGGTTTTTCCTCTAGATCGCGTTTCTGCGGAGCTCGGGCGGAGCCCTGCTGAGACAAGGTCATCACCAACCTCCGGAGCGCCGTCACGCTGCCGGAGAACTCTTCTACCTCTCCGTCTCTCTTGCTGGATCAAGAAGGCCGAGATCATCGTCGAGCTGTACGTGTGCTGAACGCGGAGGTGCCGTCCGTTCGGTACTAGATCGTGGGACTGATCGCGGGATTGTTCGCGGGGCGGATCGAGGGACGTGAGGACGTTCCACTACATCAACCGCGTTCTCTAACGCTTCTGCTGTACGATCTACAAGGGTACGTAGATCACTCATCCCCTCTCGTAGATGGACATCACCATGATAGGTTTTCGTGCGCGTAGGAAATTTTTTGTTTCCCATGCGACGTTCCCCAACAGTGGTATCAGAGCTAGGTTCATGCGTAGATGTCTTCTCGAGTAGAACACAAAAGTTTTTGTGAGCGGTGATGTGCGTTTTGCTGCCCTCCTTAGTCTTTTCTTGATTCCGCGGTATTGTTGGATTGAAGCGGCTTGGACCGACATTACTCGTACGCTTACGAGAGACTGGTTTCATCGTTACGACTAACGCCCTTTGCTCAAAGATGACTGGCAAGTGACGGTTTCTCCAACTTTAGTTGAATCGGATTTGACCGAGGAGGTCCTTGGATGAGGTTAAATAGCAACTCATATATCTCCGTTGTGGTGTTTGCGTAAGTAAGATACGATCCTACTAGATACCCTTGGTCACCACGTAAAACATGCAACAACAAAATTAGAGGACGTCTAACTTGTTTTTGCAGGGTATGATTGTGATGTGATATGGCCAATGATGTGATGTGATATATTGGATGTATGAGATGATCATGTTGTAATAGAAATATCGACTTGCACGTCGATGGTACGGCAACCAGCAGGAGCCATAGGGTTGTCTTTATACTAACGTTTGTGCTTGCAGATGCGTTTACTATTTTGCTAGGATGTAGCTTTAGTAGTAATAGCATAAGTAGCACGACAACCCCGATGGCAACACGTTGATGGATGATCATGGTGTGGCGCCGGTGACAAGAAGATCGTGCCGGTGCTTTGGTGATGGAGATCAAGAAGCACGTGATGATGGCCAAATCATGTCACTTATGAATTGCATGTGATGTTAATCCTTTTATGCACCTTATTTTGCTTAGAACGACGGTAGCATTATGAGGTGATCTCTCACTAAAATTTCAAGACGAAATTGTGTTCTCCCCGACTGTGCACCGTTGCTACAGTTCGTCGTTTCGAGACACCACGTGATGATCGGGTGTGATAGACTCAACGTTCACATACAACGGGTGCAAAACAGTTGCGCACGCGGAACACTCGGGTTAAGCTTGACGAGCCTAGCATGTGCAGACATGGCCTCGGAACACATGAGACCGAAAGGTCGATCATGAATCATATAGTTGATATGATTAGCATAGGGATGCTTACCACTTAAACTATACTCAACTCACGTGATGATCGGACTTGGGATAGTGTAAGTGGATCATGAACCACTCAAAGGACTAGAGAGATGTACTTTTTGAGTGGGAGTTTAGCATATAATTTGATTAAGTTAAACTCTAATTATCTTGAGCATAGTCTAAGTCCACTTTGAATATATTTGTGTTGTAGATCATGGCTCACGCGAGTGTCATCCTGAATTTTAATACGTTCCTAGAGAAAGCTAAGTTGAAAGATGATGGAAGCAACTTTGTAGACTGGGCTCGTAATCTTAAGCTAATCTTACAAGCTAGGAAGAAGGATTATGTCCTTAATGCTGCGCTAGGAGATGAACCACCCGCTACGGCTGATCAGGATGTTAAGAACGCTTGGTTAGCGCGTAAGGAGGACTACTCAATAGTTCAATGTGCAGTCTTGTATGGCTTAGAACCGGGACTTCAACGTCGCTTTGAGCGTCATGGAGCATTTGAGATGTTCCAAGAGTTGAAGTTTATCTTTCAGAAGAACGCCCGGATCGAGAGGTATGAGACCTCCGATAAAATCTATGCTTGCAAGATGGAGGAAAACTCGTCTGTCAGTGAACATGTGCTCAAAATGTCTGGGTACTCAAACCGTCTGGCTGAGCTGGGGATTGAACTCCCGCAAGAGGCTATCACTGACAGAATCCTTCAATCACTGCCGCCAAGCTATAAAGGCTTTGTGTTGAACTACAACATGCAAGGGATGAACAAGTCTCCCGGCGAGTTGTTTGCGATGCTGAAAGTCGCAGAGTCTGAACTCCGTAAAGAGCATCAAGTGTTGATGGTGAATAAGACCACTAGTTTCAAGAGAAACGGCAAAGGCAAGAAGGGCAATTCGAAGAAGAGCGGCAAGCCTGTTGCCAATCCGCCGAAGAAACCCAAGGCTGGACCTAAGCCTGAAACGGAGTGCTACTATTGCAAGGGTATGGGTCACTGGAAGCGCAATTGCCCCAAGTATCTGGCAGATAAGAAGGCGGGCAAAGAAAAATCAGGTATATTTGATATACATGTTATTGATGTGTACTTAACCGGCTCTCGTAGTAGTGCCTGGGTATTCGATACCGGTTCTGTTGCTCATATTTGCAACTCGAAACAGGAACTGCGGAATAGACGAAGGCTGGCGAAAGACGAAGTGACGATGCGCGTAGGAAATGGTTCCAAGGTTGATGCAATCGCCGTCGGCACAGTGTCACTTCAGCTACCATCGGGATTAGTGATGAACTTAAATCATTGTTATTTAGTGCCTGCGTTGAGCATGAACATTATATCTGGATCTTGTTTATTGCGAGACGGTTACTCTTTTAAGTCTGAGAATAATGGTTGTTCTATTTCTATGAGTAACATCTTTTATGGTCATGCACCGAATGTGAGAGGATTGTTCATATTGAATCTTGATAGCGATACGCATATACATAACATTGAGACCAAAAGAGTTAGAGTAAACAATGATAGCGCCATATTTTTGTGGCACTGCCGCTTGGGTTATATTGGTGTAAAGCGCATGAAGAAACTCCATGCTGATGGACTTTTGGAGTCACTTGACTTTGATTCACTTGACACGTGCGAACCATGCCTCATGGGCAAGATGACTAAGACTCCGTTCTCCGGAACAATGGAGTGTGCAAGTGACTTGTTGGAAATCATACATACCGATGTGTGTGGTCCAATGAGCGTAGAGGCACGCGGCGGATATCGTTATTTCCTCACCTTCACTGACGATTTAAGTAGATATGGTTATGTCTACTTGATGAAGCACAAGTCTGAAACATTTGAAAAGTTCAAGCAATTTCAGAGTGAAGTGGAAAATCATCGTAACAAGAAGATCAAGTTCCTACGGTCTGATCGTGGGGGTGAATATCTGAGTTTCGAGTTTGGTGCTCACTTAAGACAATGTGGAATTGTTTCGCAGTTAACACCGCCTGGAACACCACAGCGTAATGGTGTGTCCGAACGTCGTAATCGTACTTTGTTAGAGATGGTGCGATCTATGATGTCTCTTACTGATTTGCCGTTATCATTTTGGGGTTATGCATTAGAAACAGCTGCATTCACTTTAAATAGGGCACCATCAAAATCCGTTGGGACGACACCATACAAACTGTGGTATGGCAAAAGGCCAAAGTTGTCGTTTCTTAAAGTTTGGGGATGTGATGCTTATGTCAAAAAGCTTCAGCCTGAAAAGCTGGAACCCAAAGCGGAAAAATGCGTCTTCATAGGTTACCCAAAAGAGACAGTTGGGTACACCTTCTATCTCAAATCCGAGGGCAAAGTGTTTGTTGCTAAGAACAGAACTTTTCTCGAGAAGGAGTTTCTCTCGAGAGAATTGAGTGGGAGGAAGATAGAACTTGACGAGGTTGTCGAACCTCTCATCCCTCTGGATGGTGGCGCAGGGCAAGATGAAACCTCTGTCATTGCGACGCCGATTGAGGAGGAAGTTAATGATGATGATCATGAAACTCCAGTTCAAGTTTCTGTTGAACCACGCAGGTCGACGAGATCACGCGCTGCTCCAGAGTGGTACGGTAATCCCGTCTTATCAATCATGTTGTTAGACAACAATGAACCTGCAAATTATGAAGAAGCGATGGTGGGCCCAGATTCCAACAAATGGCTAGAAGCCATGAAATCCGAGATAGGATCCATGTATGAGAACAAAGTGTGGACTTTGGAGATACTACCTGAGGGCCGCAAGGCTATTCAGAACAAATGGATCTTTAAAAAGAAGACGGACGCTGACGGTAATGTGACCGTTTATAAAGCTCGACTTGTGGCAAAGGGTTTTTCACAAGTTCCAGGAATTGACTACGATGAGACTTTCTCTCCCGTGGCAATGCATAAGTCCGTCAGAATCATGTTAGAAATAGCTGCATTTTTCGATTATGAAATCTGGCAGATGGATGTCAAAACGGCGTTCCTTAACGGTTTCCTTAAGGAGGAGTTGTATATGATGCAACCCGAAGGTTTTGTCGATCCTAAAAATGCTAACAAGGTGTGCAAGCTCCAGCGATCCATTTATGGACTGGTGCAAGCATCTCGGAGTTGGAACAAACGCTTTGATGAGGTGATCAAAGCATTTGGGTTTATACAAGTGGTTGGAGAATCTTGTATTTACAAGAAAGTGAGTGGGAGCTCTGTGGCGTTTCTAATATTATATGTGGATGACATATTACTGATTGGAAACAACGTAGAGCTTTTGGAGAGCATAAAAGGTTACTTGAATAAAAGTTTCTCTATGAAGGACCTAGGAGAAGCTGCTTACATTCTAGGCATTAAGATCTATAGGGATAGATCAAAATGCCTGATAGGACTTTCACAAAGCACATACCTTGATAAAGTTTTGAAGAGGTTCAAAATGGAACAGTCCAAGAAAGGGTTCTTGCCAGTGTTACAAGGTACGAGATTGAGTAAGACTCAATGCCCAGCAACTGATGAAGATAGAGAGCATATGCGCTCCGTCCCCTATGCTTCAGCCATAGGTTCTATCATGTATGCGATGCTGTGCACTAGACCGGATGTTAGCCTGGCCATAAGTATGGCAGGTAGGTTCCAGAGTAATCCAGGAGTGGATCACTGGACAGCGGTCAAGAATATCCTGAAGTACCTGAAAAGGACTAAGGAGATGTTTCTCGTGTATGGAGGTGACGAAGAGCTCGCCGTAAAAGGTTACGTCGATGCAAGCTTTGACACAGATCCGGACGACTCTAAGTCGCAAACCGGATACGTATTTATTCTTAATGGGGGTGCAGTAAGCTGGTGCAGTTCCAAGCAAAGCGTCGTAGCAGATTCTACATGTGAATCGGAGTACATGGCTGCCTCGGAGCCGGCTAAGGAGGGTGTCTGGATGAAGCAGTTCATGACGGATCTTGGAGTGGTGCCAAGTGCACTGGATCCAATAACCTTGTTCTGTGACAACACTGGTGCCATTGCCTTAGCAAAGGAGCCAAGGTTTCAGAAGAAGACCAGACACATCAAACGACTCTTCAACCTCATCCGCGACTACGTCGAGGAGGAGGACGTAAATATATGCAAAGTGCACACGGATCTGAATGTAGCAGACCCGCTGACTAAACCTCTTCCATGGCCAAAACATGATCGACACCAGAACTGTATGGGTGTTAGATTTATTACAATGTAATTCACATGGTGATGTGAGGGCTAGATTATTGACTCTAGTGCAAGTGGGAGACTGTTGGAATTATGCCCTAGAGGCAATAATAAATGTATAGTTATTATTATAATTCCTGTATCAAGATAATAGTTTATTATCCATGCTATAATTGTATTGAATGAAGACTCATTTACATGTGTGGATACATAGACAAAACACCGTCCCTAGCATGCCTCTAGTTGGCTAGCTAGTTGATCAATGATAGTCAGTGTCTTCTGATTATGAACAAGGTGTTGTTGCTTGATAACTGGATCACTTCATTGGGAGAATCACGTGATGGACTAGACCCAAACTAATAGACGTAGCATGTTGATCGTGTCATTTTGTTGCTACTGTTTTCTGCGTGTCAAGTATTTATTCCTATGACCATGAGATCATATAACTTACTGACACCGGAGGAATGCTTTGTGTGTATCAAACGTCGCAACGTAACTGGGTGACTATAAAGATGCTCTACAGGTTCTCCGAAGGTGTTAGTTGAGTTAGTATGGATCAAGACTGGGATTTGTCACTCCGTGTGACGGAGAGGTATCTCGGGGCCCACTCGGTAATGCAACATCACACACAAGCCTTGCAAGCAATGTAACTTAGTGTAAGTTGCGGGATCTTGTATTACGGAACGAGTAAAGAGACTTGCCGGTAAACGAGATTGAAATAGGTATGCGGATACTGACGATCGAATCTCGGGCAAGTAATATACCGAAGGACAAAGGGAATGACATACGGGATTATACGAATCTTTGGCACTAAGGTTCAAACGATAAGATCTTCGTAGAATATGTAGGATCCAATATGGGCATCCAGGTCCCGCTATTGGATATTGACCGAGGAGTCTCTCGGGTCATGTCTACATAGTTCTCGAACCCGCAGGGTCTGCACACTTAAGGTTCGACGTTGTTTTATGCGTATTTGAGTTATATGGTTGGTTACCGAATGTTGTTCGGAGTCCCGGATGAGATCACGGACGTCACGAGGGTTTCCGGAATGGTCCAGAAATGAAGATTGATATATAGGATGACCTCATTTGATTACCGGAAGGTTTTCGGAGTTACCAGGAATGTACCGGGAATGACGAATGGGTTCCGGGAGTTCACCGGGGGGGGGGGGGGCAACCCACCCCGGGGAAGCTAATAGGCATTGGGGGAGTCACACCAGCCCTTAGTGGGCTGGTGGGACAGCCCACAAGTGCCTAATGCGCCAAGAGAAGAAAAATCAAGAGGAAAGAAAAAAAAAGGAAGGAGGTGGGAAGGAAGGGGGACTCCTCCCACCAAACCAAGTCCCACTCGGTTTGGGGGGGGAGTCCTCCCCCCTTTGGCTCGGCCGACTCCTTGGGGGTCCTTGGACCCCAAGGCAAGGCCCCCCTCCCTCCTCCTATATATATGGAGCAATTAGGGCTGATTTGAGACGACTTTCTCACGGCTGCCCGACCACATACCTCCACGGTTTTTCCTCTAGATCGCGTTTCTGCGGAGCTCGGGCGGAGCCCTGCTGAGACAAGGTCATCACCAACCTCCGGAGCGCCGTCACGCTGCCGGAGAACTCTTCTACCTCTCCGTCTCTCTTGCTGGATCAAGAAGGCCGAGATCATCGTCGAGCTGTACGTGTGCTGAACGCGGAGGTGTCGTCCGTTCGGTACTAGATCGTGGGACTGATCGCGGGATTGTTCGCGGGGCGGATCGAGGGATGTGAGGACGTTCCACTACATCAACCGCGTTCTCTAACGCTTCTGGTGTACGATCTACAAGGGTACGTAGATCACTCATCCCCTCTAGTAGATGGACATCACCATGATAGGTTTTCGTGCGCGTAGGAAAATTTTTGTTTCCCATGCGACGTTCCCCAACATGATGACCGCAGGTTCCCGAGTGAATTTCTTCCAGGATTAACTGCCCCTCCTTAGGGGAGATGCATCATTGAAGGACGCCTGAAACGCTTTCTTTGTACAACTGGCCATCAATGACAGTGAACGACTTTGACCTGCGGACGATCTGTCTCGCTTGGACTTCGTCTTCTAGTAATTCTTCCCTCAGGATGTATGCAATAAACGACACAGTCCAATCGGGGATGATAGCAAGAATCTCCATGATCAAATCAACCATAGCAGGGACTTCGACTTCAGTCAGATCTGTCGAGCTCTTTGGTTGTACTGGTTCCTCTGTGAAGGGATCTTCTTTAACTGAGGGAAGGTGGAGGTGCTCGAGGCAGACGTCACTCGGGACTGGTCTCCGAGTGGATCCGAGTTTTGCCAACTCATCAGCTGCTTGGTTTTTCAGTCGCGGAACATGGTGGAGTTCCAGACCTTCAAACTTTTTCTCGAGCTTCCTCACTGCATTGCAGTATGTGGTCATGGTGGGGTTCCTGACGTCCCACTCCTTCATCACTTGATTGACCACCAAATCCATATCGCCATAGACCATCAGGCGACGGACGCCGAGTGCGATGGCCATGCGCAGTCCATAAAGGAGAGCTTCATAATCTGCCTCGTTGTTGGAGGAATCAAAGTGTATCTGCAACACATACTTGAGTTTGTCGCCCTTTGGCGATATGATCACAACGCGAGCGCCGGAGCCATTCAACATCTTGGACCCATCGAAGAACATTGTCCAATGAGCCGAGTAGATGTGGGTCGGTTGCTGTTGTTCTACCCATTCTGCTATGAAGTCAGCCAGAGCTTGAGACTTTATAGCTTTCTTGGCCTCGAACTTGATGTCGCAGTATAACATCTCCATTGCCCACTTCGCCACTCGGCCCGATGCGTCCCGATTGTGTAGGATTTCCGACAACGGAGCATCAGAAACGACGGACACCGAGTGGTCTTCAAAATAATGAGCCACCTTCTTCGCAGTCATGTAAATCCCGTAGATAAGTTTTTGATAATGGGGATACCTCTGCTTGGAAGGAGTCAGGACTTCGGAGACATAATACACTGGCCGCTGAACCTTGTATGCTTTGCCTTCTTCTTCCCGTTGGACTGTGAGAACAGTGCTGACGACTTGATTTGTAGCCGCGATGTATAGAAGAAGGGGTTCTTTACTGAGCGGAGCAGTAAGAACCGGCTGGGTGGAAAGTAGGACTTTGAGGTCGTTGAATGTGATTTGGGCTTCGTCTGTCCACTTGAAAGTATCTGATTTCTTCATGAGTCGGTACAGAGGAAGTGCCTTCTCGCCGAGTCGACTGATAAACCTGCTCAAAGCCGCTAGGCAACCTGTGAGTCTTTGAACATCGTGTATTCTGACCGGCCGCTCCATTCGGACGATGGTCTTGATCTTTTCGGGGTTGACATCGATCCCTCGTTCGGAAACGAAGAAACCGAGTAACTTTCCACTGGGAACGCCGAACTAACACTTGGCTGGGTTGAGCTTGATATCGTACCTACGAAGGTTGGCGAATGTTTCTGCCAAGTCAGTTAGCAGGTCGGAACCTTTGCATGACTTGACTACGATATCATCCATATACGCCTCCACATTCCGACCGATCTGGTCGAGGAGGCATTTTTGGATCATGCGCATAAAGGTTGTTCCTACATTCTTCAAACCAAATGGCATAGTGATGTAGCAGAAGCACCCGAATGGGGTGATGAAGGCTGTTTTTAATTCATCGGGGCCATACAGACGGATCTGATGATAGCCCGAGTAGGCATCAAGGAATGACAACCGCTCGCAACCCGCAGTCGAATCGACAATTTGATCGATGCGGGGGAGCGGAAAATGGTCTTTCGGGCAGACCTTATTGAGATGCTTGAAGTCGATGCACATTCGGAGCGGCTTGTCTTTCTTGGGCACCATGACAACATTGGCGAGCCACTCGGAGTGGTGTACCTCGCGAATGAAGTTGGCTGCCAAAAGTTTAGCCACCTCTTCTCCGATTGCCTTCCTCTTGTGCGCGGCGAACCGACACAGGCGTTCTCGGACAGGCCGAGCGGCGGGATCCACATGTAGTCAGTGCTCAGCCAGCTCCCTGGGTACACCTGGCATGTCAGCGGGCTTCCATGTGAAGATGTCCCAGTTCTCACGGAGGAATTGGGTGAGCTCGGCTTCCTATTTAGGATCGAGGGTGGTGGAGATGTTCGTTGGGGCAGCGGTGTCGTCCGTCGGGTGGATGCTGACCTTCTTCGTCTCTCCCGCCGACTAGAATGCGGACTCCGAAGCTGGCTTCTTCGAACGCATCAAGTCAGCAGGGTCGACTGTTTTCTTGTACTCGTCAAGCTCAAGGACATCCATCTGCTGATCGGCGATCCTCGATCCCTGCTGCAGACACTCCTCGGCCCGCTGCCGATTGCCTGTGATAGTGATCACACCTTTTGACCCTGGCATCTTCAGCTTCAGGTACACGTAACATGGACGGGCCATGAAACGCGCATACGCCGGGTGGCCCAGAATTGCGTGGTACGCACTCTGGAAGTCCACCACCTCGAACGTCAGCTTTTCCTTGCGGAAGTTCTTGTCGGAGCCGAAGACGACGTCCAAGGCGATCTGGCCGAGTGACTGGGCCTTTCGTCCAGGGACGACTCCATGGAACTGCATGCTGCTCTCGCTAAGTTTGGACATCGTAATGCACATCCCCTTGAGAGTGTCAGCGTACATGCTGTTCAAGCCACTGCCGCCGTCCATGAGGACTTTGCGCAGTCGGACTCCTTCCACCACCGGGTCGACGACCAGAGCCTGCCTCCCTGGGGTGGGTATGTGTGCTGGATGATCCGACCAGTCAAAGGTGATCGCAGTCTGAGACCATTTGAGGAACGTGGGGTTGGTCGGCGTGGCCATGTTCACCTCCCTGTTCACCAGCTTCAGTCAACTCTTGCTCTCAACGTCAGCAAAAATCATCAATGTTGCATGGACTTGGGGGAACGGATCCTCCTTGTCCTCCTCATCCTGTTCATTGCCCTTTTCACTCGGTTGTCCTTCGCCGAACCCCTGGATCAGGAGGCGACATTGTCGAGTGGTATGCTTCGGATATATGGCGTTGCCCTCTTCATCCATCTTCGTGTGAATTGGACATGGCTGGTCCAGGATGGGGTTTCCGAACTGCTTCTTCTTGGGGGTGAACCGAGCCTTCCCCTTGCCCTTGAACTTGGCATTGGTAACGGCTGCGGCCTCTGCCTGCGGAGTGGACGGAGCTTTCTGCTTCTGCTTCCTAGTGTTGTTCCCATCTCCATCGGCGACTGCTTTGTGCTTGCCGCTACGAATGCGGTCCTATTCTTCGCCATTTGCATAGTGTGCCGCTATCTCCATCATCTTACTCATGGAGATGTCGCCTGTTCGATCGAACTTGAGGTACAAATCTCTGTACCGCACGCCTGCCTTGAAGGCGCAGACTGCTTGGTGCTCTGTGACGTTCTCCACCGTGTGGTAGAGGGTCGTCCAACGCTGAATGAAATCGCGCAGGGGCTCATTCTGCTTCTGGACACAGTGCTGGAGCTCCACGAGGCCAGCAGGGCGTTTGCACGTCCCTTCGAAGGTCCTGATGAAGACTCGGGCCAGATCTGCCTTGCTATAGATGCTTGAGGGAGCCAACTGGTTCAGCCACACTCGTGCCGAGCCGTCGAGCATCAAAGGGAGGTGTTTCATGGCGACGTGGTCGTCCCCTCCTCCGATCTGTACTACGACTCGGTAGTCGTCCAGCCATGTTTCTGGCTTGGATTCTCTTGTAAACTTGCCGATCCCCGTCGCCAATCGGAAGTTGGGAGGGATGTCAGCCGAACGGATGGCTGGACTGAAACACTCGGGACCAGAGACGATGGTCCTGCTTCCACTCGGACAGTCCATATCGTGACCATCGTGGTGGGCTCGGCCCCTGTCGACCCTCCTCTGGGCGATATGCCCTCTCGCGTCGGGCCTTGGATCATAAGTGTCACCGACTGAACGCCGATCATCATGATGTCGGGGCTCGTAGGGCCCACCCCGCGGAGGGGTGCGTGAGCGGCGACGATCTTCAGGATTCATGGAACGCCTGCCTCCCCTGTGTCGCTGGTGAGAACCGGGGCTGTGAACGGACCAATGCGTGTTCGCGTGAACAGAACTATTGTGAATCCTGTTGTACGACTGGGAGACCGCTGAATTTTGCTGCTGCGTCGTGTGCAGCAGGGCACGGATTTTCTCGATCCCTCTGCCAGCCTCTGAATCAGTCGGCTGGAGAGAATCGGCTATCTTGGCGGCGGCCGCCAGGTTGAGGACGGGTGTGCGGAACACCTCCACGTTGCTCCGCCGAGTGTGCCGACTGGCAGAACGGCGGGGCTGACGGCGAGCGCCGGATGTTTCGCCGACCTCGTGCTCGTTCCGGGCAGTTTGGCGGGGACTTTCATGGGAGTTGGCCATGTGCATTTCAGCTGTAGGCCCGCGACCCAAGTACTCGGAAGGAAACTCAGTCGGAACTGAGTCCGAGCGCTGCGACGGCGGCGCAACCATAACCGATTCTAGGACCGCCACTTGTGAGGACGCGTTCTAACGTGCCTCGGCGTGTTGCACCCAACGCTGGAGCCGCGGACAGCGGGACCGCTTGTTGCGGCGCACGACGGCGGCGTAGGTTGACACCGGAGCCGACTGCTGGAGAAGAAGAATGCCGCGGGCGCCGGCACGGAAGTGCGTAGCCCCGCGGCTGGGGAGCGCCTCGACGTCGAGAGGGGCATCCCGAAGCCATGCCGAATCGTCGATGATGAAGGAGAGAGCGCCGAAGAGGATCTCGTGACCCATGCTCAGATCTCCACCGGATGACATGATGAAAAGATGTAGTCGCAAACTCGCCGGAAGTCGCTTAGACGCCTGCCCCACGGTGGGCGCCAACTGTCGTGGGTATAAGTCTGACAGTAGATGTGTAGGGTATGAAAGGACGGGCAGAGCCTTAGCTACGACGAGTTTGTATGAGTTCAGGCCCCTCTACGGTGGAGGTAAAAGCCCTACGTCTCAGTGCTCTTGGGAGCTTGTTGTCGAGTGGAATATGGATTACCGTGACTTGCTAACCCCTGGACCAGTGGGGAAGGGCGGCTTATATAGAGTGCGCTACCCTTCACAACGGTTCGGTGCACAGGGGTGGAGTAGTGGTGAATAACTGCATACGTTACATGTAACGTATGTCTTAAATGCTAATAAAGGTACATGGAAACGTATGACCGTTGCCCTCCAGGGGGGTTACGATGTACAGAGTGGAATCCAATCGGTAAGTTTGATACGCTCCAAATGCTCATCTCCGACTGGATGATGGAGGAATCGTCACCGACTGGATGATGGGAAGTCCTTAATTCAGTCGGAACTGACTAAGGGCCTTATCCTTTATGAAGGGTAGTCCTTGGGTAGGACCCATAGGGCAGGCCTATGACCCTACCCTAGGACTATAACCCCATCAGTGGCTCCGAACGCCGACGCCTCTGTCGTCACCTGTTCGCCCTCCTCGCGCCATCGCAACTTGCCCGCGCCACTCAGCACCCTCATCCTCGTCCACCTGACCTCGCTCTGCTCCGCCCCGGTGTCAGCAGACAACACGTTGGACGTGGTCGAGGTGCTACCGGGCAGAACAGTGAGCGCACGTGCGTCGCCTGCCCCACTTATGCGCTATAGAGTGGATGCGTGCACGCGTAGCTGCCCCGTATTGCTCTACTACTTATCCAAGCCCCGCACACGCTCTTCTCCCTCCCAGTGCGCCGACAGCTCATCTTCGGCGAAACATAACGCTTGGCCTCCTCGCCATCTATAAATAGGGCCATCCTGAACCATTCTATCCATCTGCACCACTTCACGTGGCCTCAAATCGACCACCGCATCTGAGGGCAAGGCCGAGAGGGCCTCCAGTCTCAAATCCTTGCGAGAGTTGGCCGCGGATCCCCTACAGCCGTTCACTCCCTCCGGTGCCCCTCTTCTTCACCCTCGTCCTTAGACGTGCTCGATGTGACTTCCTGAGCATGATGGTACCGCTGGTTCATCGGATTGGCGCCATCTTCCCCAATTCCGTCGAGCTCCGCCGCCCGCCTTCTCTAGAGAGGATCAGTCTGCCGCCGTCCATCCACCTCAAGCCTTGTTCGGTTCCATAGAATTTCAAGAGGTTTGAAGGGGATTGGAAGGGATTAAATCCCTAGCAAGTCAAAATCCACCTCAAACCCCTCCAATCCTCTCCAATCCCTTTGTGGTGTGGATTAACCGAACAAGCCCTCAGTCGTTGCTTTGGGTACGTACGTGACCGCGAGGACATGTTGAACCCATTCCCCCTCTCTCCCATGGTCGTCCATCAACCATGTTCTAGCAACGCTTCCACTTAGCGATCTTCAAAGGTATGAAGATGCTCTACCCCTTTGCTCATTGCTGATTTTTCCATAGATAGATCCTTGTGTGACGTAGGATTTTTTTGAAATTACTACGTTCCCCAACACCTCCCTCATCATGCTTGTGTCGTGGACCATTTGGAGGGAAAGAAATGCACGGGTGTTCCCCCACAAGAGTTAGTGACCGACTACCTTGCTTTCCTCCATTATAAAGGGGGCAAAGCTCTGGATAACCGCGGGAGCGAAGAAATTAGGGAATATTTTTTTGGGCGAGTAATTGTCATGCCGAACTTGTGAATGTGCTGTAAAACTGTTAACTCCCCCTTATTTAATAGATGAGGCATATCTTATGCCTCTGTTTTGAAAAGAAAAGTCTTTAGGGACACGTATGACAAATGTCCGATGAATAGCATAAATCAAAAAATAAATTTACCTCGTTAAATTTAGGGACCGGCTAGAATCGACCAAAACTTAGTGAAATAAATATACTCCACTAAAGGTCTACTTAGCGAGATCCTCATTTATTTTGGCAAAAGATAACGCCCACACGTGTGGGCGTTTTGTAACTCGTCCGCATGCGTGGATCGTCGTATATGTGTGTTTGCTCGAATCTTGCTAATTTTTGGTAGATTTTTTGTGTCAAGTAGGAAGGGACTGATGTGTGGGCGTTTATCAGCTTGCCCACACGCCTGTTTCACGCATGCAGACCTCGCGGCCGTCAACCCGACGTGTGGTGAAACTAGCGTCGCACCCACATGTTCGCACGCGTGTCAGTTGCCATGTCTTTCCAGTATTACATGGCAACTGAGTGAAACTGTTGTCACGCGCCCACACGCCTGTGAGTTGCCATGTCTCTTCTTGTGTCACATAACACCCTGATCTTTATTTCTGCTCCCTTACCCCCTAAACAATCCCAAACCATTTAAAAACCACCCTTGGCTGGTTTTGCCTCGACCAGATGCTGACGTGGACATGGTCAAATGTGGTATTTGACCGGCGGGTGGGTCCCTCTCATCTAGACACTATCAGTGACTGCTGGTCCTGGTCAACATTGACTGTGCCAAGTGAAATATGACACATGGGGTCCACATCTTGGTTGCACAAAGGCTAACATGGGATTAATTTAGCCCTTACTGCATCATTAACAGAAGGGACCCACATGTCAATGTCTCAGACTAACCTAATCTACCTAAAATAGATGTCACATCGCCACTCCAGGGTTGATCGTCGGCGACCTCAAATCACGGCCGTGTCCCGCCGGAGGCCACGACATCGGATTTGGAGGCTACCAGGGTGTAGCTCATGCTCACGCACGTCCATGGGTGGTTGTGGGAGGCTGTGGGATGGCGAAAAGGGGCTTGGAGCGAAGCTGAACAGCGGCAGAGCCATGGCTCCGACGACATCAGCCCCCGCCATCTCTCTCTTCCTCCTCTCTCCGTGCTCTCTTTTCTTCCTCACCCCGCTTCCTCTAGTTCACGTGCAGCCACCATGGAGTCCCTCATGCCCAAGTCAGGGATGGCCGCTTCAGAGCTCCATGACATCGGCCATCCTCGTGGTGTCTTGCTACCTCCCCGTGTTAGGATCCACGCCCCTGCGCGGCCCCTTGCCCGGATGCGGCGAGTCCCACTGCCGAAGTGCCACATCGTGCCGCAGCACCCAGTTGCCTGCATGAACCGCTCGAGATTCAGCAATCGTTGACCTTGCGCCCTACGCCCATCCAGCGCCAACGCGTTGCCACCTGACGAGTTGGACCCACCCGCCGGTCAAATACCACCTTTGACCACGTCCACGTCAACATCTGGTCGAGGCAAAACCAGCCAAGGGCGGTTTTTAAATGGTTTGGGATTGTTTAGGCCTTTTTTGTTACCGTGTTTTTGAAAAGATTGATGGAATAATCCCTCAAAGGATTGGGTGAAACCTCAACTTTCACCCAATCCCTTCAAATCCCCATTTATCCCCAATACACTAGGTAGGGGTACTGTATTGGGTATTGAGAAAAATGCATTATAACTTGAGAATTTGAGGGAAAATATGGGGATGAAACATATCAAATACACTAGAATCAAATGGTGTTATGGGATGTATAGGGATTGAGGGGTTTGACCGGAATAATCCCCACAAATTTCCTAAAATACACTAGTACCAAACAAGGCCTTAGGGAGGGTAAGGGAGATGAAATAAAGATCGGGGGTTATGTGAACCACCAAGTTTTTTTAGGGTAGTAAAATGGACTTGTTTCAAAAAAAAAAATATAACAAGACATTTTGTTTTTGCTCCAGGGTATAAATAAAGAAAAAATATTCTACAAAACATTATTTTTTTCATAGTGAAACATCTCTGGAGGATTATTCATAAATTTATTTGTTTTAGATCACATGGCACATTTTTCTTTAATCATAGCGTTTTGTGAAAAATTATAAATTAGCATGTCATTTTTCATATCATGGCAATTAGACATTTTTATGCTTTTCTTTGTTTTTATAAGAAGAATATTTATTTTTTGGTTATATCATTTAAAAAAGAGCAAGGTGGGCATCTTGCCAATGGGTGTTCGCCCTAGTCCTTCTAGAGCGAACGGTCTAAAACTTTGTTAGAGGGCGCCTTTATGAGTGAACTCTTCCTTCGTTGAATGGCAACCCAGATAGGAGTGATCATAACATTGTCATGAGTCCGTAGTACCGATGGATTTGAGGTTCCCGGTCCGGATTGAGTACAAGATAAATAAGGCTTTCAATTCAAAGTGGATCTTTACCATTACAACTTTTGCAAGAGACTAGATATGAGGAACATAACATAAAGGCACATATATCCAACAAGTTAACTAATTTTCTCATATCCATAGTAGCCATACGTTCATCGTTGAGCATCTTAAATAGTTGCAAGAATTCATTATCAAAATGAATAGATGTAAGAAGGCGGTCAAGTCGTTCGTCCTCCTCTTCCTTGCTTGATTGTTACTCTGAGCTCACTTCTTTTTCTTTTAAGCACACTTGTTCATCCAAATTCAGTTATTCTTTGTGATCCCCATTGTTTTTTTTGCAATTTAGTTTCATAAATATTTGATTCATGATCTTACCATTTCTTTTAGCCATTCATCAACGGGGGTTGTTTGCTCTTTATTGCATGCATCCTTTCCTTCATCCTTCTGTGATCCCTGCAAGAGTTCTTCTATTTCCGGAACGGATGCAATTCGCTCTTGTTCATTGACAATTAATACATTATTATAGAAATTATCTAGGAAAAAGTATGATAAGTTTCAACTCAATGTAAATTGTATCAAGGATATCATCTCTTATCTCCAAACCCAATATATAATGTAGAACATTATCAGCACCCGCAAGAAGCACAAATTGCAAGACCTCCACACTATCATTGGATTTACTTAGAATATTATATTTTGCTAATGCGGGATTGATATTGTACTTACATTGATATTGTAGGTGCTCTTTGAATCCACAATCAACGCATGATGCTGGGTATGATTGGATTATAAGGGACGTGATTTTTTTAACTAGTTCAATCCATTCCTTCAACTTTGTTTCATGAGTAGCCAAAAGTGGTAGACTCTTAGATCTGTTTTCTTCCATAGCAAGTTTCATATGTTCCTGGAGAGTCATATCAGAAGACATGTTTAGCAATATATTTTTTATTTTTTTATTTAAGGGAAAAACTGAAAGATAAATAAAAACTAAGAAAATAAACTATGTGTGAGCGGGAAGGTAGTAAGTGAGCGCTTCTTCTTCCCAACAACGACGCCAGAAAAGCTTGATGACCTGTAAGGGCACATGCCTATTGTAATTCGCGATAAATAGAGTATGTCGATCCCACATGGAGTAGTGTTGCACAAGTAACTACCAATCCAGCAACTACGTCGTCACTCACGTGGCTACGTTCACACCCAATGCGTTAACTAGAAATAGTCTATTCGTCGGTTGCTAAAGGAACGATAATAAAGGTGGGTTTTTTCTAAACAACTAAACAAAGGTAGAAACATAAATAAAATAGCTAATAAAATAAAGGGGTGTCTCTTGAGTAATTAGGGCGTTCTCTAGGTATTTGGAATAATCACTACATGTTTGTTTTATGGATACTTAAGCCACTTTCTTTGTAGTTATTTGTGGGTGGATGATATGTCTCCAATGTATCAATAATTTTCTGTTGTTCCATGCTATTATATTATCATTCTAGGATGCTTTTTAGGCATTTATTTGTTGATTTATATTATTTTGAACACTAACCTATTAACCTAGTGCCAAGTGTCAGTTGTTGTTTTCTACATGTATTTGGATTTTCACGAATAATGTAACGAACGAAGTTCAAATATACCATAATTATTGATGATTTTTTCCTCGATAAAATAACGACCTAGAAGCTTTGGTAGGAGACCGGAGGGCCCATGCGGGGCGCAAAGCCAACAGGGCGGGCCCAGGGGCTGGCCGTGCCCGGATGGCTTGGGCCACCTCCCTTGGCCTCTAGCCCTCCTCTGTGTCCTTTGAATTCACATATTTCCCAAAAACCCTAAGGATCATCCTGAAACACTCTTTTTGCCCCCGCAAATCTTTATTGCGCCATGTGCCCATCCGGAGCCCTATTCCGGTGCCCTGCTGAAGGGGAGGTCGATCACGGAGGGCCTCTACATCAACCTTGGTACTTCCATGGTGATATGTGAGTAGTTCACCACAGACCTACATGTCCGTTGTGACACCCCGGTAGTTAAGCTACGACGATCCCATGCTAATGATGTCATGTCATCATGCTTTGCTAAGCCAAAATGCCACTTGACAAAACTCAAAGACAAATTAAAATTCAAATTGAAAATATGGAGCTGGCACCGGTAGTCCAGACAGGGTACGGAGATATGGAGATGCTGAACCCTGTTAGGACCCATCTTCCGGCTCACGTTGACTGGCCAGCTATAGGAGGAGTCACACCTCTTCGGGGACCCCTCTTACCACCACTCAGGGGACCAAGGCCACATCCGTGTCCTTACGGATCCCAGGGATCTCAGGCTAGAGTGTTTCCTGATCCGCAGGTTGAGCTTCCAGGTCATGGAGGTAATCTCTATGAGATGTTCTATGCGGATGCCTGAGCTGTGAGCGGAGGATAGTATGGTAGTAGCCGTACGTTCACAGTCCTGCGTGACTTGTGAAGTATGCCTGTAATGTGAAATGAATTCCGGAGGCTTAGATAAATAATGTATAGGAAGCTTGTAAGCCTCTGATGAGTAGTTTCATAATTTCAGTAGTTGCTCTTCGGTTAAGGTTGTACTGAACTATGTAAGGGTGTGTATGAACCATGGTGTATATATAGCAGTTGCTTGTTACCATGCTGTTCGGATATTCATTTCCGCATTCCGTGTGTTCAGTACATTCTTAATCCATAGCTAGTATTGATATGATATTGGTCTAAGCTGTGAGTTTGTTTGTCAGGATGGTGTTCACCAGGTTGAACCGTGCCCCTGGTCATGAGCAAGGCGAGGGTAGTCAAGCGTCGCAGGAAGACCTGCCTCACCCGCCCTCTCCGGCGAAAGTGATGCTTGAGGCAGAGAGAAATAAAAGGGAGACCAACCGATTGTTAGAGCGTATTGAGCAGAATACGGCTCGTCAGCCTAGGAATGCTGCAGTGTCCCTCAACGACTTTGTGAAGATGAATCCTCCAAAGTTTCATCATTCCGTCGATCCCCTCGACGCTGATGACTGGCTGTGCAGCATCTCACGCAGGATTCGCTCTGCGAATGTGTCTGAGGCCGACAAGGTAACCTTTGCGGCGTATTTCCTGGAAGGACCCGCCAATCTGTGGTGGGAGAACTTTGAAGCTATGCGTCCTGCTGAACCAGTAGCCACATGGGCAGACTTCAGTGCAGCTTTTCGTCTGCACCATATTCCAGAGGGCCTAATGGACAGAAAGAGAGAGGAGTTCTGTGCCTTCACTCAGGGCAAGTTGTCTGTGGATGCCTATAGCCGCGAGTTCGGTAATCTCGCCCGCTATGCAACAGAGGAGGTGTCTACTGACGCCAAGAAGCAAGCAAGATTCCATAAGGGTCTGAGCCCTGAGCTCCGTCGTGATCTGCGCCTCCATGAGTGTGCAAGCTTTCAAGCTCTGGTCAACAAGGCGATCAGTGCCGAGACTGGTCATACTGACTTCAAAGCCACAAGGAAGCACTCCCGTGACTTTGGCTCGTCTTCTGGTTCCGCGTTTCCAAAACGCAGGCTGTGGGTTCCGAACAGTTCTCTGCCGCCAAGATACACTTCGAGGCCATCCTACGTGGTGCCTCAGACGAATTAGGCCAACCCTCCAGCAAAAGCTTATGGTGGTCCAGCTAGCAATGCTACACCACGTGCCAGCCAAGTGATATGCTACAAGTGTGGAGAACCAGAGCACTATTCCCGTGAGTGTCCTTAGAATGTGGGTGCCAAGCAACCCGGAAAGTCCGTCGGGCAAGCCAAGTTGGGCAAAGCTTACTATGTGAAGCCAACTCCTGCACGTGGCCGTGTGAACTATGTGTCAGCAGAAGAAGCTGCAGAGGATCCCGACGTCATGCTGGGTACGCTTCTTGTTAATCATCACCCAACGTCCGTTCTCTTTGACACTGGGTCTTCTCATTCCTTCATTTCAGAAAGTTATGCACAGTTGCATAACATGTCTTTTTGTGATATGCCAATTCCTTTGGTTGTCCAAACTCCTGGTAGTAAATGGCAAACCTCTAGGATAACCTATGACAATGAAATTCTAGTAGACAGGCTAGTTTTTCTAGCCTCATGGATAGCATTGAAATCTTTGGATATTAATATCATCTTGGGCATGGACTGGATGTCAGCTCACTATGCCAAGATTGATACCCATTCTAGAAATGTCCAGCTTACCCATCCCTCGGGTGAGATAGTAAATGTCTCTACTCGAGTTGCCAAATGCCAACTCTATTCCTTAAATGCCAACCCTCTTCCGGAACTTGAAGACATTCCGGTAGTCCGTGACTTTCTGGATGTCTTTCCAGAGGAACTGCCAGGAATTCCACCCGACAGAGATGTAGAGTTTGTGATAGATCTTGTTCCGGGAACTATCCCAATAGCCAGAAGACCTTATAAGATGGCACCCCTGGAGCTAGCCGAACTTAAGAAGCAATTAGATGAGGCCTTGAACAAAGGTTTCATTCGTTCTAGCTGTTCTCCTTGGGCTTGCCCCGTCCTCTTCGTCAAGAAGAAAGACGGAACGGATCGGATGGTTGTAGATTATCAACCAGTTAATCTGGTCACCATAAAGAACAAGTATCCGCTCCCCAGGATCAACGATCTGTACGATCAGCTCGCTGGATCCTCAAAATGGATTTGAGGTTGGGATACCATCAAATCAAGATCAAGAACGGGGACGTTCCAAAAACGGCTTTTGTTACTCGTTATGGCCAATACGAGTACACCGTCATGTCCTTCGGTTTAACCAATGCCCCAGCCACCTTCTCTCGTCTGATGAATTCAATTTTCATGGAGTATTTGGATAAATTCATCGTGGTATACCTCGATGATATTCTCATCTACTCGAAGAACGAACAAGAACATGCAGAGCATCTAAGGCTGGTAATCATGAAACTTCGAGAGCATCGCCTTTATGCCAAGTTTTCAAAATGTGAATTTTGGTTACCAGAAGTGACCTATCTAGGTCACGTAATCTCTGGTAAGGGTATTGCTGTCAATCCCGAGAGAGTTCAAGCTGTCCTTGATTGGACTCAACCTGAATCGGTTAAGCAAGTTAGGAGTTTTCTTGGTCTAGCGAGCTATTGTCGCCGCTTTGTCGAGAATTTCTCCAAGGTTGCAAAGCCTCTAACTGAACTCCTCAAGAAGGATAAAAAGTTCGAGTGGACACCACAGTGTGAGCATAGTTTTCAGGAACTGAAAAGACGCCTGACTTCCGCACCTGTGTTGCTACCACCAGATTTTTCTAAGGACTTTGTTATCTATTGCGACGCCTCGCGACAAGGATAAGGTTGCATTCTTATGCAAGATCGTCATGTGATCGCATACGCATCTCGACAGTTGCGTCCACATGAGGATAATTATCCCACACATGACCTTGAGCTTGCAGCTGTGGTCCATGCACTAAAAACCTGGCGACATTACCTTTTGGGTAATCGTTGCGAAATATTCACTGATCACCAAAGTCTGAAATATATCTTCACCCAGCCGGATTTGAATCTCAGGCAAAGACGGTGGGTTGAGTTGATCTCGGATTACGACTTAGGGATAACTTACACCCCGGGGAAGGCCAATGTTATGGCCGATGCACTAAGTCGTAAATCTTATTGTAACAATTTGATGCTACAACAAGGTCAACCACATCTCCATTAGGACTTTCGGAAGTTGAATCTTCATATTGTTCCTCAAGGATTCCTTTCTACCTTGGTGGCGAAGCCTACTCTTAAGGATCAAATTATAGCTGGCCAAAAGCGTGACAAGGGTATATCACGGATCAAGGAGAATATTTTTAGCGGAAACGCTAAAGAATTTTCCATGAACGATCAAGGTGTTGTGTTCTTCCAGAATCGTCTAGTGGTTCCTAAGAACCCACATCTAAGGCAGTTAATTATTAAGGAGGCCCATGATTCTCCTCTCACCATTCATCCCGGTAGTACTAAGATGTATCAGGACCTACGCCAGAGGTTCTGGTGGACTAGGATGAAGAGAGAAATTGTCGAGTTCGTTGCTAACTGCGACGTTTGTCGTCGAGTTAAGGCAGAACATCAAAGGCCTGCTGGCACCCTTCAACCTCTAGCTATTCCTGAATGGAAATGGGATAAAGTTAGCATGGATTTCATTACCGGCGTTCCCAAGACCAAGAAAGGAAATAATGCTATCTTTGTGGTCATTGACCGTCTTTCCAAAGTGGCTCATTTTCTTCCTGTTCATGAGAGTATAACAGCTAGCCAGCTAGCAGAGTTATATATCTCCCGAATAGTGTCTCTTCATGGTGTTCCCCTGGAGATTAACTCGGACCGTGGAAGTATCTTTACTTCTCGCTTCTGGGAAAGTTTTCAGAATGCCATGGGGACTCACTTATCTTTTAGCACTGCTTTCCATCCTCAATCAAGTGGTAAAGTAGAAAGAGTGAATCAAATCCTAGAAGATATGCTCCGAGCTTGTGTTATATCATTCGGTATGAATTGGGAGAAGTGTCTTCCATTTTCCGAATTCGCTTATAACAATAGTTATCAATCAAGCTTGGGAAAAGCTCCCTTTGAAGTTCTCTATGGACGAAGATGTCGAACACCTCTTAATTGGTCAAAAACCGGAGAGAGGCAACTCTTTGGCCCGGATATGATCCAGGATGCAGAAGAGCAGGTTCGCATTGTTCGTGAAAAGTTGAAAACAGCCCAGTCTCGTCAAAAGAGCCAATATGATCGTCATCATAAGGCTGTGACCTTTGAAGTTGACGAGAAGGCTTACCTTCGGGTTACACCTTTGAAGGGTACCCATCGATTCGGTATCAAGGGCAAGTTGGCTCCTCGTTACATTGGTCCTTTTCGCATTCTTGCCAAACGAGGAGAAGTTGCCTACCAGTTGGAACTTCCTCTGCATCTTTCCAAGGTTCATGATGTTTTCCACGTCTCGCAACTCAGGCATTGCTTTTCGGATCCTATCCGTGAAGTGGACCACGAAACGCTTGATCTCCAAGATAACCTTTCATACAGAGAATACCCCGTGCGTATTCTTGATCAAGCTGAGCGTACCACTCGACGTTGAAACCTCAAGTTTCTTAAAGTTCAATGGTCAAATCATTCTGAAAAGGAGGCAACTTGGGAAAGAGAGGATCGCCTCCGACTTGAGTATCCTGCGTTATTCCGGACGACTTCTAAATCTCGGGACGAGATTCCTTTGAGTGGGGGTGAGTTGTCACATCCCTGACACCTTAAGCAAGTTAGTCTTGTGCTCATGTCTTCTTTGCATTGCATCTAAGAAATTTTCAGCAAGAACAAAGAATGTGGTGAAGGAAAAACTCAAACCCTAGCCACTTCATCAAATAAAGGAAATCTCAAAACTAGTTAAAACCAATGAACCCAAAATGGCCTCAAGAAATGTTCAAACTTTCTGATAAATCATGAAAGTAAATGAGCAATGAAGAAAACCATTTTCTTCACACCTGAAGCATTTTAAATAAATGCAAAAAGCTACTGGTTTCAAGTTTTAAATTTGAAATCAGAAACTTTAAATTTTCAAAAATGTTGAAAACTTTGGAAATGGTTGGAAATATTCCAACAAATATTCTAGGGTGCTTAACATAGCTTTTACAATTTATTTGGGAGTTGAAATAATTAGTAAATCAATTTCAGTATTTAAAACAGAAACAAAACAGAAAAAATGAAAAACCCTTACCTGTCGCCTAGCCGGCCCAGCCCATCTCCTCCGGTCGTCTCCCACCTCGCCAGTAGGAGCAGGAGGTGGCCGCCGCGTACTCCGGCACGGCCACGCACCTGTGCGCCTGCCTGGCCGCCGCTTCGCGCTGGCAAGCTCGGGGATAAGCTCCCCGAGCCCGTGGCTATCCATTCCCAGCGCTAGTTCCCCCCTCCTCTCGGATCTCTCCTCCCTCTGCCGCCATTGGAGCCCGAGCAGAGCTCGAGCTCCCCGTCGTTCTAGCCTCCCCTCTTTCCTTCTGAGCTACGCATTAGCTCCGCCGCAACCCCCTGAAGCTCCCTAGCCACGAGCCCGATGCCCAGATGCAGTGAAATGACGAGCAGCTGTCGTCTTCTTCCTCGGGTCACCGAAGATCGCCGCCGACGTTCTCCCTCTCCAGGCCGTCCCCGAGCAAACTAGCGCCACCACTGCACTCCCCGTGAGCATGCGGTCATTTCCCCTAAGATCTCCCCGTCGATCCCCTCCTTTAGGCCTAGTTCCACCGGAGCCCGACAAGATCCGCCGCTGCAGCTCGTCGCCGGTAACCCTCCGGTGATCAGCTCGTCCTTCTGAGGGCACCAGCAGCTTCAGGCCGTCGCGTAGATGCCGTAGGAGCTAAGTCCCGTGCGCAACTCCCTCTGTATCGATGACCTCGATGACGCCCGAACCTTGGCCGCTGCCAAGCTCGTCGCCGGCGTCATCTCCGGCCAGATCAACCCTGGCTAAGTGCAGAAATGGAACCACGGGAGAAGTGCCGTTCTTCTGGTGCTCTCCGCACAGCGTTTGGCCCCCTGTGCGCCGTTTCCGACGCCCCCCGACGTTCTGGTGCTCGCCGGAGGCTCCCCGCCGGCGAGGACGACCTCGCCGCCGGTGGATCTCAGCTGGCCTGAGCCACTGACGGGTGGGGCCAGCCTCTGGATAGTTTAGAAATAATAAAAATAAATCAGATAAATTAATAAGACACTGACATGTGGGTCCAGTAAGATTAATCAGCTAATTAAGTTTAATCTTAATCTAAAACTGACCAGAGACACTGACCAGTGGGTCCCACTTGTCAGGGTTGACTTTCAACGGCGAGTTGGACCTGCTGATGTCATGCTGATGCAGTAAAAGGATTTTCCAGTATAAGAATAATTCCAGAAATGTTTAAAACTTCAAAAATTCATAGAAATTAATCTGTAACCCCAATGAAAATAATTTATATATGAAAAAGTATCAGAAAAATTCAAGGAATCTGAATATGCTATTTTCAAACATGTTTGAAAAAGTTACAGAACCCAAACATGTAGATTAATGAATAAGTCAATTATTATAAATACTTTATAAATGGAATATGGAAAGTATTTAAATTTCTTTTTGTTTGACATGATCAAACATTGTTCTAATAACAAACCAGCAACTTAACATGACATCCCATGCATGTTAACATCAAGTTGATCTGAGCATCAGGTCGAATCAATTAAATCGGTATCCGAGAATACCTCATTTGAGGTGATATTTGAAATTAATTCAAATCAACTTCAAACCTAATACATGTTGATTATAATAGTATATCACCTTGCATTCTCATGCCATGCTCATGCATCATCTTGATTGCATATGCTTGATATTGATTGTTGTCATTTCATTTCGGTAGGCTCCGCACCCCCGGATTCCACCGAATATCCGTCTGACGGATATTGTCCCTCCTCTGAGCAACAAGGCAATCAACCATTTTGATCATCCCGATAAATCCCATGTTCTTGCTCCTGCACTTGTTTATTGCATTAGGATCAAATGCTTCAACTGTTTTTGCCACGTTAGTTGAACCCACTTCCTTTGCATGACCTATCCTTGTCACAGTAAATAGCCGAACCTTGCAACCTAGCATACCTGGTAGTTGCTTGAGCCATGATATGCCTTCTCCTGCTATGCATGCTATGCTTAGAGTTGTGTATGGTCTGTCATCTGGGAGATGAACAGAATTGTGAGAATGCGTTCGGTAAGCAAAGGTTGTGTGTTGAATCTGATTTGATAAAGGTACCGGTGAAAGGCTGTGTAGGAGTACATGGCGGGTTGTTTTATTGGAACCGTCCTTAGGAACTGAGTTCCGTGTATGTAATCCAAGACTAGATACTACCACATGCTGGGCCCTAAAATATGACCCCGCTCGGCCTATTAATCGCTTAGTACTCTGTCCAGGAGTTGCAAGTAGTTTCTGGTGTTTATAGTCATGCTGCAGGCCGTGCATAGTGCTGACCTGAGAGGTGGGCTATGATGTGGTAGGCAGTGGCACGGTGTACCAAGTGGCACCCGGATGGTGGGCTTGGGAACCCTGCGCACATCGTTTGAGGCCGTGGCAGAAACCTCGGCCGGACTTCCGTACGGGTTACTCTCAGATAGGCGATAAACCTGGACTAGGTACTAGTGTGGTTAACGGTCGTGGCCGACTCCCTCGCTAGGCTTCCGCTTGAAGGTTGCCGAGGTGCATGACGTGCACATGGTGATAAGTGGCGAGAGCGTGTGTGACGAAGTACACCCCTGCAGGGTTATGATCTATTCGAATAGCTGCGTCCGCGGATATGGACTACTTGGAGACATATGTTGTTCATAGATAACTTCAATGGGTACTCATAAAATTGTCAAGATAAGCGTGAGTGTCGTGGACGGCATTTCCGTATGGAGACGGAACGATTCCACGATGGTGTATTGTTGTGGTGTTAGTGGACTCGTGTGCGAGAAATCAAGTTGTAAAAATTATTTAAAAATGCAAGTTGTCTAGCCACGAGTCAAATGCTGGCTTTCCGCATGAAACCCCACAATACCTTCTTGATACTTTGCATGAGTAGATAGTTATCCTAAAGTCTTGCTGAGTACCTTTGTACTCATGTTTGCTTAATAAATGTTGCAGAGGTTGCTAATGACCCTAATGGAGGGTTCTTCGTAGACATTGACGATGACGAGTAGCTGGTGTCCCAGCTACGATCAGGCCCTACGTTGGGTCTGTAGTATAGTCAGGCCATGTGCCTTCTAGTTGTCTTGTGTGTACTCAGACAGTTTAAACTCTTCCGCTGGCTTGTAACTGAATGACTGCTATTATGGGTCGTGAGACCCTTAATGTGTAATATTGTGTGTGTGGCTCTTCCGAGCCTCTTAAATAAAGCTTGTATGTTTATGGTTATGTTGTGATGCCATCGATGTATCTATACATATAGGTATGCCATGCGTACGTGTGTCGTACTTGATATGTATGGGGTTCGATTACCTAGTCGTGAACTTTAGTAGCACTCCTTACAAGGAAATGCCCCTTTGTGATCCAACGAGCCTTGGTAGTTCGCTACTGCTCCGGACACATTGGTTGACCGGCATGTGTCCTTCTTAGCTGCTGTGTCTGTCCCCTTTGGAGAAATGTCACGCGATGTAATGGAGTCCTTGTAGCTTGCTACGACTCGTCTACACTCGCTGGTGACCGACACCTGCTTTGTTGGGTCATGTATGCCTGTCCTTGTGCGGTACTGCCACTTTGGTTTGTGACTAGACTTGTCGATCCGGGTTCTTTTACATTGGAATGCTAGCGACACTATTGCATACATGAGTCAAAAGACACAAACTGTCCCGGCTAAGGTAAGGCTGCAGCCGTGGAGTTAACCGTGCGTGAGACCGCAAAGAGATGTGATGTGTTACAGGCTGGATTCCTATGACTTAGGATCGGGGTCCCGACAAAGGGCCTATTTTACTAGGCACTATGGCCCATCTAGCCAAATGGCCGGCCCAACCCAGCACTTCTCCTCCCACCTCTCACTAGTGGAGGCACGGGAGGTTGTGGCGTTCATCCACCGGTGCCATTGCCGGTGATGCGCAAGTGCCAGCCATGCCCGATCTCCAGCGATCATACGGACCCCCCTTGAACCCTAGGCCACTCCAGCCCCCCTCGCACCCATGCCCTCTCTCTACTGAGCTCACCGCACACAGTCGCCATCGTGTCGTCACCGTCGCCGTGGCCATTGACCTCCCGTCACCTCTCCTCCGTGCGTCTAACCTCGAATTCGAAAGCCTACACCTCCTCACCGAGCCATTCCTCACTAGGAGCCCCTGTCACATCCCTGGTTTTCATTTGCTTTGTCCTAGCTAGAGTGTGCATCATGATTTATTTTGCTAAAGTGAAATGGGGAATAAGAAAACCCTAGCACCTCACCTAATTAAATCAATTAAATATGGTGTGATTTTCAATAAAGCCAAAATGGCCTTAAAAAATGTTCACCATGTTTTATAAATGTTCGCAACAACATATCAGGGGTGAACTATATTTTTAAGACGATTTGGACATTTTAAATAATCCACAGAAGCCACTAAAATTGTCAAAAAAATAGCTATAAATATTTAGATAACTCAAAAATGCTGAAATATTTTGTGGAGTTTGGAAATATTCCAGATACAACCCATAATTAATTTCAGGGTCTTTGGTTTAAGTTTTGTGCCCAAACAAAATTAGAATAAATGTCGGAATTGTAAAACTGAAACCAAATAAAAAAGGAAAATAAACTTACCTAGCGCTCTAGCCCGCCCACGTGGGCCTCCCGTGTCGTCTTCCTCCTGCCGACTAGCAGGGGAGGAGCTGTCTGCCGCTCGCCGTGGCTTCGGCACGCACCTGCGTGCTTGCGTGGCCTCCCCGTTGCGTTGGCGAGTTGGATAGACACCACAGGAGTCGCCTGGACCATCTCTCTCCCCATTCGCCCTTCTTTGCTTCTCTCCCTTGCTCTCTGCTCGCCATGGCCGCCGCTCGAGCTCGCCGTTGCTCCCTCTCGCCCATGAGAAACTCAGAAGCACCGCCTTGATACGTCCATTTTGCATCATGCTTTTATTTTGATATTTATTACTTTTATGGGCTGTTATTACACTTCGCGGTACAATACTTATGTCTTTTCTCTTTTATATTACAAGGTTTACATGAAGAGGGAGAATGCTGGCAGCTGGAATTCTGGCTTGAAAAGGAGCAAGTTTGAGATACCTATGCTGCGCAACTCCAAAAGCCGTGAAAATGAATGAGGAATTATTTTGGAATTTATAAAAAATACTGGGCGGAAGAAGTACCAGAGGGGAGCCACCAGGAGGCCACAAGCCTGCTAGGCGTGGCCTACCCCCCTTGCCGCGCCTAGGGGGCTTGTGGGCTCCCAGTTGGCCCTCTGGCTCCCATCTTTTGCTATAAGGAGGGTTTCGTTCCAGAAAAAAAATCAAGAGGAGGCTTTCGGGAGGAATCGCCGCCACCACGAGGCGGAACTTGAGCAGAACCAATCTAGAGCTTCGGCAGGGCCGTCCTGCCGGGGAAACTTCCCTCTCGGAGGGAGAAATCATCACCATCGTCATCACCAACACTCCTCTCATCAGAGGGGACTCATCACCATCAACATCTTCATCAGCACCATCTCATCGCCAAACCCTAGTTCATCTCTTGTAACCAATCTCCGTCTCGCGACTCCGATTGGTACTTGTAAGGTTGCTAGTAGTGTTAACTACTCTTAGTAGTTGATGCTAGTTGGATTACTCGGTGGAAGATTATATTTTCAGATCCTTGATGTTATTCAATACCTCTATGGTCATGAACATAATTATGCTTTGTGAGTAGTTACTTTTGTTCCTGAGGACATGGGATAAGTTTTGCTATAAGTAGTCATGTGAATTTGGTATTCGTTCGATACTTTGATGCGTTGTATTTTGTTTTTCCTCTGGTGGTGTTATGTGAACCTCGACTACATAACACTTCACCATTATTAGGGCCTAGAGGAAGGCATTGGGAAGTAGTAAGTATATGATGGGTTGCTAGAGTGACAAAACCTTAAACCCTAGTTTATGCGTTGCTTCGTAAGGGGCTGATTTGGATCCACTAGTTTAATGCTATGGTTAGACTTTTTATTAATTCTTCTTTCGTAGTTGCGGATGCTTGCGAGAGGGGTTAATCATAAGTGGTAGGTTTTTCCAAGTAAGGGCAGCACCCAAGCACCGGTCCACCCACATATCAAACAATCAAAGTAGCGAACGCGAATCTTATGAACATGATGAAAACTAGCTTGATAGAAATTCCCATGTGTCCTCGGGAGCGATTTACCTCCTATAAGAGTTTGTTCAGGCTTTTCCCTTGCTACAAAAGGGATTGGGCCACTTTGCTGCACCTTTGTTACTATTGTTACTTGCTACCTGCTACGAATCATCTTATCACACAACTATTTGTTACCGATAATTCCAGTGCTTGCAGAGATTACCTTGCTAAAAACCACTTGTCAGATCCTTCTGCTCCTCGTTGGGTTCGATACTCTTACTTATCGAAAGGACTATGATAGATCCCCTACACTTGTGGGTCATCAAGACTCTTTTCTGGCGCCGTTGCCGGGGAGTGAAGCGCCTTTGGTAAGGAAACATTTATATAGTGTGCTGAAATTTATTGTCACTTGTCACTATGGAAACTAATCTTTTGAGGAGCTTGTTTGGGGTATCTTCACCTCGAATGGAAGCACAAAAAGTTGCTCCTCAACCTGCTGCACCTACTGAAAATATTTTCTATGAATTTCCTTCGGACATGCTTGAGAAACTGTTGGCTAATCCTTTTACACGAGATGGAACATCACATCCCGACTTGCATCTAATATATGTAGATGAAGTTTGTGATTTATTTAAGCTTGCAGGTTTGACCGAGGATGAGGTCAAGAAGAAGGTCTTTCCCTTATCTTTGAGGGATAAAGCATTGACATGGTATAGGCTATGTGATGATACTGGATCATGGAACTACAACCGATTGAAATTGGAATTTCATCAAAAGTTTTATCCTATGCATTTGGTACATCGTGATCGGTATTATATTTATAATTTTTGGCCTCGTGACAGAGAAAGCATCGCTCAAGCTTGGGGGAGGCTTAAGTCAATGTTATATTCGTGCCCCAACCATGAGCTCTCGAGAGAAATTATTATTCAGAACTTCTATGCTCGGCTTTCTCATGATAATCGCACCATGCTTGACACTTCTTGTACCGGTTCTTTTATGAAGAGAGATATTGACTTCAAATGGAATTTATTGGAAAGAATTAAACGCCACTCTGAATATTGGGAGTTTGATGAAGGTAAGGAGTCAGGTATGAATCTCAAGTTCGATTGCGTTAAATCCTTTGTTGAAACAAATACTTTTTGTGATTTTAGCGCTAAATATGGACTCGACTCTGAGATAGTAGCTTCATTGTGTGATTCATTTGCTGCTCATATCAATCTCCCTAAAGAGAAGTGGTTTAAATATCATCCTCCCTTAGAAGTCAATGTAGTTAAACCCAATCCAGTTGAAGAGAAAGTCATTGCTTATAATGATCATATTGTTCCCAGTGCTTACATTGAGAAACCACCTTTCCTTGTTAGGATAAAGGACCATTGTAAAGTTTCAACTATGATACGTAGGGGCTACATTAGAACACCTACACCCCCTGAGAAAATTAGAGTTGAACCTAGCATTGCTATTATCAAAGATCTCCTGTCCGACAATGTTGATGGCCATGATATTCACTTTTGTGAAGATGCTGCTAGAATTGCTAAACCACATGCTAGAGACAAACATAGGCCTGTTGTTGGCACACCTGTTGTTTCTGTTAAGATAGGAGATCACTGGTATCATGGTTTAGGTGACATGGGTGCTAGTGTTAGTGCAATACCTCAATCTCTATATGATGAAATTAAAGACGAGATTGCACCTGTTGAGATGGAACCTATTGATGTCACTATTCAGCTTGCCAATAGAGATAATATCTGCCCTTTGGGAATTGTTAGAGATGTTGAAGTCTTGTGTGGTAAAACTAAGTATCCTGCTGATTTTCTCGTTCTTGCTACCACACAAGGTAGCTTTTGTCCCATCATATTTGGCAGACCTTTCCTCAATACTATCAATGCTCACATTGACTGTGAGAAGCAAACTGTCACTGTTGGCTTTGAAGGTGTGTCACATGAGTTCAATTTCTCCAAGTTTGGTAGACAACCTCATGAAAAATAATTGTCTAGTAAGGATGAAATTATTGCTCTAGCTTCTATTGTTGTGCCTCCTACTGATCCTTTAGATCAATACTTGCTTGAGCATGAAAATGATATGCATATGGATCAAAGGAATGAGATAGATAGAGTTATCTTTGAACAACATCCTATCCTTAAGAATAATTTACCTGTTGAACTGCTCGGAGATCCACCCCACCAAAGGGTGATCCTTTGTTTGAGCTTAAGCAGTTACCTGATACTCTTAAGTATTCTTATCTCGATGAAAAGGAGATATATCTTGTTATAATTAGTGCTAGCCTTTGAGAGCATGAAGAAAAGAAGTTATTAAAAACTCCGAGGAAATACCGTGCTGCTATTGGATATACTCTTGATGATCTTAAGGGCATTAGTCCCACTCTATGCCAACAGAAGATTAAAACCGATCCTGATTCCAAACCAGTTGCCGATCATCAACGAAGATTAAATCCTAAGATGAAAGAGGTAGTAAGAAAAGAAATACTAAAGCTCCTGGAAACAGGTATTATCTACCCCTGTTGCTCATAGTGATTGGGTAAGTCCGGTGCATTGCGTCCCTAAGAAGGGAGGTATTACCGTTGTCCCTAATGATAAAGATGAATTGATCCCACAGAGGATTATCACTGGCTATAGGATGGTGATTGATTTTAGGAAATTGAATAAAGCCACTAGGAAAGATCATTACCCTTTGCCTTTTATGGACAAAATGCTAGAAAGATTGTCTAAACACACACACTTTTGCTTTCTAGATGGTTATTTCGGTTTCTCCCAAATACCAGTTGCACAATCTGATCAGGAGAAAACCACTTTCACCTGCCCTTTCGGTACCTTTGCTTATAGATGTATGCCTTTTGGCTAATGTAATGCACCTGCTACCTTTCAAAGATGTATGATGGCTATATTCTCTGACTCCTGTGAAAAGATTGTTGAGGTTTTCATGGATGACTTCTCTGTTTACGGGTCTTCTTTTGATGATTGCCTCAGCAACCTTGATCGAGTTTTGCAGAGATGTAAACATACCAATCTTGTCTTGAATTGGGAGAAGTGCCACTTTATGGTTAATGAAGGCATCGTCTTAGGACATAAAATTTCTAAAAGAGGTATTTAAGTCGATAAGGCTAAGGTTGATGCAATCGAGAAAATGCCATGCCCTACAGATATCAAAGGTATAAGAAGTTTCCTTGGTCATGCTGGTTTCTATAGAAGGTTCATTAAAGACTTCTCTAAGATTTCTAGGCCTCTTACCAATCTCTTGCAAAAGGATATTCCTTTTGTTTTTGACGATGATTGTGAGGAAGCCTTCGAAATACTTAAGAAGGCCTTGATAATTGCACCTATTGTTCAACCACCTGATTGGAACTTACCTTTTGAAATTATTTGTGATGCTAGTGATTATGTTGTTGGTGTTGTTATAGGACAAAGAGTTGATAAGAAGTTGAATGTTATTCATTATGCTAGTAAAACTCTAGACAATGCCCAAAGAAATTATGCTACTACTGAAAAGGAATTTTTAGCAGTCGTGTTTGCATGTGAAAAGTTCAGATCTTACATAGTCGATTCCAAAGTCACTATTCACACTGATCATGCTGCTATTAAGTATCTCATGGAAAAGAAAGATGCTAAACCTAGACTTAACAGATGGGTTCTCTTGCTACAAGAATTTGATTTGCATGTTGTTGATAGGAAGGGTGCTGAGAACCGCGTAGTAGATAACTTGTCTAGGTTGGAGAATGTTCTTGATCACCCACAACCTATTGATGATAGCTTTCCTGATGAGCAATTGAATGTCATCAATGCTTCACGTAGTACACCATGGTATGCTGATTATGCAAATTATATCATTGCCAAATATATACCACCTAGTTTCACATACCAACAAAAGAAGAAATTCTTCTTTGATTTGAGACATTACTTTTGGGATGATCCTCACCTTTATAAAGAAGGAGTTGATGGTGTTATTAGACATTGTGTACCTGAGCATGAACATGGACAGATCCTACAGAAGTGTCACTCCAAGGCTTACGGAGGACACCATGCGGGAGATAGAACTGCACACAAGGTATTGCAATCAGGTTTCTATTGGCCCACTCTCTTCAAGGATGCGCGTAAGTTTGTCTTATTTTGTGATGAATGATAAAGAATAGGTAATATCAGTAAACGTTAGGAAATGTCTATGAATTATTCACTTGTCATTGAACTATTTGATGTTTGGGGTTTTGATTATATGGGACCTTTTCCAAAATCCAACGGGTATACTCATATCCTAGTTGCTGTTGATTACATTACTAAGTGGGTAGAAGCTATCCAAACTAGTAGTGCTGATCACAACACCTCTATTAGGATGCTTAAAGAAGTTATTTTCCCTAGATTTGGAGTCCCTAGATATCTAATGACCGATGGTGGTTCACATTTCATTCATGGCGCTTTCTGTAAAACGCTTGCTAAGTATGATGTCAACCATAGAGTTGGATCTCCTTATCATCCTCAGTCCAGTGGTCAAGTAGAGCTAAGTAATAGAGAGATTAAACTAATTCTGCAAAAGACTGTTAATAGCTCTAGAAAGAATTGGTCTAAGAAGCTTGATGATGCAATGTGGGCTTATAAAACTGCTTATAAGAATCACATGGGCATGTCTTCGTACAAAATGGTTTACGGTAAAGCATGTCATTTACCTCTTGAGCTAGAGCATAAGGCTTATTAGGCAATCAAAGAGCTCAACTTTGATTTCAAACTTGCTGGTGAGAAGAGGTTATTTGATATTAACTCACTTGATGAATGGAGAACTCAGGCATATGAAAATGCCAAGTTGTTCGAAGAAAAGGTTAAGAGGTGGCATGATAAAAGGATACAAAAAGTGAGTTCAATGTAGGTGATTATGTCTTGCTATATAATTCTCGTTTAAGATTTTTTGCAGGCAAGCTTCTCTCTAAATGGGAAGGTCCTTACATTGTTGAGGAAGTGTATCGTTCCGGTGCCATCAAGATCAACAACACGGAAGGTAATTTTCCGAGAGTGGTAAATGGGCAAAGAATCAAGCATTATATCTCAGGTACTCCAATAAATGTTGAAAGCAATATTATTAATACCATAACTCTGGAGGAGTACATAAGGGATATTTATCAGCCTGTTGCAGACTCCAAAAACGAAGAGGTATGTGATTCGGTAAGTAAACCAACTCCAAAACTTTTCTAGTAGGAACTTTTCTCCGTTTTGGAATTTTTGGAAAAATATAAAAATTTAAAGTAGTTCGGAAAGCGCACGAGGAGGCGACAAGCCTGCTAGGCGCGGCCTACCCCCTCGCCGCGCCTAGGGGGCTTGTGGGCACCTCGTGTGCCTCCCGGACTCCGTTTTCTTGCGGAGTACTCCTTCTGGCTGGGAAAAATTCATTATATATTCTCCCGAAAGATCTGACCCTCGTATCACGCAAATATCCTCTGTTTTCGTTTCAAGCTGCTGTGCAGACAGATCTAGATCGCTATGGATTCCCCAAAAGTTCCGAAGGACAAGTTCTTCGAGAAGGTCATCAATTCTTACCTCGCGGGAGTGCAGAAACACCCTCAATCTATCGAGATGCGTGAGGGGTGCTGCACATCCGTGATGTTGAGGAGCCCAAGAAGACCGGAAGCGTGGAGGCAAGGCTCGAAGCAATGGAGCAGCAAGTCTTCAAGTGCCAAGGGATGGTGGAACACAGACTCAACGCCAACCACATGATGATCACGGAGTTCACCAATAAGCACAAGATCGATGCCAATGACATCGGGAAGCACCTCTCCAGGCTCTATGACAGAATTGATCACCTCCAAGCCCAGATCTATGACCTGCAGAACCAAAACTGCGAGTATGAGTATAGATTATATCAATACGGTTGGCTGCAGATTTGAGGATTCCGGAGACTCGATCATCTTTCCATGATGGAGCACCTATGCCTTCGAAGACGGAGGATCAAACCCAGGTTGCAACAACTCCACCACCATCACCTTCAAAGGAAGACAATTAATCACGGGTGTGGGAAATCCCCTTGGCTTGTGCCAATCTTGGGGGAGTTGCCCCGGTATCGTATCATCATCACATCTTTTGCCTCTACTTTTTCTTAGTTTGATCCTTTTTGGTTTTATCTTTCTCTAGTAGAATAAAGTTCTTAGTGTTTTAGGCTTGAGTTTTGCTTTGTGTCACCCCCGATGTATTCGAGCTCGTGAGTCATATAATAAAGAGTGTTTTAGTTAAGGGTCTTGCCTCATGCCATGATCTGAAAGAAAAGAATGATAAAAGAACAAAAGCATGAAAGATCATGTGGTGATCTTATGGGAAGTGATGGCTTCACATATAAAAAGGATGTTGATTTAAACTTGTTGTGGGTGGACAAATGTAGACCTTGGTCATTATTGCAATTAATAGGAAGTAATAAAGAAGGAGAGGTTCACATATAAATATATCATCTTTGACACCATCTATGATTGTGAACACTCATTAAACTATTGCATGCTTAGAAGTAGATGTTGGACAAGGAAGACAACATAATGAATTATGTTTGCTTGGTTCCGAACAATGTTATATGACTAGAGATCCCTTAGCATGCGACGCTTGCTTCCACCTCATATCAGCCAAAACTTCCGCACTAAGTAGAGATACTACTTGTGCATCCATAAACCTTCAACCCAGTTTTGCCATGAGAGTCCACCATACCTACCTATGGATTGAAGAAGATCCCTCAAGTAAGTTATCATCGGTGCAAGCAATAAAAATTTCTCCCTAAATATGTATGATCTATTAGTGTATGGAAAATAAGCTTTGTACAAACCTGTGATGAGGAAGACATAAAAGCGACAGACTGCATAATAAAGTTCTTTATCACAGGAAGCAATATAAAGTGACGTTCCTCCACACTAAGAGGTCACACATCCAAACCTCAAAAGTGCATGACAACCTCTACTTCCCTCTGCTAAGGGCCTATCTTGTACCTTTACTTTTTGTCCTTAAAAGTGTCATGGTGATCGACACCAATTCCTTACTACGCCTTTATCTTGGATAACGTCATTTGCTAGGGAAAGATCTATATTCATATGTCAACTTGGAAGTAAGTATTCATGAATTATTATTGTTGACATTACCCTTGAGGTAAGTAGTTGGGAGGCGAAACTATAAGCCCCTATATTTCTCTGTGTCCAACTGAAACTTCGATCTCGTGAGTACCACATGAGTTTTAGCAATTGTAGGAGACGAAAGGATGATTGAGTATGTGGATTTGCTTTACAAGCTCTTATTTGACTCTTTCCGATGTTATGATAAATTGCAATTGCTTCAATGACTAAAGGCTATTGGTTGTTAATTCTCAATAAGGTTCTTGATCCATACTTTACTTTGTGAAGGAATTTTCACTTTAGCATAAGAGAATACATGATGATATTGTTGTTCTAATTATGATCATGATGCGTGCATGTCCGTATTTTGTTTTGTCGACACCTCTATCTCCAAACATGTGGGCATATTTATTGATCTCGGTTTCCGCTTGAGGACAAGCGAAGTCTAAGCTTGGGGGAGTTGATACGTCCATTTTGCATCATGCTTTTATGTTGATATTTATTGCTTTATGGGCTGTTATTACACTTCACGGTACAATACTTATGCCTTTTCTCTCTTATTTTACAAGGTTTACATGAAGAGGGAGAATGCCGGCAGCTGGAATTCCGGCCTGAAAAGGAGCAAGTATGAGATACCTATTCTGCGGAACTCCAAAAGCCGTGAAAATCAAAGAGGAATTATTTTGGAATTTTTAAAAATACTGGGCACAAGAAGTACCACAGGGGAGCCACGAGGAGGCCACAATCCTGCTAGGTGCGACCTACCCCGTGGCCGTGCCTAGGGTGCTTGTGGGCTCCTAGTTGGCCCTCACGCTCCCATCTTTTTCTATAAGGAGGGTTTCATTCCAG
This sequence comes from Hordeum vulgare subsp. vulgare, assembly GCF_904849725.1. Classification (NCBI taxonomy): domain Eukaryota; kingdom Viridiplantae; phylum Streptophyta; class Magnoliopsida; order Poales; family Poaceae; genus Hordeum; species Hordeum vulgare. The sequence continues at coordinate 485,494,434 of NC_058519.1, forward strand.
AAAAAAATCAAGAGGAGGATTTCGGGAGGAATCGCCGCCGCCACGAGGCGGAACTTGAGCAGATCCAATCTAGAGCTCCGGCAGGGCCGTCCTACCGGGGAAACTTCCCTCCCGGAGGGGGAAATCGTCGCCATCGTCATCACCAACGCTCCTCTTATCGGAGGGGAATCATCACCATCAACATCTTCATCATCACCATCTCATCTCCAAACCCTAGTTCATCTCTTGTAACTAATCTCCGTCTCGCGACTCCGATTGGTACTTGTAAGGTTGCTACTAGTGTTAATTACTCTTTGTAGTTGATGCTAGTTGGATTACTCGATGGAAGATTATATCCTCAGATCCTTGATGCTATTCAATACATCTCTGGTCTTGAACATGATTATGCTTTGTGAGTAGTTACTTTTGTTCCTGAGGACATGGGATATGTCATGCTATAAGTAGTCATGTGAATTTGGTATTCGTTCGATATTTTGATGCGTTGTATGTTGTTTTTCCTCTAGTGGTGTTATGTGAACGTCGACTACATAACACTTCACCATTATTTGGGCCTAGAGGAAGGCATTGGGAAGTAGTAAGTAGATGATGGGTTGCTAGAGTGACACAAGCTTAAACCCTAGTTTATGCGTTGCTTCGTAAGGGGCTGATTTGGATCCACTAGTTTAATGTTATGGTTAGACTTTGTCTTAATTCTTCTTTCATAGTTGCGAATGCGTGCGAGAGGGGTTAATCATAAGTGGGAGGTTTGTCCAAGTAAGGGCAGCACCCAAGCACCGGTCCACCCACATATCAAACAATGAAAGTAGCAAACGCGAATCTGATGAACATGATGAAAACTAGCTTGACAGAAATTCCCATGTGTCCTCGGGAGCGCTTTACCTCCTATAAAAGTTTGTTCAGGCTTGTCCCTTGCTACAAAAGGGATTGGGCCACTTTGCTGCACCTTTGTTACTATTGTTTCTTGCTACCTGCTACAAATCATCTTATCACACAACTATTTGTTACCGATAATTTCAGTGCTTCCGCAGATTACCTTGCTGAAAACCACTTGTCAGATCCTTTTGCTCCTCGTTGGGATCGACACTCTTACTTATCGAAAGGACTACGATAGATCCCCTACACTTGTGGGTCATCACGCCTCGATGCCCTCGACCTCTCCATCAAACCACGCGACGACAAGGTTCTCCCTTCGCCGCCCTAAGGTCGCCTTCCTCTTCCGGCCACCGAAGCCGCCGCCGTCGATTCTCCGTCAACAGGCCGTCCCCGAGCCAGCTCTCGACGCCGTTGCAATCCCGTTGAGCCACAAGACTCATTCCCCCTGTTCCCCCTATCGATTGTGTGTCATAGTCATCGATTGATCCGAGCCCGAGGAGCTCCGCCGTGCGGTCCTCGACATCATTGACGCTCGAGTGCTTAGTTGGTCCTTCCGAGGCCACCATCAAGCTCGTAGGGTCGCGTAGCTGCTGTAGGAGCCAAGCCCCAGCCCTTTTGTGCTAGGCCATCGACCTCAAGATTGCTCGAGCTCTAGCAGCCGCCAAGATCGTCGTCGGCCTTGCTCCGGCCACCCCATGGACCCGTGGATGGTTCATATGGATGTGCTCAGCTACGGGCTACCTGCTGGTGCCCTCCCATGATCGTCCGCCTCGTCGGATGGTCGTCGACGACCACCCTCCGGTCGGGGATGACGTGGCCGGCTTAATTAGCCACTAATCCCTCTCCCGTGCCACTCATACAGGGCCCCATGGGGGGGTCAAAGCTCAATCAGCGTTGGGTTCGACCAGGAATTAGGTATGTGTCACTGATATGTGGGCCGTGGTTATCAGGTTTGACCTGGCATGGTCAGTTAACCTGCTAACGTAATGCTGGTGTGGAGCTCACGCAATAATTGATTTTTTGCTTAAAAAAACAATTCCAGAAAAGATATAAGACTTCTAAAATTCATAGAAAATAATCTATAACTCAGATTGAAATAATTTATATATGAAAATTTATGAGAAAAAATCCAAGGAGTCCATTGGTGCTATTATCATGCATGATAGAACAAGCTATACCTGAGCATCATGTCAAATCAATTAAAAGTAATTTGAAAATACCTTATTTGAAGTGGCATTTGAATCTTTGATTCAAACCAACTTCTACCAATTCATTAATAGATGCATTAGCTCATCCAACATATTTTTTTGATGCCATGATCATGCATCATATTGTTGCACTTGCCGTGTATTGATTGTTATCCGTTTGTATTCGGTACGCTCCGCTCCACATGATACTCAGGAATATCTAACTGAAGGAGTGTATCCCTCCGTTGATCCACAAGGTAAGCACCCCTTTTGAGCATTCCGATAAAATCCCATGTTCTCGCTCCTGCTCTCATTTATTGCATTAGGACACATCGTTTCAAATTCTTTTTCTTCGGTAGTTGAACCCATTCCTCTACATGACCTGTCATTGTCATAGTAAATAGCTAAACCATTCAACCTAGCATACCTGGTAGTTACTTGAGCCATGATGTACTTTACCCTGCTATGCTTGCTATGCTTAGAGTTGTGTCAGGCTTGTTTCATCTGGATGATGAACTGGAGTGAATGAATGTGTTTTGGTGACAAAGGTTAAGTGTTGAACCTGATTTGGTAAAGGTAGCAATGAGAGGTTGTGTAGGAGTACATGGCAGGTTGGCTCATTGGAACACTTCTTAGGAACCGAGTTCCGTGTATGTGATCCAAGACTAGCTACTACCACATGCTGGCCCCTGAAATATGACCCTGATCGGCTTATTAATCGCCTAATACTCTGTCAAGGAGTTGCAAGTAGTTTCTGGTTTTGTAGTTATGCTCGGGCCATGCATAGCACTGACCTTAGAGGTGGGTTGTGATGCGGTAGGCAGCGGCACGGTGTACCAAGTGGCACCCAGATGGTGGGCTTGGGAACCCAGCTCACATCGTTTGAGGCCGTAGCAGAAACTTTGGACAAACTTTCGTGTGGGTTCACTCTCAAATAGGCGATAAACCTGGACTAGGTATTAGTATGGTTAACGGTCGTGGCCGACTCCCTCTCTGGGCTTCCGCTTGAAGGTTGCCGAGGTGCGTAAAGTGCACATGGCGATAAGTGGCGAGAGCGTGTGTGAAGAAATACACCCCTGCAAGGTTATGATCTATTCAAATACCCGCGTCCGCAGATATGGACTGCTTGGAAACATATGTTGTCCATAGATAACTTTAATGGCTACTCATAAAAGTATCAAGATAAGTGTGAGTATCATGGATGGCATTCTCGTAGGCAGACGGGAAAGTATCCATGATAGTGTATTGTTGTGGAGATAGTGGACTCGTGTATGACTTCTCGAAACTTGTTCAAAAATAATTGTAGTCGTAGTACATGTTAGCCAAGAATCAAAGCTGGCTTGTTGCATGAAACCCCACAACCCCCTTGTTGATACATGTACATGAGTAGATAGATCTGATTTAAAGTCTTGTTGAGTACTTTCGTACTCATGTTTGCTTAATAACTGTTGCAAAAGATACCCATGAACCATCTGGTTTGTTCTACCAAGATGTTGACAATGACGAGTAGCTGGTGTCCCAGCTACGACCTGGACCCTTGGGAAGGGAACCGTAGATAGTCAAGCTTTATGCCTTTTACCTTTCACATGTCTGTACTCAGACAGCTTTAAGCTTCCGCATGGCTTGTATGACTTTGTGTGTATGACTTGAGTGTCGGGTCATGTGACCCTTACCTGTATGAACTTATTATGCAAGGCTCTTCTGAGCCTTCTAAATAAATGTTGTGATGTTGTATGGTTATGTTGTGATACCATTGTTGTATCTATGCACATTGAGTATGTCATGCGTACGTGTGATGCGCTGTGATATGTATGGGGTTCGACACCTAGTTGTGCGGCTTTAGTAGTACTCTTTATAGAGAAATGTCCCTTTGTGATTCCACTGAGCCCTAAAAGCTTGCTACTGCTCCGGACACATTGGTTAACCGACATGTATCCTTCTTTGCTGTTGTGTCTGTCCCTTCGGGGAAATGTCTCGCGGTGTAATGGAGTCCTTGTAGCTTGCTACGACTCGTCTACACACGCTGATGACCGACACCTGCTTTAATGGGTTATGTATGCCTGTCTCTGTATGGATGTGCCACTTGGGTTTATAACTAGTTATGTCAACCCGGGTTCTCTGACATCGGAATGCTAGTGACATACTTTCATACATGAGTCAAAAGACGCAAACGGTCCCGACCAATGAAAGGTGGCAGCAGCGGGGTTAACCGTGCGTGAGACCGCAAAGTGATGTGATGTGTTACAGGATGGATTCCTATGGCTTAGGATCGGGGTCCCGAGAGCGTTGGTATCAGAGCATGACTGACTGTAGGACTACCAAGCCAAACTGGTCGAAGTCGAGTCTAGAAATGCTTTAGTTATATATAAGGGAATTGATTGTGGAAGGGAACGTAATGCTTTTTTGCTTCTCTTCTCAAGTCAATCTATTCTAACTCACCCTCATCTTTTCTACGGGGATTGAGAACTAGGCTTCTTATCTATCTTTCAGAATCACGTGTTACTACCCCGTAGACTTGTAGGGAAAATGGTTTGAGAGTCAATTCCAGTTTTCAAGTTTCCTTGTGAGTAAAATTGTTTACCATGGAACTCTGAACTTGAAAGTTGAGTGGTTATGCTATCCAATCTTTCGCAGGATGTCTCAAAATTGTTTTTGAGCATTTTGAGCTATTATGCTGCCTGATTTTTGCTAGAGCTCTAATACCTTTGTTGTATCCTCTATTTCAGATGCTTCCTCGTCCTTCTCGTCAAGTGGTCCGTTTGACTAGGTGCCTTGATGTACCGAGTCACACGGCCATGTTGGTTAGAGTGATGTAAGTAGCCGGTTACCGCTGGTACCCAGAGTATACAGTGGAGGAGCAGTACCGTGACTTTAACCAGAGCCAGTATATGTGGACTATTAGGGTATATCCAGATTACTCTCGAGTCGAGGAGCCAATCCATTGGTCTTATGGGTTGGGGGTTACCATTGACATGGCGGTCCAGGATGCCGCCTACTCAATGTTGACTATCATGAGAGCAAATCATGCATTGCTACAGAATTCAGAGTTTTGTTATATCCCAACTTCTCAGCCAGGAGAAGAAGGTTATCTCAGCGGAGTTTACTATAAATCTTCTTTGGAAGACCCGTTGCTGCAGGTTGCCACCTAGATGTTAGAGAGTAGAGACCGAGATGCACGTGCTCTTTGCATGGAGCCTTATGCTAACCGTTCCCGTCCGTGGATAGGTTTGACACAGCTAGCACCTATCGTTTAGATAGGCTATGGAGACACGGAGATCTTGAACCCAGCACGAACTCATTTGCCAGCTCACATAGATTGGCCTGCTATTGGAGGTGTCACCCCTCTTCGTGGACCTCTGTTGCCGCCAGCCAGGGGACCGAGGCCACATCCATGTCCTTATGGTTCCCAGGGATCTCAGGATAGGGTGTTTCCTGACCCTCAGGTTCAGATCCTAGGTCACGGGGGAAATCTATATGAGATGTTCTACGCGGATGCTTGAGTTCGTGAGTGGTGCAGTAGTATTGTAGCAGTTATGTTTTCCACGGTCCTGCGTGTCTTGTGGAATATGACTGAGGTGTGAGTTGAGTTCCTGAGGCTTAGATAAATAATGTATGGGAAGCTTGAAAAGCCTCTGATGAGTAGTATCATCTTCTCAGTAGTTTTCTCTTCAACTGAAGTTTGTACTGAACTATGTTATGGTCTGTATGAACGATGGTGTATATATGACAGTTTGCTTGTTACCATGATGTTCGGATGTTCATTTCTGCATTCCATAGTGTTCAGTGCTTTCCTTAACTCTTTTGCTAGAGTTGATGTCGTCCTTGACTAATCTATGAGTTTTGTTTGTCACGATGGTGTTCACCAGGCTCTACCGTGCTCCTTCCCATGAGCGGGGAGAAAGAAGTCAAGCAGCTCAGGAAAACCTGCCTCACCCGCCATCCTTGGCGGAGGTCATGGTGGAGGCAAAAAGGAACAAGAGAGAAACCAAGCGACCGTTAGAGTGTATAGAGCAGAATACGGCTCACCAGCAGCGAAATGACAGAGTGACCCTCAATGATTTCGTGAAGCTCAATCCACCTAAGTTCCACCATTTTGTCGACCCCCTCTACGCTGATGATTGACTGTGTAGCATTTCAGGCAAGGTACGTTCTGCCAACGATGCTGAAATTGATAAGGTGACATTTTTTGCCTTCTTCCTGGAAGGTCCCACCAATGTGTGGTGGGAAAATTATGAAGCTATGCGCCCTACTTGACCAACAACCACCTGGGCTGATTTGAGCGCAACCTTTCGTCTGCACCACATTCCAAAAGGGCTAATGGATCACAGAAGAGAGTAGTTTTGCGCCTTTACTGAAGGGAAGCTGACTGTGGATTGCTACCTCTTGAGCTTGCATTGGTTTTTCCCTTGAAGAGGAAAGGGTGATGCAACACAGTAGCAGTAAGTATTTCCCTCAGTTTGAGAACTAATGTATCAATCCAATAGGAGTATCAAGCCAAGGCTCCAAAGTACCTGCGCAAAAACAGCAAACTTGCACCCAACGCTACAAAGGGGTTGTCAATCCCTTCACGATTGATTGCAAGCTGAGATCTGAAGGTGGAAAGTGCAACAAAGTAAAAGTGTGGAACTGAAAATATGATGTGAAGTAGACCCGGGGGCCATAGTGTTCACTAGAGGCTTCTCTCATGATAGCAAATATTACGGTGGGTGAACGAATTACTGTCGAGCAATTGATAGAACCGCGCAAAGTCATGACGATATCTAAGGCAATGATCATACATATAGGCATCACGTCCGAGACAAGTAGACCGATACTTTCTGCATCTACTACTATTACTCCACACATCGACCGCTATCCAGCATGCATCTAGTGTATTGAGTCCATAACAAACAGAGTAACGCCTTAAGCAAGATGACATGATGTAGAGGGATAAATTCATGCAATAGATATAAACCCCATCATTTTACCCTTGATGGAAACAACACGATGCGTGCCTCGCTACCCCTTCTGTCATTGGGTGAGGTCACCGCACGGTATGAACCCAAAACGAAGCACTTCTCCCATTGCAAGAATTATAGATCAAGTTGGCCAAACGAAACCCACAACTCGAAAAGAATTACAAGGATATGAAATCATGCATATAAGAGATCAGAGGAAACTCAAATAAGATTCATAGATAATCTGATCATAAATCCACAATTCATTGGATCTCGACAAACACACCGCAAAAGAAGATTACATTGGATTGATCTCCATGAAGATCATGGAGAACTTCGTATTGAAGATCCAAGAGAGAGAAGAAGCCATCTAGCTACTAGCTATGGACCGGAAGGTCTGTGGTGAACTACTCACGCATCATCGGAGAGGCAATGGTGTTGATGAATAAGCCCTCCTTGTCCGAATCCCCCTCCGGTAGGGCACCAGAACGGTCCCCAGATGGGATCTTGCGGAGACAGAAGCTTGCGGCGGCGGAAAAGTATTTTCGTGGCTCTCTCCCGTGGTTTCAGATTTTTCGGGGATTTATAGGCGGAAGAAGTAGGGCAAAGGAGACACGGGGGGCCCACAAGCCTGCTAGGCGCGCCCCCAGGCCGCGACTAGGGGGCTTGTGGCCTCCCCTGGTGCCCTTTGCCTTGGTTCTCAAGTTCCCTGCGTGTCTTCTGTTACGAAAAAAATCTTTTTGGAGGTTTTATTCCGTTTGGACTCCGTTTAATATATTCCTCTGAAAAAGGTCAAAAACACGGAAAAACAGGAACTCGCACTTGGCACTGAGTTAATAGGTTAGTCCCAAAAACTATATAAAATGCATACAAAACATCCAAAGTTGACAAGATAATAGCATGGAACCATCAAAAATTATAGATACGTTGGAGACGTATCAAGCATCCCCAAGCTTAACTCCTGCTCGTCCTCGAGTAGGGAAGTGATAAAGACTGAATTTTTGATGTGGAATGCTACCTAACATATTTGTCCTTTGCAACTTCTTTCATATGAATGTTTAGATCCGTAAGATTCAAAACAATAGTTTGCTATTGACATGAAAACAATAATACTTCAAGCAAACTAGCAAGGTAATCATGAACTTTCAAAATAACAAGGGCAAAGAAAGTTATCCCTACAAAATCATATAGTCTGGCTATGCTCCATCATCCCCACACAATGAATTTAAATCATGCACAACCCCGGTATTGGCCAAGTAATTGTTTTCGCACTCTTACTTTCTCAAACCTTTTTCTACTCTCACGCAATGTATGAGCGTGAGCCATGGATATAGCACTGTAAGTGGAATAGAGTGTGGTGGAGGTTGTGAGGAAAAAAGGAGGAGATGGTCACATTGACTCGGCGTATCAAAGGGCTATGGAGATGCCCATGAATAGATATCAATGTGAATGAGTAGGGATTACCATGCAACGGATGCACTTAGAGCTATAAGTGTGTGAAAGCTCAAAAGGAAAACTAGTGGGTGTGCATCCAACTTGCTTGCTCATGAAGACCTAGGGCAATTTTGAGGAAGCCCATCATTGGAATATACAAGCCAAGTTATATAATGAAGCTTCCCACTAGTATAAGGAAGTGTCGAAGCAAGAGACTCTCTATCATGAAGAACATGGTGCTATTGTGAAGCACAAGTGTGGAAAAAGATAGTAGCATTCTCCCTTCTCTCTATTTCTCTCTTTTTTTGTTTGGGCTCTTTGGCCTCTTTCCATTTTTTTGTGGGCATCTTTGGCCTCTTTTTTTTTATTTCCTCACACGGGACAATGCTCTAATAATGATGATCATCACACTTTTATTTACTCACAACTCAATACTTAGAGCAATGATGACTCTATAGGAAATGCCTCCGGCAGTGTACCGGGATGTGCAACGATCTAGCTTAGCGTATGATGTTGAAACATCTCGCTAGCTATCTTAGGATTATGCAATGGCAATATGAAAGTGACGGCACAAGTAATGAGACGGAACGGTGGGAGTTGCATGGCAATATATCTCGGAATGGCTATGAAAGGGCCATGATAGGTAGGTATGGTGGCTGTTTTGAGGAAGGTATATGGTGGTTTTGTGCACCAGTGAAAGTTGCGCGGCACTAGAGAGGCTAGCAACGGTGGAAGGTTGTCGGGACTCCTATCCTAAGCCATATGAATCCAGCCTGTAACACATGACATCTCTCTGCGGTCTCACGCATGGTTATCCCCACGGCTGCAGCCTTACCTTAGCCAGGACCGTTTGCGCCTTTTAACTCGCGTATGCAATTGTGTCGCTAGCATTCCGATATCAAAGAACCCGGATCGACATGTCTAGTTATAAACCCAAGTGGCAGTTCCATACAGGGACAGGCATACATGACCCAACAAAGCTAGTGTCGGTCAACAACGAGTGTAGACGAGTCGTAGCAAGCTACAAGGACTCCATTACATCGCGTGACATTTCCCCAAAGGGACACACACATCAGCTAAGAAGGACACATACCGGTTAACCAATGTGTCCGGAGCAGTAGCGAACTACCATGGCTCTATGGAATCACGAAGGGGCATTTCCCCGTAAGGAGTGCTACTAAGGCATATGACTAGGTATTCGAACCCCATACATATCAAGTACAACACATGTACGCATGGCATACCAATATGCATAGATACATCGATGGCATTACCACATAACCATAAACATACAAACTTTGTTTAGAAGGCTCGGAAGAGCGTCACACATAATATTACACAGATAGGGGTCTCACGACCCATCATCACAAGTCATTCAAACAAGTCTTACAAGCCAGCGGAAAATTAAAACTGTCTGAGTACAGACAGATGGAAAGGTAAAAGGCACATGGCCTGACTATTTACAGACCCAACCGAGGGCCAGATCGTAGCTGGGACACCAGCTACTCGTCGTCGTCAACGTCTAGATAGAACCCACCATTAGGGTCATTAACAACCTCTGCAACAATTTATTAAGCAAACGTGAGTACAAAAGTACTCAACAAGACTTTAGGATAATCTATCTACTCATGCATTGTATCAACAAGGAGTGTTATGGGGTTTCATGCAGAAAGCCGGCATTTGACTCTTGGCGAGACAAACTTACATTTTCAAATAGCTTTGACAACTTTGTTTTCTCGCACACGAGTCCACTAACACCACAACAATACTCCATCGTGGAATCATTCCATCTCCCTACGGAAATGCCATCCACGACACTCACACTTATCTTAACATTTTTATGAGTAGCCATTATAATTGTCTATGAACAACATATGTTTCCAAGTAGTCGATAAACGCGGACGCGACTATTCGAATAGATCATAACCCTGCAGGGGTGTACTTCTTCACACATGCTCTCGCCACTTATCGCCATGTGCATATCATGCACCTCGGCAACCTTCAAGCGGAAGCCCAGCGAGGGAGTCGACCAGGACCGTTAACCACTCTAATACCTAGTCCAGGTTTGTCGCCTATCTGAGGGTAACCCGCACGGAAGTCTGGCCGAGGTTTCCGCCACAACCCCAAACGATGTGCGTAGGGTTCCCAAGCCCACCATCCTGGTGCCACTTGGTACACCGTGCCACTGCCTACCGCATCATAGTCCACCTCTAAGGTCAACACTATGCACGGCCTCCAGCATGACTATAAACACCAGAAACTACTTGCAACTCCTGGACTGAGTACTAGGCGATTAATAAGTCGAGAGGGTCAATTAAGTATCCCAACGTGTGGTAGTATCTAGTATTGGATTACATACACGGAACTCAGTTCCTAAGGACGGTTCTAATGAAACAACCCGCCATGTACTCCTACATAGCCTTTCACCGGTACCTTTACCAAATCAGGTTCAACACACAACCATTATTAACTGAACACATTCTCACGATCCTGTTCATCACCCAGATGACGGACCTTACACAACTCTAAGCATAGCATGCATAGAAGGATAAGACACATCATGGCTCAAGCATCTACCAGGTGTGCTAGGTTGCAAGGTTTAGCTATTTACTGTGACAAAGAGAGGTCATGCAAAGGAATGGGTTCAACTAACGTGGTAAAAGCATTGAAAGCATTTTGACCTAATGCAATAAGTATGAGTAGGAGCGAGAACATGGGATTTATCGGGATGATAAAAATAGTTGCTTGCCTTGTTGCTCAGCAGAGGGGTGATATCCGTCAGTCGGATAATCAGTCGTATCCGAAGGGGCGGGGCCTATCGAATAACAACATACAATCAATAACACTGATGTGCAACAATATGATGCATGAGCATGGCGTGGAAAGTAATGTAGCATGAGCTAATGTGGTTGTCAAATCTTTGATTTGGTGTTGGTTTGAATTCAAATTCAAATTCCAATTGAAATGATTTATTTATTAACTTCCTTTAATTGATTTGACCTGATGATGTTTTATAACTTTGTTTGTCATGCATGAAAATAGCACCATTGTGTTCATTGAATTTTTTTGATAATTTTTCATATATTATTTGTCCAATTTGGAGTTATATTCAATATTACATGAATTTCCAAAGTTTTGAACCTATTCTGAATTATTTTTAAATAGAAAAAGGTTCTATTGCATTAACATGACATCAGGAGGTCAGCTGGCCGTTGAAAGTCAAACCTGACCAGTGGGACCCACTGGTCAGTGACTCTGGCCAACCTTTAGTTAAGTTTTAATTTAATTAGCTAATTAACAGAGCTGGACCCACATGTTAGCGACTGTTTAGGGTTTTAATATAACTTTATTTTATTTGACTAATCCTAATTAGCCTAGGGGCTGGCCCCACTTGCCAGTGACTCAGGGGAGTCAGATCCACCGACGGTGAGGTGGATCTCACCGACGATGAGCCTCCGATGACCACAGAGACGGCGGAGGGCTTCGGGTTTCCTACTGCGGCGACCAAACAAGCGGAGGAAGGCACCAGACGATCGGCCACTCTGTCGCGGTTCCATTTTTGTAGGTTACAGGGGCTGAAATGGCCGGAGTTGACGCCGACGTTGAGCTCGGCGGCTGCCGGAGCTCGGGATAGGTGGGGGTCATCGAAACAGAGGCCAAAACGCATGTGGCTTAGCTCCTATAGCATCTACTCGTCGAGCTGAAGCTAATGGTAGCTTCAGATCAACCGGACGATCACCGGAGGGTCAACGACAACGAGCTACCACTGCTGTCCTCATAAGGGTTCGGTGAAATCAGGCGCTAGAGGAAGCAATCGAAGGGGAAAACGAGGGGGAAAGGACCCTAGGCTCACTGGGAGTGCAGAGGCGTCGAAAGCGGGCTCGGGGATGGCCTGAGGAGGGAGAACGGCGACGATGAGTGTCGGTGATCCGAGGTAGAAGACGACGGGGATCCAGCGATGTAGGGCTCGGGGGCTTGCGTGGCTCGATGAGAAGCTTCAGGGGGTCGAGGCGGACCTTCTGCGCAGCTCAGACAAGAGGGAGAGGGGCTGGAGCGACGGTGAGCTCGAGCTTGAGCTTTGCTTTAATGGCGGCCGAGGGGAAGAGTCGCAGGGGGCGAATGACGAGGGGGAGAGGATGGAACGGATCCGAGGAGGCTTATCCTCCCCCTCCAGCTCATCAAGGCGAGCCAGGCACGCACACAGGTGCGTGGGCGCGCCGGGGAATGCGTGGCCACCTCCTGCTCCGACTCGCGGAGGAGGAAGACGACACAAGAGGCTAGATGGGCTGGGCCAAGGGGTGAGCGACAGGTAATCCTTTTCCCATTTCTTTTTTTTCTTTATGTTTTCTGTTTTATGTCTTCTGACTTTGTTTTAATTTATTTTTGGCTCCAAACTATTCCTAAAATAGTTTGAATGATATTGGGGTGTTATTTGGAATATGTCCTAACACATATAAAGTTCTCAACATTTTTGGAAACTCTGGATTATTTGAAATCAAATATATAATTGATTTTACTGACTTTCAAAAATAAAATAAAATGCCAAAAGTATTTTGAAAATATATTTTACCCCTGATATTTTGTTTTCAACATTTATCAAAAAAGATGAAGTTTTCTAATGGCCATTTTGGGTTCATTGATTTAGCACTAGTTGAATTGTTTTTTTTTTGAATAAGGAGTGGCTAGGGTTTTGCTTTGATTTCACCACTTCCTTTGAGTTCATTTCCATTTTCTTGAATGCAAAGAAAGAAAACATGAGCACAACTTGCTAAACTCTAATAGCGATTAGGGATGTGACAACTCACCCCACTCAAAAGAATCTTGTCCCGAGATTTAGAAGTCGTCGGGAATAGCACGGGATACTCAAGTCGAAGACTATCGTATCTTTCCCATGTTGCCTCTTTTTTCAGAATGAGTTGACCTTTGAACTTTAAGTAACTTGAGGTTTCGACGTCGAGTGGTACGCTCAGCTTGATCAAGAATACACATAGGGTATTCTCGGTATGAAAGGTTATCTTGGAGATCAAGCGTTTCATGGTCCACTTCACGGATAGGATCCGAAAAGCAACACCTGAGTTGCGAGACGTGGAATACATCATGAACTTTGGAAAGATACGGAGGAAGTTCCAATTGGTAGGAAACTTCTCCTCGTTTGGCAAGAATGCGAAAAGGACCGATATAACGAGGAGCCAACTTGCCCTTGATACCGAAACGATGGGTACCCTTCAAAGGTGTAACCCGAAGGTAAGCCTTCTCATTAACTTCATAGGTCACAGCCTTATGATGATGATCATATTGGCTCTTTTCATGAGACTGGGCTGTTTTCAACTTTTCACGAATAATGCGAACTTGGTCTTCTGCATTCTGGATCATATCCGAACCAAAGAATTGCCTCTCTCCGGTTTCTGACCAATTAAGAGGTGTTCAACATCTTTGTCCATAGAGAACTTCAAAAGGAGCTTTGCCCAAGCTTGATTGATAACTATTGTTATAAGAAATGTATAACACAAGCTCGAAGCATATAGTCTAGGACTTGATTCACTCTTTCTACTTGACCACTTGATTGAGGATGGAAAGCAGTGCTAAAAGATAAGTGAGTCCCCATGGCATTATGAAAACTCTCCCAGAAGCGAGAAGTAAAGATACTTCCACGGTCTGAGTTAATCTTTAGAGGAACACCATGAAGAGACACTATTCGAGAGATATATAATTCTGCTAGCTGGCTAGCTGTTATACTCTCACGAACTGGAAGAAAATGAGCTACTTTGGAAATACGGTGAATGACCACAAAGATAGCATTATTTCTTTTCTTGGTCTTGGGAAATCCAGTGATGAAATCCATACTGACTTTATCCCATTTCCATTCAGGAATAGGTAAAGGTTGAAGGGTGCCAACAGGCCTTTGATGTTCTGCCTTAACTCGATGACAAATGTCGCAGTTAGCAACGAACTCAGCAATTTCTCTCTTCACCCTAGTCCACCAAAACCTCTGGCGTAGGTCCTGATACATCTTAGTACTACCAGGATGAATGGTGAGAGGAGAATCATGAGCCTCCTTAAGGATCAACTGCCGAAGACGTTTGCTCTTAGGAACCACTAGACGATTCTGAAAGAACACGACACCTTGCTTATTAATAGAGAAATCCCTAGCGTTTCTGCTAGCAATATTCTCCTTGATCCGGGATATACCCTTATCATATGCCTGCACGGCTATGATTTGATCCCTAAGATTAGGCTTCGCCACCAGGTTAGAAAGGAATCCTCGAGGAACAATCTGAAGATTTAACTTCCGAAATTCCTCATAGAGATGTGGTTGACCTTGTTGTAGCATCAGGTTGTTACAATAAGATTTACGACTTAGTGGATCAGCCATAACATTGGCCTTACCCGGGGTGTAAGTTATCCCTAAATCGTAATCTGTGATCAACTCAACCCACCGGATTTGCCTGAGATTCAAATCCGGCTGGGTGAAGATATATTTCAGACTTTGGTGATCAGTGAATATTTCGCAATGATTACCAAGAATGTAATGTCGCCAGGTTTTAAGTGCATGGACTACAGCTGCAAGCTCAAGATCATATGTGGGATAATTATCCTCATGTGGACGCAACTGTCGAGATGCGTAGCAATCACATGACGATCCTGCATGAGAATGCAACCTAATCCTTGTCGCGAGGCGTCGCTATAGATAACAAAGTCCTTAGAGAAATCTGGTCGTAGCAACACAGGTGCGGAAGTCAGGCGTCTTTTCAAGTCCTGAAAACTATGCTCACACTATGGTGTCCACTCGAACTTTTTTTATCTTTCATGAGGAGTTCTGTTAGAGTCTTTGTGACCTTGGAGAAATTCTCGACAAAGCGGCGACAATAGCTCGCTAGACCAAGAAAACTCCAAACTTGCTTAACCGATTCAGGTTGAGTCCAATCAAGGACGACTTGAACTCTCTCGGGATTGACAGCAATACCCTTACCATAGATTACGTGGCTGATACATCTCCATCGTATCTACTTTACCAAACTCTTTTGCCCTTGTTTTGGACTCTAATTTGCATGATTTGAATGGAACTAACCTGGACTGACGTTGTTTTCAGCAGAATTGCCTTGGTGTTGTTTTTGTGCAGAAATGAAAGTTCTCAGAACGTCCTGAAAATTTACGGAGAATATTTCTGGAAAATATGAAAAATACCTGCGCAAAGATCCACCGGAGGGGATGGGCTAGTGGGCCACAAGCCCTATAGCCGCGACCCCCTGGTGGCGTCTAGCAAGCTTGTGGGGCCCACGTGGCTCTGCCGCCCCCAATCTCAGCTCTATAAATTCACTTTCGTCCTAGAAAAAATCAAGAGAGAAGATTTCGTCGCGTTTGCGATACGGAGGCGCCGCCACATCCTGTTCTTCATCTGGAGGGCAGATCTGGAGTCCGTTTTGGGCTCAGGAGAGGGGAAATCGTCGCCATCGTCATCATTAACCTTCTTCCCTCTCCAATTCCATGAAGCTCTTCGTCGTTCGTGAGTAATCTATTCGTAGGCTCGCTGGGCGGTGATGAGTAGGATGAGATCTATCATGTAATCGAGTTAGTTTTGACGGGGATTGATCCCTAGTATCCACTATGTTCTGAGATTGATGTTGCTACTACTTTGCCATGCTTAATGCTTGTCACTAGGGCCCGAGTGCCATGATTTCAGATCTGAAATTATTATGTTGTCACAAATATATGTGTGTTTTAGATCCGATCTTGCAAGTTGTAGTTACCTACTATGTGTTATGACCCGACAACCCCGGAGTGACAATAACCGGAACCACTCCCGATGATGACCATAGTTTGAGGAGTTCATGTGTTCACCAAGTGCTAATGTGTTGGTCCGGTTCTTTATTAAAAGGAGAACCTTAATATCCCGTAGTTTCCTTTTGGACCCCGCTGCCATGGGAGGGATGGACAATAGATGTCATGCAAGTTCTTTTCCCTAAGCACGTATGACGACACACGGAATGCATGCCTACATCACATTGACGAACGGGAGCTAGCCACATATCTCTCCGTGTTATAACTGTTGCATGATGAATATCATCCAAACAAATCACCGACCCATTGCCTACGAGTTTGTCCCACTGCTGATGTTACTTGTCTTGCTCTGCTGCTACTGCTGTTACTTGTCTTGCTCTGCTGTTACTGTTGTTACTGCTATCGCTACTGCTGTTCCTTGCCACTGCTGTTACTCGTTGCACGGCCGCTACCTGCTACAATTTTGGTACGCTGGTCGTTGACGGGAACAGACAATTTCTGTCAACGGGCAACTTCTGGCGCCATTGATATAATCGTTAGGAATAGTGTGCTGTCAACAAATCGTTTCTGACACCGTTGTTATCATACTACTTTGCTGCTGACTCTTTGCTTGCAGATACTAATCTTTCAGGTGTGGTTGAATCTGACACATTCAGCTGCTAATACTTGAGAGTATCCTCTCACCTCCTATTGGCGTATCAACAAATTTGGGTCGAATACTCTACCCTCGAAAACTGCTGCAATCGCACGCGCTGGTGGCCGTCAACAACATTCTTCTAGTTTCGTTGCCGGGGAGTGCAAGTAGCATTGTTCTGGTGCCGTTGTAGGGGAAGGTCTGTTGTCACGGAGTCAGCATTTTTCTAGCGCCGTTGCCGGGCAGGTATTGCTATATTCTCTGAGGCACTTGGGATTTATATCTGCTGATCTCTATGAAGAATCTAAAGGACCCGAAAACCAAACTCTTGCCTTCAACTACGAGGGGAGGTAAGGAATTGCCATCTAGCTCTGCACTTGATTCACCTTCAGTTATGAGTAAGTTTGCGACATAACCT
Organism: Hordeum vulgare subsp. vulgare; assembly: GCF_904849725.1. Taxonomy (NCBI): domain Eukaryota; kingdom Viridiplantae; phylum Streptophyta; class Magnoliopsida; order Poales; family Poaceae; genus Hordeum; species Hordeum vulgare. The sequence goes on from NC_058519.1 coordinate 485,511,696, forward strand.
CCTACTAGAAATCTTGATATGTCGCCTGTGCTTGATGATGCTTATGATGCTACTGCTAGAGATGCTATGCTTGATACTATGGCTGATACTGCTTTGCCTGATACTGCTAGAGATGCTTTGCCTGATACTGCTAGAGATGCTATGCCTGATACTGCTTTGCGTGATACTGCTAGAGATGCTTTGCCTGGTACTGCTAGAGATGCTATTATGCCTGATGATGCTATGCTTGATACTGCTAGAGATACTACTTTGCCTGATGTTCCACTAGGGGTGTTCCTTTATGCTCATATTGCTAGAGTTACTGCCAGTGCTCGTGATGCTTCTGAAACTGCCGATACTATTGAGATAGAACATGCTTTTCCTCCTGCTAGATCTAGCTCTCCTAGATATGAATTGCCTGATATACATGAGGGTTACGTTATGGAGGGAGAGATAGCTGAGGATTTTCTTGCGTGTAAGGATGCCTATGACGCTGAGAAATTACTTCTCAAGTGGAAGGAAAAATCTCTGAAAGCTAGGATGAAATACGACCCGAAGTTTGCCACTTCACCCATCTTTATCACCGATAAGGATTATGAATTCTCTGTCGACCCAGAGATAATCTCTCTAGTCAAATCTGATCCTTTCCACGGTTATGAGTCTAAGACGGTCGTAGCCCATCTTACCAAACTACACGATATAGCCACCCTTTTCACTAGTGAGGAGAATATCCGCCACTACTACATCCTTAAGCTGTTTCCTTTCTCTCTAAAGGATGACCCTAAAGCCTGGTTCATCTCTCTTGCTCCTGGATGTGTGAGTAGTCCCCAGGATATGGTCCATTACTTTTGTGAGAAATATTTCCCTGCCCATAAGAAGCAAGCTGCCTTGTCGGAAATATACAACTATGCTCAACTCCAAGAAGAGAGTCTCCCACAAGCTTGGGGGAGGCTCGTCCAGCTACAGAATGCTTTGCCTGATCACCCTCTTAAGAAGAACGAGATACTTGATATCTTCTATAACGGACTTACCGATGCCTCTAGAGACCACCTAGATAGTTGTGCCGGTTGTGTTTTTAGGGAACAAACTGTAGAACAAGCTGAGACCCTTCTGAATAACATCTTGATCAACGATAATGCTTGGACTATTCCCGAACCACCTCCTAAGCCAACTCCGAAGAAAAGAGGTATTCTATTCCTCAGTCCCGAAGATATGCAAGAAGCCAAGAAATCTATGCAAGAGAAAGGCATTAGATCTGAACATGTCAAAAATCTACCACCTATCGAAGAGATCCATGGTCTCGATAACCCGATACAAGTAGTAGAAGTGAATTCTCTGCATAGGTTTCACGAGAGTGATATTCCTTTTGACAAACCTGCTAGCCTATGCTTTGATGAATTTGACAACTTTGTTGCCAAACAACAGAGTTTCAATGATTATGTTAGCAGACATTTGGAACAAAGTACTCGTATGCTTAGCCATTTAAGTGCTTGTGTAGACAGAAATGTCAAAGATCTAAAGCTTCTGAGTAAACATGCCTCTATGATTACTACTCAGGTAGAAAAAATACTTAAAGCTCAGAATGACTTGCTCAATGAATTAAATGACAACTCTGTCAGAGTCATTACTAGAGGAGGCAAAATGACTCAGGAACCTTTGTATCCTGAGGGTCATCCTAAGAGAATTGATCAAGATTCTCAAGGAATTAATGCAGATGCACCCAGTCATCCTAAGGAGAAGAAGAAGGATGATAGAAACCTGCATGCCAGTTCTCCAAATACTATCACACCTGAAGAACCTAATGATATTTCTGCGTGTGATGCAGAAACACAATCTGGTGATGAACACGAACCTGGTGACAATATGGACACTGATGTTCATAATAATGCTCAAACTAGCAATGATGAGGATGTGGAGATTGAACCTAAGGTTAATCCTGATAACCCACAACCTCAGAGATACGATAAGAATGACTTCACTGCTAGGAAGCATGGTAAATAAAGGGAGCCATGGGTTCAAAGATCTATGCCCTTTCCTCCTAAGCCATCCAAGAAAAAGGATGATGAGGATTTTGAGCGCTTCGTTGAGATGATAAGACCCATCTTTCTGCAAATGCGATTAACTGATATGCTCAAAATGTCTCCGTATCACAAGTACATGAAAGATATCGTGACTAATAAACGGAAGATACCAGATCTTGAGATCTCCAACATGCTTGCCAATTACAGTTTCAAAGGTGGAACTCCTAAGAAACTTGGTGATCCCGGAGTGCCCACTATACCTTGCTCCATTAAAGGAAACTACGTAAGAACTGCCTTATGTGACCTTGGAGACGGCGTTAGTGTTATGCCGCTCTCTCTTTATCGTAGACTTGAGTTGGATAAGTTGACACCCACTGAAATTTCTCTGCAAATGGCCGACAAATCAACTGCTTTCCCTATCGGCATTTGCGAGGATGTGACTGTTGTGGTTGCTAACACCACTATCTTAACAGACTTTGTTATCTTGGATATTCCCGAGGACGATGCCATGGCTGTCATCCTCAGAAGACGCTTTTTAAGCACTGCAGGGGCTGTTATAGATTGCAACAAAGGCAATGTCACTTTCCATGTCAACAGTAATGAGCACACAGTGCACTTTCCGAAGAAAAGGTATCACGTACATTGCATCAATGCTATCGAAAGGTCTTCATCGATTCTTATTGGGAGCTTTGAATGCCCTATTCCTCGTGTCAAGATGAAGTATGATTTGCTTGTTGGGGAGATACATATCTCCATTGAGGTGACTTAGTGGCTATTCGAAAATTCTCCATTCTCTCTTGCGATTCGAGAAGGTTTTGTCATGAGGACTTGATCAACCCCATTGACGGATTTCTTTCGATGACCATGAAATGGATGAATCATAGAGTCACATACCTCTGTTCTGAGCTTTCATTTTCTGCTGCTTAGAAGAAAAATGATAGAATTAGTTTAGTTTTTCTTGTTTTCTGTTTTAGCGTCTCGGAGAAAAATACCCCGAAAATAAAAGTTCTCTGATGGTCCTGAAAATTTAGTATGATTTTTCTGGAATATTTGAAAAATACTGGGCCTGAGAGCTGGCCTGGGGGCCTGACTAGTGGGCCACAAGCCCTGGAGCCGCCGCCCCCTGGTGGCGGCTAGCAAGCTTGTGGGGCCCACAGGGACCCCCTCCACTCATTCCAGCTCCCATCCTCTTCTTCCACCTCCAGAAAAAATTGTTTCGTAGCTCAAACCCGTGTTCTTGCTCATTTGGCTGTGATTTTCGATCTCCTTGCTCAAAGCACCATTCTCCGAACCGTTTTGGGAAATTACTCCTTGGTAAGTGACTCCTCCATTGGTCCAATTAATTTTTGCTCTAGTGCTTTATCCTTCGCGTATTCTTGCTACCTTGGTGACCCTGTATTTGAGCTAGAAATGTTGATTTAGCTGGTCCCTATAGTTTTAGCGCGTGATACGGTCTCTAGGCACTAGTAGGAGTAGTTGCTACAAGGTGTGGTTGGTCTTCATTCACTTTTCTCTTGAACTTCAAAAATTTCAGCAAAAGGAAATTATGTTCAGGAGGAAGTTTCATGGTGGTTCCTCAAGTAAGAAGGGTCCCCGTCTTTCTTTTCGGGAGCCCGAACCTTATCAACTAAGGGACACACCGGTACAACCATGTGAATGGCCTTCCGATGAGTTCATGATCGAAGCAGGCTTCAAAGATGAGTTTGATACACTTGTCCGCAATGCCGGGTTAGAAGAATTCCTCTCAGATAAATGTGAACAGTATGCTATGCTCACTGCCTCTTTCGTGCGTAGATTTAATTTTTGAGTTGGCCGTGACTCATCCATACTGTTTGATCTGTACGACAAATCCTACGCCATGGATTTGGAGGATTTCAATAGGATTTGCAAGATACCCGATGGGGGTAGTATTAATGATCCTTCTAAGTCTTCGGTCAGAGACTTTGTCTCCAATATAACTGTTGGAGAAACAAGAGATATCACGCAAGCCACCATAGGAAGCATCCATTTCCCTGCCTTGCACTACTTTGCCCTCTTCATAGGTAGGTGCATTAACGGCAAGAGTGCACATTGTCACCTATGCGCTTCCGACCTTAGTATCCTTAAGAGCGCAGTAAGAGGTGATAGGAGCTTCAATATGGGAGCTATTATAGCAAGGAGGCTGAATAATAATGCCATTGAGGGGGATTTCTTTGGTGGAATTTATGCTACACCCTTAGCAAATTTTCTTGGGGTATCCATCCGTTCAGAAGACCCTCCTCTCCATACAGCCTACCTTGATCATGTCGCTCTAACACGCTACCAGTTCCTTGAGAAAGATCATGGATCCCTCCTATATCGCTTGATATTTAACCGGCAGCGTGTTTTCCATATTACCCTTCCAGCTCCTTCTTTCTTTGACTTTCAGGTAAAACGAAGATACTATATAACCATAGGAGAGGCAGAGGAGTATGAGAGGGAGGCGACGACTCCTCGACTACGTGAGGCAGCTATTCAGGCAGTGGCTGCAGCACTCCCGTATAACACCCATTATGATTTTGGGTTTCGCTAGGACCATCCATGGGAGTAGACCAAGCTAGGCCAAAAGCCTAAGCTTGGGGGAGTACGTGTTCTCACCGACTTTACATTCATGCTTATGCTTTCACTTTGTTAGCCGGTGTTTACACTTTGCCACTGTATTATCCATGCTAGTTTATTTTCGTTTTCTTGTTTTGTGTCCTTTTGAGAAAACCCAAAAAGATTTTTCTTTCTTCTTTTGCTTGTTGGGAGCTTTCCCATGTAAATAGTTTTCTTTTTCTTTGGGTAAAGGTAGAAGATATTGGTTACAATGTTTAGTGGTTCTTGCATGCTTACCTGTTTAGCTTTCAAAGAGCCATATTACTTTGTCTTCTCCTTTGTGTTTGGCTGCAGATTCAGCTTAGTCCAATGCTCTTATTATCGTTCACATCGTTCGATCGTGCAAATGAAAGGAAATAATGATGATATATGATGAAGTGACCGAGACTGAAAAGCTGGTATGAACTCTATCTATTTTGTTTTTGTAAATATGACTAGCTTGTCACGCCTGATTCAGCTTTGTTGTGAGAGAACCATGTTTGCATTGACAACTTAGAGATCATAGTTTCTGATGCCATGCTTAACTAGCTGAGAGCTTATAATGGTTTGTCTTGAATGCCAACATAGATTTTGAGATGACTATGATGTAGTATGATAGGATGGTATTTTCCTTTGAATGATTCAAGTGGCTTGACTTGGCACATGTTCATGCATGTAGTTGAAACAAAATCAACATAGCCTCTATGATGTTCATGTTCATGGTGATTTATATCTTGTTCATGCTTGCATTCAATGTTAGTCAAACTGATTGCATCTTGATGACTGTTGTCGCTCTCCAGTTGGCCGCTTCCCAGTCTTTTGCTAGCCTTCACTTGTACTAAGCGGAATACTGCTTGTGCATCCATTTCCATACAGCCAAAAGTTTTTCCATGAGAGTCCACCATACCTACCTATTTGCGGTATCTACCTGCCGTTCCAAGCAAATTTGCATGTGCCACTCTCTAAACCTTCAAGAAATAATCTGTTTTGCATGCTCGAACCGCTCAGGTGGTGACAGGGGGCTATTGGTATCTTCCATGCTAGGAGTCATATCCTCGACATGTGTTTATTCACTGTCATTCACGAGAAAGGGGCCGGTAATTTGAATACCCAGCTCCACGCTTAAATCAAAAACATAACTGTAAAACAAGACTCCCCCCAGATTGATGTTAGTATGGATGGTACCCGAGGATTCGGCTAGCCGTGGAGTGTGATTGATTGGTGGTGGGGGAGTTAAAACTTTACTTTTCTATTTGGGAACCGCCTATAGCATGAGTAGAAAGGAAGATATTGAGAACTCTTGGTCATTGCATTGACAATGAAAGCATGCCACCCAAAATTATTATCTCTGTTTTCAAAGCTTGAGCTCTGGCACCTCTGCAAATCAATGCTTCCCTCTGCGAAGGGCCTGTCTATTTATTTTCCTGTTGAGTCATCCTTTCCTTATATAAGCACCAATTAGAGAGCACCTCTGTCATTTTTATGCTTTGCTTTTGATTGATATTGAGTATGACTATGACTAGATCTTCGTTGCTATGAATTACAATGTTTAGTCAGTCCTTGATCTTTGAAAGTGCTCTGCATTTATGTTTTGCGGTCTCAGAAAGAGCTAGCGAGATACCACCTATTCATATTGCTTCATGCTTGTTTTGATTGAAGTGTTGGTATTTGAAACTCATTATTATTTGCTCGTTAGCTGATTATGCCATTGATATTAGTTTACCGTGAGACCTTTCTGTTACTTTCTTATGTGGTTAACTTGTGATCTTGCTGAACTTCTGGTTATGATTTAGACATAGTTGCAACAACAAGATCAAACAGAGTTTGTCAAAGTTTTTCTTTCTCTCTCAGTTTGTCAACTGAGTTGCTTGAGGACAAGCAAGGTTTTAAGCTTGGGGGAGTTGATACATCTCCATCGTATCTACTTTTCCAAACTCTTTTGCCCTTGTTTTGTACTCTAATTTGTATGATTTGAATGGAACAAACCTGGACTGACGCTGTTTTCAGCAGAATTGCCTTGGTGTTGTTTTTGTGCAGAAATGAAAGTTCTCAGAACGTCCTGAAAATTTACGGAGAATATTTCTGGAAAATATGAAAAATACCTGCGCAAAGATCCACCGGAGGGGATGGTCCAGTGGGCCACAAGCCCTGTAGCCGCCACCCACTGGTGGCGGCTAGCAAGCTTGTGGGGCCCACGTGGCTCTGCCGCCCCCAATCTCAGCTCTATAAATTCAATTTCGTCCCAGAAAAAATCAAGAGAGAGTATTTCGTCGCGTTTGCGATACGGAGGCGCCGCCACATCCTGTTCTTCATCTGGAGGGCAGATCTGGAGTCTGCTTTGGGCTCCGGAGAGGGGAAATCGTCGCCATCGTCATCATCAACCTTCTTCCCTCTCCAATTCCATGAAGCTCTTCGTCGTTCATGAGTAATCTATTCATAGGCTCGCTGGGCGGTGATGAGTAGGATGAGATCTATCATGTAATCGAGTTAGTTTTGATGGGGATTGATCCCTAGTATCCACTATGTTCTGAGATTGATGTTGCTACTACTTTGCCATGCTTAATGCTTGTCACTAGGGCCCGAGTGCCATGATTTCAGATCTGAAATTATTATGTTGTCACCAATGTATGTGTGTTCTAGATCCGATCTTGCAAGTTGTAGTTACCTACTATGTGTTATGACCCGACAACCCCGGAGTGACAATAACCGGAACCACTCCCGATGATGACCATAGTTTGAGGAGTTCATGTGTTCACCAAGTGCTAATGCGTTGGTCCAATTCTTTATTAAAAGGAGAACATTAATATCCCGTAGTTTCGTTTTGGACCCGGCTGCCACGGGAGGGATGGACAATAGATGTCATGCAAGTTCTTTTCCTGAAGCATGTCTGACGACACACGGAATGCATGCCTACATCACATTGACGAACGGGAGCTAGCCACATATTTCTCCGTGTTATAACTGTTGCATGATGAATATCATCCAAACAAATCACCGACCCATTGCCTACGAGTTTGTCCCACTGCTGCCGTTACTTGTCTTGCGCTGCTGCTACTGCGGTTACTTGTCTTGCTCTGCTGTTACTTTTGTTACTACTGTCGCTTGCTACTGCTATCGCTGCAGCTGTTCCTTGCCACTGCTGTCACTCGTTACACTGCCGCTACGTGCTACAATTTTGGTACGCTGGTCGTTGATGGGAACAGACAATTTGTGTCAACGGGCAACTTCTGGCGCCATTGATATAATCGTTAGGAATAGTGTGCCGTCAACAAATCGTTTCCGACACCGTTGTTATCATACTACTTTGCTGCTGACTCTTTGCTTGCAGATACTAATCTTTCAGGTGTGGTTGAATCTGACACATTCAACTACTAATCCTTGAGAGTATCCTTTCACCTTCTATTGGCGTATCAACAAATTTGGGTCGTATACTCTACCCTCGAAAACTGCTGCGATCCCACGCGCTGGTGGGCCGTCAACAAAATTCTTCTAGTTTCGTTGCCGGGGAGTGCTAGCAGCATTCTTCTGGTGTTGTTGCAGGGGAAGGTTTGTTGTCACGGAGTTAGTGGCCTAGATAGGTCACTTCTGGTAACCAAAATTCACATTTTGAAAACTTGGCATATAGGCGGTGCTCTCAAAGTTTCATCAATACCAACCTTAGATGCTCGGCATGTTCTTCTTTGTTCTTCGAGTAGATGAGAATATCATCGAGGTATACCACGACGAATATATCCAAATACTCCATGAAGATTGAATTCATCAAGCGAGAGAAGGTGGATGGGGCATTGGTTAAACCGAAGGATATAACGGTGTACTCGTATTGGCCATAACGATTAACAAAAGCCGTTTTTGGAAAGTCCCCGTTCTTGATCTTGATTTGATGGTAACCCAACCTCAAATCCATTTTGGAGAAGACTGAGGATCCAGCGAGCTGATCATACAGGTCATTTATCCTGGGGAGCGATACTTGTTCTTTATGGTGACCAGGTTAAATGGTCGATATTCTACAACCATCCGATCCGTTCCGTCTTTATTCTTGACGAAGAGGACGGGGCAAGCCCAAGGAGAAGAGCTAGGACGAATGAAACCTTTATTCAAGGCCTCATATAGTTGCTTCTTAAGTTCGGCAAGCTCCAGGGGTGCCATCTTATAAGGTCTTCTAGCTATTGGAACAGTTCCCAGAACGAGGTCTATCACAAACTCTACATCCATGTCAGGTGGAATTCCTGGCAGTTCTTCTGGAAAAACATCCGGAAAATCATGGACTACCGGAATGTCCTCAAGTTCTGGAAGAGGATTGGCATTGAGGGAATAGAGTTGGCATTTGGCAACTCGAGTAGAGACATTGACTATCTCACCCGAGCGATGGGTAAGCTGAACATTTCTAGAATGAGTATCAATCTTGGCATAATGAGCTGACATCCAGTCCATACCCAAGATGATATTGATATCCAAATATTTCAGGGCTATCAAAGATGCTAGAAAAACTAGCCTGTCTACTAGAATTTCATTGTCATAGGTTATCCTGGAGGTTTGCCACTTACTACCAGGGGTTTGGACAACCAATGGGATTGGCATATCACACAAAGACATGTTATGCAACTGTGCATAACTTTCTGAAATGAAGGAATGAGATGACCCAGTGTCAAAAAGAACACACGCTGGGTGATGATTGACAAGGAGTGTACCCAAAATGACGTCGGGATCCTCTACAGCTTCTTCTACTGAAACATAGTTCACACGGCCACGTGCAGGAGTTGGCTTCACATAGTAAGCTTTGCCCGACTTGCCTTGCCCAACGGACTTTCCAGGTTGCTTGGCACCCATATTCTGAGAAGACTCTCGGGAGTAGTGCCCTGGTTCTCCACACTTGTAACAGATCACCTGATTGGCACGTGGTGCAGCATTGCTAGCTGGACCACCATAGGTTTTTGCTGGAGGGTTGGTCTGATTCGCCTAAGGCGCCACATAGGATGGCCCTGGAGTGTATCTTGGCGACAGAGAACTATTTGGAACCCACAGCCCGCGTTTTTGGAACGCGGAGCCAGATGATGATCCAGAATCATGGGAGTGCTCCTTTGTGGCTTCACAGTCGGAATGACCAGTCTCGGCACTGATAGCCTTGTTGACAAGAGCTTGAAAGCTTGTACACTCGTGGAGGCGCAAGTCACGACGAAGTTCAGGGCTCAGGCCCTTACGAAATCTTGCTTGCTTCTTGGCATCAGTTGACACGTCTTCAGTTGCATAGAAGGTGAGGTTACCGAACTCGCAGCTATAGGCATCCACGGTCATTTTCCTTGGGTGAATGCACATAACTCCTCTCTCTTTCTGTCCATCAGACCACTGGAATATGGTGCAGACAAAAGGCTGCAGTAAAGTCTGCCCACGTGGCTGCTGGTCCGGCAGGACGCATAGCTTCAAAGTTCTCCCACCAAAGATTGGCGGGTCCTTCCAGAAAGTACGCCGCAAAGATCACCTTGTCAGCCTCAGAAACATTTGCAGAGCGAATCTTGCGTGATATACTGCACAACCAGTCATCAGCGTCGAGGTGGTCGACGGAGTGATGGAACTTCGGAGGATTCAGTTTCACAAAGTCATTGAGGGACACTGCATCATTCCTCGGCTGACGAGCCGTATTTTTCTCAATACGCTCTAGCAGACGGTTGGTCTCCCTTTTATTTCTTTCCGCCTCAAGCATAACTTCCGCCAGAGAAGGCGTGTGAGGCAGTTCCTCTTGCGGTGCTTGACTACCCTCTCCCTGGTCATGGGCTGGGGCACGGTTCAACCTGGTGAACAACATCGTAACAAAAAAACTCACATCTTAGACCAAAATCAATATCAATACCAGCTATGGATTAAGAATGCACTGAACACATGGAATGCGGAAATGAACATCCGAACAACATGGTAACAAGCAACTGCTATATATACACCATGGTTCATACACACCATTAAATAGTTCAGTAAAACCTTAATCGAAGAGCAAACTACTGAAAAGATGATACTACTCATGAGAGGCTTTCCAAGCTTCCTATACAATATTTATCTATGGCTCCGGAATTCATCTCACGACACAAGCATACTCCACAAGACACAGGACTGTGGAAGTACAACTACTACCATACTACTCCGCCACTCACAGATTCAGGCATCCGCATAGAACATCTCATAAAGGTTGCCTCCATGGCCTGGGAGCTTAACCTACGGATCAGGAAATACTCGAGCCTGAGACCCCTGGGAACCGTAAGGGCACGGGTGTGGCCTTGGTCCCCTGACTGGTGGTAGTAGAGGTCCCCGAAGAGGGGTGACTCCTCATATAGCAGGGTAGTCAAAATAAGCCGGAAGATGGGTCCTAACAGGGTTCAGCATCTCCATATCTCCATACCCTGTCTAGACTACAGGTGCCAGCTGTGTCAAATCCGTCCACAGACCGGCACGTGTATCATAAAGCTCCATACGAAGGGCAGGAGCATCCCTGTCTCTATTCTCTAAGACCTCAGCGGTGGATTGCAGCAGCGGATCCTCCATAGAGGAATCAAAGTAGACCGCACTAAGGTATCCTTCTTCTCCTGGATGAGAGGCAGGAACATAGAAGAACTCTGAATTCTGCAGCAGTGCATGTTTGGCCCTCATAATGGTCAACATTGAATAGGCAACATCTTGTACTGCCATGTCAATAGTAACCCCCAATCCATAAGACCAATGGATTAGCTCCTCGGCTCCAGGGTAATCTGGGAATACCCTAACAGTGCACACCCTGATTAAAATCCTGGTACTGCTCCTCCACCGTATACTCTGGGTACCAGCGGTAACCGGCTACTGACATCATCCTGACTAGCATGTCCTGTGACCCGGCACATCAATGCACCTAGTCAGACATACCACCTGACGAGAAGAACGGCCAGGCATCTGAAAATAGATTGTAATGCAAAAGCATTAGAGCTCTCAAGACAAAATTGGGAAGCATAACGGTTGTAAATGCTCAAAAACAATTTTGAGACAACCCACAACAGACAAGATAGCATAACCCTGAACTATCAAGTTCAATTCCATAGTCATCAAAACTTACTTTCTTTTCCTTGGAATAAAAGAAACCTGGAGTAACTCTCGACTCGTTGTCCTATAATCTACCGATCAGAAAACACGAACCTGAGAGAAAGATAAGTAACCTAGTTCTTAATCCCCACAGAAAAGACGAGGATGACCAGAATAGAATAACTTGAGAAGAGAAGCAAGAGTCTTACGTTGCCTTCCACAAACAATTCCCTTGTATATAACTAAAGCAATTCTAGACTCAACTTCGACCAGTTTGGCTTAGTAATCCTACAGTCAGTCAGGCTCTGATACCAACGCTATCGGGACCCCGATCCTAAGCCATAGGAATCCAGCCTATAAGACATCACATCTCTTTGCGGTCTCACGCACGGTTATCCCCACGGCTGCAGCCTTACCTTAGCTCGGACCGTTTGCGCCTTTTAACTCGCGTATGAAATTGTGTTGCTAGCATTCTGATGTCAAAGAACCCGGATTGACATGTCTAGTTATAAACCCAAGTGGCAGTTCCGTACAGGGACATGCATACATGACCCAGCAAAGCCGGTGTCGGTCAATAGCGAGTGTAGACGAGTCGTAGCAAGCTACAAGGACTCCATTACATCGCGTGACATTTCCCCAAAGGGACAGACACAACAACTAAGAAGGACACATGCCGGTCAACCAATGTGTCCGGAGCAGTAGCGAACTACCATGGCTCGATGGAATCACAAAGGGGAATTTGCCCGTAAGGAGTGCTACTAAGGCATACGACTAGGTATTCGAACCGCATACATATCAAGTACAACACACATACGCATGGCATACCGATATGCATAGATACATCGATGGCATCACAACATAACCATAAACATACAAACTTTATTTAGAAGGCTCGGAAGAGCCTCACACATAATATTACACAGATAGGGGTCTCACGACCCATCATCACAAGTCATTCAAACAAGTCTTACAAGCCAGCGGAAGATTAAAACTGTCTGAGTACATGATACGTCTCCATCGTATCTACTTTTCCAAACTCTTTTGCCCTTGTTTTGGACTTTAATTTGCATGATTTGAATGGAACTAACCTGGACTGACGCTGTTTTCAGCCGAATTTCCGTGGTGTTATTTTTGTGCAGAAATCAAAGTTCTCCAAACGTCCTGAAAATTTAAGGGGAGCAATTTTGGAAAATAAGAAAATATCTGCGCCAAGTTCCACCTCAGGGGGTGGGCCAGTGGGCCACAAGCCCTTGCTCCGCCACCACCCCCTGGTGGCGGTGGGCAGGCTTGTGGGGCCCACATGGCTCTGCCGCCCCCAATCTCAGGTCTATAAGATCCCTTTCGTCCCAGAAAAAATAAAAAGAGAAGTTTTCGTCGCGTTTGCGATACGGAGGCGCCGCCACCACCTGTTCTTCATCTGGAGGGCAGGTCTGGAGTCCGTCTTGGTCTCCGGAGAGGGGAAATCATCGCCATCGTCATCATCGACCTTCTTCCCTCTCCAATTCCATGAAACTCTTCGTCGTTCGTGAGTAATCTAGTCGTAGGCTCGCTGGGCGGTATGAGTAGGAAGAGATCTATCATGTAATCGTGTTAGTTTTGATGGGGATTGATCCCTAGTATCTACTATGTTCTGAGATTGATATTGCTACTACTTTGCCATGCTTAATGCTTGTCACTAGGGCCCGAGTGCCATGATTTCAGATCTGAAATTATTATGTTGTCACCAATATATGTGTGTTTTAGATCCGATCTTGCAAGTTGTAGTTACCTACTATTTGTGATGATTCGGCAACCCCGGAGTGACAATAACCGGACCACTCCCGGTGATGACCATAGTTTGAGGAGTTCATGTGTTCACCAAGTGGTAATGCGTTGGTCCAGTTCTTTATTAAAAGGACAACCTTAATATCCCGTAGTTTCCTTTTGGACCCCGCTGCCATGGGAGGGATGGACAATAGATGTCATGCAAGTTCTTTTCCCCAAGCATGTATGATGACACACGGAATGCATGCCTACATCACATTGACGAACGGGAGCTAGCCACATATCTCTCCGTGTTATAACTGTTGCATGATGAATATCATCCAAACAAATCACCGACCCATTGCCTACGAGTTTGTCCTACTGATACTGTTGTTACTTGTCTTGCTCTGCTGCTGCTGCTACTACTGTTGCTACTCCTGTTACTTGTTTTGCTCTGCTGCTGCTGCTACTACTGTTGCTACTGCTATTACTTGTCTTGCTCTGCTGCTACTGTTGCTATTACTGTCGCTTGCTACTGTTGCTACTTGCTACTGCTGTCACTACTGTTGTTCCTTGCCGCTGCTATTGCTCATTACAGTGCCGTTACTCGCTACTTTGCTGTTACTACTGTGCTTGCAGATACTAATCTTCCATGTGCAGTTGAATCTGACAAATTCAGCTGCTAATACTTGAGAGTATTCTCTCACCTCCCGTCGTGCGAATCAACAAATTTGGGTCGAATACTCTACCCTCTAAAACTGTTGTGAACCCACGCGCTGGTGGGCCATCAACAACATTCTTCTAGTTCCGTTGCCGGGGAGTGCTAGCAGCATTCTTCTGGTGCCGTTGCAGGGGAAGGTTTGTTGTCATCAGCATTCGTCTAGCTATCGCCAGAGATTGCAATCAGCATTTTTCTGGCGCCGTTGCTGGGGAGGTATTGCTATATTCTCTGAGTCACTTGGGATTTATATCTACTGATCACTATGAAGAATCTGAAGGATTCGAAGACCAAAGTCTGCCCTCAACTACGAGGGGAGGTAAGGAATTGCCATCTAGCTCTGCACTTGATTCACCTTCAGTTATGAGTAAGTTTGCGACATCACCTCCTGCTAGAAATCTTGATATGTCGCCTGTGCTTGATGATGCTTGTGATACTACTGCTAGAGATGCTATGCTTGATACTATGCCTGATACTGCTAGAGATGCTATGCTTGATACTATGCCTGATGATGCTATGCTTGATACTACTAGAGATACTACTTTGCCCGATGTTCCACTAGGAGTGTTCCTTGATGCTCATATTGCTAGAGTTACTGCCAATGCTCATGATGCTTCTGAAACTGTCGATACTATTGAGATAGAACCTGCTTTTGCTCCTGTTAGATCTAGCTCTCCTAGATATGAATTGCCTGATATACCTGAGGGTTACGTTATGGAGGGAGAGATAGATGAGGATTTTCTTGCGTGTAAGGATGCCTATGACGCTGAAAAATTACTTCTTAAGTGGAAGGAAAAATCTCGGGAAGCTAGGATGAAAAACGACCCGAAGCTTGCCACTTCGCCTATCTTTGTCACTGATAAGGATTATGAATTCTCTGTCGACCCTGAGATAATCTCTCTAGTCGAATCAGATCCTTTTCACGGTTATGAGTCTGAGACGGTCATAGCCCATCTTGCCAAACTATCAGAAATAGCCAACCTTTTCACTAATGAGGAGAAGACCCGTCACTACTATATCCTTAAGCTGTTTCCTTTCTCTCTAAAGGATGACGCTAAAGTCTGGTTCACCTCTCTTGCTCCTGGATGTGTGCTTAGTCCCCAGGAGATGGTCTATTACTTCTCTGAGAAATATTTCCCTGCCCATAAGAAGCAAGTTGCCTTGCAGGAAATATACAACTTTGCTCAACTCCAAGAAGAGAGTTTCCCACAAGCTTCGGAGAGGATCGTCTAGCTATAGAATGCTTTGCCTGATCACCCTCTTAAGAAGAACGAGATACTTGATATCCTCTATAACGGACTTACCGATGCCTCTACATACCACATAGATAGTTGTGCCGTTTGTGTTTTTAGGGAACGAACTGTAGAACAAGCTGAGACCCTACTGAATAACCTCTTGATCAACGATAATGCTTGGACTATTCCCGAATCACCTCCTAAGACAACTCCTAAGAAAAGAGGTATTCTATTCCTCAGTCCCAAAGATATGCAAGAAGCCAAGAAATCTATGCAAGAGAAAGGCATTAGATCTAAAGATGTCAAAAATCTACCACCTAATGACGAGATCCATGGTTTCGATAACCCAATACATGTAGTGGAAGTGAATTCTCTACATAGGTTTGACGAGAGTGATATTCTTTTTGATAAACCTGTTAGCCTATGCTTTGATGAATTTGACAACTTTGTTGCCAAACAACAAAGTTTCAATGATTATGTTAGCAGACATTTGGAACAAAGTGCTCGTATGCTTAGTCACTTAAGTGCTTGTGTAGACAGAAATGTCAATGATCTGAAGCTTCTGAGTAAACATGCCTCTATGATTACTACTCAGGTAGAACAAGTACTTAAAGCTCAGAATGACCTGCTCAATGAATTAAATGACAACTCTGTCAGAGTCATTACTAGAGGAGGCAAAATGACTCAGGAACCTTTGTATCCTGAAGGTCATCCTAAGAGAATTGATCAAGATTCTCAAGGAATCAATGCTGATACACCTAGTCATCCTAAGGAGAAGAAGAAGGATGATAGAAACCTGCATGCCAATTCACCAAATAATGTCACACCTAAAGAACCTAATGATATTTCTGCGTCCGATGCAGAAACACAATCTGGTGATGAACATGAACTTGGTGACAATATGGACAGTGATGTTCATAATAATGCTCAACCTAGCAATGATGAGGATGTGGAGATTAAACCTACGGTTAATCCTGATAATCCACAACCTAAGAGATACGACAAGAATGATTTCACTGCTAGGAAGCATGGTAAAGAAAGAGAGCCATGAGTTCAGAGACCTATGCCCTTTCCTCCTAAGCCATCCAAGAAAAAGGATGATGAGGATTTTGAGCGCTTCGTTGAGATGATAAGACCTGTCTTTCTGCAGATGCGGTTAACTGATATGCTCAAGATTTCTCCGTATGCCAAGTACATGAAAGATATCGTGACTAATAAACGGAAGATACCAGATCTTGAGATCTCCACCATGCTTGCCAATTATACTTTCAAAGGTGGAACTCCTAAGAAACTTGGTGATCCCGGAGTGCCCACTATACCTTGCTCTATTAAAGGAAATTACATAAGAACTGCCTTATGTGACCTTGGAGCCGGTGTTAGTGTTATGCCGCTCTCTCTTTATCGTAGACTTGAGTTGGATAAGTTGACACCCACTGAAATTTCTCTGCAAATGGCCGACAAATCAACTCCTTTCCCTATCGGCATTTGCGAGGATGTGCCTGTTGTGGTTGCTAATACCACTATCTTAACAGACTTTGTTATCTTGGATATTCCCGAGGACGGTGCCATGGCTATCATCCTCGGAAGACCCTTTTTAAACATTGCAGGGGCTGTTATAGATTGCAACAAAGGCAATGTCACTTTCCATGTCAACGGTAATGTGCACACAGTGCACTTTCCGAAGAAACGATATCCAGTACATTGCATCAATGCTACCTAAAAGACTTCATCGATTTTTGTTGGGAGCTTTGAATGCCCTATTCCTCATGTCAAGATGGAGTATTATCTGCTTGTTGGGGAGATACATATCCCCGTTGAGGTGACTTAGTGGCTATTCAAAAATTCTCCGTTCTCTCTTTCCATTCGAGAAGGACTTGATCAATCCTATTGATGGATTTATTTCGATGATCATGAAACGGATGAATCAGAGAGTCACATACCTCTGTTTTGAGTTTTCCTTTTCTGTTGCTTAGAAGAAAAATGATAGAATTAGTTTAGTTTTTCATGTTTTCTGTTTTAGCGTCCTGGAGAAAAATACCTCGAAAATAAAAGTTCTTCGATGGTCCTGAAAATTTAGTATGATTTTTTTTGGATTTTTTGAAAATTTCTGGGCCTGAGAGCTGGCCTGGGGGCCAGACCAGTGGGCCACAAGCCCTGACACCACCACCTACCCCCTGGTGGCAGGGTGCAAGCTTGTGGGGCCCACAGGCACCCCCTCCACTCATTCCAGCTCCCAGCCTCTTCTTCCACCTCCAGAAAAATTGTTTTGCAGCTCAAACCCGTGTTCTTGCTCATTTGGCTGTGATTTTCGATCTCCTTGCTCAAAGCACCATTCTCCGAACCATTTTGGGGGAATTACTCCTTGGTAAGTGACTCCTCCATTGGTCCAATTAGTTTTTGCTCTAGTGCTTTATCCTTCGCGAATTCTTGCTACCTTGGTGACCCTGTTCTTGAGCTAGAAAAGTTGATTTTAGCTGGTCCCAAGTAGTTTTAGCACGTGATACGGTGTCTAGGCATTAGTAGCAGTAGTTGCTACAAGTTGGGTTAATCCTTATTCACTTTTCTTTCGAAGTCTCTAAAAATTTCAGAATTTTTCAGAGCTAGAAAAGGGAAAAGATGAGGAGGTTCTTGAGAGGCTCTTCAAGCCGTAACCCCAAGGAGGATGAGAAGAATCACCCCAAGTACGTAGTCCCTCGAGTCACAGATGTTCGAGCGTGCGAGTGGCCATGTGATGAATTTTTGCGTGCCGCCGGACTTTATGAAGACTTTTATTACTTGGTGGAGAACGCAAGTCTTACTGCGTTTGTTGAAGATAAGTGCCCACAATATTTCCTCCTCACCAATATTTTCGTTCAAAGCTTGAACTTTTATCCGAGGAAGAATCCTCCCATGGTTGAGTTCATGATATACGATGTCCCCCAGTGCATGACGCTGCAGGACTTTTGCAATGTATGCAAATTACCTTATGTTGGGGATATCCGTGACCCTTGTCCACGGGACTTCGAGGATTTCATTGGTTCTATTGCTTCTCAATAGACTGGGAGAGGAAGGAGAGATGCTTCTCCCTGAGAGATATCTGGATTATGACAACATGGTTCGCCATGATTTCCTGGATAGAGATGCTAGTAGACGGATGATTTATAACCTGGTGTTTAGTCAGGGTACTCGAGAGACTATTACTTTGCCTGCTCCTTCTTTGTTTGATCTTCATGCAGGCAGGTACACTATTATGCCCGCGAACATCTACGCATATTGGGGCTTGGCCCAAACACAGGCGCCCGTGCCCGAGCCGCCAGTTGAGTACCAGACGCCAGTTTATTAGTGGGAGCCAGAGGAGCTCACACAGTAGTGGCATCCACAGTCTGCTCCAGAGTATCCCGGAGCTGGTTATTTCCCACCTTGGGAGTAGACCAAGCTAGGCCAAAAGCCTAAGCTTGGGGGAGTACGTGTTCTCACCGACTTTACATCCATGCTTATGGTTTCACTTTGTTAGCTGGTGTTTACACTTTACCACTGTATTATCCATGCTAGTTTCTTTTAGTTTTCTTGTTTTCTTGTTTTGTGTCCTTTTGAGAAAACCCAAAAAGATATTTCTTTCTTCTTTTGCTTGTTGGGAGCTTTCCTGTGTAAATAGTTTTCTTTTTTGTGTCAAGGTAGAAGATATTAGTTACAATGCTTATTGGTTCTTGTATGCTTACCTGTTTAGCTTTCAAAGAGCCATATTACTTTGTCTTCTCCTTTGTGTTTGCCTGCAGATTCAGCTTAGTCCAATGCACGAGCACGCTTATTATTGTTCACATCGTTCGATCGTGCAAATGAAAGGCAACAATGATTATATATGATGAAGTGACTGAGACTGAAAAGCTGGTATGAACTCTATCTATTTTGTTTTTGTAAATATGACTAGCTTGTCGACCCAGATTTAGCTTTGTTGTGAGAGAACCATGTTTGCAATGACAACTTACAGATCATAGTTTCTGATGCCATGCTTATTTAGCTGAGAGCTTATACTGGTTTGTCTTGAATGCCAACATAGATTTTGAGATGACTATGATGTAGTATGATAGGATGGTATTCTCCTTTGAATGTTTCAAGTGGCTTGACTTGGCGCATGTTCATGCATGTAGTTGCAACAAAATCAACATAGCCTCTATGATGTTCGTGTTCATGGTGATTTATATCCTGTTCATGCTTGCATTCAATGTTAGTCAAACTCATTGCATCTTGATGACTATTGTCGCTCTCTAGTTGGTCGCTTCCGAGTCTTTTGCTAGCCTTCACTTGTACTAAGCGTAATACTGCATGTGCATCCACTTCCATAAACCCAAAAGTTTTTCCATGAGAGTCCACCATACCTACCTATTTGCGGTATCTACGTGCCGTTCCAAATAAATTTGCATGTGCCATTCTCTAAACCTTCAAGAATTAATCTGTTTTGCATGCCCGAACCGCTCATGTGGTGAGAGAGGGCTATTGGTATCTTCCATGCTAGGAATGTTATCCTCGACATGTGTTTATTCACAGTCATTCACGAGAAAGGGGCTGGTACTTGGAATGCCCAGTTCCACGCTTAAATCGAAAACATAACTGTAAAACAAGACTCCCCCCGGACTGATGTTAGTATGTACGGTACCCGAGGATTCGGCTAGCCGTGGAGTGTGATTGATTGGTGGTGGGGGAGTTAAAACTTTACTTTTCTGTTTCGCAACCGCCTATAGCATGAGTAGCATGGAAGATATTGATAACTCTTGGTCATTGCGTTGACAATGAAAGCATGCCACCCAAAATTATTATCTCTGTTTTCAAAGCTTGAGCTCTGTCACCTCTGCAAATCAATGCTTCCCTCTGCGAAGGGCCTGTCTATTTATTTTCTTGTTGAGTCATCCTCCTCTTATAGAAGCACCAATTAGAGAGCACCTCTGTCATTTTTATGCTTTGCTTTTGATTGATATTGAGTATGACTATGACTGGATCTTTGTTGCTATGAATTACAATGTTTAGTCAGCCCTTGATCTTTGAAAGTGCTCTGCATTTATGTTTTGCGGTCTCAAAAAGAGCTAGCGAGATACCACCTATTCATATTGCTTCATGTTTGTTTTGATTGAAGTGTTGGTATTTGAAACTCATTATTATTTGCTCGTTAGCTGATTATGCCATTGATATTAGTTTACCGTGAGACCTTTGTGTCATTTGCTTATGTGGTTAACTTGTGATCTTGCTGAAATTCTGGTTATGAGTTAGACATAGTTGCAACAACAAGATCAAACAGAGTTTGTCAAAGTTTTTCTTTCTCTCTCAGTTTGTCAACTGAGTTGCTTGAGGACAAGCAAGGTTTTAAGCTTGGGGGAATTGATACGTCTCCATCGTATCTACTTTTCCAAACTCTTTTGCCCTTGTTTTGGACTCTAATTTGCATGATTTGAATGGAACAAACCTGGACTGACGCTGTTTTCAGCAGAATTGCCTTGGTGTTATTTTTGTGCAGAAATCAAAGTTCTCCAAACGTCCTGAAAATTTACGGGGAGCAGTTTTGGAAAATAAGAAAAATATCTCCGCCAAGTTCCACCTCAGGGGGTGGGCCAGTGGGCCACAAGCCCTTGCTCCGCCACCACCCCCTGGTGGCGGTGGGCAGGATTGTGGGGCCCACACGGCTCTGCCGCCCCCAATCTCAGGTCTATAAGATCCCTTTCGTCCCAGAAAAAATAAAAAGAGAAGTTTTCGTCGCGTTTGCGATGGCGACGCCACCACCTGTTCTTCATCTGGAGGGTAGATCTGGAGGCCGTCTTAGGCTCCGGAGAGGGGAAATTGTCGCCATCGTTATCATCAACCTTCTTCCCTCTCCAATTCCATGAAGCTCTTCGTCGTTCGTGAGTAATCTATTCGTAGGCTCGCTGGGCGGAGATGAGTAGGAAGAGATCTATCATGTAATCGAGTTAGTTTTGATGGGGATTGATCCCTAGTATCCACTATGTTCTTAGATTGATGTTGCTACTACTTTGCCATGCTTAATGCTTGTCACTAGGGCCCGAGTTCCATGATTTCAGATTTGAAATTATTATGTTGTCACCAATATATGTGTGTTTTAGATCCGATCTTGCAAGTTGTAGTTACCTACTATGTGTGATGATCCGGCAACCCCAGAGTGACAATAACCGGAACCACTCCCGGTGATGACCATAGTTTGAGGAGTTCATGTATTTACCAAGTGCTAATGCATTGGTCCGGTTCTGTATTAAAAAGAGACCCTTAATATCCCGTAGTTTCCTTTTGGACCCCGCTGCCACGGGAGGGATGGACAATAGATGTCATGCAAGTTCTTTTCCCTAAGCACGTATGACGACACACGGAATGCATGCCTACATCAAATTGACGAACGGGAGCTAGCCACATATCTCTCCGTGTTATAACTGTTCATGATGAATATCATCCAAACAAATCACCGACCTATTGCCTACGAGTTTGTCCTACTGATACTGCTGTTACTTGTCTTGCTCTGCTGCTGCTGCTACTACTGTTGCTACTGCTGTTACTTGTTTTGCTCTGCTGTTGCTGCTACTACTGTTGCTACTGCTGTTACTTGTCTTGCTCTGCTGCTACTGTTCCTATTACTGTCGCTTGCTACTATTGCTACTTGCTACTACTGTCACTACTGCTGTTCCTTGCCGCTGCTATTGCTCGTTACACTGTCATCACTCACTGCTTTGCTGTTACTATTGTGCTTGCAGATACTAATCTTTCAGGTGCGGTTGAATCTGACAAATTCAACTGCTAATACTTGAGAGTATTCTCTCACCTCCCGTCGTGCGAATCAACAAATTTGGGTCGAATACTCTACCCTCGAAAAGTGCTGCGAACCCACGCACTGGTGGGCCATCAACAACATTCTTCTAGTTCCGTTGCCAGGGAGTGCTAGCAGCATTCTTCTGGTGCCGTTGGAGGGGAAGGTTTGTTGTCATCAGCATTCGTCTAGCTACCGCTAGAGATTGCAATGAGTACAGACAGATGGAAAGGTAAAAGGCACATGGTCTGACTATCTACAAACCCAACCTAGGGCAGATCATAGCTGGGACACCAGCTACTCATCGTCGTCAACGTCTAGATAGAACCCACCATTAGGGTCATTAACAACCTCTGCAACAATTTATTAAGCAAACATGAGTACACAAGTACTTAGCAAGACTTTAGGATAATCTATCTACTCATGCATTCTATCAACAAGGAGTTGTGGGGTTTCATGCAGAAAGCCAGCATTTGACTCTTGGCTAGACAAACTTACATTTTCAAATAGCTTTGACAACTTTGTTTTCTGGCACACGAGTCCACTAACACCACAACAATATTCCATCGTGGAATCATTCCTTCTCCCTATGGAAATGCCATCCACGACACTCACACTTATCTTGACATTTTTATGAGTAGCCATTATAATTGTCTATGAACAATATATGTTTCCAAGTAGTCCATATCCGCGGACGCGGCTATTCGAATAGATCATAACCCTGCAGGGGTGTACTTCTTCACACACACTCTCAACACTTATCGCCATGTGCATATCATGCACCTCGGCAACCTTCAAGCGGAAGCCCAGCGAGGGAGTCGGCCACGACCGTTAACCACTCTAATACCCAGTCCAGGTTTATCGCCTATCTAAGGGTAACCCGCACGAAAGTCCGGCCGAGGTTTCCGCCACGGCCCCAAACGATGTGCATAGGGTTCCCAAGCCCACCATCCGGGTGCCACTTGGTACACCGTCCACTGCCTACCGCATCATAGCCACCTCTAAGGTCAGCACTATGCACGGCCTCCAGCATAACTATAAACACCAGAAACTACTTGCAACTACTAGACCGAGTACTAGGCGATCAATAAGTCGAGAGGGTCAATTAAGTATACCAACGTGTGGTAGTATCTAGTCTTGGATTACATACACGGAACTCAGTTCCTAAGGACGGTTCCAATGAAACAACCCACCATGTACTCCTACATATCCTTTCACCGGTACCTTTATCAAATCAGGTTCAACACACAAACTTTATTAACTGAACACATTCTCACGATCTTGTTCATCACCCAGATGACAGACCTTACACAACTCTAAGCATAGCATGCATAGCAGGATAAGACACATCATGGCTCAAGCATCTACCAGGTATGATAGGTTGCAAGGTTTAGCTATTTACTGTGACAAAGACAGGTCATGAAAGGAATGGGTTCAACTAACGTGGTAAAAGCATTGAAAGCATTTTGACCTAATGCAATAAGTAAGAGCAGGATCGAGAACATGGGATTTATCGGGATGATCAAAATGGTTGCTTGCCTTGTTGCTCAGCAGAGGGGTGATATCCGTTAGTCGGATAATCAATCGTATCCGAAGGGGCGAGGCCTATCGAATAACAACATACAATCAATAACACTCATGTGCAACAATATGATGCATGAGCATGGCATGGAAAGTAATGTAGCATGAGCTAATGTGGTTGTCAAATCTTTGGTTTGGTGTTGGTTTGAATTCAAATTCAAATTCCAATTGAAATGGTTTATTTATTAACTTCCTTTAATTGATTTGACCTCATGCTGTTTTATGACTTTGTTTGTCATGCATGAAAATAGCACCATTGTGTTCATTGAATTTTTCTGATATTTTTTCATATATTATTTGTCCAATTTGGAGTTATATTCAATTTTATATGAATTTCCAAAGTTTTGAACCTATTCTGAATTGTTTTTAAACAGAAAAAGGTTTTATTGCATGAACATGACATTAGCAGGTCAGTTGGCCGTTGAAAGTCAAACCTGACCAGTGGGACCCATTGGCCAGTGACTCTTGCCAGTTTTTAGTTAAGTTTTAATTTAATTAGCTAATTAACAGAGCTGGACCCACATGTCAGTGACTCCTTAGGGTTTTAATATAACTTTATTTTATTTGACTAATCCTAATTAGCCTGGGGGCTGGCACCACTTGCCAGTAACTCAAGGGAGTCAGATCCACCGGCAGTGAGGTGGATCTCACCGGTGATGAGCCTCTGGCGACCATAGAGACGACGGAGGGCTTCGGGTTTCCTACTCCGGCGACCAAACGAGCGGCGGAAGGCACCAGACGATCGGCCACTCTATCGCGGTTCCATTTTTGCAGGTTACACGGGATGAAATGGCCGGAGTTGACGCCGGCGTTGAGCTCGGCGGCTGCCGGAGCTCGGGCTAGGTGGGGGTCATCGAAACAGAGGCCAAAACGCGCGGGGCTTAGCTCCTATAGCATCTACTCGTCGAGCTGAAGCTGATGGTAGCTTCAGATCGACCGGCCGATCACCGGAGGATCATTGGCGACGAGCTACCGCAGCGGTCCTCATCAGGGTCCGGTGAAATCAGGCGCTAGAGGAAGCAATCGAAGGGGAAAACAAGGGGGAAAGGACCCTAGGCTCAATGGGAATGCAGCGGCGTCGAAAGCGGGCTCGAGAATGGCCTGAGGAGGGAGAACGGCGGCGATGAGCGTCGGTGATCCGAGGTAGAAGATGACGGGGATCCGGCGATGTAAGGCTCGGGGGCTTGCGTGGCTCGATGAGAAACTTCAGGGGGTCGAGGCGGACCTTCCGCGCGGCTCAGACAAGAGGGAGAGGGGCTGGAGCAACGCCAGCTCGAGCTTGAGCTCGGCTTTAATGGCGACCGAGGGGAAGAGTCGCAGGGGGCGAATGATGAGGGGGAGATGATGGGAACCGATCCGGGGAAGCTTATCCTCACCCTCCAGCTCATCGGGGCGAGCCATGCACACATACAGGTGCTTGAGCGTGCCGGGGAACGCGGCGGCCACCTTGTGCTCCGACTGGCGGAGGAGGAAGACGACAGAAGGGGCTAGCTGGGCTGGGCCAAGGGGTGAGCGACAAGTAATCCTTTTCCCATTTCTTTTTTTCTTTTCTGTTTTCTGTTTTATCTCTTCTGACTTTGTTTTAATTTATTTTGGCTCCAAACTATTCCTAAAATAGTTTGAATGATAGTGGGGTGTTATTTGGAATATGTCCTAACACATATGAATTTTTTAACATTTTTGGAAACTCTGAATTATTTGAAATCAAATATATAATTGATTTCAATGACTTTCAAAAATAAAATAAAATGCCAAAAGTATTTTGAAAATATATTTCACCCCTGATATTTTGTTTTCAACATTTATCAGAAAAGATGAACTTTTCTAATGACCATTTTGGGTTCATTGATTTAGCATTAGTTGAATTGGTTTTTTGAATAAGGAGTGGCTAGGGTTTTGCTTTGATTTAACCACTTCCTTTGAGTTCATTTCCATTTCTTGAATGCAAAGAAAGAAAACATGAACACAACTTGCTAAACTCTAATAAGGATTAGGGATGTGACAACTCACCCCTACTCAAAAGAATCTCGTCCCGAGATTTAGAAGTCGTCGGGAATAGCGCGGGATACTCAAGTTGAAGACGATCCTCTCTTTCCCATGTTGCCTCTTTTTAAAAAATGATTTGACCATTGAACTTTAAGTAACTTGAGGTTTCGACGTCGTGTGGTACGCTCAGCTTGATCAAGAATACGCACAGGTTATTCTCGGTATGAAAGGTTATCTTGGAGATCAAGCGTTTCATGGTCCACTTCACGGATAGCATCCGAAAAGCAACGCCTGAGTTGTGAGACATGGAATACATCATGAACTTTGGAAAGATACGGAGGAAGTTCCAATTGGTAGGCAACTTCTCCTCATTTGGTAAGAATGCGAAAAGGACCGATATAACGAGGAGCCAACTTGCCCTTGATACCGAAATGGTGGGTACCCTTCAAAGGTGTAACCCGAAGGTAAGCCTTCTCGTCAACTTCATAGGTCACAGCCTTATGATGACGATCATATTGGCTCTTTTGACGAGACTGGGCCGTTTTCAACTTTTCACAAATAATGCGAACTTACTCTTCTGCATCCTGGATCATATCCGGACCAAAGAGTTGCCTCTCTCCGGTTTCTGACCAATTAAGAGGTGTTTGACATCTTTGTCCATAGAGAACTTCAAATGGAGCTTTGCCCAAGCTTGATTGATAACTATTGTTATAATAAAATTCGGCGAATGGAAGGCACTTCTCCCAATTCATACCGAAATATATAACACAAGATCGGAGCATATCTTCTAGGACTTGATTCACTCTTTCTACTTGACCACTTGATTGAGGATGGAAAGCAGTGCTAAAAGATAAGTGAGTCCCCATGGCATTCTGAAAACTCTCCCAGAAGCGAGAAGTAAAGATACTTCCACGGTCTGAGTTAATCTTTAGAGGAACACCATGAAGAGACACTATTCGAGAGATATATAATTCTGCTAGCTGGCTAGCTGTTATACTCTCACGATCTAGAATAAAATGAGCTACTTTGGAAAGACGGTCAATGACCACAAAGATAGCATTATTTTTTTTCTTGGTCTTGGGAAATCCAGTGATGAAATCCATACTGACTTTATCCCATTTCCATTCAGGAATAGCTAAAGGTTGAAGGGTGCCAGTAGGCCTTTGATGTTCTGCCTTAACTCACCGACAAACGTCGCAGTTAGCAACGAACTCAGTAATTTCTCTCTTCATCCTAGTCCACCAAAACCTCTGGCGTACGTCCTGATACATCTTAGTACTGCCAGGATGAATGGTGAGAGCAGATTCATGAGCCTCCTTAAGGATCAACTGCCGCAGATGTTTGCTCTTAGGAACCACTAGATGGTTCTGAAAGAACACGACACCTTGCTTATTAATAGAGAAATCCCTAGCGTTTCCGCTAGCAACATTCTCCTTGATCCGGGATATACCCTTATCATATGCTTGCACGACTATGATTTGATCCCTAAGAGTAGGCTTCGCCACCAGGTTAGAAAGGAATCCTTGAGGCATAATGTGAAGATTTAACTTCCGAAATTCCTCATAGAGATGTGGTTGACCTTGTTGTAGCATCAGGTTGTTACAATAAGATTTACGACTTAGTGCATCAGCCATAACATTGGCCTTCCCCGGGGTGTAAGTTATCCCTAAGTCGTAATCTGTGATCAAGTCAACCCACCGTCTTTGCCTGAGATTCAAATCCGGCCGGGTGAAGATATATTTCAGACTTTGGTGATCAGTGAATATTTCACAATGATTACCAAGAAGGTAATGTCGCCAGGTTTTAAGTGCATGGACTACAGCTGCAAGCTCAAGATCATGTGTGGGATAATTATCCTCATGTGGACGCAACTGTCGAGATGCATATGCAATCACTTGATGATCCTGCATGAGAATGCAACCTAATCCTTGTTGCAAGGCGTCGCAATAGATAACAAAGTCCTTAGAGAAATCTGGTGGTAGCAACACAGGTGCGGAAGTCAGACGTCTTTTCAACTCCTGAATACTTTGCTCACACTGTGGTGTCCACTTGAATTTTTTATCTTTCTTGAGGAGTTCAGTTAGAGTCTTTGCAACCTTGGAGAAATTCTAGACAAAGCGGCGACAATAGCTCGCTAGACCAAGAAAACTCCTAACTTGCTTAACCGATTCAGGTTGAGTCCAATCAAGGACGGCTTGGACTCTCTCGGGAATGATAGCAATACCCTTACCAGAGATTACGTGGCCTAGATAGGTCACTTCTGGTAACCAAAATTCATATTTTGAAAACTTGGCGTATAGGCGGTGCTCTCGAAGTTTCATCAATACTAGCCTTAGATGCTCGGCATGTTCTTGTTCGTTCTTTGAGTAGATGAGAATATCATCGAGGTATACCATGACGAATTTATCCAAATACTCCATGAAGATTGAATTCATCAAGCGAGAGAAGGTGGATGGGGCATTGGTTAAACCGAAGGACATGACGGTGTACTCGTATTGGCCATAACAAGTAACAAAAGTCGTTTTTGGAATGTCCCCGTTCTTGATCTTGATTTGATGGTAACCCGACCTCAAATCTATTTTGGAGAAGACTGAGGATCCAGCGAGCTGCTCATACAGGTCGTTGATCCTGGGGAGAGGATACTTGTTCTTTATGGTGACCAGGTTAACTAGTCGATAATCTACAACCATCCGATCTGTTCCGTCTTTCTTCTTGACGAAGAGGACGGGGCAAGCCCAAAGAGAAGAGCTAGGACGAATGAAACCTTTATTCAAGGCCTCATCTAGTTGCTTCTTCAGTTCGGCTAGCTCCAGGGGTGCCATCTTATAAGGTCTTCTGGCTATTGGAACAGTTCCCAGAACGAGGTCTATCACAAACTCTACATCCCTGTCAGGTGGAATTCCTGGCAGTTCTTCTGGAAAAACATCCGGAAAATCACGGACTACCGGAATGTCCTCAAGTTCTGGAAGAGGATTGGCATTGAGGGAATAGAGTTGGCATTTGGCAACTCGATTAGAGACATTGACTATCTCAACCGAGGAATGGGTAAGCTGAAAATTTCTAGAATGATTATGAATCTTGGCATAATGAGCTGACATCTAGTCCATACCCAAGATGATATTGATATCCGAAGATTTCAGGGCTATCAAAGATGCTAGAAAAACTAGCCTGTCTACTAGAATTTCATTGTCATAGGTTATCCTGGAGGTTTTCCACTTACTACCAGGGGTTTGGACAACCAATGGGATTGTCATATCACAGAAAGACATGTTATGCAACTGTGCATAACTTTCTGAAATGAAGGAATGAGATGACCCAGTGTCAAAAAGAACAAACGCTGGGTGATGATTGACAAGGAGCGTACCCAAAATGACATCGGCATCCTGTGCAGCTTCTTCTACTGAAACATAGTTCACACAGCCACGTGCAGGAGTTGGCTTCACATAGTAAGCTTTGCCCGACTTGCCTTGCCCAATGGACTTTCCAGGTTGCTTGGCACCCATATTCTGCGGACACTCTCGGGAGTAGTGCCCTGGTTCTCCACACTTGTAACAGATCACCTGATTGGCACGTGGTGCAGCATTGCTAGCCGGACCACCATAGGTTTTTGCTCGAGGGTTGGTCTGATTCGCCTGAGGCGCCACATAGGATGGCCCCGGAGTGTATCTTGGCGGCACAGAACTATTTGGAACCCACAGCCTATGTTTTGGGAACGCGGAGCCAAATGATGAGCCAGAGTCACGGGAGTGCTTCTTTGTGGCTTCATAGTCGGAATGACCATTCTCGGCACTGACCGCCTTGTTGACAAGAGCTTGAAAGCTTGTACACTCGTGGAGGCACAGGTCACGACGAAGTTCAGGGCTCAGACCCTTACAGAATCTTGCTTGCTTCTTGGCATCAGTTGACACCTCTTCAGTTGCATAGCGGGCGAGGTTACCGAACTCGCGGCTATAGGCATCCACGGTCAATTTTCCCTGGGTGAATGCACATAACTCCTCTCTCTTTCTGTCCATCAGACCACTGGAATATGGTGCAGACGGAAGGCTGCACTAAAGTCTGCCCACGTGGCTGCTGGTCCGGCAGGACGCATAGCTTCAAAGTTCTCCCACCAACGATTGGCGGGTCCTTCCAGAAAGTACGCCACAAAGGTCACCTTGTCGGCCTCAGAAATATTTGCACAGCGAATCTTGCGCGATATACTGCACAACCAGTCATCAGCGTCGAGGGGGTCGACGGAGTGATGGAACTTCGGAGGATTCAGCTTCACAAAGTCATTGAGGGACACTGCATCATTCCTCGGCTGACGAGCCGTATTTTTCTCAATACGCTCTAGCAGATGGTTGGTCTCCCTTTTATTTGTTTCCGCCTCAAGCATAACTTCCGCCAGAGAAGGCAGGTGAGGTAGTTCCTCTTGCGGTGCTTGACTACCCTCTCCCTGGTCATGGGCAGGGGCACGGTTCAACCTGGTGAACACCATCTTGACAAACAAACTCACATATTAGACCAAAATCAACATCAATACCAGCTATGGATTAATAATGCACTGAACACATGGAATGCAGAAATGAACATCCGAACAACATGGTAACAAGCAACTGCTATATATACACCATGGTTCATACACACCATTACATAGTTCATTACAACCTTAACCGAAGAGCAAACTACTAAAAAGATGATACTACTCATCAGAGGCTTTCCGAGCTTCCTATACATTATTTATCTATGCCTCCGGAATTCATCTCACGACACAAGCATACTCCACAAGACACAGGACTGTGGAAGGACAGCCACTACCATACTACTCCACCACTCACGGATTCAGGCATCCGCATAGAACATCTCATAAAGGTTGCCGCCATGGCTTGGGAGCTCAAGCTGCGGATCAGGAAATACTCGAGCCTGAGACCCCTCGGAACTGTAAGGGCACGGGTGTGGCCTTGGTCCCCTGACTGGTGGTAGTAGAGGTCCCCGAAGAGGGGTAACTCCTCCTATAGCAGGCCAGTCAACATGAGCCGGAAGATGGGTCCTAACAGGGTTCAGCATCTCCATATCTCCATACCCTGTCTGGACTACAGGTGCCAGCTGTGTCAAAGCCGTCCACAGACGGGCACGTGTAGCATAAAGCTCCATACGAAGGGCACGAGCATCCCTGTCTCTATTCTCTAACATCTCAGCGGTGGACTGCAGTAGCGGATCCTCCATAGAGGAATCAAAGTAGACCCCACTAAGGTATCCTTCTTCTCCTCGCTGAGAGGCAGGAACATAGCAGAACTCTGAATTCTGCAGCAGTGCATGTCTGGCCCTCATAATGGTCAACATTGAATAGGCAGGATCTTGTACTGCCATGTCAACAGTAACCCCCAATCCATAAGACTAGTGGATCGGCTCCTCGGCTCCAGGGTAACCTGGAATACCCTAACAATGCACAAATACTGACTCTGATTAAAATCCCGGTACTTCTCCTCCACTGTATACTCTGGGTACCAGCGGTAACCGGCTACTGACATCAACCTGACTAGCATGGCCGTGTGACCCGACACATCAATGCACCTAGTCAGGCGGACCATCTGACGAGAAGAACGGCCAGGCATCTGAAAATAGAGAGTAATGCAAAAGCATTAGAGCTCTGAAGACAAAATTGGGCAGCATAACGGTTGTAAATGCTCAAAAACAATTTTCAGACAACCCACAACAGACAAGATAGCATAACCACTCAACTATCAAGTTCAATTCCATAGTCATCAAAACTTACTTTCTTTTCCTTGGAATAAAAGAAACCTGGAGTAACTCTCGACTCGTTGTCCTACAATCTACCGATCAGAAAACACGAACCTGAGAGAAAGATAAGTAACCTAGTTCTTAATCCCCACAGAAAATACGAGGATGACCAGAATAGAATAACTTGAGAAGAGAAGCAAGAGTCTTACGTTCCCTTCCACAAACAATTCCCTTGTATATAACTAAAGCAATTCTAGACTCAGCTTCGACTAGTTTGGCTTAGTAATCCTACAGTCAGTCAGGCTCTGATACCAACGCTGTCAGGACCCCGATCCTAATCCATAGGAATCCAGCCTGTAACACATCACATCTCTTTGGGTCTCACGCACGGTTATCCCCACGGCTGCAGCCTTACCTTAGCCGGGACCGTTTGCGCCTTTTAACTCACATATGCAATTGTGTCGCTAGCATTCTGATGTCTAAGAACCCGGATCGACATGTCTAATTACAAACCCAAGTGGCAGTTCCGTACAGGGACATGCATACATGACCCAGCAAAGCCGGTGTCGGTCAACAGCGAGTGTACACGAGTCGTAGCAAGCTACAAGGACTCCATTACATCGCGTGACATTTCCCCAAAGGGACAAACACAACAGCTAAGAAGGACACATGCCGGTCAACCAATGTGTCCGGAGCAGTAGCGAACTACCATGGCTCGATGGAATCACAAAGGGGCATTTCCCCGTAAGGACTGCTACTAAGGCATACGACTAGGTATTCGAACCCCATACATATCAAGTACAACACACATACGCATGGCATACCGATATGCATAGATACATCGATGGCATCACAACATAACCATAAACATACAAACTTTATTTAGAAGGCTCGGTAGAGCCTCACACATAATATTACACAGATAGGGGTCTCAGGACCAATCATCACAAGTCATTCAAACAAGTCTGATAAGCCAGCGGAAGATTAAAACTGTCTGAGTACAGACAGATGGAAAGGTAAAAGGCACATGGTCTGACTATCTACAGACCCAACCTAGGGCCAGATCGTAGTTGGGACACCAGCTACTCGTCGTAGTCAACGTCTAGATAGAACCCACCATTAGGGTCATTAACAACCTCTGCAACAATTTATTAAGAAAACATGAGTACAAAAGTACTTAGCAAGACTTTAGGATAATCTATCTACTCATGCATTGTATCAACAAGGAGTTGTGGGGTTTCATGCAGAAAGCCAGCATTTGACTCTTGGCCACACAAACTTACATTTTCAAATAGCTTTGACAACTTTGTTTTCTCGCACACGATTCCACTAACACCACAACAATACTCCATCGTGGAATCATTTCGTCTCCCTACGAAAATGCCATCCACGACACTCACACTTATCTTGACATTTTTATGAGTAGCCATTATAATTGTCTATGAACAACATATGTTTCCAAGTAGTCCATATCCGCGGACGCGGCTATTCGAATAGATCATAACCCTGTAGGGGTGTACTTCTTCACACATGCTCTCGCCACTTATCGCCATGTGCATATCATGCACCTCGACAACCTTCAAGAGGAAGCCAAGTGAGGGAGTCGGCCACGACCGTTAACCACTCTAATACCTAGTCCAGGTTTATCGCCTATCTGAGGGTAACCCGCACGGAAGTCCGCCCGAGGTTGCCGCCACGGCCCCAAACGATGCGCGCAGGGTTCCCAAGCCCACCATCCGGGTGCCACTTGGTACACCGTGCTAGTGCCTACCGCATCATAGTCCACCTCTAAGGTTAGCACTATGCACGACCTCCAGCATGACTATAAACACCAGAAACTACTGGCAACTCCTAGACCGAGTACTAGGCGATTAATAAGTCGAGAGGGTCAATTAAGTATCCCAATGTGTGGTAGTATCTAGTCTTGGATTACATACACGTAACTCAGTTCCTAAGGACGGTTCCAATGAAAGAACCTGCCATGTACTCTTACATAGCCTTTCACCGGTACCTTTACCAAATCAGGTTCAACACACAACCTTTATTAACTGAACACATTCTCAGGATCCTGTTCATCACCCAGATGATAGACCTTACACAACTCTAAGCATAGCATGCATAGCAGGATAAGACACATCATGACTCAAGCATCTACCACGTAGGCTAGGTTGCAAGGTTTAGCTATTTACTGTGACAAAGACAGGTCATGCAAAGAAATGGGATCAACTAACGTGGTAAAAGCATGGAAAGCATTTTGACCTAATGCAATAAGTAAGAGTAGGAGCGAGAACATGGGATTTATCAGGATGATGAAAATGGTTGCTTGCCTTGTTGCTCAGCAGAGGGGTTATATCCGTCAGTCGGATAATCAGTCGTATCCGAAGGGGCGGGGCCTATCGAATAAAAACATACAATCAATAACACTCATTTGCAACAATATGATGCATGAGTATGGCATGGAAAGTAATGTAGCATGAGCTAATGTGGTTGTAAAATCTTTGGTTTGGTGTTGGTTTGAATTCAAATTCAAATTCCAATTGAAATGGTTTATTTATTAACTTCCTTTAATTGATTAGACCTGATGCTGTTTTATAACTTTGTTTGTCATGCATGAAAATAGCACCATTGTGTTCATTGAATTTTTCTGATAATTTTTCATATATTATTTGTCCAATTTGGAGTTATATTCAATTTTATACGAATTTCCAAAGTTTTGAACCTATTCTTAATTATTTATTAACAGAAAAACCTGACTAGTGGGACCCACTAGTTAGTGACTCTGGCCAGTTTTTAGTTAAGTTTTAATTTAATTAGCTAATTAACAGAGCTGGACCCACATGTCAGTGACTGTTTAGTGTTTTAATATAACTTTATTTTATTTGACTAATCCTAATTAGCGTGGGGCTGGCCCCACTTGCCAGTGGCTCAGGGGAGTGAGATCCACCGGCGGTGAGGTGGACCTCACCGGCGATGAGCCTCCGGCGAAGACAGAGACGGCGGAGGGCTTCGGGTTTCCTACTCCAGCAACCAAACGAGCGGTGGAAGGCACCAGACATCGGCCACTCTGTCGCTGTTCCATTTTTGAAGGTTACAGGGGCTGAAATGGCCGGAGTTGACGCCGGCGTTGAGCTCGGCGGCTGCCGGAGCTCGGGCTAGGTGGGGGTCATCAAAACAGAGGCCAAAACGCGTGGGGCTTAGCTCCTATAACATCTATTCATCGAGCTGAAGCTAATGGTAGCTTCAGATCGACCGGCCGATCACCGGAGGGTCACCGGCGACGAGCTACCGCAGCGGTCCTCATCAGGCTATGGTGAAATCAGGCGCTAGAGGAAGCAATCGAAGGGGAAAATGAGGGGGAAAGGACCCTAGGCTCACTGGGAGTGCAGCGGCATCGAAAGCGGGCTCGGGGATGGCCTGAGGAGGGAGAACAGCGGCAATGAGCGTCGGTGATCCGAGGTAGAAGACGATGGGGATCCGACGATGTAGGGCTCGGGGGCTGGCGTGGCTCGATGAGAAGCTTCAAGGGGTCGAGGCAGACCTTCTGCGCGGCTCAGACAAGAGGGAGAGGGGCTGGAGCGATGACAAGCTCGAGCTTGAGCTTGACTTTAATGGTGGCCGAGGGGAAGAGTCGCAGGGGGCGAATGGAGAGGGGGAGAGGATGGGAACGGATCCGGGGAGGCTTATCCCCCCCTCCACCTCATCGAGGCGAGCCAGGCACGCACACAGGTGCGTGGGCGCGCCGGGGAATGCGGCGGCCACCTCCTGCTCCGACTAGTGGAGGAGGAAGACGACAGAAGGGGCTAGCTGGGCTGGGCCAAGGGGTGAGCGACAGGTAATCCTTTTCCCATTTCTTTTTTTTTCTGTTTTCTGTTTTATCTCTTATGACTTTTTTTTAATTTATTTTTTGGCTCCAAACTATTCCTAAAATAGTTTGAATGATACTGGGGTGTTATTTGGAATTTGTCCTAACACATATAAAGTTTTCAACATTTTTGGAAACTTTGAATTATTTGAAATCAAATATATAATTGATTTGAGTGACTTTCAACAATAAAATAAAATGCCAAAATAATTTTGAAAATATATTTCACCCGTGATATTTTGTTTTCAAGATTTATCAGAAAAGATAAACTTTTCTAATGGCCATTTTGGGTTCATTGATTTAGCACTAGTTGAATTGTTTTTTTGAATAAGGAGTGGCTGGGGTTTTGCTTTGATTTCACCACTTCCTTTGAGTTCATTTCTATTTCTTGAATTCAAAGAAAGAAAACATGAGCACAACTTGCTAAACTCTAATAGGTATTAGGGATGTGACAAAGGTCAAAGTGTATCTATACCATGGACTCACATTAGTCATGAAGAACTCATATACTTATTGCGAAAGTTTTATTAATAATCGAAACAAAGTGCTAAACGCATACTCCTAGGGGAAGGGTTGGTAGGTGTTAACCATCGCGCAATCCCAACCGCAACACAAAGGTTGACAATCAATAATTCAATTATGCTCCGACTTCCTAACAAAGCGGTTCACCATACGTGCATGCTACGGGAATCACTAACTTCAACACAAGTATTTCTAGATTCACAACACCCTACTAACATAACTCTAATATTACCATATCCATGTCTCAAAACTAATTGAGAGGAATCAAACTTCTCTTTACTAATCAATGCACATGAATATGGAAGTTTATTATATCCTCTTGGATGCATATCATCTTTATGACTAATTTCATAGAACAAGCCAATTACCAAGTTACTCAGAGAGAGCACTCTCAAAAAGATATAAGTGAAGATCGAGAGTTCTTATTTCTCCAAAATATGACACCACGGTGCTCTAAAAAGATCTAAGTGAAGTACTAGAGCAAAGTTATCTAGCTCAAAAGATATAAGTGAAGCACATGCGAGCTAAATTGCCTAACTCAAAAGATATAAGCGAAGCTCAATGAGTATTCTAGCAAATTCACGATGAGTGCATGTCTCTCTCAAAAGGTGTGTGCTACTTCTCATACAACAGTGCCAGAAATTGACACGTTGATGGAGACTTGCTTGTGTTGGTTTTTTCCCTTGCAGAGGAAAGGGTGATGCAGCACAGGAGCAGTAAGTATTTCCCTCAGTTTGAGAACCAAGGTATCAATCCAGTAGGAGAATCTCGTCAAGTCCAGAGTACCTGCGCAAATACAAAAGAGCTTGCACCCAACACTATAAAGGGGTTTTCAATCCCTTCAAGATTGTTGTCACATCCCTGAAACCCTAATCAAGTATAGCATTGTGTTGATATCTTCTTTGCATTGCATCTAAGAAAATTGCAACAAGATCAAAGCAAGTGGAGAAGCAAAACTCAAAAACCCTAGCCACTTCTCAAATTCAAAGAAATTATAAACTTGTTCAAATCAATGAACCCAAAATGGCCTCAAGAAAAGTTCAACTTTTCTGATAATTCTTGAAAGCAAATAAGCAGTGAAGAAAACTATTTTCATAACCCATTTGGCATTTTATTTCAAAGCAAAAAGCCACTGGATTCAAGTTTAAATTTGAATTCAAAAACTTTAAGTTTTCAAAAATGTTGAAAACTTCACGAATGGTTGGATATATTCCAACAAATATTCTGGTGTGTTCAAAATATTTTTTGTAAAATATTTTGGAGCTGAAATAAATAGCAAATCAAATAGTTAGTAAAAAAACAAAACAAATATTCTTGAAACAAAACAAATATTCTGGTGTGTTCAAAAAACTTTTCTGATAATTCTTGAAACGCCTACCTGACGCTCACCTGGCCCAGGCCCAGTCCCTGTGTCGTCTTCCTCCTCGCCAGTAGGAGCAGGAGGTGGCCGCCGCGATGCCGCGCGCCTCCACGCAGCTCCCTGCCTGCCTGGCCGCTGCTTCGCACTGGCGCGCGCGGGGGTAACCTCCCCGAGCTCTGGCCTATCCATTCCCGTGCACCATTCCCCTCTCCTCTCGGTTCTTTCCTCCCCCCTTCTGCCGCCATTGTCAGGAGCTCGAGCTCGAGCTGCCCGTGCCTCTGGCCACTAGTTCTCTCCCTCGAGTGCCCCATTCGCTCCGCCTCGACAAGTTGGTCCTCCCTGCAGAAGCCGAAGGTCCCCCGAGCCCAGCAACACCCACGGCACCGTCGTCTTCAAGCTTCGGCCGCCGGCGAGCTCCGATTGATTCGACGCCTACAGCGCCTCCCCGAGCAAGCTAGCGCCACCACCGCACTCCTCGTGAGCTTGCGCAGCTTTTCCC
Source organism: Hordeum vulgare subsp. vulgare (assembly GCF_904849725.1). Lineage (NCBI taxonomy): Eukaryota > Viridiplantae > Streptophyta > Magnoliopsida > Poales > Poaceae > Hordeum > Hordeum vulgare. Next base: position 485,549,331 of record NC_058519.1, read on the forward strand.
CAAGTTTTCCCCGTCGATCTCTTCCTCTAGGCCTAGTTCCACCGGAGCCCGACAAGGACCGCCGCTGCATCTCGTCGCCGGTAGCCCTCCGGTGAACGGTTGGTCTATCTGAGGCCACCAGCAGCTTCAGGCCGTCGCGTAGATGCTTTAGGAGCCCAGCCCCGCGCGATTTGACCCTGTTTCCGATGACCTTGACGATGGCCGAGCTTTGGTCGCTACCGAGCTCGTCGGCGACGTCGATTCCGGCCACCCCAGCCCGTGGGGTTTGCCCCATCGTGCGCGCCGTCGCGTGGCCGATCTCCCTGTGGTCTCCGCCGTGCGTTTGGTCGTCGGAGATGAGTTTCCGATGCCCTCCGCCGTACTGGTGGTCGCCGGAGGCTCACCGTCGGCGAGGACGACCTCGCCGCCGGTGGATCTCTACTGGCCTGAGCCACTGACGTGTGGGGCTAGCCTCTGGATGATTTAGTTAATAAAAAATAAAATTAAATAAACTAATAAGTCACTGACATGTGGGTCCAATGTGGTTAATTAGCTAATTAAGTTAAATCTAAACTAAAACTGATCAGAGTCACTGACCAATGGGACCCACTGGTTAGGTTTGACTTTCAACGGCCAGTTGGACCTGCTCATGTCATGCTGATGCAGTAAAGATTTTTTGATTTAAAAGAATTCCAGAAAAATGCCAAAACTTCTAAAAATCATAGAAATTAATCTGTAACTCCAATGAAAATAATTTATATATGAAAAAGTATCAGAAAAATCCAAGGAATCTGAATATGTCATTTTCAAACATGTTTTAAAATGTTAATGGACCAAACATGTAGAATAATGAATAAGTTAAATTTTGTAAATGCTATGGAGATGGAATTTGAAAATCATTTGAATTCCACTTCAAATGCTATGATCAAGCATTGTTCAATCACAAGCAGCAACGTAACATATCATTTCCATGCATGTTAAAAACAAGTTGATCTGAGCATCAGGTCGAATCAATTAAAATGGTATTCGAGAATACCTCGTTTGAAGTGATATCTGGATCTGATTCAAATCAACTTCAAACCTAATAAATGTTAGCTATATTAGCATACCACCTTGCATCCTTATGCCATGGTCATGCATCATCTTGTTGCATATGATTGTTATTTCTTTCGGTAGGCTCCGCTCCTCCGGATTCCACCGAATATCCGATTGACGGATATTGTCCCTCCTCTAAGCAACAAGGCAAGCAACCATTTTGATCATCCCGATAGATCCCATGTTCTCTCTCCTGCGCTTACTTATTGCATTAGGATCAAATGCTTCACATGCTTTTGCCACGTTTGTTGAACCCACTTCCTTTGCATGACCTGTCCTTGTCACAGTAAATAGCTGAACCTTGCAACCTAGCATACCTGGTAGTTGCTAGAGCCATGATGTGCCTTATCCTGCTATGCATGCTATGCTTAGAGTTGTGTATGGTCTGTCATCTGGGAGATGAACAGAATTGTGAGAATGTGTTCAGTAAGTAAAGGTTGTGTGTTGAACCTGATTTGGTAAAGGTACCGGTGAAAGGCTATGTAGGAGTACATGGCGGGTTGTTTCATTGGAACCGTCCTTAGGAACTGAGTTCTGTGTATGTAATTCAAGACGAGATACTACCACATGTTGGGCCTTGAAATATGACCCCGCTCGACTTATTAATCGCTTAGTACTTCGTCCAGGAGTTGCAAGTAGTTTCTGGTGTTTATAGTCATGCTGGAGGCCGTGCATAGCGCTGACCTGAGAGGTGGGCTGTGATGCGGTAGGAAGTGGCACGGTGTACTAAGTGGCACCCGAATGGTGGGCTTGGGAACCCTGCGCACATCGTTTGGGGCCGTGGCAGAAACCTCGGCCGGACTTCCGTACGGGTTACCCTCAGATAGGCGATAGACCTGGACCAAGTATTAGCGTGGTTAACGGTCGTGGTCGACTCCCTCGCTCGGCTTCCGCTTGAAGGTTGCCGAGGTGCATGACGTGCACATGGCGATAAGTGGCGAGAGCGTGTGTGAAGAAGTACACCCCTGCAGGGTTATGATCTATTCGAATAGCCGCGTCCGCGGATATGGACTACTTGGAGACATATGTTGTTCATAGATAACTTCAATGGCTACTCATAAAATTGTCAAGAAAGCGTGAGTGTCGTGGACGGCATTTCCGTATGGAGACAGAATGATTCCACGATGGAGTATTGTTGTGGTGTTAGTGGACTCGTGTGCGAGAAATCAAGTTGTCAAAATTATTTAAAAATGCAAGTTGTCTAGCCACGAGTCAAATGCTGGCTTTCCGCATGAAACCCCACAATTCCTTATTGATACATTTCATGAGTAGATAGTTATCCTAAATCTTGTGGAGTACCTCCGTACTCATGTTTGCTTAATATTTGTTGCAGAGGTTGCTAATGACCCTAATGGAGGGTTCTTCCTAGACATCGACGACGACGAGTAGCTGGTATCCGAGCTACGATCTGGCCCTAGGGTGGGTGTGTAGTATAGTCAGGCCACGTGCCTTCTAGTTTCATCTGTGTGTACTCAGACAGCTTATCTACTTCTGCTGGCTTGTAACTTGAATGACTGTTATGATGGGTCGTGAGACCCCTACTGTGTAATATTATGTGTGAGGCTCTTTTGAGCCTTTTAAATAATACTTGTATGTTTATGGTTATGTTGTGATGCCATCGATGTATCTATACATATCGGTATGCCATGCCTACGTGTGTCGTACTTGATATGTATGGGGTTCGATTACCTAGCCGTAGACTTTAGTAGCATCCTTACAGGGAAATGCCCCTTTGTGATCCAACGAGCCATGGTAGCTCGCTACTGCTCCAGACACATTGGTTGACCGGCGTGTGTCCTTCTTAGCTGCTGTGTCTGTTCCCCTTGGGGAAATGTCACGCGATGTAATGGAGTCCTTGTAGCTTGCTACGACTCATCTACATTCGCTGGTGACCGACACCTGCTTTGCTGGGTCATGTATGCATGTCCCTGTGTGGAACTGCCACTTTGGTTTATGACTAGACATGTCGATCCGGGTTCTTTGTCATTGGATTGCTAGCGACACAATTGCATACGCGAGTCAAAAGGCGCAAACGGTCCCGGCTAAGGTAAGGCTGCAGCCGTGGGGTTAACCGTGTGTGAGACCGCAAAGAGATGCGATGTGTTACATGCTGGATTCCTATGGCTTATGATCGGGGTCCCGACAATTGTTTGCAAAGTGAGATATGAAGGCGGAAAGCAAAACAAAGTAAAAAGAGTAAGGCTGAAAATATGGTGTGGAGTAGACCCGGGGGCCATAGTGTTCACGAGAGGCTTCTCTCAAAATAGCAAATATCACGGTGGGTGAACAAATTACTGTCGAGCAATTGATAGAACCGCGCAAAGTCATGACGATATCTAAGGCAATGATCATACATATAGGCATCACGTCCAAGACAAGTAGACCGATATTTTCTGCATCTACTAGAATTACTCCACACATCGACCGCTATCCAGCATGCATCTAGTGTATTGAGTTCATGACGAACAGAGTAACGCCTTAAGAAAGATGACATGATGTAGAGGGATAATCTCAAACCAATGATGAAAACCCCATCTTTTTACCCTTGATGGCAACAACACGATGCGTGCCTTGCTACCCCTTCTGTCACAGGGTGAGGTCACCGCACGGTATGAACCCAAAACCAAGCACCTCTCCCATTGCAAGAATCATAGATCTAGTTGGCCAAACAAAACCCACAACTTGAAGAGAATTACAAGGATAAGAAATCATGCATAAGAGAGATCAGAAGAAACTCAAATAAGATTCATAGATAATCTGATCATAAATCCACAATTCATCGGATCTCGACAAACACACCGCAAAAGAAGATTTCATCGGATAGATCTCCATGAAGATCATGGAGAACTTTGTATTGAAGATCCAAGAGAGAGAAGAAGCCATCCAGCTACTAGCTATGGACCCGTAGGTCTATGGTGAACTACTCACGCATCATCGGAGAGGTCATGGTGTTGATGAAGAAGCCCTCCATATCCGAATCCCCCTTCTGGCAGGGCACCAGAACGTGCCCCAGATGGGATCTTGCGAAGACAGAAGCTTGCGGCGGCGGAAAAGTACTTTCGATGATCTCTTGATTTTTTATGGATTTTTAGGGAATACATAGGCGCAAAACCTAGGGCAACGGAGCCTTAGGGAGCCCACAAGCGAGGGGGCCGCGGGCTCCCCCTGGCCGCGCCGTGAGGGCTTGTGGGGTCCCTGGTGGCCCCCTGCCCTGATTCTCCGGCTCTCCGATCTTTTTCTGTTCCGGAAAAAAACTTTTTGGCAGTTTCATTCCGTTTGGACTCTGTTCAAAATCCTCCTCTGAAAGGGGTCAAAAATGTGGAAAAAAGAGGAATGGTCACTTGGCACTGAGTTAACAAGTTTGGCCCAGAAAATATATAAAAGGCATACAAAACATCCAAAGGTTGACAACATAATAGCATGAAACCATCGAAAATTATAGATACGTTGGAGACGTATCAAGCATCCCCAAGCTTAACTCCTACTCGTCCTCGAGGAGGGAAGTGATAAAGAATGAATTTTTGATGTGGAATGCTACCTAGCATAGTTGTCCTTTGCAACTTATTTCATGTGACATGAATGTTCAGATCCGTAATATTCGAAACAATAGTTTGCTATTGACATGAAAACAATAATACTTCAAGCAAACTAGCAAGGTAATCATGAACTTTGGAAATAACAAGGCCAAGCAAAGTTATCCCTACAAAATCATATAGTCTGGCTATGCTCCATCACCCTCACACAACGAATGTAAATCATGCACAATCCCGGTATTGGCCAAGTAATTGTTTTCACACTCTTACTTTCTTAAACTTTTTATAACTTTCACGCAATACATGAGCGTGAGCCATGGATATAGCACTATAGGTGGAATAGAGTGTGGTGGTGGTTGGGAGACAAAAAGGAGGAGATAGTCACATTGACTCGGCGTATCAAAAGGCTATGGAGATTCCCATTAATAGATATCAATGTGAATGAGTAGGGATTGCTATACAAGGGATGCACTAGAGCTATAAGTATGTGAAAGCTCAAAAGGAGAACTAGTGGGTGTGCATACAACTTGCTTGCTCATGAAGACCTAGGGCAATTTTGAGGAAGCCCATCATTGGAATATACAAGCCAAGTTATATAATGAAGATTCCCACTAGCATATGGTAGTGACAAAGTAAGAAGCTGTCAATCATGAAGAACATGGAGCTATTATGAAGCACAAGTGTGGAAAAAGATAGTAGCATTGTCCCTTCTCTTTTTCTCGTTTTTTCATTTGGGCTCTTTGGGATATTATTTTTATTTCCTCACATGGGACAATGCTCTAATAATGATGATCATCACACTTTTATTTACTCGCAACTCAAAGCTCAAAATGATGACGACTCTATAGGAAATGCCTCTGGCAATGTACCGGGATGTGCAATAATCTAGCTTGGCGTATGACGTAGAGATATCTCGCTAGCTATCTTAAGATCATGCAATGGCAATATGAGAGCGACGGCGCAAGTCATGAGACGGAACGGTGGGAGTTGCATGGCAATATATCTCGGAATGGCTATGAAAATGCCATAGTAGGTAGGTATGGTGGCTGTTTTGAGGAAGGCATATAGTGGGTTTGTGTACCGGCGAGAATTGCGCGGCACTAGAGAGGCTAGCAATGGTGGAAGGTGAAAGTGCATCTATACCATGGACTCACATTAGTCATGAAGAACTCACATACTTGTTGTGGAAGTTTTTATTAGTAATCGAAACAAAGTGCTAAACGCATAGTCCTAGGGGAAGGGTTGGTAGGTGTTAACCATCGCGCGATCCCGACCTCAACACAAAGGATGACAATCAATAGATCAATTATGCTCCGACTTCCTAACATAGCGGTTCACCATACGTGCATGCTACGGGAATCACTAACTTCAACACAGGTATTTCTAGATTCACAACACCCTCTAACATAGCTCTTGATATTACCGAATCCACGTCTCAAAACTAACTGAGAGGAATCAAGACTTCTCTTTCTACTCAATGCACATGAAGATGGAGGTTTTTGTATCCTCTTTGGGTACCTATCACCTTTGGGACTACTTTCATAGCATAAGCCAACTACCAAGTCATGCACCGCCGTGCTCTAAAAGATATAAGTGAAGCACATAGAGCAAAAGTATCTAGCTCAAAAGATATAAGTGAAGCACTATGAGCATTCTAGCAAAATCACAATGAGTGCATGTCTCTCTCTCTCAAAAAGGTGTGCATCAAGGATTATTGTGACACAACAAAAAGAAAAGACTCCTACGATACAAGACGCTCCAAACAAAACACATATCATGTGGTGAATAAAAATATTGCTCCAAGTAATGTTACCGATGGATTGAAGACGAAAGAGGGGATGCTTTCTCGGGGCATCCCCAGGCTTAGGATTTTTGGGGTCCTTGAATTTTTCTTGGGATGCCTTGGGTATCCCCAAGCTTGAGCTCTTTCCACTCCTTATCTCTTTGTCCATGAGAACATCACCCAAAACTTGAAAACTTCACAACACAAAACTTAAACAGAAACTCGTGATATCATTAGCACAAGAAAACAAACTACCACCTCTTTTGGTACTGTAGAAAACTTGAATTCTATCTATATTGGTGTTGGGCTACTTTATTCTCACTTTTCCATGGCTAGTACCCCCGATACTAACCATAGTTTCATCAAAACAAGCAACCAACTCAACAAAAAAACATAATCTGTCAAAAATAGACCAATTTGTAGCAATCTGTATACTTCGTATACTTCTGGTACCTAAATAATTCTCAAAACTTACGAATGCGTGGGAAAAAGGCATATGAACCTGCAGAAAAAAGAATCAACTCAAAAGCTCTGTTTGAATAAAAATGAAAGATCATCTCGTGAGCAAAAAGTTTCTGTCTTTTTCCAGTAGGATCAAATAACCATCAGCAAGACTAGTCATAAAGGTTTTGCTTGGCTCAAACACAAAAAGAAACACAAAAAACACAATAACAACAGAATTATGAAATTGTGGATGCAACAAAACAGAAAGAAAAAGATAAATTCATTGGGTTGCCTCCCAACAAGCGCTATTGTTTAACACGCTTAGCTAGGCATAAAAGCGATAGAATCACGTATCGTCGTCTTTGGTGCTCAAACCATAAGTGGCCCTCATCATGGATTCATAAGGCAATCTTATTTTCTTTCTAGGAAAGTGTTCCATGCCCTTCCTTAAAGGAAATTGAAATCTAATATTCCCTTCCTTCATATCGATGATAGCACCGATAGTCCTTAGGAAAGGTCTACCAAGAATAATAAGGCATGTAGGATTGCAATCAATGTCAAGCACAATGAAATCCACGGGTACATAGTTCCTATTTGCAATAATAAGAACATCATTGATCCTTACCATGAGTTTCTTGATAGTAGAATCAACAAGATGCAAACTAAGAGAACACTCTTCAATCTCCTTAAAACCCAGAAGATCACATAAAGACTTTGGAATCGCGGAAACACTTTGATAAGCTCTTTGATATTACTCTCTAGATCAGAGGGTAATCTATTATAATTTCCATGAATATTGTTGTAGGAGTTGCCAAAGTTATTAGAGGAGTTACGAGGAAAAGGCCTAGGAACATAGTTTCCTCTAAAAGCATTGTTGTTGCCAAAGTTATTCCTACCAACAAAATTAACGTCCAAGCTAGCGTTTCTACTCTCAATCAAAGAAGACATGGGCATATCATTAGGGTCTAAAGGATCACTTCTACTAGCAACGAAATTCTTTAACTCATCCATCTTTCCACTCAACGAGTTAATTTCTTCTATAGCGTGTACCTTCTTACTAGTAGGTGACCCTTCAGTGTGCCACTGAGAGTAGTTCGTCATGATGTTGTCTAGGAGCTTTGTGGCTTCCCTAACGTGATTTCCATGAATGTTCCACCTGAGGCGGAGTCCAAGATATTTCTAGAACCGAAATTCAAGCCAGCATAAAAGATTTGTATAATCATCCAAAGACTCAAGCCATGAGCGGGACAATTTCTAATAATCAATTTCATTCTCTCCCAAGATTGTGCAACATGTTCATGATCAAGTTGCTTAAATTCATGATATCATTACGGAGAGAGATAATCTTAGCCGGCGGAAAATACTTGGATATATAAGCATCTTTGCACTTATCCCAAGAATCGATACTATTTTTGGGCAAAGAAGAAAACCAAGTTTTTGCGCGATCTCGCAACGAGAAAGGAAAAAGCTTCAATTTAATCACATCATTATCCACATCTTTCTTATTTTGCATATCGCAAAGCTCAATGAAGGTATTGAGATGGGATGCGGCATCTTCACTAGGAAGGCTAGAGAATTGCTCTTTCATAACAAGATTCAACAAAGCGGTATTGTTTTCATATGACTCCGCACTAGTGGTGGGAGCAATCGGAGTACCAATAAAATCATTATTATTAGTATTCGAGAAGTCACAAAGTTTGGTGTTTTCATTCATGGTGACTTCAGCAAGCAAGACAAGCACACAAGCGAGCAGAAAGCAACCGAAAGTAAAGGGCGAACGAAAAAGGCAAACGAAAAAGGCACATTGGTGAAGTGGGGGAGAGGAAAACGAGAGGCAACTGGCAAACAAGGTAAATGCAAGGGATGAGTTTGCGACACTTACTTGGATGAGTTCTTGACTTGATCCTCCCCGGCAATGGCACCAGAAATCCTTCTGCTACTTCTCAAACAACAACGCCAGAAATTCACACGTTGACGGAGTTTTTTCCCTTGAAGAGGAAAGGGTGATGCAGCACATGAGCAGTAAATATTTCCCTTAGTTTGAGAACCAAGGTATCAATCCGGTAGGAGAATCTCATCAAGTCAAGAGTACCTGCGCAAACACAAAAGAGCTTGCACCCAATGCTATAAAGGGGTTGTCAATCCCTTCAAGATTGTTTGTAAAGTGAGATCTGAAGGCGGAAAGCAAAACAAAGTAAAAAGAGCAAGGCTGAAAATATGGTCTGGAGTAGACCCGGGGGCCATAGTGTTCACTAGAGGCTTCTCTCAAAATAGCAAATATCACGGTGGGTGAACAAATTACTGTCGAGCAATTGATAGAACCGCGCAAAGTCATGACGACATCTAAGGCAATGAGCATACATATAGGCATCACGTCCGAGATAAGTAGACCGATACTTTCTGCATCTACTACTATTACTCCACACATCGACCGCTATCCATCATGAATCTAGTGTATTGAGTTCATGACGAACAGAGTAACGCCTTAAGCAAGATGACATGATGTAGAGGGATAATCTCAAACCAATGATGAAAACACCATCTTTTTACCCTTGATGGCAACAACATGATGCGTGCCTTGCTACCCCTTCTGTCATTGGGTGAGGTCACTGCACGGTATGAACCCAAAACCAAGCACTTCTCCCATTGCAGGAATCATAGATCTAGTTGGCCAAACAAAACCCACAACTCGAAGAGAATTACAAGGATATGAAATCATGCGTAAGAGAGATCAGAAGAAACGCAAATAAGATTCATAGGTAATCTGATCATAAATCCACAATTCATCGGATCTCGACAAACACACCGCAAAATAAGATTACACCGGATAGATCTCCATGAAGATCATGGAGAACTTTGTATTGAAGATCCAAGAGAGAGAAGAAGCCATCTAGCTACTAGCTATGGACCCGTAGGTCTATGGTGAACTACTCACGCATCATGGAGAGGTCATGGTGTTGATGAAGAAGCCCTCCGTATCCGAATCCCCCCTCCGGAAGGGCACCAGAACGTGCCCCATATGGGATCTTGCGGAGACACAAGCTTGCGGCGGCGGAAAAGTAATTTCGATGATCTCTTGATTTTTATGGATTTTTGGGGAATATATAGGCGCAAAACCTAGGGCAACGGAGCCTCAGGGAGCCCACAAGCCAGGGGGCCACGGGATCCCCCCTGGCCGCGCCGTGAGGGCTTGTCGGGTCCCTGGTGGCCCCGTGCCCTGATTCTTCGGCTCTCCGATCTTTTTCTGTTCCCGAAAAAAATCTTTTTGGCAGTTTTATTCTGTTTGGACTCCGTTCAAAATCCTCCTCTGAAAGGGGTCAAAACATGGAAAAAACAGGAACTAGCACTTGGCACTGAGTTAATAAGTTAGTCCCAGAAAATATATAAAAGGCATACAAAACATCCAAAGTTTGACAAGATAATAGCATGAAACCATCAAAAATTATAGATACGTCGGAGACGTATGAGTGTGCAGCAAGGATGATTGTGACACAACAAAAAGAAAAGAATCCTATAATGCACGACGCTCCAAGCAAAACACATATCATGTGGTGAATAAAAATATAGCTACAAGTAATGTTACCGATGGATTGAAGACGAAAGATGGGATGCCTTCCCGGGGCATCCCCAACCTTAGTGTCACATCCCTAACCCTTAAGCAAGATAGCATTGTGCTCATGTCTTATTTGCATTTGCATCTAAGAAGTTTCAACAAAAACAACAAAGTGGCAAAGGAAAAAAAAACTCAAAACCCTAGCCACCATTTCCATTAAAGGAAATTTCAACTAGTTCAAAATCAATGAACCCAAAATGGCCTCAAGAAATGTTCAAACTTTCTGATAAATCATGAAAGTAAATGAGCATTGGAGAAAACTATTTTCTTGACACTTTAAGCATTTTAATAAATGCAAAAGCTACTAGTTTCAAATTTAAAAAAAAAATTGAAATCAGAAACTATAATTTTCCAAAAATGTTGAAAACCTTGGAAATGAGTGGGGATATTATAACAAATATTTCAGGAGGTCTAAAATAGTTTTTACTTTTTGTTTTGGAGCTGAATTAAATAGCAATGCAATAATTAGCAAAACAGAAAAACAAAAACAAAGGAAATGGAAAAAAGACTTACCTGTCGCCCAAGCCTGGCCCGGCCCATCTCCCCGCTCGTCCCCTCCCTCGCGCCAGTAGGCAGCAGGAGGTGGCCGCCGCCTCCTCCGGCGCGGTCACGCACCTGCGTGCCTGCCTGGCCGCTGGTTCGCGTTGGCGACGACGGGGATAAGCTCCCCAGAGCTTCCCCTATCCATTCCCCGCCTCGGTTCTTCCCCTCCTCCCGGATCCCCTCCTTCTCCCTGCTGCCGCCATTAGAGCCGAGCTCGAGCTCGAGCTGCCCGTGCCCCTGGCCATAGGATCCCCTCCCAGAGCACGCCATTAGCTCCGCCTCGTCGCCCTGGTCGTCTCTGCAGAAGCCGAAGCCTCCTCGAGCCCTGCAATGCCCTCAACGCCGTCGTCTTCTTCCTCCGGCCGCCGAACCTCTTCCGTCGATTCGTCGCCCCCCATGCCTTCCCCGAGCCGTCTAAGCTCTGCTCTGCACTCCCTGTGAGCATCTCCTGCCAGATCAGCCCCGGCTAGGCGTAGAAATGAAGCTGCGGGAGACGTGTCGTTCCTCCGGTGCTCTCCGCGCAGCATTTGACCCCCTGTGCGCCGTTTCCGAGCCCCTCCGCCGTGCTGGTGGTCGCCGGAGGCTCCCCGCCGGCAAGGACGACCTCGCCGCCGGTGGAGGTCGACGTGGCAGGCTAACCAGCCGATTAGTGACTCGATCACTCGCTGACAAGTGGGCCCAAGGCCAAGTCAAACCTCAGTTAGGGCTGGTCAGCGCGGGATTAGTCCCAGAGAGGCTGACCAGTGGGGCCCCCCTGTCAGGTTTGACCTGAACAGGTCGGCTGACCTGCTGACGTCAGCCTGATGCAATAAATGGATTTTCCAGTTTAAAACTAATTCAGGAAATTGCTAAAAATTGCAAAAATCATAGAAATTAATCTGTAACTCCAATGAAAATAAATTATATATGAAAAAGTATCAGAAAAATTCAAGGATTATGATTATGCTATTTTCAACTATGTTTGAAAAAGTTACAGGACCCTAAATTGTGAAATAAGGAATAATTCAATTCTTTAATCACTTTATAAATGGAATTTGCAAAAATATCCAAATTTCATTATAACTGCAATAATCACACACTGCCCTAGATATAAATCAGTACCATAACATGACATTTCATGCATGTTAACATTAGGTTGATCTGAGATCAGGTCGAATCAATTAAACCGGTATCCGAGAATACCCGTTTGAATTGCTATTCGAATGTGATTCAAATCAACTCTAAACCTAAAACATCTTGATTATAATAACTTATCACTTTGCATTCTCATGCCATGCTCATGCATCATTTTGATTGCATATGATTGTTACTGAATGTAGCCATTCATTTCGGTAGGCTCCGCACCCCCGGATTCCACCGAATATCCGTCTGACGGATATCGTTCCTCCTCTGAGCAACAAGGCAAGCAACCCTTTTGATCATCCCGATAACTCCTATGTTCTTGCTCCTGCACCTATTATTGCATTAGGATCAAATGCTTCAACTGCTTTTGCCACGATAGTTGGACCCACTTCCTTTGCATGACTTAACCTTGTCACAGTAAATAGCCGAACCTTGCAACCTAGCATACCTGGTAGTTGCTTGAGCTATGATGTGCCTTATCCTGCTATGCATGCTATGCTTAGAGTTGTGTATGGTCTGTCATCTGGGAGATGAACAGAAATGTGGAATGTGTTCGGTAAGCAAAGGTCGTGTGTTGAACTTGATTTGGTAAAGGTACCGGTGAAAGGCTGTGTAGGAGTACATGGCGGGTTGTTTCATTGGAACCGTCCTTAGGAACTGAGTTCCGTATATGTAATCCAAGACTAGATACTACCACATGCTGGGCCCTGAAATATGACCCCGCTCGGCCTATTAATCGCGTAGTACTCGGTCCAGGAGTTGCAAGTAGTTTCTGGTGTTTATAGAAATGCTGGAGGCCGTGCATGGTGCTGACCTGAGAGGTGGACCGTGATGCGGTAGGCAGTGGCACGGTGTACCAAGTGGCACCCGGATGGTGGGCTTGGGAACCCTGCGCACATCGTTTGAGGCCGTGGCGGAAACCTCGGCCGGACTTCCGTACGGGTTACTCTCAGATAGGCGATAAACCTGGACTAGGTACTAGTGTGGTTAACGGTCGTGGCCGACTCCCTCGCTGGGCTTCCCCTTGAAGGTTGCCGAGGTGCATGACGTGCGCATGGCGATAAGTGGCGAGAGCGTGTGTGACGAAGTACACCCCTGCAGGGTTATGATCTATTCGAATAGCCGCGTCCGCGGATATGGACTACTTGGAGACATATGTTGTTCATAGATAACTTCAATGGCTACTCATATAAATGTCAAGATAAGCGTGAGTGTCGTGGACGGCATTTCCATATGGAGACGGAATGATTCCACGATAGTGTATTGTTGTGGTGTTAGTGGTCTCATGTGCGAGAAATCAAGTTGTCAAAACTAATTTCAAAAAGCAAGTTGCCTAGCCACGAGTCAAATGTTGGCTTCCCGCATGAAACCCCACAATACCTTTTGATACCTTGCATGAGTAGTTAGCTCTCCTAAAGTCTTGCTGAGTACCCTCGTACTCATGTTTTCTTAATAAATGTTGCAGAGGTTGCTAATGACCCTAATGGAGGGTTCTTCGTAGACATCGACGACGACGAGTAGCTGGTGTCCCAGCTACGATCTGGCCCTACGTCGGCTCTATAGTATAGTCAGGCCATGTGCCTTCTAGTTGCTCTGTCTGTACCCAGACAGTTTATAACTCTTCCACTGGCTTGTAATTGTATGACTGCTATTATGGGTCGAGAGACCCTTAATGTGTAATATTATGTGTGTGGCTCTTCCGAGCCTCTTAAATAAAGCTTGTATGTTTATGGTTATGTTGTGATGCCATCGATGTATCTATACATATCGGTATGCCATGCGTACATGTGTCTTACTTGATATGTATGGGGTTCGAATACCTAGTCGTGAACTTTAGTAGTACTCCTTACAAGGAAATGCCCCTTTGTGATCCAACGAGCCTTGGTAGTTCCCTACTGCTCCGGACACATTGGTTGACCGGCATGTGTCCTTCTTAGCTGCTGTGTCTGTCCCCTTTGGGGAAATGTCATGCGACGTAATGGAGTCCTTGTAGCTTGCTACGACTCGTCTACGTTCGTTGATGACCGACACCTGCTTTGTTGGGTCATGTATGCCTGTCCTTGTGCGGAACTGCCACTTTGGTTTATGACTAGACATGTCGATCCGGGTTCTTTGACATTGGATTGCTAGCGACACTATCGCATACGTGAGTCAAAAGACGCAAACGGTCCCGGCTAAGGTAAGGCTGGAGCCGTGGAGTTAACCGTGCGTGAGACCACAAAGGGATGCGATGTGTTACAGGCTGGATTCCTATGGCTTAGGATCGGGGTCCCGACAGCGTTGGTATCAGAGCCTGACTGACTGTAGGATTACTAAGCCAAACTGGTCGAAGTTGAGTCTAGAATTTCTTAGTTATATATAGGGGAATTGTTTGTGGAAGGGAACGTAACACTCTTGTTCTCTTCTCAAGATATTCTATCCTGGTCATCCTCGTCTTTTCCGCGGGAATTAAGGACTAGATTTCTCATTTTCTCCTAAGTCTCCTGTTTCCGATCGGTAGCTTATAGGATTACGGGTCGAGAGATATTGGGTTTCTTTATTTCTAGGAAGCAGGAAGTAAGTTTGATGATCACAGAGTTGAACTTGATAGTTGAGTGGTTACGCTATTCTATTTTGGGTTGTCTCAAAATTTGTTTTTGAGCATTTACAGCCGTTATGCTGCCCAATTTTGCATTCAGAGCTCTAATGCTTTTGCATTACTCTCTATTTACAGATGCCTGGCCGTCCTTCTCGTCAGGTGGTACGTCTGACCAGGTGCATTGATGTACCGGGTCATACGGCCATGCTGGTCAGGGTGATGTCGGTGTGCGGTTACCGCTGGTACCCCGAGTACACGGTAGAGGAACAATACCGAGACTTCAACCAGAGCCAGTACATCTGTACTGTTAGGGTATTTCCAGACTACCCTGGAGCGGAGAAGCCAATCCATTGGTCCTATGGGTTGGGAGTCACTGTTGGCATGGCAGTACAAGATGCTGCCTATTCAATGCTGACTATTATGAGAGCGACACATGCACTGCTGCAGAATTCAGAGTTCTGCTATGTTCCGGCCTCTCAGTCTGGTGAAGAGGGATACCTCAGTGGAGTCTATTTTGATTCTTCTATGGAGGATCCACTTATGCAGTCCACTGTTGAGATGCTAGAGAACAGAGACAAGGATGCTCGTGCTCTCCGCATGGAGCTTTATGCTACCCGTGCCCGTCTGTGGACAGCTTTGACGCAGTTGGCACCGGTAGTCCAGACAGGGTATGGAGAGATGGAGATGCTGAACCCTGTTAGGACCCATCTTCCGGCCCACGTTGACTGGCCAGCTATAGGAGGAGTTACACCTCTTCGGGGACCCCTCTTACCACCACTCAGGGGACCAAGGCCACATCCGTGTCCTTATGGATCCCAGGGATCTCAGGCTAGAGTGTTTCCTGATCCGCAGGTTGAACTTCCAGGTCATGGAGGTAATCTCTATGAGATGTTCTATGCGGATGCCTGAGCTGTGAGCGGAAGGATAGTATGGTAGTAGCCGTACGTTCACAGTCCTGCGTGACTTGTGAAGTATGGTAGTAATGTGAAACGAATTCCGGAGGCCTAGATAAATAATGTATAGGAAGCTTGTACGCCTCTGATGAGTAGTTTCACAATTTCAGCAGTTTGCTCTACGGTTAAGGTTGTACTGAGCTATGTAAGGGTGTGTATGAACCATGGTGTATATATAGCAGTTGCTTGTTACCATGTTGTTCGGATATTCATTTCCGCATTCCGTGTGTTCAGTACATTCTTAATCCATAGCTAGTATTGATTTGATATTGGTCTAAGCTATGAGTTTGTTTGTCAGGATGGTGTTCACCAGGTTGAACCGTGCCCCTGCTCATGAGCAAGGTGAGGGTAGTCAAGCGTCGCAGGAAGACCTGCCTCAACCACCTTCTCTGGTACAAGTGATGCTTGAGGCAGAAAGAAACAAAAGGGAGACCAACCGACTGCTAGAGCGTATTGAGCAGAATACGGCTCGACAACCTAGGAATGCTGCAGTGTCCCTCAATGACTTTGTGAAGCTGAATCCTCCAAAGTTTCATCATTCCGTCGATCCCCTCGACGCTGATGACTGGTTGTGCAGCATCTCACGCAAGATTTGCTCGGTGAATGTGTCTGAGGCCGACAAGGTGACCTTTGCAGCGTATTTCCTGGAGGGACCCACCAATCTGTGGTGGGAGAATTTTGAAGCTATGCGTCCTGCTGAACCAGTGGCCACATGGGCAGACTTCAGTGCAGCTTTTCGTCTGCACCATATTCCAGAGAGCCTGATGGACAGAAAGAGAGAGGAGTTCTGTGCCTTCACTCAGGGCAAGTTGTCTGTGGATGCCTATAGCCGCGAGTTCGGTAACCTCGCCCGCTATGCAACAGAGGAGGTGTCTACTGACGCCAAGAAGCAAGCAAGATTCCGTAAGGGTCTGAGCCTTGAGCTCCGTCGTGATCTGCGCCTCCATGAGTGTGCAAGTTTTCAAGCCCTAGTCAACAAAGCGATCAATGCGGAGACTGGTCATTCTGACTTCGAAGCCACAAGGAAGCACTCCCGTGACTTTGGCTCGTCTTCTGGTTCCGCGTTTCCAAAACGCAGGCTGTGGGTTCCAAACAGTTCTCTACCGCCAAGATACACTCCGAGGCCATCCTACGTGGCGCCTCAGACGAATCAGGCCAACCCTCCAGCAAAAGCTTATGGTTGTCCAGCTAGCAATGCTGCACCACGTGCCAACCAGGTGATATGCTACAAGTGTGGAGAACCAGGGCATTATTCCCGTGAGTGTCCTTAGAATGTGGGTGCCAAGCAACCCGGAAAGTCCGTCGGGCAGGCCAAGTCGGGCAAAGCTTATTACGTGAAGCCAACTCCTGCACGTGGCCGTGTGAACTATGTGTCAGCAGAAGAAGCTGTAGAGGATCCCGACGTCATGCTGGGTACGCTTCTTGTTAATCATCACCCAGCGTCCGTTCTCTTTGACACTGGGTCTTCTCATTCCTTCATTTCAGAAAGTTATGCACAGTTGCATAACATGTCATTTTGTGATATGCCAATCCCATTGGTTGTCCAAACCCTGGTAGTAAATGGCAAACCTCTAGGATAACCTATGATAATGAAATTCTAGTAGACAGGCTAGTTTTTCTAGCCTCATTGATAGCATTGAAATCTTCGGATATTAATATCATCGTGGGCATGGACTGGATGTCAGCTCACTATGCCAAGATTGATACTCAATCTAGAAATGTCCAGCTTACCCATCCCTCGGGTGAGATAGTAAATGTCTCTACTCGAGTTGCCAAATGCCAACTCTATTCCCTAAATGCCAACCCTCTTCCGGAACTTGAAGACATTCCGGTAGTCCGTGACTTCCCGGATGTTTTTCCAGAGGAACTGCCAGGAATTCCACCTGACAGAGATGTAGAGTTTGTGATAGATCTTGTTCCGGGAACTGTCCCAATAGCCAGAAGACCTTATAAGATGGCACCCCTAGAGCTAGCCGAACTTAAGAAGCAATTAGATGAGGCCTTGAACAAAGGTTTCATTCGTCCTAGCTCTTCTCCTTGGGCTTGTCCCGTCCTCTTCGTCAAGAAGAAAGACGGAACGGATCGGATGGTTGTAGATTACCGACCAGTTAACCTGGTCACCATAAAGAACAAGTATCCGCTCCCCAGGATCAACGATCTGTACAATCAGCTCGCTGGATCTTCAGTCTTCTCCAAAATGGATTCGAGGTTGGGATACCATCAAATCAAGATTAAGAACGGGGACATTCCAAAAACGACTTTTGTTACTCGTTATGGCCAATATGAGTACACCGTTATGTCCTTCGGTTTAACCAATGCCCCAGCCACCTTCTCTCGGCTGATGAATTCAATCTTTATGGAGTATTTGGATAAATTCGTCGTAGTATACCTCGATGATATTCTCATCTACTCAAAGAATGAACAAGAACATGCCGAGCATCTAAGGCTGGTATTGATGAAACTTCGAGAGCATCGCCTTTATGCCAAATTTTCAAAATGTGAATTCTGGTTACCAGAAGTGACCTATCTAGGCCACGTAATCTCTGGTAAGGGTATTGCTGTCAATCCCGAGAGAGTTCAAGCTGTCCTTGATTGGACTCAACCTGAATCAGTTAAGCAAGTTAGGAGTTTTCTTGGTCTAGCGAGCTATTGTCGCCGCTTTGTCGAGAATTTCTCCAAGGTTGCAAAGCCTCTGACTGAACACCTCAAGAAGGATAAAAAGTTCGAGTGGACACCACAGTGTGAGCATAGTTTTCAGGAACTGAAAAGACGCCTGACTTCCGCACCTGTGTTGCTACCACCAGATTTTTCTAAGGACTTTGTTATCTATTGCGACGCCTCGCGACAAGGATTAGGTTGCATTCTCATGCAAGATCGTCATGTGATCGCATACGCCTCTCGACAGTTGCGTCCACATGAGGATAATTATCCCACACATGACCTTGAGCTTGCAGCTGTGGTCCATGCACTAAAAACCTGGCGACATTACCTTTTGGGTAATCGTTGCGAAATATTCACTGATCACCAAAGTCTGAAATATATCTTCACCCAGCCGGATTTGAATCTCAGGCAAAGACGGTGGGTTGAGTTGATCTCGGATTACGACTTAGGGATAACTTACACCCCGGGGAAGGCCAATGTTATGGCCGATGCACTAAGTCGTAAATCTTATTGTAACAATTTGATGCTACAACAAGGTCAACCACTTCTCCATGAGGACTTTCGGAAGTTGAATCTTCATATTGTTCCTCAAGGATTCCTTTCTATTCTGGTGGCGAAGCCTACTCTTAAGGATCAAATTATAGCTGGCCAAAAGCGTGACAAGGGTATATCACGGATCAAGGAGAATATTTTTAGCGGAAACGCTAAAGAATTTTCCATGAATGATCAAGGTGTTGTGTTCTTCCAGAAGCGTTTAGTGGTTCCTAAGAACCCACATCTAAGGCAGTTAATCCTTAAAGAGGCTCATGATTCCCCTCTCACCATTCATCCCGGTAGTACTAAGATGTATCAGGACCTACGCGAGTGTTGGGGAACGTCGCATGGGAAACAAAAATTTTCCTACGCGCACGAAGACCTATCATGGTGATGTCCATCTACGAGAGGGGATGAGTGATCTACGTACCCTTGTAGATCGTACAACAGAAGCGTTAGAGAATGCGGTTGATGTAGTGGAACGTCCTCACGTCCCTCGATCCGCCCCGCGAACAATCCCGCGATCAGTCCCACGATCTAGTACCGAACGGACGGCACCTCCGCGTTCAGCACACGTACAGCTCGACGATGATCTCGGCCTTCTTGATCCAGCAAGAGAGACGGAGAGGTAGAAGAGTTCTCCGGCAGCGTGACGGCGTTCCGGAGGTTGGTGATGATCTCGTCTCAGCAGGGCTCCGCCCGAGCTCCGCAGAAACGCGATCTAGAGGAAAAACTATGGAGGTATGTGGTCGGGCAGCCGTGAGAAAGTTGTCTCAAATCTGCTCTAAAAGCCCCATATATATAGGAGGAGGGAGGGGGACCTTGCCTTGGGGTCCAAGGGACTCCCAAGGGGTCGGCCGAGCCAAGGGGGGGGAGGACTCCCCCCCCAAACCGAGTTGGACTTGGTTTGGTGGGAGGAGTCCCCCTCCCTTCCCACTTCTTCCCTCTTTTTTTTTCTTTTCCTTTGATTTTCTTTCTCTTGGCGCATAGGCCCCTTTGGGGCTGTCCCACCAGCCCACTAAGGGCTGGTGTGTCTCCCCAAGGCCTATGGGCTTCCCCGGGGTGGGTTGCCCCCCCCCCCCGGTGAACTCCCGGAACCCATTCGTCATTCCCGGTACATTCCCGGTAACTCCGAAAACCTTCCGGTAATCAAATGAGGTCATCCTATATATCAATCTTCGTTTCCGGACCATTCCGGAAACCCTCGTGACGTCCGTGATCTCATCCGGGACTCCGAACAACATTCGGTAACCAACCATATAACTCAAATACGCATAAAACAACGTCGAACCTTAAGTGTGCAGACCCTGCGGGTTCGAGAACTATGTAGACATGACCCGAGAGACTCCTCGGCCAATATCCAATAGCGGGACCTGGATGCCCATATTGGATCCTACATATTCTACGAAGATCTTATCGTTTGAACCTCAGTGCCAAGGATTCGTATAATCCCGTATGTCATTCCCTTTGTCCTTCGGTATGTTACTTGCCCGAGATTCGATCGTCAGTATCCGTATACCTATTTCAATCTCGTTTACCGGCAAGTCTCTTTACTCGTTCCGTAATACAAGATCCCGCAACTTACACTAAGTTACATTGCTTGCAAGGCTTGTGTGTGATGTTGTATTACCGAGTGGGCCCCGAGATACCTCTCCGTCACACGGAGTGACAAATCCCAGTCTTGATCCATACTAAATCAACTAACACCTTCGGAGATACCTGTAGAGCATCTTTATAGTCACCCAGTTACGTTGCGATGTTTGATACACACAAAGCATTCCTCCGGTGTCAGTGAGTTATATGATCTCATGGTCATAGGAATAAATACTTGACACGCAGAAAACAGTAGCAACAAAATGACACGATCAACATGCTACGTCTATTAGTTTGGGTCTAGTCCATCACGTGATTCTCCCAATGACGTGATCCAGTTATCAAGCAACAACACCTTGTTCATAATCAGAAGACACTGACTATCATCGATCAACTGGCTAGCCTACTAGAGGCATGCTAGGGACGGTGTTTTGTCTATGTATCCACACATGTAAATGAGTCTTCATTCAATACAATTATAGCATGGATAATAAACTATTATCTTGATACAGGAATTATAATAATAACTATACATTTATTATTGCCTCTAGGGCATAATTCCAACAGCCAGAGGTTCTGGTGGACTAGGATGAAGAGAGAAATTGCTGAGTTCGTTGCTAACTGCGACGTTTGTCGCCGAGTTAAGGCAGAACATCAAAGGCCTGCTGGCACCCTTCAACCTTTAGCTATTCCTGAATGGAAATGGGATAAAGTTAGCATGGATTTCATTACCGGATTTCTGAAGACCAAGAAAGGAAATAATGCTATCTTTGTGGTCATTGACCGTCTTTCCAAAGTGGCTCATTTTCTTCCTGTTCGTGAGAGTATAACAGCTAGCCAGCTAGCAGAGTTATATATCTCTCGAATAGTGTCTCTTCATGGTGTTCCCCTGGAGATTAACTCGGACCGTGGGAGTATCTTTACTTCTCGCTTCTGGGAAAGTTTTCAGAATGCCATGGGGACTCACCTATCTTTTAGCACTGCTTTCCATCCTCAATCAAGTGGTCAAGTAGAAAGAGTGAATCAAATTCTAGAAGATATGCTCCGAGCTTGTGTTATTTCGTTTGGTATGAATTGGGAGAAGTGTCTTCCATTCGCCGAATTCGCTTATAACAATAGTTATCAATCAAGCTTGGGCAAAGCCCCTTTTGAAGTTCTCTATGGACGAAGATGTCGAACACCTCTTAATTGGTCAGAAACCGGAGAGAGGCAACTCTTTGGCCCGGACATGATCCAGGATGCAGAAGAGCAGGTTCGCATTATTCGTGAAAAGTTGAAAACAGCCCAGTCTCGTCAAAAGAGCCAATATGATCGTCATCATAAGGCTGTGACTTTTGAAGTTGACGAGAAGGCTTACCTTCGGGTTACACCTTTGAAGGGTACCCATCGTTTCGGTATCAAGGGCAAGTTGGCTCCTCGTTACATTGGACCTTTTCGCATTCTTGCCAAATGAGGAGAAGTTGCCTACCAGTTGGAACTTCCTCCGCATCTTTCCAAGGTTCATGATGTTTTCCACGTCTCGCAACTCAGGCGTTGCTTTTCGGATCGTATCCGTGAAGTGGACCACGAAACGCTTGATCTACAAGATAACCTTTCTTACCGAGAATACCCCGTGCATATTCTTGATCAAGATGAGCGTACCACTCGACGTCGAAACCTCAAGTTTCTTAAAGTTCAGTGGTCAAATCACTCTGAAAAGGAGGCAACCTGGGAAAGAGACGATCGTCTCCGACTCGAATATCCTGCGTTATTCCCGAGGACTTCTAAATCTCGGGACGAGATTCTTTTGAGTGGGGGTGAGTTGTCACATCCCTAACCCTTAAGCAAGATAGCACTGTGCTCATGTCTTCTTTGCATTTGCATCTAAGAAGTTTCAACAAAAACAACAAAGTGGCAAAGGAAAAAAAAACTCAAAACCCTAGCCACCATTTCCATTAAAGGAAATTTCAACTAGTTCAAAATCAATGAACCCAAAATGGCCTCAAGAAATGTTCAAACTTTCTGATAAATCATGAAAGTAAATGAGCATTGGAGAAAACTATTTTCTTGACACTTTAAGCATTTTAATAAATGCAAAAGCTACTGGTTTCAAATTTAAAAAAAAATTGAAATCAGAAACTATAATTTTCCAAAAATGTTGAAAACCTTGGGAATGAGTGGGGATATTATAACAAATATTTGAGGAGGTCTAAAATAGTTTTTACTTTTTGTTTTGGAGCTGAATTAAATAGCAATGCAATAATTAGCAAAATAGAAAACCAAAACAGAGGAAATGGAAAAAAAGACTTACCTGTCGCCCAAGCCTGGCCCGGCCCATCTCCCCGCTCGTCCCCTCCCTCGCGCCAGTAGGCAGCAGGAGGTGGCCGCCGCCTCCTCCGGCGCGGCCACGCACCTGCCTGCCTGCCTGGCCGCCGGTTCGCGCTGGAGACGACGGGGATAAGCTCCCCAGAGCTTCCCCTATCCATTCCCCGCCTCGGTTCTTCCCCTCCTCCCGGATCCCCTCCTTCTCCCTGCTGCCGCCATTAGAGCCGAGCTCGAGCTCGAGCTGCCCGTGCCCCTGGCCATAGGATCCTCTCCCAGAGCATGCCATTAGCTCCGCCTCGTCGCCCTGGTCGTCTCTGCAGAAGTCGAAGCCTCCTCGAGCCCTGCAACGCCCGCAACGCCGTCGTCTTCTTCCTCCGGCCGCCGGACCTCTTCCGTCGATTCGTCGCCCCCAGGCCTTCCCCGAGCCGTCTAAGCTCTGCTCTGCACTCCCTGTGAGCATGCGGTCGTTTCCCCTAAGTTTTCCCCGTCGATCCCCTCCTCTAGCCCTAGTTTCACCGGAGCCCGACGAGGACCGCCGCTGCCGCTCGTCGCCGGTAGCCCTCCGATGATCAGTTCGTCCTCCCGAGAGCACCAACAGCTCCAGGACGACGCGTAGATGCCATAGCAGCTAAGAACCGAGCGTAGATCCCTCTGATTCAAAGACCCCGATGACGCCCGAGCCTTGGCTGCCGCCAAGCTCGTCGCCGGCGTCATCTCCGGCCAGATCAGCCCCGGCTAGGCGCAGAAATAAAGCTGCGGGAGACGTGTCGTTCCTCCGGTGCTCTCCGCGCAGCATTTGGCCCCCTGTGCGCCGTTTCCGAGCCCTCCTCCGTGCTGGTGGTCGCCGGAGGCTCCCCGCCGGCAAGGACGACCTCGCCGCCGGTGGAGGTCGACGTGGCAGGCTAACCAGCCGATTAGTGACTTAATCACTCGCTGACAAAGTGGGCCCAAGGCCAAGTCAAACCTCAGTTAGGGCTGGTCAGCGCGGGATTAGTCCCAGAGAGGCTGACCAGTGGGGCCCCCCTGTCAGGTTTGACCTGAACAGGTCGGCTGACCTGCTGACGTCAGCCTGATGCAATAAATGGATTTTCCAGTTTAAAACTAATTCAGGAAATTGCTAAAAATTGCAAAAATCATAGAAATTAATCTGTAACTCCAATGAAAATAAATTATATATGAAAAAGTATCAGAAAAATTCAAGGATTATGATTATTCTGTTTTCAACTATGTTTGAAAAAGTTACAGGACCCTAAATTGTGAAATAAGGAATAATTCAATTCTTTAATCACTTTATAAATGGAATTTGCAAAAATATCCAAATTTCATTATAAATGCAATGATCACACACTGCCCTAGATATAAATCAGTACCATAACATGACATTTTATGCATGTTAACATTAGGTTGATCTGAGCATCAGGTCGAATCAATTAAACCAGTATCCGAGAATACCCCTTTGAATTGCTATTCGAATGTGATTCAAATCAACTCTAAACCTAAAACATCTTGATTATAATAACTTATCACTTTGCATTCTCATGCCATGCTCATGCATCATTTTGATTGCATATGATTGTTATTGAATGTTGCCATTCATTTCGGTAGGTTCCGCACCCCCGGATTCCACCGAATATCCGTCTGACGGATATCGTTCCTCCTCTGAGCAACAAGGCAAGCAACCCTTTTGATCATCCCGATAACTCCTATGTTCTTGCTCCTGCACCTATTATTGCATTAGGATCAAATGCTTCAACTGCTTTTGCCACGATAGTTGGACCCACTTCCTTTGCATGACTTAACCTTATCACAGTAAATAGCCGAACCTTGCAACCTAGCATACCTGGTAGTTGCTTGAGCTATGATGTGCCTTATCCTGCTATGCATGCTATGCTTAGAGTTGTGTATGGTCTGTCATCTGGGAGATGAACAGAAATGTGGAATGTGTTCGGTAAGCAAAGGTCGTGTGTTGAACTTGATTTGGTAAAGGTACCGGTGAAAGGCTGTGTAGGAGTACATGGCGGGTTGTTTCATTGGAACCGTCCTTAGGAACTGAGTTCCGTATATGTAATCCAAGACTAGATACTACAACATGCTGGGCCCTGAAATATGACCCCGCTCGGCCTATTAATCGCGTAGTACTCGGTCCAGGAGTTACAAGTAGTTTCTGGTGTTTATAGAAATGCTGGAGGCCGTGCATGGTGCTGACCTGAGAGGTTGACCGTGATGCGGTAGGCAGTGGCACGGTGTACCAAGTGGCACCCGCATGGTGGGCTTGGGAACCCTGAGCACATCGTTTGAGGCCGTGGTGGAAACCTCGGCCGGACTTCCGTACGGGTTACTCTCAGATAGGCGATAAACCTGGACTAGGTACTAGTGTGGTTAACGGTCGTGGCCGACTCCCTCGCTGGGCTTCCGCTTGAAGGTTGCCGAGGTGCATGACGTGCACATGGCGATAAGTGGCGAGAGCGTGTGTGACGAAGTACACCCCTGCAGGGTTATGATCTATTCGAATAGCCGCGTTCGCGGATATGGACTACTTGGAGACATATGTTGTTCATAGATAACTTCAATGGCTACTCATAAAAATGTCAAGATAAGCGTGAGTGTCGTGGACGGCATTTCCGTATGGAGACGGAATGATTCCACGATAGTGTATTGTTGTGGTGTTAGTGGACTCGTGTGCGAGAAATCAAGTTGTAAAAACTAATTTCAAAAAGCAAGTTGCCTAGCCACGAGTCAAATGCTGGCTTCCCGCATGAAACCCCACAATACCTTTTGATACCTTGCATGAGTAGTTAGCTCTCCTAAAGTCTTGCTGAGTACCTTCGTACTCATGTTTGATTAATAAATGTTGCAGAGGTTGCTAATGACCCTAATGGAGGGTTCTTCGTAGACATCGACGACGACGAGTAGCTGGTGTCCCAGCTACGATCTGGCCCTACGTCGGCTCTGTAGTATAGTCAGGCCATGTGCCTTCTAGTTGCTCTGTCTGTACCCAGACAGTTTATAACTCTTCCGCTGGCTTGTAATTGTATGACTGCTATTATGGGTCGAGAGACCCTTAATGTGTAATATTATGTGTGTGGCTCTTTCGAGCCTCTTAAATAAAGCTTGTATGTTTATGGTTATGTTGTGATGCCATCGATGTATCTATACATATCGGTATGCCATGCGTACGCGTGTTGCACTTGATATGTATGGGGTTCGAATACCTAGTCGTAGGCTTTAGTAGCACTCCTTACAGGGAAATGCCCCTTTGTGATTCCAACGAGCCATGGTAGTTCGCTACTGCTCCGGACACATTGGTTGACTAGCATGTGTCCTTCTTAGCTGATGTGTTTGTCCCTTTGGGGAAATGTCACGCGATGTAATGGAGTCCTTGTAGCTTGCTACGACTCGTCTACATTCAATGGTGATCGACACCTGCTTTGCTGGGTCATATATGCATGTGCCCTGTGCAGAACTGACGCTTTGGTTTATGACTAGACATGTCATTGGATTGCTAGCGACACAATTGCATACATGAGTCAAAAGGCGCAAATGGTCCTGGCCAAGGTAAGGCTGCAGCCGTGGGGATAACCGTGTGTTAGACCGCAAAGAGAGGCGATGTGTTACAGACTGGATTCCTATGGCTTAGGATCGGGGTCCCGACAAAAGCTCTTTCTGGATAAGAATTAAAAATAATTTCGTGAGCGAAAAGTTTCTGTCTTTTTCAGCAGGATCAGACAAACATCACCAAAACTAGTCATAAAGGTTTTACTTGGCACAAACACAAAAAGAAACAAAAAAAACACAATCATAACAGAATTATGATGGTGTGGAAGCAACAAAAGAAAAAGCAAAAAGCAAAGATAAATTCATTGGGTTGCCTCCCAACAAGCGCTATTGTTTAATGCCCTTAGCTAGGCATAAGGCGATAAAATCATGTATCATCGTCTTTGGTACTCAAACCATAAGTAGCCCTCATCATGGAGTCATAAGGAAATCTTATTTTCTTTCTAGGAAAATGGTCCATGCCCTTCTTTAATGGAAATTGAAATCTAATATTCCCTTCCTTCATATCGATGACAGCACCAATAGTCCTTAGGAATGGTCTACCAAGAATGATAGGACACGTCGGATTGCAATTAATATCAAGCACAATGAAATCCACGGGTACATAGTTCCTATTTGCAATAATAACATCATTGATCCTTCCCATGGGTTTCTTAACAGTAGATTCCGCAAGATGCAAATTAAGAGAGCAGTCATCAATCTCATTGAAGCCTAGAACATCACATAAAGACTTTGGAATAGCGGAAACACTAGCACCCAAATCACACAAAGCATTGCATTCATAGTTTTTGATCTTGATTTTGGTAGTAGGTTCCCAGTCATCATGAAGTTTTTTAGGGATACAAACTTCCAACTCAAGTTTCTCTTCAAGAGATTTCATCATAGCATTGAAGATATGATCGGTAAAGGCCTTGTTTTGGCTATAAGCGTGTGGAGAGTTTAGCATGGATTGCATCAAGGAAATACATTCAATCAAAGAGAAACTATCATAATTGAATTCCTTGAAATCCAAAGTAGTAGTTTCATTACTACTCCAAGTTTTAATATCCTCTACTCCACTTTCAATGCTTTTAGCATCAAGATAGATAGACTCCAAATCATTGGGGCGTTTCTCAACCATAGTGGATTCATATCCAGCCCCATCATCATTAGGTTTGACATTAGAAAACAAGGATTCAATGGGAGTCACACCAAGCACTTTAAGATCTTCGTGATTCTCATCACGAGAACACGCCTCTTTAAGCCATTCATGTCTAGCACGAATTTGGGCGGTTCTTTCTTTACTCTCATTCATGGAAATACGCATAGCTTTCAAAGTTTCATCCATATTGATCTTGGAAGGAGCACATCTCAATTTCAAAGCATCAATGTCAAGAGACATTCTATAAACGGTCCTAGCTAAGTCATCAATTTTGAGGAGTTTTTCTTCTATGGACGCATTGAAAATCTTTTGCGAGTTGATAAACTCTTTAATATTACTCTCTAGATCAGAGGGTAATTTATTGTAATTTCCATGAGCATTGTTGTAGGAGTTGCCAAAGTTATTAGAGGGATTACTAGGAAAAGGCCTAGGAATATAGTTACCTCTAAAAGCATTGTTGTAGCCAAAATTATTCCTACCAACAAAATTAACATCCAAGCTCTCATTGCTACTCTCAATCAAGGAAGACAAGGGCATATCATTTGGATCTAAAGGAGCACCTTTACTAGCAAACAATTTCATTAACTCATCCATAGCACTCAAAGAGTTAATTTCTTCTATAGCGTGCACTTTTTTAATAGTAGGTGACCTTTCAGTGTGCCATTGAGAATAGTTTGTCATGATATTGTCTAGGAGTTTTGTGGCTTCCCCTAATGTGATTTCCATGAAAGCAAGACAAGCACACAGTTTGTCTGCTTGCTGAAGTCACCATGACTGAAAACACCAAACTTTGTGACTTCTCGAATAATAATAATAATGATTTTATTAGTACTCCGATTGCTCCCACCACTAGTGCAGAATCATATGAAATCAATGCTGCTTTGCTGAATCTTGTTATGAAAGAGCAATTTTCCGGCCTTCCTAGTGAAGATGCCGCATCCCATCTAAATACCTTCATTGAACTTTGTGATATGCAAAAGAAGAAAGATGTGGACAATGATGTGATTAAATTGAATCTATTCCCGTTCTCATTGCGAGATCGAGCAAAAACTTGGTTTTCATCTTTGCCAAAAAATAGTATTGATTCTTGGAACAAATGCAAAGATGATTATATATCCAAGTATTTTCCGCCGGCTAAGATTATCTCTGTCCGTAATGTTATCATGAATTTTAAGCAACTTGATCATGAACATGTTGCACAATCTTGGGAGAGAATGAAATTGATGATTAGAAATTGTCCCGCTCATGGCTTGAGTCTTTGGATGATTATACAAATTTTCTATGCTGGTTTGAATTTCGCTTGTAGAAATATCTTGGACCTCGCCTCCGGTGGAACCTTCATGGAAATCACATTACGAGAAGCCACAAAACTCCCAGACAATATCATGAGAACTATTCTCAGTGGCACACTGAAAGGTCACCTACTAGTAAAAAGGTACACGTTATAGAAGAAATTAACTCGTTGATTGCTAAGATGGATGAGTTAATGAAATTGTTTGCTAGTGAAGGTGCTCCTTTAGATCCAAATGATATTTCCTTGTCTTCCTTGATTGAGATTAGCAATGAAAACTTGGACTTTAATTTTGTTGGTAGGAATTGTTTTGGCAACAACAATGCTTTTAGAGGAAACTATATTCCTAGGCCTTTTCCTAGTAATCCCTCTAATAACTTTGGCAACTCCTACAACAATGCTCATGGAAATTACAACAAGTTACCCTTTGATCTAGAGAGTAATATCAAAGATTTTATCAACTCACAAAAGATTTTCAATGCGTCCATAGAAGAAAAACTACTCAAAATTGATGATTTGGCAAGGAGCGTTGATAGAATGTCTCTTGATATTGATGCTTTGAAAGTTAGATGTGCTCCTCCCAAGATCAATATGGATGAAACTCTAAAAGCTATGCGTGTTTCCATGAATGAGAGTAAAGAAAGAACCACCCAAATTCGTGCTAGACATGAATGGCTTAAAAAGGCGTGTTCTCATGATGAGAATCACGAAGATGTTAAAGTGCTTGGCGTGAATCCCATTGAATCCTTGTTTTATAGTGTCAAACCTAATGATGATGGGGCTGGATATGAATCCACCTTGGTTGAAAAACGCACCAGTGATTCGGAGTCTATCTATCTTGATGCTAAAAGCATTCAAAGTGGAGTAGAGGATATCATAACTTTGAGTAGTAATGAAACTACTACTTTGGATTTCAAGGAATTCAATTATTGTAGTTGCTCTTTGATTGAATGTATTTCCATGATGCAATCCATCCTAAACTCTCCACACGCTTATAGCCAAAACAAGGCCTTTACTGATCATATCGTCGATGCTATGATAAAATCACTCGAAGAGAAACTTGAATTGGAAGTTTATATTCCTAGAAAACTTCATGATGAGTGGGAACTTACTATCAAAATCAACATCAAAAACTATGAATGCAATGCTTTGTGTGATTTTGGTGCTAGTGTTTCCGCGATTCCAAAGTCTTTATGTGATGTTCTAGGCTTTAATGAGATTGATGAGTGCTCTCTTAATTTGCATCTTGCGGATTCTACTGTTAAGAAACCCATGGAAAGGATCAATGATGTTCTTATTACTACAAATAGGAACTATGTACCTGTGGATTTCATTGTGCTTGATATTGATTGCAATCCTACATGTCCTATCATTCTTGGTAGACCTTTCCTAAGGACTATTGGTGCTATCATCGATATGAAGGAAGGGAATATTAGATTTAAATTTCCTTTAAAGAAGGGCATGGAACATTTTCCTAGAAAGAAAATAAGATTGCCTTATGATTCCATGATGAGGGCTACTTATGGTTTGATCACCAAAGACGACGATACGTGATTCTATCACCTTATGCCTAGCTAAGGGCGTTAAACAATAGCGCTTGTTGGGAGGCAACCCAATTAATTTATCTTTGATTTTTTGCTTTCTGTTTTCTTGTGTCCACACCATCATAATTTTGTTATGATTGTGTCTTTTGTGTTTCTTTTTGTGTTTGAGCAAAGTAAAACCTTTATGACTAGTTTGGTGATGGTTGTTTGATCGTGCTGGACAAAGACAGAAACTTTTCGCTCACAAAATTATTTTTCATTTTTATCCAGAAAGAGATTTTGAGTTGATTCTTTTTTCTTCTGGTTGACATGCCAATTGCCCAAACTGTGGTAATTTTTCAGAATTTGGAGATACCAGAAGTATACAAAGTATACATATTGCTACAGACTGGTCTGTTTTTGACAGATTCTGTTTTTGTTGTGTTGGTTGCTTATTTTGATGAAACTATGGATAATATTGGGTGGGTACTAGCCATGGAAAAGTGAGAATACAGTAATTTAACACCAATATAAATATAAATCGAGTTTGCTACAGTACCTAAAGAAGTGGTAGTTTGTTTTCTTGTGCTAATGATATCACAAGTTTCTGTTTAAGTTTTGTGTTGTGAAGTTTTCAAGTTTTGGGTGATGTTCTCATGGACAAAGGGATAAAGAGTGGAAAGAGCTCAAGCTTGGGTATGCCCAAGGCATCTGAAGCCAAATTCAAGGACACCAAAAAGCCTAAGTTTGGAGATGCCCCGGGAAGGCATCCCCTCTTTGGTCTTCAATCCATCGGTAACATTACTTGGAGCTATATTTTTATTGACCACATGATATATGTTTTGCTTGGAGCATCTTGTATCGTAGGAGTATTTTATTTTTGTTGTGTCACAATCATCCTTGCTACACACCTTTTTAGAGAGACATGCACTCATCGTGAATTTGCTAGAATACTCATTGAGCTTCGCTTATATCTTTTGAGTTAGGCAATTTAGCTCACATGTGCCTCACTTATATCTTTTGAGCTAGATAACTTTGCTCTAAGTGCTTCACTTAGATATTTTAGAGCACAACGGTGTTATATTTTGGAGAAATAAGAACTCTCGAGCTTCACTTATGTAACATCCCAATTTTCCTAATTGGGAATGTTTTACATTGTAGCTAAGCATCCATGCATATTGCTTGAAATAAAGTTGGCATTTGAATTCTTTCGACTTTTGTTTTACATTTCTATTTTTCCTCACACGAGAAATGCCCGGGGAAATACTCTCTTGCACGCAAGAGAGAGAGCGGAGGAAAATGACCCTCCAAAGTGTGGGCATTTCTGAAATATTGGAGCAAAGGAATCCAAAGTTTATTTGCAAAAATATTTGCAACAAGAAGATAAAGCATTTTGGGGAATTTCTGAAAAAAACATTTTTTTAAGTTTTTATTTTTTGCTTTGGAAAAATGTTATTCGGGTAGAGGATATTTTTCTGATTTTTTGGTATATAATACTCTATATTAAATATTTGATTTATTTCCTTTTTATTCACTTTTGTTTTTCTATTTCGGAAAAGATATAAAAATAGGAAAGTCTCTTTTTTTTAGGCAACCGCCCGAGCGCTTCATAGGCAGTGGGCCGCCACCCCCACAGCCCGGGATCCAAATCCCTTTAATACCGGCCTATCGCCCCTTCCTTTCCCCGCCTCCTCTCCCTGCCGTTGGGCCCCCCTGGCCGACACCTCCTCCCCCGCAGTCGGCCCCCACCTCGCCCCTTCCTAATCCATGCCCGACCCCAGCCCGAGCTCCGTGGAACCCGGGATCCTCTCGGACCCCTCTCCCTTTCCTTCCCCGCACCCCTCCCCGGCTATAAAAGCTGCCGCACCCCGGCCGCACCCCGTTCCCACCGCCACCTTGCTGAGCCGCCGCCCCCAAGCCCTGCCACAGCCTCGCCGGCGAGAGCCCGAAGCTCACCACCTTCGGCCCCCTGGGGCAGTCACCCCGAGCCACCCCCGACTCCGCCCGACGCCTCGCCTCGCCGGAAGGAAGCCGCCGCCGCCTCCCCGTCCCGTCACCACCACCGGAGCCCTCCCCACCGCCGGTCTCCCTCGCCTCGCCGGAGTCATCTCGCCGGAGCACCACCTACTGTGAGTTTCTCCCCCCCTATTCTAATCCGGTAGATCGTAGTCTACGGTGTAGATTAGAAGTAGGGTAATTGTTCGGTTTAGCCCAGAAAACCGTCGGTTTTATTTCACTTAACTGTTAGCCAGTAGTTTCTGTTAGATCACGGCCGTTTGCTCCTAACATTAGCAACAAACACCCCTTAGCCTATCACAGCGCGCCACGTATACCCCCCTGTCTGTTAGCAAATTAGTTCTTTTTCTGTATAGTTGCAAAAACAGAAAAGTTTCTGTTTTGTTTTGGCCATAACTTTTGATCCCGAAGTCCAATGGTATTGATTTTTGTTCCAGTAGACTCCAATTTTTATTTAGTTTTTAAAAACATATAATTTGTTTATGTTAGAAATTTGCAAATATAAGTTAGATCAGATTTAGTTTAAACCATGTTTTGCCTATTCCAGGAGTTTAAAAAATGATTTTTAGTTGATTCTTTTTGCTACTACTTCCTAGTGATTATATATTACTGTGGTAGAATTTTAAAAAAATTTAAAGTATTTTTACTGGTGTTTTTAACAGAAACAATTTTCTGCCTTAGTAACGCGTGTTGAATTCTTTTACTTAGGCCTTAGCAAATCCTTACTTGTGATGTTATTTTTACTTGTTGCTTGATTGTAGTGCTTATGGTGTTTTTTGTGTTTGTATCGGTAGATCATCCGGAGTGCGAAGCGTGTTACTTAGAAGCGCTCGATCAAGACAACTATCATCAAGGCAAGTCATTTCGATCATGTTATTTTCCTATGTTTTCGATGCATGGTAGTTCACCTTTCTTTGCCCAAAATTGCATGCTGCCTAGGTACTTGGAAATTTTAGTATAAGTTGTAGTATCATGTGGTAGGCACACAACAACCCCGATACTTGGCCTCGGGACGACAATTTCTTATTGCTATGCTTGAGTAGACGGGTTTTCGGTTGAGTGCATAACACGAGTGATGCGAGGTTGATTAAATAATCAAGACCGGTTAAGACAAATTTTTCAAGACCTCGGACGCAATGCAACTCTGGGTGAAGGACGGTTGATCGGCTCCCTGGAGAACCCAGTGGATGCCCGGGATGCTGGAGAGGCCATGACATCCTGCGGAAAGCTTCACCCAGGCTCGAAGAGACGGACGGAGATTTCAAGACTCAAGGCTTACCCGCACAGCCACAAGTCATTATGGGCTCTGGCTTGGTTGGACAACGCGGCGACTCTGGACAGGCGGTGCTAGCAGATGTAGAAGAACGGTAGGAATGGATGGGCACCGACAGGGATTCAGAGGGACCCATTGAAAGACCATGTTTTGATCATCCGGTCTTCAAACACCCTGAAGTGCGAGGACAAACACGGAGGCGATCAAATCTTGTGGGGAACGTGTGCAAAACTCTGCAGAGTTCCCAACCTAATCGATTAGCCGTGTCCACGGTCATGGACAACTTGAGCCGAAGGCATTGAAATTCCCCTGAACTCTCGACACAACTTAATAATGATGTGGGTGTTAACAACTATTCGGGTACGGGAATTGGTTGGCGGAACCATCTCGTTAACAACAAACAATGTAGTAATATTTTGTTTCCAGCCCCCTCTTGTTGTAGGATAAAACTGGCTTTATGCAAAACTAATAGCCCCACCGGCCAGATATGCATGTAGAGATAGTTGATTATTATTTTACTCCTCTCTTTGATGACTTGCCGGCATATTCAATATGCTGACCTACACGGCTGCAACGTATCATGTTGCAGAGTACTTTTCCGACCAGGAGTGAGGCTACGATCTACGCTCAGCGACATGCCCTTGGAGTCGGATGGACTCGTCTACCTGATGCTTCCGCTAGTCTTCGTTAGATATCTCATGAGATGGCCTTCAGCCACTTTATTGTAATCCTTTATTGTAATAAAGTACTCTTTATGAGATTTTGATTAATAAAGCTGTGTGATTGAACTCTTGAATATATACATTATGTACTGAGTGTGTACCAGCATGATCTTGGGATGGTACGGAAACACCAGAGGCTTGACTCGTCTTGAGTCGGGTCGCTACAACTTATAAATTTTTGAGAGTGATCTCTTTAAGTAACTTGGTAGTTGGCTTGTGCCATGAAAGTAGTCCCAAAGGTGATAGGTACCCAAAGAGGATACAATAAAACTTCCATCTTCATGTGCATTGATTAGAAAGAGAAGTTTGATTCCTCTTAAATAATTTTGAGACATGGATATGGTAATATTAAGAGTTATGTTAGTAGGGTGTTGTGAATCTAGAAATACTTGTGTTGAAGTTAGTGATTCCCATAACATGCACGTATGGTGAACCGCTATGTTAGGAAGTCGGAGCATAATTGACTTATTGATTGTCATCCTTTGTGTTGCGGTCAGGATCGCGCAATGGTTAACACCTACCAACCCTTCCCCTAGGAGCATGCGTTTAGCACTTTTTTGATTACCATTAAAACTTTCGCAATAAGTATGTGAGTTCTTCATTACTAATGTGAGTCCATGGTATAGATGCACTTTCACCTTCCACCATTGCTAGCATCTCTAGTGCCGCACAACTTTCGCCGGTGCACAAACCCACCATATGCCTTCCTCAAAACAACCACCATACCTACCTACTATGGCATTTTCATAGCCATTCTGAGATATATTGCCATGCAACTCCCACCGTTCCATCTCATGACATGTGCCGTCACTTTCATATTGTCATTGCATGATCGTAAGATAGCTAGAGAGATGTTTTTAACGTCATCGCCAAGCTAGATCGTTGCACATCCCGGTACACTACCAGAGGCATTTCCTGTAGAGTCATCATCGTTCTAAGCATCGATCTGTGAGTAAATTAAAGTTTGATGATCATCATTATTAGAGAATTTTCCCATGCGAGGAAATAAAAAAAGAGAGGCCAAAGTTGCCCACAAAAAAAAGAGAGAGATATGGAAAGATGCCAAAGAGCCCAAACAAAAAAAAGAGAGAAGGGACAATGCTACTATCTTTTCCACACTTGTGCTTCATAATAGCACCATGTTCTTCATGATTAAGAGTCTCTTGTTTCGTCACCACCATATGCTAGTGGGAATCTTCGTTATATAACTTGGCTTGTATATTCCAATGATGGGATTCCTCAAAATTGCCCTAGGTCTTCGTGAGCAAGCAAGTTGGATGCACACCCACTAGTTCTCCTTTTGAGCTTTCACATACTTATAGCTCTAAGTGCGTCCATTGCATGGTAATCCCTACTCTTTCACATTGATATCTATTGATGGGCATCTCCATAGCCCTTTGATACGCCGAGTCGATGTGACCATCTCCTCCTTTTTGTCTCACAACCTCCACCACACTATATTCCACCTATAGTGCTATATCCATGGCTCATGCTCATGTATTGCATGAGAGTTGAAAAAGGTTTGAGAAAGTAAGAGTGCGAAAACAATTACTTGGCCAATACCGGGGTTCTGCATGATTTAAATTAGTTGTGTGGGGATGATGGAGCATGGCTAGACTATATGATTTTGTAGCGATAATTTTCTTTGGCCTTGTTATTTTGAACGTTCATGATTACCTTGCTAGTTTGCTTGAAGTATTATTGTTTTCATGTCAATAGCAAACTATTGTTTTGAATCTTACGGATCTGAACATTCATGTCACATGAAAGAAGTTACAAAGGACAAATATGCTAGGAAGCATTCCACATCAAAAATTCAGTCTTTATCACTTCCCTACTCGAGGACGAGCAGGAGTTAAGCTTGGGGATGCTTGATACGTCTCCAATGTATCTATAATTTTTGATGGTTCCATGCTATTATCTTGTCAAACTTTGGATGTTTTGTATGTCTTTTATATCTTTTTTGGGACTAACTTATTAACCTAGTGCCAAGTGCCAGTTCCAGTTTTTTCCGTGTTTTTGACCCTTTTCAGAGGAGAATATTAAACGGAGTCCAAACGGAATAAAACTTCCGAAAAGATTTTTTTCCGGAACAGAAGATACGCACGGGGTGTGAGAACCAAGGCACAGGCCACCAGG
The DNA here is from genome assembly GCF_904849725.1 of Hordeum vulgare subsp. vulgare. Classification (NCBI taxonomy): domain Eukaryota; kingdom Viridiplantae; phylum Streptophyta; class Magnoliopsida; order Poales; family Poaceae; genus Hordeum; species Hordeum vulgare. The sequence continues at coordinate 485,585,726 of NC_058519.1, forward strand.
GGAGGCCACAAGCCCCCTAGGCGCAGCTAGGGGGGGGCCCGCGCCCAGCAGGCTTGTGGGCCCCTTGTGGCTCGTCTGCCCTACTTCTTCCGCCTATAAATCCCCGAAAAATCCAAAACCACGGGAGAGATCCACGAAAATACTTTTCCGCCGCTGCAAGCTTCTGTCTCCGCATGATCCCATCTGGGGCACGTTCTGGTGCCCTGCCGGAGGGCAGATTCGGATACGGAGGGCTTCTTCATCAACACCATTGCCTCTCCGATGATGCGTGAGTAGTTCACCATAGACCTTCGGGTCCATAGCTAGTAGCTAGATGGCTTCTTCTCTCTCTTGGATCTTCAATACAAAGTTCTCCATGATCTTCATGGAGATCTATCCGATGTAATCTTCTTTTGCAGTGTGTTTGTCGAGATCCGATGAATTGTGGATTTATGATCAGATTATCTATGAATCTTATTTGAGTTTCTTCTCATCTCTTATATGCATGATTTCATATCCTTGCAATTCTCTTCGAGTTGTGGGTTTTGTTTGGCCAACTTGATCTATGATTCTTGCAATGGGACAAGTGCCTGGTTTTGGGTTCATACCATGTGGTGACCTCACCCAGTGACAGAAGGGGTAGCGAGGCACGCATCATGTTGTTGACATCAAGGGTAAAAAGATGGGGTTTATATCTATTGCATGAATTTATCCCTCTACATCATGTCATCTTGCTTAAGGCGTTACTCTGTTCGTCATGAACTCAATACACTAGATGCATGCTGGATAGTGGTCGATGTGTGGAGTAATAGTAGTAGATGGAGACAGTATCGGTCTACTTGTCTAAGACGTGATGCCTATATGTATGATCATTTCCTTAGATATCGGTCTACTTGTCTCGGTTCTATCAATTGCTCGACACTAATTTGTTCACCCACCATAATATTTGCTATTTTGAGAGAAACCTCTAGTGAACACTATGGCCCCCGGGTCTACTTCACATCATATTTTCAGTCCTACACTTTTACTTCGTTGCACTTTCCGCCTTCAGATCTCACTTTGCAATCAATCTTGAAGGGATTGACAACCCCTTTATAGAGTTGGGTGCAAGCTCGTTTGTGTTTGCGCAGGTACTATGGACAGTTGGCTTCATTCTCCTACTGGATTGATACCTTGGTTCTCAAACTGAGGGAAATACTTACTGCTACTGTACTGCATCACCCTTTCCTCTTCAAGGGAAAAACCAACGCAAGCTCAAGAGGTAGCACACATCCATCAGGAGAGATAGTTAAGTCTCAACTCGAGTTGCCAAGCGTCAACTCTACTCTCTCAATGCTAGCCCTCTTCCAGAGCTAGACGATATTCTGATAGTTCGTGACTTCCTGGATGTCTTTCCAGAAGAACTGCCAGGCATTCCACCTGACAAGGATGTAGAGTTTGTGATAGATCTTGTCCCAGGAACTGTCCCAATACCAGAAGACCCTATAAGATGGCACCCTTAGAGCTAGTCAAACTTAAGAAACAACTAGATGAGGCCTTGAATAAAGGTTTCGTTCATCCTAGCTCTTCTCCTTGGGCTTGTCCTATCCTCTTCGTTAAGAAGAAGGATGGAACGGATCAGATGGTTGTATATTATCGACCAGTCAACCTGGTTACTATAATGAATAAATATCTAATCCCCAGGATCAACGACCTGTATGATCAGCTAGCTAGATCCTCAGTCTTTTCCAAGATGGATTTGAGGTTGGGCTACCATCAAAACTGAAATCAAGAACGGGGACATTCCAAAAACAGCCTTTGTCACTCGTTATGGCCAATACAAGTACACCGTCATGTCCTTTGGTTTAACCAATGCTCCACCCACCTTCTCTCACTTGATGAATTCGATCTTCATGGAGTACTTGGATAAATTCATCGTGGTTTACCTCGATGATATACTCATTTACTCAAAGAACGAACAAGAACTTGCCGAGCATCTAAGGCTGGTATGAATGAAACTTCGAGAGCATCGCCTTTATGCCAAGTTCTCTAAATGTAAATGCTGGTTGCGAGAAGTGACCTATCTAGACCATGTAATCTCTGGTAAGGGTATTGCTGTCAATCCCAAGCGAATTCGAGCTGTCCTGGATTGGACTCAACCTGAATCGGTCAAGCAATTAGTAGTTTTCTTGGTCTAGCGATCTATTGTCGCCGCTTTGTCGAGAACTTCTCCAAGGTTGCAAAACCTCTAACTGAACTCCTCAAGAAAGATATATAGTTCAAGTGGACCCCACAATGCGAGCGTAGTTTTCACGAACTGGAAAGAAGCCTCACTTCTGCACCCGTGTTGGTACCATAAGATTTTTTCAAGGACTTTATTATATATTGTGACGCCTCGCGACAAGAATTAGGTTGCATTCTCATGCAGAATCGTCATGTGATTGCATACGCATCTCGACAGTTGTGTTCACATGAGGATAACTATCCCACACATGATCTTGAGCTTGCAGGTGTAGTACATGCACTAAAAACCTGGTGACATTACCTTCTGGGTAATTGTTGTGAAATTTACACCGATCAGCAAAGTTTGAAATACATCTTCACCCAACCGGATTCGAATCTCAGGAAAATACGGTGGGTCGAGTTGATCACAGATTATGACATTGGGATAACTTACAACCCGGGGAATGCCAATGTCATGCCTCATGCACCAACTCGTAAGTCTTATTGTAACAATCCGATGTTACAACAAGGTAACCACTTCTCCATGAGGAATTTCGGAAGCTAAATGTTCACATTATTCCTCAAGGATCCCCTTCTACCTTTCCGGCAAAACCTACTCTTAGGGATCAAATCATAGCTGGACAAAAGCATGATAAGGGTATATCCCAAATCAAGGAGAATATTGATAGCGGAAACACTAAAGATTGCCCAATGGATGATCAAGGTGATGTGTTCTTTTAGAACCGTTTAGTGGTTCCTAAGAGCCAATACCTACAGTAGTTGATCCTTAAGGAGGCGGATGAATGTCCTCCCATGATTCATCTTAGTAGTACCAAAATGTATCATGACCTATGCCAGAGGTTCTAGTGGACTAGGATGTATCAGGACCTACGCCAGAGGTTGATCGATTTCATCATCGGATTTCCCACGACCAAAATAGGGAATTAGGCTATCTTTGTGGTCATTGACCGTCTTTCCAAAGTGGCTCATATTCTTCCTGTTCGAGAGAGTATAAGAGCTAGCCAGCTAGCGGAGTTATATATTTCCCGAATAGTGTCTGTTCATGGTGTTCCTTTGGAGATTAACTCAGACCATGGAAGTATTTTACTTCTCGCTTCTGGGAAAGCTTCCAAAATGCCATGGGGACTCATTTCTCCTTTAGCACTACTTTCCATCCTCAATCAAGTGGTCAAGTAGAATGAGTCAATCAAATCTTGGAAGATATGCTTAGAGCTTGTGTTATATCTTTCGGCATGAATTGGGACAAATGCCTTCCATTCGCCGAGTTTGCTTATAACAATAGTTATCAGTCAAGCTTGGGCAAAGCTCCTTTTACATTCTCGATGGACGAAGGTGTCGAACACCTCTTAACTGGTCAAAAACTGGAGAAAGGCAACTCTTTGGTCCGTATATGATTCAGGAGGCAGAAGAGCAAGCTCGCATTATTCGTGAAAAGTCGAAAACATCCCAATCTCATCAAAAGAGTCTATATGATTGCCATAATAAAGCTGTGATCTTTGAAGACGAGAAGGCTTACCTTTGGGTTACACCTTTGAAGGGTACCCATCCATTCGGTATCAAAGGCAAATTGGATCCTCGTTACATTGTTCCCTTTCGCATTCTTGCCAACCGAGGAGAGGTTGCCTAACAATTGGAACTTCCTCCACATCTTTGCAAGGTCCATGATATTTTCCATGTCTCGCAACTTAGGTGTTGCTTCTTGGATCCTATCTGTGAAGTGGACCATGAAACGCTTGATCTCCAGGATAACCTTTCATATCGAGATTACCCTGTCCGTATTCTTGATCAAGCTGAGCGTACCACTAGACACCAAAACATCAAGTTTCTCAAGGTGCACTGGTCAAATCTTTCTGTAAAAGAAGCCACCTGCGAAAGGGAGGACCATCTCTGACTAGAGTACCTCGTGCTCTTTCCAACGACTCCTAAATCTTGGGATGAGATTCTTTTGAGTGGGTGTGATTTGTCACATCCCTAGTCTTCATTTGCTTTGTGCTAGCTAGAGTGTGCGTCATGTTTAATTTTGCTAAAGTGAAACGGGGAATAAGAAAACCCTAGCACCACACCTAATTAAAACAATTTAATATGGTGTGATTTTGAATGAACCCAAAATGGCCTTGAAAAATGTTCACCATGTTTTATAAATGTTGGCAACAACATATCAGGGGTGAACTATATTTTTAAGACAATTTGGACATTTTAAATAATCCATAGAAGCCACTTAAATTGTCAAAATAAACAACTATAAATATTTAGATAACTCAAAAATGCTGAAATATTTTGTGGAGCTTGGAAATATTCCCAATACACCCCATAATTAATTTCAGGGTTTTTGGTTTAAGTTTTGTGCCCAAACAAAATTAGAACAAATTTCAGAAATGTAAATCTGAAACCAAATAAAAAAAAGGAAAATAAACTTACCCCGCACTCTGGCCCAGCCCATGTGGGCTTCCCGTGTCGTCTTCCTCCTACTGACTAGTAGGGGACGAACTGGTCGCCGCTCGCCGTGGCTTCGGCACACAGCTGTGTGCTTGCCTAGCCTCCCCTTTGCGTTGGCGAGTTGGATAGGCACCAGAGGAGTCGCCTGGATCCATCCCTCTCCCCATTCTCCCCTCTCTGCTTCTCTCCCTTGCGCTCTGCTCGCCATGGACAACGCTCAAGCTCGTCGTTGCTAGGCTAGCCCTCGCTCCCTCTCACCCCTAAGAATCTTAGAAGCACCACCTCGACGCCCTTGACCTCTCCAGCAAACCACACGAAAGCAGGGTCCTCCCTTCGTTGCCCGGAGGTCATCTTCCTCCTCTGGCCACCGAAGGCGTTGCCGTCGATTCGCCGTCAATAGGCCATCCCTGATCCAGCTCTCGACGCTGCTGCAATCCCCGTGAGCCGTAGGACTGGTTCCCCCTCTTCCCCCTGTCGATTGCATGCCGTAGTCACCGATTGATCCGAGCCCGAGGAGCTCCATCGTGCGGTCCTCGACGCCGGCGACGCTCGGGTGCTCAGTTGTTCTTTCCGAGGCCACCATCGAGCTCGTAGGGTCGCATAGCTGCTGTGGGAGCCAAGCCCCAACACTTTTGCGCGCTAGGCCGTCGACCTCGAGCTTGTCCGAGCTCCGGTAGCTGCCAAGCTCGTCGCCGGCCTTGCTCCTGCCACCCCTGGACATATGGATGGTTCACATGGATGTGCTTAGCTTCGAGCTACCTATTGGTGCCCTTCGCTGGCCCATCCGCCGCCCGTAGCGCCCTCCGGTGATCGTCCGCCGCATTGGATGGTCGCCGGCGACCACCCATCGGTCTAGGCTGACTTGGTCGGCTTAATGAGCCGCTAATCCATCTCCAGTGTCACTCAGAGATGGCCACACAGGGGGTCGAAACTCAATCGGTGTCGGGTTTGACCAGGAATTAGGCATGTGTCACTGATGTGTGGGCCCTGGTTATCAGGTTTGGCCTGGCACGGTCAGTTCACGTGCTGACGTAATGCTGGTGTAGAGCTGACGTAATAGTTGGTTCTTTGTTTAAAAAACAATTCCAGAAAATGTATAAAACTTCTAAAATTCATAGAAAATAATCTGTAACTCAGACTAAAATAATTTATATATGAAAATTTATCAGAAAAAATGCAAGGAATCAATTGTTGCTATTATCATGCATGATAGAACAAGCTATACCTGAGCATCAGGTCAAATCAATTAAAGGTAATTTGAAAATACCTTATTTGAAGTGGCATTTGAATCTTTGATTCAAACCAGCATCAACGAATTCATTAGTAGATGCATTAGCTCATCCAACATATTCTTTTCATACCATGATCATGCACCATATTGGTGCACTTGCTATGTATTGATTGTTATCCGTTTGTATTCGATAGGCTCCGCTCCACATGATACTCAGGAGTATCCAACTGAAGGAGTGTAACCCTCCGTTGATCCACAAGGAAAGCACCCGTTTTGAGCATTCTGAAAAATCCCATGTTCTCCCTCTTGCTCTCATTTATTGCATTAGGACACATCGTTTGAAATGCTTTTGCTTCGATAGTTGAACCCATTCCTCTACATGACCTGACATTGTCACATTAAATAGCTAAACCATGCAACCTAGCATACCTGGTAGTTGCTTGAGCCATGATGTGCTTTACCCTGCTATGCTTACTATGCTTAGAGTTGTGTCAGGCTTGTTTCCTCTGGATGAGGAACTGGTGTGAACGAATGTGTCCTGGTGATAAAGGTTAAGTGTTGAACCTGATTTGGTAAAGGTACTAGTGAGAGGTTGTGTAGGAGTACATGGCGGATTGTGTCATTGGAACCGTTCTTGGGAACGGAGTTCCGTGTATCTGATCAAAGACTAGCTGCTACCACATGCTGGGTCGTGAAATATGACCCCACTCAACTTATTAATCGCCTAATACTCTATCCTGGAGTTGCCAGTAGTTTATGGTGTTTGTAGTTATGCTGGGACCGTGCATAGCGCTGACCTTAGAGGTGGGTTGTGACGCGGTAGGCAGTGGCACGATGTACCAAGTGGCACCCGGATGCTGGGCTGGGGAACCCTACTATTAGAGCATATTTATCTATATGTAGTTTTGGTAAATGATGACAATCCCTATGGACTAATGGTTGCCCTCAGTTATATTTGAAGGATTTGTCCATAGGCACATCTTGAAGTCCATCTGTTGGTTTCAAGGAGTTTATATGATGACCAAGGTGGTATCAAAGTATTATACAAAGATTGGTCATAAAGACACAAGGTTGATCAAGACTAAGAAGAGAGTAAATCAAGATGATCAACACACAGAGCGTACAAGATGTACCGAGGAGGATCAAGTGATCCCATGGTATGGTAAGCATTGCCCATAACGCTTTTGTGTACTAACCCATGTCTTCGTGAGAGTTCTATGTGGGGTTAGGTGTGTTTCCATGGGTTTGCGTCAAGAGGAAGATCTCATTCAACCTATGAAGGATGACATCAAGTGGTGATCGTCATCAAGATTGCAGTGTGCAAGTTCAAGTGGAGCATCACGAAGATATCATGCTTGAAGCTTGTCGTCCATTGTGGTGGCAATGGAGTTGGGAAGAATATGTTGAAGAGTGGCTCACCCATAGTAAGTATGGGGGAGCAATCAAGAAAGGCGGTCCCTCTTGAGGAAGCTAAGATCATCATCATCATCTAGCTCAAGAGGACTAGGTGCAAGGTATATGTTTGCCCTTGATAGGTTTTTCTATTGTAGGATAGTTTTCCATACTATCAAGGGGGGCTCTCAAGTGAGTAGCTTGATCGTATCGTACGTTGAGAGATCAAACCATTTGCATCCTTGCATCATATCTTGTTTCTTGTTTGAGGTTTCTCCTTGTGAGTTTTAGAGCTTATGGTCATCTTCATGATAAGTTCGAGTTCATCGAAAACGGAGTCTATATGCATCTTCTATGATGTTTTCGATGTTGGAAGGTTTTGCCGGTTCTTCATTCATAGAGGTCTCACATCTCTATATCATTTTAATTCTCATAACTGCATGTTCTTAAGATTTTGTCATCGTGAATTCAACAAGTTGTTGGATAGCTCTTGTCATCGTGAATTCAACAAGCTCAAGTTTTCTCGATTCATAGTTCGTATGGGAAAGTTATGGCAGTTTCAGTATCCAGCGGTAGTACCCCTCGTGGTGCGAGCGGTAGTACCGCTTCTGGCAGTGGTAGTACTGCTCCGGTCGGGCTGTGAGTGGGGGTAACGGTTGGATTCTGTCCCCCACAATATAAAGGAGGTCTTCTTCCCCATTGGGACTGATCCATCCGTTGAGCTTGTGTTCTTCCCCCATTGTTGAACTTCTTAGAGCTTGCTAACTCTCAATCACTCCAATGATTCTTGCTAGTTCTTGAGGGAAAAGAGAGAGGAGATCTAGATCCACATCTCCACCAATCACTTTCTCCTCTATGTGAGGGGAACCTCTTGGATCTTGATCTTGGAGTTCTTTGTGAGCTCCTTGTTCTTCCTCTCATATTTATCCATAGCTTTTGTTGTTGTGGAGGGATTTGAGTGTGAGGGACTTGACCACTTTGTGTCTTCTTTCCATCGCATTAGTTTCATCATTTTGAGTTCTCCTCGGTGTTACGTGGAAGTGAGAAGTTTAGAAGCTTATTACGCTTGGGTACTTTATACCCCTAGAAGCTTGGTGGTGCCTCAGAGCTCAATCATTGTGGTGTAAAGCTCCGGGCAAGCGTCGGGGGTTTCCAATAAAGTTGTGGAGATTGCCCCGAGCATTTGTGGTCACCTCGAAGCCATATGCCATTGTAGTGAAGCTTCGTGGTGTTGTTGGGAGCCTCCAGTTAAATTGTGGATATTGACCCAACCTTGTTTGTACGGGTTCGGTGACCGCCCTCAAGGGCCCCTTAGTGGAATCACGGCATCTTGCATTGTGCAAGGGAGTGAGGAGATTACGGTTGGCTTAGTGGCATCTTGGGGAGCATTATGCCTTCACACCGCTCCAAACGGAGATTAGCATCCCCAAGTGTGTGAGCTTCGGGATACATCATCGTCTCCGCGTGCGTCTGTTATTGATACGTCTCCAACGTATCTATAATTTTTGATTGTTTCATGCTATTTTCTTGTCAAACTTTGGATGTTTTGCATGCCTTTTATATATTTTTTGGGACTAACTTATTAACTCAGTGCCAAGTGCCAGTTCCTATTTTTTCCATGTTTTTGACCCTTTTGAGAGGAGGATTTTAAACGGAGTCCAAATGGAACGAAACTGCAAAAAAGATTTTTTTCCGAAACAGAAGAAGATCGAGAAGCCTGAGACTCAGGGCCGGGGGCCTGCAGGGACCCCACAAGCCCACTAGCCGTGGTGAGGGGGCCCCATGCCTCCCAGGCTTGTGGGCTCCCTGGGCCACCTCTGCCCTAGGACTTTCGCCTATAAATTCCCTAAAATCCCCGAAAAAATGAGGATATCATCGAAAGTACTTTTCCGCCGCCGCAAGCTTCTGTATCCGCAAGATCCCATCCGGGGCATGTTCTGGTGCCCTGCTGGAAGGGAGATTCGGATACGGAGGGCTTCTTATCAACACCATGACCTCTCCCATGATGCATGAGTAGTTCACCATAGACCTACGGGTCCATAGCTAGTAGCTAGATGGCTTCTTCTCTCTCTTGGATCTTCAATACAAAGTTCTCCATGATCTTCATGGAGATCTATCTGATGTAATCTTCTTTTGCGGTGTGTTTGTCGAGATCCGATGAATTGTGGATTTATGATCAGATTATCTATGAATCTTATTTGAGTTTCTTCTGATCTCTCTTATGCATGATTTCATATCCTTGTAATTCTCTTCGAGTTGTGGGTTTTGTTTGGCCAACTAGATCTATGATTCTTGCAATGGGAGAAGTGCTTGGTTTTGGGTTTATACCGTGCGGTGACCTCACCCAGTGACAGAAGGGGTAGCAAGGCACGCATCATGTTGTTGCCATCAAGGGTAAGAAGATGGGGTTTCATCATTGGTTTGAGATTATCGCTCTACATCATGTCATCTTGCTTAAGGTGTTACTCTGTTCGTCATGAACTCAATACACTAGATGCATGCTGGATAGCGGTCGATATGTGGAGTAATAGTAGTAGATGCAGAAAGTATCGGTCTACTTGTCTCGGACGTGATGCATATATGTATGATCATTGCCTTAGATATCGTCATGATTTTGCGCGGTTCTATCAATTGCTCGACAGTAATTTGTTCACCCACCGTAATATTTGCTATTTTGAGAGAAGCCTCTAGTGAACACTATGGCCCCCGGGTCTACTCCACACCATATTTTCAGCCTTACTCTTTTACTTCGTTGCACTTTCCGCCTTCAGATCTCACTTTGCAATCAATCTTGAAGGGATTGACAACCCCTTTATAGCGTTGGGTGCAAGCTCTTTGTGTTTGTGCAGGTACTCTGGACTTGATGAGATTCTCCTACTGGATTGATACCTTGGTTCTCAAACTAAGGGAAATACTTACTGCTCCTGTGCTGCATCACCCTTTCCTCTTCAAGGAAAAACCGATGCAAGCAAGTCTCCGTCAACGTGTCAATTTTTGGCGATGTTGTTTGAGAAGAAGCAAGAAGAATTTCTGGCGCCGTTGCCGGGGAGGATCAAGTCAAGAACTCATCCAAGTAAGTGTTGCAAACTCATCTCTGGCATTTACTTTGTTTGCCAGTTGCCTCTCGTTTTCCTCTCCCCCACTTCACCAATTTGCCTTTTTCGTTTGCCTTTTTCGTTCGCCTTTTCGTTCGCCCTTTTTCTCGCTTGCTCTGTGTTCTCTTGTGTGCTTGCTTGCTTGCCGAAGTCACCATGACTGAAAACACCAAATTTTGTGACTTCTCGAATACTAATAATAATGATTTTATTAGTACTCCGATTGCTCCCGCCACTAGTGCGGAATCATACGAAATCAATGCCACTTTGCTGAATCTTGTTATGAAAGAGCAATTCTCCGGCCTTCCTAGTGAAGATGTCGCATCCCATCTCAATACCTTCATTGAGCTTTGCGATATGCAAAATAAGAAAGATGTGGATAATGATGTGATTAAATTGACGATTTTTCCTTTTTCATTGCGAGATCGAGCAAAAACTTGGTTTTCGTCTTTGCCCAAAAATAGTATCGATTCTTGGGATAAGTGCAAAGATGTTTATATATCCAAGTATTTTCCGCCGGCTAAGATTATCTCTCTCTGTAATGATATCATGAATTTTAAGCAACTTGATCATGAACACGTTGCACAATCTTGGGAGAGAATGAAATTGATGATTAGAAATTGTCCTGCTCATGGCTTGAGTCTTTGGATGATTATACAAATATTCTACGCTAGCCTGAATTTTGCTTCTAGAAATATCTTGGACTCCACCTCAGGTGGAGCATTTATGGAAATCACGTTAGGAGAAGCCACGAAGCTCTTAGACAATATCATGACGAACTACTCTCAGTGGCACACTAAAAGGTCACCTACTAGTAAGAAAGTACACGCTATATAAGAAATTAACTCGTTGAGTGCTAAGATGGATGAGTTAATGAATTTGGTTGCTAGTAGAAGTGCTCCTTTAGATCCTAATGATATGCCCTTGTCGTCCTTGATTGACAGTAGCAACACTAGCTTGGACGTTAATTTTCTTGGTAGGAATAATTTTGGCAACAATAATGCTTTTAGAGGAAACTATGTTCCTAGGCCTTTTCCTAGTAACTCCTCTAATAACTGTGGAAACTCCTACAACAATACTCATGGAAATTACAATAGATTACCCTCTAATCTAGAGAGTAATATCAAAGAGTTTATCAACTCGCAAAAGATTTTTAATGCATCCATAGTGGAAAAACTACTCAAAATTGACGATTTGGCTAAGAGCGTTGGTAGAATGTCTAGTGATGTTGATGCTTTGAAAGTTATATGTTCTCCTCCCAAGATCAATATGGATGAAACTTTGAAAGCTATGCGTGTTCCATGATTGAGAGAAAAGAAAGAACCGCCCAAATTCGTGCTAGACATGAATGGCTTAAAAAGGCGTGTTCTCGTGATAAGAATCACGAAGATCTTAATGTGCCTGGTGTGACTCCCATTGAATCTTTGTTTTCTTGTGTCAAACCTAATGATATCTTCACACCGCTCCAAACGGATATTAGCATCCCCAAGTGTGTGAGCTTCGGGATACATCATCGTCTCCGCGTGCCTCTGTTATTGATACGTCTCCAACGTATCTATAATTTTTGATGGTTTCATGCTATTATCTTATCAAACTTTGGATGTTTTGCATGCCTTTTATATATTTTTTGGGACTAACTTATTAACTCAGTGCCAAGTGCCAATTCCTGTTTTTTCCATGTTTTTGACCCCTTTCAGAGGAGGATTTTAAACGGAGTCCAAACAGAACGAAACTCCCAAAAAGATTTTTTCCGAAACAGAAGACCCCACAAGCCCCCTAGCCGCGGCCAGGGGGGCCCGCGCCTCCCGGGTTTGTGGGCTCCCTGGGCCACCTCTGCCCTAGGACTTTCGCCTATAAATTCCATAAAATCCCAGAAAAAATGAGGAGATCATCAAAAGTACTTTTCCGCTGCCGGAAGCTTCTGTCTCCGCAAGATCCCATTTGGGGGACGTTCTGGTGCCCTGTCGGAAGGGGGATTCGGATACGGAGGGCTTCTTCATCAAGACCATGACCTCTTTGATGATGCCTGAGTAGTTCACCATAGACCTACGGGTCCATAGCTAGTAGCTAGATGGATTCTTCTCTCTCTTGTATCTGCAATACAAAGTTCTTCATGATCTTCATGGAGATCTATCCAATGTAATCTTCTTTGGTGGTGTGTTTGTCGAAATCCGATGAATTGTGGATTTATGATCATCTTATCTGTGAATCTTATTTGAGTTTCTTCTGATCTCTCTTATGCATGATTTCATATCTTTGTAATTCTCTTCGAGTTGTGGGTTTTGTTTGGCCTACTAGATCTATGATTCTTCCAATGGGAGAAGTTCTTGGTTTTGGGTTCATGCCGTGCGGTGACCTCACCCAGTGATATAAGGCATAGCGAGGCACGCATCGTGTTGTTGCCATTAAGGGTAAAAAGGTGGGGTTTTCATCATTGGTTTGAGATTATCCCTCTACATCATGTCATCTTGCTTAAGGCGTTACTCTGTTCGTCATGACTCAATACACTAGATGCATGTTGGATACCGGTCGATGTGTGGAGTAATAGTAGTAGATGCAGAAAGTATTGGTCTACTAATCTCGGACGTGATGCCTATATGTATGATCATTGCCTTAGATATCGTCATGACTTTGTGCGGTTCTATCAATTGCACGACAGTAATTTGTTCACCCACCGTAATATTTGCTATTTTGAGAGACGCATCTAGTGAACACTATGGCCCCCGGATCTACTCCACACCATATTTTCAGACTTACTCTTTTACTTCGTTGCACTTTCTGCCTTGAGATCTCACTTTGCAATCAATCTTGAAGGGATTGACAACTCCTTTATTGCATTGGGTGCAAGCTCTTTGTGTTTGTGCAGGTACTCTGGACTTTACGAGATTCTCCTACTGGATTTATACCTTGGTTCTCAAACTGAGGGAAATACTTACTGCTCCTGTGCTGCATCACCCTTTCATCTTCAAGGGAAAAACCGATGCAAGCAAGTCTCCATCAACGTGTCAATTTTTGGCGTTGTTGTTTGAGAAGTAGCAGTTATCTCTTACCTGAACCCTTTACTTATGCACTTTACTTTGTGATAGCCATATTGTTTCTTGTCATATATCTTGCTATCAGTTAGTTGTTTATCTTGCTTAGCATAAGTTGTTGGTGCACATAGGTGAGCCTATTTTCTTAGGTTTTGTGCTTTACAAATTAAACGTTAGTTTTATTCCGCATTTGATCAAGCCTAAACCGTAATTATTTTAAAGCGCCTATTCACCCCCTCTAGGCGACATCCACGTCCTTTCAATTGGTAACAGAGCTAGGTCTCTCATTATTAGGTTTAACCACCTAGAGAGTAAGGATGTCGACTAGGGGATTAGGATTCTCTGACACTCTTAGTTTCGATGGCACAAATTTTGATGTTTGGGTAATTCACATGCTTAATCACTTTAGGGTCATGGACCCAAATTTAGAGCGAATTGTAGATATGGGTTTTTCTCCTCCAAAGGATTCTCAAAATATATCTTTAGAGGACGAGAAAAACTCTTATCTCAATGCACAAGCTTCTAATGTGCGTTTTGATGCTTTGAGCAATGTGGTTATATTTCAACTCATGCCATTCCAGGATGCTAATGAGTTGTGGACAAAGCTTCAAGATAAATATGGTGTGTCCAAGATTTGTGGGAATATTTGTTCTCCCTCCACCTCCGGTCGTGTGGTCTTCTCAACTTCATCTACTTCACCTACATGTGGATTGCCACAAGGTAATGGTATGGTGAGTAGTGGTGATCATTGCGGTGATGATAGTGGTCTTATTGTTGATAATCCTTCATCACTATATTATTGCAATGCTTCACTTTTGGGTGTTAACACTTCGAGCACTCTAAATGTTTTACATGCTTGTGTTGATAGTCCTTTCATATCATGTAAAAACCGTTGGACTAAATCTCACGATGATATGTTTTCTGTATCTTGGTGCCATGATAAAAAATGTGTCTATTTCCTCGAGTTGCTGTGCTAACAATTTAGAGGAAATCCATCACTCCATGGAACAAGATTTGGCCTTGAATGATGCTTTATTACTCTTGGAACAAATATTCTCTACAATTATCATGAATTCTTATTGAATTTAGAGGTGAAATTTAGAGACTCTTGAGGAGACCTTTTCTCTAGAATTATCTAGATTAATGGAATCCCATGATAGAGCCCTCGAGGTGGCTAACGATTTTAGAACTAAAAATGATAACCTTTAAGTTGCTCATGCTAAACTCCTTGAGGACTATGAGCACCTCCAAAATGACTCAAGGGCTATTAAGAGTTTGCTCACCGAACTCACCGAGTATCATGCCCAACTTGAAGCTTCTTATGCTAAAGAGCTTACCAAGTTGCCTTCTCCTCTTGTTGTTATTGATGATGCTTGTGCTACTAATGTCTTTCTTGTGAAGCATCCATATTAAAGGAGAATGTTGAGCTAAGGGCTCCACTTGAGTTCCTATCTAGCAATTATGGGAAATTACAAGAAAGTCATGTAATTCTCACAAGCTCTCATGAGGATCTTCTAGTATCCCATAATGTGTTGAGATTATCTCATGACGCTATTACTACCAAGGTAACATCAAGTGAGCCTCATGTGGACATTAGCACTACTTCTAGTCAAAATGCTATATTTCCATGTGCTAGTCCTCGTAACTCATCTACTCATATTTTTACTACATCTTGTGATGAATTACTTTATTTGCCTTGTTGCTCTAATAATGATGCTTATACTTCCTCTAGTACTTGTATTGATACTAAGCATGTAGAGGAAATCGAAGAGTTCAAGGCCCAAGTCACCTCCTTAAAAAAGACTTGGAAATGAGTCCTGAAGGAATGTACACACTCAACAATACCTTGTGTGGGAAAAAAAATCCCCAAATGACAAAGGTGGACTTGCATTCGATTCTAACAAGAAGAAGAAGTCCAAAAGCTTAAAGAAGAAGGGCCAAGAACAAGTCAAGAATTCAACCAAGATTGTTTGCTTCAAGTGCAACGTTGAAGGATACCATGTTAGATCTTGCCCATTAAGGAAGAAGCCCCAAAGTCACAAGCAACAAGGGAAGCAGCCACAAGTTCAAACACATACTCAACCACAAGTTGAAGAAAGGCCTCTCCCCAAGAAGACTCAAGCCAACACTCATCAAGTTGAGAAATCAATTGGGAAGAAAGTAAAGGGTAGATGTTGCTACTTATGTCGTGAGAAGGGTCAGTTTGCTTCTTCTTGCACAAGAGGTAATTTATCCAACCCAATCATTGTTGATGATATCAATTCTCTTGGGAAGTATAAGGTTGGAAATGTGTTTTCCAAGTTTGTTGGTACTCAAAGTGGTGTCAAGAAAAGAACCATTTGGGTAGCCAAGCCTATTGTGACTAACCTCTTAGGACCCAACATGGTTGGGGATCAACAAGCTCAAACTTGATCAATAGGTGATATTGGAGGACATTGGAGACTTGGATACATAATGAAGAATTAAGGGGTCTTCATCTTTCATATTATCTCAAGCCAAGTCATTTATATTATCGAGTTTCTATCTTATATCCAATGTGCCTCCTTACGGTAACTTGTACTTAAATTGTTTACATTGTTAGTTACTTGCCCCTTTGCATGTTGTGGTTTTGTACCGTGCATGTGTTTGTATATGGTGTGCTTCCAACTTGTTATCTTGAGTAATCAAGTATGCGTATATTGGTTTGCACATCATGTATATTTGAGTCTTGTGTTGAGCCTTTTTGCATCCTTTTTGTATCTATGTTCACTCTTTGGAGGGATTAATGGATTATCCCATTGTGGGGGAGTGATGTGCTCTGCGCACCTCACAATCCTATAAATGTGTATACATGAGTAATACCACTTAGTATTGATATTACAAGTTTATCTAGTCTCTATGTGGTATGTCCTACTCATGAGAAATTCAAATTCTAAATGGTCCATTAATTATGTATTGTTGGTTTTCATTTGCCACTTGCTAATAAATGTTGGGTTATCACATTATGGGGGAGTAATATGCTATGTTCATATTACAAGCCTAGAAAATGTGTATATTTTGGGTATTGCCACTTAGTGTTGATGTTGTAAATTATCTTGTTCCTAGGTGGCATGTTAGCTCTACAAGTGTCATTTGCTTGCGTTTTAGGTGTAAATATGATGTTGGATATTTTTGCAATCTACCAATTTAAATTGTTTCCAAATACTTCTTGTCCTTTGATAAAATTGGTATTCCTTTCATGTGGTAGAATTTTCCAATCATCTTTACATTGGATTTTATGTATCGTTTATCTTCCCTGCCTCTTGTGGATTGATTGAACATGTCTAGTGGTTCTACAAATATAGATAAAAGTGATGATACCACCTTGTGCATTTTGTATTCGAATGCAAATTCTAGATAATGCCCATTCCTTGGGGGAGCTATCCTATTTTCGTTAGAACATTCTCTTTATGCGTTTATCATAAAATCTTTTGATCCCCATCAAGGGTGTGTTGATGGCAGGCAAGTCTTGCTGTTTATGATGCTTTGTGACATCATGAAATTTTGTCAGGAGTTTGGTTTGTTTGTAACCTTGCTCTCTTTGGGAACTAGATACCTCGTGTTTGCTTTCCTTCTATTGGTATATTGTTTCCTTTTATTTGGATTGTATAAATGGATATCATTCCTTGATATATCTTTTAATTGGTATCCTTCAAGTGATAATTTTACGTTTGGTATTTTATTTTCACTTGATACCTTGTCTTTTGGTGTCTTATCAACTATGTGTTGATTTTATTACTGAATGCCTTGAGCATGCATATTTAATATATATATATATATAGTTTCTTTTTGCATGATTTTTTTCCTTGACTCGATATATAGGGGAAACTCCACCTTGTCATAAATTGGCTAAAGTGTGCATGAAATTCAATTTCATATCAATATGCACATATTTATGTGGAGTTTGTCTTATGTATTGTTGTTTTTCTAACTCTTTGGTCCCAATGAGTTTGGGCACCATTTTGTTTGTGTTGTTGTTCTAGAAACAACTGGAGATGCATTGGATGCTCGGCTCACCTACAAGGAAGGTGTTGACACCATGGACTTATTGGAGCCAAGCTAGGATGACCGATGAACCATTATCTACTACATCAATACAATGCTATTTCGGTAACAAGTATCTACTTTATGCATACATTTCTTGCATTCAACCTTTCGTAGGTTGCATCATGGCATGAATTTCTTGATTCGTTCTTGTGGTACTTGTTTCCTTCCTCAAAGCATCCGAACGATGATGTCTTATTGCTAGTTGGGATGTCTTTGATGTTCATAAGTTGGAAGTTCATATTGTAAAATAAGAAAGTATTAGGCCATGTGCTATGCTTTCAAGCAAAGATCTTATTGGTATATTTATGACTTCCTCTTGGATATCTTGTTTGTTCCTTCTTGTAACCATTTCGTGTGTACATCCTTCTTTGTGGATATATATCATCATGATTGTCTTGTACCTACAATCTTTTACACATGAGAAAAGTTACATCTCTAGTTGATATCCTCTTTTCTTTCACGTCCACCGTTGCATTTCCTTTTTCAGTTTTTGGTGGCTTTGTGAACGGATTTGTCTTGAGTGCGGATCTTTTATCCTTACATCTTGATGCACTCTTTGGTGGTGAAGATTATTTCTCCTCATGCTTGTCTTGATGAGCGTTTTGACATTTTGGTGGGTGTCCATTCTCTTGACAAGGTTATTATTTCCTTTATTCACCATGGGTTGTCACAAGTGTGGTTCTCAATTTGTTTATTAGTAAGCTTGTGAACCCATTTTCTAGTAGTGTGTGTGTGCGAAGGATATGTCTTGCACTTTTTTTCTCATTACTTAAAGACTATGTTGATGAGTAATGATCATCCTTATCATAGTCTTCTCAAGTGCCTTGCCATGACTCACACACATCAATTTGTTTGAGCCTATTATTATATTGCCTCTTTTACATGTTGCTTAACCATATGGTTTGTGCAAGTGATATGCTTATTGTCTCATCTATTTCCTTGCACTTGTTGTGTGTTTTTATTAATTTTTGGGGAGCAATGATCCTATTTTTTGCACTTGTATCAAATACAAAAAATTCTTATTAGTGCACAAATCATGGGGAATTTCTCTAGTTTCGATAAAACACTCCTTTGCCCTTATCATAATATCTTTTTTCATGTGGTTCGTAGGACCATATGATTGCTTGTTCCTATTGGTATCTTTTCATTGCTTGCTTCTCTCTTTTGTATGTCTTTGTGACATACGATCCTTCTTGCAATCTTTGGGTCCTCTATATAGTTCGTTTTCCTCCAACATTTATCATTGTATCTGTGTATTTCTTTGCACTATTGTTCAGAAGTACGCACTCTTTGGAGGACCACCTACTATATTGGCTTTCTAAACTTTTTGTTCATTTTGGCAATCGATGCCAATGGGGGAGAAGTTTATAGAGTTTAGTTTGGTGATGCTTAGAGGGTTTTGCTTTTATTGCTTAAGCATTTACATCTTGTACGCATGCATTATTGCTTTGTATGTGTGCACTTGGTTATGCTTATTTCCTTATATAAACACTCTTGTACTGATTGTCATCAATTACCAATAAGGGGGAGATTGTTAGAGCATATTTATCCATATGTGGTTTTGGTAATTGATGACAATCCCTATGGACTAGTGGTTGCCTTAAGTTATATTCGAAGGATTTTTCCAAAGGCACTTCTTGAAGTCCAGCTGTTGGTTTCAAGGAGTTTATATGATGACCAAGATGGTATTCAAAGTATTATCCAAATATTGGTCATAAAGACAGAAGGTTGATCAAGACTAAGAAGTGAGTAAACCAAGATGGTCAACACACAAAGCGTACAAGATGTATTGAGGAGGATCAAGTGATCCCATGGTATGGTAAGCATTGTCCATAACCCTTTTGTGTACTAACCCATGCCTTCGTGAGAGTTCTATGTGGGGTTAGGTGTGTTTCCATGGGTTTGCGTCATGAGGAAGATGTCATTCAACCTATGAAGGATGACATCAAGTGGTGATCGTCATCAAGATTGCGGTGTGCAAGTTCAAGTGGAGCATCACGAAGATATCATGCTTGAAGCTTGCCGTCCATTATGGTGGCTATGGACTTGTGAAGAATGTGCTGAAGAGTAGTTCACCCATAGTAAGTATGTGGGAGAAAACAAGAAAGGTGGTCCATCTTGAGGAAGCCAAAATCATCATCATCTAGCTCAAGAGGACTAGGTGCAAGGTATAGGTTTTCCCTTGACAGGTTTTTCTATTGTAGGATAGTTTTTTGTATTGTCAAGGGGGGCTCTCAAGTGAGTATCTTGATCGTATCGTTCTTTGAGAGATCAAACCATTTGCATCCTTGCATCATAGCTTGGTTCTTGTTTGGTGTTTCTCCTTGTGAGTTATAGAACTTACGGTCATCTTCATGACAAACTCGAGTTCATTGAAAAGGAGTCATATCCATCTTCTATGATGTTTTTAATGTTGGAAGTTTTTGCCGGTTCTTCATTCATAGAGGTCTCACATCTCTATATCATTGGCATTCTCATAACTGCATGTTCTTAAGATTTTGTCATCGTGAATTCAACAAGCTGTTAGATAGCTCTTGTCATCGTGAATTCAAAAACCTTGACTTTTCTCGATTCAGAGTTCGTATGCGAAAGTTATGACAGTTTAAGTATCCAGCGGTAGTACCTCTCCTGGGGCTAGCGGTAGTACCTCTCCTGGAGCGATAGTAGTTTTTACTACCGCACCCTCGGACGTTCTGGCAGCGGTAGTATTGCTCCTAGCAGCGGTAGTACCGCTTCGGCCGGGCTGTGAGTGGGGGAAAAGTTTGGATTCATTCCCCCACTATATAAAGGAGGTCTTCTTCCGCATTGGACTTGATCCATGCATTGAGCTCGTGTTCTTCCCCATTGTTGACCTTCTTACAACTTGCTAACTCTCAATCCCTCAAATGATTCTTGCTAGTTCTTAAGGGAAAGAGAGAGAAGATCTAGATCCACGTCTCCACCAATCATTTTCTTCTCTATGTGAGGGGAATCCCTTGGATCTTGTTCTTGGAGTTCTTTGTGAGCTCCTTGTTCTTCCTCTCATATTTCTACATAGCTTATGTTGTTTTGGAGGTATTTGAGTGTGAGGGATTTCACAACTTCGTGTGTTCTTGCCATTGCAGTAGTTGCATCGGTTTGAGTTCTCCACAGTGATACGTGGAAGTGAGAAGTTGAGAAGCTTATTACCCTTGGGTACATGGTACCCCTAGAAGCTTGTTGGTGCATGGGAGCTCAATCATTGTGATGTAAAGCTCCGGGCAAGCATCAGGGTCTCCAATTAAGTTGTGGAGATTGCCCCGAGCATTTGTGGTCACCTAGAATCCATATGCCTTTGTGGTGAAGCTTCGTGGGGTTGTTGGGAGCCTCCAATTAAGTTGTGGAGATTGCCCCAACCTTGTTTTTACGGGTTCGGTGACCGCCCTCAAGGGTCCCTTAGTGGAATCACGACATCTTGCATTGTGCGAGGGCATGAGGAGATTACGGTGGCCTTAGTGGCATCTTGTGGAGCATTGTTCCCCCACACAGCTCCAAACAGAGATTAGAATCCACAAGGGTGTGAACTTCGGGATACATCGTCGTCTCCGCGTGCCTCGGTTATTGTCGTGGTTTTGTCACGGCAGATGTCCTCGTGAAAGGACTTAGAACTGGAGCCATCGCACCTTGGTGGCGACTCAAAGGGGTTGAGCAGGAGAGACACGGCGATTTACCCAGGTTCGGCCCCTCGTGAGGAGGTAAAAGCCTACGTCCTGCTTTGAGTTGTATTGATGTGGTTTCAATTACAAGGAGGGCGTAACTCGCCAAACCTAGCACTCGATGATTTCTATCCTGCCCTCTACTTCCCTGGGACTCGCCTTTATATAAAGGTCGAATCCCTGGGGTTTACAAGTGTACTTTCCTTCCTACAAATCGTGACTTCTACAATCTCCAAGTCGCCATCTTCCAAAGCTTGGAGACCTTCCGGAAATTGTAAAACGCCACACAACTTTCGGCCTCGCCAGGCCAAGGCCCGAATCACGCTTCAGATGAATCGCCTGATTCGGTGACCCGGCCCAATTAGGGCGGGTTATTAAAAGATAATATCCCCAACAGATATCTCTTACCCGAACCCTTTACTTATGTAGTTTACTTTGTGATGGCCATATGGTTTCTTGTCATATATCTTGCAATCAGTAGTTGTTTATCTTGCTTAGCATAAGTTGTTGGTGCACATAGGTGAGCCTAGTTTTTTTAGGTTTTGTGCTTGACAAATTAAACGTTAGTTTTATTCCGCATTTGTTCAAGCCTAAACCATAATTATTTTAAAGCGCCTATTCACCCCCCTCTAGGAGACATCCACGTCCTTTCACCTGCGCACATCGTTTGAGGCCGTAGCGGAAACTTTGTCCGGACTTCCGTGTGGGTTCACTCTCAAATAGGCGATAAACACAGACTAGGTATTAGCGTGGTTAATGATCGTGGCCGACTCCCTCGCTGGGCTTCCTCTTGAAGGTTCCCGAGGAGCGTAAAGTTCACATGGCGATAAGTGGCGAGAGCGTGTGTGAAGAAGTACACCCCCGCAGGGTTACGATCTATTCGAATAGCCGCATCCGTGGACATGGACTGCTTGGAAACATATGTTGTTCATAGATAACTTTAATGGCTACTCATAAAAGTATCAAGATAAGTGTGAGTATCATGGATGGCATTCTCGTAGGGAGACAAGAAAGGATCCATGATAGTGTATTGTTGTGGAGATAGTGGACTAGTGTAGGACTTCTCAAAATTTGTTCAAAAATACTTGTAGTCATAGTACAATTTAGCCAAGAGTCAAAGATGGCTTGCTGCATGAAACCCCACAACCCCCTTGTTGATACATGTGCATGAGTAGATAGATCTGATTTAAAGTCTTGCTGAGTACTTTCGTACTCATGTTTTCTAAATAATAGTTGCAGAAGATACCCACAAAGAATCCGGTGGGTTCTACCTAGATGTTGACGATGATGAGTAGCTAATGTCCCAGCTACGACCTGGCCCCTTCGAAAGGGAAATTGTAGATAGTCAGGCTTTATGCCTTTTACCTTTCATCTATCTTTAAGCAAACAACTTTAAGCTTTCGCATGGCTTGTATGACTTTGTGTGTATGACTTGAGTGTCGGGTCATGTGACCCCTGCCTGTATGAACTTATTATGCAAGGCTATTCTAAGCCTTCTAAATAAATGTTGTGATGTTGTATGGCTATGTTGTGATGACATTGTTGTATCTATGCATATTGAGTATGTCATGCGTACGTGTGATGTGCTATGATATGTATGTGGTTCGACACCTAGTTGTGCGCCTTCAGTAGTATTCTTTACAGAGAAACGCCCCTTTATGATTCCATTGAGCCCTGGTAGCTTGCTACTACTCCGGACACATTGGTTGAGTGGCATGTATCCTTATTTGCTGCTATGTCTGTCCCTTCGGGGAAATGTCTCACGGTGTAATGGAGTCCTTTTAGCTTGCTACGACTCGTCTACACACGCTGATGACCGACACCTGCTTTGCTGGGTTATGTATGCGTGTCTGTGTATGGATGTGCCACTTGGGTTTATAACTAGTTATATCGACACGGGTTCTTTGACATTGGAATGCTAGCGACACACCTGCATATGTGAGTCAAAAGACACAAACGGTCCCGTCCAAGGTAAGTTGGTAGCCGTGGGGTTAAACTTGGCTGAGACCACAAAGTGATGTGATGTGTTACATGCTGGATTCCTATGGCTTAGGATCGAGGTCCCGACAGCCCCGCATCGCTGCTAGGAGTTCCTCTCCAACTGCGGGATCCGCCGGCCGCCATCGTCCAATTCGTCACCACAGAGCGTCCCCGAGCCTAGTAACTTGCTCTACGAATCCACTGTGATTCCACCTCCCCGCTCCCCCCTCTTTTTCCTCTCTCCCATTGTCATCGTAGCTCTGCCCCCGTGCTCGACTACCGTAGCTGCAGCTCTACACCCCACACACGTGTAATCCTGCTCCCACCCTAGCCTGCATCGCCCCAGGCCATGCTCGACCACGCCCCATAGCGCCTCGCGCGCGCTCATGCGCTTGCCTGTGCGCGAACCGCATGTTGCCCCGTTGCTCCTGCCGCGCCCCCGCTGTGCCCTCGTCCGCCCCCACCCCACGTCATAGGCCTCTTGATTCCGACCACCCTTTCCTCCATTGCGAGCACATTTGGAGGGTTCCTCGTCACGTCGGTCGCGTAGGCCCCTTCGCTGTTCAAATGGTCATCGGAAGGCGAATCCAGGTGCCTTGTTGCCGCATGTAGAGCTCGCCGGAGCCTCGCGAGCGCGTGTCGTCCGTTCAAGTTAGTCTGAGTCCCTGACTCATGGACCCATGGTGATTAGCACCACTAATCCCCCCTGCCTTGTGCAACTAACCACTAGGCCCCACTAGTGCTAATTACATTAACTATTTATCTAACCTAAAGAGTTACTAGCTATTGGACCCCACCTACTTAATTAGACTAATAATACCCATTAAAATACGGGTCAATGACAAATGGATCCCACATGTGAGTTCTACGAGTCAACCGAGTCAACTATTGAGTGTTGACTGCTCACTCGGTAGTCAACATGCCCCACTTGTCAGTCTCTCGTGGCTCTGATGTTGACCCACTCAACACGACCCACCACTCAACCTATGGTGCACGTGCGGGTGCACTACACCGGGTGCACCTAGCTTATTATACATTTGTTTTTCAAATTCATAATAATGCTAGAAAATTTAGAAATTCGTTTAAACTTTGAAAAATATATAAATTAATCTATAACTCAGATGAAAATAATTTATATATGAATGTTTCTCACAAAAATCCCACGAATCCGTATACGTTGTCCACTCATCTCTCACATGCTCCTAGCATGATGAACATGGACATTTTGACGTTACGATCATCTACCCGGTAGTAGCTAGAGACCCGGGAAATATCGTCAAATATTTTCCCGCTCCATCCATGACATATAGTACTACATTAGCTCATCCCTAGCACCGCATATTGTAATGTCGTGCATCGTGTTGCTTCTGGTTGTTTGTATTTATTGTTTCTTCCCCTTCTTCTCTCCGGTAGACGCCGAAGCTGTACGTGTTGCCGGGTACGACTACTCCCTGATGACCAGCCTTTTGCAGCAGAGGAACAAGGCAAGAAAAACCCCCTTGATCATCCCTATATCGCCCATTCTTTCTCCCTCTTTTTTGCATTAGATTTCGCTACTGTTGTAGATAGCTCCCATTATGATGCATAACCTATTTTTGTTAAACTGCTATTGTACCCTAGTGCATATTAAATGCTTCGCATAGGTGGATTAGTGATCCCCAGTGACCCCACTAGCCCCGGTTTCCCCTGCTTCATCATCGAAGACTCGATCAACTGATCGACAAGCCACGAACCATCACATCACCTCACACCCCTTAGTTGTACGACTCTGCACAACTACTATCGAGTACCGAGGGTGAAACCTTGTTATGTACTCCCGATGTTAGATCTGTAGTGAAGGGAACCAGAGGTGGATTACAGAGGGTGATTCCTCTTTCACCACTTTCGATAACGACTCTGTCGTGCAACCCCTCAAGTGTGGACCATCGAGGGTGATTCCTCCCTTGTGAGCTTGATGGTTATATCAACTGGAACCCGTCAAGGGTGATACCTCGAATTCCTCTGATGTTACAAACACATGATTACTTTCACTTTACTATTGGAAATTGATGAAATGTGTGGTGCGGGTGGATTCCCGCATATTTGTGACGAGGCCTGATCGGGCATTCTTGTCCCTTGCCACACATCCTTGAGATGGGGCCATGGGACCACATATCATGGATCGCTGATCATCGCCATAGTTAATAAGACATTAATGGGATTGGGTATTTGATCTAAGTTGGTCGATTGAACATTTTTGGACTAACCATGATGCGGGGACAGCTGTGGGCATTTAGCGTCATGGTATCAACCGAAGCTCTTCGAACGTCACCAATCGAGTGGCGCGCGCCCGAGTGGTCCGCATAAGCATTGATATTGTATACGTGCTAGGACTGACCACGGACGCCCTCGCAACATGCACGAATGCAATGGGCGACGGACCCATGTCCCTTGCGCTCAGGATGTAGACCGGCGGGCTGGCCTCTCTGTTGAGCCTAGGTAGGGCTACGACATGTTGATCTCCCGAGGTCGGGCATGTCCCCGGAAAGTGTGTCCTGCCGGAGTTGATCGAGCGTGTTGGGAAATGTGGTGCACCCCTTCACGGATGAATTGAACTATTCCAATAGTCGTGTCCACGGTAACAGGACGACTTGTAGTTGTATCCCGATCTAATACAACTAGAATTGTGACTTAACTTGAATGTTGGCTGTGAGATTGCTTTCTCACACGGAGTCGAGAAAGGATCTCTCGGCGTACTTAATAAATTTGCTGCAACAATATGACTACATGTGTCTTACTCATCTGTACTCTTCTAATGCTGCAAGGCAGTGAATATGCTAGTCTTGAATAGGACAAGGCCTTCTCTCTATTCTCGCATTGTTGCAGTCAGTCCAAAGTTAAGCCCCTTCCTTTGATACTTATGCATACTTATCATAGTGCTGATGTCAGTCTTGCGAGTACTTTGGATGAGTACTCATCGTTGCTTTGCTCCCTCTTTTCCTCTTGATGCGATTCTCATGCCCAGAAGACAGAACCCAGGAGATGGCTCGCCCTGTCGACGAATACTATCCCAATGGAGCCTACTATTATGTGGAGGCCGCTGATGACCCGGAGTAGTTAGGAGGCTCCGAGGTAGGAGACCTTGCGTTTTTGTTCTATTGCTTGTGTTTGTTCTAGCCTTCTTAAGGCAAAACATGTTTACTTATGTCTGTTCTCACATATTGTTTGCTTCCGCTAACTCGTGTGTATTAGAGCTTATATATTCGAGCCCTCGAGGCCCTTGGCTTGTAATATCAAGTTTGTATGACTTTAAATTGTGTCTAGAGTTGTGTTGTGATCTCTTCCCGTGAGTGCCTAATCTTGGTCGTACGCATTTGCTTGTATGAATGGCGTACGATCAAAATGAGGGTGTCACAAATTGGTATCAGAGCCGACTGCCTGTAGGTAGCCCCCTTTGCAACTCCTTGGCCGAAGTTGAGACTAGTACTTGAAAACTTTTACTAACATTGTTGTGTGGCTTACGGGGCCACATCTCAATCGGGTGGTATTAGGATCTTTTGCTCCTCCTATATAATGTGGGTTCTTATCTCTCTTTTATTTCAGGTTAAAGACTTTGCTAACTCTAACTCTAGGTTATCATAATTACTTCCTCCGAGAAAGCCACTCCTTCCAAATGATGGCTTGATTCATCAGAAGAGTTCAAAGGTACGCCCTGATGTTCTCTCGAGAACTTGTGCTCATCGCTTTTACGTTTCCCTTCCTCCATCAACCCCTATGGATGTTTAGATACAATTGTCACCCATATTTCATTACGAGTTACTCTTGTTTTTAAAAGCTAAAACGGATTATCTTACCGGGGATTTGTTCGTCCTCAGTTGTCATGTGTTTTGCAAAATTCGTTGAAATGATATTTGATCTTCTGAAATCCTCGGTTGCCTATTGCTCTTGACCTTTCTCACCTGCTTGCATTATGGTTAGTTCCATATGTCTAGCAACATTCTTTAAAATCTTTGTGATCGTCCTTTGATCTTATAGATTCAACCCGTGTCTGAATGCTCACAATCATCAGTTGGTCCTCATAAATTATCTGTTCGTGTCATACGTCTTTCCTAGCAGGAGTTGGTTCGCGGCAAATCGACCTTGATTGATTGTCCATCTAAGTCAATTTCAACTTACTTGTATTTGATCGGAGCATCTGATTCTGATACACCAACTTGGAAATTATAATTCCTTTGGTATTTAAGTATCGATGTAACTCACATGATCTCTAATCCAGTGCCTTGCATTTCTTCTTCCTCTGATTGGGTACCGATACTCAAATGAGGTACTTTGTGGAGAGTCAGACCCATTGTTGGGTTATTATCCGATGGCATCCTTCAAATTCAAAATTCTTGTGATATTGTTCCCCTACTACATGATGCCATTGGTAAATTATGTCTTCTCCCACTGATAAGTTGTGTCCTATGCTTTTGTCAGCCATGATCTTCAAGCATGTGTTAATTTGTAGCGACCCGACTCAAAATGAGTCAAGCCTGTGTGTATCTGTGCCATCCCTGGATCAGTATGCTGGCACACACAGTACATCAATGTATATATCAAAGTGCAATCACATGTAAATAACGTAAAACTGATATATACCTCAAAATCTAAGCGGAAAGAGTCAAAGGGAGTGGAGTCCCAATAAACACCAACGGCAGGTTGAGTGCAGACCGTAACCTTGAATCGTACTCTTACTCTTCGAAGAAAGTATCTGCAACATAAGATGTTGCAGCCGTGTAGGTCAGCATATTGAATATGCCGACAAGTCACAAAAGAGAGGTTGTGAAAAATATCATCTATACTATATGCATATATGGCAAGTGGGGTTGTAGTTTAAGTTTTGCGTAAAGCAACTTTTTCCTACAATAAGAGAGAGGGTAAAAGCAAAAATTTCTACATTGTTGGTTCTTAATGAGATGGTTCCACCAACCATATCTCATACAATCATTCTAACAATCAATATCACGACAACAAATATTCGTCACTCTCCGATGAAATCTATATAATTAAACATAGTATTCACATAAGCAATTATACCAGCAATCATTCTAACAATCAACATCACGACAACAAATAAAAATTATCCAATAAATCAAATCAAACGAGAATCCAAAAAAAACTTCAAAGAAAACTTTGGAGCCTTCTACTAAAACAATCACTAAGTTGTTTTTGTTCTAATGAAACTTAACAAAAAATAAAACACTAAAATAGTAAAATAACAGAAAAGAAAATATAAAATAACTAAGATAACATAAGTAAAATTTACAAAACAATATTATTTTGAATCTATTTTCAAATAAGAATTCAAACTAGCAATGAAATCAATTCGCAAGTTAGTATAGAACTGGAATTGATTCCATGCAAACAAATAAGAAAAAATAAAATAAAATTTCGTTGTTTTTGAAAAGTTACTTCTAAATATAAGAAAATAAAATATAACTTGTCACAATTACAAAAGAAAAACAAATTAAGAACAATTAATAGAAAAGATATAGCAAGAAAACTAAAAAGGCTAAAACAGAATCTGTTTTGCTTAAAACCCTAGTTTAAAATATTCTAAAAATTCTGAAATTATACCTACTGATAAATAAGAACACTAGTGGTCAGTAGAAAAAAGAACCAACTCAAAAGCTATTTTTAAACTCCTGATATTCACAAAACAATGTTTAAATCAAATCTATTTAAATTCAAAATTTAAAAATTGAAAAATATTTTTTTTTGGGTCCACGGGATAGATGGGATTTTGATGAATCGGTATAAAAAAGAATCACTGGATTTGGAGTTGTAGACTAATAGATATGAATTTTATAAGTTTGCTCTTTTTGTGAAAAACAAATTGTTACGGGATTTTTGAAGCTCACCAGAGATAGTCGCCGAACATGGAGAAGACGACAGGGAGGTGGCTCCGGTGGCCGGCCGAGGCAACGGAGGGGTCCAGGTGGAGGAGGAGGGCTCCGGCTAAAGGTTGGTGGTGCCGGCGGGGTGTGGGGGCGACGGGAGGAGGCAACACCAGGAGCTTTTCGAGCTTCGGCTGGGGCGGTCTCCGGCGAGGTGGCGGGGAAGTTGCGGCAAGGGATTCGGGCGGCTCTCGTGGGGAACGGAGCGAGCAGGAGGAGAGGAGTTCTTATAGGGGCTCGGGAGGGGCTGAGATGGGAGGGGCAGGGAGATACCCTCGGATCCGGTGAGGTCACTCGTGGCGTACGGGTGCACGGTAGAAGGAAGGAGGAGATCGTGAGGAAGAATAAGAAGATACAGGCCACATTCGGTACGGGCCCATGGCAGTTTTCCTATTAAAATTAAATTTCCTTTTATTTGAAAATCGGAAAGAAACCCTTCGATAGGAAATAAATAATAGTCCGAAAATATAAGTATAATATATCAACATGATCAAAAAACAATTTCCCATAACGTGAACATTTTCTTTTGCCCAAAATAAAAACTTAAAAAAATCTTTTTTAAATCCAATAAAAACCAAACTTTGTCTTTTAAAAATGTTGGCACTATTTTTCTTCTGACTTTTTGGGGTGTCATGCTACCTCTCTTTCTTGCTTGGCGAGATAATTGTCACGCATTTTGTGAGTGAAAAATCTTGTCCCAAAAATAAATGCAAATCATATACCGAAAGAAAATTCAAATACCACCATCATTCAAATTCTTTATAGTAGAAGAAGTCACGTTGTCTTCTCTCACTGATTTTAAGTGGATGAATTTGAATTCATAGGAAAAGGGGAAAGTCATTTTATTCCCTCTCAATCAAAAGTTTTTTTTTAAGTTTCAAATTTTCACTCAAATTAAATCACTCAATCTATCAAACCATGAATCAACTATTTATTATAACATTCCAAAATTTTGGGATGTTACAAACCTACCGCACTTAAAATAAATCTTGTCCTCGAGATTCGAAGAGGCTAGAAAGAAAAGGTTAGGGTTTGGGGGTCTTCTAACAAATCCAATTTCCTGCAAGGTGGGGTGCTACCACACTTAAAATGAGAGTTATCGGTCCCTCAAAATCCGATGTCTTTACGTTGATATAAGCTTCTTCCGTTACTTGGTCTTCTTAACTCACAAGTCTCTTAACCATTCTAAATAACCTACCGATGATTCTCATTGTGGTCTACCATTTGTGGTTATCCTGTAGTGAGAAGGGTCCTGGCTTCATCGTCACCGTAAAATTTCCTATGTGTGACAACAAATGCCATGTACATGGGCTTTCATCATACCATTTCTAAGGCTCAAACAAAAGCTTCAAAGCGTGTCGTCTCTCAATATGGGTAAGTCTTTCAGATTTACCATTTCGAATAGCAAGAGAATGATAAGAGTAATTCATCATGGTGGCCAAGCCATGTCGCACTGAAATCATTACCTTGTATAAGGTTTAGTAAATCTCGTACTCTAACACTTGGGCGTGCTCACAAGCATTGCATAATTTCTCTTGTACACGAACAAAGTTTGGATAAATCCAATGATTCTGCAAGCTAAACAAACATCTATCATTTCTTCATAACTCTCGGGTTTTTCGTATGCTCTTAATAAAATGTTTGCTGATCCATCATAGCTTATTCCTTCATGCTCTTGGCGCAACCTACATGAAAGTCTTGGGCTGCAACCTTGGTACCGATTGAATTCCTTGAACTCATTTTTCCTTGCCATTGGTTTGTTTACCAATAAAAGTGTTTATTCCTCATATTAAATCTCTCCTCAAATTTCAATTCCAAGGTACATGATTCATCTGTTGTCACCCCCATAGTTTGATATGATCCAGCATTTCCTTCAATTGTATTCAGTGGGTTTGACTCCTTGGTATGCATGGTACACTCTTATTTATTGGGTCCTGTGGGTTTACCGATTACTACCACACTTAAAATCAAATATACTCATGCCTGTATAGACCATATTTTCTCATATCCTCGAAAATGGTAAGAGATCTTTGTTCATAGAGAAACAACTCATAAAATTTCAACGTAGGAAAACATGACACAACAAATTCCCATTGATTCATGAGGCTATTACAACCTCAGAGACTTCTGTTACAAAATTTAACTCCATAATCTCATGAAGACAAAAGGGCTTCATGTTACACTTATTGCCATTGTCAAAACTTAACTACTCCATTTCAACTTTCTTCCCTTGTGGACAATTACTAGCATAATGTCCTGCTTCCTTGCAATGAAAACAAATGAGTTCTGACAAGTCTTGGGGCTTCTTGGTGTTTGCTTTTGCTCCTTGGGTTTCCTGCTTCCTTCTTAGGCACATATTGATGTAGTGGCCTAATTCCTTACACTTGAAACATGTGATATGACTCAGGTATTTATGTGCAGGGATTTGACTCTGGCTGGTGTATTTTCTCTTCTTTCCAGACTCCTTCATTCTGGCCAGTTCTTTTATTTCAAGTGGATCAAACTCTACTTTTTCTATTGGTAAGTCTCCCAGGTATTTATGGCTTTCCTTCGTGCAATCCTCTGAAAAATGTCCTTCTCCTCCACATGAGTAACAGGCATTGGAGAAAAATCTGGTTAGGCCTTGTCCATCAGGGTCTTCAATATTTTCCTTCATCACATGTTCTTCTAAAGTCTTCTTCTTGAGTGTTTCCTTCATGGCTTCTTTCTGCTGCTTGACAACTTGTTGCACCTTGGGGTAAATGTGACACTGAGCTGGGTAGTGGGTGGTTCCTTCACACAAGAAACAAGTCACTTGACTAGTTGGGCATTCCACCGTTGGGTGATTTTCTTCACAATGAGGGCATCCATCCTGGTGTTCTTCCTGGGTGTGTCCTATTTCTCCATAGATCTTGCATGCACGAGGCTTCTTCACCGGGTTATCATAGCACTTTTGTATCAGACGGGATTTTAACAGAGTCTTCTTGAATTCGTCCCAGGTTTTTACTCCACTAAATCCTTGTATGGCATGATGCATTTTCCACCAGATAGAAGCACCTTAGGTAAAGTACCAAAGAGTGTGTGCCACTTCATACTTCCTTGAAATCAAATTGCTCCCGAAGTGGTTTTCCATGTTCTGAATCCACATTTCAACTTCCAGCTGGGTCATTGGTCCAGAGATTAAGCTTCGTACGCCATCTATTGGTTCCAAGGTTTTTGGGAAGAGATGGGTAAGAGAGAGAGAGAGAGGGAAAAGATATAAACAAAAGACACAAAAGCATATAATATCAAATCCACACATTCATAAAGTTAAATCAATAATATAGTATCGCCACCCACATAAGGTTGGTATGGTCGGTCACACGATATGCAATAACGTTCATCTTTATTTCTCTCGGTGGGGCTACTACTACTAAGCTAGCTCATATCACGTCTTCATCATCAATGGGCTTCTTCTGGTCAGGCTTGATCTTCTCAAGTTCTTCTGCCAGATATTCCCTATTGACGCGGAGTTTCCGATGTCGTCCTTGTAGTTCCAGGAGTTGGTTCTTGAGCTTCTGGATTTCAACATCACCAGCATGTGCCATGGCTTGACTATTCTTCAAGTCTTGACAAAGCTTCTCAATCTCGGGATCGTGTTTCTTCACATTGGCTACCTTCAGTTTCTCGGTCTTGAGACTCCCACGGAGTGCTTCATTCTCAAACAATTCCGAGAGAAGGTCCAGTTGAAGGTTCTTGACATAATGTTGGAGTTCTTGATTATACACCAATACAGGTGAAAACTTCACCTTCTTCTCGTCTGTCAGGATGATGTGTGCTCCCTCAGGCTTCTGCCATCCAAGCCTTCCAAAGTAGTGAGTACCCAACTCAACACGATGACGATAGCTCAAACGTGTGATAGCATCATGAACATGAGTGTTCATGCCCATATCACAGTCATGGGTCAATGTGCCATAGTTGATGTCTTCAGTCTTGGTGTCTTCTTTATGTCCAAAATTTTTAGTTCTGACACCCCAAAATCCATATTTCCTCTTGGTCACCTTGATCTCAGGTATCGACAGCTTCATCATATGTACCAGTTCCATGAGAAATGGGCCTCCGAGAACATCTTCATAGTGCTCTCTTTCATACACAGTGTAGCTCTCCATCTATAGTTTTGAAATAGGGAATTTTCAGTAAAGAATTCAAGAGGCAGGAGAGTAGTGAAAACAAAAGTTGTTCCTATCAAGGTCTTCCTATTTCTAAGCCATTTCCTAGGGTTACGTCCTACAGTCAACATGTTCTCTGATACCATATCTGTAGCGACCCGACTCAAAACGAGTCAAGCCTCTGTGTATCTGTGCCATCCCTAGATCAGTATGCTGGCACACAGAGTACATCAATGTATATATCAAAGTGCAATCACATGTAAATAACGTAAAATTGATATATACCTCAAAAATCTCAGTGGAAACAGTCAAAGAGAGTGGAGTTCCAATAAACACCAACGACATGTTGAGTGTAGACCGTAACCCTGAATCGTACTCTTACTCATCGAAGAAAGTATCTGCAACATAAGACGTTGCAGTCGTGTAGGTCAGCATATTGAATATGCCAGCAAGTCACAAAAGAGAGGGTGTGAAAAATATGGCAAGTGGGGTTGTAGTTTAAGTTTTGCGTAAAGCAAATTTTTCCTACAATAATGGAGAGGGTAAAAGCAAAATTTTCTCCATTGTTGGTTGTTAATGAGATGGTTCCACCAACCATATCTCATACCCAAGTTATCAATAATACCCACATCATCAATATTGTTTGTGTTGAGAATTCCGGATAGTTTCATTTCCTTTGGCTCAAATTGTCCATGACCGTGGACATGGCTAATCGATTAGGTTTGAGTACTCTGCAGAGTTATGCACACGTTCCCCACAAGATTTAATCGCCTCCGTTGGAGTCCTCGCACTTCAGGGTGTTTGAGAACTAGATGATCAAAACATGGTCTTCCAAAGGGTTCCTGTGAGCCACTCTCGGTGCCCATCCAATCCTACCGTTCTTCTACATCTCGTAGCACCGCCCGTCCAGAGTCACCACGATGTCCAACCAAGCCAGAGCCCATAATGACTTGTGGTCGTGCAGGTAAGCATCGGGTCTTTAATTATCCATCCATCTCTTCGTGCCTGGGTGAAGCTTTCCGCAAGATGTCATGGCACTTCCCCAGGCATCCCGGGTCATCTACTGGTTTCCCTGGGAGAACATCAAAACCGTCCTTCACCCAGAGGTATATTGGATCATGAGGTCTTGAAAGTCTTGAAGTCTTCAGGTCTTGATTATTAAGTTCTCACAACACTCATGGTAAACACTCAACCAAACCCCATCTACTAGGAGCATAGCAAATTAATGTCACGACAAATTAATGGTAAACACATGATACTACATCAAGAACCAAAATTTCCAAGTACCTACTTCCATGCAATGGGTGAAGAAGGTTGATCTAATGCAATAAAACCATAGGTAAATTTTGATCAAAGTGAACTTGCCTGGTAAGGTTGTTGAAGATAGATATCGCTCACAGGAAAAACTCGATAGAACTATTTGTCACTCGCCGATGAAATCTATATAATCAAACATAGTATTCACATAAGCAATTATACCAGCAAACATTCTAATAATCAATATCACGACAACAAATAAAATTTATCCAATAAATCAAATCAAACGAGAATCCAAAAGAAAGTTCAAAGAAAACTTTCGAGCCTTCTACTATAACAATCACTAAGTAGTTTCTGTTCTAATGAAACTTAACAGCAAATAAAACACTAAAATAGTAAAATAACAAAAAAGAAGATATAAAATAACTAGGATAACACAAGTAAAGTTTACAAAACAATATTATTTTGAAAGTAATTTCAAATAGGAAATCAAACTAGCAATGAAATCAATTCGCAAGTTAGTATAGAACTAGAATTGATTCCATGCAAACAAATAAGAATAAATAAAATAAAATTTTGTTGTTGTCAAAAAGTTACTACTAAATATAAGAAAACAAAATATAACTTGTCACAGTTACAAAAGAAGAACAAATTAAGAACAATTAATACAAAAGAAATAGCAAGAAAACTAAAAAGGGCTAAAACAGAATCTGTTTTTCTTAAAACTCTAATTTAAAATATTTAAAAATTCTGAAATTAAATCTAGTGATAAATAAGATCACTAGTGGTTAGTATAAAAAATAATCAACTCAAAATCTATTTTAAACTCCCGATAATCACAAAACAAGGTTTAAATCAAATCTATTTAAATTCAAAATTAAAAAATTAAAAAATAATTTTTGTTTGGTCCACGGGATAGATGGGATTTTTATGAACTGGTAGCAAAAAGAATCACTGGATTGGAGTTGTAGACTAAAAGATATGAATTTTATAAGTTTGCTCTTTTTCTGAAAAAAAACTGTTACGGGATTTCTGAAGCTCACCGGAGATAGTCCCAGACTTGGAGAAGACGAGAGAGAGGTGGTTCCGGTGGCCGGCCGTGGCAGCGAAGGGGTCCATGCGGAGGAGGAGGGCTCCGACTAAAGGTTGGTCGTGCCGGCGGGGTGTGGGGGCGACGGGAGGAGGCAACACCAGAAGCCTTTCGAGCTTTGGCTCGGGCGGACTCCGGCAAGGAGGCGCGGAAGCTACGACGAGGGATTCGGGCAGCTCTCGTGGAGAACAGAGCGAGGGGGAGGAGAGGAGTTCTTATAGGGGCTCGGGAGGAGCTCAGATGGAAGGGGCAGGGAGATAACCTTGGATCCGACGAGGTCTCTCGTGGCGTTGTGGTGCACGGTAGGAGGAAGGAGGAGATCGTGAGGAAGAAGAAGAAGATACGGGCCAGATTCGGTACGGGCCCATGGCAGTTTTCCTATTAAAAATGAAATTTCCTTTTATTTTAAAATACGAAAGAAAGCATGTGAAAGGAAATAAATAATAGTCCGAAAATATAAGTATTATATATCAAAATGATGAGAAAACAATTTCCCACAATGTGGACATTTTCCTTTTCCCAAAATGAAAACATTTAAAAATATATTTTTTTAAAATCCAATAAAAACAGAACTGTGTCTTTCAAAAAAATTGGCACTATTTTTCTTGTGACTTTTTGCGCTGTCATGCTACCTCCTCTCTTTCTTGCTTGGCCAGATAATTGTGAGGCATTTTGTGAGTGAAAAATCTTGTGCCAAAAATAAATGCAAATCAAATACCAAAATAAAATTCAAATACCACCGTCATTTAAATTATTTATAGTTGAAGAAGTCATGTTGTGTGCTCTCAATGATTTTAAATGGATGAATTTGAATTCATAGGAAAAGGGGAAAGTCATTTTATTCCCTCTCAACCAAAAGTTTTTTTGAAGTTTCAATTTTTCACTCAAATTAAATCACTCAATCAATCAAACCATCAATCAACTATTTATTATAACATTCAAAATTTTGGGATGTTACATAATTACTCTTGAAGTTTGTCACATCCCTGATCCCCATTAGGGTTTAGCAAGTTTGAGCTCATGTTTTCTTCCATTGCATCTTAAGATTTTGAATTGCACTCAAGGAAAGAAATGAAATCAAAGCAAAACCTCAACAAACTCCATATTCAAGAGAAAACCAAAGTAGTGCCAAATCAATGAACCCAAATGGCCTTCATAAAAGTTCAATATTTTAGATAAATGTTGAAAACAAGATATCAAAGGTGAAACATATTTTCAAAATACTTTTGGCATTTTAAAATTAAGTTAAAAGCTACTGAAATCAATTATATATTTGATTTCAAATATTTCAAAGTTTCCAAAAATGTTGAAAACTTATATGTGGTTGGAAATATTCCAACTAACACTCTAGTATTTTTCAAACTATTTTAGAATTAATTTGGAGCCAAAAATAAAATGAAACAAATGTCAGAAAGAATAAAATAGAAACGGAAAAGAAAAGAAATAAGAAAATCTTACCTGTCGCTCACCTAAGGCCCAGCCCACCCCAGCGTTGTCGTCTTCCTTGTGCCAGTCGACACCAGGAGGTGGCCGCCGCTCCCTCCGGCGCGGCCACGCACCTGCGTTCCTGCCTGGCCACCGCATCACGCTGGCGCGAAGGGGATAAGCTCCCCGAAGACCTCCCCATGCTCATCCCCCTCCATTCGCCCCCTACTCTCTCCCCCATCTCGGCCGCCATGACCGCGAGCTCAAGCTCGAGCTAGTAGTCGCTCCAGCCTCTCTTCCTCTCTCCTGATCCGTGCAACAGCTTCGCTGAAGCTCCCTGAAGCTCCTAAGCCAGTCGCTCGACGCCGAGAAGCTCTGAACGCCGTGACGCCGTCATCTTCCTCCTCGGGTCACCGGAGCTCGTCTTCGTCGTTCTCCCTCCTCAGGCCATCCCCGAGCCTGTTCTCGCCGCCTCTACACTCCTCGTGAGCTCAGGAATCTTTCCCCCAAGTTTTCCCCCTCGATTCCTTCCTCTTTCACCCGATTCCACCGGAGCCCGACGAGATCCGCCGCGGGACCTCGTTGCTAGTAGCTCTCTGGTGATCGGCTGGTCATTCTGAGGCCACCAATGGCTTCAGTGCGTTGCGTAGGTGTTGTAGGAGCCTAGCCCCGCGCGTGTTGAGCCCCGTACCAGTGCCCCCGATGATGCCCGAGCTTCGACCGCCGCTGAGCTCGTCCCCGACGTCATCTCCGGCCATTTCACCCCCTGCTGTGTGTAAAAATGGAGCCGCCGGTGAAGTGCCGTTCGTCTGGTGCCCTCCGCGTGAAGTTTGATCGCCAGAATGGAAATGCCGAGCCCCTCCACCGTTTGTGTGGTCGCCGGAGGCTCATCGCCGGTGAGATCCACCTCGCTCGCTGGTGGATCTGACTCCCCTGAGTCACTGGCAAGTGGGGCCAGCCCCCAGGCTAATTAGAATTAGCAAAATAAAAAGAAATATTATTTTAAAACTTAAACAGATACTGACAGGTGGGTCCTACTCTGTTAATTAGCTAATTAAGTTAAATCTAAATTAAAACTGGCCAGAGTCACTGACCAGTGGGTCCCACTTGTCAGGTTTGACTTTCAACGGCCATATTGACGTGCTGATGTCATGCTGATGCAATAACTCATTTTCTGTTTAAAAATAATTCCAGAATAAGTTCAAAACTTTGGAAATTCATAGAAAATTGAGTATACCTCCAAATTTGACAAATAATATATGTAAAATGATAAGAAAAATTCAAGGAATCCAATGGTGCTATTTCCATGCATGAAAAAAAAGTTATGAAACAACATCAGGTCAAATGAATTAAAATAATTTGATAAATTGTAATTCACATGATATTGAATTATGATTTCAAATCAAGATCACCCCAAAGGGTTCTGCTAGTCATCTTAAACCATGCTACATTGCATTTCATGCATCATTTTGTTGCATATGTTTGATATTGATTGATTGTTGTTATTCCGGTAGGCTCCGCCCCTCCGGATACGACTATTTATCCGACTGACGAATATCACCCCTCTGCTGAGCAACAAGGCAAGCAACCATTTTGATCATCCCGATAAATCCCATGTTCTTGCTCTTTCTCTTACTTATTGCATTAGGTTCAAGTGCTTCGAATGCTTTTACCACGTTAGTTGAACCCACATCCTTTGCATGACCTGTCCTTGTCACAGTAAATAGCTGAACCTTGCAACCTAACATACCTGGTAGATGCTTGAGCCATGATGTGCCTTATCCTGCTATGCTTGCTATGCTTAGAGTTGTGTATGGTCTATCATCAGGGTGATGAACAAGATCTTGAGAATGTGTTCAGTTGGTAAAGGTCGTGTGTTGAACTTGATTTGGTAAAGGTACCAGTGAAAGGCTATGTAGGAGTACATGGCGGGTTGTTTCATTGGAACCGTCCTTAGGAACTGAGTTCTGTGTATGTAATCCAAGACTAGATACTACCACACGTTGGGATACTTAATTGGCCTCTCAACTTATTTATCGCTTAGTACTCGGTCCAGGAGTTGCAAGTAGTTTCTGGTGTTTATAGTCATGCTGGAGGCCGTGCGTAGCGCTGACCTTAGAGGTGGGCTGTGATGCGGTAGGCAGTGGCATGGTGTATCAAGTGGCACCCGGATGGTGGGCTTGGGAACCCTGCACACATTGTTTGGGGCCGAGGCGGAAACCTCGGCCAGACTTCCGTGTGGGTTACCCTCAGATAGGTGATAAACCTGGACTAAGTATTAGCGCGGTTAACGGTCGTGGCCGACTCCCTCGCTGGGCTTCCGCTTGAAGGTTGTCAAGGTGCATGACATGCACATGGAGATAAGTGGCGAGAGCGTGTGTGAAGAAGTACACCCCTGCAGGGTTATGATCTATTCGAATAGCCGCGTCCGTGGATATGGACTACTTGGAAGCATATGTCGTTCATAGATAACTATAATGGCTACTCATAAAATTGTCAAGATATGTGTGAGTGTTGTGGATGGCATTTCCGTAGGGAGACAGAATGATTCCACGATGGAGTATTGTTGTGGTGTTAGTGGACTCGTGTGCAAGAAACATAGTTGTCAAAACTATTTAAAAATGCAAGTTGTCTAGCCAAGAGTCAAATGCTGGCTTTGTGCATGAAACTCCACCACTCCTTGATGATACACTGCATGAGTAGATAGATTATCCTAAAGTCTTGCTGAGTACTTTTGTACTCACGTTTGCTTAAGAAATTGTTGCAGAGGTTGTTAATGACCATAATGGAGGGTTCTACCTAGACGTTGACGATGACGAGTAGCTGGTGTCCCAGCTACGATCTGGCCCTAGGTTGGGTCTGTAGATAGTCAGGCCATGTGCCCTTATCTTTCCATCTGTCTATACTTAGACAGTTTTATTCTTCCGCTGGCTTGTAAGACTTGTGTGTATGACTCGTGATGATGGGTCGAGAGATCCCTATTTGTGTAATATTATGTGTGAGGCTCTTTCGAGCCTTCTAAATAAAGTTTGTATGTTTATGGTTATGTTGTGATGCCATCGATGTATCTATACATATTGGTATGCCATGCGTACGTGTGTTGTACTTGATATGTACGGGGTTCGAATACCTAGTCGTATGCCTTAGTAGCACTCCTTACGGGGAAATGCTCCTTTGTGATTCCATCGAGCCATGGTAGTTCGCTACTGCTCCGGACACATTGGTTGACCGACATGTGTCCTTCTTAGGTATTGTGTCTGTCCCTTTGTGAAATGTCACGCGTATGTAATGGAGTCCTTGTAGCTTGCTACGACTCGTCTACATTCGCTGATGACCGACAACTGCTTTGCTGGGTCATGTATGCATGTCCCTCTATGGGACTGCCACTTGAGTTTATGACTAGACATGTCGATCCGGGTTCTTTGACATTGGATTGCGAGCGACACAATTGCATATGCGAGTCAAAAGGCGCAAACGGTCCCGGCTAAGGTAAGGCTGCAGCCGTGGGGATAACCGTGCGTGAGACCGCAAAGAGATGCGATGTGTTATAGGCTGGATTCCTATGGCTTAGGATCGGGGTCCCGACAACGTTGGTATCAGAGCCTGACTGACTGTAGGATTACTAAGCCAAATTGGTCGAAGTTGAGTCTAGAATTGCTTTAGTTATATATAAGGGAATTGTTTGTGGAAGGGAACGTAAGATTCTTGCTTCTCTTCTTTAATTATTCTATTCTGGTCATCCTCGTCTTTTCTGCGGGGATTAAGAATTAGAGGTTACTTATCTTTCTCTCAGGATCGTGTATTATTGATCGGTAGGTTATAGGACAACGAGCCAAGAGTTACTTTGAGTTCCTCTTATTTCAAGGAAAAGAAAGTAAGTTTTGATGGCCATGGAATTGAACTTGATAGTTGAGTGGTTATGCTATCCTATCTTTATGGGTTGTCTCAAAATTGTTTTTGAGCATTTACAACCGTTATGCTGCCCAACTTTGTCTTCATAGCTTTAATGCTTTTGCATTACTCCCTATTTTCAGATGCCTGGCCGTCCTTCTCGTCAGGTGGTCCGTCTGACTTGGTGCATTGATGTGCCAGGTCATACGGCCATGCTAGTCAGGATGATGTCAGTAGCCGGTTACCGCTGGTACCCAGAGTACATAGTGGAGGAGCAGTACCGGGATTTTAATCAGTCAGTATGTCTGCACTGTTAGGGTATTCCCAGATTACCCTGGAGATGAGGAGCCGATCCATTGGTCTTATGGACTGGGGATTACTGTTGACATGGCAGTACAAGATGCTGCCTATTCAATGCTTACCATCATGAGGGCTAGACATGCACTGCTGCAGAATTCAGAGTTCTGCTATGTTCCTGCCTCTCAGCCAGGAGAAGAAGGATACCTCAATGGGGCCTACTTTGATTCCTCTATGGAGGATCCGCTGCTACAGTCCACTTCTGAGATGCTAGAGAATAGAGACAGGGATGCTCGTGCCCTTCGTATGGAGCTCTATGCTACACGTGCCCGTGTGTGGAGGGCTTTGACACAGCTGGCACCTGTAGTCCAGATAGGGTATGGAGATATGGAGATGCTGAACCCTGTTAGGACCCATCTTCCAGCTCATGTTGACTGGCCTGCTATAGGAGGAGTCACCCCTCTTCGGGGACCTCTACTACCACCAGTCAGGGGACCAAGGCCACATCCGTGTCCATACGGTTCCCACGGATCTCAGGCTCGAGTATTTCCTGAACCATGCGGTTGAGCTCCCAGGCCATGGAGGCAACCTTTATGAGATGTTCTATGCGGATGCCTGAACCGGCGAGTGGAAGGATAGTATGGTAGTAGTTAAACTCCCATAGTCCTGTGTGTCTTGTGGAGTATTCTTATGTCGAGAGATGAATTCTGGAGGAACAGATAAATAATGTATAGGAAGCTTGGAAAGCCTCTGATGAGTTGTGTCATATTTTCAGTAGTTTTCTCTTCAGTTAAGGTTGTACTGAACTATGTAATGGTGTGTATGAACCATGGTGTATATATAGCAGTTGCTTGTTACCATGTTGTTCGGATGTTCATTTCCGCATTCCATGTGTTCACTGCATTCTTAATCCATAGTTAGTGTTGATGTTGATATTGGTCTAAGCCGTGAGTTTGTTTATGAGGATGGTGTTCACCAGGTTGAACCGTGCCCCTGCACATGAGCAAGGAGAGGGTAGTCAAGCATCGCAGGAGGAACTGCCTCACCCGCCTGATACGTCTCAAACGTATCTATAATTTTTTATGGTTTCACGTTGTTATCATGTCTTCTTTGGTTGTTTTATGTACCTTTTATATCTTTTTTGGGACTAACTTATTAATTCAGTGCCAAGTGCCAGTTCCTATTTTTCCGTGTTTTTGACTCTTTTCAGATCTGATTTTGGAACGGAGTCCAAACGGCAGAAAAACGCCAAAATGACTTTTTCCCGAACGGAAGAAGATCACGGGGCCTTTGGGCCAGGCCAGGTGGGCTCTAGGGAGCCCACAAGCCCCCACTCCGCCACCAGGGGGGAGGCGGCGGTGGGCAGGCTTGTGGCCTCCCTGGCCGCCCCCTGGCCTAGGTCTTTGGCCTATAAATTCCCAAATATTCCGCAAAAAATCAGGGAAGCCTCGAAAATACTTTTCCGCCACCGCAAGCTTCCGTTTCCGCGATATCTCATCTCGAGACCCTTCCCGGCACCCTACCGGAGGGGACTTTGGAGTTGGAGGGCCTCTTCATCATCATCATCGCCCCTGCAATGCCTCGTGAGTAGTTCACTTCAGACCTACGGGTCCATAGTTAGTACCTAGATGGCTTCTTCTTTCTCTTGGATCTTCAATACAAAGTTCTCCATGATCTTCCTGGAGATCGATCAGATGTAATCTTCTTTGGTGGTGTGTTTGTCGAGATCCGATGAATTGTGGATTTGTGATCAGATTATCTGTGATATATATTTGAGTCTTTGCTGATTTGTTATATGCATGATTTGATATCCTTGTAAGTCTCTCCGAGTCTTGGGTTTTGTTTGGCCAACTAGATCTATGATTCTTGCAATTGGAGAAGTGCTTGGTTTTGGGTTCTGCCATGTGGTGACCTTTCCCAGTGACAGTAGGGGCAGCAAGGCACACATCAAGTAGTTGCCATCAAGGGTAAAAATATGGGGTTTTTATCATTCGTTTGAGATTATCCCTCTACATCATGTCATCTT
Source organism: Hordeum vulgare subsp. vulgare (assembly GCF_904849725.1). NCBI lineage: Eukaryota > Viridiplantae > Streptophyta > Magnoliopsida > Poales > Poaceae > Hordeum > Hordeum vulgare. The sequence continues at coordinate 485,628,861 of NC_058519.1, forward strand.
GCTTAAGGCGTTACTCTGTTCTTATGGACTTAATACACTAGATGCATGCTGGATAGCGGTCGACGTGTGGAGTAATAGTAGTAGATGCAGACAGTATCGGTCTACTTGTTTTGGACGTGATGCCTATAGAAATAATCATTGCATAGATATCATCACGACTTTGCGCGGTTCTATCAATTGCTCGACAGTAATTTGTTCACCCACCATCTACTTGCTTTCATGAGAGAAGCCACTAGCAAACACTACGGCCCCCGGGTCTATTCACATCTATCGTTTACAGCTCCACTTTTACTTTGCTTTGTTACTTTGTTGCTTTCAGTTCTCACTTGGCAAACAATCTATAAGGGATTTACAACCCCTTCATAGCGTTGAGAGCAAGTTTTTGTGTTTGTGCAGGATCTTGATATACTCCTCCACCGGATTGATACGTTGGTTCTCAAACTGAGGGAAATACTTACCACCGCTGTGCTACATCACCCTTTGTGCTTCGAGGGAACACCAACGCAAGGCTCCAAGGGCATGGGGGAAATCATTTGCATACTTGCCTAGGAAGTCCCTTAAGGCGTAGCCACAGCTGAAGGATTCCTAGTGTCGTCGACACGACAATTTCTGGCGCCGTTGCCGGAGATCTTTGTGAGGTAGCAGAAGTATTTCTGGCGCCGTTGCAAGGGAAGCACAGCTGATATCAGAAGTATTGCTGGCGCCGTTGCCGGGGAGGAGAAATCAAGATCTATCCAAGTAGGTCTCACAAACACTTCTCTTGCATTTACTTTTTTTGTGAGTTGCCTCTCGTTTTCCTCTCCCCCACTTCACATTTGCCGTTTTCATTCGCCTTTCTCCTTCGGCGTTTTCTTTTGCCTTTTTCCGTTTGCCCTTCTTCCACTCGCTTTCTGTTTGCTTGTGTTACCATGTGCCTTCTTTTAGCTTGAATCTTTTCTTGCTAAAAATCCATTGATATGGATCCTCATCCACTAGCTAGTCTCTTTAAGAGACCCACTATTGTGGAACGAATTGCTAGTGAGTTGAGGGCAATTGACTATTTTTATGGAGTTTTGCTTGAGATGCGTGAATCTGAAAATCGTGATGAAGAAGTTCATGAAATGATTCACGAGGGCTCCTTGGATGAAAAGCATGATTGCAATGATTTCACTATAAATCCTATTAGTGAAAATCATGCTAAAATATGCAAAACCCTAAGCTTGGGGATGCTAGTTTTTCTATGACCAAATACTTATTGCAATAATCATGATTGGGGTGATGATCTTTCTTATGATCTTGAAAAAAATTTCAAACCTCATGATGAATATGATATTTGCAACAATATTGAAAGTGGGTTTGGAGAAGTCATGACTTTAGTTGATGACAATCACACTATTTTTGAAGAGCGTCAACTTTGCATGCATGTGGACGATGAAAAGAATATCCTATGGGATAGCTATATTGCCGAATTTGAATATGATCCCACATGTAATTGCTATGAGAGAGGAAAATATTTTGGTAGAAACTTTCATGTTACCAAATTACCTCTCGTTATGTTGAGATTGGTATTGTCTCGTTCTTCTTCCTTGCATTTGGCAACTATTGGTTGTCTTGACAATTTGTTTTCTTATAAAATGCCTATGCATAGGAAGTATGTTAGACTTAGATGCGATTTTCACATGCTTTAGGATGCTCTTGTTGTGCTTCAATTCTTGTCTTTTCTGAGAGCATCATTCAATGCCTAGCTAAGGGCGTTAAACAAAAGCGCTTGTTGGGAGGCAACCCAACGAATCTATCCTTTTTCTTTCTGTTTTGTGTTTTCCACACTTTCATAATTCTGTTATGATTGTGTTCTTTGTCTTCCTTTTTGCATTTGTGCCAAGAAAAACCGTTATGATTAGTCTTGGGGATGATCGTTTGGTCATGCTGGAAAAGACAGAAACTTTCTGCTCACGAAAAGAATTTTTAGTTTTTTCTGTAAGAGCTTTTAAGTTGATTCTTTTTGCTGCTGATTCCTACGCAAATTCTTCAAATTGTCGTAATGTTTCAGAATTTTTGAAGTACCAGAGGTATACGAAATATACAGATTGCTACAGACTGGTCTGCTGTTAACAGATTCTGTTTTTGTTGTGTTGGTTGCTTATTTTGATGAAACTATGGATAGTATCGGGGGGTATTAGCCATGAAAGATTGAAAGTACAGTAACCCAACATCAGCACAAGTAGAATTTAAGTTTGCTACAATACCCAAGGAAGTGGTGGTTTGCTTTCTTGTACTAATGTTATCACGAGTTTCTGTTTAAGTTTCGTGTTGTGAAGTTTTCAAGTTTAGGGTGAAGTTCTTATGGACAAAGAGATAAAGAGTTGCAAGAGATCAAGCTTGGGGATGCCCAAGGCACTCCAAGAGATTCAAGGATGCCATAAAAGCCTAATCTTGGGGATGTCCCCCGAAGGCATCCCCTCTCTCGTCTTCAATCCATCGACAACGTTACTTGGGGCTATATTTTTATTCACCACGTGTTATGTGTTTTTGCTTGGAGCGTCTTGTATCATAGGAGTCTTCTATTTTTGTTGTGTCACAATCATCCTTGCTGCACACATAAAGAGAGCGACATGCACACACCGTGATTTTGTCGAGCTTCACTTATATCCTTTGGTAGACAATTCAGCTCACATGTGCTTCACTTATATCTTTTGAGCTAGATACTTTTGCTCTATGTGCTTCACTTATATCTTTTAGAGCACAGCGGTGCATGGCTTGGTAGTTGATCTATGCTTTGAAAGTAGTCTCAAAAGGGGTAGTTATCCAAAGGGATACGAAAACTTCCACCTTCATGTGCATTGAATAGTTAGAGAAGTTTGATTCATCTCAATTAGTTTTGAGTTGTGGTTATGGTAATATTGAAGTCATGCTAGTAAGGTGTTGTGGATCTAGAAATACTTGTGTTGAAGTTAGTGATTCCAGTAGCATGCACGTATGGTGAACCGCTATGTGATGAAATCTGAGCATGATTAGTATATTGATTGTCATCCTTTGCGTGGCGGTCGGGATCGCGCGATGGTTTATACCTACCAACCCTTCCCCTAGGAGTATGCGTTGAATGCTTTGTTTCGATTACTAATAAAACTTTTGCAACAAGTATATAAGTTCTTCATGACTAATGTTGAGTACATGGTTTAGATGCACTTTCACCTTCCACCATCACTATCTTCTTAGTGTCGTGCAACTTTTGCCGGTGCACAAAACCCACCATTACCCTCCCTCAAAACAGCCACCATACCTACCTATTATGGCTTTTTCAAAGCCATTCCGAGATATATTGCCATGCAACTACCACCATGACACGTGCCACCACGTCTACATTGCCATTGCATGATCATAAGATAGCTAGCATGATGTTTCCATTGATGTCTATGCCATCCTAGATCATTGCCACGGTACACTACCGAAGGCATTCCATATAGAGTCATAGTTGCTCTAAGTTTTGAGTTGAAAGTGTGATGATCATCATTAATGGAGCATTGTCCCATGTGAGGAAATAAATGAGGCCAAAGAAGCCCACCAAAAAAAGAGAGGCCAAAGAGCCCACCAAAAAAAATGAGAGAAAAAGAGAGAAGGGACAATGCTACCACTTTTTCCACACTTGTGCATATTAAGCACCATGATCTTCATGATTGAGAGTCTCTCGTTTTGTCACCACCATATAGCTAGTGGGAAATTTTCATTATATAACTTGGCTTGTACATTCCTATGATAGGCTTCCTCAAAATTGCCTTAGGTCTTCGTGAGCAAGCAAGTTGGATGCACACCCACTAGTTTTCTTTAAGAGCTTTCACATACTCATAGCTCTAGTGCATCAATTGTATGGCAATCCCTACTCATTCACATTGACATCTATTGATGGGCATCTCCACAGCTCATTGATATGCCTAGTTAATGTGACTATCTTCTCCTTTTTGTCTTGCAACCTCCACTACATTCCACACCATCTATAGTGCTATAACCATGGCTCACGCTCATGTATTGCGTGAGAGTTGAAAAGGTTTGAGAAAGTAAATGTGTGAAACAATTACTTGGCCAATACCGGGGTTGTGCATAATTTAAATTCGTTGTGCAATGATGATAGAGCATAGCCAGACTATATACTTTTGTAGGGATAACTTTCTTTTGGCCTTGTTATTTTGAAAGTTCATGATTACTTTGCTAGTTTGCTTGAATTATTATTGTTTCCGCGTCAATAGCAAACTATTGTTTTGAATCTAATGGATCTCAACATTCACGTCACATAAGAGGAATTACAAAGGACACCTATGCTAGGTAGCATGAAAGCATCAAAAATTCATTCTTATCACTTCCCTACTCGAGGACGAGCATGAGTTAAGCTTGGGGATGCTTGATACGTCTCAAACGTATCTATAATTTTGATGGTTTCATGCTGTTATCTTGTCTTCTTTGGTTGTTTTATGTACCTTCTATATCTATTTTGGGACTAACTTATTAATTCAGTGCCAGTTCCTGTTTTTTCCTTGTTTTTGACTCTTTTCTTATCTGATTTTGGAACGGAGTCCAAACGGAAGAAAAAACCCAAAATGATTTTTTCCTGAACGGAAGAAGATCAGGGGGACTTTGGGCCAGGCCAGGTGGGCTCCAGGGAGCCCACAATCCCCCACTCCGGCACCAGGGGGAGGCGGCGGTGGGCAGGCTTGTGGCCTCCCTGGCCGCCCCCTGGCCTAGGTCTTTGGCCTATAAATTCCCAAATATTCCGCAAAAAATTAGGGGAGCCTCGAAAATACTTTTCCGTCGCCGCAAGCTTCCGTTTCCACGAGATCTCATCTGGAGACCCTTCCGGGCACCCTGCTGGAGGGGAATTTGGAGTTGGAGAGCCTCTTCATCATCATCATCGCCCCTCCAATGACTCGTGAGTTGTTCACTTCAGACCTACGGGTCCGTAGTTAGTAGCTAGATGGCTTCTTCTCTCTCTTGGATCTTCAATACAAAGTTCTCCATGATCTTCATGGAGATCTATCCGATGTAATCTTCTTTGGCGGTGTGTTTGTCGAGATCCGATGAATTGTGGATTTTTTATCAGATTATCTATGATATATATTTGAGTCTTTGCTGATTTGTTATATGCATGATTTGATATCCTTGTAAGTCTCTCCGAGTCTTGGGTTTTGTTTGGCCAACTAGATCTATGATTCTTGCAATAGGAGAAGTGCTTGGTTTCGGTTTCTGCCATGTGGTGACCTTTCCCAGTGACAGTAGGGGCAGCAAGGCACACATCAAGTAGTTGCCATCAAGGGTAAAAAGATGGGGTTTTTATCATTCGTTTGAGATTATCCCTCTACATCATGTCATCTTGCTTAAGGCGTTACTCTGTTCTTATGGACTTAATACACTAGATGCATGCTGGATAGCGGTCGACGTGTGGAGTAATAGTAGTAGATGCAGACAATATCGGTCTACTTGTTTTGGACGTGATGCCTATAGAAATAATCATTGCATAGATATCTTCACGACTTTGCGCGGTTCTATCAATTGCTCGACAGTAATTTGTTCACCCACCGTCTACTTGCTTTCATGAGAGAAGCCACTAGTAAACACTACAGCCCCTGGGTCTATTCACATCCATCATTTACATCTCCGCTTTTACTTTGCTTTGTTACTTTGTTGCTTTTAGTTCTCACTTGGCAAACAATCTATAAGGGATTGACAACCCCTTCATAGCATTGGGAGCAAGTTTTTGTGTTTGTGCATGATCTTGAGATACTCCTCCACCAGATTGATACCTTGGTTCTCAAACTGAGGGAAATACTTACCACCGTTGTGCTACATCACCCTTTCCGCTTCGAGGGAACACCAATGCAAGGCTCCAAGGCCACGGGGAAATCCTTTGCATACTTGCCTAGGAAGTCCCTTAAGGCGTAGCCACAGCTGAAGGATTCCTGGTGCCGTCGACACGACAATTTCTGGCGCTGTTGCCGGAGATATTTTTGAGGTAGCAGAAGTATTTCTGGCGCCGTTGCAAGGGAAGCACAAGTGATATCACCGCCCTCTCTGGCGGAACTTATACTTGAGGCAGAAAGAAACAAAAGGGAGACCAACCGTCTGCTAAAGCGTATTGAGCAAAATACGGCTCGTCAGCCTAGGAATGATGGAGTGTCCCTCAATGACTTTGTGAAGCTTAATCCTCCGAAGTTCCATCACTCCGTCCACCCCCTCGACAGTGATGACTGGTTGTGCAGTATATCACGCAAGATTCGCTCTGCAAATTTTTCTAAGGCCGACAAGGTGACCTTTGCGGTGTACTTTCTTGAAGGATCCGCACATCTATGGTGGGAGAACTTTGAAGCTATGCGTCCTGCCGGACTAGTAGCCACATGGGCAGACTTTAGTGCAGCCTTCCGTTTGCACCATATTCTAGAGGGTCTGATGGACAGAAAGAGAGAGGAGTTATGTGCATTCACCCAGGGAAAATTGACCGTGGATGCTTATAGCCGCGAGTTCGGTAACCTCGCCCGCTATGCAACTGAAGAGATGTCAACTGATGCCAAGAAGCAAGCAAGATTCCGTAAGGGTCTGAGCCCTGAACTTTGTCGTGATTTGCGCCTCCACGAATGTACAAGCTTTCAAGCTCTTGTCAACAAGGCGATCAGTGCTGAGACTGGTCATACCGACTATGAAGCCACAAAGAAGCACTCCCATGACTCTGGCTCGTCATCTGGTTCCGCGTTCCCAAAACACAGGTTGTGGGTTCCAAATAGTTCTCTGCCGCCAAGATATACCCCGAGGCCATCCTATGTAGTGCCTCAGGCGAATCACAGCAACCCTCCAGCAAAACCTATGGTGGTCCAGCTAGCAATGTTGCACCACGTGCCAATCAGGTGATTTGTTACAAGTGTGGAGAACCAGGGCACTATTCCCGAGATTGTCCTTAGAATATGGGTGCCAAGCAACCCGGAAAGTCCGTTGGGCAAGGCAAGTCGGGAAAAGCTTACTATGTTAAGCCAACTCCTGCACGTGGCCGTGTGAACTATGTTTCAGCAGAAGAAGGTGCAGAGGATCCTGACGTTATACTGGGTACGCTCCTTGTTAATCATCACCCAGCGTCTGTTCTTTTGACACTGGGTCATCTCATTCCTTCATTTCAGAAAGTTATGCACAGTTGCATAACATGTCTTTCTGTGATATGCCAATCCCATTGGTTGTCCAAACCCATCGTAGTAAGTGGCAAACCTCCAGGATAACCTATGACAATGAAATTCTAGTAGACTGGCTAGTTTTCCTAGCATCGTTGCTAGCCTTGAAATCCTCGGATATCAATATCATCTGGATGTTGGCCCGTTATGCCAAGATTGATACTTGCTATTGCAACAACAGACCTTCTGTGGGAACGGCGCCAGGAATCCTGCTGCTATGGGCTACGCCTATAGGGACTTCCTTGGCAAATATGCAAAGGATTTCCCCGCGGCCTTGGAGCCTTGCGTTGGTGTTTCCTTGAAGAGGAAAGGGTGATGTAGCACAGCGGTGGTAAGTATTTCCCTCAGTTTGAGAACCAAGGTATCAATCCAGTGGGAGGATCGCGTCAAGTCACAAGTACCTGCACAAACACAAAGAGCTTGCACCCAACGCTATGAAGGGGTTGTCAATCCCTTATAGATTGTTTGAAGGTGAGAACTGAAAGCAAAAAGTAAACAAAGCAAAGTAAAAGTGAAATTGGAGACGATAGTTATGAATAGACCCGGGGGCCGTAGTGTTCACTAGTGGCTTCTCTCATGAAAGCAAGTAGACGGTGGGTGAACGAATTACTATCGAGCAATTGATTGAACCACGCAAAGTCATGTCGTTATCTATGGCAATGATTATATCTATAGGCATCATGTCCAAAACAAGTAGACCGATACTTTTTGCATCTATTACTATTACTCCACACGTGGACCGCTATCCAGCATGCATCTAGTGTATTAAGTTCAAAAGAACAGAGTAACGCCTTAAGCAAGATGACATGATGTAGATGGACAATCTCAAATCTATGATGAAAGCCCATCTTGTTACCCTTGATGGCAAGAACACGATGCGTGCCTTGTTGTCCCTTCTGTCACTGAGAAAGGTCACCACACGGTATGAACCCAAAACCAAGCACTTCTCCCATTGCAAGAATCATAGATCTAGTTGTCCAAACAAAACCCAAGACTCGGAGAGACTTAAAAGGATATCAAATCATGCATATAAGAAATCAGCAAAGACTCAAATATAATTCATAGATAATGTGATCAAAAATCCACAATTCATCGGATCTTGACAAACACACCGCCCAAGAGGATACATCAGATAGATCTCCATGAAGATCAAGGAGAACTTTGTATTGAAGATCCAAGAGACAGAAGAAGCCATCTAGCTACTAACTACAGACCCGTAGGTCTGAAGTGGACTACTCACGAGTCATTGGAGAGGCGACGATGTTGATGTAGAAGACCACCAACTCCAAAGTCCCCTCCGACAGGGCACCGGGAAGGGTCTCCAGATGAGATCTCGCGAAAACGGAAGGTTGCGGCGGCGGAAAAGCGTTTTCGTGGATGCCCTGATTTTTTCGGCGATTTTAGGGAATTTATAGGCCAAAGAGCTAGGGCTGGGGAGCGCCAGGGTGGCCATAAACCTGGTTGCCGCGAGCCCCCCCCCTCTGGCCGCGGCAACAGGACTTGTGGGCTCCATGTGGGCCCCCTGCCTTGGCCCTCAAGTCCCCCGATCTTCTTCTGTTCTGGAAAACATTATTTCGGGGATTTTATTCCGTTTGGACACCGTTCCAAAATCAGATATGAAAAGATTCAAAAACACACAAAAAACAGGAACTGGCACTTGGCACTGAATTAATAAGTTAGTCCCAAGAAATATATAAAAGGTATATAAAACATCCAAAGTTGACAAGATAACAACATGAAACCATCAAAAATTATAGATATGTTGAGACGTATCAAGCATCCCAAGCTTAACTCCTGCTCGTCCTCGAGTAGGGAAGTGATAAAGAATGAATTTTTGTTGCGTTCATGCTACCTAGCATAGATGTCCTTTGTAACTCCTCTTGTGTGATGTGAATGTTCAGATCCATTAGATTCAAAACAATAGTTTGCTATTGATGTGGAGAGAATAATACTTCAAGCAAACTAGCAAGGTAATCATGAACTTTCAAAATAACTAGGCCAAAAGAAAGTTATCCCTACAAAATCATATAGTCTGGCTATGCTCTATCATCCTTGCACAACGAATTTAAATCATGCACAACCCCGGTATTGGCGAGTAATTGTTTTCACACCTTTACTTTCTCAAACCTTTTCAACTCTCACGCAATACATGAGCTTGAGCCATGGTTTTAGCACTATAAGTGGAGTGAAGTGTGGTGGAGGTTGAAGGCAAACAAGGAGAAGATGGTCACATTGACTAGGCATATCAACGAGCTATGGAGATGCTCATCAATAGATATCAACGTGAACGAGTAGGAATTGCCATATAAATGATGCACTAGAGCTAAGAGTATGTGAAAGCTCTTAAAGAAAACTAGTGGGTGTGCATCCAACTTGCTTGCTCACGAAGACCTAAGGCAAATTTTGAGGAAGCCTATCATTGGAATATACAAGCCAAGTTATATAATGAAAATTTCCCACTAGCTATATGGTGGTGACAAAACGAGAGACTCTCAATCATGAAGATCATGGTGCTTAATATGCACAAGTCGGGAAAGATAGTAGCATTGTCCCTTCTCTCTTTTTCTCTCATTTTTTTGGTGGGCTCTTTGTCCTCTTTTTTTAATTTATTTTTGTTGGCATCTTTGGCCTCTTTTATTTCCTCACATGGGACAATGCTCCATCAATGATGATCCTCACACTTACAACTCAAAACTTAGAGCAATGATGACTCTATATGGAATGCCTTCGGTAGTGTACCGTGACAATGATCTAGCATGACATAGACATCAATGGAAACATCATGCTAGCTATCTTATGATCATGCAATGGCAATGTAGAAGTGGTGGCACATGTAATGGTGGTAGTTGTATGGCAATATATCTCGGAATAGCTTTGAAAAAGCCATAGTAGGTAGGTATGGTGGCTGTTTTGAGGGAGGCTATATGGTGGCTTTTGTGCACCGACTAAAGTTGCACGACACTATAGAAGATAGTGATGGTGGAAGGTGAAAATGCATCTAAACCATGGACTCAACATTAGTCATGAACAACTCATATACTTGTTGCAAAAGTTTTAGTAGTAATCGAAACAAAGCATTCAATGCATACTCCTAGGGGAACGGTTGGTAGGTATAAACCATCGCGCGATCCCGACCGCCACACAAAGGATGACAATCAATAGACTAATCATGCTCAGACTTCATCACATAGAGGTTCACCATACGTGCATGCTACGGGAATCACTAACTTCAACACAAGTATTTCTAGATCCACAACACCTTACTAGTATAACTTCAATATTACCACAACCACAACTCAAAACTAATTGAGATGAATCAAACTTCTCCAACTACTTAATGCACATGAAGGTGGAAGTTTTCATATCCCTTTGGATAACTATCCCTTTTGAGACTACTTTCATAGCATAGTTCAACTACCAAGCCACACGCTTCCGTGCTCTAAAAGATAGAAGTGAAACACAATAGCTCAAAAGATATAAGTGAAGCACACGTGAGATGAATTGTCTAACCAAAGGATATAAGTGAAGCTCGACAAAATCATGGTGAGTGCATGTCTCCCTCTCTAGGTGTGCAGCAAGGAAGATTGTGACACAACAAAAATAAAAGACTCCTATGATACAAGATGCTCCAAGCAAATTACATAACATGTGGTGAATAAAAATATAGCCCCAAGTAATGTTACCGGTGGATTGAAGACAAAAGAGGGGATGCCTTCCCGGGGCATCCACAAGCTTAGGCTTTTAAGGCATCCTTGAATCAACTTGGGGTGCCTTGGGCATCCCCAAGCTTGAGCTCTTGCCACTCTTTATCTTTGTGTCCATAAGAACTGCACCCAAAACATGAAAACTTCACAACACGAAACTAAAACAGAAACTCGTGATAACATTAGTATAAGAAAGCAAACCACCACTTTCTTAGGTACTGTAGAAAACTTAAATTATACTTATGTTGATGTTGGGTTACTGTATTTTCAATCTTCCATGGCTAATACCCCCCGATACTATCCATAGTTTCATCAAAATAAGCAACCAACTCAACAAAAACAGAATCTGTTAACAACAGACCAGTCTGTAGCAATCTGTACACTTCGTATACTTCTGGTACTTTAAAAATTCTCAAAACTTACGACATTCTGAAGAATTTTCTTAGCAATCAGCAGCAAAAAGAATCAACTCAAAAGCTCTTACAGAAAACAAATAAAATTATTTTCGTGAGCAGAAAGTTTCTGTCTTTTCCAGCATGACCAAACGATCATCCCCAAGACTAATCATAAGAGTTTTACTTGGCACAAACACAAAAGAAACACAAAAAACACAATCATAACAGAATTACGAAAGTGTGGAAAACACAATACAGAAAGAAAAAGGATAGATTCGTTGGGTTGCCTCCCAACAAGTGCTATTGTTTAACGCCCTTAGCTAGGCATTGAAAATTCAATGATGCTCACACAAAAGATAGCAATCGGACACAAAGAGAGCATCATGAAACATGTGAAAATCACATCTAAGTCTAACATACTTCCTATGCATAGGCATTTTATAGGAGAAAAAATTGGCAAGACAACCAATAGTTACCAAATGCAAGGAAGAAGAAAGAGATAAGAGCAATCTCAACATAACGAGAGGTGATTTAGTGATATGAAAGTTTCTACCACTATATTTTCCTGTCTCATAATAATTACATGTGGGATCATATTCGAATTCAACAATGTAACTACCACATAGGATATATTTTTTCATGATCCACATGCATGCAAAGTTGACGCTCTTGAAAAATAGTGGGAGTATGAACCAAAGTCATGACTTCTCCAATCCCACTTTCAATAATATTGCAAATTTCATATTCATCATGAGGCTTAAACAAATTTTCAAGATCATAAGAAAAATCATCGCCCCACTCATGATCATTGCAACAAGTAGTGGATATGGCAATACTAGCATCCCCAAGCTTAGGGTTTTGCATATTTTTACCATGATTGTCACTAATAGAATTTATAGTGAAACCATTGCAATCATGCTTTTCATCCAATGAGCCCTCGTGAATCACTTCATAAATGTCTTCCTCACAATTTTCAGATTCACGCATCTCAAGCAAAACTCCATAAAGATAGTCAAGTGCACTCAACTCACTAGCAATTGGACCAACATAATTGGATCTCTTAAAGAGATTAGCAAGTGGATGAGGATCCATATCACTAGATTTTCAGCAAGCGAAGATGCAAGCATATTGAAGGCACATGGCACACAAGCGAACATAAAGCAAGCGAGAGAAAAGGGTTAACGAAAAAGGAAAATGAAAAAAGGCAAACGAAAAAGGAAAATGAAAACGACAAATGTGAAGTGAGGGAGAGGAAAACGAGAGGCAACTGGCAAAAAAGGTAAATGCAAGAGATGAGTTTGTGACACTTATTTGGATAGATCTTGACTTGATCTCTCGCCGGCAACGGCGCCAGAAATCCTTCTGCTACTGCGACAACAGACCTTCCCTCGCAACGGCGCTAGGAATCCTGCTGCTACGGGCTATGCCTATAGAGACTTCCTTCGAAAATATGCAAAGGATTTCCCCGTGGCCTTGGAGCCTTGCGTTGGTGTTCCCTTGAAGAGGAAAGGGTGATGTAGCACAGCAGCGGTAAGTATTTACCTTAGTTTGAGAACCAAGGTATCGATCCAGTGGGAGGATCGCATCAAGTCACAAGTACCTGAACAAACACAAAAGAGGTTGCACCCAACGCTATGAAGGGGTTGTCAATCCCTTATAGATTGTTTGAAAAGTGAGAAATGAAAGCAAAAGGTAAACAAAGCAAAGTAAAAGTGAAAGTGGAGACGATAGTTGTGAATAGACCCGGGGGGCGTAGTGTTCACTAGTGGCTTCTCTCATGAAAGCAAGTAGACGGTGGGTGAACGAATTACTGTCGAGCAATTCATAGAACCGCGCAAAGTCGTGACATTATCTATAACAATGATTATATCTATAGGCATCACGTCCAAAACAAGTAGACTGATACTTTCTGCATCTACTACTATTACTCCACACGTGGACCGCTATCCAGCATGCATCTAGTGTATTAAGTTCAAAAGAACAGAGTAACGCCTTAAGCAAGATGACATGATGTAGATGGACAATCTCAAATCTATGATGAAAGCCCATCTTGTTACCCTTGATGGCAACAACACGATGTGTGTCTTGCTGCCCCTTCTGTCACTGGGAAAGATCACCACACGGTATGGACGCAAAACCAAGCACTTCTCCCATTGCAAGAATCATAGATCTAGTTGGCCAAACAAAACCCAAGACTCGGAAAGACTTACAAGGATATCAAATCATACATATAAGAAATCAGCAAAGACTCAACTAAAATTCATAGATAATCTGATCACAAATCCACAATTCATCGGATCTCGACAAACACACCACCAAAGAGGATTACATTGGATAGATCTCCATGAAGATCATGGAGAACTTTGTATTGAAGATCCAAGAGAGAGAAGAAGCCATCGAGCTACTAACCACGGACCCGTAGGTCTGAAGTGGACTACTCACGAGTCATTGGAGATGCGATGATGTTGATGTAGAAGCCCTCCAACTCCAAAGTCCCCTCCGGCAGGGCACCGGGAAGGGTCTCCAGATGAGATCTCGCGGAAACGGAAGCTTGCGGCGGCGAAAAAGTGTTTTCGTGGATGCCCTGATTTTTTCTGTGATTTTAGGGAATTTATAGGCCAAAGAGCTAGGGCAGGGGATCGCCAGGGAGGCCACAAGCCTGGTTGCCGCGGGCCCCCCTCTGGCCACAGCAACAGGGCTTGTGGGCTCCCTGTGGGCCCCCTGCCTTGGCCCTCAAGTCCCCCGATCTTCTTCTGTTCTGGAAACATTTATTTCGGGGATTTTATTCCGTTTGGACTCCGTTCCAAAATCAGATCTGAAAAGAGTCAAAAACACGGAAAAAAAGGAACTGGCACTTGACACTGAATTAATAAGTTAGTCCCAAAAAGGATATAAAAGGTATATAAAACATCCAAAGTTGACAAGATAACAACATGAAACCATCAAAAATTATAGATACGTTTGAGACGTATCAATACTCATTCTAAAAATGTTCAGCTTACCCATCCCTCGGGTGAGATAGTCAATGTCTCTACTCGAGTTGCCAAATGCCAACTCTATTCCCTCAATGCCAACCCTCTTCCGGAACTTGAAGACATTCCGGTAGTCCGTGACTTTCCGGATGTTTTCCTAGAAGAACTGCCAGGAATTCCACCTGACAAGGATGTAGAGTTTGTGATAGACCTTGTTCCGGGAACCGTTCCAATAGCCATAAGACCTTATAAGATGGCACCCTTGGAGCTAGCTGAACTTAAGAAACAACTAGACGAGGCCTTGAATATAGGTTTCATTCGTCCTAGCTCTTCGCCTTGGGCTTGTCCCGTCCTCTTCGTTAAGAAGAAAGACGGAACGGATCGGATGGTTATAGATTACCGACTAGTTAACCTGGTCACCATAAAGAACAAGTATCCCCTCCCCAGGATCAATGACATGTATGATCAGCTCGCTGCATCCTCAATCTTTTCCAAAATGGATTTGAGGTTGGGTTACCATCAAATCAAGATCAAGAACGGGGACATTCCAAAAACGGCTTTTGTCACTCGTTATGGCCAATACGAGTACACCGTCATGTCCTTTGGTTTAAACAATGCCCCAGCCACCTTCTCTCGCTTGATGAATTCAATCTTCATGGAGTATTTGGATAAATTCGTCGTAGTATACCTCGATGATATTCTCATCTACTCGAAGAACGAACAAGAACATGCCGAGCATCTAAGGCTGGTATTGCTGAAACTTCGAGAGCATTACCTTTATGCCAAGTTTTCAAAATGTGAATTTTGGTTACCAGAAGTGACCTATCTAGGCCACGTAATCTCTGGTAAGGGTATTGCTGTCAATACCGAGAGAGTTCAAGCCGTCCTTGATTGGACTCAACCTGAATCGGTTAAGCAAGTTAGGAGTTTTCTTGGTGTAGCGAGCTATTGTCGCTGCTTTGTCGAGAATTTCTCCAAGGTTGCAAAGCCTCTAACTAAACTCCTCAAGAAAGATAAAAAGTTCGAGTGGACACCATAGTGTGAGCATAGTTTTCAGGAACTGAAAAGACGCCTGACTTTGTGTTGTTACCATCAGAGTTCTCTAAGGACTTTGTTATCTATTGTGACGCCTCGCGACAAGGATTAGGTTGCATTCTCATACAGGATCGCCATGTGATTGCATACGCATCTCGACAGTTGCGTCCACATGAGGATAATTATCCTACACATGATCTTGAGCTTGCAACAGTAGTCCATGCACTTAAAACATGGCGACATTACCATCTTGGTAATCATTGCAAAATATTCACTCATCACCAAAGTCTGAAATATATCTTCACCCAGCCGGATTTGAATCTCAGGCAAAGACTGTTGGGTAACGTAGAATAAAATCAAAAAAATTCCTACGCATATTCAGAGCTTCCTATGGAGAGACCAGCAACGAGAGACGGGTGAGTGCATCTTCATACCTTTGAAGATCGCTAAGCGGAAGCGTTACTAGAACGCGGTTGATGGAGTTGTACTTGCGGCGATTCAGATCGCGGTGTGATTCCGATCTAGTGCCGAACTACGACATCTCCGCGTTCAACACACGTGCAGCCCGGTGACGTCTCCCGCACCTTGATCCAACAAGGAGGAGGGACAGGTTGGGGAAGAACTCTAGTAGCACGACGTCGTGGTGTCGATGGAGAGACGAGGTCTCCCGGAAGGGCTTCGCCAAGCACCGGCAGAGAGGAGGAGAAAGAAGGGCAGGGCTGCGCCGAGGGACAAGTAAAAGTCTATCTCTCAATGGCCAAAAGTGCCCACTATATATAGGGGGAGGGGAGAGGGGGTGCCACCCCTAGGGTTCCCACCCTAGGTGGTGCGGCAGCCCCCCCAGATGGGAGGTGTGGCGGCCAGGGCAGGGAGGAGGGGTGGCGCACTCCTCTGGTGGGCCTTAGGCCCACCTGCGCTAGGGTCCCCCCCTCTCCCCTCTTCCTGCGCCATGGGATGAGTGGGGGGCGCACCAGCCCACCTAGGGGCTGGTTCCCTTCCCCACTTGGCCCATCTAGCCTCCCGGGGTCATTCCACCTTTCGGTGGATCCCCGGGGCCACCTCCGGTGGTCCCGGTGGTCCCGGTACGTTAAAGGTGACGCCTCAAACACTTCCGGTGTCCGAAACCATCCGTCCTATATATCAATCTTTACCTCTGGACCATTCCAGAGCTCCTCGTGACGTCCGGGATCTCATCCGGGACTCCGAACAACTTTCGATAACCTCGTATAACAATTCCCTATAACCCTAGCGTCATCGAACCTTAAGTGTGTAGACCCTATGGGTTCGGGAGACAGGTAGACATGATCGAGACACCTCTCTGGCCAATAACCATCAGCGGGGTCTAGATACCCATGGTGGCTCCCACTTGCTCCACGATGATCTCATCGGATGAACCACGATGTCAAGGATTCGATCAATCCCGTATACAATTCCCTTTGTCTGTCGGTATAGAACTTGCCTGAGATTCGATCGTCGGTATACCTATACCTTGTTCAATATCGTTACCGGTAAGTCTCTTTACTCGTTCCGTAGCACGTCATCGTGTGACTAACTCCTTAGTCACATTGAGCTCATGATGATGTTCTACCGAGTGGGCCCAGAGATACCTCTCCGTCACACGGAGTGACAAATCCCGATCTCGATTCGTACCAACGCAACAGACACTTTCAGAGATACCCGTAGTGCACCTTTATAGTCACCCAGTTACGTTGTGACGTTTGATACACCCAAAGCACTCCTACGGTATCCGGGAGTTGCACAATCTCACGGTCAAAGGAAAAGACACTTGACATTAGAAAAGATTTAGCATACGAACAATACGATCTAGTGCTATGCTTAGGATTGGGTCTTGTCCATCACATCATTCTCCCAATCACTACTGGAATCTGCTGGTTTGCCGACAGCCAGAGCTGACGGCAAAGGACGGTTTAACTGATGGCAAAGGCTTTGCCGTCAGTGTGCTGTCGGCAAAGGAACCGGCCAAGATTTTATCGGCGATCACCTTCTTTGCCGTCAGCTGAAGGTCGACCGATGGCAAAGACTTTGCCATCAGCTTTGTGGCACGGGCTGACGGCAAAGAGCAATAGCGGCAACGGCGCAGGCCGAGCCCCGTTAGAAGGTTAACGGCAGGCTTTGCCCACAGCTGTAGCAAAGCTGACGGCAAAGCTGAAACCCCTGGGTCCCCTAGGTCCCCTCTTTGCCCACAACCGTAGAAAAGCTGACGGCAAAGCCGAAAACCTGGGTCCCCTTGGTCGCCTCTTTGCCGACAGCTGGAGCACACCTGACGGCAAAGCCAAAAATCTGGGAAAATTTGGTATTCCCAGAGTTGCGAGGATACACAGGCTGCTGCCACGTGTCTTCTTTGCCGTCAGTCCACCGACAGCAAAGTTGTTGCCGTCAGTAAGCTGTAGGCAAAGACCCTCTCTGCTTTTTTTCATATTTGTTTTCCGTTAATTCCCTGCATTTGCAAAACATAGATACAAATATCAACATATATATAGTTGCCCAGCCCCTAAACATCACCACAAGAGCATCACAAAGTGCAAACAACACAACACAAGTGCATCACCAAGTGCAAACAGCACGAATATATGTAATTAAAGTGCAAACAAGATCACAAAGTATTACAAAGCATCACAAGTGCATCCACAAATACAAGTGCATTACAAAGTTCATCTAAGACTACACAAGTCCATTACAAAGTCCCTCAAGCATCCATCCATATACCAAGCTGCTTTATCAAAATCTGCATAATGAGAAAGAAGTTAGAAGAAGAATACAATAAGAAAGAAGTTATCTAAATTAAGCTAAGCAATTAGAAGAAGAGGTGGAAGAAGAAGAAGAAGAACAAGAAGAAGAAGTGGAAGAAGTGGAAGAAGAAGAAGAAGAAGATGGAGAAAAAGAAAAAGAGAAGTTATCTTTTTCTCCTCTTTCTTCTTCTCTTATTTCTTCATCTCTTGTTTGTTCTTCTCTTCTGGTTTCTTTTAAAATTTTCTAAACTAATTATGTCATTTTTGAGCTCTACTATCAACTAGAATTTACTAAGCTAACTAAAGCAAGGCTAATATGAACTAGAATTTACTAAGCTAACTAAAGCATGGCACAATCTAAGTTGATCTAAACAATAAGAAGAATAAGAAGGAGAGGAATAACTTACCGAGTGCCAAGAAACGGAGGAGAAGCTCCATCTCCGTTGGTCGCTGGGTTGTTAGGGCTCTCACCAGGAGAAGTAAAGGGATCGTGGGATTCAACTCTGGAATGATGCTGCAACAAGGCAAGAGTTAAAATATGTGGTTAGCACGGCGACAGACAATGGTATAAGACCGTGCAAGGTTGGTCATTGAAAGGGAACTCACCGTTCCCACCGGAGAAGGCATCGGCGGAGGGGGCGGCAAACCTTGCTTCTCACACATAGCCTGCAAATTATTTTTCGAGGAATCAAAGAAATAGCCTTGTTGCGTCTCACACATAGCCTTGCTTCTCACACAAATGACTTACCACAACGAAGTCGTGCATGGCCTTCGCATGGGCATTATTGCGTGCCCTCTCCTCCTCAAGCAACCTGTGCGTATTCCGGTCCCTCTCCTCCAACAAGAGCCTGGTGGCCTCCCTCTCCTTCGTAAGTGCGGCCTCCAACCACTCCTCAAAAGGAATTTTCATCATCCTTCCAGGGACAAGAGAACAAAAGAAATAATGAAGAAAACTAACCTCGATGGCAAGATCAACTGGCCTCGTGCGTTGCCGTATTACACGAGCGGAGCTCATTTGCCTCGCCTTGATCTGAGATAGAGTCTCAGTGATAGGGACGAAGCCATCACATATGGCCAGCGTGCCATGACTCTTACCGCCACCAGAGATCATTAACGCCTCTGGATCGATAGGATTTTGGCTCGGGTCAAAGTCAGGCCCACGCAGCTGTTTGACCACCTCAGAATAAGACGTCATCTTGTTGTTGGCGGACAAGCTTGTGTACGCCGACGGCCCGTCCCCCTCAGAATATGCCTTCGCCGTCTTGTACGAGCCCTGATGGGCCATGCTAAACGCGGCGTATCCCTCAGTCTCGGGCTGGTTATTGTGTTTGGCCTACACGAAAAGACAAAGAATTAGTACAACAAAAATCATGAACGAATGAATTATTGATGAAACAAAACAAGGCACACATACCCATTTTTTGGCGTATTGCTTGATGCTGGCACTGCCTTGGTGGTGTGGCACACCAACCAATTGGGCACGACGGTCCTTGGCCATAGTGTGGGTGCTCAACCAAGCCTCTAAGCACCACCTGTCCACTATCATCTCCCAACAATCCATCTTATCGGCCAACCATCTCGGGGGCACATATGAATGTAAGTTAATGAAGAATGAAACTAAGTATTATAACTAAATAGACCTAACTAGCCCTAAGAATTGCTCTTTGGAATGTACATACCTCCATGTACTCGGTCTTATCAAGGAAAATCTTTCGACATTCAGTCTTTGTCTTCGGCTCCCCTTGCTTGGCGTACCAATCTCGAACAACCTGAACACGCAGCTCGTGCCTCGTGTTATTCAATAAACTCTTGCACTCTTTCACGAGGTTCTTCTTGGCCGCCTCCTCCGCCCCCTCCTCGACCCTAAAGTAACTCTGCAATTATGCCAAATAGATGCACAGATGAATAGTGAAATGATTTGGAAGGAAATAACAATATATAACATTGTATACTTTTTATTGGGTAAAATAATAGTTACCCAAAAAGCAGCCAACACCTTGTCGGCCACGCTCACGCAAACAACACCATTGACATGTGTGTTTTCCGTGAGCAGAGCGGCTTGGTAGTGCTCCCACTTGAGTCCTGGCTCGGGAACCATACCCTCACCGGGCAACTGCACTATCCCAGGGAAGTGCTCCCTAAGTAAAGCACCAAGGAGGCAGTTTGGATTCCGGGTATTCTACGGGTAATCCCACCCCCTACATAATGATAAGGCAAAGTCATTAGCTACTTGGTGAAATATAATGATATAAGGTACACAATATATATCAACTTACTTCTCGGCATCTGTCTTAATGAACGCCCTGTGCTGCAACTCCTATCGGTCTGGAACTCGTGTCATACCACGTTGGTAGACCGACTTGCTGGCAGCCCCCTTAACCTCCGCCTCAGCACCCTCCGCCTCAGCCCCCTCCGCCTCAGCCTCCGCCTTAGCACCCTCCGCCTCAGCCTGCGCCTCGGCCCCCTGCATCGGTGTCTGCTCCTGGACGGGAGGATCCCGCACCGGTGACACCCTCGTCTGCAAGGGTGAAGTGGCTGAGACAGAAGTAGCCGATGGTGGTGGCGACTGGCTCCTGTCATGCAGCCTCCCTCTCCCACGACCATGTCCTCTGCCTCTCTTCTTTCCTACGCCTCTCCCACGGGGCTCCTCGGCAAAGCTCTGCAACAAAGTCCTCCGTAGCTGCCCAGGTGCTATCCTCAACTTATCCCCGCCTGCCATGTCTCACCACCTGTAAGGATAAATAGTTAAATAATTAGTACAAATTCAAGGACAATAATAAATACATGAATAATTCAACTAATAATTGAATAATTAAACAACAATGTTTGGATGCATACAAAGTACTAATAGTCTGGATCATCTGCCTCTTCTCCATTGTCAATTGAAGCAAAATCATCATCAATATCACACGTGTCGTCATGACTGATATCGTCATCGGATTCAGGGACATCATGTGGAAGGCCTTATTGTAACCAATCAAGCATTGATAGCTCATCGGCATTGGTAACTTCTTCTACATCCACTCCTTCCTCATCATCACGTGAGTCTTATTCCTCCGTGCTCAGGGTGGACGTAGAGCAGTTTCGGGTACGACATCTGATGCCTCATGATTATTGGAAGAATTCTCCATCATATGTTATTGGGTCAATTCGAGGTTCATAATCGTCTTCATTTGGGGGAGGTGGTCTAAGATGTGGCGGCACATCGAACACGACATACCAACCTTCCAGGTTCTTAACACTTTGACGATAGTATGGCAGATAGAAAACTTGGGTGGCCTGTTAAGCCACAATATAGACATCGGCACCGCTTAACTGCCTGTCTTGTCGAATTTCGACAATCCGAAGATGTTCATGAGTCCGTCTTGTCTTAGTAGGATCGAACCAATGACATTTGAACACAACAACGTTCGGAGGATTTTCACCATAATAATGTAGTTCGTAGACTTCTTCATGTCTTCCATAATACTCGATACCTCCCTCGCCTATAGCAGAGACACCGGAATTGTTTGTTTCTCGACCGGGCATTGAAAGCTCTTTGCTAGCAGTACGAAAGCGATACCCGTTGATGTCGTACTTCTGAAACGGACCTTAAAGTCAAAACCATTAGCTATTTGTCTCAATTCATCGTCGACTTGCTCATCTGAATTAGCCTAGAGGTTAAGAAAAGCAAGCTTAAGTAATAGCAACAAAGGAAATCACTTGTTATATATAAGGGAGGCACCTTTTTTTGAACCCAGAGATGAAACCGGGATAGCCGCCTCCTGTCTTTTCAAGAAGTTCATACTCGAGAATGGATTCTTTTTCGATTGCAACACCATTCGAGAATTGTTCGACGTATCGACTTATCAATTAATAATAGTTGTTAGACACAAAACTTGTTAAAAGTTGCGAAACAATGTACAGAGCACTTACTCGATGTATGGCTGGACTTCTGTTAAGTTGTTCAATATATACATCATTAGTGTGCGCCACTCCTCGATGCACAACAACTTTGGTTTTCCCACACCAGAAGTTGCGAGCTTCCCTTTGAAGAGACTGAGATTGGATTCACGTCGTTTGGGGTCGCCCAGATTGTACTGAGGCTTTGGATTATGCAAGCTGTGCATAGTGGCATCATAGTGTGTTGTTACGAAGTTTGCCGCCTCCTCGATAATGAACGCCTCGGCCATCGATGCTTCAATTCTATGTTTATTTTTACATTTTCCTCGAAGTGTCTTCTGCATTCTTTCAGTTGCGTAGCACCAACGATTTTGCACAGGGCCACCCAATCTTGCCTCGGTTGGGAGATGCAAAATCATGTGTTGCATCGGATTAAAGAAGCCCGGTGGAAAAATCTTCTCTAACTTGCAGAGCAACTCAGGCGCCAACTCTTCCATGTCATCTATCAAGGCACGCGACAACTCTTTAGCACAAAGAACATGGAAGAAATAGCTCAGCTCGGCCAATACTAACCATTTAGCCACGGGGATATAGCCGCGCAACATCACCGGCATTATCCGCTCAAGCCATATGTGCCAATCATGACTCTTGAGCCCAAAAAATTTCATTTTTTCAATGCTCGCTCCCCTCGCTAGATTCGCAGCATACCCATCGGGGAACAACAACTTTTTTTGCACCCACAAGAGGATTTCCCTTATTGCTCCCTTCTCAAGATTGTACCAGGCGGGTGGTTTGGACCAATTTTTTATTCCTTTCGGTTCTCGCATGTTTAGTGATGGCCTATCACACAGAGTCTCCTAATCAACTCTAGCCTTTGTATTATCTTTGCCCTTATCAGTGCCGAAAAATGTGCCAAGAAGGGCCTCGACGATATTCTTTTCAGTGTGCATCATGTCAATGTTGTGTGGAAGTAAGAGGTCTTCAAAGTAGGGGAGATCCGAGATGCATGGCCTGTGGGTCCAGGCGTGTTCCTCATTATAACCCAAGAAATACCGTGGACGGTTTGGATCAGGCTCCATAGATTTTAATTGTTCATTAATTTGTGCCCCCGTCAACGCAGGTGGTGCTGAGTGTTTGACAACTTTACCTTTCATGAAATTCTTCTTGTCTTTTATGAATGGATGGTCCATAGGCAAGAACTGTCTATGCACGTCAAAGCAGGAATACTTCCCACCCGCCGGCAACCAATGAAACTTAAGAGCTGCCTTGCATTGTGGGCATGGGAACCTTCCATGCACACACCAGGAAACGAAAAGCGCAAATGCCGGCAGATCATGCAACGAGTATTGGTACCAAACAAACATTTGAAAGTTCTCTTTCTTAGCTGCGTCGTATGTGTTGACCCCATTCACCCAAGCTTCTTTCAAGTCATCCATGAGCGGTTGCATGTACACACTCATATTCTTCCCCGGGTAGTTTGGCCCTGGAACTATCAACATCAGAAATATGTGCTTTCTTTGCATAATGGATGATGGTGGAAGATTGAGGGGAATGACAAATACAGGCGAGCAACTATATTGGGTAGCCGTCATACCAAAAGGATTAAACCCATCGAGGCTGATGGCGATTCGACAATTCCTTGGTTCTTTAGCTTTTTCCTTATGTATACTATCGAATGCCTTCCATGCGTCACCATCTGAATGGTGTACCAACATCGAAACTCCGTGTTCATATAATTCTTTCCTAATTCCATGTTTGTGCCATGTCATTTGTTTTGCTGTTTCTTCGAGCATGTAAAGTCGTTGAAGTCTTGGTAGGATCGGCAGATACCGTAGGACACTCACGGGGATTTTGCTCTGCTTCTTCTCACCTTCACCGTTTTCTACCTCAACATATCTGGAGGACTTGCAAAATGGACAATATGTTTCGTCCGCATACTCTTTCCTAAATAAGGCACATCCCTTCTCACAAGCATGTATCTGCTCATACGGCATCTTGAGTGCACTAAGGATTTTATCTGACTCATATAGGTTTGAAGGCATAATATGACCTTCTAGTAGAAAGCGCCCAAATAGGGTCATCACTGACTCAAACAGGACTCTTCCAATGTTGAACTAGGCTTTCAGAGCTATTACTTGTGCGATGGCATCTAGCTGAGAAATCTTAGTGTGCTCGTGAAGAGGACGTTTTGAAGACTCCAACTTGGCATAGAAGGCTTTCGCGGATTCCTCCATCTCTTCGTCCTTGTTTCGAGCATCATCAAAGTCATTCAACATGTCTTCAATCCATGTACCATAATCATTGGTGCGCCGACACAACACCTCGTCTCTGTTACGTTGGGCCGACTCACCATGAATTGTCCACAAGGTATAGCCGGGAGTAAAACCAGCATCTGTAGGTCTTTACCCATTACATCCTTTGTCTATCGCGAATAATTGTTGCACTTAGTGCAGGGGCACCATGTTTTTGGCTGGCCTTTACAAAACGTCGTTTCCATGAATTCATAGGTTTTCCTCAACCATTCATCGGTCATATCTCTCTGACTATGGTGACCGGTGTACATCCATTCACGATCAGGCATTCTGGCAAGCTAGCTACATAGTATCCACATATAAAACAATATAAATTATCAGTTCATCAAGTATGTTAAATTAATTATGGCCATTTTTTAATCATGGTTAATACATTGGGATGCACGGAATGCACACCTACCAGCTACTAGGTAAAGATGGGTCCTAATCCCACCCGAGTATGTGTAGATTGGGTCCTTTCCCCATGCTCTGCTCCCGACCCAACGCAAAATTTCGGTAGCACCTCCCCGCTGTTCTCCTGATACACGTCTCGGCAACTAACCAAGACGATGTGTACCCGGAGAACGACAAGGAGGAGCTGTCGAAACTCTGCATGGGATCCGGAGAAAAACGTGGGAAACGACCCAATCTACACATACGCGGGCTGTCCATGGATAACGTTGGACAATTCGAAAGAATCACCGTTATAAATATGCAAATGCATGCATATTTATGACAGGAACCCTTTCGAACGGGAGATGCATATTGGTTACGCAAGAACTTTGCATTATTATACTAAAAATACCTAGCTAGATAGTGTCATCAGCACGAAGGCCAGAACAGAGCAAAATAAAGGGGGTGGAGGAGGATTTAACAAATGTGCTCACTTTCGAATGCAGGGGAGGTCATCAAAAACCAATCCCTCGCGGAGAAGCTACTACACATTTAAATGCACTCAATCAACACAAATACGCACTCGCGGTAATTAAATAATTTCTAACTAAATAATTGCTAACTAAATTTAACTTTTCTCCCCCTTCTACTTTCTCTTTTTCCTTTTCTTCTTCTTCTTTCTCTTTTTCTACTCGCGGTAATTAAATAATTGCTAACTAAATAATTCTCCCCCTTCTTCTTTCTCTTTTTCCTGTTCTTCTTCTTCTTCTTCTCTTAATCTCCTTCTAATTGCTAACTAAATAATTGCTAACTAAATTTAACTAAAAATCTACCATTAAGTAATTGCTAACTGAATTTAACTAAAAATCTACTACTAACAGATCTAGCTAACATAGAAAATGAACTAAAAAAATAAAAAAGGGGAGGAGGAGCTCACCGGCGAGTCGGGCGGGCATGGCGTGGGGCAGCGGCGGGGCGGGGTTGGCGCGGGGTGGGCCTGGGCTGGGCCGGCGTGGGGCGGCGCGGGGCGGGGCTGGTGCAGGGCTGGCGTGGGGTGGCGCGGGGCGGGGCTGGTGCAGGGCTGGCGTGGGGCGGCGCGGGGTGGGGCTGGTGCGGGGCGGCGCGGGGTGGGGTTGGTGCAGGACGGCGCGGCGGGGCGGGGCGGCGCAGGGTGGGGCTGGTGCGGGGTGGCGCAGGGTGGGGCTGGTGCGGGGTGGCGCGGCGGGGCGGCGCAGGGTGGTGTTGGTGCGGGACGATGGCGGTGGGTCGGGAGAGCAAGGAGAGTAGGGAGAGCAGGGAAAGAGAACCGTTAGGGCATTCAGTTAGGTCATGTGCACGGGGGAAACAACCGAGCTATGCCGTCAGCTAGCTATCGGCAAAGACAACCGTTAGGCTTTGCCGTCAGCTGGCTGTCGGCAAAGCGGTGCCCCGTTAAGCTGTGGTCGGACGTGGGACTGGGGAGCTCCCTATGCCGTCAGCCTCCCTATGCCGTCAGTGTTTTTCGCCTTTGACGTCAGCTGGCTGACGGCTTAGACAAAGCGGACGGCATAGATTATCTATGCCGTCAGCCTCTCCTATGCCGTCAGTACTTATTTTGGCTGAGGGCAAAGTCTCTTTGCCGTCAGCCCCATGAAATTGCTAACGACAAAGCTGAAAGTTGTCGGCAAATTATGTTTTTCCAGTAGTGAATGATGTGATCCCGTTATCAATGACATCTAATGCCCATGACCAGGAAACCATGATCATCTATTGACTAACGAGCTAGCCAACTAGAGGCTTGCTAGGGACACATTGTGATCTATTTAT
This sequence comes from Hordeum vulgare subsp. vulgare, assembly GCF_904849725.1. Classification (NCBI taxonomy): domain Eukaryota; kingdom Viridiplantae; phylum Streptophyta; class Magnoliopsida; order Poales; family Poaceae; genus Hordeum; species Hordeum vulgare. The sequence continues at coordinate 485,655,267 of NC_058519.1, forward strand.
TCACACATGTATTACTGTTTCCTGTTAATACAATTATAGCATGAACAATAGACGATTATCATGAACAAGGAAATATGATAATAACCATTTTATTATTGCCTCTAGGGCATATTTCCAACAGTCTCCCACTTGCACTACAGTCAATAATCTAGTTACATTGTGATGTATCGAACACCCATAGCGTTATGGTGTTGATCATGTTTTGCTCGTGAAAGAGGTTTAGTCATCGGGTCTGCAATATTCAGATCTGTGTGTACTTTACAAATATCTATTACTCCACTCTACACATTGTCCTGGATGGAGTTGTAGCGGCGTTTGATGTGCTTTGTCTTCCGGTGAAACCTGGGCTCCTTGGCTATGGCAATGGCCCCAGTGTTATCACAGAAGAGTGTCATTGGACCCGGCGCGCTTGGAACCACTCCAAGGTCGGTGATGAGCTCCTTCATCCAAATTCCTTCATGAGCCGCTTCTGAAGAAGCTATGTAGTCTGCTTCACATGTAGATGCTGCCATGACTTCTTGCTTGCTGCTGCACCAACTCACTGCCCCACCATTCAAAACATATATGTATCCGGTCTGTGACTTAGAGTCATCCGGATCTGTGTCGAAACTGGCGTCGGCGTAACCCTTTACGACGAGCTCTTCGTCACCTCCATAAACGAGAAACATTTCCTTAGTCCTTTTCAGGCCCTTAAGGATATTCTTGACCGTTGTCCAGTGTTCCATACCGGGATCACTTTGGTACCTCCCTACCAAACTTATGGCAAGGTTTATATCAGGTCTGGTACACAGCATGGCATACATAAGAGAGCCTACGGCTGAAGCGTAGGGGACAAAACTCATCTTCTCTCTATCTGCTGCCGTGGTCGGCGACTGAGTCTTACTCAATCTCATACCTTGCAAAACTGGCAAGAACCCTTTCTTTGAGTTTTCCATATTGAACTTCTTCAATATCTTGTCAAGGTATGTACTTTGCAAAAGACCTATGAGGCGTCTCGATCTATCTCTATGGATCTTGATGCCTAATATGTATGCAACTTCTCCAAGGTCGTTCATTGAAAAACTCTTGTTCAAATAGGCCTTTATGCTCTCCAACATTTCTGTATTGTTCCCCATCAATAATATGTCATACACATACAGTATGAGGAAAGCTACAGAGCTCTCACTCACTTTCTTATACACACAGGCTTATCCGTAAACCTGTATGAACCCAAACGCTTTAATCACCTCATTACAGCGAATGTTCCAACCCCGAGATGCTTGCACCAGCCCATAGATGGAGCGCTGGAGCTTGCACACTTTGTTAGCACCCTTAGGGTCGACAAAACTTTATGGTTGCATCATATGCAACTCTTCCATAAGGTTCCCATTAAGGAACGCTGTTTTGACGTCCATTTGCCAAATTTCATAATCATAAAAGGCGGCAACCGCTAACATGATTTGGACTGAATTCAGCTTCGCTACGGGAGAGAAAGTCTCTTCATAGTCAACTCCTTGAATTTGTCGAAAACCCTTTGCCACAAGTCGAGCTTTATAAACGGTTACATTACCGTCTGCATCAGTCTTCTTCTTAAAGATCCATTTATTTTCTATGGCTTGCCGGTCATCGGGCAAGTCCACCAAAGTCTATACTTTGCTCTCATACATGGATCCTATCTCGGATTTCATAGCTTCAAGCCATTTGTTGGAATCCGGGCCCGCCATCGCTTCTTCATAGTTCAAAGGTTCACCGTTGTCTAACAACATGATTTCGATCACAGGGTTGCCGTACCACTCTGGTGCGGAGCGTGCCCTCGTGGACCTTCGCGGTTCAGTAGTAACTTGATCCGAAGCTTCATGATCGTTATCATTAACTTCCTCTTCAGTTGGTGCAGGCGCCACAGGAACAACTTCCCGCGCTGCGCTACTATCCTGTTCGAGAGGAGTGTAATTACCTCATCAAGTTCTACCTTCCTCCCTCTTACTTCTTTCGAGAGAAACTCTTTCTCTAGAAAGGATCCGTTCTTGGCAACAAAGGTTTTACTTTCAGATCTAAGATAGAAGCCATACCCAATAGTTTCCTTAGGGTATCCTATGAATACGCATATCTCTGCTTTGGGTTCGAGCTTTTCTGGTTGAAGTTTCTTCACATAAGCATCGCAGCCCCAAACTTTAAGAAACGACAACTTAGGTTTCTTGCCAAACCATAGTTCATACGGTGTCGTCTCAAAGGATTTAGACGGTGCCCTATTTAAAGTGAATGTTGCAGTTTCTAATGCGTATCCCCAAAATGATAGCGGTAAGTCGGTAAGAGACATCATAGATCGTACCATATCTAATAAAGTGCGATTACGACGTTCAAACACTCCGTTGCGTTGCGGTGTGCCACGCGACGTCAGTTGTGAAACGATTCCACACTTCCTTAGGTGTGTGCCAAACTCGTGACTCAAATATTCTCCTTCACGATCAAATCGTAGACACTTAATTTTTCTGTCACGTTGATTCTCGACCTCAATCTGAAATTCCTTGAACTTTTCAAATGTCTTAGATTTGTGCTTCATAAAGTAGATATACCCATACCTACTCAAATCATCAGTGAGAGTGAGAACATAACGATAGCCACCGCGAGCTTCAACGTTCATTGGACCACACACATCAGTATGTATTATTTCCAATAAGTCGGTTGCTCTCTCCATTATTCCTGAGAATGGAGTCTTAGTCATCTTGCCCATGAGGCACGGTTCGCATGTGTCAAACGATTCAAAGTCAAGAGAGTCTAATAGTCCATCAGTATGGAGGTTCTTCATGCGCTTAACGCAGATATAACCAAGGTGACAGTGCCACAAGTATGTGGGACTATCATTATCAACTTTGCATCTTTTGGTACTCACACTATGAATATGCGTAACATCACGATCGAGATTCATCAAGAATAAACCATTCACCAGCGGAGCATGACCATAAAACATATCACTCATGTAAATAGAACAACCATTATTCTCTGACTTAAATGAGTAGCCGTCCCGCATTAAGCAAGACCCTGATACAATGTTCATGCTTAAAGCTGGTACTAAATAACAATTATTAAGGTGTAAAACTAATCCCGACGGTAGATGTAGAGGTAGCGTGCCGACGGCGATCACATCGACCTTGGAACCATTCCCGACGCGCATCGTCACCTCGTCCTTGGCCAGTCTCCGCTTATTCCGCAGTTCCTGCTTTGAGTTGCAAATGTGAGCAACAGCACAGGTATCAAATACCAGGAGCTACTACGAGCGCTGGTAAGGTACACATCAATAACATGTTTATCACATATACCTTTAACGTTGCCGGCCTTCTTGTCCGCTAAGTATTTGGGGCAGTTCCGCGTCCAGTGACCCTTTCCCTTGCAATAGAAGCACTCAGTCTCAGGCTTGGGTCCATTCTTTTTCTTCTTCCCAGCATCTTGCTTACCGGGCGCGGCAACGGCTTTGCCGTCTTTCTTGAAGTTCTTCTTACCCTTGCCCTTCTTGAAACTAGTGGTCTTGTTGACCATCAACACTTGATGCTCTTTCTTCATTTCTACTTCTGCACACTTGAGCATCGAGTACAACTCGGGAATGGTCTTCTCCATCCCTTGCATGTTGTAGTTAAGCACAAAGCTTTTGTAGCTTGGTGGGAGAGACTGGAGGATTCTGTCAATTATAGCCTCATCCGGAAGTTCGACTCCAAGTGAAGTCAGACGACCGTGTAACCCAGACATTTTGAGTATGTGCTCACTGACAGAACTGTTCTCCTCCATCTTACAGCTAAAGGACTTGTCGGAGACTTCATATCTCTCGACACGGGCATGGGCTTGAAAAACTAGCTTCAGCTCTTGGAACATCTCATATGCACCGTGTTGCTCAAAACGCCTTTGGAGCCCCGTTTCTAAACTGTATCACATGCCACACCTAACCAGAGAGTAGTCATCACTCCGCGTTTGCCAGAAGTTTAGAATTATCCTGGGCTGCTGCGGCAGCGGGAGGGTCACCTAGCGGCGCATCAAGGACATAAGCCTTTTTAGCTGCTTCAAGGATGAGCTTCAAGTTGCGAACCGAGTCCGCATAGTTGCTACCATCATCTTTCAGCTTGTTTTTCTCTAGGAATGCGTTGAAATTGAGGTTGACGTTGGCCATCTACAATATTCAGAAAGACAACTTTTAGACTAAGTTCATGACAATTAAGTTCATTTAATCAAATTAAGTATGAACTCCCACTTAAATCGACATCCCTCTAGTCATCTATGTGATACATGATCCATGTTGACTAACCCGTGTCCGATCATCACGTGAGACGGACTAGTCACCATGGTGAGCAACTTCATGCTAATCGTATTCAACCATACGACTCATGTTCGACCTTTCGGTCTCTTGTATTCGAGGTCATGTACGTACATGCTAAGCTCGTCGAGTCAACCTAGGTATTTCGGCGTGTAAATCTAGCTTACACCCGTTGTATGCGAACGTTAGAGTCTATCACACCCGATCATCACGTGGTGCTTCGAGACAACGATCCTTCGCAACGGTGCACACTTAGGGGAATATGTTCTCGAAATTTTAAGAGGGATCATCTTATTATGCTACCGTCGTTCTAAGCAATAAGATTAAAAACATGATAAACATCACAATGCAATCATATAGTGACATGATATGGCCATTATTATCTTTGCTCTTTCGATCTCCATCTTCAGGCATCGCATGATCATCATCATCACTGGCGTGACACCATGATCTCCATCATGATGATCTCCATCATCGTGTCTCCGTGAAGTCGTCACGCCAACTACTACTATAGCTAACCGTTAGCAATGATGTAAAAGTAGTAAGCACATGGCGTTGCATCTCATACAATAAATTAAGACAACTCCTATGGCTCCTGCCGGTTGTCATACTCATCGACATGCAAGTCATGAAACCTATTACAATAACATGGTCATCTCATACATCATACATGCAACATCACAACTTTGGCCATATCACATCTCATGTAAAACCCTACAAAAACAAGTTAGACGTCCTCTAATTGTTGTTGCAAGTTTTACGTGGCTGATTTGGGTTTCTAGCAAGAACGCTTTCTTACCTACGTGACAGCCACAACGATGATATGCCAAAGCTATTTACCCTTCATAAGGACCCTTTTCATCAAATCTAATCCGACTAGAGTAGGAGAGACAGACACCCGCTACCCACCTTTATGCACGGTGTGCATGTCTGTCGGTGGAACCAGGCTCACGTAAGCGTACGTGTAAAGTCGGTCCGGGCCGCTTCATCCCACAATACCGCCAGAAAAGAATAATACTAGTAGCGGCAAGCAATTGATAAATCATCACCCACAACCTTTTGTGTTCTACTCGTGCATAGAATGTACGCATAGAAAACCTGGCTCTGATACCACTGTTGGGTAACGTAGCATAAAATCAAAAAATTCCTACGCATATTCAGAGCTTCCTATGGAGAGACCAGCAACGAGATAGGGGTGAGTGCATCTTCATACCATTGAAGATCGCTAAGCGGAAGCGTTACTAGAACGCAATTGATGGAGTCGTAGTCGCGGCGATTCAGATTGCGGTGTGATTCCGATCTAGTGCCGAACTACGACATCTCCGCGTTCAACACACGTGCACCTCGGTGACGTCTCCCACAGCTTGATCCAACAAGGAGGAGGGAGAGGTTGGGGAAGAACTCCAGCAGCACGACGGTTTGGTGTCGATGGAGAGACGAGGTCTCCCGGCAGGGCTTCACCAAGCACCGGCAGAGAGGAGGAGAAAGAAGGGCAGGGCTGCGCCGAGGGAGAGGGAAAAGTCTATCTCTCAATGGCCAAAAGTGCCCACTATATATAGGGGGAGGGGAGAGGGGGTGCCACCCCTAGGGTTCCCACCCTAGGTGGTGCGGCAGCCCCCCCCCCAGATGGGAGGTGCGGCGGCCAGGACAGGGAGGAGGGGTGGCGCACCCCTCTGGTGGGCCTTAGGCCCACCTGCGCTAGGGTTCCCCCCCTCTCCCCTCTTCCTGTGCCATGGGCTGAGTGGGGGGGGGGGCTGGTTCCCTTCCCTTTCGGTTGACCCGAGGGGCCACCTTCGGTGGTCCACTACAAGGAATATGCTAATACACGACCCTATATTTTCGTCGCTACATCGTCACGGTTTTTAGTTTACGACGATCTCACGACGAAAAACCAAGCGTCGAAAACAGAGCGTCACAAATGAACAGCAGCGACGTTTTGATCAAAATCGTCCTAACCTTTACGACGATTCCTGGATTGTCGTAACCTTTACGACGATCCTAAATCGTCATTGGCAATCTAACTCAGTCCTACGTGGCATTCCTACGTGGCAAAATTACGACGAAATCAAAACATCATGGTTGAAATCAGCCCAACCCATTTCAATTGATCACATGAACTGGTTTTATTTTTTGGGCTTTTTCTTATTGGGCTTCTTTTTGGGTCTTAGCCCATTTATAGACACTTTTAGTTTTCTTTTTCGATTTTTTTTGCTCTGGCCTTTTAGTGCCCAAATACATTTGGTCCAGTTTCAGTTTTGGCCTTTTTCATTTTTGAATTCAGCAACTTTTTGTTTCGGAACTTGGTTTCATTTCTATTTGTTGGGCCTTATCAACCCAATTATTTGTCCAATATTGAATCCAACACTATTTTATATTCAAGTCAAGAAAACTCTAAGTCGAATTAAAATCATCCATCATATAACATCACATAGGACATCTCCCAGGTTTACATAACACAATAACTCATCTCATGAATACATTTCTTTACACAGGAATATAGCAAGAACAAACAGAATTGCACAATAGAACAATGGAACATCTGCTAACAATGGAGTTCATTCCACTCTCCTATGAGACATAGGTTCAGAAATTTTTATGTTGTGTTGATTTGAATGTCCCAAGTAGGCATCATCGACATCTTCTCACCACTTTCCTAGCAACAGAAAAAGAGACAAAAGAAAAAACATTATGAAGTTGAAAGAGATAGGCAGATTCATTATCCCAACCAAATTCTAGAAATGAGTGTAAGCATGTGAATACAGAGGGGGCAATAAGAACCTTTTGTCTCCTGGACAATATTATGAAGTTTGATTACTGAGTGTGCCCTCCTAGGTTGATTACTGAGTGTGCCCATAGTGTAAGTTTGAAAATGACAAGAAACTAGCTTGATACGCAAACAGACCAATTTAGGCTGATTACTCAGTGTGCCCTCCTAGGTTGTGGAAAAAGGATAGCCATAAACATGCTTGCCAGCAGGCAAGCAAAGAAATGTTTTAACAAGATTCCAAGAAATGCAATTTAACACCGTTCACTTCAAAACGAATATTGCCAGATTTATGAGACTCAGGAAAAAGATGTAACAAATCAAAGATTTAAGAACTATTAAGCAAATATGGTATGCACGGTAGTTCATTCCCTACCGCAGGTTCTTAACTAGTTCAAAGATGTGACTAGAAGATAAGTACCTCCTATGGGATTAATAGTGCCTATATGCTGAACATCTGCATTTGGCAACGACGGACTACCTGCAAAACGTTCTGGAGGCAAGGCACCAGAGGCCTGGGGACGAAAATGACATGAGCTAGTAATACAAATGCGCAGAATAACAGAAACGCACTATAAAATGAAAATGCGTACGAAAATGACACGAGCTAGTAAGACAAATGAGCAGAATAACATAAATGCATTAAAAAATGCACGTGAACTTGTCCTTTTAAATATAGGGTTAGTTGTCCTTTTAAATATAGGGCTGGGACTGAAAATTCCATGATAATCAGGCTGCAGGCTCAAGTGCAAGACAAAATTGACCCCACTTATTCTGATTGATTTTCATAGCTCACATAGTTTGTGGACCAGGTACTAGTGGACTTTGTGCATGATCATGCTGTGGGTACCTTGCCAACACATGTTGGTTGCCAAATGGAGATATCCGGGTGTGTTTAGCTGAAGTACACCCTCTATAAACAAATATAACACCTTTAAGATCACTAAAGTGGTGATCTGAAACGTCCAACGGACCAAAAAACACAGACGACGCACACACCCAAGGCAAGATACAAAGATGTCGGGCACCGACACATCATCCATCGACAACGATGTATAACGATGTATGGTTCAATGATATTCTAATTCTTGACACATGGTGTCTGAATGAGACGTGAGCTATGACCATTGCATATGTAGTAATATATATATATATATTATATTACATTTTATTATTAGCCTTGCTTCAGCTTCAGGAAACTGTTTCTTCTCACAAAGGAAACTAACTGTCAGGGCAACACAGCTCGGAATATGTTTTTGGTTCTAAATTACCTGTAGCTAAGTATTGCTATTAAGGATATGATTCAATTATTTATGAATATCAACTTATATATACATACGCGCCTTGATGAAAAAAGGGATTGAAGACTAACAAAGTATGTGAAGGCAGCCAATTCGAGGTTATATATATGTCCTGCTGCACTTGTGCTGCGATGAACTCCTTTACTGTGTCACTCACATGTAATCTTTATCATGCACTCTCCTTAACACAACGTATACTCTACTCATAGCTAATTGCAGTTTTATCTGACTCACACTTTTCTCTTATCCTTGTTTACATCATGTGGTAAATAAATATTCACAAATTTGCAAAAGTGTCCGGCGTTTCAACAAAATCCAGTGTTCAAAAATTGTTCATTCTTTAGTTACAGGAAAACAAACTCGCATACGATCCACGGAGAGCTCTCGTCATCTGCCTGTCCTATCATGACATTCTATTTTTTGAATAAATATCATGACATTCTATCTCTGCTGGTAAGATGACAAGAGACTGGAACAGTTTATCTGCCTGTCCTAGTTGCACGCATGCATCTGGTTCAGTTAATATGCAATTATTGTATGTTCTTGCGGCAGGCTAAATTGTATAAAAAATTTCCACATAATCTATGTGCCCAAATTCTCTACTAGGACCGACTGACACTGCAGGATCCATCGTCCAATCGGTTCAAAGTGATCTGATGCTCCACAGATCATGCAGAGATCAATCAATTACACAAGCAATGACCTAGAAGTAGAGGATATTTTTCCAAGAAAGAGGATACATGGGAACAAGAGCAGCAGGCCATGAATTATTAAAGAGGAATAGGGTATGTACCTCTGCAAGATTCTTGCCGGTGACCATGCCGATGCAAGTGCAGAGATACTGGTTGAGGACGGCGGAGAAGTTGAAGAAGAGCACCAGCAGCACGAGGTCATACCCGAAGCGAGCCCCGACATCAACCGCCGCCACTCACTTGCCGAGATCGATGTACCCCACCGAGATGAGCAGCGCCGTCCCGAGGGTATGGGACACATGGTGTCGGCCATCTCCGCCAGCGAGGGACTCGACGCCCTGCACAGCCTCCATCGATCGCGGCACCTAGCTGCATGGCTTGGAGCAACCATTCCTGGACCGGAGACACCAGCAGAGCCAGTCGACCAAGTTCACCGGAGACACCTCAGTATTCACTCTCCAGTATTCACCGGGGAGGATCTTCCTCAAGCAGTAGGTGGGAGGAGGCGTACGTGGTCTGCTTCTGCTGATGCGAAGGCGAATCAAACGGGCGGCCATGGCCGAAAGGCCCTGACCAGGACGCCCCTCCCGCAAACCCGGATCTACGAGGAGAACAAGCGATCGACAGATCCACGCACGCATCAGGACAGATCGGAGAGGGAGGGGTATACCTGGCGGCGGGGGCGGGGCGGGGGCGGTAACCTAGAGCTCTTGTGCGCCTGGACGAACTTGGAGTTCTTGAGGTCCTCCTCGGTGAATCCGGCGGTGATCTTGGTGATGATGACCCCAGTGGTGGCGAATCTTGCGAGGAAGGGCCAGGTGCGGCCCCACTCCCGGCGAACGAACACTGGCCATGGGTCGAAGGCCGAGAAGAACTTCATCTCCGCCTTGGATCGGATCGGATTGGGTTTGAGTCCGCCTTGGATTGGATCTGCTTCTCTCGCCTCGGTTGTGTTGCGGCGTGGCGGATTTGGATCGGGGAGAGGGCTAGGGTTCTGTGCGAGACAGAGAGAGAGGGATGGATGGATGGATGGGGATGGAGAGATGGATGGATGGATGAACGCCATGTCATCGATCCATGCTATACCTGGCCAAATGGGCCGGCCCGGCACGGCACGGCACGGCCCGGCCCGCCATAATCGTGCCAGGCACGGCACGGCCCGCCTAGGCCCGATTAATATACGGGCCGTGTCGTGCTGGCCCGCGTACCCGGGGTCCAGGCGCAAGCACGACACGTTGCCTACTCGGACCGGCCCGCGGCACGTTAACTCCTGTCACCAAAAAAATCTCATGAATCCCGCCTCCTATGTCGCTCTCCCACCTCCCGCCCAAAATCCCGCGCCTCCCGCCCAGATCTCGCGCCTCCCGCCCGATTCCCGCTCATCCCGCACCTCCCGCTCGTATCCAGCGCCTTCCGCCCGATTCCCGCGCGCCTCCCGCCCGATTCCCGCTCGTATCGTGCCGCCCGACCGCTCGTATCGCACACGAGCGCAGTGCCCCCCGCTCCCATCGCTCCTAATTGTGTCGTGCCGGCCCGGCACGCGGGCTGGGGGTCGCGGCCCAGGCACGGCCCATGGCGTGCTCATGCCAGGCCCGGGCACGATTAGGCCGTGCCGGGCCCGGCCCGAGTCATGCCTGGCACGCGGGCAGCCAGGCCGGCCCGGCCGGCACGGCCCGTTTGGCCACGTTTGATCCATGCCACAACCAATTCTATCAATTAGAATAAAGCATATGTAATTGTATTTTTCCTATTGTTTTGCTTCTACTTTTTCACATGATAAAATCTAAATATAATTTCTTGGAGTAGACAAGCTTGCATCTTGGAATTACAAACAATGTTGTTAAAGGGACTTTTCATTTTCTTTGCTTGAAAAATCCATTTTCCATTTTTCGAGTGCCCAAAGTGAGTTTTTTGTGAATGACCTACCAAATATTTGTTGCAAAATTAGACCAAATTATTTTTCTAAAATTGTAAGTCTTATTAAATATATAATTGACCAAATGATTTGGTGCCAAAAGCTTTTGATCCACCTCTCGTGAAAAAGACAAATTTCCTTTGATTCAGCTGGAAGCAGGTCAAATTTCAACTACAACTGTTTGATAGATTGCTCTTTAATTTTCCCAAAAATCATTTCTAAGTACATAATTATCTATTTAATCAAAGAAATGCAAAAAAATTGCAAGAGTCAAGCCCTAGCTACGAATGGTCATACCCGCCGTTTGGACCGCATTTTGAAACAGGCATGAAAAATTCAAAAACAAAAAAAAAATTGAAAAACCTTCGCACTGTGTCATTATATGTGACCAAGTTACCAGAAAAAATAATAAAGTTGTAATATGGCAATTATTAAAAAAAAGTGTTCTCATAAATGGGCTATCATGTGTTAAGATTCATGGCTTTCAAGCCAATTGATCAATCTTATGACCACATTCATGGCATAGTTTTTTCAAATGATGTAATATTGTGCACAAGGATGTGTATTGGAATGGCAAATATTGTTGCTTAAGGAAGTTTTCATTTTCCTTGTATGAAAAATTCATTTTCCATTTTTCTAATGCCCAAAATGAGTTTTTTGCGAAGGACCTACCATATATTTGTAGCAAAATTGGACCAAATCATTTTCCTAACATACTAGGACATATTTAATGTACAATTGAACAAATGGTTGGGTGTTAGAGGAGTTTATCGACCTCTCGTGAAAAAGACAAATTTTCATTGAATTAGCTGAAAACGGTTAAATTTGAACTGCAGCTACATTATAGTTTGCTCTTTATTTTTCCTAAAAATCATTTCTACGTACACAAGTATCTATTTAATCATAAAAACACCAAAATATTTTCAAGATTCAACCACTATCTAGGAACGGTCATGCCCGCTGTTTTGACCACGTTTTGAAATGGCCATGAAAAATTCAAATCAAATTCAAAAAAATGGAAAACCATTGCATTGTGTCATTATATGTGACAAAGTTACCAGGGAAAATAATAAACTAGTAATGCGACAATTATTTTAAATAAGTGTTCTTAGAAATGGGCTATCATGTGTGAAGATTCATGGCTTTCAAGCCAAATGATGAATCTTATGACCACATTCATGACATAGTTTGTTGAAACGATATAATATTATGCACAAGGGTGCATATTGGCATGGCAAACAATGTTGATTAAGGAAGTTTTCATTTTTCTTGTATGAAAAATTCATTTTCCATTTTTCAAGTGATCAAAATGAGTTTTTTTTGTGAAGGACCTACCATATATTTGTTTCAAAATTGGACCAAATCATTTTTATAAAATACTAGTCCATATTTAATATGCAATTGACAAAATGGTTGGGTGTTAAAAGTTTTTATCCACCTCTCGTAAAAAAGACAAATTTATACCGATTCAGTTGGAAGCGGGTTAAATTTGAACTGCAGTTGTATTATAGTTTGCTCTTTATTTTTCTCAAAAATAATTTATAGGTATATAAGTATCTATTTAATCAGAAATACATGGTGTGATGCCTTGACGTCGAGGTTTGGATGGTGGTCGAGGGCCCCAACTCCAGAGCGCGTGAACTTGCATGCGAGCCGCATGGTCACCGCCTGACCGTTGCGTTGCCACGCGTTCTAGGTGGAATAGGAATGTCTGGTGGGTTGGACAATCCCTCAGTAGGTGTTAGCAAGAAGAATACAATAGAAGAATCTCACGAGGAGACTGAACTAAGCTCAAACATGAATTAGCAGCCAAGTGTTTGATTAGCGGTGCGGGTAATTCACATAGACAATGGGACTAAATTTTGGCTGAGGATGATCATCTACTAAGGGGACTCTCTTGGCAAATTTTTAGCTCAAATGGATGAATCTAGGTGGCACTTGCTTTGCAACGTAACACACTGTGCAGAAATATGGATGTTGAAGCTGGGATCAAATGAATGAATGGATTGAGCTGAAATTTGGTGTATGATGTTAAGTTGGGCATATGAAGGCACTGTATAAAAATTATACCATTTGGACATGCCAAAGTGACACTTCCTTCAAAATGTGCCAATCTGGACAGAAAATGGTAATTGAAACTGGGCTCACATAGATGATTGGATTGAGCTGAAATTTCGAGGAGGAGGATAATTTGGGCACATTAAGGTAGTGTAAAAATTTCATAAAATTTGGATAAACAAAAATTATAGTTCTTTCACAATGCTCTCTACTGAACAAAATATTGGATAAAATATTGAGGGAAACTGGCTGAATTAAAATGAGCTAAACTTTGGTGGAGTGAGGTTATATGGTTAGTGTCATCCTGTGGTAAATTGTCATCAACTATAAAGCAATATCAAATGTAGTTGCTTCCCAAAATGAAAATATTACCAGAAACAAAGATTGGGTGATGAGCTGACATGGATTGTTAGATGTGGCTACAAGTTTATGGAGAGCTATGTTTTGGGCACATAGATGATGTGGAAAAAATTCAACTCATCAGGATATTCCTATCTAGTACTTCCTTCACAAAGTTGTTAGCTGAACACAAACTTTGAAAATTTGCTGAGAAAGATTTACTAGGCAAATAGTTATGAAATTTTTCATGAGGCAATGATTTGGATAGGAAAGAGTGCCCAAAAAATATAAGGGTAATCAAAGAAATATAAATAGCACTTCCTTCACAAAGTGCTATTTTGAACAGAATAGGAAAATGAATATTGCTGAATTATTTTTGAACTATGGAAGGAAGGGTTTTCACATATTTGAGAAATATATGATCCAAATTATTTATGAGAATTCTTCGAGAATTTTTGGAATGACAGAATAGTAGGTTGCTTCACAAACTAGGATGAGGTGGGATAGAATGGACCCACGAGTGACATGTCAACATAGTTAGAACGTGTTACGACATTTTTACAATCGTCGTAAAAGTTATGACGATCTCATCTTATGCGGTTACGACCATTCTGGAGCTCCTCGTGACGTCCGGGATCTCATCTGGGACTCCGAAGAACTTTCAATAACCTCTTATAACAATTCCCTATAACCCTAGCATCATCGAACCTTAAGTGTGTAGACCCTACGGGTTCGGGAGACAGGTAGACATGATCGAGACACCTCTCTGGCCAATAACCATCAGCGGGTTCTGGATACCCATGGTGTCTCCCACTTGCTCCACGATTATCTCATCGTATGAACCACGATGTCAAGGATTCAATCAATCCCGTATACAATTCCCTTTGTCTGTCGGTATAGAACTTGCCCGAGATTCGATCGTCGGTATACCTATACCTTGTTCAATCTCGTTACCGGTAAGTCTCTTTACTCGTTCCGTAGCACGTCATCGTGTGACTAACTCCTTAGTCACATTGAGCTAATGATGATGTTCTACTGAGTGGGCCCAGAAATACCTCTGCGTCACCCGGAGTGACAAATCCCGATCTCGATTCGTACCAACCCAACAGACACTTTCAGAGATACCCGTAGTGCACCTTTATAGTCACCCAGTTACGTTGTGACGTTTGATACACCCAAAGCACTCCTACGGTATCCGGGAGTTGCACAATCTCACGATCGAAGGAAAATACACTTGACATTAGAAAAGCTTTAGCATACGAACAATATGATCTAGTGCTATGCTTAGGATTGGGTCTTGTCCATCACATCATTCTCCCAATGATGTGATCCCGTTATCAATGACATCTAATGCCCATGACCAGGAAACCATGATCATCTATTGACTTACGAGCTAGCCAACTAGGGGCTTGCTAGGGACACATTGTGATCTATTTATTCACACATGTATTACTGTTTCCTGTTAATACAATTATAGATGAACAATAGACGACTATCATGAACAAGGAAATATGATAATAACCATTTTATTATTGCCTCTAGGGCATATTTCCAACAAAGACGGTGGGTTGAGTTGATCACATATTACGACTTAGGAATAACTTACACCCCGGGGAAGGCCAATGTTATGGCTGATGCACTAAGTTGTAAGTCTTATTGTAACAACCTGATGCTACAACGAGGTCAACCACATCTCTATGAGGAATTTCGGAAGTTACATCTTCACATTGTTCCTCAAGGATTCCTTTCTACCCTGGTGGCGAACCCTACTCTTAGGGATCAAATCATAGCCGTGCAGGCATATGATAAGGGTATATCCCGGATCAAGGAGAATATTGCTAGCGGAAACGCTAGGGATTTGTCTATCAATGAGCAAGGTGTTGTGTTCTTTCAGAACCTTCTTTTTTTTCCTAAGAGCAAACATTTGCGGCAGTTGATCCTTAAGGAGGCTCATGATTCTCCTCTCACCATTCATCCTGGTAGTACTAAGATGTATGAGGACCTACGCCAGAGGTTTTGGTGGACTAGGATGAAGAGACAAATTGTTGAGTTAGTTGTTAACTGTGACGTTTGTCGTTGAGTTAAGGCAGAACATCAAAGGCCTGTTGGACCCTTCAACCTTTAGCTATTCCTGAATGGAAATGGGATATAGTCAGTATGGATTTCATCACCGGACTTCCCAAGACCAAGAAGGGAAATAATGCTATCTTTGTGGTCACTGACCTTCTTTCCAAAGTAGCTCATTTTCTTCCAGTTCGTGAGAGTATAACAGCTAGCTAGCTAGTAGAGTTATATATATCTCTCGAATAGTGTCTCTTCATGGTGTTCCTCTGGAGATTAACTCACACCGTGGAAGTATCTTTACTTCTCGCTTCTGGGAGAGTTTTCAGAATGCCATGGGGACTCACTTATCTTTTAGCACTGCTTTCCATCCTCAATCAAGTGGTCAAGTAGAAAGGGTGAATCAAATTATAGAAGATATGCTCCGAGCTTGTGTTATATCATTCGGTATGAATTGGGAGAAGTGCCTTCCATTCGCCGAATTTGCCTATAACAATAGTTATCAATCAAGCTTGGGCAAAGCTCCTTTTGAAGTTCTCTATGGACGAAGGTGTCAAACACCTCTTAATTGGTCAGAAACCGGAGAGAGGCAACTCTTTGGTCCGGATATGATCCAGGATATAGAAGAGCAGGTTTGCATTATTCGTGAAAAGTTGAAAACAGCCCAGTCTCGTCAAAAGAGCCAATATGATCGTCATCATAAGGCTGTGACCTTTGAAGTTGACGAGAAGGCTTACCTTCGGGTTACACCTTTGAAGGGAACCCATCGTTTCGGTATCAAGGGCAAGTTGGCTCCTCGTTATATCGGTCCTTTTCGCATTCTTGCCAAATGAGGAGAAGTTGCCTACCAATTGGAACTTCCTCCGCATCTTTCCAAGGTTCATGATGTATTCCCCATCTCGCAACTCAGGCGTTGCTTTTCGGATCCTATCCGCGAAGTGGACCACGAAACGCTTGATCTCCTAGATAATCTTTCATACCGAGAATACCCTGTGCGTATTCTTGGTCAAGCTGAGCGTACCACTCGACGTAGAAACCTCAAGTTTCTTAAAGTTCAATGGTTGAATCATTCTGAAAAAGAAGCAACATGGTAAAGAGAGGATCGTCTCTGACTTGAGTATCCCGCGCTATTCCCGACGACTTCCAAATCTCGGGACAAGATTCTTTTGAGTGGGGGTGAGTTGTCACATCCCTGATCCCCATTAGGGTTTAGCACGTTTGAGCTCATGTTTTCTTCCATTGCATCTTAAGATTTTGAATTGCACTCAAGGAAAGAAATGAAATCAAAGCAAAACCTCAACAAACTCCATATTCAAAAGAAAACCAAAGTAGTGTCAAATCAATGAACCCAAAATGGCCTTCATAAAAGTTCAATATTTTAGATAAATGTTGAAAACAAGATATCAAAGGTGAAACATATTTTCAAAATACTTTTGGCATTTTATAATTAAATTAAAAGCTACTGAAATCAATTATATATTTGATTTCAAATATTTCAAAGTTTCCAAAAATGTTGAAAACTTATATGTGGTTGGAAATATTCCAACTAACACTCTAGTATTTTTCAAACTATTTTAGAATTAGTTTGGAGCCAAAAATAAAATGAAACAAATTTCAGAAAGAATAAAACAGAAATAGAAAAGAAAAGAAAGAAGAAAATCTTACCTGTCGCTCACCTAAGGCCCAGACCACCCCAGCGTCGTCGTCTTCCTTGTGCCAGTCGGCACTAGGAGGTGGTCGCCGCTCCCTCTAGCGCGGCCACGCACCTACGTGCCTGCCTGGCCAGCGCATCACGCTGGCGCGAAGGGGAAAAGCTCCCCGAAGACCTCCCCATGCTCATCCCCCCTCCATTCGCCCCCTGCTCTCTCCCCCCCTCTCGGCCGCCATGACCGCGAGCTCGAGCTCGAGCTAGCAATCGCTCCAGCCTCTCTTCCTCTCTGCTGATCCGCGCAACAGCTCCGCCGAAGCTCCCTAAAGCTCCTAAGCTAGTCGCTCGACGCCGAGAAGCTCTAAAACGCCGTGACACCGTCATCTTCCTCCTCGGGTCACCGGAGCTCGCCGCCGTCGTTCTCCCTCCTCAGGCCATCCCCATGCCTGTTCTCGCCGCCTCTGCACTCCTAGTGAGCTCAGGAATCTTTCCCCCAAGTTTCCCCCTCGATTCCTTCCTCTTTCACCCGATTCCACTGGAGCCCGACGAGATCCGCCACGTGACCTCGTTTTCGGTAGCTCTCCGGTGATTAGCTAGTCATTCTGAGGCCACCAATGGCTTCAGTGCGTTGCGTTGGTGTTGTAGGAGCCTAGCCCCGCGCTTGTTGAGCCCCGTAGCAGTGCCCCCGATGATGCCCGAGCATCGACGGCCGCCGAGCTCGTCGTCGGCGTCATCTCCGGCCATTTCACCCCTTGCTGCGTGCAAAAATGGAGCCGTGGGTGAAGTGTCGTTCGTCTGGTGCCCTCCGCGTGAAGTTTGGTCGCCAGAATGGAAATTCCGAGCTCCTCCGCCGTCTGTGTGGTCGCCGGAGGCTCATTGCCGGTGAGATCCACCTCGCCGCCGGTGGATCTGACTCCCCTGAGTCACTGGCAAGTGGGGCCAGCCCCCAGGCTTATTAGGATTAGCAAAATAAAAAAAGAAAGATTATTTTAAAACTGAAACAAACACTGATAGGTGGGTCCTACTCTGTTAATTAGCTAATTAAGTTAAATCTAAATTAAAAATGGCCTGAGTCACTGACCAGTGGGTCCCACTAGTCAGGTTTGACTTTCAACGGCCAGATTGACCTGGTGATGCAATAACTCATTTTCTGTTTAAAAATAATTCGAGAATAAGTTCAAAACTTTGGAAATTCATAGAAAATTGAATATACCTCCAAATTTGACAAATAATATATGTAAAATGATCAGAATAATTCAAGGAATCCAATGGTGCTATTTCCATGCATGAAAAACAAAGTTATGAAACAACATCAGGTCTAATCAATTAAAAGAATTTGATAAATTATAATTCAAATGATATTGAATTATGATTTCAAATCAAGATCACCCCAAAGGGTTCTACTAGTCATCTTAAACCATGCTATATTGCATTTCATGCATCATTTTGTTGCATATGTTTGATATTGATTGTTTCCTGTTATTCCGGTAGGCTCCGCCCCTTCGGTTACGACTGTTTATCCGACTGACGAATATCACCCCTCTGCTGAGCAACAAGGCAAGCAACCATTTTGATCATCTCGATAAATCCCATGTTCTCGCTCCTGCTCTTACTTATTGCATTAGGTTCAAGTGCTTCAAATGCTTTTACCATGTTAGTTGAACCCACTTCCTTTGCATGACCTGTCCTTGTCACAGTAAATAGCTGAACCTTGCAACCTAGCATATCTGGTAGATGATTGAGCCATGATGTGCCTTATCCTGCTATGCATGCTATGCTTAGAGTTGTGTATGGTCTGTCATCTGGGTGATGAACAGGATCGTGAGAATGTGTTCAGTTGGTAAAGGTCGTGTGTTGAACTTGATTTGGTAAAGGTACTGGTGAAAGGCTATGTAGGAGTACATGGCGGGTTGTTTCATTGGACCGTCCTTAGGAACTGAGTTCCGTGTATGTAATCCAAGACTAGATACTACCACACATTGGGATACTTAATTGACCCTCTCGACTTATTAATCGCTTATTACTCGGTCCAGGAGTTGCAAGTAGTTTCTGGTGTTTATAGTCATGCTAGAGGCCGTGCGTAGCGCTAACCTTAGAGGTGGGCTATGATGCGGTAGGCAGTGGCACGGTGTACCAAGTGGCACCCGGATGGTGGGCTTGGGAACCCTGCGCACATCGTTTGGGGCTGTGGTGGAAACCTCGGCCGGACTGCCGTGCGGGTTACCCTTAGATAGGCGATAAACCTGGACTAAGTATTAGCGTGGTTAACTGTTGTGGCCGACTCCCTCGCTAGGCTTCCGCTTGAAGGTTGCCGAGGTGCATGACGTGCACATGGCGATAAGTGGCGAGAGCGTGTGTGAAGTAGTACACCCCTGCAGGGTTATGATCTATTCGAATAGCTGCGTCCGCGGATATGGACTACTTGGAAGCATATGTTGTTCATAGATAACTATAATGGCTACTCATAAAATTGTCAAGATAAGTGTGAGTGTTGTGGATGGCATTTCCATAGGGAGACAGAATGATTCCACGATGGAGTATTGTTGTGGTGTTAGTGGACTCGTGTGCGAGAAACATAGTTGTCAAAACTATTTAAAAATGAAGTCGTCTATCCAAGAGTCAAATGTTGGCTTTCTGCATGAAACTCCACCACTCCTTGATGATACATTGCATGAGTAGATAGATTATCCTAAAGTCTTGCTGAGTACTTTTGTACTCACATTTGCATAATAAATTGTTGCAGAGGTTGTTAATGACCCTAATGGAGGGTTCTACCTAGACGTTGACGACGACGAGTAGTTGTTGTCGCAGCTACGATCTGGCCCTAGGTTGGGTCTGTAGATAGTCACGCCATGTGCCCTTATCTTTCCATCTGTTTGTACTCAGACAGTTTTAATCTTTCGCTGGCTTGTAAGACTTGTGTGTATGACTTGTGATGATTGGTCGAGAGACCCACTACAAGAAATAAGCTCGTTTATGACAAAAAATATTGACGGTGGTTGAATTGGTCATAGATCTATGACTAAAATTTATAAAAAAGTCATGAGGTGTCTAAAAGGGTCCAAACCCTGAAAGTTTTTGACCATCTCTATGAAGAAGGTCATAATCGCATTGCACAAAATGGTCATTGACATGTGTAGCTCTGATTTGGATGAGGAGAGGGTTTTGGAGCGTTGGATGTAGCAGGACTCGATGGCCAGGATCCGTTTTAGGGGAGGGATCCGTGGCCTCGCATGTGATTGGCTGGCTCCCAAAGTGAAAAGAAAAAAGAAAAAAAAGAGAAAGACAGAAACCCCACTACCCCTCTGTTCTGCTCGCGAGCTCCATCTCTCTCCCCCACGACTCCTTGCCCGCAGTACCACCTATGGCAACCGATCCCGGTGGCCTTCGATGGTAACTGGCGGGTCCCAGCGTACCACTGTGACCCCTCCCTCTGCTCCTTCCCTCCTCAGGCCAGATCTGGCACACGCATCCTACAACAACAACGAGCCACCCTGCAACAGCTAGGGTTTCGACCTCCTTGTTGCCGGCAGTAGTAGATTTATAGGAGGAGGACCGTCGGTGGCACCTCCCCCTCCCCTCTCTGGCCGAAGATGCACTCGCGCTACTCCTCTCCAAACACACCACCTCCGACGACGACCCCCAACCGCACCCCCACTTGGGACTGTCTCCTCCTACCCCATCACCACCGGCGACCTCAGGTCCGACCCGCGGACTGGCGAGGCGACAACACCCGAAGGACCTAGCCCCTCACCCACCCACCCATGGAGGGATGGATGGATGGGGATGGGGCAGACCGGCATCCAGGTCGGCAACGCGTGTAGGGAACATTACTGCCTTGAGCACAACATACAGGTTCGTCCCCCGTGTCTCATCCCATCTCTATCCTTGCTTATTGGGATTTTAATAGCAAACATACATAATAGCTGGATCAAATTTTTGATGTCGATAAGAAGTATTGGTGTTTCGTTTCAAATAGTTTGCAACTCAAATGTGTTGAACAAATAGTCCATTATTTGGGGAATTGCTGTTGTCAGAAGTAGGATTATAATGGAAAACCAATGGGTCTGTCGGAAGTGTTAGCTTCCGAAAGAGCTTGTATTGTATTTCAGTTTCCTGAGAGGTTTGAACATTTAATTACTACTTTCAGCAGGGAGGTGCTCAACCTCTAAGCCTCATGGCGGCGATGAGATCCACTCTCAGACCAGCGTAGAGGGAGAAAATTCCATGCATCAGGGATGATCTCCAATTCACGGCAGCGAGGGGTGATGAGTAGCGAGGACCTACGATTGGCCCTACAAGCAAAACTCGGCAAGGGCAATCAAGGCGTACTTCCACATGGCTTCCGCTGGTACATATTTCTTCCTTTCCCTGGAAGTAGTTGTTGTATGCACGACAGACTTTCTGCTCGAGGCATTAATGCGCAGCCCACTGCAGCCCAACTGCAAGGTTACATGGAGGAGATGGCGAGGTGGTGTTGTGGTCCAGCAGCCAGGCAGCCGGTAGCACGGCGATCCGGCGATACGCAACCCAGGCAACGAGCACAACTGGCCGCACACACGCTATGCACAAGTAATTTTTTTACCAATCATAATTGTTCTCCACGACTTGGCATCATATTATATTCACAATAGTATTTTCTATAGACCATAGAAATACAAAACTCATAGTTATCCCGACTGAATGCAATCTGGTAACATGAATTATCAAGTCAATTGTTGTTTGCAAGTTTACACATTGTAACTTAGTTACTACATACCTGGCTATGGGCAAGGCTGGTTAGCAAATAATTTATTTGGTTTAGCAAGCGAATAATTATGATGATTTTAAAAATACCTCAGTACAGTAGTAACTATAATGTCTATCAAAATATAATTAAGAAAAATGTGCTCTTCTTTACGTTGGCCCGGCCAACCATTTCTATGTAGCTCCGCTAATGGTGATAGCATTGGTTGGCTTACAAGTTACATGGTGTTGTTCTCCTGTTTATGATATACAAGTTCATTGTTCTTTATTCTTTTATTACGAGTGTTTTTCAGACTAATAAGCTCCCTTTAAATAAACAGGTTGTGCAGCATCTCCTCAATGGTCCCCTGCTCCCCCAACGGATTCGTCGTCTCGCTGTGAAATCTCGCTCCCTGATTTGTTGTCTTGCTATTGGACTGTGCCTGCGCGGATGCTTCTTCTGCCCGTTGTTGTTTTGCTGTTGCTGATGTCGTGCTCTTTTATTTGGATGTTGGAGTGCAGGCAGATGGCTAACAATGGATTGTGAGGGGCTCTATCGCCGAGTATCGGGAACCTCAGTTACCTGTAGCCAATGTAAGGCCTTGGAAACGAACTCACCTATCCAGTCACAGTTTTTGTTTCCTTAGTTCCTTTGACACGGTGTGTCAAAGTTTGAAGCTTCCGAGCTGAATCGCTTCAAAATGAGGATGTTCGTACTTGTGTATCTAGCTGTTGGAAAATATGAAGCACAAGTGTTGTTTAGGTTCAAACAATATTACTGTTTAGGATATTCCGTCGGTGACTCATTAGCATGAGGATAGTTAGCGAGCTGAAGGTGGGGAACTATACAATACAAGTCTTGCCTTATAGTTAAATTTATGTCCGTGTGTGCAAACCTAGTGCATATTATTGCAATCCATACTTTACTTGACCCTATCTATGAACCATATATAATTTGACTACCACGCACTGTATCTGTACCTGATACATTAAACTCAATGTATTATATATCCAGTAAAGAAATTATCTCAGACATTTGTACCATCTATAGAGCTCAAAGTACAAGATGAACTATAATAGACTAGTCGTCAACCCGTGCGTGCGCATGGGCTAGCTTTTTCACATAGTTTAACAGAAATCATTGATAGCAGCTTAAAATATGGAAAATATAAAATATTACATCATGATAAGCAAGTGAAAATATGGATAGTATTGGGTTCATATATCCAAAATGTAAAAATATATGTAAATGTTTAGAAACATATTCCTTTATGGCTACAAATATGGATAGTATTGGGTTCTCCATATAGAAAACAATGCATGATGATAAAGAGTATAAAGTAATACACGTGCAATGCCTTGTTGTTGTGTATAGCTTCAGCAAAACAACGATTCTTATCTGATTCATTCAGGCAGGAGCAAAGACATCCATAAAAATTGTTGTCAATAAATATTATGAGGCGAATCCCATATGCAAGAAACATATGTTTAGAGTTTACTTATTTTATACAATGGCTTATAATAAATATTATGAGGTGAATCCCGTATGCACAAAGAACGACACCTAAAAACATAAAGGGCATGCAATCCTGGGACATGAAGCACATCCATCTAGCTATAGTTGTAAGACTCAGCAAGTCGGTATAAGGCTAAGCAAATCTGGAATAGAAACTACATTTTGGTCAAGCCACACATCTTCCTGCAACCATACAACCTTATATACCCATCTTCTCAAAAGCCATATAGTCAAACTTCTCATTTTCTCTACTCCCGAGTTCTGATGACTTAATGCTAAATTTGTCAAGCCAGTGTTTGGTCCGTTTGTGTAATCCAGTGTAATTCCATCAGGTAACTGATTGTTAAGGCATCAGAATATGTGTAGCTCGGAGCCTCCAACAGCTACCCGGGAGCAATAAGAAGTAATCAAACTACTTATTCTTAATTTGCAACATCCATAGCAGATTTATTCAACGACTAAGGTGTATCGAGACATAACAATAGTATATATGAAAGAAGTATCCAGCTTTCTAGGATTAGGCGGCTGGGTGTTCTTTTTAATCTCAGTGTGTGTGTTTCTAGGATTAGGAACAAACAGGAGGTGTGCAACTTTTAGGGGTCAAAGCATGTATTTTAATCTAATGTTTTGCGATTGCTAGCACATTTAAACCACTTTATCTCGTCTCATTCGTGTGACAAGAAGCTTATCATATTCTACAAATACACAAGTTGGTCATGTATGATCAGTTGTGTCCCGCCTTAACGTCGATAGCTGAATTCCTTGATCTCTCATGTGATGATAGTTACTACTGCTGTGAATTTATCCAGTTTTTACAACTTAATATTTTTTCAATAAATAGATAAATCAATACCATGCTGCAAATAAATGGAAAGAGATGCTTATGGTTGTTGCTTGTTATTCCTTATTCTGTACGCCTGTCTTAGTTACCCTCATTTTTTCAGAACACAAGACTCGCACATGGCTTCGTTTTTATGAGAATATTCTTACAGAGTATAGCGATATTTTTTGCATCAGTTTGTGAATCGAAACGTATTGAAAACATTTAACCACATCAGATGACATTTATTTATTTGGTAATAGGCATGTAAACCACAACCTCCTGGTCTGTATATTCTTCTCATTTGTGATCCTTGTTAATGTCAGGATGTTCCTTAATCTATAATTGGCTACTCAGAAGAAGTGGAAAAGTGGAAGACGACGATGCTATGTTTTCTCAATTTGTTGTTACATGTGAACAATTTAATTTTGTATTCTTTAATGTGTTCCATTGAAACCACAATGGTTGTATTGTTCGGACAGTACCAACACTTGTTGGATTTGTAATGGAGTTGAAGGCCGAACTATTTTATGTGATGCTTGTTTATAAAGTATCTGTCATGATGCCTATTGCTGAAATGAATGAAACTTTTTATCATAATGTTTTTTCATTGGAATTATCTATGATGCTTTGTGTATCATAACTGTGCAAAAATAAGGCCTCATCCTAGATAAAAATAATAGTAATGGGCTGAAATATCAAATATTGCTTTATGAACGCAACACAAAATTTGTTGGGCCTGGCAAATTTAAGTGCCTGATTTGGACACGGCTAGTAAAATTGTGACCTTATTTTTCAGTCACTAGTGATCCGCCATGTCATCGCCTTCCCCACGTGGTTGATGCCATGTCAGCTTCTGTGTGGTCCACGTACACATGTAATGACCAAAAAATTTCGTCAAAGATTTTATGACATATTTATTTTGGTCAAAGAATACTTGACCAAAACACTAAAAAGGTCATGTCTGTTCGTTCTTGACGGCCAACTGTTGACCCTCTGAATTTGGTCAAAAAAAGGTCAAAATTTGATACCAATGACGATTCTTTGACCAAAATGGGGGGTCACCTATCTGTGTAATATTATGTGTGAGGCTCTTCCGAGCCTTCTAAATAAAGTTTGCATGTTTATGGTTATGTTGTGATGCCATCCATGTATCTATACATATCGGTATGCCATGCGTACGTGTGTTGTACATGATATGTATGGGGTTCGAATACCTAGTCGTATGCCTTAGTAGCAATCCTTACGGGGAAATGCCCCTTTGTGATTCCATCGAGCCATGGTAGTTCGCTACTGCTCCGGACACATTGGTTGACCGGCATGTGTCCTTCTTAGCTGCAGTGTCGGTCCCTTTGGAAAATGTCACGCGTATGTAATGGAGTCCTTGTAGCTTGCTACGACTCGTCTACATTTGCTGATGACCGACAACTGCTTTGCTGGGTCATGTATGCCTGTCCCTGTACGGAACTGCCACTTGAGTTTATGACTAGACATGTTGATCCGGGTTCTTTGACATTGGACTGCTAGCGACACAATTGCATACGCGAGTCAAAAGGCGCAAACGGTCCCGGCTAAGGTAAGGCTGCAGCCGTGGGGATAACCGTGCGTGAGACCGCAAAGAGATGCGATATGTTACAGGGTGGATTCCTATGGCTTAGGATCGGGGTGCCGACAAAGTTTGTGGTTGATGTTCCTAAGATGCCCCGATGGGTTGAGCCTATGCTTTCCCTAATCCATGTGATCCCTAGAGTTTTCACGAGTCTTACTCTTCTAGTGTTTTGCAAGATATTCTTTCAAAGCTACAACTTCATCAAAGCCGAGGAGTAAATGGGAGGTGATGCATCGATGAAGTGGGAGTCGACCTTGAGCTTTGTGTTCGTGCACATGGACCCGATGTATGTCTTATCATGGAAGCTTCTTATAACCAAAGAATTCCCTTGGTGTAATTTGATGTGGTATCTATGATTATGTCCTTTGCAATCGTGGTTCCAACCAAGTTTTTCTACTTTGATTTCGTTCTCACACAAGTTAAAGTCCTTGTGTTCCAAAGATAAATACAATATTTTAACCTCTATTATGATCTACCTCCGAGTGTTATCCTTGGTATCTCGATAATATCATGAAGTTATATAACTTCTTATGAACTCCTCATCAACTATGATATTTCATTGGTTCCAATTTCCTAGTGCTCTGAGTTGTTGGACACTCAAGGACACCGATAACTGAATCGAGTATGCATTGCGATTCAACAACTCTTAGTAATATTCTTTGGTTATGAGTTTGTACTCGATCATGTCATTCCAAGTTGTTAGACTACATCATAATCGTCATGCTTGAGCTTGACCATGATATCTGTGTCCTTCACCCCCGGAACACAATTCCAACATTGCACTAAGCTTACGTCGTGCTTTCAATGTCATGTTGGTTATTTTGAAAGGCAATTTCAGTTGTGATCTAGCACTATAATCTGTGATTCCGACAACCTTTCGCTTCACCACTCCTTTGCTTGATGTCATTGTTGGATGATTGCATCTTCAAGAAACTCCTCGACAAATGTGTCGTGATCATCATCAGCATTCTGACCTTTTCCAGGACATCAATCAAATTCATGATGAGAAATACCATCCTTGCCCCTCGATGATATGTGTTATCATTGACAACTTTATTGCCTTCCCTCCAACACAAAACATATTCATATTTTGTGTTGTCCCTTGCGTTCCTTGCTAACCAACTTATGTTATGTTCTACCTTGGAGTATTGCCATCTTTTATGTCAAGAGTGTTGTGATAATTGATGCACCTCTTAAGAATTCTTGATATAGTGATACTTCTCGCCATCACCATTCATTTCTTGGTCCCCGTGTTATCTCTAACCGGAATACCAACAAGTGAACTCTGATGTGTGATTCAAATACTTCTCGCAAACCTATTGCTTTGAAGTTAATGAATGATAGTTTCATTCTTAGTGTGTTGGTTGTTGACTCACCATTTTAGCACTCGTCGTGCTACACAGTTCGTATTTCCGAGTGCACCCTCCGATCAATGTTTAATTGTTGATGTTTCCTCGAGCATACGTCATTATAACATTTGATCTAACAAATGATATCTCCTTGGTCTTATAATCTTGGGAATTTATCCCTATCAAAATCTTGAGGGATTGTTACAAAGGCCATCGGCCACACCCTCAATTTCTCCATGTTCCATGAGTAAGCGCTTGAAAGCATTATCTTTGAGCCTAGCTCATGAAGAATATGTTTGAAGGAAGAAGTGCTTTCCCAAAGTTCACGTGCATTCTTATCTCTGTGAACATGAGAAAGTTTTGTTTCGCTTCCTATGGGATCATTCCAAATCATACACGCACGTGCAAAGTGTTACACATTTTGAAGATTTTTTATCTTCACTTCATAAAGTTTTCTTAGCACACCAAGACACTGAATGATTTCATCAAGGAAAAGAAGTTCCTTGATAAGAGCTAATCCAGGCTTACACAAGGACCTATCCTCGATGATGGTTCCCAAATCAGAACTCAGTTGCATTTCATGGTAAGAATTCCATGTGGGCACGAATGTCTTGGCATTGTGTTCATGTGTCTTACAATCCAACTCATGATTCAAGACTTGCTTCCATAGTTCATATCCCGAGAATCTTGCATCATCATGTCGTCAATTTTTGTTGCCCCCTTTTCTTCTCACGCATCGTGAGCCTGAGGTATCTGAAACCAATCAGATATGAATCTCGGGTTGATATGATGGCTGGAACATTTTTCCAATAATTATAACTTCGTCTTTATGTAACCCGATATGGTGCTGTCTTGTCTAGCACACCTATCGGGAGGACATATTGTTATATCATCTTCCTTAGTAAGGTTTGCCACTCTCCCGTGAGGAAATTGTATGACTTACTCTATAAGTTGTTCCTGACGGATCCTTTGTGTACCCAAAGTCCGACCTTTACCTCATGCCCATGTCGATGCTACCCCGAAGCACAAATGTGGTACTTGAAATGTCAATGGGAACATTGGAAGCGCAATGCTAAATTGTTCTTGATGAATTATCCAAACAGTGTTGTATGGGTAAATATCATGATTCTCCTTGCCCCTTTATCTAAATGGTTATGTACTTGGTGATCTATCAGGTATACCATGCTCTATTTTCCTTGGGAAAGGTATACTCTAATACTTGTGTGTTTGATATGAAAATCACATTTTCCTTTTCATTATTCTACTTATTTCTTGTAATCTAACTTATCTAAGAAGTGGTAGTTCCCTGCTTCAGTAAAAAAACCTGTGTGTACAACCCTATAAATAAGACCATGTTACTATTTTGGATAGCATTCCAGTAGCCGCTGGTGGACGACAACTTTGCCTAATTGTCTGCATAGTTTCAACGAGTAGGAAAATGGTTCTATTCATCCCCCGCCCTTGGTACCGACGTTGTTGCCAACATAACTGACAGACTATCCTCTGACGTGTCTTGCTACCATGACCATGAATGATTTCACCGCTCTTCCTTCTCTTACCCACATGGTGGGCCCATAACCCACAGTTCCACAAGATCAAAACATGACTCTCGTTTACACCTTTGATTCCAATGTATCATTTGCACTTGGCTTCGTATGTAATTCCCGAGCCACCGTCCAAAGGGTGATCTATTCTATTGTGAGGTGCAATATTTATTTCTGTTGCCATGAACCCATTTCACCTTCTCATTAGGCATCGAATGATTGCCTACCCATTTGAAACTTGTGTACCATTGTTTTTTGTCCTCAATGGATTCACTGAGTTACAACGCGAGGAATAATTCATGTCTTCTCCCCTGAGTTCACCGTCAGATGCCCAACTTTGTGTAGGTAAGTCCTTGCAAAAGTTTTCCCTGTTATCACATTCGTAGGATGATGAAGATCCCGAGGAAAGGATGACAATTTCATAAGGATGACCTGAAGTAGAGAATTGAAGGCATCAATGTAAGGTGTTAACTTCTTGGGGAAGAGAAACCAAGATCGGGACATCTCGTTAGATTTTCATAACCAAATTCTTCCTGTTACTTCTACCTCTAAATACTCGGGACAATAATTTGTTTTAGTGGTGGAGAGTTGTGACACCCCGGTAGGTAAGCTACAGTGATCCCATGATAATGATGCCATGTCATCATGCTTTGCTAAGCCAAAATGCCCCTTGGTAAAACTCAAAGACAAATTAAAATTCAAATTTAAAATAAAGTAAAACAAATAGTTTATTTAAACAACAAAACTAAAATCTTGGTTGGGTTGCAAATATTCACCTAATAATTATCAAATAGTCCCTTCATCCCAAAATTCTTATCTTTGGTTTATCTTGGAATGGATGTATCTAAATACTAATACATGACTAAATACATTCATATCTAAACAAATCAAAGAGAAGAATTTTGGGACGGAGGGAGTAGAAAATAACATTTTACAAGGCATTTAGATTCCCAAAAACAATTAACACAAAGGCCAAATCATTTATTTAAAGGCCTTTTTCCTTATGAAATTCCAAACTTTTTGAAATGGCTACCAAACTTTGATGACAGTGCTATATATTGCAAGTTGATTTATGGGTCGAGTTCCATATTTTACAAAACCTATTTGCTAATTAAAATAAAAGAAAAACAGAGATTGATTTAAAGAAACACAAAATAAAATAAAATGAAAAGATCCTATTTTACTATGCACTATGGCCCATCTAGCCAAATGGCCGGCCCAACCCACCACTTCTCCTACCCCATTCGCTACAAGAGGCACGGGAGGATGTGGCGTTCATCCACCAGTGCCATTGTGGGTGATGCGCACGTGCCAGCCACCCCCGGCCTCTAGTGAGCATAAGGACCCCCCCCCCCCCCCCCCCCCCCGCTCAAACCCTAGGCCACTCCCTCGCACTCTCACACCCTCTCTCTCCCGAGCTCACTACACGCAATCTTCGTCACATCGACACCGTCGTCGTGGCCATCAACCTCCCGTCGCCTCTCCTCCGTGCGTCTAACCTCCTCACCGAGCCATGCCTCGTTGGGAGCCCCGCATCGCAGTCAGGAGGTCGTCTCCAACCGCGGGATCCGTCGGCCACCGTCGTCCAATTCGTCACGAGAGAGCGCCCCCGAGCCCACTGACCTGCTCTGCGAAACCACTATGAGCCTACCTCCCCGTTCCCCCATTCCCCTTGCTCCCGTCATCGTTGTAGCGTTGCCCCCGTGCTTGACTACCGTGAATGCAGCTCTGCTCCCTGCACACACGCACTCCCGCTCCCACCCCATCTTGCATCGCCCCAGGTCGTGCTCGACCAAGCTCTCTAGCGCCTTGCGAGCGCTCATGCGCCCACGTGCGCGCGAACCACGTGATCCCCCACTGCTGTTGTTGCGCTTCCGCTGCGCCCGCGTGCACCGCCACCCCACACTGTCGGCCGCTCAATTCTGGCCACCCCTGCCTCCGTCGCGAGCACCTTCGGAGGCGCCTCGTCGTGGCGGTCGCGTTGGCCCCTTTTGCTACTCCAATGGTCGCCGGAAGGCGAATCCGAGCGCCTTGCCGCCGCGTGTGGAGCTTGCACCATCCGTTCAAGTCAACGCGAGTCCCTCACTCATGGGCCTAGGGCGATTAGCCCCACTAAGAGCATCACTAGTAGTGCCCTCAAATCCTCAGACCAGTTTAAGGGTTGAAAATTGCCATTTTGCCAGTTTTAAGGGTTGAAAAACAAGGGCAAATACTAGAACCCTCAAACCCAACCCTTATAACGGAATATTCCGTTATAAGGGTTGGGTTTCAGGGTTCTAGTCTTTGCCGCAACCCCAACCCTTAAAACTGTCATTTACAATATCACAATTTTCATCATCTCAATAACGGTTTGAAGAAAACAATAATCATTCTAGTTTTTATTACAACACCAAATAGTACTTTCAAACACATAATAATCATTCAAGTTATTACAACAATTTTTTCAAGCATATTACAATAATTGTTCGAATCAAATAGGACATAGAAAATTAAACAAAGGTAGATCATGGGCCTTGGCGCCGCCCAGCCAACTGCCACTGGTGCTATACTAGATCATCCCGGAGCTGAGCATGAGTGTTTGCATCCTCAATCTGACGATCTGCTTGAAGAAAATCTTGTTTGCATCCTCCTCTGATCCATCAGATTTTCGTGATCTTCAAACTCTTGCACGTAGAGCAGGAGGCCCATCATCTCGATGTCATCGTCTTGAAGCAACTCCTCAATGTCCGAATCCTCCGATGACGACCAACCAAAATCATCGGACAACGCCTCCATCTACACAACACAAAACAAAAAATTGTGAGTGGCAACAATGAATCAAAAAGGAAAAAATTAAACAAAAAAAGAAAAAAAATGCATACATGCGGGTCGGCGAGGATAGCTTGGAGCGGTGGGGGGCGAGTGGCTGAGGGAGGAGGGCGCGGGGGCGGGGCGGCCTCTTGCCGCGGGAGGCTGATGGCGCGGCCGCCTCGGGTCGGCCTGCTGCGTGTGGAGGGCGGGAGGCGGAGGGCGACCAGGGGTGGGCCGCAAGCGGGAGGAGGTGGAGAGGGAGGGCGACGGCCGGGGGGTGGGGCGGGGCTGGTGCGGGCTGGAGGAGGTGGCGGCCTACTACGGGCACAAGGCGGACGGAGGGCGGGCGGAGGGCGGACGGAGGGCGGGCGGCGGTCGGGGAGGTCGAGGGGAGGCGTGGGGCGGGCGCGGCAGCCGGCCTCCTGCGGGCGGTGGCCGGGGGGCGGGGTGGGTGGGCTCAAATAGGAGGAAAGGTGGACGGGGGGCAGGACGGCGGTGGCGGCTGGGGAGGTGGAGAGGAGGAGGCCGGGGGGCAGGACGACGACGGTGGCTGGAGAGGCGGCCAGCGGCGGCTCTGGTGGGCGCGGGCGGGAGTTGGGAACGGGAAATTTCCCTCCCGCGCTCGGATGGCTCGCAAGTGAGGGTTTGGGGTAGGTTTTTCTCCCCAATCCTCACTTGTACAGGTTGGGAGAGGGTTTGAAGGTCGGATCCTCAAATTGTTTTGAGGGTTTGAGGGTTAAGGGGTTCTGGTCTACGTGTTTTTTTGCTCGCAAACTGTAAAAAAACAGTTATATTTAAGGATTTGAGGGTTTGACGATACTACTAGGGATGCTCTAACACCCTCCGCCTTGTGCAACTAACCACTAGGCCACTAGCGCTAATTAGTTCAATTAATAAAATTAACTATTTATCTAACCTAAAAAATCACTCGCTATTGGACCCCACCTACTTAATTAGAGTAATAAACCTGTTAAAATATGGGTCAATGACATATGGACCCCCACATGTTAGTTGGATCAGTCATCGAGTCAAATGTTCACTCTTGACTACTGACTCGCACTCAGCAGGCCCCACTTATTAGCCTTTGCTAACTAGGATGTTGACCCAATCAACACGACCCACCAGTCACCCTGTGGTGCACGTGCGGGTGCACTGCGCCGGGTGCACCTATATTATTATCAATTTGTTTTTCGAATTCATAATTATACCAGAAAATCATTTAAACTTTCAAAAATCATATAAATTAATCTATAACTTGGATGAAAATAATTTATATATGAAAGTTGCTTAGAAAAATTCCATGAATCCGAATATGTTGCCCATTCATGTGTCACATGCTCCTATCATGGTGAACATGGACATTTTGATGTTAGGATCATTTTTCCGGTAGTAGTGAGAGACCCGACAAATATAGTCACATGTTTTCCCTTTCCGTCCATGACGTTTAGTACTGTGTTAGTTCATCCCTAGCAGTGCATATTGCCATGTCGTGCATTGTGTTGTATTTGCTTGCTTGTATTTATTGTTTCCTCCCCATCTTCTCTTCGGGAAACGCCAAAGATGACACTGCTGCTGGGTACGACTACCCCATGACGGCCAGCCTTTTGGAGCAGAGCAACAAGGCAAAAAAACCCCTTGATTATCCCTATACCGCTCATTCTTTCTCCCTCATGTTTGAATTAGATTTTTCTACTATTGTAGATAGCTCGTATTCTGATGCATAGCCTGTTTTTCTTAAACTGCTATTGTACCTTACTGCATATTAAATGCTTAGCATAGGTGGATGAGTGATTCACACTGACTCCACTAGCCCTAGTTGGCCTTGCTTCATCATCAAAGATTCGATCAACTGATTAACAATCCATGAACCGTCGAGGTTGATTCCCCTCAAGCGTGGACCATCGAGGGTGATTCCTCCCTGGTCACCTTGACGGTTACATTGATTGAAATCCGTCGAGGGTGATACCTTGGATTCCTGTGATGTTAGAAACACACGATTACTTTCACTTTACTACTATAATTTTATGAAATATGTGGTGCGGGTGGATTCCCGTGTGTTTGTGACGAGGCGTGATCGGGCATTCTTCGCCCTTGCTACACATCCTCGAGATGGGGCGATGGGACCAAATATCGTGGATCGTTGATCATCGCCATGTTAATAAAGCATTAATGGGATTGGGTATTTGATCTGAGTTGGTCAATTGACCTTTTTTGCACTAACCTTCATGCAGGGACAGTTATGGGCAGTCAACATTGTGGTATCAGCCTAAGCTCCTCGGACGTCAGCAATGGAGTGGCACGCGCCCGATTGGTCCGCATAAGCATTGATCTTGTATAAGAGGTGCTAGGACTGACCTCGACCGCCCCCGCAATGTTGTAACACCCTGGTTTCGCCCCCTGTTTTTTTTTCCTTTGCAGGATTTGACTCCCGTCTTTTTTCTCGGTGTTATCAAAATTCTCCAGCTCTTGGGTATATGACGATGGTCATTCATTCTTGCCTTCCTATCCAACCAGAGATTCTCCCCAGTCCAACCTTGCCACCCAAGATATATCTCCGGACTTGCCACGGAAACCATACCTTCCGAGTTGCCGGAAGGGAAACCCTAATCCTTCTAGTTACAAAGGAACCCCAATCTCCTTTACCCCGTTGACTCCCAAACTTTTCCCAGTGATCATCCTTCATCTTTAAACCCTGGATATGCAAAAATATTGCCAATTCATTTGCAATATTTTTCATTATAATTAATTCCTTTTTCTACAAGATAAAGGAATTAAATCCAGGAAAATATCTACCCATCTCCAAAGTTCATGAAAACTTGTGGAGATATTCTTTGTAATCATATTGATATCCCATAAAATATTGGCCATTATTAAATGGGGAAATTTTCCTTTTTCCTATTTAAAGCCAATATTGCATTTTGGGCAGTTTCTAAAGAAACTACCATTTTGGTAGCTAGGAAAATTCCTAAATAAATTGTGGAGCTTCTCATATCCATATCTTCCCCATTTCCACTAAGAACCCAAGTTCCATAGTTCAAAGTTTGAGCACAACATCCATTTGCAGATTATGTCCAATTGGGCAAGCTGCAAAGGAAGTGCTCTATTCCTTTGTCTATTTGATCTGAAACTTTTCATGGTGGTTAATATTGATAAATCACTCTTGGATACCAAAAACCAGTTCAATACATCTATCCATTTCTCCCCAGCAATTTACCCAAGTTTCTGCCCATTTGGAACCTCTGTGACGGAAATACCACTTTGGCATCTCCAAATGATCTGAAACTTTTCCAGTATATTCCTATGTTCAAATAATCACTCTCCACCAAATGTGAGCCAATTGCTCCTAGAAAATTCATCTCTATTTCTCGACATGTTGCTATATTTCAAAGGAAGTGCTATTTGCACTTGTTGGATTGCAATGAAACTACATATTTAGACTCACCTTATCATCTTATAACCTCATGCCAAAACTCACCTTATGTATCCTAGCCAATTTGCCACAAACTGCCACAAACACCTTATGTTCAGATTAGATGTCAGCTCAAATCAGTCATTCGTTGCCTTCAGTTCCATCCAAACTCCCATGGGTCATCTCTACGACCAGTGAGCAACATGTTTGACAAGGCTCTAGAGCCATCTAGTGTCTTGGACACGTGGTCCCAGTGGTGGCCACGACTTTGGTCGGCAGCCAGCGCGAACAGTGGCAACAGTCGCCGTCCGGTCCCCTTTGGTTGTCCTCAGCTCACCGCCCAGCTTCCCTCGATCACCCACGTCGCATGCTCCTCTGCTCCGCCTCGTCCCCTAGCTCCGTGGTCGGGTGTGCCGATGGGAGGTGCTCCGCCCGAGCGCAGCCACGTCATCAGCGTCCCAAAGCTCCGACCAATGT
Organism: Hordeum vulgare subsp. vulgare; assembly: GCF_904849725.1. Lineage (NCBI taxonomy): Eukaryota > Viridiplantae > Streptophyta > Magnoliopsida > Poales > Poaceae > Hordeum > Hordeum vulgare. Next base: position 485,690,563 of record NC_058519.1, read on the forward strand.
CGAGAGGCCCTCCTACGGCTATTTAAGCTCGTCCTGAGCCCTCCATCACAACCACCAACTTCTGCTCTCGCCTCCTCACCCTCCCTGAGCTCCATGAGCTCCTCTTCTCCCCAATGGTCGTAAGCCCGCCACCGATCCCCTCGGGTAGCCGCTGCTCCTGGCCTTCCTTCCCTCTTTTGGCTCCCTAGATCCCCTCTAGATATTGCGCCATTGCCTCTGACCTCCTCTCCAGCGGAGGAACCTCGCCGGCGCGGCCCTCCTTTGTGCATCATCCGGCTGCCGTGGCCTCCCCGTGGAGCCATCGCTGTGGGCGGTCCCAGCTGGCCCCACAACCACCCCCGAGTGCGGCGAGGAGTGCCCTCCCGCGTCGCCGGACGTCTTCTGCACCGACGTCTAGGACCCTCCCCTGCTCTATGTCGTGAGGAGGAAGGAGACAGGGAGGAGGAGAGAGAAGGTGGGGTGAGGGCCACCTGTAAGCGACCAGACGAGGGGGTAAAGTGGCTGATGACCGGGCCTGTGGTATTTTAAGTGGAAGCGTATATTGTCAAAGTATGTTTTCAGAAATTGGAAGGAGTATTCGGTTACACTATGACCGAAGTACGCTTTCCTTTTAAGAAAACGTAAATTTCCCAGTGTGCCTTCAGTTTAAGCCGACAGGGGCTTGTGTGTCAATAGTTTTTTATAGATTGGTCCCTATATTTCAAACGGCTATATCTTTTTGACCGAGACTCCGATTCAGGTGAAACCAACGCCCACGTCTTCAAATCGACGAGCCGGTTCCGATGGTATCATTTTCATAATGTTTTCACACTATGAAAATGACCACGTTCCCCTTGCCCTTCTATTAGCCCTCTTCGAGAGAGAACAGTTTCCGGCGATTCCTTCCGCGGACTCTCTGCACTTCTTCCGAAGTATTCCTTCACCCCCAGGCAAGCCGATCATCTGATATATACCCTCAAGCTTTGCTCTGTGTTGTTCTTGCATATTTAAATTAAAATGCTCATGTCTGTGTGTATAGTAGTGTGTTGTATGAGATGTTGATGAACCGTTGCTCGCACTTTCTTCAATGACGACACCACGCCTGAGCCTGAGCTGCTTTTGGCCGTCTGGGGTGGATGCCGACTTTATATTTCTCTTGTGAGCAGTTGGCGCGTGTTTGGAGCTGCTTTTCGACCGTCGCGGGCAGATGTTGAATTTCTTTCCGTGGCAGTGACCCTATGCTTTGAGCTGTTTCTCGGCCGTCTTAGGGAACCGCTACATTCTTCTTATCAACATCGCCTCATGCTTTGAGCTACTTTCCAGCCGTCTTGAGCCGGGGTTGAGTTATTCCGGTAATGTCCCAGATCTGTGTTGTAAAGACCGTCCTGGTGGCTATCAATTTATTTGTCGGTTTTATGCAAGGGTTCTGAGGGTCGTAACTTACAGCTAGAAATTGTAAAGTAATAATTTGCCATTTATATCCTGTCTTATTAATGACTTATGGTGATACGGAGATAGGTTGTTGTACCGTTGCTATCTCATACATAGTTATCATCATGTTAAGTTATTGTTGATGAACAACCATGTTTGATAAATATGTTGTTAAAACAATACCTAGTGGGTTGATCCAGAGTCACCTATCCGGGATTATCAGTGCAACCACATTTGCCGGATGGGATGACCTCAACTTGGTCTGATCGCGTGCTCTTTCACCGGTACCTCCAAAGAGGGAGGGTTATGCACGCACGCTACCCTGATCAGCTAGGCGGTGATAACCCTGTGAGCCAGTTGAGTTGTTTTGTGCACATGTCCCTGTTTGGGACAATTTAGTTTGGCCACGATGGTGGCAGGTGTCATGAGGACACAGGGCCACCCAGGACAGGACTCCGGGGGAGGATGAATGTCGGTGGTACAATGGAAGAGTCACAAGTCAGACAAGTTTCGTTGGAGCAACACTGGTTGACCCGAATGGGATCACGAGGTCAGTGCTCCATGGTGTGGGTACGGTATTGGACAGCCCGTCCAGACCTCAGTAGGTGGTCAACCGTAATAATGATAATAATGATGGAAGAACTCGTCTTGCGCAAACATCACAAGATGTCACGTATATGACATGTTAGCCATGGGATGGCTATGAGATGAGTGGTCGGATGACCACATGAGTTGGATTGGATTTGGATCACATTCAGATTGGATCATGAGAATATTCAGAGTATAATTTATTTACTTAATATGCTTTACCTTACCGTATTTACTTTAGTAGTTATCTTGCTACATAATCCTCTTATTTCATGATATTAAATCCTGCTAGATAGGTAAGCTATGCCATGATAAGTAATATTGCCCTAATAATAAATGCATGCTTGAATGCCATGGATTGCTTTCCTTAGTGTATATGTTAGTTTGATTTGCTTGTGAGTACATTCAAAAGTACTCAGCAGCTTTTAACATGGCCAGCTTCACATAAGGATTCGTCGTCCGTCATCAAAGAACCGGAGTGTTCGCGGGCTAGAGGAGTAACCTAGTTAGATCCTTGCGGATTGGATCCGCACCAAGACCATGCTGCCTTAGATAGAGATTTCCGCTGCCATCACCCTTGTAGCTCATCATGTAAGACTCTTATATCCATTTAAAGAAATGTCTGTGTTCATGATACTTGTTGTAAACACGCATGCCAGAGTGATTTCCTGGGCTGGTATGCATGGCGACTGTCTGGCTACAGTGGTAATCAGGCAGGGCGCCACAAACGTGCAGGAGTGCAAAGGGCGATGGGCCCATGACCCTTGCGCTCTTAGGATGTACACCGTCAAGCTGTCCTCTGTGTTGAGCTTAGGTAGGGAGACGACGTGTTGATCTCCCTGAGGTCAGGCATGACCTAGGAATGTGTGTCCAGCTAGAGTTGATCGAGCGTGTTGGGAAATGTGGTGCACCCGTGCAAGGATGAATTGAGCTATTCTAATAGTCGTGTCCACGGTAACATGATGTCTTGGAGTTGTATCTCGATCTAATACAACTAGAACTGTGACTTAACTTGAATGTTGGCTCTGATATTGATTTCTCGCACAGAGTCGAGAAAGGATCTCTGGGCGTACTTAATAAATTTGCTGCAACAATATGACTACATATGTTTTACTCATCTATACTCTTCTAATGCTGCAAGACACTGAAGATGCTAGTCTTTGATAGGACTAGGCCTTCTCTTTATTCTCACATTACTTCAATCAGTCCAAAGATATAGCCCTTTCCTTTGATACTGATGCATACTTAGCATAGTTTTGATGTCAGTCTTGCGAGTACTTTGGATTAGTACTCATCGTTGCTTTGCTCCCTATTTTCCTCTAGATACGATTTCTGTTACGAGAAGACAGAGCCCAGGAGAGGGTTGACCCCGTCGATGACTACTATCTCGACGGAGCCTACTACTACGTGGAGGCTGATGACGACAAGGAGTAGTTAGGAGTCTCCCATGCAGAAGGACTTGCCTTTTTGATCCTTTGCTTATGTTTGTGCTAGCCTTCTTAAGTAAAAACTTGTTTACTTATGTCTGTAGTCAGATATTTGTTGCTTCCACTAACTAATGTGTATACGAGCTTATGTATTCGATCCCTCGAGGCCCGTGGCTTGTAATATGAAGCTTATATGACTTTAAATTGTGTGTAGAGTTATGTTGTGATATCTTCCTGTGAGTACATCCATAGTTAGTACTTAGTACCTAGATGGCTATCTCTCTCTCTCTATGTTCTTCATTGCCATGATCATCGCGATTCTCGTGGTGATTTATCTTATGTAATCACTTTGTACGGTACGTTTGTTTGGATCCGATGATTATGGGTTTCTGTTCAGATTATTCATGAATAATATGCGAGTCTTCTATGAATTCTAATAAGCATGATTATGATAGCTTTGTAATTCTCTCTGATCTATTGATTTGGTTTGGCCAACTAGAAAGATCTATCTTGCGTGAGAGAGGTTCGTTGTAGTGGGTTCAATCTTGCGGTGCCCAATCCCAATGACAGAAAGGGACATGACACGTATTATATTGCTTCCACTAAGGGTAAAATGATGGGGTCGAGTCACATTAATTGGATTTAATCATTCTACATCATGTCATTTTCTCTAAGCATTACTCTATTTCACTTAATACTCTAGATGCATGCTGGCTTGCGGTCGATGGGTGGAGTAATAGTAGTAGATGCACGCAGAAGTTGGTTTACTTTCTTGTGGACACGATGCCTCTATGTAATAATCACTGCCAAGAATAAATATTGCATAACTATGTGCTTTTCTATTAATTGCCGAGTAGTAATCCGTTTACCCACACTATGCTTTCTACTAGAGAAAAGCCTCTAGCGAAAATTATGACACCCAAGTCTATTCACAAATATATTTACAAAAATAATAAACACCTCATTGCCTTTTATTATTTGTATTTAAATTTTATATTTAATACATTTCAACTATCTATCTATCAGTACTTATTACTTTCAAGTAACGCATTCAAGGGGATTGACTACTCAATTGCCCGTGTTGGGCGCAAGTGTGTGCTCTTTTTTGTGTATGCGTTCAAGACGGGAAATTATGTGTTTCTCGTATTAGTTTGATAACCTTGGTTCTCACTTAGGAAAATACTTATGTATAATGTGTTGCATCATCCCCTCCTCTTCGGGGAAAAACCCAACCCAGATTACAAGTATGAGGAAGGAATTCTGGTGCCATTGCTAGGGAGAATCGGCAATTTCCTATCAAGTACATTCTAACAAATTATTATTCACTTGTTCTACTTTTTATTTTCTGTTATATTTTTCTTGCTATAAAAAACAAAAAAATATATTCGTATCTACTACTTTACTTGTTTGCTTGCTTTACTTGCTAGTTTACTCGTTTCGCTTGTTACTTTGCTTGCTTAGTCACTATGTCTCAAGACAACACTAAGTTGTGTGACTTCTCGAATACTAATAACAATGATTTTGTTAGTACTCCTATACCACCCGCCACTAGTGTGGAGTTTCGTGATATAAATGCTGCATTGCTAAATCTTGTGATGAAATAACCATTTTCGGGAAGTCCTAATGAGGATCCCGCTTCTCATCTCAACACCTTTGTTGAATTATGTGATATGCAAAAGAAAAAGGATAAGGAAAATGATATTGTGAAACTAAAATTATTTCCTTTTTAACTCCAATAAAGGTAAATCTTGGTTTTCATCTTTACCAGATAATTATGCACTAGATGCTTTCATTACCAAGTATTTTCCTCCTGCTATTATCATCACCCTTAGAAATCAAATTATGAATTTTAAGAAACATGATCAAGAACATGTTGGCCAAGCTTGGGAGAGGATTAAGTTGATGATTAAAAATTTCCCTACTCACGGTTTGAACTTATGGATGATTATACAAAATTTCTATTATGGACTAAACTATGTATCTAGAAACCATGTAGATTCTGCCACATGTGGTACCTTCACGGAGGTGACATTAGGAGAGGCCACCAAACTTCTGCACAACATCATGACAAACTATTCTCAGTGGCACACCGAAAGAGAAACCACTGGTAAGAAGGTAAATTATGTCAAGGAAATCTCTACCTTGAGTGAGAAAGTGAATGCTCTTATGAATATGGTTGCTAGTAAACATGCTCATGTTTATCCAAATTATTTGCCTTTGCCTACCTTGATTGAGTAAACTGATGATGCTATTGATGTGAACTTTAGCTTGCAATATAATTTCAAGAACAATGCTTATTAAGGAAATTTCAATAGAGGTAATATCGCCGGTGGTGCTTAAACTTGTCACTCATGTTCACTTTGGTGCCTGAACTTGAAAACTACATCGAACTGGTTCTAGTACTTGGCACGTGCATTCAAATATAGTGGTAATCTTATCTGTATGACATATAATGCACTGACTGGCACAACATTTCGATTAGCATGCACACATGGCGTGAGGCACTTCTAAAAAAGGGCTTTCTTTATATATGTCTCTATGACCAGCGGACCCACATGGCAGCACAAAGGAAAAAACCAAGTTAAAATTTGTTGTACAAATGATTTGGACTAGATTCTAGTGCTTTCAATGGGTTCGAATCACTGCGGTAAATGTTAGTTTTTTTCTTAAATTTGCAAAATTATGTAAATTATAATGATAGTAATAAATATAAAGTTGAAAAAGTAGTGTGTTATAAATATTATACATATAAAATATAACCTTTTAGCATAATGTCCAAGTAATTTTAAATAGTATTAATGTACTATTTTTACACAAATCATAGAAACTAAATTGTATTTATTGTTATAAAAAGGTTTGTATAGTTTGTAATATCATAAAGAAAAAACACAATTTAGAATTATATTTTTAATTATACAAAAATTTGTCTAAAATTATCATAATTTATCCTTTGATTTTTACAACACCATTAAAGAATTCATTAGTTCTCAAAAGATTTTTAATGCTATGGTAGAAGAAAAATTGCATAAAGTTGATGACTTGGCTAGGAACATGGATAGAATTGCTCATGATGTGGAAACTCCTAAGAATAAAAAAATTCCACCAAAACATGATATCGATGAGTCCATTAAATCCATCAAAATATCTACTAATGGAAGTAAGGAGAGGACCACAAGGTTAAGAGCCAAAACAAGAATTCTTAGAAAAGGATCTTCCACCGGTTTTTACCGTAATCATGATGAAGATCTTATAATATTTGGTACATATCCCATTTAATCTTTGTTTACTAATGTAAAAATAGATGATAAAGGGACTGAATATGAGCCAACTTTAGCTAGAAGGTGTCCGGTTTGTTCGGAGTGTGATGACTCTAATGATAAAAATGAAAAAAGTGGGGCTGGAGAGGTCAAAACTTTAAATAGTGGTGTGCCTACTATCTAGTATTACAATGACTTTAATTATGAGAGTTTATATTTAGTAGAATGTATTTCCTTGATGCAATCCATTATTAGCTCACCCAATGCTTAAGAACAAAATAAAGCTTTTAGTAAACATATAGTAGAAGCAATGATAAAAGCGTATGATGAGAAACTTGAGCTAGAAGTTTATGTACCTAGAAAGTTGAATGATGAATGGGAACATACTATTAAAATTAATCTCGAAGATTTTGAATGCAATTCTTTGTGTGACCTTGGTGCTAGTGCTTCAACTATACCTAAATATCTATCTGATGTGCTTGGTCTCACCCATATACATGAGTCTTCCCTTAACTTGCATCTTATGAATTCTACTATCAAGAAACCTTTGGGTAGAATAAATGATGTGCTTATACTTGCTAATAGAAATTATGTGCATGTAGATTTCATTATTCTTGATATTGAATGCGATCTATCTTGTCCAATAATACTTGGAAGACCTTTTCAATGAACTATAGGAAAAATCATTGATATGAAAAAGGGAAACATAAGGTTCCAACTCCCATTAAATAAAGGGATAGAACACTTCCCTAGGAAGATAATTAAACATCCTTATGCATCAATTACGAGGGCTACTTATGGGTGGAGTGTCAAAGATGACAACACTTGAAACTATGCAATATGCCTAGCTAGAGATGTAAACGATAGCTCTTGTTGGGAGGCAACCCAATAGTTATCTTATTTTCTTGTTCTACTTTCTATTTATGTTAGATAACATGATTATTCCTACTATAATGCTTGTGTTTTTATGTTTAAATTAGTGATTGTGCCAAGTAAAGCCTTTGGGATGATTTGAATGATAAGTAGAATTGATATGCTGCAAAAATAGAAACTTTTGCGTCTAGTGCATAATTTCTATGGTTTTACTGGTACATATTTTTGATCCGAATTTTCTACACAGTATTTATATTAAAGTTACTCATGTTTTTCTAATGTTTCAGAATTTCCTGAGTTAGATAAGTAGGGTGACTTTGATAATCACTACATACTATTTTATTTTAGACAAATTCTATTTTTGCTTGCATAGTTTTCCTGCTTTGATGATGGTATGGATTATATATCGGGGGTATAAGTCCTGGAGAAATTAAAATATAGTATCTTATGCAATAATAAAATATTAATCAATTTATAACAATACCTACTATTTATAGTTCGTCTATCCTACTAACGGACCTCATGAGTTTTCTGTTGAATTTTATGTGCCGGAGTTTTACGATGGATGGAGGAATAAGGAGTGGCAAAGAGCCTAAGATTGGGGATGCTCATGGCACTCCAAGTCAAATTATAGGAAGACTCAAGTTTCTAATCTTGGGGATGCCTTCCTTTCATATCAATCCATCAGTATGTCACTTGGAGCTATATTTTTATTCATCACATGATATGAGTTTTGCTTGGAGCGTCGTGTATTATAATTCGCTTTTTTTAGTTTACCACAATCATTTTTTTCTAGACGCACCCACTTGATAGAGACACATGTTCACCATGATTTGTTAGAATACTCTATGTGCTTCACTTATATCTTTTGAGCTAAGCAGATGCTCTAGTGCTTCACTTATATCTTTTAGAGCACAGTTTCGTATAGATTTTATGGAAATAATTGCACTCTCATTCTTAACTCAAATTTGTTTGATAGTTAATACATGGTGACAGTAATTTGAATAGGTTATAAGACTAGTCCAAAAATAATAGGTATTCAAGGAGTGCATAATCAAAACCTTCATGTAGCACATATAAGAAAAATTATGGGTTAATGATATTGATGTGGTAATATTAACGAAAATGCATGCATGCTTGTTGGTTAGTAAAAATATCGTTATTTAAAGGGTGTTAACTTGATGTTCATTTAAATATTGGTTATGGCATGGTGATGATGTGTGAGCATTCTTATTCCTCGTTGAAATCCTAATGACGTTTCGGTCAGGGCGTGCGATGGTTAACTCCTACCAACCTCCTCACTAGGGGTATGCGAGTAGTACTTTACTTCGAGGGAGATAATAAAACCTTGTGATAAGTATGTGAGTTCTTTATGACTAATGTAAATCCATGGATGTATGAACTCTCATCGCCTCATATTTGCTAGATCTTTGGTACTTTGCATTGCCCATTCTCACCTAGAGGATTGGTGCAAACTTCGCCTATGCATCCAAACCCCACAACATGATACACTGTATTATACATAAGCCACCTTATATCTTCCTCAAAACATCCATCATACCTACCTATCATGGCATTTCTGTAGACATTCCGAGATATATTACCATGAAACTTCCATTGTTACATCATACGATTAGTATACTCATTGTCATATTGCTTTGCATGATCATGTAGGTGACATAGTATTTGTGGCAAAGCCACTGTTAATCATTGTTGACATGTTATTCTAGATCATTGAACATGTTGGTATACTCCCAAAGGCATTCGTATAGAGTCATATTGTTTAGATTTTCATATCGAGTTGTAAGTAAACAGAAGTGTCTCATTGAGGAAAGGATGATGGAGACAATGATTCCCCCACAAATCGGGATGAGATACCGGACGAAAAATAAAAGAAAAAAGGAAAGAAAGAAAAAAAGAGAAAAAAGAGAAAAAGAGAAAAAATAGAAAAAGAGAAGAGAAGAAAAGAAAGATAAATAAATGAGAGAAAATAGAGAAGGGACAATGCTACTACCACCTTTTCCACACTTGTGATTCAAAGTAGCACGATGTTTTTCATATAGAGAGTATCATGTTTTGTCACTTTCATATGCTAGTGGGAATCTTTCATTATAGAACATGGCTTGTATATTTGGATGACGGGCTTTATCAAATGCTCGAGATCTTCATGAGCAAGCAAGTTGGATGCACACCCACCTAGTTTCAATTGATATATCATACACTTGTAGCTCTAGTGCATCTGTTGTATGGCAATCCCTACACCTCGCATTGATATCGATTGATGGGCATCTTCATAGCCTGTTGATCCGCCTAGTTAATGTTAGACTTTCTTCTCCACTTTCTCCCCTTTGAAACCTGATACGTCCATTTTGCATCATGCTTTTATGTTGATATTTATCACTTCTTGGGCTGTTATTTCACTTCACGGCACAATACTTATGCCTTTTCTCTCTTATGTTGCAAGGTTTACATGAAGAGGGAGAATGCCGACAGCTGGAATTCTGGCCTGAAAGAGGAGCAAAGTTGATATACCTGTTCTGGGCAACTCCAAACGCCATAAAAATCAACGAGGATTTTTTTACGGATTTATAAAAAATACTGGGCCGAAGAAGCGCTAGAGGGGCGCCAGCAGGTGGCCACAAGCCTACTTGGCGCGGCCACCCCCCTGTCCGCGGCAAGGGGGCTTGCGGGCAGCCTGCTAGCCCACTGGCCCACCTCTTCTGCTATATGAAGGGTTTTGTCTGGAAAAAAATCAGGGAGGAGCTTTTTCGTGGATTCGCTGCCGCCACGAGGCGGAACTTGAGCAGAACCAATCTAGAGCTCCGGCAGGACGATCCTGCCAGGGAAACTTCCCTCCCGGAGGGGGAAATCATCGCCATCGTCATCACCAAGACTCCTCTCATCGGAGGGGACTTGTCACCATCAACATCTTCATCAGCACCATCTCATCTCCAAACCCTAGTTCATCGCTTGTAACCAATCTCCGTCTCGCGACTCCGATTGGTACTTGTAAGGTTGCTAGTAGTGTTAATTACTCTTTGTAGTTGATGCTAGTTGGATTACTTGGTGGAATATTTTATGTTCAGATCCTTGATGCTACTCATTACCTCTATGGTCATGAATATAATTATTCCTTGTGAGTAGTTACTTTTGTTCCTGAGGACATGGGATAAGTCATGCTAATAGTCGTCATGTGAATTTGGTATTCGTTCGATATTTTGATGTGTTGTATGTTGTTTTTCCTCTAGTGGTTTTATGTGAACGTCGACTACATAACACTTCACCATTATTTGGGCCTAGAGGAAGGCATTGTGAAGTAGTAAGTAGATGATGGGTTGCTAGAGTGGCAGAAGCTTAAACCCTAGTTTATGCGTTGCTTCGTAAGGGGCTGATTTGGATCCACTAGTTTAATGCTATGGTTAGACTTTGTCTTAATTCTTCTTTCGTAGTTGCGGATGCTTGCGAGAGGGGTTAATCATAAGTGGGATGCTTTTCCAAGTGACGGCAGTACCCAAGCGCCGGTCCACCCACATATCAAACTATCAAAGTAACGAACGCGAATCATATGAACATGATGAAACTAGCATGACAGAAATTCCCGTGTGTCCTCGGGAGCGTTTTTCCTCCTATAAAACTTTGTCCAGACTTGTCCCTTGCTACAAAAGGGATTGGGAAACTTTCCTGCACCGTTGCTACTTTTGTTACTTGTTGCTTGCTACGAATCATCTCACCACACAATTACTTGTTACCGATAGTTTCAGTGCTTGCAGATATTTCCTTGCTGAAAACCACTTGTCAGATCCTTCTGCTCCTCGTTGTGTTCGACACTCTTACTTATCAGAAGGGCTACGATTGATCCCCTACACTTGTTGGTCACCAAGACTCTTTTCTGGCGCCGTTGCCGGGGAGTGAAGCGCCTTTGGTAAGTGGAACTTGGTAAGGGAACATTCATATAGTGTGCTGAAATTTATTGTCACTTGTCACTATGGATACTAATCCTTTGAGGGGCTTGTTCGGGGTATATTCAACTCGAATGTAAGCCCAAATAGTTGCTCCTCAACCTGCTGCACCTACTGAAAATATTTGCTTTGAATTTCCTTCGGGTATGCTTGAGAAACTGCTGGCTAATCCTTTTACACGAGATGGAACATCACATCCAGACTTGCATCTAATATATGTAGATGAAGTTTGTGGTTTATTTAAGCTTGCAGGTTTGGCTAAGGATGAGGTGAAGAAGAAGGTCTTTCCTTTATCTTTGAAGGATCAGGCGTTGACATGGTATAGGCTATGTGATGATACTGGATCATGGGACTACAAGCGGTTGAAATTGGAATTTCATCAAAAAATTTATCCTATGCATTTAGCACATCGTGATCGGAATTATATTTATAATTTTTTGGCCTCGTGACAGAGAAAGCATCGCTCAAGCTTGGGGGAGGCTTAAATCAATGCTATATTCCTGCCCCAATCATGAGCTCTCGAGAGAAATTATCATTCAGAACTTCTATGATCGGCTTTCTCATGATGATCGCACCATGCTTGACACTTCTCGTACCGGTTCTTTTATGAAGAGAGATATTGACTTCAAATGGAATTTATTGGAGAGAATTAAATGCAACTCTGAAGATTGGGAGCTTGAAGAAGGTAAGGAGTCAGGAATGAATTTCACGTTTGATTGTGTTAAATCCTTTGTTGAGACAAATACTTTTTGTGACTTTAGCGCTAAGTATGGACTTGACTCTGAGATAATAGCTTCATTGTGTGAGTCATTTGCTGCTCATATTGATCTCCCCAAAGATAAGTGGTTTAAATATCATCCTCATGTAGAAGTCAATGTAGTTAAACCCAATCCAGTTGAAGAGAGAGTCATTGCCTATAATGATCCTGTTGTTCCCAGTGCTTACATTGAGACACCACCTTTCCCTGTTAGGATAAAGGATCATTCTAAAGCTTCAACTGTAATACGTAGAGGCTACATTAGAACACCTACACCCCGTGAGGAAATTAGAGTTGAACCTAGCATTGCTATTATCAAAGATCTTCTGTCCGACGATGTTGAGGGACATAATATTCACTTCTGTGAAGATGCTGCTAGAATTGCTAAACCTCACATTAGAGACAAACATAGGCCTGTTGTTGGCATGCCTGTTGTTTCTGTTAAGATAGGAGATCATTGTTATCATGGCTTATGTGATGTGGGCGCTAGTGTTAGTGCAATACCTCAATCCTTATATGATGAAATCAAAGACGAGATCGCACCTATTGAGATAGAGCCTATTGATGTCACTATTCAGCTTGCCAATAGAGATACTATCTGCCCTGTGGGAATTGTTAGGGATGTTGAAGTCTTGTGTGGTAAAACGAAGTATCCTGCTAATTTCCTCGTTCTTTCTACCGCACAAGATAGCTTTTGTCCCATCATATTTGGCAGACCTTTTCTCAATACCGTCAATGCTCATATTGATTGTGATAAGCAAACTGTCACTGTTGGCTTTGAAGGTGTGTCACATGAGTTCATTTTCTCTAAGTTTGGTAGACAACCTCATGAAAAGGAGTTTCCTAGTAGGGATGAAACTATTGCCTTAGCTTCTATTGCCATACCTCCTACTGATCCCTTAGAGCAATACTTTCTTGAGCATGAAAATGATATACATATGGATGAAAGGGATGAGATAGATAGAGTTGTCTTAGAAGAATATCCTATCCTTAAGAATAACTTGTCTGTTGAACTACTTGGGGATCCACCCCCACCAAAGGGTGATCCTGTGTTCGAGCTTAAACAGGTGCCTGATACTCTTAAGTATGCTTATCCTGATGAAAAAGAGATGTATCCTATTATTATTAGTGCTAGCCTCTCAGAGCATGAAGAAAAGAAGTTACTAAAACCTATGAGGAAGCATCGTGCTGCTATTGGATATACTCTTGATGATCTTAAGGGCATTAGTCTTACTCTATGCCAGCACAAGATTAAAACTGATCCTGACGTCAAACCAGTTGTTGATCATCAAAGGAGATTGAATCCTAAGATGAAAGAGGTAGTAAGAAAAGAAATACTAAAGCTCCTGGAAGCAGGTATTATCTATCTTGTTGCTCATAGAGATTGGGTGAGTCCAGTGCATTGCGTCCCTAAGAAGGGAGGGAATACCGTTGTCCATAATGATAAGGATGAATTGACCCCTCAGAGGATTATTACTGGCTATAGGATGGTGATCGATTTTAGGAAATTGAATAAAGCCACTAGTAAAGATCATTACCCTTTGCCTTTTATTGACCAAATGCTAGAAAGACTGTCTAAACACACACACTTCTGCTTCCTAGCCGGTTACTCTGGTTTCTCCCAAATACCAGTTGCACAACCTGATCAGGATAAAACCACTTTCACATGCCCTTTCGGTACCTTTGCTTACAGACGTATGCCTTTTGGCTTATGTAATGCACCCGCCACCTTTCAAAGATGTATGATGGCTATATTCTCTGACTTTTGTGAAAAGATTGTTGAGGTTTTCATGGATGAATTCTACGTTTACGGGTCTTCCTTTGATGATTGCCTCAGCAACCTTGATCGAGTCTTGCAGAGATGTAAAGATACCAATCTTGTCTTGAATTGGGAGAAGTGCCACTTTATGGTTAATGAAGGCATCATCTTGGGACATAAAATTTCTGAAAGAGGTATTGAAGTCGACAAGGCTAAGGTTGATGCGATCGATAAAATGCCATACCCCACAGATATCAAAGGTATAAGAAGTTTCCTTTGGTCATGTTCGTTTCTATAGAAGGTTCATTAAAGACTTCTCTAAGATTTCTAGGCCTCTTACCAATCTCTTGCAAAAGGATATTCCTTTTGTCTTTGACGATGATTGTGAGGAAGCCTTCGAAATACTTAAGAGGGCTTTGATAATCGCACCTATTGTTCAACCACCTGATTGGAACTTACCTTTTGAAATCATGTGTGATGCTAGTGATTATGCTGTTGGTGTTGTCCTAGGGCAAAGAGTCAATAAGAAGTTGAATGTTATTCACTATGCTAGTAAAACTCTAGACATTGCCCAGAGAAACTATGCTACTACGGAGAAGGAATTTTTAGCAGTCGTGTTTGCATGTGAAAAGTTCAGGTCTTACATAGTTGATTCCAAAGTCACTATTCACACTGATCATGCTGCTATTAAGTACCTCATGGAGAAGAAAGACGCTAAACCTAGACTTATCAGATGGGTTCCCTTGCTACAAGAATTTGATTTGCACGTAGTTGACACGAAGGGTGCTGATAACCCCGTAGCAGATAACTTGTCTAGGTTGGAGAACGTTCTTGATGACCCACAACCTATTGATGATAGCTTTCCCGATGAGCAATTGAATACCATCAATGCTTCACGTAGTGCACCGTGGTATGCCGATTATGCAAACTATATCGTTGCCAAATATATACCACCTAGTTTCACATACCAGCAAAAGAAGAAATTCTTCTTTGACTTGAGACATTACTTTTGGGATGATCCTCGCCTTTATAAGGAAGGAGTAGATGGTGTTATTAGACGTTGTGTACCTGAACATGAACAGGGATAGATCCTACAGAAGTGTCACTCCGAGGCCTACGGAGGACACCATGCGGGAGATAGAACTGCACACAAGGTATTGCAATCAGGTTTCTATTGGCCGACTCTCTTTAAGGATGCTCGTAGGTTTGTCTTGTCTTGTGACAAATGTCAAAGAGTAGGCAATATCGGTAAACGTCAAGAAATTCCTATGAACTATTCACTTGTCATTGAACCATTTGATGTTTGGGGCTTTGATTATATGGGACCTTTTCCAAAATCCAACGGGTATACTCATATCCTAGTTGCTGTTGATTACGTCACTAAGTGGGTAGAAGCTATCCCCACTAGTAGTGCTGATCACAACACCTCTATCAGGATGCTTAAAGAGGTTATTTTCCCTAGATTTGGAGTCCCTAGATATCTAATGACCGACGGTGATTCACACTTCATTCATGGCGATTTCTGTAAAACGCTTGCTAAGTACGATGTCAACCATAGAATTGCGTATCCCTACCACCCTCAATCCAGCGGTCAAGTAGAGCTAAGCAATAGAGAGATTAAACTAATCTTCAAAAGACTGTCAACAGGTCTAGAAAGAATTGGTCTAAGAAGCTCGATGATGCACTGTGGGCTTATAGGACTTCCTATAAGAATCCCATGGGCATGTCTCCGTACAAAATGGTGTATGGTAAAGCATGTCATTTACCTCTTGAGCTAGAGCATAAAGCTTATTGGGCAATCAAAGAGCTCAACTTTGATTTCAAACTTGCCGGTGAGAAGAGGTTATTTGACATTAGCTCACTTGATAAGTGGAGAACTCAGGCATATGAGAATGCCAAGTTGTTCCAAGAGAAGGTTAAGAGGTGGCATGATAAGAGGATACAAAAGCGTGAGTTCAATGTAGGTGATTATGTCTTGCTATATAATTCTCGTTTAAGATTCTTCGCAGGCAAGCTTCTCTCTAAATGGGAAGGTCCCTATATTGTTGAGGAAGTATATCATTCCGGTACTATCAAGATTAACGACACGGAAGGTAATTGTCCGAGAGTTGTAAATGGGCCGAGAATCAAGCATTATATCTCAGGTACTCCCATAAATGTTGAAAGCAATATCATCAATACCATTACTCCGGAAAAATACCTAAGGGATATTTATCAGCCTGTTTCAGACTCCGAAAACGAAGAGGTGTGTGATTCGGTAAGAAAACAGACTCCAAAACTTTTCCACTAGGAACTTTTCTCCCTTTTGGAATATTTGAAAAAATACAAAAAATGGAAGTAGTCCGGAAAGTGCGCGAGGAGGCGACAAGCCTGCCCGGCGCGGACCCACCCCTAGGCCGTGCCGGGAGGGCTTGTGGCCACCTCGTGCGCCTCCCGGACTCCGTTTTCGTGCGAAGTACTCCTTCTGGTCTGAAAAAATCAATATATATTCTCCCGTTTGGTCTGACCCCTGTATCACGCAGATTTCCTCTATTTTTCATTTCGAGCCTGTTTCTGTTGCAGATCTAGATTGCTATGACTTCCCCAAAAGCTCCGAAGGACAAGATCTTTGAGAAGGTCATCAATCCCTACCTCACGCGAGTGCTGCAACACCATCAATCTATCGACATGCGTGAGGGGATGTTGCACATCCGCGATGTTGAGGGGCCCAAGAAGACCGGAAGCATGGAGACGAGGCTCGAAGCAATGGAGCAACAAGTCTTCAAGTGTCAAGGGATAGTGGAGCGTGGACTCAATGCCAACCACATGATGATCATGGAGTTCACCAACAAGCACATGATTGATGCCAATGACATTGGGAAGCACCTCTCTAGGCTCTATGACAGGATTGATCGACTCCAGGCCTAGATCTATGACCTGCAGAACCAAAACTGTGAGTATGAGTATAGATTTAAATCAATACGGTTGGCTGCAGATTTGAGGATTCTGGAGACTCGTTCATCTTTCCATGATGGAGCACCTATGCCTTGGAAGACGGAGGATCAAGCCCATGTTGCAACAACTCCACCACCATCACCTCCAAAGGAAGACAACTGAGCCTGTGTATGGGAAATCCCCTTGGCTTTTGCCAAGCTTGGGGGAGTTGCCCCGGTATCGTATCACCATCACATCTTTTGCCTTTACCTTTGGTTTTAGTTTGTTCCTTTTCAGTTTTCTTTCTTTTTCTCTAGCAGTTTAAAGGTCTTAGTGTTTTAGTCTTGTGCTTAGCTTTGTGTCACCCCCGATGTATTCGAGCTCGTGAGCCATATAATAAAGAGTGTCTTAGTTGAAGGGCTTTCCCTCATGCCATGATCAAAAGAGTGAGAAAAGAACAAAAGCATGAAAGATCATGTAATGATCTTATGGGAAGTGATAGCTTCACATATAAAAAGGATGATGATTGAAACTTGTTGAGGGTAGACAAACGTAGACCTTGGTCATTGTTGCAATTAATAGGAAGTGATAAAGAAGGATAGGTTCACATATAAATATATCATCTCTGACACCATCTATGATTGTGAACACTCACTAAACTATTGCATGCCTAGAAGTAGATGTTGGACAAGGGAGACAACATAATGAATTGTGTTTGCTTGGCTCCGAACAATGTTATATGATTAGAGATCCCATAGCATGTGATGATTGCTTCCACCTCACATTAGCCAAACCTCCCGCACTAAGTAGAGATACTACTTGTGCATCCATAAACCATCAACCCAGTTTTGCCATGTGAGTCCACCATACCTACCTATGGATTGAATAAGATCCCTCAAGTAAGTTGTCATCGGTGCAAGAAATAAAAATTGCTCCCTAATATGTATGATCTATTAGTGTGTGGAAAATAAGCTTTGTACGAACCTGTGATGAGGAAGACATAAAAGCGACAGACTGCATAATAAAGTTCCTTATCACAGGAGGCAATATAAAGGGACGTTCCTCCACACTAAGAGGACACGCATCCAAACCTCAAAAGCGCATGACAACCTCTGCTTCCCTCTGCGAAGGGCCTATCTTGTACCTTTACTTTTTGCCCTTGAAAGAGTCATGGTGATCTTCACCAATTCCTTATTTCGCCTTTATCTTGGCTAACGTCATATGCTTCGAAAAGATCTATATTCATATGTCAACTTGGAAGTAAGTATTCATGAATTATTATTGTTGCCATTACCCTTGAGGTAAGCAGTTGGGAGGCAAAACTATAAGCCCCTATCTTTCTCTGTGTCCAGCTGAAACCTCGATGTCATGAGTACCATGTGAGTTGTAGCAATTGTAGAGAACGAAAGAATGATTGAGTATGTGGATTTTCTTTACAAGCTCTTATTTGACTCTTTCTGATGTTGTGATAAATTGCAATTGCTTCAATGACTAAAGGCTATCGGTTGTTACTTCCCGGTAAGGTTCTTGCTCCATGCTTTACTTTGTGAAGGAATTATTACTTTAGCATGGGAGATTATATGTTGGTATGGTTGTTCTGATCATGATCATGATGCATGCATGTTCGTATCTTTTTTTGTCGACACCTCTCTCCCTAAACATGTGGACATATTTATTGAGCTAGGCTTTCGCTTGAGGACAAGCGGGGTCTAAGCTTGGGGGAGTTGATACTCCCATTTTGGATCGTGCTTTTATGTTGATATTTATAGGTTCTTGGGCTATTATTTCACTTCACGGTACAATACTGATGCCTTTTCTCTCTTATTTTGCAAGGTTTACATGAAGAGGGAGAATGCCGGCAGCTGGAATTATGGCCTGAAAGAGGAGCAAAGTTGAGATACCTATTCTGCGCAACTCCATACGCCGTAAAAATCAACGAGGATTTTTTTTTTCCGTATTTATAAAAAATACTGGGCCGAAGAAGCGCCAGAGGGGCGCCAGCAGGTGGCCACAAGCCTGCTTGGCGCGGCCACCCCCTGGCCGCGCCAAGGGGGCTTGTGGGCAGCCTGCTAGCCCACTGCCCCCCTCTTCTGCTATATGAAGGGTTTCGTCTGGAAAAAATCAGAGAGGAGCTTTTTCGTGGATTCGCCGCTGCCATGAGGCGAAACTTGAGGAGAACCAATCTAGAGCTCCGGCAGGACGATCCTGCCGGGGAAACTTCCCTCCCGGAGAGGGAAATCGTCGCCATCGTCATCACCAACACTCCTCTCATCGGAGGGGACTCGTCACCATCAACATGTTCATCAGCACCATCTCATCTCCAAACCCTAGTTCATCACTTGTAACCAATCTCCGTCTCGCGACTCCGATTGGTACTTGTAAGGTTGCTAGTAGTGTTAATTACTCTTTGTAGTTGATGCGACTTGGATTACTTGGTGGAAGAGTTTATGTTCAGATCATTGATGCTACTCATTACCTCTCTGGTCATGAATATGATTATGCTTTGTGAGTAGTTACTTTTGTTCCTGAGGACATGGGATAAGTCATGCTAATAGTAGTCATGTGAATTTGGTATTCGTTCGATATTTTGATGTGTTGTATGTTGTTTTTCCTCTAGTGGTGTTATGTGAACGTCGACTACATAACACTTCACCATTATTTGGGCCTAGAGGAAGGCATTGGGAAGTAGTAAGTATATGATGGGTTGCTAGAGTGACAGAAGCTTGAACCCTAGTTTATGCATTGCTTCGTAAGGGGCTGATTTGGATCCACTAGTTTAATGCTATGGTTAGACTTTGTCTTAATTCTTCTTTCGTAGTTGCGGATGCTTGCGAGAGGGGTTAATCATAAGTGGGATTCTTGTCCAAGTAAGGGCAGTACCCAAGTGCCGGTCCACCCACATATCAAACAATCAAAGTAACGAACGCGAATCATATGAACATGATGAAACTAGCATGACAAATATTCCCGTGTGTTCTCGGGAGCGTTTTTCCTCCTATAAGACTTTGTCCAGGCTTGTCCCTTGCTAGAAAAGGGATTGGGCCACTTTGCTGCACCGTTGCTACTTTTCTTACTTGTTGCTTGCTACGAATCATCTCACCACACAATCACTTGTTACCAATAATTTCAGTGCTTGCAGATATTTCCTTGCTGAAAACCACTTGTCAGATCCTTCTGCTCCTCGTTGGGTTCGACACTCTTACTTATCGAAAGGACTACGATTCATCCCCTACACTTGTGGGTCATCAAAACCTACCACCATATTATATTCCACCTATATGATATTGTTGGGAATATTCCCTAGAGGCAATAATAAAGTGGTTATTATTATATTTCCTTGTTCATGATTATGATTTATTATCCATGCGATAATTGTATTGACCGGAAGCTTAAATAGATGCGTGGTTATATGAACAACATTGTGTCCCTAGTGAGTGTGTACTAGACTAGCTCATTGATCAAAGATGTTTAAGGTTTCCTAACCATAAACTTGAGTTTTCATTTGATAACGGGATCACATAATTAGGAGAATAATGTGATGGACAAAACCCAACCATAAGCATAGAATTTGATCGTATCACTAAGTTTATTGCTACTGCTTTCTACATGTCAAGTATCTGTTCTTAAGACCATGAGATCATGCAACTCTATGACACCAGAGGAATGCATTGTGTGTATCAAATGTCACTTCGTAATTTGATCATCATGAAGGTGCTCTACAGTATCTCCGAGGGTGTTTGTTGGGTTGGCATGCATCAAGACTGGGATTTGTCACTCCGTAGGATGGAGAGGTATCTCTGGGCCCTCTCAGTAATACAACATCACAAGAACCTTGCAAGCAATGTGTCTAAGGAGTTAGTCACGGGATCTTGTATTACAGACTGAGTAATGAGACTTGCTGGTAATGAGATTGAACTAGGTATGGAGATTCCAACAATTGAATCTCAGGCAAGTATAATATCGATGGGCAAAAGGAACTACATACGGGATTGACTGAATCCTTGAATCATGGTTCAACCGATAAAGATATTCGTAGAATTTCTAGGAAACAATGTGGGCATCTAGGTCCGGATATTGGTTATTGAATGGAGAGTTGTCTCGGTTAAGTATACATGATTCTCGAACCCATAGGGTCCGCACGCTTAACCTTTGATGATAACATAGTATTGTTGAGTTATATATGTTGGTGACCAAATGTTGTTTGGAGTATCACATGCATTGCTGTACGTCACGAGGAGTTCCAAAATGTTTCAGAGGTAAATATTTATATATAGGAAAGTGGTATTTGGGTTCCAAAAAAGTTTTGGGTTCTTCCAGTATTGTATCGGGAGTGCCGAAAGGGTTCCACGGGTTCACCAAAGGGGTCCACCCACCCTTGGGGGGCACATGGGCTGAAGAGGGAGGCGCACCAACCCATGGTGGGCTCGGCACCCCACCTCTAAGGGCCCATGCGCCCAAAGTGGGAGGTGGACTCCGCCCCCTTGGTCGGCCAACCCTCCCTTGGAGGAGAGGCTAGGGACGACGCCCTGCTTACCCCTTCCTCCTATGAATAGAGAGGTGTAGGAAGGACATCTACACCCCAAGCCATAGGCGCAGCCCTCCCTCACTCCCTATCATGTTTTCTCCTCCGATCGCATATGTGGCAACTCTTGGTGAAGCCCTGCTGAGATTGCACCACCACCACCGTCACCACACCATTGTGATACCGGAGAACTCATGTACTACTCTTCCTTCGCTTGCAGGAACGATGGCGTGGAGACGTCCTCGAGCTGCACGTGTGCTGAACACGGAGGTGTCGTCCGTTCGGCACTAGATTGGGACGGATCGCGGTTGGATCATGAAGACGTACGACTACATCAACCACCGTATATATGCTTCCTCTTAGCGGTCTACAAGGTTATGTAGATACAATCCCCCTATCATTGCCATTCATATCCATGGATATATCTTGCGTGCGCATAGGAATAATTTTTTCCCACGCAACGTTCCCCAATAGTGGCATCATGACCTAGGTCTATGCGTAGATGATATGCACGAGTAAAACACAAAGTGTCTGTGGGCATTGATGTTCAGATTTCTTATCTCATTAGTCTTATTTTGATTCAGCAGTACTATGGGATGAAGCGGCTCAGACAAACCTTACTTATCCTTGCACAAGAGACTGGTTGCACCAACTAACATGCGACTTGTTTGCATAAAGGTGGCTGGCGGATGTCTGTCTCTCCCACTTTAGTTGAATCGGAGTTTGACAAAGGTGGTGCTTCTAGAAGGTTAAAATAAACTTGAATATCACCATTGTGGCTTTGCGTTGATAAGAACGGTTCTTGCTAGTTTGCCATAGCAGCCACGTAAAACTTGCAACAACAAAGTAGAGGACGCATAACTTGTTTTTGCACGGCATGTTGTGATGTGATATGGCCAAGACGTGATATGATATATGTGATGTATGAGATGATCATGTTTTTTAATAGTTAACAAAACTTGCATGTTGGTAAGTATGGCAACCTGCATGAGCTATAGGGTTGTCTTTAATTATTTATGCCATTTTCTTTACTTTCTTGCTATGAGTTAGCAATAGTTGAGTTAGAAATAGTTGTATAAGAAATATTTGGTGTGAAAACTACATGAAGACACGATGATGGAGATCATGGTGTCATGCCGATGACGATGGAGATCACACCGATACTTTGGAGATGTCGATCAAAAGCATAAGATGATGATGGCCATATCATGTCACTCATACAATTTGCATGTGATGTTTATACTTTTATGCATATTATTTTTCTTATGAAGACTGTAGCATTACAAGATGATCCCTCACTAAATTTCAAGATAAAATTGCGTTCTCCCCAAGTATGCACCATTGCAAAAGTTCGTCGTTTTCAAGCACCTCGTGATGATCGGGTGCGATAGACTCTTCGTTCGCACAAAACGGGAGAAAGCCAGTTTTATACATGCGGAATACTTGGGTTAAACTTGACAATCCTATCATGTACAGACATGGCCTCGGAACACGGGAGACCGAAAGGTCGAACATGAGTCATATAGTAGATATGATCAACGTGGAGATGTTCATCATTGAAACCACCTCATTTCACGTGATGATCGGACTTGGGTTGGTGGATTTGGATCATGTCACACTTACACAACCCGAGGGATGTTTATTTGAGTGGGAGTTCGTTAGTAATTTGATTAATTGAACTAATTATCATGAACGCAGTCTAAAGTTATTTTTGCAAAATTATATTATAGATCAATGGCTCGCGCAATAGCTCCCCTGAATTTCCATATGTTCCTAGAGAGAGATAAGTTTAAAGATGATGGAAGTAACTATGTGGACTGGGTACGTAATCTGAGGATTACCCTCACATCTTCCCAAAAGGCTTATGTCCTTGATGCACCACTTGAGGCTCCACCCCCTCCAACCTCGTTTGCAGATGTTGTGAACGTCTCGCAAGCATGTTCTGATGACTACTCAATAGTTCAGTGTGCCATGTTGTATGACTTAAAATTGGGACATCAAAAGGGTTTTGAATGCCATGGAGCATATGAGATGTTTGAGGAGTTGAAATTAGTATTCCAAGATAATGCATGCATTAAGAGGTATGAGACCTCCAATAAGTTCTTAGCCTGCAAGATGGAGGAGAATAGTTTCCTCAGTGAGTACATACTCAGAATATCTGGGTACTACAATGCTTAAATCAGTTGGGAGTTGAGCTTCATCCTGGGACGGTCACGGATAGAGTTCTCCAGTCACTGCCACCTAGCTATAAGGACTTCGTAATGAATGATAATATGCAAGCGATGAACAAGTCCATCTTCGAGCTATGCGCGATGCTGAAAGTCGCAGATGTGTAAATGAAGAAAGAGCATGAGATATTGATGGCGAATAAAACCACTAGTTTCAATAAAGGCAAGGGTAATAAGGGAAACATTAAGAAGAACGTCAAACCAGTTGCCGCTCCCGTGAAGAAACCCAAGGCTGGACCCAAGCCTGAGACTAAATGCTTGTACTACAAGGGACTTGCCACTGGAAGCGGAACTGCCCCAAGTACGTGGCTGATAAGAAGGCTGGCAATGTAAAGAAATGTATATTTTAAATACATGTTATTAATGTGTACCTTACTAGATTTTGTAGTAGTGCCTAGGTATTTGATACCAGTTTGGTTTCTCATATTTGTGACTTGAAACAGGGACTACGAAATAAATGAAGGCTGGTACACGACAAGGTGATGATGCGCGTCGGAAATGGATCCAAGGTTGATGTGATCGCCGTCGGCACGATCGCTCTTTGATTACCATCGAGATTAGTTTTAAACCTAAATAATTTTTATTTGGTGCATGCGTTGAGCATGAACATTATATCTGGATCTTGTTTATTACGATAATATTATTCATTTAAATTACAGAATAATGGTTGTTCTATTCATATGAGTAATATCTTTCATGGTCATGCACTGATACGTCCATTTTGCATCATGAATTATTATTGACATTTGTGTTATTCTTGTCCATTATTCCTTGTTATCATACAATTCTTATCCCTTTCTCTCTAAATATGCAAGGTAGACCACAAAGAGGGAAATGTGTGGAAACTCGACTTCTGGACCGGGAAAAGGAGAAAAAGGAAAAAAAATTAACACAATCCAAATGACTTGAAATTTCACGGAGAATTTTTTCTGCAATATTTAAGAATTGTTGGGCCAAAAATATGCTAGAGGGGGGCCACCTACTAGGCACAACCCAACAGGGCGCGTCCACACCCCTCGTCGCGCCCTAATGTCTTATGGGCCCATGCTGGCCCTCTAACATCCCTCTTGTCCTATATGGTGTGTTTTGACCTAGAAAAAATCATAAGAAACCTTTGAGGATGAAGCGCTGCTGTCTCGAGACAAAAACATGGGTAGAGTCCCTTTTGCTCTCTGGCATAGCGATTCTACTAGGGAAACTTCCCTCTAGGAGGGGGAAATCGAAGACATCACCATCACTGACGCTTCCTCCTTCGTGGGAGTACCAATCTTCATAAACATATTCACTAGCACCATCTCATCTCCAACCATAGTTCATCTCGTGTATTCAATCTTTGCATCAAAACCTCAAATTGGTAAATGTGGGTTACTAGTTGTGTTGATTACATCTTGTAGTTGATGATTGTTGGATTACTTGGTGGAAGATATTATGTTTAGATCCTTAATTATTATGATTACACCTCTGATCTTAAACATGTTGATGAGGTCTGAGTAGTAACTTTTGTTCCTGAGCACATGGGAGAAGCCTTGTTATAAGTAATCATATTTAAGTTGGTATTTGTTTGACATTCTCATGATATGTATGTTGTTACTTCTCTTTGTGGTGTCATGTGAATGTCGACTACATGACATTTCACAATGTTATGGGACTAAAGGAAGTCATTGTGGAGTAACAAGTAGATGATGGGTTGTGAGAGTGATAGAAGCTTAAACCCCAGTTTATGTGTTGCTTCACGAGCGGTTGATTTGGATCCACACGTTTAAAGTTATGGTTAGATTTATCTCAATTCGTCTTTCATAGTTGTGGATGCTTGCAAGAGAGGTTAATCATAAATTGGTTGTTTGTTCAAGTATGAACAACACCTTAGCACCTGTCCACCCGCATATCAAATTATCAAAGTAGCAAACGTGAATCAACTCACCATGATGAACATGACTAGACAGAAATTCCCATGTGTCCTTGGGAGTGCTTGCTTAATATAAAAATATTTTCAGGCGTGTACTTTGCTACAAAAATGATTGGGCTACCTTGCTGCACCTTTTCTACTATTGTTACTTGTCACTTGTTATGAATTATCTTGCTACAAAACTATCTATCATTGTTACTTACAACACTTGTAGAGAATACCTTTCTTAAATCCGCTTGTCATTTCCTTCTGTTCGTCGTTGGGTCTGACACTCTTACTCATTGAGAGGACTATGATTGATCCCCTATACTTGTAGGTCATCAAGACTCTTTTCTGGTGCCATACCGGGGATTGAAGCGTCTTTGATAAGTGGAAATTGGTGAGGAAACATTTTCGGTACATGCCGAAATTTGTTGTTGCTTTTCACTATGAACGGTCACCCTTCGAGTGGCTTGTTCGAGGTATCTTCGCCTCAAACAAAAGTTGAGGAAGTTTTTGATTAACCTACTAAAACTATTTATTATGAGATTCCTTCGGGTATGGTAGAGAAACTGGTGGCTAATCGTTATAACGGTTCAACTAATCCGAATTATCATGTGATATATGTCGATGAGATTTATGGATTGGTTAAGCTTTCAGGTCTACCCGGAGACAAAGTTAAGAAGAAGGTTTTCCCTTTCTATTTGGAGGGAAGATCATTAATGTGGTACAAGCTATTAGAAGATATTGAATCATGGGACTAGAATCGCTTGAAGCTAGAATTTCATCACAAGTTTTATCCTCTACATCTAATTCATCATGATCGGAACTTTATTTATAATAGTTGGCCTCGTGAAGGAGAAAGTATTGCTCTAGCTTGTGGGAGTCTTAAATCTATGATATACACTTTCCCCAGCCATGATCTCTCAAGATAATTAATTATACAAAAACATTATGCTTGGCTTTGAAGATTAAACGCAACTTTGAAGATTGGGAACTCGAGAAGCCATGTGTGATCCAATTGTTCCTACTACTTACATTGAGAAAACTCATTTTCCTATTTGGATTAGGGAAGATGCTAAGGCTACAACTATGATTAACAAAAGTTATGTAATGACACCTAAACCTTCTGAAAAATAAATATTGCGCCTAATGTTTATATAGTTAAAGATATCCTAGTTGACAATATTGATGGGCACGTTATTTACCTCTCGGATGAAGCTGCTAGAATTGCGAAACCTGTTAGAAACAAGCGAGATGAGCTTGATAAAAATAACAGTTGTACGCATGCATGTCATCTTAGTCAAAATTGGAGATCATTCCTATCATGGTTTGTCAGATATTGGTGGTAGTGTTAGTGATATACCTTTCACATTATCTCAAGAAATTATGCATGATATAGAACCCTCTGAGATTGAAGATATTGATGTCACTATTGAACTTGCAAACCGTGATACTATTTCACCACTTGGGATTGCTAGAGATGTTGAAGTATTGTGTGGAAACGTCAAGTACCCCACTGATTTCCTTGGTTCAGAACAAGAGAACTTTTGTCCCATTATATTTGGTAGACCTTTCTAGATTATTGTTAATGTTGAGATTAATTGTGCTAGTGAGAAGGTCAAAGTGAGCTTTGGTGATATCTCTCATGATTTTACTTTCTCCGAGTTTAGTAAACAACCACATGAAAAATAACTGCCTAATAAGGATGAAATAATTGGTCTTGCTTCTATTGTTGTACCTCCTACCAATCCGTAGAACAATATATGCTAGACCATGAAAATGATATGCATCTAAATGAAAGCAATGAAATAGATAATATATTCTTTGATAATAGACCTATCCTTAAGCACAACCTACCAGTTGATATTTTAGGGGATCCTCCTCCACCGAAGGGAGATCCCATGTTTCAGCTTAAGACATTACTTGATATTTGAAATATGCTTATCTTGATGAAAACAAGATATATCCTATTATTATCAGTGCTAACCTTTTAGAGCATGTAGAAAAGAGATTACTTGAAACTCTGGACAAGCATAGGGATGATATTGTATATACTCTTGATGATCTTAAGGGCATAACACCACTCCCTGTCAGTACAAGATTAATATGGAACGTGATGCTAAACCTGTTGATATCTATCCTAAGAAGAAAGAGCTGGTAAGAACTAAAATATTAGAACTTCTGGAGGCAGGTATAATTTGTCCTATTGGTGATAGTAGATGGGTAAGTCATGTTCATTGTGTTCCTAAGAATGGTGGTATAATTGTTGTTCCTAATGATAAAAATGAACTTATTCCACAATGAATAGTAACTGGTTATAGGATGGTAATTGATTTCAGGAAATTGGACAAAGCTACTAGAAAAGATCATTACCCCTTGCCTTTTATTGATCAGATGTTAGAAAGATTATCCAAGAACACACACTTTTGTTTCCTTGATGGATATTGTGGATTCTCTCAAATATATGTGTGAAAAGGGGACCAAGAGAAAACTACCTTTACTTGCCCTTTTGGTAATTATGCCTATATGCATATGCCTTTTAGTTTATGCAATGCACCCGCTACCTTCCAAAGATGTATGAATGCTATATTCTTTGATTTTGTGAAAATATTGTTGAGGTTTTCATGGATAAGTTTTGTGCTTACGGGACTTCTTTTGATGACTGCTTGAGCAACCTTGATCGAGTTTTGTAGAGTTGTTAAGAAACTAATCTTGTCTTGAATTGGGAGAAGTGCCACTTTACGGTGTATGAAGGTATAGTACTTGGTCGTGAAATTTCTGAACGAGGATTGAGGTGGACGAGGCCAAAGTTGATGTATTAGAGAAAATGTCATGCCCAAAAGATATTAAAGGTATAAGCAGTTTAACTGGTCATGCTGGTTTCTATAGGAGTTTCACTAAAGAAATATCAAATGTTTCTAGGCCATTAAATAATCTTCTTCACAAATATATTCCTTTTGTTTTTTAGATGATTGTGTAGAAGCCTTCGAAATACCTAAGAAAGCCTTAATTTGTGCACCTATTGTTCAACCACCTGATTGGAACTTATCTTTTGAAATCATGTGTGATGCTAGTGATGATGTTGTTGGTGTTGTTCTAGGGCAAAGAGTAGACAAGAAATTGAATGTTATTCATTATGCCAGTAAGACCCTAGATAGTTTCCAAAGAAATTATGCTACTACTGAGAAGGAATTCTTAGCAGTTGTGTTTGCATGTGATAAGTTTAGACCTTACATTGTTGATTCCTAAGTAACTATTCACATTGATCATGCTTCTATTAAATACCTTATGGAAAATAAAGATCCTAAACCTAGACTTATCAGGTGGGTGCTTTCACTCCATGAATTTGACTTGCACATTGTTGATAGGAAGGGAGTTGAAACCCCTATAGCAGATAGCTTGTCTAGGATGGAAAATGTTCTTGGTGACCCATTGCCTATTGATGATAATTTTCCCGATGATGAGAAACTTGTTATTATAAATACTTCACGTAGTACTCGTTGGTATGCGGATTATGCTAATTACATGTTACTAAATATATTCCACCTAGCTTCACCTATCAACAAAATAAAAAATCTGCTATGATTGACGACATTACTTTTGGGATGACCCGCATATTTACAAAGAAGGTGTAGATGGTGTTATTAGATATTGTATACCTGAGCATGAACAGGAACATATCCTAAGTAATTATCACTCCGAGGCCTACAGAGGACACAATGTTGGTGACAAAATTGCACACAAGGTATTACAGTCTAGTTTATATTAGCCTACTCTTTTTAAAGATGCTCGTAAGTATGTCCTTTCATGTGATGAATTTCAAAGAGTTGGTAACATTGGTAAACGTCAGGAAATGCCTATGAATTATTCACTTGCTATTTAACCATTTGATGTTTGGGGCTTTGATTTTATGGGACATTTTCCTTCCTCTAATGGGTATACTCATATTTAAGTTGTTGTTGATTATGTTACTAAGTGGGTATAAGCTATTCCCACTAGTAGTTATGATCATTAGACCTCTATTAAAATGCTCTAAGACATCATTTTCGCGAGGTTTGGAGTCCCTACATATTTAATGACTGATGGTGGTTCACATTTTTTTCATGGTGCTTTCCGTAAACTCCTAGTTAAATATGATGGTAACAATAGAATTGCATCATCTTATCATCCTCAGTCTAGTGGCCAAGCTGAATTGAGCAACCTATAAAATAAACTTATCTTGCAAAAGGTTGCCAATTGGTCTAGAAAGAATTGGTCTAAGAAACTTGATTATGCTTTATGGGCTTATAGATCTGCTTATATAAATCATATGGGGATGTCTCCTTATAAAATGGTTTATGGAAAAGCTTCTCATTTACCTCTTGAGTTAGAACATAAAGCTTATTGGGCAATTAAAGAACTTAATTATGACTTTAAACTTGCCGGTGAGAAGAGGTTATTTGACATTAGCTTATTAGATGAAAGTAGGAGACAAGCCTAATGCCAAGTTATTTAAAGAAAAAGTTAAAAGATGGCATGATAAAAGAACCCAAAAATTGAGAAGCCAATGTAGGAGATTAGTGCTCTTGTACAATTCCCGTTTCAGATTCTTTGGAGGTAAACTCCTCTCCAAATGGGAAGGCCCATATGTTGTCGATGAGGTCCATCGCTCTGGTGCTATAAAGATAAATAACTTTGAAGGCAAAAAAAACGAGAGTGTTAAATGGGCAAAGAATTAAGCATTACATCTCACGTACTCCCATTAATGTTGAAACTAATATTATTCAAGTAATAACACACGAGGAGCACATAAGAGAGACCTTTTGGAATTCTCCAGAAACCTGAAAAGGAATAGGTACGTGAAACAGTAAGAAAAACAACTCCAAAAATTCCAAAAAAACATGTTTTGTTTGTTTTGATATTTTAGAAAAAAAATCCAAAAATAAAAGGAGTCATGGGGACCCATGAGGGAGGCACAAGTCAACAGGGCGCGGACACCCCCTGGCCACGCCTTGATAGCTTATGGGGCCATTGTGTGCCTCTCTCACTCCGTTTTCTTCCCGGGCAAGTATTTTGACGTGAAAATAATAATTATATATACTCCTGACTCTTTTGACCACTACATCACGAGTTTTTCCTCTGTTCTTGCTTGGGGTTGTTTCTCTGATAGATCTAGGTCGCGATGACAACACCAAGTTCCTTCAAGGGCAAGTTCTTCGAGAAGGTCATCAACCCTTACCCCACGGAGGTGATGAAGCACACTTAGGCAATTTAGATCCATGAGAGGGTGCTTCACATCCATGACATGCAAGGAACAAAGAAGGAGGGAAGCGATAAGGCTAGGCTAGGAGCGGTGGAGTATGAGATCTTCAAGTGCCAAGGGATGGTTGAACGTGGTTTGAGTGCTAATCACTATATGATCACTGACTTCATCCTAGAGAAAAACCTAGACACCGAGGACATGGGAGAGGTCCTATTCAGGCTTAAAGAGTGTATTGAACATCTCCAAGCTCAAACCTTTGACCTGCAAAACTAAAACTGTGAGTATGAATCGAGGTTTAGAAGGATCAGCATCGGTGCTAATTTCAGGGTTTTGGAGACAAGATTCTGTGTCTATGATGGTGAGCCAATGCCTTGGAAGGCAGAAGACCACCCTATTACTGCACCACCACCACCATTACGCAAGAAAGACGTCTGAGTACATAGGTATCGGCACCACCCTTAGTTTTTCCAAGTTTGGGGGAGGTGCCTTGGTTTCATATCACCATCACTTCCACCATTACCATCTATGTTAGTTTGATCCGTAGTTGTTTCGTGATTTAGAGAAATAAAATTTCAGATTTGCTTTGGTTAGAGTATTTTATTTTGGATCCATCTATACTTGTAATCGGGTATGAGAATTATATAATAAAGATTAGTTGAGTTTGTGCTCTTTACTTGTTTGCACACATCATAATAGCATGGCCATAAAAGAAATAGAAAGATCATATGCTTGCCTAATGAGAAGTAATGACTTCACATGGAAAAGGGTTTAAGTGATAAAAGCTGTTGATAGTAAACAAACATAACATTAGTCATTGTTACAATCTAAGCAATGTTATTATAGCGGAGATGGGAATCTCATATAAATACACTATCTTGTAAATCTTTTATGATTGCGAGCCCTCACTAAGTATTATATAATGATTAAGTGTTGATGTAGGACATGGAAGACAACGCAATGGTTTTGGTAGTTTATATTCACATAGAAGTTATATGGTTTTAGATCCTTTAACATGTGGTGCTTGCTTAGATCTTTTATATCCCAAAGAAATTCCGCAATAAGTAGAGATACTACTTGTGTATCCATAACCCTGAGACCCAGTTTCTTGCCATGAGAGTCCTCCATACCTACCCATGGATTGACTAGGATCCTTCAAGTAAGTTTTCATCCGTGCATCAAGCAATAAAAATTTCTCCTAAACAGGTATGATATTTTATTGTAAGGGAAAATAAGATTTGTACGATCTTGTCATGGAAAAGAAATAAAAGCAATGGACTCCATAATTAAGTTTGCTATCAGAAGGGGAAATATAAAGTGATGTTTCTTTTAATTAAGAGTTTGCACATCCAATAACTGAAAAGCGCATGACAACCTCTGCCACCCTCTGAAAAGGGCTATCTTTTATCTTCAGGAGTTCAATCCTATGTGCGAGTCAATAAAGTTTATTCCTCTTCCTACCTATTAACTCTATAGTGGCAAGGATCATGTATTGAGGGAAGATCCGGACTTATATATCCAAGTGGATGTAGAAGATCGTGATTTATTATTGTTGACATTATCCTTGAGGTAAATATTTTGGGTGGCAAATCATTTAAGCCATTATCTTCCTATGTGGCCTATGGAAAGATGAGCTGCAAAAATATGTCTTGAGCATGAGCAATCTTAGAAGATTAAACGATAGTTGAGTAGATGACCTTGCCAAAAAGAAAGCTCTTACATAGACTCCCCTCTGAAATATGATGAATTATGATTCTCCCAATGACTGTGAACATAGTTTGTTGATTATCAATAAAGTTTATGCTTCATACTCCAATAATTGTGAATGGATTGTAACTTGTTTATGAGAAGATATATGATAAAATACTTGCTGCTATGCTAATATTCATGATGCTCTCATGTTTTTATTTTATTTTTATCGACTCCTCCCTCTCAAATCATGTGGTCATTATTCTCGAGCTTGGCTTTCGCATGAGGATAAACAAGGTCTAAGCTTAGGGGAGTTGATACGTCCATTTTGCATCATGAATTATTATTGATATTTATGTTATTATTGTCCATTATTCCATGTTAGCATACAATTATTATGCCCTTTCTCTGTGAATATGTAAGGTACATCACAAAGAGGGATCTGGAAACTGCAATTCTGGATCGGGAAAACGAGAAAAAGGCAAAACAATCAACAAACTCCAATTGACCTGAAAATTCACGGAGAATTTTTCAGGAATACATAAGAATTATTGGGACAAAAACATACGAGAGGGGGCCACCTGCTTTCCACAAGCCAACAGGGCGCGACCACCCCCCTTGCTGCGCCCTGATGGCTTGTGGCCCCCCTCATGGACCTCTGTCGTCCCTCTACTCCCATATGGTGTGTTTTACCTATAAAAAATCATAAGCAACCTTTTAGGATGTAGCGCTGCCGTCTCAAGACGCAAACCTGGGTAGATGCCTTTTTGCTCTCCGTCAGAGAGATTCTGTCGGGGAAACTGTCCTCCGGGAGGGGCAAATCGAAGCCATCATCATCACCAACGCTTCCTCCTTCATGGGAGGACCAATCTTGATCAACATCTTCACTAGCACCATCTCAAACCCATGCCTAGTTCATCTCTTGTATTCAATCTTTGTCTCAAAACCTCAGATTGGTACCTGTGGGTTACTAGTTGTGTTGATTACATCTTGTAGTTGATCCTTATTGGATTACTTGGTGGAAAAAATTATGTTCACATCCTTAATTATTATTATTTCACCTATGATCTTGAACATGTTGATGAGGTGCATGTAGTAACTTTTGTTCCCGAGCACGTGGGAGAAGTCTTGTTGAAAGTAACCATATAAAGTTGGCATTCATTTGATATTTCGATGATATGTGTGTAGTTACTTCTCTTAGTAGTGTCATGTGAACATCGACTACATGACAAGTCACCATGTTATGGGCCTAAGGGAAGTAATTACGGAGTAACAAGTAGATGATGGGTTGTGAGAGTGACAGAAAGCATAAACCCCAGTTTATGCGTTGCTTCGAGTGGGGCTGATTTGGATCCACATGTTTAATGATATGGTTAGATTTATCTTAATTCTTCTTTCGTAGTTACAAATGCTTATGAGAGGGGGTAATGATAAGTTGGTTGTTTGTTCAAGTAAGAACAACACCTTAGCACTGGTCCACCCACATATCAAATTATCAAAGTAGCGAACGCGAATGAACTCACACGATGAACATTACTAGGCAAAAATTCCAATGTGTCCTTGAGAGCGCTTGCTTAATATAGGAGTACTTTCCGACCTGTACTTTGCTACAAAAATGATTGGGCTACCTTGCTGCACCTTTTCTACTATTTTTACTTGTCACTTGTTATGAGTTATCTTGATACAAAACTATCTACTACTGTTACTTACAACACTTACACAGAATACCTTGCTGAAATCCGCTTGCCATTTCCTTCTGCTCCTCATTGCGTTCGACATTCTCACTTATTGAAAGGACTATGATTGATCCCCTATACTTGTGGGTCATCATGCACCCAATGTGAATGGTTTATTCCTGTTGAATCTTGATCGTAGTGATACACATGTTCGTAACCTTGATGCCAAAAGATACAAAGTTAATAATGATAGTACCACTTTCTTATGGCACTGTCGCTTATGTCATATTGGTGTGAAGCGCGTGAGGCTCCATGCTGATGGACTTTTGGAATCACTCGATTTTAAATCGCTTGATATATGTGAACCATGCCTCGTGGGCGAGATGATGAAAACCCTATTTTCCGGAACAATGGATCACGCAAGTGACTTGTTGTAAATCGTACATATAATAGTGCGTGTGGTCCAATGAGTGTTGAAGCCCATGTTGGATATTGTTATTTTCTTACCTTCACTGATGATTTTAGTAGATACGGGTATATTTACTCAATGAAACAGAAGTCTGAAATGTTTGAAAAGTTCAAACAATTTCAGAGTGAAGTTGATAATCATCATAACAAGCAGATTATGTTTCTATGATCTGATCATGGTGGAGAATATCTAAGTTATGAGTTTGGTATGCACTTAAGACAGTATGGAATTGTTTCACAACTCATGCCATCTGGAACACTACAGCGTAATTGTGTTTCCAAACTTCGTAATTGTACCTTATTAGATATGGTGCATTCTATGATATCTCTTGTCGATTTACCACTATTGTTTTGGGATTATGCATTAGAGTCAGTTGCATTCCCTTTAAATAGGGCACCATCTAAATCCGTTGAGATGACATTGTATAAAGCATGGTTTGGCTAGAAAACTAAGTTGTCGTTTCTTAAAGTTTGGGGTTGCCATGCTTATGTCCAGACGCTTCAACCTGATAAGCTCGAACCCAAAGCAGAGAAGTGCGTCTTAATAAGATACCCTAAGGAAACAATTGGGTATACCTTCGATCTTAGATCTGAAGGCAATGTCTTTGTTGCCAAGAATGGATCCGTTCTAGAGAAATAGTTTCTCTTGAAAGAATTGAGTGGGAGGAAGGTAGAACTTGATAAGTTTATCAAACCTGCACTTGAATTTGAAAGTAGCACAGCGTAGCAAGGTGTTCATGTAATGCATACACCAATTGAAGAGGAAGCTAATGATGATGATCACGAAAGTTTAGGTCAAGTTACTACCAAACATAATAGGTTGACAATGACACATATTGCCCCGAGTGATATGGTGATCCTGTCTTGTAAGTCATGTTGTTAGGCAATGCTTTTTCTACGAACTATGAGGAAGCGTTGATGGGCCCGGATTCTGACAAATGCCTAAGACCATGAAATCCGAGATAGGATCCATGTATGAAAACCAAGTATGTACTTTGATAGACTTACCCTATGACTAGAAGGCCATTAAGTACAAAAGGATCTTGAAGAAGAAGACCGATGCTGATTGTAATGTCACCATTTATAAAGCTCGACTTGACAGAAAGAGGTTTCCAAACAGTTCAAGGAGTTGACTACAATGTGACTTTCTCACTCGTAGAGATGCTAAAGTCTCTTGGGATTATGTTAGCAGTTGCTACATTTTTCGATTGTGAAATTGGCACATGGATTCAAAACATCGTTCCCTTCATGGTTTCCTTGAGGAACCAGAAGGTTTTCTTGATCCTAAGGATGCTAAAAGCTATGCGAGCTCTAGTGTTCCTTCTATGGACTGGTGCAATCATCTCGGAGTTGGAATATGCGCTTTGGTGAGGTGATCAAAACTTTTGGGTTTATATAAAGTTCATGAAGAAACTTTTATTTACAAGAAAGTGAGTGGGAGCAGTAGAGAATTTCTGATAAGTATATGTCGATGACATATTGTTGATTGGAAATGATATAGAATTTCTAGATAGCATAAAGGGTTATTTGAAAGGTTTTTTTTCAAAGGAAGACCTGAGTAAAGTTGCTTATATATTGGGCATCAAAATCTATAGAGATAGATCAAGACGTCTGATAAGACTTTCATGGAGCACATACCTTGACAAGGTTTTGAAGAAGTTCAAAATGGATCAGTCAAAGAAGGAGTTCTTGCGTGTATTGTAAGGTGTGAAGTTGAGAAGGACTGAAAGCTCGACTATGGCAAAACAAAGGGAAAGGATGAAGGTCGTCTCCTATGCCTCATCCATAGGATCTATATTGTATGCCATGATGTGTACCGCTCCTAATGTGTGCCTTGCCAAGAGTCTGGGAAGGTAGTACAAGAGTGATCTAGGAGTGGATCACTGGACCTCGGTCAAAATTATACTTAGGTGCCTAAAGAGGACTAAGGAAATATTTCTCGGTTATGGAGTCGATATAGAGTTCGTTATAAAGGGTCACGTTGATTCAAGATTTGACACCAATCCGGATGACTCTAAGTAGCAAACCGGATACGTATAGTCGATCAGACATTTGGAATATCTCCAAGTGGAGTGTGGTAGCAGCATCAACAGTATGACATATATATTTGCAAAGTACACACGAATCTGAATGTTGCAGACCCCTTGACTAAAAACTCTCTCACAAACAAAACATGATCAAACCCCAAAACTCATTAAGT
The DNA here is from genome assembly GCF_904849725.1 of Hordeum vulgare subsp. vulgare. Lineage (NCBI taxonomy): Eukaryota > Viridiplantae > Streptophyta > Magnoliopsida > Poales > Poaceae > Hordeum > Hordeum vulgare. Next base: position 485,727,416 of record NC_058519.1, read on the forward strand.
GTGAATCACATGGCGATGTGAACTGGATTATTGACTCTAATGCAAGTGGGAGACTGTAGGAAATATGCCCTAGAGGCAATAATAAAGTGGTTATTATTATATTTCCTTGTTCATTATAATCATTTATTTTCCATGCTATGATTGCATTGACTGGAAACTTAAATACTTGTGTGGATATATAAACAATAATGTGTCCCTAGTGAGCCTCTACTAGACTAGTTCGTTGATCAAAGGTGGTTAAGGTTTCCTAACCTTAGACATGACTTTTCATTTGATAACGGGATCACATCATTAGGAGAATTATGTGATGAACAATACCCAACCGTAAGCACAACATTTGATCATATCACTAAGTTTATTGCTACTTCTTTCTACATGTCAAGTATCTGTTCCTAAGACCATGAGATTATGCAACTCCATGACACCGAAGGAATGCCTTGTGCGTATCAAACATCACTTCGTAACTGGGTGATCATAACGGTGCTTTAGAGGTATCTTCCAGGGTGTATGTTGGGTTGGCATGGATTGAGACTGGGATTTTTCACTCCGTAGGACAGAGAGGTATCTCTGGGACCTCTCGGTAATACATCATCACAAGAAGCTTGCAAGCAATGTGACTAAGGAGTTAGTCACGGGATCTTGTATTAAGGATCGAGTAAAAAAACTTGTCGGTAATGAGGTTCAATAAGGTATGGAAATACAGACGATCGAATCGCAGGCAAGTAACATACCGATGGTCAAAAGGAACTCCGTATGGGATTGACTGAATCTTTCACATACTGGTTCAATCGATAAAGATTTCCGTAGAATATGTAGGAACCAATATGGTCATCCGGGTCCCGCTATTGGTTATTGACCGGAGAGTTGTCTTGGTCATGTCTACATGATTCTTGAACCCATAGGGTCCGCATGCTTAAAGTTATATGACGACATAATATTGTTGAGTTATGTATGTTTGTGACCGAATGTTGCTCGAAGTCCCGTATGAGATCCTGGACGCCACGAGGAGTTCCAGTATGGTCCGAAGATAACGATTTATATGTAGGAAAGTGGTATACGAGTTCCTAAAAAACTTTGGGTTTTTTCGGTATTGTACTGCGAGTGTCGGAAGGGTTTCGGGAGTCCACCGAGGGGTCCACCCACTCCGGGGGCACATCGGCTGAAGAGGGAGGTGCCTTGGGGAGGAGGGACTCCTCCCCTAGGGCGCGCACCTCCCTTCTAAGAGGTGGACTCCTTCCCCTTGGCCAGCCAGCACTCCCATAGAGGAGGGGCTAGGGCTGGGATCCTACCTACCGCTACCTCATATAAAAAGAGAGGGAGAGGGAGGCCATCCGCACCTCAAGCCATAGTCGCAGCCCTCCCTCTCTCCCTATCCTATTTTCTCCTATGATTGCATCTGCGACGGTGCATGGCAAAGCCCTGCTCAGATTGCACCACCACCACCATCATCATGTTGTTGTAGTGCCGGAGAACTCATCGACTACTCCTCCCTTTCTCGTTGTATCAAGGAGGCGGAGTTGTCAACAAGATGCATGTATGCTGAACGCAGAGGTACCGTACGTTCGGCGCTAGACCAGGACGGGCCGCGATTGGATTGTGAAGGCGTATGACTACATCAACCACGTTATGTACGCTTCCACTTAGCGATCTACAAGGGTATGTACATACACTCCCCCTCTTGTATCTATGCATATCCATGGATATATCTTGCATGCACGTAGGAAAGTTTTTGTTTCCCATGCAGCATTCCCCAAGAGCTATGTCCATGGTTCATGCTCATGTATTGAGTGAATAATAAAAAGTTGAAGTGCGTTAAGTAGTATGATCGAATTGCTTGGCTTAACACCGTGGTGCTTGACATTTGTATTTATATGGTGAAGACGAAGCCATTCCATGCTAATATGATAAAATGAATGCGGGGGGGGGGGGTAAACATTCTTTATGGATTGTGTATTTTGAAAATTGATGATTATGTTACTTATGTTTATGGATATTACTATGTTGATGTTTGTTAATTCATCGTTTCTCAATCATCATACCTACAAGAGATTACATGTTGGATAGCATGTCACATCAAATTGTTTGTTCTTATTATTTACCTACTCGAGGACGAGGAGGAATTAAGATTGGGGATGCTCATACGCCTCCAACGTATCTATAATTTTTATTGTCCATGCAATGATATTATCATCCTAGGATGCTTTTAGACATTTACTTGCTGATTTATATTATTTTTTTAGCACTAACCTATTAACCTAGTGCCAAGAGTTAGTTGTCATTTTCTGCATGTTTTTGGGTTTTCAGGAATACTGTAGCAAACGAAGTCCAAATACCATGAAAACATTCGATGATTTTTTCTAGACAAAATAAGCATGTGGAAGTTTCGGAAGGAGACCGGAGGCCCAACGAGGTGGTGCCAAACCAACTAGGCCCGCCTAGGGGGGTGGTCGCACTCTCATGGCTTGGGGCCACCTCCCTTAGCCTCTGCCCCTCCTCTCTGCCCTATTAATTCACATATTCCCCAAAAATCCTAAGGAGCCACCCAAAACACTTTTTCCGCCACCGCAAGTGTCTGTTCCGCCGTGTGCCCCTCTCGAGCCCTGTTCCGATGCCTTGTCACACATGGGGTAAATCACGAAGGGCCTCTAAATCAACCTTGTTGGTCCCATGATGATGTGTGAGTAGTTCACCATAGACCTACAGGTCCGTATTTATTACCTAGATAGCTATCTCTCTCTCTCTATGTTCTTTGTTGCCATGATCACTGCGATTCTTGCGGTGATCTATCTTATGTAATCACTTTGTGCGGTGCATTTGTTGGGATTCGATGAATTGTGGATTTATGTTTAGATTATTCATGAATAATATTTGAGTCTTGTGAGAATTCATATATGCATGATTGTGATAGCTTCCTAGTTCCCTACGATCTATATATTTGGTTTGGCCAACTAGATTGATCTATCTTCAATGAGAGAGTTGCGTTGTAGTGGTTTCAAGCTTGTCGTGCTCAATCCAAGTGACAGAAAGGGACATGACACGTACTGTATTACTCCTAGTAATGGTAAAACAATGGGGTTGATTCATATTAATTGGATTTACTTTGTCTACATCATATCATTGTTCTCCAAGCATTACTTTGTTTCACTTAATATTGTATATGCATGATGGATAGCAGTCGATGGGTGGAGTAATAGTAGTAGATGCAGGCAAGAGTCGACACACTTCCTTATAGACGTAATGCTTATATGTAATGTTCAGTGCCAAGATTAAATACTGCATAACTATGCACTTTTCTATCAATTTCTGAACAGTAATTTGTTTACCCATCGTATGCTTTCTTCGAGAGAAAAGCCTCTAGCGAAAACTATGGCCCCGGGTCTTTTCAAAAATATATTTACCAAAATACTAAATACCTCGCTGCCTTTTAATATTTGTATTTACATTTTGTAGTTAGTATATTTCAACTATCTATCTATCACTACTTAGTACTTGCAAGTAGTGAGTTCATGGGGATTGACAATCCTCTTGCCTCCGTTGGGTGTAAGTGTGTGCTCTTTTGTGTGTAGGCGCTCAAGATGGGAAATTGCGTGGTTATCCTATTGGTTCAATAACCTTGGTTCTCACTGAGGGAAATACTTACCTATATTGTGATGCATCATACCCTCCTCTTCGGGGAAAAACCCAATGAGATCACAAGTAGCAGTGGAGCCTGCTACAGAACATGTTCTACTCGTGGTAGACTTTGTACCACGCACACCACCGTCATAATATCCCCCAAAGGGTTACAACTCATGAAAATTAAGAGTTTACCCTATGTACGCGGCCAAACGGGGGTCTCCATTATTCCCCTATCGATTTGGTAGAGATGGGAACTACTATCACTTTTCCTCCTCTCTCTACTTCATTGAATAGTAATATCCTTGCCTCCAAAATTGGAAATGTTGGATGGTGCACTTCACCGAACATCAATAAGTACATTAACAATACATGAAAAGTTATTCAATATCACACAAGACAATCTATGTCTCAATATCACACAAGACAATCTATGCCTCCTCCATTTCATCCAAGGTCTCTAGTGGAGCCAAATCTATGTCCAGTACAAGCCTTGTTCATCAAGGATGTTATAGGGAAAAACAGGGACAAAATCGAAGCAAAATAGGAAAGTTCAGGCCAATTTTCATGGTTGTATGGAGCTAAAACGACTGCCCAAACAAGCGGCTCCGGTCGCACGATAGGTCACCTTTCTCTCTAGACTTTGTGGGTTGCTTCGTAATGGTCACCTTTTCTTCATACGAACTCCAGTTTTGATATTCCTAGCAAAAAAACATGATGCATCAGTGGCCTTGGATCTTTATTTTGGACATTTTGATAAATGTCCAGTCATCAACTCTCCAGAGGGCCTTGATATGGTGCCTTGAACTGATCCGGTTTGACCCCCTAGCTTGATTTTTTTATATCCCAAGTCCATCAACATGTCGACTGTAGCGACCCGACTCAATACGAGTCAAGCCTCTGGTGTTTCCGTACCATCCCAAGATCATGCTGGTACACTCACAGTACATCAATGTATATATCAAGAGTTCAATCACACAGCTTTGTTAATCGAAATCTCATATCGAGTACTTTATTACAATAACAAATTACAATAAAGTGGGTGAAGGCCATCTCATGAGATATCTAACGAAGACTAGCGGAAGCATCAGGTAGACGAGTCCATCCGACTCCAGGGCATGTGGTTGAGCGTAGATCGTAGCCTCACTCCTGGTCGGGACAGTACTCTGTAACATGATACGTTGCAGTCGTGTAGGTTAGCATATGGAATATGCCGGCAAGTCATCAAAGAGAGGGGGCAAATAATAACCAACTATCTCTACATGCATATTTGGCAGGTGGGGCTATAAGTTTTAGCATAAAGCCAATTTTCTCCTACAGCAAGAGGGGGCTGGAAGCAAAATATTACTACATTGTTTCTTGTTAACGAGATGGTTCCGCCAACCAATTCTCGTACCCGAGTTGTTGATAATTCCCACATCATTATTAAGTTGTGTCGAGAGTTCAGGGAAATTTCAACGCCTTCGGCTCAAGTTGTCCATGACCGTGGACACGGCTAATCGATTAGGTTTGGGTACTCTGCATAGTTTTGCACACGTTCCCCTCAAGATTTGATCGCCTCCGAGTATGTCCTTGCACTTCACGGTGTGTGAAGACCGTATGATCAAAACATGGTCTTTCAATGGGTCCCTCTGACTCCCTGTCGGTGCCCATCCATTCCTACCGTTCTTCTACATCTGCTAGCACTGCCTGTCCAGAGTCGCCGCATTGTCCAACCAAGCCAGAGCCCATAATGACTTGTGGCTGTGCAGGTAAGCCTTGGGTCTTGAAGCCTCCGTCCGTATCTTTGAGCCTGGGTGAAGCTTTCCGCAAGATGTCATGGCACGTCTCCAGCCTCCCGGGGTCGTCCACTAGTTTCTCCAGGGAGCCCGTCAAACCGTCCTTCACCCAGAGTTGCATTGCTTCACGAGGTCATGAAAATCTTCACTTAACCGGTCTTGGTTATTTAATTAGCCTCGCATCACTCGTGTTATGCACTCAACCAAAATCCCGTCTACTCAAGCATAGAAATATGAAATTTGCCGTCCCGGGCCAAGTATCGGGATTGTTGTGTGCCTACCACATGATACTACAACCTATAACTATAATTTCCAAGTACCTGCTCAGCATGCAATTGGGCAAAGAAAGGTGAAACTACCATGCATAGAAAACATAGGAGATAGTATGATCAAAATGACTTGCCTTGACGATAGTTATCTTGATCGAGCGCTTCTAGGTAACAAGCTTCGCACTCCGGGTGATCTATCGATACAAACAATTACATACCATAAGTACTACAATCATCAACAAGTAAAATACATCACAAGCATGAAGTAGCTATGGCATAAAGTGAAAGAATTCACTTCACCTAACTAAGGCAGAAATTGTTTCTGTTAAAACACCAAGTAAACATATTAAACAAAATCTGAAACTTATACTACAAAAAGTTATAATCACTAGGAAGCAGTAGCAGAAAGAATCAAATTAAAAGCTATTTTTAAACTCCTAGAATAAGCAAAACAAGGTTTAAACTAAATCTGATCTAATTCAAATTTGAAAATTTCAAACATTGACAAATTATATGTTTTTGAAAACTACAGAAACATTGTGATCTACTGGAAAAAGAATCAACCTCATTGGATCTCTAATCAAAAGTTATGAGCCAAACAAAATTAAATTTTTTTCTGTTTTGGAATTAAACAGAAACAAATAGAAACTGATTCTAACGGACAGGGGTACACGTGGCAGCCCCTGATTGGCTGCGGGTTCTATTAGCAAATGGCCGCAATCTAATAAAATGCTTCGGCTAAGTAATGTAAATAGAAAACCGAGCGGTTTTCTTAACTAAACCCAAAGGGTATCGGGGCTTCTAATCTACCGCATTGAATTATATCGAACAGCTCAGGAGAGATGGGGTGTAGCTCACCGTGGGGCTGTTGGTGCTTCTCCTCCGGTGAGGCAGAGAAGGTGATGAGGTCGGGGCTGCATCTCCGACGAGTCTCCGGCGAGGCCGAGTGCACCAGAGGATGGCGGAGGGGCTCCTCTGACGGATGGCGGCGACGGCGAGGGGAGAGGTCGAGGGGGGGTCGTGGTGCTCGAGCTTCTCGGGCTCCTCGAGCGACTGAACTCCGGCGAGGCGTGGGGTGGTGACGAGGCGGCGAGGGCTCGGGCTAGGGGAGAAAATGGGTTGCGGGGCGGTGGGGAAGCTCGTGGCGGCGTCGGTTGGGGCGGGGAGGCGGGTGGTGGCGCAGGGTGGCGTGGCGTTTTTTCTACTAGAGCTTGGGCTCCAACGATGGTTGCGGGGGCAGTGGCGTGGCGTGGGGAGGAGGGGTCGAGGGGGGGCTCGGGGGCGGCAGTTTATATAGGGGCAGGGGGTCGAGGGAAGGAAGGGGGAGGCCGAATCGGGGGGGATCCCGGCGATCCAGGGGGTCGCGCCATGGAAGGGGCTGGTTGTTGGGGAAGGAAGGGTCACGGGAGAAGAAAGGTAGGAGGAAGAAGAAGGAAGGAAAGAAAGAAAAAAAAAGAAAAAAAAGGAAGAGGGGGGTGCGCTGGAGGCGGTTGGGGGGATATCTCCAGCGATGGGGGGTGGATTCTAGCCCAAGAAAACGCTGAGGGCGCCTTCCAAAAAAAGATTTTTTTTAACATCAAGAGAAAAAGAATAAAAGGAAACAAAATAAAAATAATTTATATGGGGTATTATATACCAAATCTATCAGAAAAATATTTCCTAATTGTTTATCATTTTTCCAAAACCAAAATAAAAACTTTTTAAAAATGTTTTTTCAGAAAAACCCCTTATGCTATATTTTCTTTTTTTCAAATTATTTTCTCCATAAATTCTGGTTTTTCTTGGCTCAATTATTTTCAAAAGTGCCTCACATTTTGGAGGGTCATTTTCCTCTGCTCTTTCTTGCTTGCAAGAAATTATTTCTCGGCACATCTTCCACGAAGAAAACAAATAGAAATGCAAAAGAAAAATTTGAAAGAATTCAAAATGCAAATCTTTATTGCCATTCAATATGCATAGATGCTTAGCTACATTTGTAGATCATTCCCAATTAGGAAAATTGGGATGTTACAAACCTACCCACCTTAAGATGAATCTCGCCCTCGAGATTCGGGTTGGCTAGAAAACCTTCTTCTTGTTGCGAGGTGGCTTCTTCCTCAGTGTGGTGGCTCCACAACACCTTGCAGAACTTGATGATCTTGCTGCAGGTAACTCTGTTGGCAGTCTCGAGAATCCTGACAGGTTTCTCCTCATACGTCAGATCACTGTCAAGCTGTATGGCCTCTAGGGGCACTGTATCTCTCAACAGAACATCAGCCATCTCAGCGTGGCATTTCTTCAACTAGGAAACATGGAAGACATCATGAACTCCGGACAATCCTTCCGGCAGTTCCAGTTTATATGCAACTTCGCCTCTACGTTCAAGAATTTTGTAGGGGCCAATGAATCGGGGTGCTAACTTTCCTTTCACACCAAATCTCTTGATTCCTTGAAGTGGAGACACCTGAAGATATGCTCGGTCTCCCACTTCGTATGTTACTTCCTTGTGTTTGCTGTCAGCATAACTTTTCTTCCTGGACTAAGCTATCTTGAGTCGGTCACGAATCAGCTTGACCTTCTCTTCAGAATCTCCGATAAGGTCGGGACCAAAAAGTTGTCGGTCTCCAACTCCATCCCACATCAACGGTGTTCTGCACCTCCTTCCGTATAGAGCTTCGAAAGGGGCCATCTTCAGACTGGTCTGGAAGCTGTTGTTGTATGAGAACTCAGCATAAGGAAAATTGTCATCCCAACTAGACCCATAGTCTAGTGCGCAAGCTCTCAACATGTCCTCCAGAATCTGATTGACTCTCTCGGTTTGTCCATCTGTCTGTGGGTGAAAAGTTGTACTCAACTCCAATCTCGTTCCCAAGGTTTCATGCAGTTGGTGCCAAAATTTTGATGTGAACTGAGTCCCTCTATCTGACACAATACTCTTCGGTACTCCATGCAGACATACGATGCTGGTCATATATATCTTGGCCAGCTTGGCACTCGTGTAGGTAGTCTTCACAGGAATGAAGTGAGCTACCTTGGTCAAACGATCGACCACAACCCAAATAGAATCATAGCCAGAACGGGTCCTGGGTAATCCTGTGATGAAGTCCATACCAAGATTTTCCCATTTCCACTCGGGTATCGGCAGAGGTTGAAGCAAACCTGCTGGCTTATGATGCTCGGCTTTTACTTGCTGACAAACATCGCATATTACTACAAACTCGGCAATGTCTTTCTTCATTCCTGTCCACCAGAAACTTTCTTTCAGATCCAGATACATCTTGGTGTTGCCGGGGTGTATCGAGTACAAGGAATCATGGGCCTCCTGAAGTATCAACTTCCTGAGTTCGGGATCATTGGGCACATAAATGCGATCCTCAAACCATAAAATTCCGTGTTCATCCTCACGAAAACCTTTAGCCTTCCCGTCTTTCATTTTCTGCTTAATCTCAGCTATCTCCTTGTCTGATTTCTGTGCTTCGCGGATCTTTTCTGTCAAAGTGGACTGAATTTCCAGTGTGGCTACAAATCCTCTTGGAACTATTTCCAATTTGAGCTCTCGGAGATCATCGGCTGACTCCTGGGGTAATCCTCCTTCTATGAGTGTGTTCACATAACTCTTCCGGCTCAACGCATCGGCTACAACATTTGCCTTGCCTGGGTGATAATGCAATCTCATGTCATAGTCTTGATCAATTCTAGCCATCGCCTCTGTCTGAGGTTCAACTCCTTCTGCATGAAGATATATTTCAGGCTCTTGGGATGAGTGTAAACATCACAACTATTTCCGATCAGGAAATGTCTCCAAGTCTTGAGAGCGTGCACTACGGCTGCTAGCTCCAAGTCATGCGTGGCATAATTCAACTCATGGGGTCTGAGCTGTATGGATGCATAGGCTACAACTTTACCTTCTTGCATGAGCACTCCTCTGAGTCCTTGACGAGAAGTGTCACAGTAAACCTGGAAATCCTTCCGAATGTTCGGCAATATCAGCACTGGGCTGTAACCAGGCGTTTCTTCAACTCTTGAAAACTGGATTCACATTCCTCGGTCCAAACATACTTGGACTCCTTCTTCAACAACTCTATCATGGGCTTGGCGATCTTTGAGAAATTCTCAATGAACCTCCGGTAATATCCGGCAAGTCCCAGGAAACTACGGATCTCCTTAACTGAAGTGGGTGCTACCCATTCGGTGACTACTGCGACCTTGGTAGGGTCCACTGCTATTCCTTCTCCTGAAATGACGTGTCCGAGGAATCCGACTTCCTTCAACCAAAATTCACATTTGCTAAACTTTTCATACAGCTGGTGCTCTCAAAGTTTCTCCAGAACTAGACGCAGATGTTCCTTGTGTTCCTCCTCGTTCTTGGAGAATATCAGTATGTCATCGATGAACACCACGACAAACTTGTCCAAGTATTCCATAAATATCTTGTTCATCAGATTCATAAAATATGCCGGAGCATTAGTCAGTCCAAATGACATGACCGTGTACTCATACAAGCCGTACCGACTGGTGAAGGCTGTCTTGGGTATATCCTGTTCACGAATCTTCAGCTGATGATACCCGGATCAAAGATCGATCTTCGAGAATATTCAGGCTCCAACTAACTGGTCAAACAGATCATTGATCATCGGCAAGGGATACTTGTTCTTGATGGTCACCTCGTTCAATGCATGATAATCGACAACAATTCTCAAGGACTTATCCTTCTTTTCAACCAAGAGCACTGGGGCTCCCCAAGGTGAAGAACTTGGGCGAATATATCCTTTCTCCAACAACTCCTTAATTTGCTTCTTGATTTCTACCAAGTCATTTGCGGGCATCCGATAGGGTCTCTTGGATATCGGGGCTGTTTCGGGTAATAGCTCAATCAGGAACTCAATCTCTCTATCAGGTGGCATGCCCGGCAATTCCTCCAGAAATACATATGGGTATTCTTGTACAATCGGTACTTCCTCCTGGACTACTCCCATGAGAGAGTTTACTCGTTTACTCCGTGTCGGGCGTTGAGACACGTACTTAATCCGCTTTTGCTCGGGGGTGGTGAGAAAAATAGACTTAAGGGCACAATCAATATTCCCTTCGTACTTGGCCAACCAATCCATGCCTAGGATTACATCCAATCCCTGAGACTCTAATACGATGAGGTCGGTGGGAAACTTATGGTTCCCGATGTTGAGACTCAAAGCATGGCATCCTATCCCGGCTGTCATCATGCCTCCTGGGGAACTGACCTTAATAGGCTGGCTGAGGGTTCTAGTTGGCAAACTATACTTTTCCACAACTACCCTTGATATGAATGAATGCGTTGCACCAGAATCAAAAAGTACCAATACTGGACGTGAATTTAGCAAAAACTTACCAACCACAGTATCGGGGTGATCATAGACCTCTTCAACATCAATGTGATTCACCTGAGCTCGAGGAAAAGGATTGGGCTTCTTTGCTGCAGAGTTGTCGTTGCCGTTTCCATTTCTCTGCTTGTTCTGGGGACATTCAGTGGCATAGTGTCCCGTCTTATGACACTTGAAGCAGGTGATGTGATTCAGATCCTTCTGAGCTGGAGCTGAAAGATGCTGAGTGCCGGTACCGCCATTCTTGAAATTGCTGTTGTTGCGGTGGTTCCCATTTCCTCCATGGTTGTGGCCTCCATGGTTGTGCACTGGGTGGTTATGCTGGACGTGTCCTCCAAACTTACCGGATCTAGTCCCGGTATTCCCTGAATAGGGGGTGTAGCGAGCCTTCTGCTGAGTGCGAGAGTTGAACTTTCCATTGCCATACTTCCGCTTGCGGTTCTCCATCTGCTGATGTTTCCCCTCCAAGATGAGGGCCTTATCCACAAACTCCTGGTAGTTGTTGAAGCTGGCTACAGTCAGCTGAATGCTCAGCTCATCATTGAGTCCCTCCAAGAACTTTTCCTGGTTGGCCGCATCATCGGCCACATCTCCAGGTGCATAACGGGCGAGCATGCTGAATTAATCGACATACTGATCCATAGAGCGATTTCCCTGGCATAAGTTGCGAAACTCACGCTTCTTCAGACTCATTGCACCAGCTGAGACATGTGCGGTGCGGAAGGCTTGCTTGAACTGCTCCCAAGTGACTCCAGCAATGGGGAATGTGGTGGTGTAGTTCTCCCACCATGCAGCTTCAGGGCCTTCAAGTTGATGTGTGGCAAAGCGCACCTTCTCAGCTTCAGTACAACTAGAAGTGATTAGTTCCCGCTCCATCCTGCGGAGCCAATCATCTACCACAATGGGCTCAATGCTGCTGGAGAAAGTCGGAGGGTTCAACCTCAGGAAACGGGTGAGATTGTCGGCCTGGGATGGATGATGGTTGTTGTTATTGTTCTGGTTCTGGATGATCAGCTGCATCAGGGTATTCTGTTGCTGAATCAACTGAGTAAGTTCCGGCGGGAAGTTGGAAGCAGGGGCACGTCTCGGAGGCATCTGATGTTTGTAGAGGGGTGAAATTAGCATAGAACAATGGTCTAGAGAGTAATTACAATACCCATATGAGATGCAACAAACAAGTATCACACCACACATTTTATTCAATACCATCACAAAAGGTTCACACACGGGGATACAAAATTCGATAACCTAAACATCGGCCTAAGCGTTTAACGATAAGATAAATTTGGTGGACTAGTCTAAGTGTCCTCCTCAGAAAAGCATGGTGGTGGGTCCTTCGGTGGAGCTTTCTTCATAGTCCTCCTCATTGCTGATCAAGGGGGCTACGTCTCCTTCGGGATGAAGGTTCTCGCCCATGTCCAGTTCCACCTCCAGGTATGCGACTCGAGTCTTCAGCTTCTCGATCCTCTCCAGAAAGTCCTTCACCTCCAATTCGTGCTCATAGTGGGCTTCCCGGGCTGCTTCTTCGAGTTCGAGTTCACGGAGCGACAGTTACTTGATCTTCCTGGCGTCCTTGATCCCACGATGCTCCAGAGTCCCGTTGTGCTTCTCCAAGGTCTGGGCATAGGACAGGAGAGTGTCCTTGGTCTTGCTTGAGATGATTTCTCCATCTTCTCCTCTCCGGGATACCGTGAATAGGTCCGGTGAAATAGGGCAGCCTCTGTACACTTCCTTGATACGTCTGAGTGCACAATGGACCGCCATGTCCCTTCCGAGAATCCAGTTGGGTGCGATGAACTTGAAGTCCACAGGCTCAATGCGCGGCTCGAATGTCCTTCCAGGAACGTGCACCTCAATCCTGTAGCGTGAATCCTCCGGGTAAGACAAAGTAGGCTTCCCTGTGATAGTCGACAGAGCAATCCTCAAGTCCTTGGTGATCTGTATCAGCTCCGTTCCGAAAGGCATAGTGGCGTCGGGTTGGCAAAACTCTGTGAACTTAACGGGGATGAAGGTGGCCATCTAAAACATTGGAAAATCAGAGAGAAGTCAGAAATGATCAGAAGAGGAAATAGAGCATTTATAGACATAAGAAAATAGTTTTCTTCCTAAGGCTTTTCCATTCCTAGAGGTTACGTCCTACGGTCAGCGTGTGCTCTGAATACCATTTCTGTAGCGACCCGACTCAATACGACTCAAGCCTCTGGTGTTTCCGTACCATCCCAAGATCATGCTGGTACACACTCAGTACATCAATGTATATATCAAGAGTTCAATCACACAACTTTATTAATCGAAATCTCATATCGAGTACTTTATTACAATAATAAATTACAATAAAGTAGCTGAAGGCCATCTCATGAGATATCTAATGAAGACTAGCGGAAGCATCAGGTAGACGAGTCGTTGAGCGTAGATCGTAGCCTCGCTCCTGGTCGGAAAAGTACTCTGCAACATGATACGTTGCAGCCGTGTAGGTCAGCATATGGAATATGCCGGCAAGTCATCAAAGAGAGGGGGGAAATAATAACCAACTATCTCTACATGCATATTTGGCAGGTGGGGCTATAAGTTTTAGAATAAAGCCAATTTTCTCCTACAGCAAGAGGGGGCTGAAAGCAAAATATTACTACATTGTTTGTTCTTAACGAGATGGTTCCGCCAACCAATTCTCGTACCCGAGTTGTTGATAATTCCCACCTCATTATTAAGTTGTGTCGAGAGTTCAGGGAAATTTCAATGCCTTCGGCTCAAGTTGTCCATGACCGTGGACACGGCTAATCGATTAGGTTTGGGTACTCTGTAGAGTTTTGCACACGTTCCCCACAAGATTTGATCGCCTCCGAGTATGTCCTCGCACTTCAGGGTGTTTGAAGACCAGATGATCAAAACATGGTCTTTCAACGGGTGCCTCTGAATCCCTGTCGGTGCCCATCCATTCCTACTGTTCTTCTACATCTGCTAGCACCGCCTGTCCAGAGTCGCCGCGTTGTCCAACCAAGCCAGAGCCCATAATGATTTGTGGCTTTGCAGGTAAGCCTTGGGTCTTGAAGCCTCCGTCCGTCTCTTCGAGCCTGGGTGAAGCTTTCCGCAAGATGTCATGGCACGTCTCCAGCATCCCGGGGTCGTCCACTGGTTTCTCCAGGGAGCCCGTCAAACTGTCCTTAACCCAGAGTTGCATTACTTCACGAGGTCTTGAAAATCTTGACTTAACCGGTCTTGGTTATTTAATTAGCCTCGCATCACTCGTGTTATGCACTCAACCAGAATCCCGTCTACTCAAGCATAGAAATATGAAATTTGCCGTCCCGGGCCAAGTATCGGGGATGTTGTGTGCCTACCACATGATACTACAACCTAGAACTATAATTTCCAAGTACCTACTCAACATGCAATTGGGCAAAGAAAGGTGAAACTACTATGCATAGAAAACATAGGAGATAGTATGATCAAAATGACTTGCATTGATGATAGTTCTCTTGATCGAGCGCTTCTAAGTAACAAGCTTCGCACTCCGGGTGATCTACCGATACAAACAATTACACACCATAAGTACTACAATCATCAACAAGTAAAATAAAGCACAAGCATGAAGTAGCTATGGCATAAAGTGAAAGAATTCACTTCACCTAACTAAGGCAGAAATTGTTTCTATTAAAACCCCAAGTAAAAATATTAAAAAAAAATCTGAAACTTATACTACAGAAAGTTATAATCACTAGGAAGAAATAGCAAAAAGAATCAAAATAAACGCTATTTTTAAACTCCTGGAATAAGCAAAAAAAGGTTTAAACTAAATCTGATCTAATTCAAATTTGAAAATTTCAAACATAGACAAACTATATGTTTATGAAAACTACAGAAAAATTGTGATCTACTGGAAAAATAATCAACCTCATTGGATCTCTAGATCAAAAGTTATGAGCCAAACAAAATTAGAATTTTATCTGCTTTGGAATTAAACAGAAAAAAATAGAAACTGATTCTAACGGACAGGGGTACACGTGGCAGCCCCTGATTGGTTGCGGGTGTGTTTGCTGCGAGTCCTATTAGAAAACGGCCGCAATCTAATAAAACGCTTCGGCTAAGTAATGTAAATAGAAAACAGAGCGGTTTTCTTAACTAAACCAAAAGGGTATCGGGGCTTCTAATCTACCACGTTGAATTATATCGAATGGCTCACGAGAGATGGGGTGTAGCTCACCGTGGGGCTGCTGGTGCTTCTCCTCCGGCGAGGCAGAGAAGGTGGCGAGGTCGGGGCTGCGTCTCCGGCGAGTCTCCGGCGAGGCCGAGTGCACTAGAGGATGGCGGAGGGGCTCCTCCGACGGATGGCGGCGACAGCGAGGCGAGAGGTCGGGGGGGGGGGGGTCGTGGTGCTCGACCTTCTCGGGCTCCTCGAACGGACGAACTCCGGCAAGGCGTGGGGTGGTGAGGAGGCGGCGAGGACTCGGGCTAGGGGGTAAATGGGTTGCGGGGGCAGTGAGAAAGTTCGTGGCGGCGTCGGTTGGGGCGGGGAGGCGAGTGGTGGCGCAGGGTGGCGTGGCGTTTTTTCTACTAGAGCTTGGGCTCCAACGATGGTTGCGGGGGCAGTGGCGTGGCATGGGGAGGAGGGGCCGAGGGGCGGCTCGGGGGCGGAGGTTTATATAGGGGCAGGGGGTCGAGGGAAGGAAGGGGGAGGCCGAATCGGGGGGATCCCGACGATCCAGGGGGTCGCGCCATGGAAGGGGCTGCTCGCTGGGGAAGGAAGGGTCACGGGAGAAGAAAGGTAGGAGGAAGAAGAAGGATGGAAAGAAAGAAAAAAAAGGAAGAGGGGGGTGCGCTGGAGGCGGTTGGAGGGATCTCTCCAGCGATGGGGGGGTGGATTCTGGCCCAAGAAAACGCCTACGGCGCCTTCCAAAAAAAGATTTTTTTTAAACAGCAAGAGAAAAAGAATAAAAGGAAACAAAATAAAAATAATTTATATGGGGTATTATATACCAAATGATCAGAAAAATATTTCCTAATTGTTTATCGTTTTTCCAAGACCAATATAAAAACTTTTTAAAAATGTTTTTTCAGAAAAACCCCTTATGCTATATTTTCTTTTTTTCAAATTATTTTCTCCATAAATTCTGGTTTTTCTTGGATCAATTATTTTCAAAAGTGCCTCACATTTTGGAGGGTCATTTTCCTCCGCTCTTTCTTGCTTGCAAGAAATTATTTCCCGGCACTTCTTCCACGAAGAAAACAAATAGAAATGCAAAAGAAAAATTTGAAAGAATTCAAATGCAAATCTTTATTGCCATTCAATATGCATAGATGCTTAGCTACATTTGTAGATCATTCCCAATTAGGAAAATTGGGATGTTACATCGACACACCTAAAAATACCACAAAACAAAGGAAAACTAAAATAAAGTAAATAAAAATAAAAATTGTGCAAAGGACTTGGTAAAACAAGTAAATGCCTAAACTTATGCATTGGAGACATGAATAAGTGTTGGATGGGTATGATATGAGGGATTTTCAAACTAGAATATACTCTAAAAAGTATGCATAAAATCCACTCATCACTGCACCATCGTCTCTTGTTCCTTGTCAGTGTCCAAATCGATTGGCCTGCTTAGGTTGTCCTGGATCTGACGCCCTTACAATCATCGGCACTACATCTTCTTATTCCACCTACGTTGCCACTACTTCTTGTTCCTCTTCTGGTGCCACCACAGTCCTTGTCGTGAAGTATGCTGCGGGACAATAGTCGTGAGCAGGCATGTACTCTGTGTACTTGTCCCACTTTGCCCTGTGTCGAGCGTCATCGAAGTCAGCCTAATTCATGGACCAGTGAAGCATGTCTATACTGATATAGCACCCTTCCCTGGGTCAGGAATCAACGTCTTCAACTCCTCTGGCATCGCTTTCTTGACCACAACATCTGAATCTTTGTGCATGTCTTCCATATTGCTGAGGTTTGAGCATACTTCCATGGTGTTATCGAACTTCATGCGGTCAACGAGCAAGCACCCTATGAAGAAATACCTCCATAAAACTCCCAAAGTGAAGGGATTGGTTGGGTTGGAGTTGTTGTAGGGGTTGGGGTTGGAGCTCAGGTTGGAGTTCATGGCGATGGGTGCTAACTCACAAGTATAGGGGTGCCGCAACAGTCTCCGATGGTAGTATTTGACCCAAATTTATTGACTCGACATAAGGGGAGCCAAAGAATATTTATTGATCTTAGAAGCTGAGTTGTCCATTCAACCACACCTGGAATTTCTTTCTGCGGCAAAGTTTTAGTAGCGAAGTAGCAATAGTAATAGGAACAGTAATAGTAGCAATTGTGATGATTGTAAGAGTTGAAACAACGATAATAACTTAGCAAAGATCAATATGTGAAAAGCTTAGGCATTGGATAGGTGATGGATAATTGTGTTGGATGACATTCATTATGTAACATTTACATGCTAGAGCGGCACAGAACTAGATCAAATTCATCAATGTAATGTAGGCATGTATTCTGTATACACTCATATGTGCTTATAGTAAGAACTTGCATGACATATTTTTTCCTACCCTACCATGGCAACATGGTCCATGAGAAAATCTAAGGGATATTCAGGCCTCCTATTATTATAGAGCCGGAACAAAGCATTGACACATGATGAATAAATGAACTCCTCATAATATGGCCATCATCGTAGATGATCCCAACTATTGTCACTTTGGCGTCTATGGATCATAACACATAATAGGTCCATACAACTTGCAAGAATCCAAAACAGTCTCATATTCATGAAAACATAATAGGTTCACATCTGAAATCAAGTTAATCGGGCCCTAGTGACAAGCATTAAGCATAGCAAAGTCATAGCTGAAAGGACGTGGCTGTCAGATAGAGGGGGGTTAATAAGCGCTTTAAAATAATTGCAGTTTAGGCTTGAACAAATGCAGAATAAAACTATTGTTTAATTAGTTAAGCAAAAAAACCTAAAAACAACTAGGCTCACCTATGTGCACCAACAACATATGCTAACTAAGATAAACAACTGAGTAATAGCAAGATATATAACAAGAAACAATATGGCTATCACAAAGTAAAGTGCATAACTAAAGGGCTCGAGTAAGAGATAACGGAGGCATGCAGAGACAACGATGTATCCTGAAGTTCACACCCTTTTGGATGCTAATCCCCGTTTGGAGCAGTGTGGAGGCACAATGCTCCCCAAGAAGCCACTAGGGCCACCGTAATCTCCTCACGCCCTTGCATAATGCAAGATGACGTGATTCCACTAAGGGACCCTTGAGGGGGGTCACCTAACCTGTACAAACAAGGTTGGGGAATCTCCACAACTTAATTGGAGGTTCCTAAAAACACTACGAAGCTCCATAATGGATTTTGGCTCCAAGGTAAGGTCAATTGCTTGAGGCAATCTCCACAACATAATTAGACATCTCAACGCTTGCCCGGAGCTTTACACCACAATGATTGAGCTATGAGGCCACACCAAGCTTCTAGGATGCCAAAGCACCCAAGAAGAACAAGCTCTAAGGTACCAAGCACCCAAGTGTAATAAGCTTCTCAAACTTCACTTCCATTTATCACCATGGATAACTCAAATCGATGCAACTAATGCAATGGCAAGAACACACAAAGTGGTCAAGTCCCTCACACTCAAATCCCTCCATAACAACAATAGCTATGGAGGAATTTGAGAGGAAGAACAAGGAGCTCACAAAGAACTCCAAGATCTAGATCCAATGGGTTCCCCTCACATAGAGGAGAAAGTGCTTGGTGGAATTGTGGATCTAGATCTCCTCTCTTTTTTCGTCAAGAACTAGCAAGTATAATTGGAGGGACTGAGAGTTAGCAAGCTCGAAGAAGGTCAACAATGGCAGAAGAACACGAACTCAAGAGTTGGGGAGAAGTGGGGAAGAAGTCCCCCTTTCATAGGCCTCACCAAATCGAACCGTTATGTGCACACGTCGTGCACAAGAGGTACCACCGCTCGGCTGAGCGGTACTACCGCTTAGTGTGATAGTTCCATGAAAAAGCATGCAAACCGCACAAATCTCGAGGAAGTTATGCCACCGAAGCGGTACTACCACTGGGGATGCATAACCAATACCAGAACGCTCATAAGCGGAAGTTGGGCCGGAAGTGGAGGGCGATAGTACCACCCGAACGGTACTACCGCTCCGCTCCTAGAAGTACTTCCGCTGAAAAACGCCCAAGGGCACCCAAGGACACCAGAGATCTCAAATAAGAGGTAGTAGAAGCGCTACTAGAGAGTGGTAGTACCGCCTAAGCGGTACTACCGCTTCCACCGTAGTGATACTTCTACTTAACAGAGAAGAACTGCCTTGGCACTAAAATGCCATAATTTTCGTATACGAGTTCCGAATTGAGCAAACTCAAGCTCGTTGGATAGCAGACAATTAGTACTATGAAAATACTTATCTTAAGAAGAGTTAGTTGTGAAGATGCAAATGACATATAGATGTTAAACCTCTATGAGTGAAGAACCGGCAAAAACTCCAACATCGAAAACATCATAGAAGATGCACATGAACTCTATTTTCGATGATCCCGAGCTTGTCATGAATATGACCATAAGCCCAAGAACGGAGATTGAGAAAAACCAACCAAGAACCAACAAATATGATGAAGCCAAGAATGCAATGGTTTGAGCTCTTAACGAATCATACAATCAAGCTACTCACTTGAGAGCCCCCCTTGATAGTACGACAATCTATCCTATAGCCCGGTTTCCCAACTAACACACTGACACCAGTAAAATAGAAAATCTAACAAGGACAAACCTTTGCCTTGTGCATAGTCCACTTAAGCTAGATGATGGCGATGTTGTCCTCCTCAAGATGGACGACCTTTCTTGATTGCGTCGGCTCAATGAAGACTAGTAGATTGCTCCCCCATACACCACTATGGGTGAGCCACTTTTCAACACATCTTCACAGTTACATCGCCACCACAATGGATAGCAAGGTTCAAGCATGATCTCTTTGTGATGCTCCACGTGAACTTGCACACCGCAATCTTGATGATGAACACCACTTGTTTTCATCTTCCATGGGTCATATGAGATCTTCCTCTTGATGCAATCCCATGAAAACATACCTAACCCCATAGACAACTCTCAAATAGACAATGGGTTAGTACAGAAAGCGTAATGGACAATGCTTACCATACCATGGGATCACTTGATCCCTCTCGATACATCTTGTACACTTTGTGTGTTGATCAACTCGATTTCGTCTTTGACTTAGTCTTGATCAACCTTGTGTAATTATGAGAAACCTTTGGATAAAACCTTGAGTACCACCTTAGCCATCATATAAACTCCTTGAAACCAACAGATGGACTTCAAGAAGTTCCTATGGACAAATCCTTCGAATATAACTCAAGACAACCATTAGTCCACAGGGATTGTCATCAATTACCAAAACCACATATGGAGAAATATGCTCTAACAATAGCAACATCAATCTCAGAACATAGTGGGTATAGGATCAAACCCTAGCAAAATAACTCGATTACATGACAAATCTCATCAAATCTCACCACTGTCCAGCATGCCAGCAAAGGAATTATTCAGTCACGATGGTGCGCATCGTGGAATTGTTGATGGAGAAGGGTTGGTGATGACAGCGGTGATCAATGCCCTCTCCGGAGCTTCAAATGGACACCAGATCAGCCCACCCGAGGAAGAACGGGAGGTGGCATCGGTTCCATCTCGTAAAATGTGATGAAAACGTCTCTGTGATTTTCTCAATGAAACAGAACTTATAGCATTGGAATTAGATTAGCCTAAGTCCTGAGGAACCCACAAGCTCGGTGGCCCTTGGGTGGTCCCCATGTGGTGGATCTTGGTGCCAGTATTATTTATTAATTCCAAAAATATTCTTTGTAAAATTTCAATGCAATTCGAGAACTTTTATTTCTCCACAAAAACAACACCATGGTAGTTCTGCTAAAAACAACATCAGTCTCGAGTAGTTTCATTCAAATCATACAAATTAAAGTCCAAAACAAGAGCAAAAGTGTTTGTGAAAGTAGATACGTTTGGGACGTACCAATGGGTATGAGGAAGAGTGAGATACGGAGAGGGTTAACTAACTAAGGTTGTGGTTAACTGGTGACCGACGAGCTTCATAAATAAAATGTTTTGGACGATAGGTGTTAATGGCGATCAACCTTTGAACTATGTGCTCTTTATAATCCAACTAGACATGGACAACAAGGGAAATGATGTGGTGCCACCAACCGAGCAGAACAAGAACAAGGAGGAGGTGCCATCCTCGAAGGTGGTGTTGCCCACAAACGACGATGAGGCATCGATGGAGCCCCCAGTAGCAAGTGCTACAACTATGGCCACTACCATGAGGAGGGTGATCTAACTCAGTTCTACAAGGTGATCATGAACTCGAAGCTTTAGTTCATACCAATGCCTATCGATTTCAAAGCCGTTCCTGTCTGTGCCAGTGGAATTCAAGCTCAAGACGAGCATTGGTTGCTCCTGGAGGGTCACTATACGACTGATGAATGGCAGGGTCATCCACCATCAGGGTTGAGACACCTTCGCCACCATCCATCACATCAACATCGGCTATATGGTGACCTTCAAGTTGTTGAATCCTGACACGCTGAAGGTCATCGTCTTGAACGACAAGGGCATTGAAGTTATGACCAAGTGCAGGAGGCATGACAACGCCTTCACCATGAACATCTATCAGAACCCTTCTTATGGTCCAATTGGTTAGTTTCATATCGAACTGCTTTGCTTTAGAATTGATATGTTTAAGTGGGGCATAAAATTTAGAACTGCTTGCTATTATCTTATGTTGTTTGTGTTATTCTTGATGTTGTTGTGTGATGGTAACCTCACCACTGCACTAAAGTTACCAGACAACAGGCGTTGCATTTAACCAAACACCATGTCTTGTGTTTTCACGTACACAAGTGGGCAACAAAACACCATACCATTCGTTACACCCATGCAGCCTAGAGGGTATGCATGCAACCAAACTGTGCATATGCTGGCTTTCTGCTTATTTTACCTCAGCTAGGCACCGTTGAGCTAGGCTCCACGGGACATGCTTGCTCGGGAAGATTACCAATCACATCATATTTATTTTCTCCGGGTCATTCCAGGATCTATACGGTGAGGTCTCCAATGTCTGTCGGCAAGAAAGGTCGTAATTAGCTTCTGCAAAAGTTATAGCTCACAACGTTTGTTTGATGGAAGGTTCATTTTGGACCCATCATTTTTTGCACCGGCGGGGGGGGGGGGTACTTTTTGGACCCAACGTGATTGAAGAAGCACAATAAATTGGTGGTTATAGCTACAACGTAGCAATATTGTAAGCCCGTATTGGTCACAAGCAATCATGGTGAAAGTTAAAGAGCCAGACAGAAAGTTTGAAAAAAGCACTAGATTTATACGGCTCAATTATAGGACAAAGTTTGAGTTATAAAAAATGATATATGTTCTTTGGTGCCGCTTTCTCAATTGTTGTAGACGAACCAGTCCACGATGCTTTTAACTGTCACAAGTATAGTCTTCGAGGAAAAATATTTGGGTGTTCCTGCCCCTGAGAGACGTATGTCTGGAGAAATTATGAGAACCTTCACCCAAGTCTAACCAAATGACTTATTCAGGGCCGACGGGACAGTTAGCTCAGCCTGACACAGACGAGACTGAAATTTTCTATGCATGGGGAGTTGCAAAAGGTGGATTACTATCCTGGACGAACAAGTATAAACTTGACCTACAACTAATGAACAGATGCCGTGTAGCGACCCGACCCAAATGGATCGGTGCCTCTATGCTTTTTTTGTTATCCATGGATAAATGTGCTAGCACATGTAGTACATTGATGAAATACCATAATATCACATGTTAAAAGTAATGTATATCTAGTTTATACCTCAAATAACATAGCGGAAAACAATCATAAGGGGTGGTGTCCCATCAACGCCAACGACAAGTTGAGTGTAGATCGTAATCCTACAACATAAGTCATACTCGTCGTAGAAATTCATGCAACATGATAAATTGCTGCAGTGTTGATCAGTACAGTAAGGTACTCCCAATATCATGGATAAAAGAATATGAAAATAATTATATCACCATATGCAACAGGGTTATGGAGTCTGAGTTTTGCATAAAAGCTACAATTTCCCTACTACAAATGAATCAAAATTAATTACTACAACATTATGTCATTAATGAGATGGTTCCGCCAACCAAAATATCATATTCCAAAGTCATCATTCAAATCCAATAATCCATTTATGGTGCGGTGTTGAGAGTTTCGAGATAGATCCAACTCCAGAGGCTCAAGTTGTTTGTAACCGAGGACACGGCTAATCGATTAGGTTAATAATCTATAGAATTTTTGTGCACTTTACCCACAAGACTTGATCCCTACTTATGTCCTGGTGTTTCAGAACAGGATGACCAAAACATGGTCTTTCAAAGGGTTTCCCTAACCATTGACAATGCACATCCAATCCTACCGTTCGTCTCCATCTTGTAGCACTGTCCCGTTAGAGTCACAACTAAGATCAACAAGCCAAACCCATACTAAAATGTGGTTGCGCAGGTAAGCTTCCAATCTTTAAGTATCCTTTCTTCTCTTTCATCTCCAGCATCACTAGGCCAACAATTGGCTGCTCCAAGGTGCACGTCTTCCATTTCCACCCAGAGGTACTTTGAAATCTTGACTTGATATCTTCAAGTCATGAAGTTGTCATCATTTATTAAGAGTCATCACTCTCACATCTTTAATGAACACTCATACCAATCCCATCTACTAAGCATAGCAATTGATAATAATAACGTTCCCGAGGCTCAGTAATAAGGACATGGGTGCCTACCTCATGATATCACTCAAGAACCAAGTTCCAAATTACTTACTTTACATGCATGGTGGAGAAGCCTGAATCTAATGCGATGAAATAGGAGTAATCAATGATATGGTGAATGTAGCGACCCGACTCAAAACGAGTCAAGCCTCTATGTATCTGTGCCATTCCTGGATTAGTATGCTAGCACACACAGTACATCAATGTATATATCAAAGTGCAATCACATGTAAATAACATTAAATTGATATATATACCTCAAAATCAAAACGGAAACAGTCAAAGGGAGTGGAGTCCCAAATAACACCAATGGCAGGTTGAGTGCAGACCGTAACCCTGAATCGTACTCTTACTCATTGAAGAAAATATCTGCAACATAAGACGTTGCAGCCGTGTAGGTCAGCATATTGAATATGCCAGCAAGTCACAAAAGAAAGGGGTAAAATATCATCTATACTATATGCATATATGGCAGGTGGGGCTCTAAGTCTTTAGCGGAAAGCAAAATTTTCTCCTACAACAAGAGAGGTGATAAAAGCAAAATATTACTACATTGTTGGTTGTTAATGAGATGGTTCCACCAACCAGTTCTCATATCCAAGTTATAAATATTACCCACATCAATAAGATTTATTGGTGTTGAGAATTCCTCATAGTTTTCATTCCTTCGGCTCAAGTTGTCCATGACCATGGACACGGCTAATCGATCAGGTTTGAGTACTCCGAAGAGTTTTGCACACGTTCCCCACAAGATTTGATCGCCTCCGTTGAAATCCTCGCACTTTAGGGTGTTTGAGAACCGGATGATCAAAACATGGTCTTTAAACGGGTTCCTCTGATACTCTGATGGTGCCCATCCAATCCTACCATTCTTCTACATCTCGTAGCACCGCGTGTCCAGATTCACCACATTGTCCAACCAAGCCAGAGCCCATAATGACTTGTGGCTGTGCAGGTAAGCCTTGGGTCTTGAAGTATCTATCCATCTCTTCGTCCCTGGGTGAAGCTTTCCGCAAGATGTAATGGCTCTTCTCCATGCATCCCGGGTCGTCCACTGGTTTCCCCAGGGAGCCCATCTAAACCATCCTTCACCTAGAGGTACATTTCGTTCTGAGGTCTTGCAAGTCTTTGAGTCTTCAGGTCTTGATTATTAAGTTCTCACCATACTCATGATAAACACTCAACCAAACCCAGTCTACTAGGAGCATAGCAAAATAACGTCCCGCCAAAGTAACAAGGGTGATGGTTGCCTACCACATGATACTACATCAAGATCCAAATTTCCAAGTACCTACTTTGCATGCAATTGGGTGAAGAAGATAGAACTACTATGCATATAAAACATAGGTAGAATATGATCAACGTGACTTGCCTTGTTCATGGTTGTCGAGCTCGAGCGCGTCTAGATAACAAGCTTTGCACTCCGGATAATCTATCGACAGAAACAATTTCACACAATAAGCACCACAATGACAAGAAATCAAAATAAAGCATCTAATAGGAAAATAGCTATAGCACACGGTGAAAAATTGTCTTCCATAACCAAATCAGAATCTGTTTTGGTGAAAACCCCAAGATAAAATATCTCACAAATTCTGAAACTGAACCTAATTATAAATAAGATCACTAGTGATCAGTATCAAAAATAATCAATTAAAAATCTATTTTGAACTCCCGGTATGCACAAAATAAGATTTAAACCAAATCTATTCTAACTCAAATTTTAGAAATTCAAATATAGTCAAATTATATATTTTCGTAAACTACAAGAGATTTGTGATCTAATGAAAAAAGATTCGCTTTAATTGGATATACAGATTAAAAGTTATTAAGAAAATAAAATCAAAATTGCTTCTGTTTTGAAAAAAGAAAACTGAATAATAATAATAATGAAAGATTACCTGCGTGCTACAGGGCTGTAGCGGTGGCAGGAGGATGGTGGCGAGAAGGGGCTGCTCCGGCGAGGGGGGGCGCCGGCGAGGAGGGCGGCGATGGAGGAGGTCCTGTCGCTATGGAGAGGAGCGTCAGGGGCTCTTGGAGGCGAGGGGGGTGGCGTCCTGGCGATGTGGGCGTGCTCCTGGTGGCGTTCCTTTCCAGGAACAATGGTGGCGAGAAGGGGCTGTAGGGGCGACAGGGTGGGGTGGGGTGACGTGAGGGTGCAGCGGCAGGGGAGGGGTGGCGCGACACATGGTGGGGCGCTGGAGGGAGCTTCCTGGCGATGTAGGTGGCGACGGGAGAGGCTCCTGTTGAGCTCGGTGAGTCAGGGAAATAGGAGATGGTGGCGAGGTGGCTACGGGCAGGGAGACGTCGAGCTGATGGGGAAAATGGAACAAGGAGAGGCGGGGCGTTCTTATACTGGTGGTGAGGTAGCTCGGAAGGAAGTATATCCCGCGAAACGGGGGATGGAAGCTTCCAGGAAGCTTCTGCCATTGCCTAGGATGGAAGGAACGAGAGGAGGAAGAAGAAAGGGTATCTGGGCCTGATGCGTTTCCAAGTGTGGCCCAAGAACTTTCCTAATAAAAGAGATATCTTTCCCTTTTTATTAAAACAGGAATTAATACGATTAAAGGAAAATAGAATATCCTCGTAATATAGGGGTATAATATATTAAAATTTTCAGAAAAATAAATCCAAAAATATGGATATTTTTCCATGACCAAAATAAATACTTCAAAAAAATGTTTTTCAGAAAATCCCTAAATTAGTTTATTTCCTTTTTGCAAAAAAATTTCAAATACCCCTTGGGTTTTATGGTTCAAATATTTCAAGGAATATCCCCGGGTTTGGAGGGTCATGTTCCTCCTCTCTTTTTTCTTGTTTGGCAAGATATTGTTCCCGACATTCCGTGAGTGAAGAAAAACAAAGTGCAAAGAAAAAATCGAAAGAAATTTGAATGCCACCTTTATTCAACTTCTTCATGTTTGAAGAAGTCATGCTATCTTCTCTCGCTGTTTTTAAAAAAAGATGAATTTGAATTCACATGAAAAAGGGAAAGTCATTTTATTCCCTCTCATTCAAAAGTTTTAAGAAAGGTTTCAAATTTCACTCAAGTTTCAATCACTAAAACAAACAAACAATTAATCTAATAATTTTATTAACATTCCAAAATTTGGGATCTTACAGTGAAAGTGAACTTGCATGGTACTTGTTGGTGAAGTTCATCGCTCTCATGATTGTTCTATTTGTCACACTCTGAGATACCTATCATAAAAATTGACATACATAACCAAACATACTAACCACCAATAAAAATACAAAAATAATAAAAACTATTAAGAAATAAAGAGTGATCCAAAACAAATACCAAAAGAAAATTCATCAACACATAAAGAAAAACTCTAGTTCCTTGGAAATTAAAAAAGAAAAACTTCTCTCATAGGAACAAACTTAAACAAAAAACAAAATATAAAAGTTTTAATGAAACACAAAGTATTTTACTTAAAGTTTTATTAGCAAAAAGAATAAATTGAAAAGCTTTTGTAAAAACCAAAGTTATCATTAAAATAAGTTTTCTCCTAGCATTCACCAAAAATAATTTCAACTATTGATACAATTTTGTTCTCATCTGATTTAAGGTATTTCCATTTAAAATTTATTAGCAAAAGAAACAAAATTAAAACTATTTTGACACACAAACTAAGATCACACCAAAACTCAACATAAACTTGATATAAACAAAATTAAATATTTTTGTGAAAGCTAGTGGTGTTATATTGAAAACCGATTGGATTTGGATTTAAGTGGCAACATAATTGTTTTTAAATTTATAAGAAAAGAATTTCTATCAACAAAACTAGGCATAGTATGTATTGTTTTGATTATGTTTAAAATAGATCTAAATAAGTTTTAAAATTAAATTTAATTAAACCACTCGATATACTAAATAATTATGAAATATAAGAAAAAATATTAACTCAAAATTATGTTTTTCAATAAAATTTATAAGCAAAAGAAGTTTAAATCAAATCGGATTCAAATTCAAATTTTAACAAAGTAAAAATGTTTTTTATTTTAAACTAAACATCATAATTTTAAGTATCTAACGAGAATCACTCAAAAACATTAAAAACACTAAAAGATATTAAGAAAACAAAAAACAAAAACTATTCTATTTTAGAAAATAAAAACAAAAATAAAGAAATAAACTATGTATCGACTAATCACTACGTGTAAGCATGCGATTCGGCGAACTAACAGGTGAAACTGGGATACAGGCGGATGGCGAGCTTGTAAACAAAAAACTGTTCATGTGTTATAATGAATCTAATCTATACCATAGAGATTAGATCTGACTTTGGGGATTGAAAGGGGAGCTCACAACATCGAAGATGAAGTCCGGCGAGGTCCCAACAATGGGGGCGGCTCTGCCTCAACGCGGGATACGGATACGGTGGTCCAAGATCTTGGGAAGGCCTTCGGGGTGATGAAGTCGCTGATGGTGGAGAAGTTAGAGACGACACTTTAGTTTGGGGGGGATGTGGGACGGAGCAGAGTGGGGCAAGCTCGGGGCAGAGGCGAGATTCTCTAGTGATGGCAAATAATTAGGCGAGGCAGAGAGGGCAAGCGAGGGGGCTTTTCCATTGAGAGGGTTGAGGGTAGGCGAAGGCTTTATAGGGGATCTAGCATGGGTGAGGAGGCAAGGCTAGTTGGCAAGGAATCATCGAAGCTTTGAGCGGTGGCGGACCGCCAACAAGATAAGGACGAAGGTGAGTGCGAGCGGATTTGAGTCACATGGCTCCCATCTTTCAACGAGATGGTGCGAAAGGAAAGCGAGCGGTTGGCTGATCTCGGGCTGATTCGGTGTCGTGTGAGAGGGGGGTGGCCCGTTTGCCCCGTTGGGCCTCGGGTGCGCGTGTGATTTAAAGAAAAGGCATATTTCCTTTTAAAAAAAACCGAGAAAGAAAAGGGAAAAAATAAAACAACAATAGAAAGTTTATATATGAATGATATATATATATTCTCAGAATTTTGCAAGCAATTTAATGAACTAATTTTCAATTCCAAATAAATAACTTATAAAAAATATATTTTTGGAATTTCCAAAATAAAAGGGAAGTGATTTTCAAATCCTTTTTGAAATGTTTCTGTTTTCCAATTTCAACCATAAGACCAAGATTTCCTATGACTTTCGAAGGGTCATATTACTCCTCCCTTTTCAGTTCTTTTGTCAAAGAATTTGAAATGATTTAGATTCAAATTTAAATGGAGTTATAATGGGAAATTTTGGAAGTTCCAAATGAAAAACTTGAAAGGCATTGTAAAGGAGAGTTGAAAACTTCAAAATGAATTATTCATAACACACCATATGGAACGTGTAAAGTTTTGGGGATGTACTTTTATTCCCTCTCAATAAATTTTCAAATAGTTTAAAATTACACTCAATTTCAAAACAACAACCATGTAAGCAATCATAAGAAGTTAACTAAAATTCCAAAATTTAGAACTTTTGGGATGTTACGAACCTACCACCCTTAAAATGATTCTGTCCGTCGAGATTCAAAGAGGCTAGAAAGAAAAACTTAGGTTTGGCGGTCTTCTAGAAAGTCCATTGATAATCATAAAGCTATGGGTTGTTACCAACCTTACAATAAAACTCACGAGTTCATTAAAATCATGTACTCCCTCCTTCGTGTTAACAACAT
Organism: Hordeum vulgare subsp. vulgare; assembly: GCF_904849725.1. Taxonomy (NCBI): domain Eukaryota; kingdom Viridiplantae; phylum Streptophyta; class Magnoliopsida; order Poales; family Poaceae; genus Hordeum; species Hordeum vulgare. Next base: position 485,756,912 of record NC_058519.1, read on the forward strand.
CGATCTTCTCACATATCTCACAATATCTCCTTCATTTTTGCTCTTTTAGTATATGCATAATATTTTCCTCAAAATCCTGAGTCCTTTTATCAAAATATAGTTCTTCTGGGACTGGATCTTCCTGGCTGACAGGTTTGGTGCCAATGCCAAATTACTGTCAAAATCTCATGGTGGTTAACCATTAATGGTTCCAGAAAAAATAGGTCTTGGATTTATTCTCACCGTATAGCCTATGAATTCACTACTATAGGATGATCCTAAGACAACGCATGCATCAGAAACCCTTCGATGAAACTCTATGTGATTTAACATAAAAAAAGTGCATGTGCGATGTCGTAATATCACACACACATTTCAAAAACATAATTGTGTACGATGTCGCGCAAATAGGTTTTTGCAAAACTGTGTGTGTGATGTTTCCTAGCCTATTATTGCACATGGTTTAAAAAATATAAATATGTGTGATGCTTTGCACACAATTTTTACAAATGATGTGTGTGTGTGTGATGTAGTCTATTGCACATAGTTATTATAATGCAACCGTCTGTGATGGCATGCACACATTTTTTGCAAAAAGTGTGTGTGTGATGTAGCATATCATTGTACATGGTGTTAGAAATACAAACGTGTATGATGACTTGCACATGTTTTTTGCATAAATTGTGGATGCAATGTAGTCTATCATCGCACACACTTTTATAAATGCCACCGTGTGTGATGCCAACAATTACTATTATCCCAAGAATAATGGTTCTCGTGATAAATTTGAAGGCGAACTAGAATTTTCCTTTGTCGTTCGACTTTGATTTTTTTACACTTAACATGCACCTTATAACCTTCCATGTTAAATTTTTGCACTTTTAGGAGCTCATTTGCTATATTTGATTCATTAACTGCATTTCTATTCACTTAATGGATATAATTCATATTTCAACTATGAGTGCATGAAATAGTAAACAAAATGATTTGAATAATCATATTTAGGGTATTGATTATATTTGTATGCCTCATACAAGAAATTAGTGAGAATTAATAACATTAATGTGGCAAGAATCAACCACGAACATGGAGTTTATTGGTATTTAAGTTATAAAAATTGTAAATGAAGTCTATGAAATATGAGCATGATATGACCACGGTATGATGTGGTAAGAATTTGATAAGGTTCCACATTCTTTTTTATGTATATCCTATAGAAATCACACAATGTGCGAGGAACGATCATTGTTTCGAGAGTGAATGCACCAAGTTGCTGGAAACTAATATTTCCTCCATTTTGTTCCTACAATTAAGATACAACATAGAATCCTCCATATTAAAATTTAGCACTTTTCACATCTTATTTGTTATATTTTAGTTAATAACTATATTTCTAGTGATTTAAGAGATACATTGAAGTTTGAACTACGAGTATATAGAACTATATACAAAAATTAATTGAGAAATCATATTTAGGGCATTGAGTATATGTGTATGCCTCATACAAGAAATAAATATAAAATCAAATATCTGTGTGAAAAGAATCAACCGTGAAAATGAAGTTTTTTTAATTCTGGAAAATGTAAATGATGTCTAATAAATACAAACTTGGCATGATGTTAATATATGACCTTAGTATATTGTAGTAAAAGTTTGATAAACTTTCATATTTTTAATGTGTAAGGGAAAAAATTAAATGGCAAGAAAGCAGAAATGTGTACTGCATTCTTATTGGTGAAGATAATGAAGCCTTCGATCGATGACATGGCATGAATCCATCTGTTCATACTCCCCACCCAAACAACAATATCTAGTCTTATCTCGTCCTTATCTCTTAACCATGTACTCTACCATGTCCATACCTCCTATGGAACCATGGACATGACACACACTTTTATATTGTATGGCTGGTGCGGCGGACGACGCCTGCTCCATGCTCCGACTAGGAGGAGGACGTGGTAGGACGGGGAGCGTTCGACATCGAGCGGCCGTGCGTGAAGCCTGTGACATGGACACCATGAGTCTCATCATCGTGCGTAGACGCGAGCATGAGCACGAAGCGGTCGTCTAGCTCCGGGAGCTCTGTCTAGCGGCACAACTTCTTCAACAAGTTCTACATCCCCGGAGGCAGCGTCATAGCGACGCAATTCATGGCCATGTAAGTGATACATCTCCAACGTATCTATAATTTTTTATTGTTCCATGCTGATATTTTATCATCCTAGGATACTTTACGCTCATAATTTAGAATATTATATTATTTTTTAGCACTAACCTACTGACCCAATGCCTAGTGCCAGTTGTCGTATTCTCCATATTTTTCACTTTTCACGTTTACTATAACAAACGAAGTCCAGTTTCCCCGAAACTTTTTTATGATTTTTTCTGGACCAAAAGAAGACCTGGAAGCTTCAGGAGAAGGCCGGAAGCCACACGAGAGAGGCTCAAGCCAACATGGCACGACTAGGGGGGTCGCCGCATCCTCATGGCTTGTCCCACCCCGGTGGCCCGACTACCTCCATTCTCTAGCCTATAAATTCACATATATTCCAAAAACTCTAAATATTGGAGAGAAATACTTACTCCGCCGACGCAAGTCTGAGTTCCATGGCGATCACATCTCGAGCTTCGTTTTGGCACCGTGTCGAGGTGGGGGTCTATCGCAAAGGGCCTCTTCATCAACCTTGGTGCCCTCGTGATGATGTGTGATTAGTTCACCACATACCTACGAGTCTGTAGTTAGTATCTAGATGGCTATCTCTCTCTTGATCTTCAATACAATGACCATCTCATCTTCGCTTTAATCTATCCGATGTAATTCTTTTGTATGGTGTGTTTGTTGGGATCTGATTAATTGTGGGTTTATGTTCAGATTATTCATGAAAAGTATTTGAGTCTTCTCTAAAATTATTATGATTCTTATTTGCATGATCATCATATCATTAGAATTCTCTCCAATCTATCGAATTGATGTGGCCAAGTAGTTTGGTATTTCATCAGTGAGAGGGGTGTGTTCTTGTGGGTTCAACCTCACGAGTTTCCATATCCCACTAACAGAAGGGGCAAGTTGCTTCTTTATGTTGTTTCCACTAAGGATAAAACAATGGGGTTTATTCATATTGGTTAAGTTTAGTTTGTCTACATCATGCCATCGTTCTCCATGCATTACTCTATTTTTCATGAACTTAATAAGTAGAGAGGCAAGCATAGAAGCGCTCTTGAAGTGGAGTAATAGTAGTGGGTCCAGGAAGGAGTCAGCCTATTTTCTTATGGACGTCATACCTGTATACACATGATCATTGCCACAAAAATCGCGTTACTATCCTTTTTTGTGTCAATTTCCCAATGGTAATTTATTTACCCACCATGTGTTGATTTCATGAGAGATGCCACTAGAGAACACTATGGCCCCCGGGTCTATTCACTTATATACTTAGAAAACATATAATTTCCTTTATATTCTTATTTTTTTTCTTTTATTTTTTTTTATTTTGCAATTTACAATTCTCTACAATTATCTACACATCTCATTTCCTTGCAAATAATGAGATCAAGGGGATTAACAACCCTCTTGCCCGCGTTAGGTGCATGTTGTTTGTTCTTTTGTGTGCAGCCACTGAAGTTGGTTGAGGATTGATATTCCTATTGTTTCAATAAACCTTGGTTTCTTAACTAAGGGAAATACTTACCCGTGTTGTCCTACAATTATTCGTTCCTCTTCATGGAAAACCCAATGCAGATCACAAGTATTAGGAATGATTTCTAGTGACGCTGCCGCATAATATCATCACGAACTCTCAAATTCTTCCACAGGTGGTACCTTCATGGAGGTGCCCTTAGGATAGGCCACCAAACTTATGGACAAAATCATGGCCAACTACTCTCAATGGCATATCGAAGGAGATCCAACTGGTAAGATGGTAAATTATGTTGAGGAAGTCACTACTTTGAGTGAAAAAATGGATGCTCTTATGAATTTGGTTGCTAATAAAAATTATCATGTTGATCCTAATGTCATGACCTTGTCAACTTTAATTGAGAAAAATTATAATGCCATTGATGTTAATTTTATCTCACGAAATAATTTTAACAACAATGCCTATAGGGGTAATTTCAATGCTAGGCCATTCCAGGTAATCCTTCTAGTGGTTATGGCAACTCTTGTGGCAATTCTTATGGAAATCCTTCTACCAACAATAATTAGTTCTCCTATCATATTGAAAACACCATTAAATAATTTATTAATTCTCAAAAAGTTTTCAATACTATGGTAGAGGAAAAGATGCATACGATCGATACTTTGGCTAAAAACATGGATATAATTGCTCTTGATGTAGAAACTATTAAAAGTAAAGCTTTTCCACCCAAGCATGATTTTAATGAAACTATTAAGTCTATCCAAATATCTATGAATGAAAGCAAGTAGAGGACCGCTAAGTTGCAAGCTAAGCGGGAATTCCTAGAAAAAGCTCTCCCACTCGGTTTTTACCGAAATCATGATGATCTTAGAATGATTGGCACTTCTTCTATTGAATATAAATGATAAAGGAAATAGATATGAGTTAACTTTAGCTAGAGAGCATCACATTTTCTTGGAGGGTGATGACTCTAATGCTAAAACTAAAAAAGTGGGTTTTGAGAGGTCTAAACTTTAACTTGTGATGTGCCCACTATCTTGTATTACAAGAACTTTAATTATGATATTTTCTCTTTAGTATAATACATTTCCTTGTTACAAACCATTATTAGCTCACCCAATGCTTATGAACAAAACAAGGCTTTCACTAATCATATAGTGGAAGCAATGATAAAAGCATATGATGAGAAACTTGAACTTGAAGTTTCTATTGCTAGAAATTGCATGACGAGTGGGAACCTACTATCAAAATAAAGATAAATAAATATCAATGCAATGCTTTCTGTGACCTTGGTTCTAGTGTTTCAACAATACCTAAATCCCTTTGTGATGTGCTTAGTCTCACTAATATTCAAGGGTGTTCCCTAACCTTGCATCTTGAGGATTCTAGCATTAAGAAACCCTTAGGTTGAATTAATGATGTTCTCATTATTGTAAATAATAATTATGTGCCTGTAGATTTCATTGTTATTGATATGGATTGCAATCCTACTTGTCCAATAATACTTGGACGACCTTTCGTACGAACTATAGGTGCAATTATTTTATGAAAGAGGGAAACATAAGGTTCCAGTTTCAATTGAAGAAAGGGATGGAACACTTTCCTAGAAAGAGAATCAAGCCACCTTACAACTGCATCATGAGGTATACTTATGGGTTGAGTGTCAAAGATGACAACACTTGATCATATGCATTATGCCTAGCTAGGGGCATAAAACAATAACGCTTGTTGGGAGGCTGTTTTGCTTTTTAATTTCTGTTTTTTTATTATTTATTTCTGTTTTGGTGTGATGAAATGATTATTTCCTATGTAATTGTTTCATGTTTAAATTAGTGTTTGTGCCAAGTAAAGCCTTTGGGATGAGTTGTATGATAAGTATAATAGATACAATGCAAAAAACAGAAACTTTGACGTCTAGTGCAAAATTTCTCTGATTTTACTCGAACGTCTTTTTAAGCTGAATTTTTTACATAGTATTTCTATAAAAATTCTCCTAATTTTTCCAAAGTTTTGGAGTTACAGATGTATAGGTTCATTACAGATCACTACGTGTTGTTCTGTTTAGACAGATTCTGTTTTTGCTTGCATAGTTTGCTATTTTGATGATTTTATGGATTGTATCGGGGGTATAAGCCCTGGAGAAGTTATAATACAGTACCTATTATTCAATAATGAAATATAAATCAATTTACAACCATACCTAAGTATTTGATATGTTGATTATACTAACCGATCTCACGAAGTTTTGTTGAGTTTTGTGTGATTGAAGTTTCCAAGTTTTCAGTGTTACCACGATGGACAAAGGAATAAGGTGTGGCAAGCGGCTAAGATTGGGGATTACCAAGACACCCCAACGTAATACTCTAGGAATACTCAAGCGTCTAAGGTGGGGGATGCCCCGGAGGGCATCCCCTCTTTCGTTTCAATCCATCGGTATGTCACTTGGAACTACATTTCTATTCGGCACATGATATGAGTTTTTCTTGAAGTTTTGTTTAATTTAGTTTGCTTTTTTATTTTTAGTTTGCCACAGTCATCATTTTATGGAGATAGCAGCTTGAGAGAGACACACACTAGTAGAAAAGAGGGCTTTGGTCCGGGGCCTGCAATCCCATTAGTCCTGGTTCACCCACAAACCGGGACCTATGGTGTCATTGGTCCCAGTTCGTGAGGTCAAGGCGCCAGCCGGGCATCATGGGCCATTGGTCCCGGTTCGTGTCAACCCTTTGGTCCTGGTTTCAGACACAAACCGGGACCAATAGGCAGGGACCGTTCGTATCCCCCTTTAGTCCCGGTTGGTGGATCAAACCGGGACCAGGTGGACCGTTCGTATCCCCCTTTAGTCCCGGTTAGTAGAACAAACCGGGACGAAGTGGTGGTGGAAACCGTTCGTATAACCCTTTAGTCCCGGTTGGTGGCTCAACCCGGGACTAAAGGCCCAAACAGTTTGCCTCCCGCTTTGCAAAAGCACAACCAAAGCAGAGTCTGTCGCCATTTCTCTGTTCTTCTCATCTCTCGCTCTCCTCTCGTCTGCCCCTCTCTTCTTCCCCTCTCTTCTTCCCTTCTCTTCTTCCACCATGCCAACTCGCTTCGGAGAGGTGCTCGCACATGGCAATACCAAGCTCGATGTTGTGTACACGAACGAGAGGAGGGAGGTGCCGCATTTTCTTGGACAGTTGAAGGAACGATGGCTTGATGCCGCGGTGGATCATGAGAAGTTCTTGGGGCTCGATGTGAGTACACGGCCGATCAACGAGGTGTTGCCGTCATCCAACTATGTTTCAAACACCATGTCTTGATCTTCCAATGGGGGAGGTATGTTTTGACGCTTTCTTTGATCCAAGGTTATGAAAATTGCATATATATAGTGATTTCTTTAGGTTCCATTGGATAGCACTATGCAGTTTCTATATATGTTACATTGGATAGTTAATTGAGGTTTCTTGATAAATTCATAGGATATGAAAATTGCATAGGATCAATAGCAATATGTTCCATTTTGGAATCCTATAAAGATCAAGTTCTCTTTAGTTGTAGTGAAACAATTTTATGCAGCGTTCTTTGATCCAAGGTTATGAAAATTGCATATAGCTAGTGATCTCTCTAAGTTCCATTGGATAGCAATATGATATGGCATGGTTATGAAAATTGCATATAGCTAGTGATCTCTCTAGGTTCCATTGGATAGCTATAGTGATCTCTCTAGGTTCCATTGGATAGCAATATGCAATATGTCATAGTTAATTTACGGTTTCTTGATCAGTACATAGGATATGAAAATTGCATAGGATAGCAATATGTTCCATTTGAATCCTAAAGATAATTTTCTCTTTAGTTGTAGTGAAACATTTTTTCTTGTTGCAGCAGTATGTAACATTTGTTCCATTTTAATTTGTTGTTGTTGCAGTAGTGACAAGCATTGTCAGGAATTCATGGACTTCCTTTGCAGCGGCATTAGTTTTGCTACCGTTGACATAAGGAACGAGAAGCTGAAGATGAGGCACAACTTCGATATTGAGATACGAGCTGATTGCCTCATTGATCTCCAATACGAATTCAGGCTTCGACATGAGAGGACTTTGACGGCTAATATGGCAGTCGCCTTGATCGACGAGGAGTATGCTGATATGAAGACCAAATTCCCAAAGTCTCAGCACAGACTTTGGGAGAGGACCCCACTTGATCGTATCAACATTGCGTATGCAGCAAAAGATGCATACGTTTCATACGAGTTGTACCGCAAGATTCGAGTCATCAACTATGGCCAGCGTCACCTCAGAGCAGATGGACATTCTGATTCAGACGATTCAGACAAGTAGTGTTCACAACGGCGAACACTTGTATATATATCTATGCTAGCTATTATTATGTACTGTTTGGACTAGTATCATTATGTACTGCTTAGACCAATTTATATATGTCTTGTTTCTGTTTGTGCCATTATAGTTTCCAAATTTGAATGGTTTAGCCCTTTCTAACTTCATTTGCTACTTTTCATGGTATCATGCATTTTCCACCTCGGAACTTCTGTACACGAAGTGCATCCCGTTTTTGCCACAACCCTATCAACTTTTTAGCACATGCTATGTGGGTGAAATGATGATACCATGCCAACTTTCAACCTATTCACAGTTCATTTGTAGTGCTTTTCAATTTCTCAGCCATTTAGCTCAAAAAATCAGTAAATGCATGAAAAATACCAAATGAACTTAGAAAGTGTTGAAAATTGATGATGTGGCCTTGAATGGTGCATTTTGAACACACAAAAAGTCTTCAGTTCAAATAAGTTCAAAAAAATGAAATACCTTTTGTAACAGATGAGTTTTCATAAGAAACCCTAATACTTCAAAAGAGATTGTCAGATTTGTATAGGAAGTGCATCCAGTTTTTGCTGCAAACCTCTCAACTTCTTAGCACATGCTATGTGGGTTAAATGATGATACCATGCCAACTTTCAACCTATTCAGAGTTCATTTGTAGTGCTTTTCAATTTTTGGGCCATTTTGCTCAAAACAAAATCAGTAAATGCATGAAAAATACCAAATGAACCCAGGAAGTGTTGAAAATTGATGATGTGACCTTGAATGGTGCATTTTGAAGACACAAAAGTCTTGAGTTCAAAGAAGTTCAAAAAAATGAAATCCCTTTTGTAACAGATGTGTTTTCATAAGAAACCCTGATACTTCAAAAGAGATTGTCCGATTTGTACACAAAGTGCATCTAGTTTTTGCCGCAACCCTGTCAACTTTTTAGCACATGATATGTGTGTGAAATGATGATACCATGCCAACTTTCAACCTATTGAGAGTTCATTTGTAGTGCTTTTCAATTTCTGGGTCATTTAGCTCAAAAAAAATCAGTAAGTACATGAAAAATACCAAATGAAGTGAGAAAGTGTTGAAAATTGATGATGCGGCCTTGAATGGTGCATTTTGAACACACGAAAAATCTTGAGTTCAAATAAGTTCAAAAAATGAAATCCCTTTTGTAACACATGTGTTGTTAATTAAAACAGTCATTTAAAATAACCTAAAACCTACCAAATTGAATATAATGATAAAAACACAGTAATATTAAATAGCAGGAAAAAGAATAACTCAAAAATCTATTTTTTTAGTAAAGTTATTCACAAGATAAAATAAATAAAGTCAAAAACAAAACAAAAAACTAGTTTTTTTTAAAAAATGCCACCTACTCGGCCACCATGGCCTGAATACGACTAGAAACCCAACAAGAGAGTTGGGCGAGGATTCACGCCCGCAGAAGGCCGAGTAGGCCCACACGTAGTGAGAAATTAGGCCCGTAAGCCTGCAGTTGAGAGGAGCTCGAGAGGGTATGTGCACCAGCGCTTATAAACCACTCCCGGGCTCTCTAGGCTAGCGAGGTGGGAGTAAATATCCAACCGCACCGCGGCTATGGTAGGCATAGTCCTTTAGTCCAGGTTTGTGCCACCAACCGACACAAAATACGCCATTTCGTCTCGGTTGTGTGCACCAACCGGGACTAAAGGTCTCTTCTTTCTGCCCTTTGGGCTGCTGGAAATTGGCCTTTAGTCCCGGTTTGCGGCACAAACCGGGACGACACAGGTGCATTGGCCCCGGTTTTTGCCTCGAACCGAGACCACTCATTTTCGCATATAGGCGGGAGTTGTCGAAACTTCCCCAAACTCTCCCATTTCCCCCCAAGCCCGTCCTTCTCGTCGTTGCCGCCGTCCTGAGCCCATCGTCCTCTTCGTCGTCGCCGCCTCCCTGAGGTCGTCCTCCGCCTCGTCGTCGCCACCGCCCCCGAGCCCCTCCTCCTCCTCGCCGTCGCCGCTGCCCCGAGCTCGTCATCGTCACCAACCCTCCTTATCCACCCCATGCGCTCCCTCTCTCTTCCTCACTCCCGGCCCCTCACTCCCCCTCACACTGCCGGCCCCTCCTCCGTCCTCTTTCCTCCTCCCTCCTTCAGTCGCCCCTCCTTCTCCCTCCTCCCTCCTCCCCGCCCCACGTCCTCCCTCCACTCCTCCATTCGCTGTCGGCCGGCCACTCCCCGCTCTGCCTTCCTCCTCTGTCCTCCTTCCTCCTCCCTCCTTCAGCCGCCCCTCCTTCTCCCTCCCCCTCCTCCATCCACAACCCCTCCTCCCTGCTACATCTTGATTTAGTAGGCTAGTTGATATTTTCTTGTTGATATGCAACATTTTGATTTACTTAATAGTTTGTAGTTGATATCTAACAATTTGATTTAGTATGATTAACTGATTAGTAAAAATTTAGACATAGTTGATAGTTTTTAGTTGAAATAAGCCTCTGTTCATATATAACACTTTGATTTAGGATAGTTTCTAGGGTTTAGTTGATAGTTTCTAGTTAACTGAATTATTACTAGGGTTTTAGTATATTATTTTTAGACATAGTTGATAGTTTCTAGTGATCCTGAAACTATTTACTCATTTTCTAGAATGAACATGTCATATTTTGTTTATATTTTTTTTATGTAGAAATCAAGTATTTTCCCCTGCCTCATCCCCGCATTTGTCCCCATCGCCGACCCCCTAAGACCTCTAGGTGAGAATAGCCAAATCCCCATGTTGTTGATATAGATGATAATGTGTTGTAAATATCAATGATTAAAATGCTAGTGCTAGTCGCCATGTCATTGATGTCGATGATGATTCATTATGAATATAGAGAATGTCTTGGTGTTCTTGTTTGCAAATGTTGATTCATTTCCGTGACAAATTTCAGGCGGTCCGCATGTCCACTTTTTAGCAAAGGTCGTGCCCAAATTTTCCATGAATTTCAGCATGACTAGTTCTAGAAACTAGGACATATGGAGTGCCCTATAATTGCCGGAAATTGGAATGAAGAGGAGAAGTAGAGGAAAAATAGAAGAACATGAGAAGTTGAAGAAAAAGAGGAGAAGTAGAAGAGGAAGAAGAGGAAGAAGAGGAGGGGACGAAGAAGAGGAGGAGGGAGAGGGAATTATATATTTTTAGGTTAATTCTCTTTTAGGTTAATTCTGTTTTAGAATTATTAGAGGAAGAGGAGGATAGGAAGAAGAGGAGGAAAAGAAGAAAGGAAGAATTATTTAGGTTAATTATATTTTTGAATTAATAGTGATCTCTCATATAAGTTTCCTGGTAGTTGCCTTCGATTGTTTTTAAATGTTTCAACTATGAACATAGGAAATGTCTGACGACGAGAGGGAATTCGTTATGTGCGAATACTACGAGGATGAGCGCGGCCTGTGCAACACGCCTCACCTAGTTGATGGTAGGTGCTTCAGCATCATGCTAGATGAGAACTTCGAAGTGGATACAGTAAGTCACAACGACAAGTCTTTTTTCGTAATTGAGCATGACTTCTTTTGCTTCAACTTATAATTTTTACTTTTACTATTCTACTAGCGTATCCCCTGCCATGCAAGAATTTATGTCTTGGATAAGATTGGTTTCAGTACTAAAAAACTATGGAGGTAAAGAGAGTTCACTTGAGGACCGAGCATGATTATACTTTTGCCGTAAAGTTGTACAATGCAGACACCTACTCCTATTTTGATTGCACAAATTGGCGAGCACTATGCAAGGCTTGTGCATTTGATCCTAATATGCTTATCAGCTTTGATATTCGTCCAGAAGATGAAATTGAAGGTAATATTGACATCTGGGTCGATGTCCACACGCCTTCAGTTCTACCATTATGTGAGTTTCTCAACCATATTTATTAAGTAATTTATATTTTTTATTTAAAATAGTTGACAACTTATTTCCATTGACAGCTTATTTTCATTCTTCAAAAAATGTACGGAAGATGGTAGACAGAACCTACTACTACAATGATGAAGAAGAATTAACTTATAAGGAGAAAAATCATCTTATCGCATTTATTAATTATCTTGAGAATTACAATAGCTATTATCAAACTCCTCCACATTATGGTCAATACGTGCCACTAGTGCACGTGGTGAACTACGGTAACATCCATGGAGATTGCATGGTAAGATATTCTACTATTACGACATTCGTGCATCTTTTGCATATATTCTTCTAAAACTAAACTACGTTGCTAACTACAAAGTTATTACTATGTTTTTCAACTAGAAAATACCGAAGGATTGTGTGCCTGGTCTGATGTTTTCGAGAGGTCACGTTTTTGTTATGAGCTTAGGGCCACCACGGCCAGGTTAGCCTACGCATCACTCTTGTGTCCCTACCGGATTATTTCTAAAACCGATGAAGTCATGACAATTAAAGATTGGAAAAAATGTATGGTCTATCGTAGAGAGATACTTGGAAGCAACATTGTGCATAGGCCAAGAATTGGAGACAGGATGATCTCCATTCTCCATAATGGAGAGTCACGACCTATCTTGTTTTATGATATTGTACCTAAGAGAGGGTAGAGTAGATCCTATGAGAGAGGAGTAGGTCCTAGGTACAATGTGTTATTATGTGATACAATGTGTTAGAGTTGACGATGATGATGAGGAGGAGTTGTGATTCTGACTAGTGACCAACTTGTTATATGATGTCTCATTGACGAAAATGATGATTAAATAGTGTTGGTGGTAATGACTATGATGATTATTAGCTATAGTGATGCAAGAGTTTTTATATTAATATGATGATGATGTTGATCATGATTATCATGATGATTTTTTATTATGATCATGATTGGTTATTATATCATTGGGAGAAGGAAAGTGGATTAGATTCATGTGGATGAATCAAAAGTGATCAAAAGTTGAATTAGTAGGATCGTCATCCTACTAATTCAACTTTTGATCACTTTTGATTCATTTGGATGAAGAAAATCCATGTTTCTTCCTCACAATGATATAATAATTCATCATGAACATAATGATATAACAACCACTTAATTGGTAATGTATCAAAATTTGTATAACAGTGTATAAATACACTAAAAATTAAAAATATTGAAAAACAGATTACTAGTAGCGCGAGTTTGCTAGAACGCTACTAGTAGTTGTCTTATCAGTAGCGCTGGTATGATACACGCTACAACTATATGTCTTAGAAGTAGCACATCTTACACGCGCTGCTGGTAAGTAATAGCTGTAGCGCCTTATTGGTAGCGCGGTAACCCGCGCTACTAGTAGGCACTAAACCCGCGCTACTACTAGGCTTTTCCCTAGTAGTGGACACTTCTCTCTATGAGGTAGCTAACACAATATGAAACCACTAAATTAACCCTCCAAAAAAAACCTAACCCCATCCCCCCCATTCAAAAAAAACCCAGCTTCGGCCAGATGCTGACGCGTGGATGCCATTTGGTCCCGGTTGGTGTGACCAACCGGGACTAAAGTTCCTCCTGCCTGGGCTCCCCGCAGCGGCCATGTGGAGACCCTTTGGGCCCAGTTCATAAGTCAACCGTGACTAAAGGTTTGGGCCTTTAGTCCCGGTTCCGAAACCGGGGCTATTGGGCCTCTGGAACCGGGACAAATGGGCCTTTTTCTACTAGTGACACAGTCATCGTGATTTGTTAGAATACTCTATGTTCTTCACTTATATCTTTTGAGCTTAGCAGGTGCCCTAGTACTTCACAAATATATTTTTTGAGCACAATGGCATATAGATTTTATATAAATATTTGCACTCTCGTTCTTCACTTATATTTTTTGAGAGTTAAGAAACAATATAGATAATTTGCATGGGTCATAAGTCTTGTCCAAAAATAATAGGTATTCAATGAATGATAATCAAAACCATCATGTAGCACATAAAGAGAAATTGTGGGTTAATGATATTAATGTCGTAATATGAAAAGGCCTGAGTGCATCATTGTTGATTCATAGAAGTAATAATAATAAGAGGTGTTCAATTCTTGTTTGTCCAAATATTAAAAGGCATGTAGAGGATGTGTGATCATTTCTATTCCTTCTGAAAATCCTAGTGGTGGTTTGGGTCGAAGGCGCGCGATGGTTAACTCCTACCAACCCCCTCCCTCGGGGCAAGCGGGTAGTGCTATAATTTGTGCTAAAATTAATAAAACTGTGAAATAAGTATATGATTTCTTCATGACTAATGTGAAACCATGGACATACGCAATCTCACCTCCTCATATTTTGCTAGCCTCTTCGGTACCATGCATTGCCTATTCTGACCTCGAGGATTAGTGCAAACTTCGCGGGTTCGTCCAAACTCCATGACATGATACTATTTGTCGCACATAAGCCTTCCCATATCTTCCTCAAAACAGCCACCATACCAACCTATCATGGCATTTCCATAGCCATTCTGATATATATTGTCATGCATATTCCACCGTTACATCATATGACTAGTTCATTCATCATCATATTGCTTTGCATGATCATATAGAGCTAACATAGCAGTTTTGGCAAAGCCACCATTCATCATATTGCTAATACATTCCATGCTAGATCATTGCACATCCTCGTACACTGCCTGAGGCATTCATATTGAGTCATATTTCTGCATGGTTCTTCATATCAAGCTTTCATGAGTTGTAAGTAAGTAAAACTGGGAAAAAATAAAAGTGGGGAGGCCTTATAAGCCCACCATAATAATAATAAAAATGATGAAAAATATTTAAAAAATGAATGAAAGAAAAATGAATGTGAGAGAAAGAGAGAAGGGACTTTGCTACTTTCCTTTACCACATTTGTGCCTCGAAGTGGTACCTTGTTTTTCATATAGAGAGTGTGATGATATGACATTTTCATATGCTAGTGGGAATCATGTTTTCGTTATTATAAACTTGGCTTGCATATTCCGATGATGGGCTTCCTCAAATGCTCGAGTCTTCATGCACAAGTAAGTTGGATGCACACCCCACTTAGATTCATTTGAGCTTTCATACACTTATAGCTCTAGTGCATAATTTGCATATCAATCCCTACTCCTTGCATTAACATGTACTGATGGGCTTCTCTATGACCCGTCAATATGCCTAGTTGTTGTGAGAGTATATTCTCCACTTTTTACCCCTGTGATATCTACTACCATATTCTATTCCACCCTTATGCTATGGCCATGGTTCACGCTCATGTATTGCGTGAAGAATAAAATGTTGATTCACATTGAAAAAGTATGATCAGATTGCTTTACTTGGACATCGTGCTGCTTGACATTTGTATTAATGTGGTGAAATGAGACATGCCTTGCTAATATGAAAGATGAATGGGAATAAACATTATTTTAGAATCATATACTTTGAAAGATTGATGATTTTGTTGCTTGTGCTTATAATTATTACTATGTTTATGTTTGTTAATTCATCATTTCTCAATGATGATACGTCCAAATGATTACATATTGGGTAGCATGTCACGACAAAAATGGTGTTAATATCATTTAGCTACTCGAGGACGAGCATGTGTTAAGCTTGGGGATGCTTGATACGTCTCCAAAGTATCTGTAAATTCTAACTGTTACATGCTAATATATTACCATCCTAGGATACTTTTTGGGTCATAATTGAATAATTTATATTATTTTAAGCATTAACCTATTGACCCAGTGCCTAGTGCCGGTTGTTGTTTTCCGCGTGTTTTTTACTTCTCAGCTTTACTGTACCAAACGAAGTCCAATTGCCCCGAAACTTTTCTATGAGTTTTTCTGGACCAAAGTAAGACCCGGAATCTTTGGGAGAAGGCTGGAATCCACACGAGGGAGGCACAAGCTAACAGGGCGTGGCCAGGGGGTCGGCGTGCCCTGATGGCTTGTCCCTCCATGGTGGCCCCACTACCTCCAATCTTTGAACTATAAAATCACATATATTCCAAAAATCCAAAATACTACAGAGAAACACTCTTTCCATTGCCGCTAGTCTATCTTCCACGACGACCCCATGTGGAGCTCTGTTCGGCACCCTACCAGAGGGGGATCGATCATGGAGGGCCTCTTCATCAACCTTGTTGCCCTGGTGATGATTGATACGTCTCAACCGTTCTATAATTTTTGATGGTTTCATGTTGTTATCTTGTCAACTTTGGATGTTTTATATACCTTTTATATCTTTTTTGGGACTAACTTATTAATTCAGTGCCAAGTGCCAATTCCTGTTTTTCTGTGTTTTTGACTCTTTTCAGATCTGATTTTGGAACATAGTCCAAACGGAATAAAAGCCCCGAAATAATTTTTTCTAGAACAGAAGAAGATCGGGGGACTTGAGGGCCAAGGCAGGAGGCCCACAAGGAGCCCACAAGCCCTGTTGCCACGGCCAGGGGGCCCGCGGCAACCAGGCTTGTGGCCTCCCTGGCGCTCCCCTGCCCTAGCTCTTTGGCCTATAAATTCCCTAAAATCCTAGAAAAAATAAGGGCGTCCACGAAACCACTTTTCCGCCGCCGCAAGCTTCTGTTTCCACGAGATCTCATCTGGAGACCCTTCCCGGTGCCCTACTGGAGGGGATTTTGGAGTTGGAGGGCTTCTACATCAACATCATCGCCTCTCCAATGACTCGTGAGTAGTCCACTTCAGACCTACGGGTCCGTAGTTATTAGCTAGATGGCTTCTTCTCTCTCTTGGATCTTCAATACAAAGTTCTCCATGATCTTCATGGAGATCTATCTGATGTAATCCTCTTCGGCGGTGTGTTTGTCGAGATCCGATGAGTTGTGGATTTGTGATCAGATTATCTATGAATTATATTTGAGTCTTTGCTGATTTCTTATATGCATGATTTGATATCCTTGTAAGTGTCTCGAGTCTTGGGTTTTGTTTGGCCAACTAGATCTATGATTCTTGCAATGGGAGAAGTGCTTGGTTTTGGGTTCATACCGTGCGGTGACCTTTCCCAGTGACAGAAGGGGCAGCAAGGCACACATCATGTTGTTTCCATCAAGGGTAACAAGATGGGCTTTCATCATAGATTTGAGATTCTTCATCTACATCATGTCATCTTGCTTAAGGCGTTACTATGTTCTTATGAACTCAATACACTAGATGCATGCTGGATAGCGGTCGACGTGTGGAGTAATAATAGTAGATGCAGAAAGTATCGGTCTACTTGTTTTGGCCGTGATGCCTATAGATATGATCATTGCCATAGATAACGTCATGACTTTGCGCAGTTCTATCAATTGCTCGACAGTAATTCGTTCACCCACCATCTACTTCCTTTCATGAGAGAAGCCACTAGTGAACACTACGACCCCCAGGTCTATTCACAACTATCATCTCCACTTTCACTTTTACTTTGCTTGGTTTCCTTTTTGCTTTCAGTTCTCACTTTGCAAACAATCTATAAGGGATTGACAACCCCTTCATAGCGTTGGGTGCAAGCTCTTTGTGTTTGTGCAGGTACTTGTGACTTGACGCTCTCCTCCTACTGGATTGATACCTTGGTTCTCAAACTGAGGGAAATACTTACTGCCGCAGTGCTACATCACCCTTTCCTATTCAACGGAACACCAACGCAAGGCTCCAAGGCCACGAGGGAATCCTTTGCATATTTGCCAAGGAAGTCCCTGTAGGCGTAGCCAGCGGCAGAAGGATTCCTGGCGCCGTTGCCGGGGAAGATCTTTTGTTGCCGTAGCAGAAGGATTTCTGGCGCCGTTGGCGGGGAGGAGAGATCAAGTCAAGATCTATCCAAGTAGGTGTCACAAACTCATCTCTTGCATTTACCTTTTTTGCCAGTTGCCTCTCGTTTCCCTCTCCCCCACTTGAGATTTGCCGTTTTCATTTGCCTTTCTCCTTTGACGTTTTTATTTGCCTTTCTCCTTTGCTGTTTTCATTTGCCTTTTTGTCGTTCTCTTTTGCCCGTTTCACTTAATTACTTCCTGCTCGTTTGTCTGTGGGATAGTCCATCAATGGCTAGACCGACCACTCCAAACGATACCTGTGAGAACGAAGTTCCCAATTTCAAGCAGAATGAGGAAGAAAATTTAAAGGACGCTTGGTACAGGATTTGCAATGCTCAAAGTAGATCTACTCTTAAGCAATCCACTACCGTTCTTCTTCGCAATTTTTATGTTGGAATCTCTCCTTGGAATAGGTATATTCTTGAGACCATTATAGGCGGGAATTTTCTGGGGAGCCATACTGTTGACTCCTATGGAGCTATCATGAATTTGGTAGGATCACCCCCGCTCATGGTTAATGTAACTACCTTGACCTTGGAACACGTGATGCAAAGGCTTGACACTATTGAAAACAAAATTGCCACAATTGAACTTATTGAGGGTTTGCATAGAAAGATCCACAATCAAATTACTCAGTACGGATCCAAAGTGGGAATGGTTTTAAAAAATTTAAGGGAGAAGGAACCTATAGTTAATGATTCCTCTAGAATTGGCAAACTAGAAGACGTCATAACCAACTTGGGTTCCGCTTTTGCCGCTGTGCAAAATACTCGAAATCTCACTCTCAAAAAGACCGTCAAGTCCGTTTTTGTTCCTAAAGCTAGTGGTGAGTCATCCAATAAAGATGAAGATCTTAAGATGATAAATGATCACACTACTTATGGTTTGAGCACCAAAGATGACTATACGTGATTCCATCACCTTATGCCTACCTAAGGGCGTTAAACAATAGCGCTTGTTGGAAGGCAACCCAACGAATCTATCCTTTTTCTTTATGTTTTGTGTTTTCCACACTTTCATAATTCTGTTACGATTGTGTTTTTTGTGTTTCTTTTGCGTTTGTGCCAAGTAAAACCGTTATGATTAGTCTTGGGGATGATCGTTTGGTCATGATGGAAAAGACAGAAACTTTCTGCTCACGAAAAGAATTTCCATTTTTTTCTATAAGAGATTTTGAGTTGATTGTTTTTTATGCTGATTGCTACGCAAATTCTTCAGACTGTCGTAATTTGTCAGAATTTTTGAAGTACCAAAAGTATACGAAGTATACAGATTGCTACAGACTGGTCTGCTGTTAACAGATTTTGTTTTTTGTTGAGTCGGTTGCTCATTTTGATGAAACTATGGATAGTATCGGGGGGTATTAGCCATGGAAAATTGAAAATACAGTAACCCAACATCAACATAAGTAGAATTTAAGTTTGCTACAGTACCTAAGGAAGTGGTAGTTTGCTTTCTTATACTAATGATATCACCAGTTTCTGTTTAAGTTTCGTGTTGTGAAGTTTTCAAGTTTTCGGTGAAGTTCTTATGGACAAAGAGATAAAGAGTGGCAAGATCTCAAGCTTGGGGATGCCCAAGGCACCCCAAGTGGATTCAAGGATGCCTAAAAATCCTAAGCTTGGGGATGCCCCGGGAAGGCATCCCCTCTTTCGTCTTCAATCCATCGGTAACGTTACTTGGGGCTATATTTTTATTCACCACATGTTATGTGTTTTGCTTGGAGCGTCTTGTATCGTAGGAGTCTTTTATTTTTTTTGTGTCACAATATTCCTTGCTGCACACCTAGAGAGAGAGACATGCACTCACCGTGATTTTGTCGAGCTTCACTTATATCCTTTGGTTAGACAATTCAGCTCACATGTGCTTCACTTATATCTTTTGAGCTAGTTGATTTTGCTCTATGTGCTTCACTTATATCTTTTAGAGCACCGCAGCGCATGGTGTGGTAGTTGATCTATGCTATGAAAGTAGTTGCAAAAGGGGTAGTTATCCAAAGGGATATGAAAACTTCCACCTTCATGTGCATTGAATAGTTGGAGAAGTTTGATTCATCTCAATTAGTTTTGAGTTGTGGTTGTGGTAATATTGAAGTTATACTAGTAAGGTGTTGCGGATCTAGAAATACTTGTGTTGAAGTTAGTGATTCCCGTGGCATCCACGTATGGTGAACCACTATGTGATGAAGTCTGAGCATGATTAGTTTATTGATTGCCATCCTTTGTGTGGCGGTCGGGATCGCGCGATGGTTTATACCTACCAACCCTTCCCCTAGGAGTATGCGTTGAATGTTTTGTTTCGATTACTACAAAAACTTTTGCAACAAGTATATGAGTTCTTCATGACTAATGTTGAGTCCATGGTTTAGATGCACTTTCACCTTCCACCATCACTATCTTCTTTTGTGTCGTGCAACTTTCGCTGGTGCATAAAACCACCATTAGCCTCCCTCAAAACAGCCACCATACCTACCTACTATGGCTTTTTCAAAGCTATTCCGAGATATATTTCCATACAACTACCACCATGACATGTGCCACCACTTCTACATTTCCATTGCATGATCATAAGATAGCTAGCAAGATGTTTCCATTGATGTCTATGACATGCTAGATCATTGTCACGGTACACTACCGAAGGCATTCCATATAGAGTCATCATTGCTCTAAGTTTTGAGTTGTAAGTGTGATGATCATCATTGATGGAGCATTGTCCCATGTGAGGAAATAAAAGAGGCCAGCGAAGCCCATTTACAAAAAGAGGCCAAATATGCCCACAAAAATAAAAAAAATAACAAATAAATAAAAAAAGAGGCCAAAGAGCCCACCAAGAAATGAGAGAAAAAGAGAGAAGGGACAATGCTACTATATTTCCACACTTGTGCTTATTAAGCACCATGATCTTCATGATTGAGAGTCTCTCGTTTTGTCACCACCATATAGCTAGTGGGAAATTTTCATTATATAACTTGGCTTGTATATTCCAATGATAGGCTTCCTCAAAATTGCCTTAGGTCTTCGTGAGCAAGCAAGTTGGATGCACACCCACTAGTTTTCTTTAAGAGATTTCACATACTCTTAGCTCTAGTGCATCATTTGTATGGCAATCCCTACTCATTCACGTTGATATCTATTGATGAGCATCTGCATAGCTCGTTGATATGCCTAGTCAATGTGACCATCTTCTCCTTGTTTGCCTTGCAACCTCCACCACACTCCATTCCACTTATAGTGCTAAAACCATGGCTCACGCTCATGTATTGCGTGAGAGTTGAAAAAGTTTGAGAAAGTAAAGGTGTGAAAACAATTACTTGGCCAACACCGAGGTTGTGCATGATTTAAATTCGTTGTGCAAGGATGATAGAGCATAGCCAGACTATATGATTTTGTAGGGATAACTTTCTTTTGGCCTTGTTATTTTGAAAGTTCATGACTACCTTGCTAGTCTGCTTGAAGTACTATTGTCTCCATGTCAATAGCAAACTATTGTTTTGAATCTAATGGATCTGAACATTCATGTCACATAAGAGGAGTTACAAAGGACATCTATGCTAGGTAGCATGAAAGCATCAAAAATTCATTATTTATCACTTCCCTACTCGAGGACGAGCAGGAGTTAAGCTTAGGGATGCTTGATACGTCTCAAACGTATCTATATTTTTTGATGGTTTCATGCTGTTATCTTGTCAACTTTGGCTGTTTTATATACCTTTTATTTGTTTTTGGGACTAACTTATTAATTCAGTGCCAAGTGCCAGTTCCTGTTTTTTCTGGGTTTTTGACTCTTTTCAAATCTGATTTCGGAACAGAGTCCAAACGGAATAAAATCCCAGAAATAAATTTTTCCAGAACAGAAGAAGATCCGGGGACTTTAGGGCCAAGGCAGGAGGCCCACAGGGAGCCAACAAGACATGTTGCCGCGGCCAGGGGGCCCGCGGCGACCAGGCTTGTGGCCTCCCTCGCGCTCCCCTGCCCTAGCTCTTTGGCCTATAAATTCCCTAAAATCCCAGAAAAAATCAGGGCGTCCACGAAACCACTTTTCCGCCACCGCAAGCTTCCGTTTCCGCGAGATCTCATCTCGAGACCCTTCCCGGTGCCCTGTCGGAGGGGACTTTGGAGTTGGAGGGCTTCTACATCAACATCTTCGCCTCTCCAATGACTCGTGAGTAGTCCACTTCACACCTACAGGTCCGTAGTTAGTAGCTAGATGGCTTCTTCTCTCTCTTGGATCTTCAATACAAAGTTCTCCATGATCTTCATGGAGATCTATCCAATGTCATCCTCTTTGACGGTGTGTTTGTCGAGATCCGATGAATTGTGGATTTTTAATCAGATTATCTACGAATTATATTTGAGTCTTTGCTGATTTCTTATATGCATGATTTGATATCCTTGTAAGTCTCTCCGAGTCTTGGGTTTTGTTTGGCCAACTAGATCTATGATTCTTCCAATGGGAGAAGTGCTTGGTTTTGGGTTCATATCGTGCGGTGAGCTTTCCCAGTGACAGAAGGGGCAGCAAGGCACGCATCGTGTTGTTGCCACCAAGGGTAACAAGATGGTATTTCATCATAGATTTGAGATTGTCCATCTACATCATGTCATCTTGCTTAAGGCATTACTCTATTCTTATGAACTCAATACACTAGATGCATGCTGGATAGCGGTCGACGTGTGGAGTAATAGTAGTAGATGCAGAAAGTATTGGTCTACTTGTTTTGGACGTGATGCCTATAGATATGATCATTGCCATAGATAACGTCATGACTTTTCGTGGTTCTATCAATTGCTCGACAGTAATTCGTTCACCCACCGTCTACTTGCTTTCATGAGAGAAGCCACTAGTGAACACTACAGCCCCCGGGTCTATTCACAACTATCGTCTCCACTTTCACTTTTACTTTGCTTGGTTTACTTTTTTCTTACAGTTCTCACTTTGCAAACAATCTATAAGGGATTGACAACCCCTTCATAGCGTTGGGTGCAGGTACTTGTGACTTGACGCTCTCCTCCTACTCGATTGATACCTTGGTTCTCAAACTGAGGGAAATACGTACTGCCGCATTGCTACATCACCCTTTCCTCTTCAAGGGAACACCAACGGAAGGCTCCAAGGCCGCGGGGGAATCCTTTGCATATTTGCCAAGGAAGTCCCGGTAGGCGTAGGCAGCAGCAGAAGGATTCCTGGCGCCGTTGCCGGGGAAGGTCTTTTGTTGCAGTAGCAATGATGTGTGAGTAGTTCACCATAGACCTAAGAGTTTGTAGCTAGTATCCATATGGATCTCTCTGTCTCTCTCTTGATATTCAATACACTGATCATCGCGTCTTCGCTTTGATCTATCCGATGTATTGCTTTTGTATGGTGTTATTGTTGGGATCCATTGAATTGTGCATTTATGTTTAGATTATTCATGAAAAGTATTTGATCCTTCTCTGAAATAATTATGATTCTTATTTGCATGATCATCATAGATTCGTAATTCTCTTAAGTCTATTGAATTACTTAGGCCAAGTAGTATGGTATTTCTTCAGTGAGAGGGGTGCGTTGTAGTGGGTTCAACCTGGTGAATTTGTGTATCCCAATGATAGAAGGGGACAAGTTGTGTGCTTGTGTTATTGCCACTAAGGACAAAACAATGGGTTTTATTCGAATTAGTTGAGTTTACTTTGTCTACATCATGTCATCCTTCTCCAAGCATTACTGTGTTTGTAATGAACTTAATACGTAGAGAGGCAAGCATAGAAGCGCTCTTGAAGTGGAATAATAGTAGTGGGTGCATGCAGGAGTTCGCCTATTTTCTTATGTGCGTGATGCTTATATACACATGATCATTGCCTTCAAAATCGCATAACTATCCGCTTTCGTGTGAATTGCCCAACAGTAATTGTTTACCCACCGTATGTTTCTTTCATGAGAGATGCCACTAGAGAACACTATGTCCCCGGGTCTATTCACTTATATATTCAGAAAACTTATAATTTCCTTGTTGTTCTTATTTGTCTTTTATTTTATTTTGCAATTTACAATTCTCTACAATTATCTACACATCTCATTTGCTTGTAAATAACGAGATCAAGGGGGTTGACAACCCTGTTGCCCGCGTTGGGTGCAAGTTGTTTGCTCTTTTGTGTGAAGCGCTGAAGATGGTTGAAGATTGATATTCCTATTGGTTTGATAAACCCTGGTTTATTACTAAGGGAAATACTTACCCGTATTGTGTTGCAGTTACCCGTTCCTCTGCACGGAAAATCCAACGCAGATCACAAGTATGAGTAAGCTAGCTTCTCGTGTGTTTGTATCTAAGAATCCATTTACCAGGCTGTCTCCTAGCTAGCTTGCTGGGTACTACTAATTTAATATTGTTTTTGTATGTCTAAGTGTGATATATCTAGCCATCTACTCTATTCTTGATTCTCCTTATACATCAAGATTCCCCAAAACAAGAAAAGAACAAACTAATCACAAAAACCTCTTGTGAATTCCTCAACTTTCTCTTCCAATACTTTTTCCGAAAAAAACGTTTGTATAACTAGTGTAATAGCAAATTTCAAGTAGGATACTTGAGTATGTAATAAGAAAAAATCATTAAAAAAATGAAGAAAATGCAAAGAAATCATGGTAGATAATTCAGTGCGTGAGGCATGCTCCAAATTTCAGCTCATTTGGACATATGAGTAGCTCTCAGCAAAAAAGACAAACTCAGTGAGAACAATACATGAAAAGGAAATTCTTTTACACACCCAAAATTTGTATTTTTGCGACAGCAACTCATATGTCCCAGTGATCTGAAATTTGGAGTGCACCTCACGCACGAAATTCTATACCATGCAAAAAAATTGGAACTTTTTGAATTTTTCTAGCATTTTTTGTTAAATTTTTTATGCGTCAAAGGTACACATGAGCGTGGGCACCTAATAGTTGCTTTTTGTAGTGATGTACATTTTTTGACCTTGTCACCCTATTCTCTTGGTTTTTTAGGAGGAAATACGATAAGAAATTTGAGAATGTTTTGGTAGATGTTGTCATCGATGAACAAGACTGATGAAGCCTTACGACATAATTAGATGTGATTGATGGTTGTATGTGTTGGCTGTCGTGTGATGTGAGATACTACGTTTGTACTTTTGTATGTTGTATGAAAAAGTTTGAAAATAAATCATCTAGTGGATTTCAAAGATGCATGTTTTGTGTTATGTTTATTTGTCAAAAGATGATCATAGTAAATTGTTTACTGTCTAGCTGATTTTAGGATTAACTAACACGTCATTGAGATCACACATTCCCCACAGTTTTCTGGATCCAATTGTGTGTGATGGTATTTACATCACACACAATTTTTTATTTTTAATCGTGTGCAATCACTCATGCATTACATACAATTTTCATGAAATAATCGTGTGTGATGCTAATCCAAATTGCACACACTTTTGTGTTGAATTGCATGGTATGTACCCCCAATCACAAACAACTTTGGTAGTGTGTGCGATGGACCCCCCATTGCACACACAGACAAGGTGACGGTTTGAAATTGCGTCACTAAAAGGGTTAAAACCATTTGCTTAGGGCGTCGATGCACTAGTGATTGGCAACAACTTCCTTGTACAAAGGTTTCTAGTCATTCCATTCGAAGGTTTAAATAGGCTTTAACAATCATCGTCACTTTACTATGGGTAACTCACTCTAGATTTACCATTCCCAATAGAAAGAGCGAATAATAAGAGTAGTCGCCATGTTGACCGATCTGTTCCATACCCAAATCATTACCATGTATATTTAGCAAATATCTCATTCTAACACTTGGGCATCCTCACAAGATTTGCATAATTTCTGTTGTGCATAATACTTGTGAACGGGTTATCGCAGTACAATGTGGGTAAGTATTTCCCTCATTTATGAAACCAAGGTTTATCGAACCAATAGGCATATCAACCACAACCGTCTCCAGCGGTTCCATACAAAAGAACAAACAACTTGCACCCAACGCTGGCAAGAGGGTTGTCAATCCCCTTGAACTTGTTATTTGCAAGCGAGTGAGGTTTGGTAAATATATTGTGAATAGACCTCGGGGACATAGTTTTCCTTAATGGCATCATTCAATAAAAATAGCATATGGTGGGTAAACAAATTACTGTTGGGAAATTGACAGAAAAGCAGATAGTTATGTCATAGTCACGGCAATAATCATGTGTATATAGGCATCATGTCCATAAACAATTATACCGACTCCTGCCTACACCTATTACTATTACTCTAGTCATCGACCGCTATCTACCATACATCTAGATTATTAAGTAAAATAGAGTAATGCATGGAGAACAATGACATTATGTAGACAAAGTAAACTCAAGCAATATGAATAAACACCATCGTTTTATCCTTAGTAGAAGCAACAAAAAGATGCATCTTGTCCCCTTCTCTCACTCGAAAATAGAAATTTTCCAGGTTGAACCTACTACAAAGCACCTCTCTCACCGAAGAAATATCAATCTAGTTGGCCAAAACTTTTTCAATAGATCGGAGAAAATTACGAAGCTATCATAATCATGTACATAAGAATCATATTAATATTCACAGACGACTCAAATATTTATCATGAATAATTTGAACATAAACCCACAATTCAACGAATCCCAACAAACCCACCGTGCAAAAGTAATTACATCATGTGGGTCAAAGCAAAGAGGCGATGATCATTGTATTAAACATCAAGATAGAGAGATTGCCATCTAGGTACTAGCTATGGACTCGTATGTCTTTGGTGAACTACTCACACATCATCATTAGGGTAGGGAGGTTGATGATGAGGCCCTCCATGATCGATCCCCCTGTGGCAGGGTGCTGGAATGGAGCTCCAGATGGCCTTCTGTTGGAACCAAGAGTTGCAGCGGTCTCAAAAGTATTTCGGGACTGCCTCTAGGGTTTTTAGGATATATGAGAATTTATAAGTGAGAGAACGGAGTTGGGAGGGCCTCTAGGAGCCCACAAGACAACAAGGTGCGCCCCAAGGTCACACTGTGTTTCTTGTTGGCCCCTCGTGTGGCCCCAAGAGCCTTCTTCCAATGCTCGTTGGTCTTCTTTTGGTACAGAAAAAATCTCAATTTTTTATGTCAATTGGACTTCGTTTGGTAAGGTAAACCTGAAAAGTGAAAAACATGCAGAAAACGACAACTCGCACTAGGAACTAAGTCAACAGGTTAATGCTCAAAAATAATTTAAATTGGTAAGTAAATACCGAAAAGTATTCTAGAATGATAATATATCAGCGTGGAACAATAAAACAATTATAGATATGTTGGAGACGTATCAAGAATCCCCAAGCTTAATTCCTGCTCGTGCTTGAGTAGGTAAATGATAAGAACACATTTTTTATGAGATATGCTACCCATTATGTAACCTTATGCATGTATGCTAATTGAGAAAGGATGAATTAACAAACATTAACATAGCAATACTTATAAGTATAAGCAGAAAAATCATTAATCTTTCAATTATACGGTCCTCAAAAACTGTTTTACCCCATTCATCTTATTATATTAGCAAGGCATGGCTCCATATTCACCACATTAATACAAATGTCAAGCACCACGTTGTCCAAGTTAGGCAATTGGTTGTACCTTTTCAATATGCATCAACTTTTTATTATTCACGCAATACATGTGCGTGAACCATTGGACATGGCATATAGGTGGAATAGAATATGGTGGTAGGTATCAAAGGGGTAAAAAGAGGAGAAGATAGTCTCACATCAACTTGGCGTACCAACGGGCTATGGAGATGTCCATCGATAGATATCGATGCAAGGAGTAGGGATTGCCATGCAAAGGATGCACTAGAGCTATAAGTGTATGAAAATCTCAACTGAAGCTAAGTGGGGTGTGCATCCAAATTGCTTGCTCATGAAGACCTCGTGCATTTGAGGCAGCCCGTCATCGGAATATACAAGCCAAGTTTATGGAAATTTGATTCCCACTAGCATATGAATGATATAACATGAGACTCTCTATATGAAGAACAAGGTGCCACTTTGAGGCACAAGTGCGGTAAAGGATAGTAGCAAAGTCCATTCTCTCTTTTTGTCTCATTTTTTATGGTGGGCTCATTTGGCCTCCCCTGTTTTTATTTCCTCAGTGGGACAATGCTCTAATAATGATGATCATGACACTTCATTTACTTATAATTCAATATGAAAATTAATACGATGATATGACACTGTATGAATGCCTCTGGCAGTGTACCAGGATGTGCAAAGATCTAGCGTGACATGTATAAAAATATGATGAATGGTGGCTTTGCCACTAATACTTTGTCAGCTCTATATGATCATGCAAAGCATTATGACAATGAATAGACTGGTCATGTGAAGTGAGGATGGAATTTACATGGAATATATCTCGGAATGGCTATGGAAATTCCATGATAGGTAGGTATGGTGGCTATTTTGAGGAAGATATAAGAAGGCTTGTGTGTAACAAAGTGTGTCATGTCATGGGGTTTGGATGCACCGGCGAGAGTTAAACCGATCCTCGAGGTGAGAACGGGAAATCGAGGTGAGAACAGGAAATGCACAATACTCAAGAAGATAGCAAATATGAGGAGGTTAGATTCCATATGTCCATGGTGACACATTAGTCATGATGAACTCATATACTTATTGCAATGTTTTATTAGTTTTAACACAAATCAAAGTACTACTCGCATGCCCCGAGGGAGAGGGTTGGGAGGATTTAACCATCGCACGACTCTGACTCGAAACAACACTAGGATTTCAACAAGGAATAGAAATGCTCACACATCATCACCATGCCCTTTTAGTTTTTAGATGAACAAGAAGTCTAACATCTCTTAATATCGACACCTCTATCAATTAATAATAATGCACTCATACCTTTTTCATATCACCACATAAATATCATTAACCTATAATTTCTCTATATGTGCTACATGTTGGTTTTGATTATCATTCAGTGAAGACCTATTATTTTTTATCCAATCTTATGACCCATGAAAATTACCACCACTATTTATTTAACTCTCTAACAAATATAAGTCAAGAATGGGAGAATAATATTTCTATAAAATCTTCATGCCACCGTGCTCAAGAAGACATAAGTGGAGTACTAGAGCAACTACTAAGCTCAAAAAATATAAGTGAAGCACATAGGGTATTCTAACAAATTAGGATGATTGTGTCACTAGTGCATCGACGTGCTATACAAACGGGTTTTAACCCCTATCAGCGACGGAATTTAATTCGTCTCCTAATGAGTATGGAAAATAGGGGATAGGCCCTCCGGTCCATAACCCCCTCCCACACGACCCAAAACCCCTCAGGGATACGCTCTTCGGTCACAAATGCAACGCAAAATGAGCTCGTGTGCGACCGGACTAGCCATCACATACAATTATACTGGCCTAATAGTTTCCGTTCGTAGGTACTTGCCGCAGAGTGATTCCCAGAGAAATGTTTCCCTTTGTCTGCATAACACACACAGTGAATCACAAAAAATGTTTCCGTTCGTGTGCACATGCCACACAGTTTTATGTACAGCCTCGTGTGTGA
This sequence comes from Hordeum vulgare subsp. vulgare, assembly GCF_904849725.1. Classification (NCBI taxonomy): domain Eukaryota; kingdom Viridiplantae; phylum Streptophyta; class Magnoliopsida; order Poales; family Poaceae; genus Hordeum; species Hordeum vulgare. The sequence goes on from NC_058519.1 coordinate 485,786,132, forward strand.
TAGGTGTAACAATCACACACGCTATGCCTCCATTAACCATTTTCTTTATTCAACTATATCACACACGGTTTGATGAAGAAACTTGTATGGCATTGCTATCCATCACAACTGCTTTTACTGCTAGAACTTTTGCAAAGTTCCATGATCCATTTAGTAGGTTTATTATTTTATAATCAATAATTACAGTATTATGCAAATTCACATTTCATATCTAATCGTTGTCTGCCAATTTCATATCATGCACATAGATATATTTTAACATGACAGTAAGATAGCTACCTAAAAACAACACAGTACATCATATAGCTAATTCACCTTCATAGATAATAACAATATTAGATTAATATATTCATTTCCCTAATCGATTGATGCATGATCGGCCAGGAGAGTCTTCCCCGCTTTTGCTTTCAGTTTAGTAAAAACCTATTTTGCACTGACCGACACCATCTTAGCATAGTCTAATTTGAAAAATTGAGACATGTTACATCTTCCTCATTTCTTCCCGCATCTTGAAATGTTCTTCAACATTGACAACACTTTCTCTAAGCCTATCTCTGTTCTCTTCCTCATACATGCTCTAGAGATTTGCTAGGCACATCTTCAAAGATTGTGGCCACTCTTTATCAACACTCTCCACGTAAGAACACTTCCGTTCATCATATAATATTTAAAACTAAATCGGTAACAATTGTAGGGAAATTGGGTTTCTAGCAACATAGAAAATCACCAAATACATATTTTGAAAAACTGAAGAAACAGGTTAATTATGACATATCTTCTCAAAAATATCAATGTGCAAATGAATTAATTGCTACTGAGACAACAACCAAATTCAGAAACATCAGAAGCTTTAATTTACTGTAACTACGCTACAAGTGATTAGTCATGTACTATAAATAACAAATCGAACACTTTATGAGGAAGCTAAATATAGCTACAATAGCATAGCGATAGTGTTTGGATGACATCAAATTGATACTAACAGGTGTGTACATGCACAAATTTAGTAACATAGAACTAATAGCACTAAGGTTGTCCACTATGTATGCCTAAACCGGTGTCAAGACAACTGTTGCTACATTTGGCACCGGTGCCCTGCACTGGCCAACCGATGTAGAGGAAAAAATCAGGGAACCGGACTCCGGAGCACCTAGTTGCCCCGATGCCCTATTTCGTCGTGTCATAAAGTTTTAGTATTTTACTTCTTGGTTGCTCGGATGTGTGGATTAAAGTTGGCCGCAAAACAGTTGAAGTGGTGCCAAATAATTTTCTAATGGTACCGCTGATGAGATGGCAACATTTTTAGATACTAGGTAGAAACTGTGACACTGTCTTAATCACAACCACAATAACATAGCACAGTGAAAGTGTATGAATCACATCTAACAAATGATGTGTCACAACGAAAGTAGGGCTAACCTTCTCTGCACATGCCAGAAACTTCCTACCACTATCCATATATCCAAACGCAACTAACTTCACGCATGGAGATTGATGGTGACAACGAGCTACAAGAGGAAGAAATGAATCAAGTCGACTACGGGGTTAAAATCCTTCATTCCAAATAATAACCCAAGATAGAGATGAGAGGCATACCCGGGTGGTGAAAGAGTCATCGTCGGAGGAGGAATCGCTGGAGAGGTCATTGTACAAGACCATGGAGACCGCGGCGGTCGAATGCGAGATGGAGGGAGCAAGGAAGCGGCCATAGCTTGGGAAGGAAGGGAGGAGAAAACAAAGGAAATGCGACTTATGGTCGGCAAGAAAAGGGGGTGGGGAGGGGGAGTTAGATATTTCTATGTGATGACGAGTTGATGAATATACTTCTCGCCCCTCGTTGGTTACCCCAAGTGGAAGGTGGATATGTAGTCAGCATCAAGTTTCCATTACATGAAGACTGTAAGGTTTATTGAACCAGGAGGACTCCGAGGATCAACAAGAAGGTGTTCACTGCTCTGGCACTAGCAGAAGACATGGACCTACACACACAACAAATAACTTTGCTCCCAACAAGTACAGAGAGGTTGTCAATCTCTCCGGCCTTGTAGTTTGCAAATGATCAAAACACAAGCAGCAATAGTGATAGTGATTGCAACGGAAAAGTAAATGAAAGCAGTAAATGGGGGAGGTGTAAGCAATGGTGGTGATATGGACCAGAGTCACATGATGTTCACTAGTGATGTCTCTCTCCCAAAAGACGATAAACAACTATGCTTGGGTAAACAAATTATAGTTGGGCAATTGACAGAATTATAAACGCACCGCAATGCTAATTATGCTACTTGAAACTTAGAGGCTCAATAGTAATGGGCAGTCCGCCAAGACAAGTAGACCATTTATTCATCAGCATCTACTTACTAATCATCCACCTTGAGACATCTATCCAAAACATCTCGCTGGTATTAAGTTGCGAGCCCCACCCAAAGTGTAAACTCAAAGCAACGGACAACTGCATTAACGAACTATGTGTATGTTAAACAATCCTTGCAACCGTGGTCATAAGCACTGTTGTTTTCTCCCTGGTGGTAACAGCATATCCCCTAATCTCATGTTTCTGTCACTCAAGCTAGACATCAGGGGGCATGAACCCACAATCATGCATAATGCTCCCTCTTGGAGTTACAATCTACTACTCGGCCAAAGCAATAAAAGGTAACGGAGAACATGCACGAATCACTAAAGAACATAATATAAAAGGATAATCAAATATATAACTCATACCAGCATGAACATAATCTCATAATCCATCGGATCCCAGCAAACAGAGCATAGAAAAATAGGAAAATTACATAGATGCCTTGATCATGTAGGGAAGCTCACAAGGGCTAATCATGGAAGCACAAGATTGGAGAGAAGACATCACATAGCTACTGGTCATGGACTCATGGTCCAAGGAGGACGACTCACGGCACGTCCGGGAAGAGTCCATGGCGGTGGAGAAGCTCCCGGAGGTCAATCATCCCTCAGACAGGGTGCTGGGAAGAGGTCTCCTGACGCTCCCGATCTCGATAGCGCTGCGGCAGCGAAAAAATGGAGAAATTCACGATTCTGGATATGACCGAAGGGTTTCCAATCGAAGGGGTAAATATAGGCCAAAGGAGGGTGTTAGATGAGGTGGGTCCCACCCAGGCAACCTGTGGGCGCGACCAAGGGCCAGGCCCCGCCAGGAGGCCGCGTGGGCAACCCATGGCTCCCCTCTAGCCCATCTTGGATTTTCGGGCCTCTGAAAATTTGGGTAAAAGCCCCTGCAAAAAAGACATCAGCGGACAGAAACTGGCACTGAGTGCACTAAGTTAGTAGGTTAGTCCAAATATGTGTAAAAATATATAAAAGTGTAGAAAAACATACAACAATGTCACCCAAAATATCGTGGAACAAGAAGAAATTATAGATATGTTTGGGACGTATCAACATCCCCAAGCTTAATTCCTGCTCGTCCTCGAGTAGGTAAATGATAACACAATAATTTCTATGAAGACATGCTAACACACATATAAGAACTTCGAAGTAAAGCAAGTAAGATATACAATTCAAGTCAAGACAATAACAAGCAAGAGTTTATATTTAGTATTGAAATTAGCAAAGTAAGAACATAAAGGTGCAAGAGCTCTCGCTGTCCGTGACTCGAATGTCTCCAAATGGTGTTTGCGTGCAAGAAATGGGAGATGAGTTGAGAGTATAAAAATATATTTTTTAATTGAGAACTCAATCTACTAAACTTCACACTTGGTCTCCTTCGGAATCTTATTTTGACTCATCCCCAGGCCACTAGTCAAGCACAAGTCAAAATGATCCTCTGCCTTTCAACTTGGAGCACTCATGCAATGGATGAGCGCAAGCAAGATATGTTGGCACTTAGGATGGAAAATAGAATAATGATGGGGAAGGAAGACAAAAAAGGTGTGAAAGGCTCACATGAATGAGGACAACCATAGGCGAGAGAAAGCCAAATGATAGATATGATGTGAGGAGTAGGGATTGCTATGCAACAAATGCACATATGAGCTAAGGTAAGCTCTCCAATGGAACTAGTGGGGGTGCATCCAACTTGTAGTGTAAGGGTCCCCACATAGTTATGCATGAATGATAATCCCTACGTAGTACAAATATAACAATGGAGTACGAGTGTGGATCTTTCATAAGGAATAGTAGTGTTGCCTCCTTCTCTCTTTTTATTTCTTTTTTTGTGTGGCCTCTTTGGCTCTTTCCATTTATCTCTCATTTGTCCTCTTTGGGATCTTTTCATTTCTCGACTTTGGGATCTTTTAATTTGTCCTCTTTGGGATCTTTTCCTCTCTTAAGGGAAACACTCTATGTTTTACAAGAATAAAAAGATCACCACACTTTATAAGAAGTACTCAACGTAAAGACAAATGAAAACTATCATCATGTATGCAAATGTATGCCTCTGCCAGTGTAGTAGGATATGCAATGAAACTAGCACGTCATGTAGCAATAATAAGGGCAAGGCCCAACTATCATGCGGCTCCTCGATCAAGCAAAAGCATGTATGACATGAAGATCAAGTCATGTATGGTGGATGTTGCATGGCAATGTATCTCGGAAAGGCTATGGAAATGCCTTAATAGGTAGGTATGGTGGATGTTTTGAGGAAAGATATAATGAGGCTTATGATGATAGAGCGTATCATGCCAAGGGTTTGGATACACCGGTAAAGTTTGCACCAACTCTTAATGTGAGAAAAGGAAATGCATGGTACCGAAGAGGCTAGCAAAATATGGATGGTGGAAGTGCCAACAATCGAATGCTCGCATTAGTCCGAAGAACTCATACACTTATTATCGGTAACTCTCTATCTAGTTAGGAAATTCACAAAGAGACAAGTACCCCGAGGAGGAATGTTTGGGGGTTTGGTTATCCTTGTGCATCCTCGACCCATGGTAACCTGAGGGTACTCTATATATTCCAACCCCTCCAAAGGTTTGCGATCAATCTAGTAGACAGAGTTCTCAACTAATTTTCAATTTTTGAAAAACATACAGATCTCCCAAAATACGACACCTATCACTAATAGGCTCAATCTCTTGGCACCAATAGTCCAAACATTACTCAAATCAATACCTCAAAACTATTGCAAGTTACTACTATACTTAAACAGCAACCACAATTACCTACTCATGCAAGACACACAACTCAGTGCAACAATCCAACTCTCTAAACAAGATAGGCATGATAACTCGAGAGAGTTCCAAAAGAAACCTAAATAAAAGATCTTAAAAAGATAAAGCATGCAAACTAAGAGCTAAGCATGACAGTAGCTATGTAAGATAAAGAACACACAAAAAGATAAGCATGAAAACCTATGTTGTGTTCTAGAGTGGAATGGAGCGTGTTTCTCTCACAAACAAGGAAGGCTAGGTTCCGACTTGTTATGAACAGCAAGAGCGAGACGCTCCAAGCATAGCACATAGCATATGAAGTGATAAAAATATAGCATGGAGATGGACGAACTGATGATTGTTGATAGAGAAGGGGATGCATGGGGCATCCCCAAGCTTAGACGCTTGAGTCTCCTAGAATATTTCTTGGGGGTGCATGGGGGCACCCCCAAGCTTGACCGCTTGACACTCCTGGATCTTCTTTCATCATCTTCCATCGCATACTTGAAAACTCCCTTCATACGAAACTCATCATAAGCTGATTAGAGTGATTAGTACACATGATAAAATAATTCATTACCTACTGAAAATAAAGATTTTCATGAAAAGCTACTATTTCTCATGATTGCCAAAAGGTTTTTGCAAAATAAAAGCAAGCTTAAGATTTGCAAAATGATGAAAATGCAAAACGTGGCAGATTGTGTGAAAAACAGAACAGCAGGTAGTAAATAATTTTTTCGGGCACTTCTGCAACTCAAATCTAAAAAACTCAGAACAGACACCAGAAAGATAATTATATACAACATGCTGTCAAAAATATTCATATCAAAAAGATGATCTGGTGATTTTTGCCGAATTTTTCCGTCAAGCAGACATAATCTGTTTCTGGACAGCATGTCACAACTTTTGAACTTTCTTGCAATCGGAGGCTAAAACTAGGCACAAACTTGAAAATAAAGATACAATGATGTTGCTACAGTAGTAACAAGCATGAAGACCACTAAAACTGAAAGTAAAAACAAATTGGGTTGCCTGCCAACAAACGCTTTCTTTTATGCCTTTGAGCTAGGCAAGATGCAAAAATATCAAGTTGTATCAATTAAACCATCACAAGATCATCAAAAAGATTTTCAATAGTACAACTAAACTTAAGAGGACTATCAAAGAGAGGCCTAGTGGAAACACTTCTAGGAACAAAAGCAAAGGTAGTAGGACCAATTGGAATTTCATTTCTAATTCTATTTAAGATAGGTATATCTTCCAAGGTCTTCACAGTTTCAACACCCCTAGCAATAGGTATAATCGTTTTGGGTTGAGGAACCTTGGGTACGTTAACGAACCTAGGTCCCTTCCTTGCGGGGGTTTATACCTTTTTAGTCTTGATGGAGGATAGAGTAGTTCCTAAAGTTTCAAAAATATCCTCGATCTTGTCAATCCTAGAAGGATCCATATCATGGGATTTAAGGGTCTCCATAATTTTATAAATTTTGTGCATGGAGCTATCAAGTCTATTTAAGTTCCCTTGAATCCTATGATCTACTTCATTTATTTTTCTCATGCTTGGCATCTCTAGCTCTATCTTCTCAAGTTTACTCATAATGTGAGCTAAAGTGATATCTTCCTTTATGTCAATAATAGGTGGGATTCCGACAAGATTTTCCATAACGTTAAGAGCCTCCCAAACGGGAGCTTCCAAGAAATTCCCTCCTATTGCTGTGTCTAGAACAAACCTATGCCAAGAAGTAATACCAAGATAAAAATTTCTAAGAAAAATAGTGGTGGATTTCTTCTTGGTGGCTCTATCTTGAGAATTTTTAATTCTATACCAAGCATCTTCCAAACTTTCTCCAACCCTTTGTTTGAAGGTGAGAATCTCTGCATCGGGTGCGACACCAAAGGCAAAGGACTGATGCATACTGGCTAAACAAAGCAAAAGTAACTATTTTTTGTGGTTTTTGGTATAAGACTCTAAAGAAAAAATAGAAAGCAAACTAGCAATACTAAAAAGAAAAAGTAAAAGATAGCGTGCAACTCCCCTATCTTGAAGACTGGAGTCCTCCCTGGCAACGACGCCAGAAACTTGCTTGATGACGAGTTGATGAATATACTTATCGCCCCTCGTTGGTTACCCCAAGTGGAAGGTGGAGATGTAGTCAGCATCAAGTTTCCCTTACACGGAGACTGTAAGGTTTATCAAACCAGGAGGACTTAGAGGATCAACAAGAAGGTGTCCGCTGCTCTAGCGCTAGAAGAAGACGTGGACCTAAACACACAACAAATAACTTTTCTCCCAATGAGAACAGAGAGGTTGTCAATCTCTCCGGCCTTGTAGTTTGCAAAGGATCAAAACACAAGCGAGAATAGTGATAGTGATTGCAACGGAAAAGTAAATGAAAGCAGTCAATGGTGGAGGTGTAAGCAATGGTGGTGATATGGACCGGAGTCACATGATGTTCACTATTGATGTCTCTCTCCCAAAAGATGATAAAGAATTATGCTTGGGTAAACAAATTACAGCTGGGCAATTGACAGAATTATAAACGCACCGCAATGCTAGTTATGCTACTTGAAAGTTAGAGGCTCAATAGTAATGGGCAGTACGCCAAGGCAAGAAGACCGTTTATTTATCAGCATCTACTTACTAATCATCCACCTTGAGATATCTATCCAGAACATACACTCGTATTAAGTTGCGAGCCCCACCCAAAGTGTAAACTCAAAGCAACGGACAACTGCATTAACAAACTATGCGTAAGGTAAACAATCCTTGCAACCATGGTCACAAGCACCATTGTTTTCTCCCTGGTGGCAACATCACATCCCCTAGTCTCAAGTTTCTGTCACTCAAGCTACACATTAGGGGGCATGAACCCACAATCATGCATAACGCTCCCTCTTGGAGGTACAATCTACTACTCGTCCAAAGCAATAAAAGGTAACAGAGAACATGCATGAATCACTAAAGAACATAATATAAAAGCATAATAAAATATAACTCATAACAATCTGAACATAATCTCATAATCCATCGGATCCCAGCAAACCGAGCATCGCAAAAGCAGGAAAATTACATAGATGCCTTGATCATGTATGGCAAATCACAAGGGCTAATCATGGAAGCAGAAGATTGGAGAGAAGACATCACATAGCTATTGTTCATGGACTCATGGTCCAAGGAGGACTACTCACGGCACGTCCGGGAAGCGAACATGGCTGCGGACAAGCTCCCGGAGGTCAATCCTCCCTCTCGCAGGGTGCCGGGAAGAGGTCTCATGACGCTCCCAATCTCGAAAGCGCTATGGCATCGGAACAATGGAGATATTCACGATTCTGGATATGATCAAAGGGTTTTCGATCGGAGGGGTAAATATAGGCCAAAGGAGGGTGTCAGAGGAGCTGTGGCCCACCCAGGCGACATGTGGGTGCGGCCAGGGGCCAGGCCGCCCCGGGAGGCCGCCTGAGCAATCCATGGATCCCCTTTGGCCCATCTTCGCTGATCTAGAAGTTTCTGTCACGCTGATTTTTATATATTTTTCTCAGGATATTTGGGGCTCCAGAAATTTAGGTAAAATCCCCTGCAAAAAAGACATCAGCAGACAAAAACTGGCACTGGGTGCACTGAGTTAGTAGGTTAGTCCAAATATGTGTAAGAAGATATAGAAGTGTAGCAAAACATATAGCAATGTCACCCAAAAGATCATGGAACAAGCAGAAATCATAGATACGTTTGGGACGTATCACTATGGTAGGCCAAAATTTTTGAAAGGTGGAGGGAAACCATTCACTTTGAACAAATGTGTGCATCACAAATGATTCTTCTACTTTACGTGCATGCGATGAGTTTGATCATTCAAATTTTGGTGGAAATTTCCCTCTATGTTGTCCTCATCAACGTCATTACATAATTTAACATCGCTTGCTAATTTGGGCACACAAAATAGCCTACACCACACGGACCACACTTACTGCGCAATTTTAGTAACACAAACATTTGACCTTTTTAAGACAACTGTCATGTCAAAAATTGGAAATTTCCAGGGGTCATTTGACCTTTTTAAGACATTTAAGTGATTTTCTAGCCATTTAATGATACTAATTCGAATTTGAACTACATGTACATGCAACATCTAACCATAATGGTTTGAAAAATCATATTTGTGTACTTGTGTTCGAGTTAATTCCATGTGGAGTAAATTGGAAGGATTCTCAAACATATTGGTGTCACGGCCTAGACACATCGAGTGACATGGCATTTAATGTGGTGACCGGTTTTTCCGAAAATAATTTCCAGAAAACATGCCTTTGTGTTCACCAGCCCGAGGACTACTATTAGGTGGTGGACACTCACTTGATACAGAAATCCCAAGAAAATTACAAAATCTGGGTTACAAGACCATGTCGGTCTACTGGTTTGGACAAAAGTCTGAGGCTGACGGCGGAAATGACTGGAGAAATTTTTAGTGCCCATGGGACTCCATTCCCATAGGAACAGCTGACCTGGATAAATTCCTATCTCACAAGGCTGCTATCCTCGACTCCTGGATCTTCGGGGTTGACGACATCGTGCTCCTCTCTGACGAAATCTAGCCAAGACAATAGCCACGGAGAAGCGAGTGAGTACTTTGAATGTACTAGCAAACATCAACAAAACGGATAAGTTAAAGCAGGTGAGATGCATGCATAATCCACTTAACGACTCTATCATGCCATAAGAATAAATTCACTGATGTATTCATGCAGATAAAGCATTCCCACCAATGATGTATAAAAAACAAGGAAGGTAAATAATCAATTATAAACTTGTCGATCGGGCGTCTGAGGCGACACCTCGGAATGATAAGTAACACAAGCCACAGCCGGGCATCTCCGTGACACCACATAAGGGACTTGTCAATGGTATATTACTAACAAGCCACAGTTGGGCGTCTGGAGCGACACCACAAAAAGGGATTATATGAGGATAATGACATGTAAGTAATAGCATGTGTGCCACAATCGAGCGTCTGAGCGACACCACCTAAAGGGCTCACATGAAAATAACAACAGTTACCACAATCGGGCGTCTAAGCGACACCACAGAAAGGGCTTATATAATATCAACACTGAGTATCCAGGAGGTAGAATCGTCCGAAGGATACTCTAATAATTCCATATATCACGTATGAATAGTCCAAATGAGAATTCATAATAATGGTAATAATTATCATGCTAGTTCATTTGTATCACCTTGTTTCCAATTTAATGCCTCCGAAGACCGACACTAGACTAGTCAACCAGTCGTCCTTGACCGTGGACACGGCTACTTGAATTGTTTTAACTGCAGAGGGTGTACTCTTTACCCATAGCCCACGAGTTTCAATAGCCACTCTAACTAATCCCGTGTACAATATTTTAAAAGTAAACACTCAGAACTAGCATACACCCATTTTTCCACCGCGAAGACCTGACTCACCAGGACTATGCTGCCACGGAAAAACCATAAGACACGGAGGCTCCGACCTCGACGAGCACGGGATCAAATTTATACCGCACGCTACAAGTGAAGGGACATTCCCTCTCGGTACCATACTGGAAACACCCATAACCCTGACCGGATGACTGCATTTAGTCCAGGGCCATGGATACCTTCATCCCGGCCTCTCTACTTGGTGTGCACATGGTAATAGGTTTACAACCTACTAGACTGTATTCCCTTTCAGAAAGACGTGTGGCAGCACAAAAATTAAGGGGATACACTAACAAGACTCAATCTACGGTCGAATTAGGAGGTTTAAGTTCTCCTTCACGGGTTAGTACCACATGATTTTGCTGAATGAGATACCTCAGTGTTACCACCATCACACCCCGTCATGCCTTCACCGACCACTCTCGTCCCACGAGATGTCAGTCCCATGGTATCATATTCACCACGACACACCTTCCTCCGAGATTGTCCTGACCAACAAGGCATACGAGGCATGAGTTAGTACCTACTCACCTTTGCCTCACATATATTTAGCAAAAAATGTCCATCTCATGCACTCATGCAAGGTATGATTGTATGCGAGATTATTATCAACATAACCCAAAACCACGCAATCAATGCACCACAGCAAACATCACACACCTTCATGCCAATCAGAGTTCAAGATACTTGCCTTTGGAGTTTGAGGAGGGTGGTGTGCACCCCAAAAATCTTGAAGTAAGTCTCCTCTCTCCAAATTCCTATTTGGAAAATATTTAAATTAACACACAATTTCAAAACGGCACATAAAAGTTGTTTGATTTTTTTAAATAAATCTGTAGATAAACTACAGGAAATTTTAGAGAGGTAGCAAAAAGAATTAATTTATATGGAATTTTCTTTAGAAAGTTAGAGCGAGTCAAAGTTGGTTTTTTAATCAGATAGAAAATAAAATGTTTTCGGTCAAAGTGCACTAACAGAACAGGATAGGCATATTCACGCTGATGCGCTCTCTCATGGAGGAGACACACTGAAGAGATAGGCGCCAATGGCCAGCACTTGACTCGCCGACAAGCGGGGCCCGCTTATCGGGTTCCTCACCTTCCTCCCGCACGCGCACTCGGCAGAGGGGAGGGCGGACGCCTAGGGTGATTGACGATGCACGAGGGCGCCATCCCCGGAGCTGAGCATGTCGGGGTGCTCGAGAGGGAGGGTCCCATCATCTAGGGGGCACACGGGTAGCCGGGAAGCTCGGGGACGAGCACAACTTTAGTCATGGTGGACAGAGAGCTCCGGCACACCGGCAACTCCACCACGCCCCGCCATGGATGGATTTGGGAACGAAAATGGTTCCCGGTGGGTTTAGGGGGGGCTAGCTAATATGTCTTCGTCGTATCTATTTTTCCGAACTCGTCTGCCCTTGTTTTGGACTCTAATTTGCATGATTTGAATGGAACTAACCCGGACTAACGTTGTTCTCAGCAAAATTGCCATGGTGTTGTTTTTGCGCAGAAATATAAGTTCTCGGAATAACTTGAAAATTTACGAAGAAGTTTCTGGAATTTATGAAAAATACTCGCGCAAGAATCAGCGGAGGATGTGGAGCGTGGAGCCCACAAGCCCACCAGGCACGGGCCCCCCCTGGCCGTGCCTGGCAGGCTTGTGGAGCCCACGACGCTCCACCGCCTCCAATCTCAGCTCTATTTAGTCCGTCTCACCCAGAAAAAAAATCAAGGAGAAGAGTTCATCGCGTTTTACGATATGGAGGCGCCGCCACCTCCTGCTCTTCATCTGGAGGGCAGATCGTCGCCATCATCATCATCAACCTTCCTTCATCGCCAATTCAATGATGCTCTTCAGCATTCATGAGTAATCTCATCGTAGGCTTGCTGGATAGTGATGGGTTGGATGAGATCTATCATGTAATCGAGTTAGTTTTGACGGGGATTGATCCCTAGTATCCACTATGTTCTGAGATTGATGTTGCTACTACTTTGCCATGCTTAATGCTTGTCACTAGGGCCCGAGTGCCATGATTTCAGATCTGAACCTATTATGTTGCCGCCAATATATGTGTGTTTAAATCCTATCTTGCAAGTTGTAGTCACCTACAATGTGTTATGACCCGGCAACCCCAGAGTGACAATAGCCGGAACCACTCCCGAAGATGACCATAGTATGAGGAGTTCATGTATTCACCAAGTGTTAATGCGTTGGTCCGGTTCTTTATTAAAAGGAGAACCTTAATATCCCGTAGTTTCCATAAGGACCCCGCTGCCACGGGAGGGATGGCCAATAGATGTCATGCAAGTTCATTTCCCTAAGCACGTATGACTACATACGGAATACATGACTACATTAGATTGACGAACTAGAGCTAGTTACTTATCTCTTCGTGTTATAACTGTTGCATGATGAATCACATCCGGCATAATCATCCATCACTGATCCAATGCCTACGAGTCTTTTACTACTGGTCCTTGCTATGTTACTTTGCTGCTACTGCTGTAAGTGCTCCTATTGTTGCTCTGTTGCTACTGCTGCTATCACCCTACTTTGCTACTGATACTTTGCTACAGATACAAAATCTTTCAGGTGTGGTTGAACTCACAACTCAACTTCTAATACTTGAGAATATTCTTTGGCTTCCCCTTGAGTCGAATCAATAAATTTGGGTTGAATACGCTACCCTCAAAAACTGTTGCGATCCCCTATACTTGTGGGTTATCACTAGCCATGGCCATGGGAAGAAGAGAGGGGCTTGGGTCTGTCAGGATTTAAGCAGAGACGACCAGTGGCTTTGCGGCCAAAGAGAAGCAAGGTGATGGGCTCCAGCCGAATTGAGGGATGGGGGAGACGGCTGCGGGCTCCGAGAGGCTGTTGAACTATCCAAGGGGCTTGGGGTCCCTTCTATGGCCCATCAAGGCGCTTCCGCGGTGGCCTCCATATAAGAATGCCTATGACAACATCCTGGCAATGCTCAGGGGCGATAGGGGCGGCAGTAGGGCGCAACAGTAGTAGGAGGAAGATGCAAGGAAGGGACCATGGGCATCTGGCACGCTGGAGGGCTTAGACGGTGGTATCGTGTCTGCGGCAGATGATGCTGTCGTGAGCAAGCTGTTAGTGCTGCCACGACCAAAGCGCTGCGCAGCACAGAGGCAGAGCTAGGGCTGTCGACGACTCTAGGAGCGGGGGAGGGGCATTGCACGACTCTGCGGACTGGCAAGGGGCAAGGGCACGAGGTGTTGGGGGATGTGGTGGCTCGGGTGTTATGGCAGTAATACGCGCGCTTTAGACACGTACCCAGGGTGCTCAAAAAATTGCTAGAGCATCCATAGGAGCTCCGAGACCTATGAAACTGAACAGGCTTAGGCTAGAGGCATAGAAAAGGCTAGTGGACAAGCTGGTTGGGCCAGGGAAGAAAGTTGCCAAAGCAATCTTCAGACTATGCCAAAACTCATCATGCACAGAACCTGCTTGACAGAATTCTACTGGCATCATAGCAACTTTTCTGGTGCCGATAAACTCCAGATCGAAGTCTCTCTCGGAGCTAAGATGGATGGCAAGGGTAGTTTGGCAAAAAGAAAAATTAGCTAATGCAAAGTTTTGAGAAAAACAATTCTTGACAACAAGTTAAAGCTATTATGTCATGCATCTAAATTCATCCAATGGAGCTATAATCTTGGAGTAAGGGTTTTGTAGGGTGTTCTACAAGCAAGAAAAATCCCAGGGCAACTCGAGCAAAACAAAACATGGTTGTAGTCAAAAATGCCAAACTGGACCAGAATGAAAAAGAGGAGGGTTTGCTCAAAATATCCAAAGCACAAAGTTGGTTTTTTTTTTTGCATAAACGTGATCTATATGCATCTCTTGACACCTCCAATTTTTTATAGAATTTTTTAAAGAGCAAATCTAGGCGTAGTAGTTCAAAACGCCAAGTGGACCAAAATAGAAAAGAGGATGGTATGCTCAAATTTTCCAAAACACTTGGTTATGTTATGGCATAAAATTGATCCAGGGGCATCACCTCTAACCTAGAAATTTGTGTACAATTTTTAAAAGAAGTTATCAAAAGGTTGCAGTGTAAAAGAGGCCCTTAAAGGGATTAAAAGTCATTTTCTTATAGGAGAAACTTTGGCAAGATTATTTATAAAAAAGGGTCTCCAATGAATTTGTTAGAAGAAAAAAAATATGTGATGCAAGATCCCAAGTCCAACATAATTTTTCAAAAACTTCTAACTGGAAAAGGAGTGGTTCTCAAATCAATGGAAAACTAGAAAATAAAAATTTGAACCAACATGATCAAATTGAAAAGGATATCCCCATTTGATTAAATAAAGAATTAAAATGATCTCAAGTAAGGACTCAAGCACTAAATTATCTTTAAAATGCCACTAGAAAGGCGAAGTTTTTGGAAATAGGCTTTGAAAACAGTTATGAAGCAATTTATTTCTCAAAAAAATTTATTCTAGGCAATAATTTAATTTATAAAATATGATTAATATTTTGGGGTGTGACACACACTACCTCCCTTAAAAATAAATCCCATCCCTGGTATTTTCTTAGGGAAAGAAAATAACCCATTCATGAAAACTTAGTGCACGATCATACAAATGCACACGCAAACAATGAAATCATATGGCACACGGTCACTCATATGCAGGCGCAAACAGAACAATGATAATTTACATTGTTACTCATATAGTACCAAGAAAGCATACTACTCGACTAACGTACACTCCAAGGGCGGTCAACGAGGTATGGGTAAGGGGTTCCCGAGAAAATATTATCGGTCAGGGAAACACATTCTAATTCTCCTAGAATAAGTCCGGAGAACGTGTCCCCTTTGGTCTGGCAACAATGTTCTACCAAGGGAAAATCTTGCAAATTTTCCAACAGCAAGGGTGTGGAAATCAATCCATTGTCTGTTGGCTCAACACTCTTGGTGATGACATACATGACAAGGTTGGTCGCATGCGGGCTGCTCTAGACTGCGCTGCGAGGCAATACGGTATCAAATGCGGGGTTGCATACAGGGATCAGTGATGAATCCCAATGGTAGTCATGGGAGGACTGACTTTGGGGCAACGCACTTGGTGAGAAGTTCTAGGAGAGGTCATCGGTGATCTCAATAGGGTGCCTGGTTTAGGGACACCCAGTATAATACTAGTGTGAACTGATCACCTAGGCGGGGTCTCGGGTATCAACTCCCAAGTGGCACATTACTCAGGTAGTTGGTTAGGTGGCTAGATGGTCATGCCCAAAAACTTTCATTCTAAGGCCATGTGTACTAGTCAATACTGGTTCCACATATTTACCATAAAATAGAAGTCGTGCATGCATCATGCAATTTTATTAAAACAGGCTTATCACAAACACGTGAATACAACATTGCACGGTAATGTGGTTACTAGGACTAGAAACCTACTCTGACGGACTCGCTCCGCCTTTGCTGGCCACTGAGCGGACGTGCTTAGTAAGCAGTAAGGCTCCTCCGTTGGTCATAATTCCAAGGTGGACTGGGACATGGAACAGAGTTACAGGGTTGCAGTGGCGACAACGTCTAGGACGGCTTGCCCTTGGCACAGCTTCATTGCAGAAAGCATCCAAACTGTGTGGAGCTCCGCCGGGGTCATGGTTGGGCTGGCTATCCTAAAGGTTGGGGCAGACTTGAGGGATCTGATAGGTCTTCTAATTAATATGGGATGGTCGCTGGGGGCGGTTGCAGCTTCATGGCTTGCTGGGGTCTGGCGAGCGACTAACATGCATTCCATGACCACGTCAGAGGTGATCTGATCGATGAGTGCCTCCTACGCTCTTAAATAGCACACAACATGCACCAAGGCAGGGTCTGCCTCAAGGTCTTCGCTCGCAACTTGGGTCAGACTACCATAGCTTTCACGACTAGGATAGTAGCAGAATGGTAAGCCATTCATCCATGGCAAAAAATGTCATAGCTCGACTATAGCTTCTCGGACTGCAAGCTGCGGGCTTGGGCATCACTGGCGGTTGCTCTACCAGTGAAATGGTACGGGCACTCCAGCAAGGAATTCCTTACATAGATGTGCACCGAGGCCCAAAAGTGACGGATAGTATCACTCGTAGGCTCCTAATGCACAACATACATCGGGGGATCTTCTATGCCAAAAACTTGGCGGTTGAGGTCGGCAAGGATGGCTATGAAGTCTCGAGGCTCGGATGCGGTGGACTCGTTGCAAAGAATGCGACCAGGCATCTCGTTGGTCTGAGATTACTCCGGTGGGGGTCTCAAGGTTGCGGTTGCAGGGTTGAGTCAAGGCTCTACTGTATAGGCTACGGAGTCTTTCATTGCACGCTAGGGAATGCGACAACCCCGGAGTCGGTCATCTACACAAAGCTTAAGGGCTGGGTTGACAAGTTAAGCATTGACTGCCAAAAAGGTGTCGGATGGCCACTGTGGTTGGCTATTGTGTAGGCTAGGCTGGGTTGTGGATATATAAATATCTGGGTTATGGATAGCGACCTAGCTAAGAGAGGTTTAGCCAATGGTCAGCCTGGCTCTGATTCCAAGGTTGTGGCGACCGGGTTTTTTGAAAATAATTTCCAGAAAAAAAAAAATTATGCTCACCAACCCCAAGACTACTGTTAGCTCGTGGACACTCACTTGATACAGAAATCCCAAGCAAATTACAAAATATGGGTTACAAACCATGAAGGTCTACTGGTTCGGACAAAAGTCTCAGGGTGATGGCGAAAATTACTCGAGAAATTTACAGTGCCCATGGGACTCCATTCCCACAGGAATAGCTGACCTGCATAAATTCCTATCTCACAAGGCACCTATCTCGACTCCTAGATCTTCAGGGTTGATGGCATCGTGCTCCTTGCTACCTCTTGAGCTTGCGTTGGTTTTTCCCTCAAAGAGGAAAGGGTGATGCAGCACAGTAGCAGTAAGTATTTCCCTTAGTTTGAGAACCAAGGTATCAATCTAGTAGGAGTATCAAGCCAAGTCTCCAAAGTACGTGAGCAAAAACAGCAAACATGCACCCAACGCTACAAAGGGGTTGTCAATCCCTTCATGATTGATTGCAAGGTGAGATCTGAAGGTGGAAAGTGCAACAAAGTAAAAGTGTGGAGCTGAAAATATGATGTGAAGTAGACCTCGGGGCCATAGTGTTCACTAGAGGCTTCTATCATGATAGCAAATATTATGGTGGGTAAACGAATTACTGTCGAGCAATTGATAGAACCGCTCAAAGTCATGACAAGGCAATGATCCTACATATAGGCATCACATCCGAGACAAGTAGACCGATACTTTCTGCATCTACTACTATTACTCCACACATCGACCGCTATCCAGCATGCATCTAGTGTATTGAGTTCATAACAAACAGAGTAACGCCTTAAGCAAGATGACATGACGTAGAGGGATAAATTTATGAAATAGATATAAACTCCATCTTTTTACCCTTGATGGCAACAACATGATGCGTGCCTCGCTACCCCTTCTGTCACTGGCTGAGGTCACCGCACGATAAGAACCCAAAACCAAGCGCTTCTCCCATTGCAAGAATTATAGATCAAGTTGGCCAAACGAAACCCACAACTTGAAGAGATTACAAGGATATGAAATCATGCATATAAGAGATCAGAGGAAACTCAAAAAAGATTCATAGATAATATGATTACAAATCCACAATTCATCGGATCTCGACAAACACACCTCAAAAGAAGATTACGTCGGATAGATCTCCATGAAGATCATGGAGAACTTTGTATTGAAGATCCAAGAGAAAGAAGAAGCCATCTAGCTACTAGCTATGGACCCGAAGGTCTATGGTGAACTACTCACGCATCATCGGAGAGGCAATGGTGTTGATGAAGAAGCCCTCCGTGTCCGAATCCCCCCTCCGGAAGGGCACCAAAACGTGCCCCAGATGGGATCTTGCAGAGACAGAAGCTTGCAGCGGCGGAAAAGTATTTTCATGGCTCTCTCCCGTGGTTTTAGTTGTTTCGGGGATTTATAGGCGGAAGAAGTAGGGAAAAGGAGCCACGGGGGGCCCACAAGCCTGCTAGGCGCCCCCAGGCCGCGGCTAGGGGGCTTGTGGCCTCCCCTGGTGCCGTTTTCCTTGGTTCTCAAGCTCCCTACGTATCTTATGTTCCGGAAAAAAAATCTTTTCAGAGGTTTTATTCCGTTTGGACTCCGTTTAATATTCTCCTCTGAAAAAGGTCAAAAACACGGAAAAAACAGGAACTCGCACTTGGCACTGAGTTAATACGTTAGTCCCAAAAAAGATATAAAAATGCATACAAAGCATCCAAAGTTGACAAGATAATAGCATGGAACCATCAAAAATTATAGATACGTTGGAGACGTATCACTCCTCTCCGACGAAATCTGGCCAAGACAATAGCCAGGGATAAGCCAATTTGTACTTTGAATGTACTCACAAACATCAAGAAAACGTATAAGTTAAAGCAGGTGAGATGCATGCATAATCCATTTAATGACTTTATCATGCCATAATAATTAATACATGGATGTATTCATGCAGATAAACCATTCCCACCAATGTTGTATAAACGAACAAGGAAGGTAAATATTCTATTCGGGCGTCTGAGGCGACACCTCGGAACGACAAGTAACACAAGGCACAGTCGGGTGTCTTAGCGACACCACATAAGGGACTTTTCAATGGAATATTAATAACATGCAACAGTTGGGCGTCTAGAGCGATACCACAAAAAGGGCTTATATGAAGATAACGATAAGTAAGTAATAGCATGCGTGCCACAGTCGAGCGTCTAAGCAACACCACCTAAAGGGCTCACATGAAAATAACAACAGTTTCCACAGTCGGGCGTCTAAGAGACACCATAGAAAGGGCTTATATAATATCAACACTGAGTATTGAGGAGGTAGAACCATCCCAAGGATACTCTAATAATTCCATATACCACATATGATTAGTCCAACTCAGAATTCATAATAATGATAATACCTATCATCCGAGTTCATTTGTATCACCATGTTTCCAATTTAATGCCTTCGAAGACCAACACTGATACCGACACTTGACTAGTCAACCAGTTGTCCTTGATAGTGGTCGCGGCTAATCGAATAGTTTTGACTCTCCACACGGTGTACTCTTTACCCACAACCCACGGGTTTCAATAGTCAATCTGACTAATCCCGTGTACTTTATTTTATAAGTAAACACTCAGAACCAACACATACCCATTTTTCCACCGTGAAGACCTGACTCACCAGGACTACGCTGCCACGGAAAAACCATAAGACGGGGAGGCTCCAAGCTCGACTAGCACGGGATTAAATTTATACCGCGCGCTACAAGGAAAGGGCCATTCCCTCTCGGTCCCAGACCAAAAACACCCGTGCCCCCTGACCGGATGACTGGATTTAGTCCAGGGTCATGGATACCTTCATCCCAGCCTCTCTACTTGGTGTATACCTGATAATAGGTTTACGAGCTACTACATCGTATTCCCTTTCGGAAAGACCTGTGGCGACACGAAAAGTAAGGTGACACACTGACAAGACTCGATTTATGGTCGACTTAGGAGGTTTAAGTTTTCCTACAAGGGTTAGTACCACATGATCTTGCTGAATGACATACCTCAGGGTTACCACCATCACACCCCGTCATGCCTTCACTGACCACGCTCATCCCATGAGATGTCAATCCCATGGTCTCATATTCACCACGACACACCTTCCTCCGAGGTTGTCAAGACCAACAAGGCATATGAGGCATTAGGTAGTACCTACTCACCATTTCCACACATATATTTAGCAACGAATGTCCATCTCGTGCACTCATGCAAGGTATGATTGTATGTGAGATTTTTATCAACTTAACCCAAAATCATGCAATCAATGCACCACAGCAAACATCACACAACTTCATGCCAATTACAGTTCAAGATGCCTGCCTTTGGATTTTGAGGAGGGTGGTGTGCACCTCAAAAATCTTGAAGTAAGTCTCCTCTCTCCAAATTCCTATTTTAAAAATATTTAAATTAACACACAATTTCAAAACAGCACATAAAAGCAGTTTGATTTTTTTTGAAATAAATCTGAAAATAAACTAGAGGAAATTTTAGAGAGGTAGGAAAAAACATTAATTCATTTTTAATTTTATTTAAAAAGTTAGAGCCAGTCAAAGTTTCTGGTCATAGTTAGTTTATAAATCAGACAGAAAAGAAAACGTTTTCCGTCAAAGTGCGCTAACAAAACAGGGGTAGCCGGGGAGCTCGGGGGCGAGCACAGCTCTGGTCATGGCGGACAGAGATCTCCAGCGCATCGACAACTCCACCACGGCCCTCCATGGATGGATTTGGGCACGGAAATGGTTCCTGGTGGGTTTAGGGGGGGCTAGCCATGGCCATGGGAAGAAGAGAGAGGCTTGGGGCTGCCGGGATTTAGCGGAGACAGCCGATGGCGTTGCGGTCAGAGTGAAGCAAGGTGATGGGCTCCGGTAGATTTGAGGGGCGGGGGAGACGACTGCGGGCTCCGGGAGGCTCCTGAACTGCCCAAGGGGCTCGTGGACCCTTTTATAGCCGATCAAGGCAGTTCCGCAGTGGCCTCCGGATAAGAACGCTGGCGATAGCATCCTGGCGACGCTCAGGGGCGACACGGGCGGCAGGAGGGCACAGCAAGGGCAGCAGCAGGAGAAGGGCGTTGCAAGAAGGGACCATGGGCAGCTGGCGCACTAGAGGAGCTCGGACGATGCTGCCGTCGCTGAAGCAGATGTTGTTGCCATCAGCAAGCTGCCAGTGCTGCCATGGCCGAAGTGATGCGCGACACATGGGAGGAACTAGGCTTGTCAGCTTCTCTAGCGAGCGGGGGAGGGGCGCTGCACGGCTCTTCGGACTGGCAAGGGGCAAGGGCGCGAGGTTTTGGGGGAAGCGACGGCTCGCGTGCTACGGCAGCAATCCGCGCGCTCTGGACGTGCTCTGGACACGCACCGAGGGTGCTCGACAAATTGCCACAGCATCCATAGGAGCTCCAGGACCTATGAAACTTTACAGGCTTAGGCTAGAGGCATATAAAAGGCTAGTTGACAAGCTGGTTGGGCCATGGAAGAAAGTTGCCAAAGTAATCTTCAGACTATACCAAACCTGGTCATGCACACAACCTACTCGACAGAATGCTACTGGCATCATGACAACTTTGCTGGCGTCCATAAACTCCAGATCAAAGTCTCTCTCGGAGCTAAGAGGGATGGCAAGGTTAGTTTGGCAAATATAAAAACTAGCTAATGCAATGTATTGAGAAAAGCAATTCTCGACACCAGGTTAAAGCTATTATGTCATGCATTAAATTCATCCAATGGAGCTATTATCTTGGACTTAAGGATTTCGTAGGGTGTTCTACAAGCAGGAAAAACCCCAAGGAAACTTGAGCAAAACAAAACATGGTTGTAGTGCAAAATGCCAAGTTGGACCAGAATGAAAAAGAGGAGGGTTTGCTCAACATTTCCAAAGCACAAAGTTGGGTTTTTGCATAAAAGTGATCTACATGCATCCCTTGACATCTCCAAATTTTTATAAATTTTTTGAAAGAGTAAATCTAGGGGTCGTAGTTCAAAACACCGAGTGGACCAAAATAGAAAAGAGGATGGTATGCTCAAATTTTCCAAACACTTGGTTACGTTATTGCATAAAATTGATCCAGGGACATCAAATATCACCTACAAATTTTTGTAGAATTTTTAAAAGAAGTTATCAAAAGGTTGCAATGTAAAAGAGGACCTTAAAGAGATTAAGAGTCATTTTTTATATAAGAGAAACTTTGCCAAGATTATTTATAAAAAGGGTCTCCAATGAATTTGTTAGAAGAAAAATAAATGTGTGATGCAAGCTCCCAAGTCCAACATAAATTTTCAAAAACTTCTATGTGGAGGAAAACTTTATAATTAGGGAAAGGAGTTGTTCTGAAATCTATGGAAAACCTAAAATTAAAATTTTAAACCCACATGGTCAAATTGAAAAGGATTTCCCATTTTATTAAATAAACAATTGAAATGATCTCAAGTAAGGACTCAAGCACTAAATGATCTTCAAAATGTAAGTAGAAACGATTTTTTTTGGAAATAGGCTTTAAAAAGAGTTATGAAGCAATTTTTAAAAAATTATTCTCGGCAATATTTTAATTTATAAAAATATGATTAAATATTTGGCGTGTGACTTTTAAATTCCAAAAAATAAAAAATTATCAGAAACACATGAAAACTTGCTTAACGTAATGGCTTGCTACCAAGATGATGTGGTAAAACAATTGGCATGTTTGAAAAAAGTTTGGACACACACCCATCAGAAACCGGAGCAGCTCACTAGAAGACTCGTGGTTTTGAGAGGTAATAATGCATGTGTGATGACAAATCAACGATAGGTAGCTCTTATGGCCTTCAAAATACTTCTACAGTTAATGTTCACTAATACAACTTTCATGTCACATTTTGGAAAATTTCACGGGTCATTTGACTTTTTAAGACATTTAAGTGATTTTTAGCCATTTAATTACCGTAATTCAAATTTGAACTAAAAGTACATGCAAAAGCTAACCATAACGGTTTGAAAAATCATATTTGTTTTCTTGTGTGCTAGTTAATTCCATCTTCAGTAAATTGGAAGAATTTTTAAACATATTGGTGTCACGGCTTGGACACATCAAGTGCCATGGCATTTAAGTACCAAAAAAATAAAAAATGATAAATAACACATGAAACCTTGCTTTACGTAATGGCATGCCACCAAAATGATGTGGTAAAAAAATTGGCATGTTTGACAAAAGTTTGGACATGCCATTGATACGTCGCCAACGTATCTATAATTTTTTATGGTTTCATGTTATTATCTTGTCAAACTTTGGATGTTTTGCATGCCTTTTATATATTTTTTGGGACTAACTTATTAACTCAGTGCCAAGTGCTAGTTCCTGTTTTTTCCATGTTTTTGACCCCTTTCAGAGGAGATTTTGAAACGGAGTCCAAACGGAAGAAAATCCCCGAAAATATTTTTTTTGGAACGGAAGAAGATCGGGAAGCTTGAGAGCCAAGGCAGGGGAGCCTCAGGGGCCCCACAAGCCCCCACCCCGCGGCCAGGGGGTCGGCCGCGGCCCACAGGCTTGTGGGCCCCCAAAGCGCCCCCTGACCTAGGGGTTGCGCCTATAAATTCCCTAAAAATCCCAAAAAAATCAGGAGATCATCGAAAGTACTTTTCCGCCGCCGCAAGCTTCTGTCTCCGCAAGATCCCATCTGGGGCACGTTCTGGTGCCCTGCCGGAGGGGGGGATTCGGACACGGAGGGATTCTTCATCAACACCATGACCTCTCCAATGATGCGTGAGTAGTTCACCATAGACCTACGAGTCCATAGCTAGTAACTAGATGGCTTCTTCCCTCTCTTGGATCTTCAAAACAAAGTTCTCCATGATCTTCATGGAGATCTATCCGATGTAATCTTCTTTTGCGGAGTGTTTGTCGAGATCCGATGAATTGTGGATTTATGATCAAATTATCTATGAATCTTATTTGAGTTTCTTCTGATCTCTCTTATGCATGATTTCATATCCTTGTAATTCTCTTCGAGTTGTGGGTTTTGTCTGGCCAACTAGATCTATGATTCTTGCAATGGGAGAAGTGCTTGGTTTTGGGTTCATACTGTGCGGTGACCTCACCCAGTGACAGAAGGGGTAGCGAGGCACGCATCGTGTTGTTGCCATCAAGGGTAAAAAGATGGGGTTTTCATCATTGGTTTGAGATTATCCCTCTACATCATGTCATCTTGCTTAAGGTGTTACTCTGTTCGTCATGAACTCAATACACTAGATGCATGCTGGATAGTGGTCGATGTGTGGAGTAATAGTAGTAGATGCAGAAAGTATCGGTCTACTTGTCTCGGACGTGATGCCTTTATGTATGATCATTGCCTTAGATATCGTCATGACTTTGCGCGGTTCTATCAATTGCTCGACAGTAATTTGTTCACCCACCGTGATATTTTCTATTATGAGAGAAGCCTCTAGTGAACACTATGTCCCCCAAGGTCTAATGCACACCATATTTTCAGCCTTACACTTTTTACTTCATTGCACTTTCCGCCTTCAGATCTCACTTTGAAGGGATTGACAACCCCTTTGAAGCGTTGGGTGCAAGCTTGTTTGTATTTGCGTAGGTACTCTGGACTTGACACGGCCCTCCCTCTGGATCGATACCTTGGTTCTCAAACTGAGGGAAATACTTACTGCTCGTGTGCTGCATCACGCTTTCCTCTTCAAGGGAAAAACCGACGCAAACCAGAGAAGTAACAAGAAGAATTCCTAGCGCCAAGGAAGGACTTTTGTTGCCGCAGTAGAAGAATTTCTGGCGCCTTTGCCGGGGAGGAGGATCAAGTCAAGAACTCATCCAAGTAAGTGTCGCAAACTCCTCTCTTGCATTTACTTTGTTTGTCAGTTGCCTCTCGTTTTCCTCTCCCCCAGTTCACCAATTCGCCCTTTTCATTTGCCTTTCCTTTTCTTGTGTGCTATGTGCCTTCAATATGCTTGCATCTTCGCTTGCTAAAAAATCTATCGATATGGATCCTCATCCACTTGCTAATCTATTTAAGAGATCCAATTATGTTGAACCAATTGCTAGTGAGTTGAGTGCACTTGACTTTCTCTATGGGGTTTTGCTTGAGATGCGTGAATCTAAAAATCGTGATGAAGAAATTCATGAAGTGATTCACAAGGGCTCCTTGAATGAAAAGCATGATTGCAATGATTTCATTATAAATTCTATTAATGACAATCATGCTAAAAATATGCAAAACCCTAAGTGTGGGGATGCTAGTTTTGCTAAGTCCACTACTTGTTGCCATGATCATGATTGGGGTAATGATTTTTATTATGATCTTGAAAATTTGTTTAAGCCTCATGATGATTATGATATTTGCAACAATATTGAAAGTGGGTTTGGAGAAGTCATGACTTTAGTTGATGATAATCCCACTATTTTTGAAGAGCGTCAACTTTGCATGCATGTGGATCATGAAAAGAATATCCTTTGTGATAGCTATTTTGTTGAATTTGATTATGATCCCACATGTAATTGCTATGAGAGAGTAAAATATTGTGGTAGAAACTTTCATGTTACCAAATTACCTCTCGTCATGTTGAGATTGATATTGTCTCTTTCTTCTTCCTTGCATATGGTAACTATTGGTTGTCTTGACAATTTTTTTCCTATAAAATGCCTATGCATAGGAAGTATGTTAGACTTAGATGTGATTTTCACATACTTTATGATGCTCTCGTTGTGCTTCAATTCTTGTCTTTTGTGTGAGCATCATTGAATTATCAATGCCTAGCTAAGGGCGTTAAGCAATAGCGCTTGTTGGGAGGCAACCCAATGAATTTATCTTTTTCTTTCTGTTTTGTTGCGTCCACACCATCATAATTCTGTTATGATAGTGTCTTTTGTGTTTCTTTTTGTGTTTGAACCAAGCAAAACCTTTATGACTAGTCTTGGTGATGGTTGTTTGATCCTGCTGAAAAAAGACAGAAACTTTTCGCTCATGAGATGATTTTTCATTTTTATTCAGAAAGAGCTTTTGAGTTGATTCTTTTTGCTGCTGGTTGATATGCCTTTTCCCAGGCAGTCGTAATTTTGCAGAGTTTTTGAGGTACCAGAAGTACACGAAGTATACAGATTGCTACCACTAGTCTGTTTTTGACAGATTCTGTTTTTGTTGAGTTGGTTGCTTGTTTTGATGAAACTATGGTTAGTATCGGGGGGTACTAGCCATGGAAAAGTGAGAATACAGTAGCCCAACACCAATATAGATGGAATTCAAGTTTTCTACAGTACCAAAAGAAGTGGTAGTTTGTTTTCTTGTGTTAATGTTATCACGAGTTTCTGTTTAAGTTTTTGTTGTGAAGTTTTCAAGTTTTGGGTGATGTTCTCATGGACAAAGAGATAATGAGTGGAAAGAACTCAAGCTTGGGGATGCCCAAGGCATACCAAGCCAATTCAAGGACACCAAAAAGCCTAAGCTTGGGGATGCCCCGGGAAGGCATCCCCTCTTTCGTCTTCAATCCATCGGTAACATTACTTGGAGCTATATTTTTATTCACCACATGATGTGTGCTTTTGCTTGGAGTGTCTTGTATCGTAGGAGTCTTTTCCTTTTGTTGTGTCACAATCATCCTTGCTGCACACCTTTTTGAGAGAGAGAGACATGCACTCATCGTGATTTTGCTAGAATGCTCATAGTGCTTCATTTATATCTTTTGAGCTAGATAGTTTTGCTCATAGTGCTTCACTTATGTCTTTTTAGCTAGATACTTTTGCTCATAGTGCTTCAGTTATATCTTTTGAGCTAGATACTTTTTCTCTAGTGATTCACTTATATCTTTTAGAGCACGGCGGTGCGAGATTTGGTAGTTGGCTTATGCTATGAAAGTAGTCCCAAAAGTGATAGATACCCAAAGAGGATGCAAAAACCTCCATCTTCATGTGCATTGAGTAGAAAGAGAAGTTTTGACTCCTCTCAAATAGTTTTGAGACATGGATTTGTAATATTAAGAGCTATGTTAGTAGGGTGTTGTCAATTTAGAAATACTTGTGTTCAAGTTAGTGATTCCCGTAGCATGCACGTATGGTGAACCGCTATGTTAGGAAGTCGGAGCATAATTGATCTATTGATTTTCATCCTTTGTGTTGAGGTCGGGATCGCGCGATGGTTTACACCTACCAACCCTTCCCCTCGGAGTATGCGTTTAGCACTTTGTTTCGATTACTAATAAAAACTTTCGCAACAAGTATGTGAGTTCTTCATGACTAATGTGAGCCCATGGTATAGATGCACCTTCACCTTCCACCATTGCTAGCCTCCCTAGTGCCGCGCAATTCTCGTCGATGCACAAACCCACCAAATTCCTTCCTCAAAACAGCCACCATATCTACCTAATATGACATTTTCATAGCCATTCCGAGATATATTACCATGCAACTCCCACTGTTCCGTCTCATGACTTGTGCCATCACTCTCATATTGTCATTGCGTGATCGTAAGATAGCTAGCAAGATGTTTCAATGTCATACACCATGCTAGATCGTTGAACATCCCGGTACACTGCCGAAGGCATTTCCTATGGAGTCATCATCATTGTGATCTTTGAGCTGTGAGTAAATAAAAGTGTGATGATCATCATTATTAGAGCATTGTCCCATGTGAGGAAATAAAAACAAGTGGCCAAAGAGCCCAAAAAAAAAAGAGAAAAGAATAGAAAAGAAAAAAACAGGCCTAAGATCCCAAATAAAAAAAGAGAGAGAAAAAGAGTGAAGGGACAATGCTACTATCTTTTTCCACACTTGTGCTTCATGATAGCACCATGTTCTTCATGATTGAGAGCTTCTTGCTTTGTCACTACCATATATAACTTGGCTTGTATATTCCAATGATGGGCTTCCTCAAAATTGCCCTAGGTCTTCGTGAGCAAGCAAGTTGGATGCACACCAACTAGTTTTCCTTTTGAGCTTTCACATACTTATAGCTCTAGTGCATCTATTATATGGCAATCCCTACTCATTCACATTGATATCTATTAATGGGCATATCCATAGCCTTTTGATA